>NC_138340.1:131147742-132411909 GCF_046562875.1 Panthera onca | reverse complement strand
AGCCCAGCTAGAAACACAATAGTTCAGCCAAGGAGAGAAAACTGATATCTAGGAAAACCCCAAAAGAGGAAAGTGACCACCAGTGACATAAACCTTTCCAATTTTAAGAAGTGTAATGCTCTTTTTGTTGAAGCAGACATACGATAAAGAATAAACACCTATTTTAAGCACATATTAGCAAAGCTTCTTAAAAATTATGATTTGTGAAAAGAAGATGTATCTATTTATTAAGGAACACAATGCAGCCGAAAAAAAAACAATAGAGTAGCACTGTATGTACTGACACGAAATCATGCTAGGGTTCTGCCCTAAGTGGATAAAAGCAGGTGCCTGTGTTTATATTACCAACTCTGAAAACAACAACATATAGAGATACATATGTTTATATATACATCAACTACTTCCAGATAAATACCAAGAAATCAACTATTATGATTGCTTTTTGAAATGGGGAAATGTATATTTAAGATAGTTTGCTATGGCACATTGCAACAAATGGAGAGCCAGCTGTCCCAGGCCCAACCTTGCTTTGCTGGGGGCTAAAAACATAACATCTCTTCACACCCTTAAAGTAACTGAGGTACAGCAGGCTACAAGGTATTATGTATTATCTGTTTTTAATAATGAAATTAAAAGTGAACAAATCAAACTGACCATTAAAAGCTTATCATTGGAGAATGGAAACTTAATTCATCTGCCAAATCTTACTGCAATTTTTTAAAATAGTACGCGGTTGAAATTTTAACTGCACTTTATTTTTTAATGTTTACTTGTTTTTGACAGAAAGAGAGCATGAGCAGAGGAGGGGCAGCGAGAGAGGGGGACAGAGGATCTGTGCTGACAGCAAAGAGCCTAATGCAGGACTTGAACTCCCAAACCACGAGAACATGACCCAAGCTGAATTAAGCCACTTAACTGAATGAAACACCCAGGCACCCCTCTAACTGTACTTGAAATGGTAGTCCAGTAATCCCTCAATCTTTCTTATTTATAAGGGCTGTGGATACTTATAGAATATATAGCAAGAGTACTCAAACCAGAGTTCTTGGCAGAGTTGTACCAGGATGTTTACTGCATCCTTAGTATTCCACAAATTTCAAAGGAAATTATTTTTATGTGAGATAGGGGTACTAACGTGAAGTCAAGTTTTAGCCATGATTCTGTTATATTTTATCTTTCTAATGTTTATTTATTTTTTTATTTTTAAAATTTTTTTTTAACGTTTATTTGTTTTTGAGACAGAGAGAGACAGACACAGAATCTGAAACAGGCTCCAGGTTCTGAGCTGTCAGCACAGAGACCGATGCGGGGCTCGAACTCACAGACTGAGAGATCATGACCTGAGCCGAAGTCGGCCGCTTAACCGACTGAGCCACCCAGGCGCCCCTCTAATGTTTATTTATTTTTGAGAGAAAGACAGACTGACAGAGACAGAGAGAGAGAGAAAGAGAGGGTAAGTGGGAGGAGGGGCAGAGGGAGGAGACACAGAATCCCAAGCAGGCTCCAGCCTCCGACCTGTCAGCCCAGAGCCTGATGTGATTCCTGAGAAATGACCTGAGCTGAAGTCGGACACTTAACCAACTGAGCCACCCATGCACCCCTATTTTTAATTTATTTTTAACACATATAAAGAAGGTAAGTCAAAGGTCTCACTTGTTAGCTGAAGAAGCTCCAGCTGACATTCATTTTTATTTGACTGAAAAAAAATGGAAACATTTGATTACTTTAATGAATATAATTTGTTAGCTAGATAAAAAAAAATTTAAGCATGGTAAGAATTAGTAATGAAGAGAAATTCTTGGTGCTAGTGCTGCTATGTTACTCTAGCCTCAGCAAATTGTACATGTGTGCTAGAAAGCACTTATCTGTAAAGAAAATAAGATTTGAGTCTATTGCACCTTTCGGTCCATTTTAGTTTGTTTTCATGGTGAAACTATGTAATAGCTTTTTTATTAGTTGGCATGGAAAAGCTTTTGCTGCTAATCATATACATGTGGCAAATATTTTTTGTGATAGTATGTCAGATGATGGTGGTGTTTCAAGAAGAAAAAAAGTCAAGATCAGTATTCAGAAAGTAGCAGGTAAATGATTGGGATGCAGAAAAAAAGACAAGAAGAAGCAGCTCCGTGTGACTAGAAAAAAAGATGGATTCAGCACTTTTCCCATCAGGAGAAACATCTGTTATGCCCAGAAAAAATTAAGTAGGATTCAGTGGCATTGGGATATTTAGAGAGTTCTGAATACTGATTCCCATTCTGCCTCTAAGGCCTAATCACCCAGACAAAAATATTTGCATGTGCACCTTGTCCAGACACTGTGTTCAGCAAGTTCAGCACTAAGAACTCACTGATGCAGTCTCCTGCCTGTTTAAAAAAAAAAGAAAAAAAGGTAGTGGATGCACGGAACTGGTGAACAATTGGTGTCAAATATTAACGGCATAAGAAGAGGAATGAAAGACACTCTAGGCATAAAAATAAATAAAACACAGTAATCCAAATAAGAAAGAATGAAAATCTGAACTAAAACAGTGGCAGAGGAGAAAAAGCAAACATCTAAATGGTAGATATGTATTTGTTAGTGTCTGTTTCATTTTGTGATTGACTAAGATAAATGAACAAAAGAGGGAAAACTGAAAATGGCTTTCAGAGTTTTTGGCTTGATTATATGTGGTAGACGGCATGTCTTTCAACAGATAAAGAATACAGCAAGGAACACACTGTGGCGGGGAGAGGTTATACTTGTGGTGGTGACCTCTAAGAAGGCCACCAATGATCCCCAACTCTGGTTTCTGTGTCCCATGCAATCTCCTCCCCATGAGTGTGGGCTGGACCTAGTGCTTTGCTTCAAATGAACAGAATATGGTAAATGATGGGATAATCATTTCTACGGTTAAGTTTCAAAATAACTCTGACTTCTGTCTTTCTCATTCTTTCACGTGATCACTATGATGGAAGTCATTTCCATGTTGTGAGTTATACTATAGCTAGGCCCACATAAAGACGAAGTGATAGGCCCACATCTTTTGAGTGAATACCACCGAAAAACTAAGGAAATTTTCTTCCAACCTCTAAAAACTATAATCTGGCTCAGCAAAGGAGTCACTCACACAAATGATGAATTATGTTAAGTTCCAATATACCTGTTTGTTATTTCACTCACATCATTCCCCATAAAAACAAACTACTAGCCAATATTCATGTTGGAACTAAACTCATACACTCATCAATTGCAGCCCTAAGGTGGCTGCAAGCTGTAGAGTTCAGCAAAAATCAATGAAAACATTCAAAACCTCTGACATGGGGCTTGAGTGTTCTTGAGCAAAGGATAAAGTAGTTTATAGTAGCAAAGCAACATTCTTTATATATGTATGTGTTTCTGCCTTTATATTGGTTTATGTCCAACAGTGTATTGTTTCTGCAGAGTGGTGAGTTTCATTTGCTTTATAGCCAAAGAGTTAAGATAAGGTAAACCTTGTATCTTCTAGACTTAGTTGATTTATCTGGACTCAGAAACCAACCCATTTTTGACAGTAGATCTGTTCTAGATACGATAGAACCCTACTGTTAGTTGCTTAATGAATACATGTTGAATTGACAGCAATGGATTCCTCCGCTTTACCACCCTGATTGCTAGTAAGATTACAAAGCTCATCTCATATTTTCTTGGCTTATAATAGTGCTCTGCTCATATATTCAATGAATGAGTTTATAGAATGAGTGAGTGGATGAATGAATGAGTCACTCTATTAATCAGGACAAGCAATGGAAGATTGAGGAGGGTGTGATTGATGAACCCTGCACGGAAAAGGAAGGGGAAGGAATCATGGATATTGCTTTAGGGTATGTCATTCATGAAAGTAATTTTATTTTCACACCTTTTAAAATGAAATTTTGGCAGCATCTTTAGAATAGATTTGAACATTATAAAGGTCAGAAACTTCGGGATCACTAATTGTTAATATGACACTATGATATAAATTTGTCATGGCATATAAGGAAAACGATACTTATTGCCATTGCTGTGTGACAGGCAGGAAAAACAATAGACATGTTACTTGGCAACAGGCAGAAACAGCATCATTATCACCACCACCGAGTCATGGAATCTCGAATTGGAAAGGATCTTAAAGGTCATCCAGTCCAACACCAAGCTCGACAGATGGCCATCTAGCCTCTGCCTAACCATTTCTAATCATTGTTACTTGTCATGGTAGCCAGTTATATAGTTGGATAATCTTAACAGATAAGAAGCTCCTAAAATCCAGAAAAAAATCTGGCTGTTTAAAACTTCTCATTGTCCCTGACTAAAAACAGAATTTACATAAAATGTATTTTCTCCGTAGATGGAATGTAGAGAAAAAATGGCACTGGACATGGTATCTGAGGATTTGGATTTGTGTTAGAAAGAAGCCACCTATTAGTTTATTCTTAGTAAGGTCATTTAATTTCTGAGCTTTATACACATATAAGATAGAGTTGCGATGGGAATCAAAAAAGATAATATATGGGATAGTGCTTTGCAAACTGTAAAATCCTAAAAGGTACTGCTTTTCATTTAGACAACATTTTGTATATTAAATATACTGTTTGTCATCTCCCAATGCAACCACAGTTATCTTTTGTAGTGTGATATGGTTTTGTGCAGAGGGCAGAAAACACACCTAACTATCCAGACCAATATGCTAATTTAAATCCTTCCATTTTTAGGATTAATGGTAAACTATCAAAGGAAACAATCTTATAAGAATCTTATCAGTGCTTTATAATATCACTCTGATAAATTATGTCTTTAGAGTAGTACTAGAAATCATATTTTTGGGTAATATGCATACTTTTTTAAAATTTATTTTTAGAGAGAGTACACAGCATGGGAGATAGAGAGAGAGAGAGAGAGAGAGAGAGAGAGAGAGAGAAAGAAAGAGGACAACCTTAAGCAGCCTCCATGCTCAGGGTGGAACCCAATGTAGGGCTCAAATCCACGACCCTGGGTTCATGACCTGAGCCAAAACCAAGAGTCAGACGCTCAACTGACTGAGCCACCCAGGCGCCCCTAGAAAGCCTATTTTTAAAATGAAGATTCCTCATCATTTTGAGAATACTGTGGGACACAGTTTGATTTCTCTATCCAAGTTGGAAGTAAGCTTTTTAAAAACAGTATTTTAATTTTTCATTCAGAATGATTTGTCCATAAAGACACCTCATAGTTATATTTAATTTTTATCTTTCATCAACAGCCACTTGCCTAATACCTCAGCCTATAGATGACTACTACTCAACACAGAGAAAAGAAGAGAAGGGTACTTATTTGTTGAGACCCAACCATACACAGCAAATAGAGTGCTTTGAGTTAAGATGGATATAATATAACAAATGCCAACCAATTCCTTTTGAAGAGACTTTTTATGTTAACATAAATGGTATAATGCCATGTAAAATTTAAGCTCTTACTTTTCCAAACTTGTCTACTTGAAATGGACCTTCTGGAAACTATACTAAAGGTTTCTGGATACTTGAAATCTCATCCACCTCCTGCTTCAAAATTTGGAACATACATTTTTAAATTTCTAATAGTTCTTTGAAGTTTATAATAACAATAACAAAATTGGTATTTCTGCACAAATAATAGTTTCTGAAATATATGTGCTTCCTAACATTAAAACTATCCACCAAAGATAGAAAAAGAATCTGATTTTTTAAATGATTTTATAAAACACATGAAAATTTCCTAAGTCATTAGTTGGGAAAATTTCAGTTTCAGGTACTCTTTTGGGAATTAACACCTTTTTTGAGAGGCTCTACTAAGAACCCCTTATAAGGCCCTATTTCTCTGTTGTCACAGTATTTTACTTTTTTCATAGCTGTCCAGGTAATGATGGCACATCACTTAATGACACTGGCTGAAATGCTTCTTCCCCACTCACACGGTTTCTTGAGAGTTTGCAGGGAGCTCACTCACAAACCCCTGCGCATTCCTGGTCTTCATTCAGTGCCTCAATATGCCTTGCCAAGGAATGAAGAATGAATCATCTCTTTGGTACAAATGGGCCTCTCTTTTATTTCTCATTTAATTCAGAACCTAGGTAGGAAAGAAGGGCGATTTATTGGGCCGTTTACGAGAGACACCCCACCCAGCATAATGAAATTGTCCAATGGCAGTTCTGAACAGCAAGATTCAAATCAGTCTCAGAAACTGTAATGCTGTCTTCTAATAACCCAGGGTTTGGTATAACTATTTTTCTAAAAATCTCATAAAACATTTTGTGTCAACTTTTTACACCTGGGGAAGACATACCTTGGCATGTCACAGAACAAAGTGCTGAAGCACACCATGTGTCACAAACACGTTATAGGTATGCCAAGACGCTGATCCCATCTGCCCTCAGGGTGGCCAAAAGGGCCTGGGGCAGCCAGGGTCCTCAGGCCAATCACCACCAGCCACAGCTTAACCCAAGGTGCTCTCCAAATACCAGCACTTTCTATGTGTGTCACTGTAGAAGTAGTAGCTGAATAAAACTCTGAACCACAGCAGCTTAGTCACCTGCCAGGAGCACGGTACGTCTCTGGTCAGGATGTAAACGGGCTGCAGGTATAAAACAGCAGACAACTTTGCTGTGGGTTGCATTATAGAATTTTAATATAATTCACAAACAAATAAACACTGTAATAATTTTTCCATGTCCCAAAATAAAGAAGTCTCACTGGGTCCTCACTACTTACTATGTGGAAATCCAGGAACTAGACGGTGAGGCTATCCTAAAGATTCAAGCCAAGAGCAAAGAGTTCACCTCAACTGACAGAACACATTTTTTTCAGGGCAGATATTTGTCTCTCCCTATGAGCATCACCTCTACTTGGATTGCAATTATGTAAATATAAAATAATTTTTATAAAAATAATAAAATTGAGCTTATTTCCAGCTGGGCTCCAGAAAGCTAAGAATTGCCGGGAACTAACTTCACGTTATTTCTATGTCGAAGAAAAGCACAACAGAAGTCTGCAAGATTACATGTTTAGAGTTTATCATACGTAAACTTGTCATACAATCTTGACTGAGTATTCTTAGGGCTCAGTTACTTTATCTGTTATGTGAGGATTACAAAGCCAATAAAATCCAAATACTGTTATAAAAAAGGATGGATTTTTAAAAAGAGAAACACCTTTAACTTCTATCATAAAACAGTGATGTTTAATAATGGCTATTTTGCCTAAGGTATACTAACAGAGAGTATTTGCCTACTCATCAACCATCAACCACCAACCTGGATGTTTCAGTCAGTTAAGCGTCCTACTTTTGATTGTGGCTCAGGTCATGGTCTCATGGTTCATATGATCCAGTCCTACCTTGGGCTCTGCACTGACAGCAGGAAGCCTGCTTGGGATTCTCTGTCTCCCTTTCTCTCTGCCCCTCCCCCACTTGCACCTGTGCTTCTCTCTCTCTCTCTCTCAAAATAAATAAGCTTAAAAAAAAGAAGTATCAAGAAAATGAGCATGAAATAATCACACACCATAATCTAAAGAAATAAAATTTCTAGTTTTATCTAATTCATATATATAATATATATAGTTACATATATCGTATACTATAGTATACTATATATAGTATATAGTATATAGTATATATAGTATATATATAGTATATATATACACAATATTTTATATATATATGTATGTATATATATATATATACACATATATATATATATACACACACACACACACACACGCAATTCCCCCCCCCCCCCAAAAATAAGCACTCTCAATGAAGCCTAGTGGCTTTAAAGGATCCAGACCCTAGGTATTCATGCTTAACCTTGGACCAATTATTTAACCTTTCATTTCTTCAGCACTAAAACATGAGAATAGTAACACCCAAGAGTTGTTTTAAAAAATTTAGACATATCAAATACTTAAAAGCATGCCTGGCCTATAGTAAGCTCTAAATAGTGCTGGCTATTTCTATTATTCAACAGTAGCACAAATCCTTACCTGCCCCTAACCTCCCATCATACCCATTTAGCCATACTAAGTCTATAGATGCAGAAATTCTAACATTAATTTATTTTTTATTTATTTTTGAAAGAGAGAAAGTGTGAGTGGGGGAGGGACAGAGAGACAGAATCCCAAGCAAGATCCACACTGTCAGCACAGAGCCCAATGTGGGGTTCAAACCCACAAATGGTGAGATCATGACTCGAGCCAAATTCAGATACCCCCTAACATTAATTTTTTAAAACATTAACTAAAGTCCACATTTTGTTTTTATTTTCTTAGTTTTTACCTACTGCCCTTTTCCTGTTCCAGGATCCCATCCAGGATACCTTACATTTTGTTCCTATGTCTCCCTAGGGTTGCTCCCCTTGGCTATGACAGTTTCTCAGACTTGGTTTTTGATAACCTTGACAGTTTTGAGGAGTACGGGTCAGGTATTTTCTACGATGTCCCTCAACTGGGATCTGCCTGATGTTTTTTTTCTAAGATTAGACTGGGGTTATGAATTTGGAGGGGTGGGGAGGAAGACCATATAGGAAAATTGCCATTTTCATCACATCATATCAAGTATATATAATACGACCAGGATATACCACTGTTGATTTTGACCTTGATGAGCTGGCCGGGGAGGGATGTGTCAGGTTTCTCTAATGTAAATTTGCTCTTTTCCCCCTTTCCATACTGTACTCTTTGGAACAAAGTCACCATATATAGCCCACAGTTAAGGAGTGAGGAGTTACGTTCCATCTCCTTCAGGGAAACATATCTCCATAAACTACTTGGAATTCTTTTGTATAGGAAATGTCTTTTCTCCCATTTATTTATTCGTCATTTATTTATATAAGTATGATACAGACTCATGGTTATTTATTCCACATACTGTGTTTTTGCTTGAACATAGCTGTATTCTCTGGAATTGCAAGAGCTCCAGGTTCATCTTGTATATTTCCTGCCCTAATCCACGAGTAACTCCCATCTCTCAAATGATCCCTGGCTCTTTTATTAAAGAATGGTTTTATTCTGAGATATGGCTGAGATACGGCTAAGTAGTGCTTGTTACTTTTAGGCCCTCTTAGCTAACAAAGGATGGAAACATGTGGGTGTAACTGACCAGTGTATATACAACCAGCTACAAACATTTCTATACGTAGCCATCTGATGTACATTAAGCTAAAATTTTTTGTTTTTGTTTTTGTTTTAATTTTTGAGAGAGAGAGAGCGTTAGCAGGGTAGGAACAGAGAAGGAGGACAGAGGATCCCAAGTAGGCTCTGCATCAACAGCAAAGAGCTGATTTTGGGCTTGAACTCACAAACCTCAAAATCATGACCTGATCCAAAGCTGGACACTTAACTAACTGAGCCACATGGACGTCCCAAAGCTAAAGTTTTTATTAAGCTAAATCTAAAGCTGATGTCTCCAACTCTAACCCACCACCACAAGGTCATTCTAGCCTCCTTCCCTTGTTTACCTGTAAACTCTAAAATAAAATTTTGATTAACACCTTTTCCCATTAAAGTATTTCATAAATAAGAAATTTTTTGCACTAAACCTGTTTTGTTTTGTTTTGTTTTGTTTTGTTTTGTTTTGTTTTGTTTTAAAAAGAGAGAGAGAGAATCTTAAGCAGGCTCCACACTCAGCGCGGAGCCCAACGCAGGGCTCCATCTCATGACTTTGACTGAGATCATGACCTGAGCTGAAACCAAGAGTCAGACACTTAGCTGACTGCCACCCAGGTGCCCCTTCACTAAACCTTCTTGAATTTCTCTTCATTCAAGGGATGGCACAAATCTACGGGGACTGTCAGATTTTTGTGGGTGAAATAACACAGATCTTGCAGATAATCAACTGTTTCAAAATCAAAGACAGATTTAAAACATCACAGGTTTCTCTTCGATCTACTATATAACACTACTGGGGTCACTGAATCTATTGCTTTATGTATTTGAAATGTCAAAGCTACTCACATCTGTATTTACCAACAAACTATATATTATCAGATCATATTTAAATTTCTTTTTTTTTCTTCTAAGTAAGTAAACATTTATGTCTCCATCTTGATACTTTACTTTTAGCAAATAAAAATGAAAGTATGAAAAAAGCTGGGCAGATAGAGAATATGTATTCTAAAAACTATAGTGTTCGTGATAACAACAACCAAAAAAAAGACACCCATACCACACCTTGCATAGCCAACAGCAATGAAAATAGCACCTCTGATTTGTTATTCTGGTTCCACTTATGTTTTCTTTGTCTTTTTTTTTTCTTTTCAAGTTTGCCTTTATCTACAAAACAGGCTTTAATCCTAACTTGAAAAATGGCACAGAGGATCAGAACCACAAGATTAAAATGCTTTCATCATGAGTTAAGTTTCTAGTTGGTCATCAAATTAGCAGCAAGACTAAAAACTAACATCTGATTCTAGTGAAAATCAGTAAAATATCCATACCTTGCCAGAGGGATTAGAAATTTGTATAACTTTTCTGGAGGAGAAATTTGACAGTGTTCCCCAGGTTTTACTCCATAATTCTACCTTTAGAAATATATGCTAATGAAACAGTCACAAATTGGGCAGAAATGTACACACAAACCCTGTGAAAAATAGCTTTGTTTATACTGGTGTAGAATTGAGAACAATGTAAGATTATGGAGAGACTCAGGTAACTGTGGTATATATTTATACATTGTATGTTGTATTTGGTGTGTGTATACACACACACTTAGAGTGTATACTTAGAGCTTATTAATCTAAGAATATATTTATGATATGTTAAGGTTTTTTTTAAAAGGTATGGTATAGGAGAGAAGACTTTTAGAATCTTGGTGTGAGAAAGTACGGGAAAGCTCTCACTAAGAGGCATCTATTAAGCTGGTCAAAATTAGTAAAAGACATAATTTGTACAAAGTCTCTGGAGAGTCATCAAAAGAAGTGTAACAACAGAGAAACTTACTCAAGAACATCTATGAAAATTCAGTAAGAACAGTGGGAGTTTGTGGCTTTCCGGCCAGGCACTGCACCCATCCTACACAGCTCTTTATTTCTAGGAGATGGCGGCCAAGGAACAGTGCCCATCTCTCCCTTCTGTGTGGATTTAGACATTGGAGAATGCTGGTGATCTCATTTTTCACATTCTGTGTTGCAGAAAGCCTACGCCAATCATGTGGTGGCAGCTGGCTGGCAGTGTCTGCTCCCTGTAGGTAGGGAAGATTTGGGAGGGGCAGTAATACAGTGTAGTCCCCTGTCCCTACACAGCTCTGTACTGTAGGAGAGCAGCTTCTGGAGGCTTAGCAGAACTGCCTCACAGCTTCCAAATAGTAGGGGGGGGAGGGGAATCCTCATTTCTAAGGAACTGGGGATCAATTTCTTATCTTTGGAGTGAAAAGAGGGAAGGGGGAAATGGCAAGAAAAGGGACCAGACAGCAAGGCAAAAATAAAATAACAGAGTTTTGTAATTCCATACTAAAGAATATATTTTGCTCCTTGAACATTAGAAGCCACAGGAAAAGTCTAGCAAGGGGAATGGTATTATTAGATTTATGTATGGAATTATTGTTCTGGAAACAGAGTAAAAAAATGGTGAGAAGAGGTGATGATAGAGAGAAGGTAAGAAATCTGATGGGAGGCCACTGGATTGATGAACTAGAGAAAAGACAGTGGATATAAAGAACAGTGGAGATAAAAGATATTCATCGTGTGGTCGTGTAACTTATCCTCCAAGAGGTTTCCTATGTAGAGAAGGGGGCATTCTTAGTTACTGTGGGAGTGTTCTGGCACATTATGAGGTGCTTGACCTGCCAGACCATGGACTGCTTCTTTATAAACCCTCTTTTGGTCTTACCCAGCCTCATAGTTTCAAATAACATCTATGTGCCAACTTACAATGTTTGCCTACAGCTCACATCTGCTCCAAACTCCAGGGTCTTATAGCAAATTGTCTACTTAACATCTATAATCAGATCTCGAATAGAAATCTCAAACATGGCCAAAATCGAATTTTGATGTCCCTCCCCAAAACCTGTTCCTTCTATGCTCTTCCTCAAATTAGAAAAGGGAAAGACCATCCTGTCAGTTTTCAGGTCAAAAACCCTGAACTCCTCTCTTTGTCTCAAAAGCACATTCAATCTGTCAGGGAATCTTACTGGCTAAACTTTCAATATATCCAGAATTTGATCTCTTCCCTCACCGCCATGACTATCAGTATTCTCGATCAAGCCACTACCATCTCTCATTTGGATTCTTGCAATAAATTCCTAACTGGTTTCCTACCTCTCTGTGGGCTATTTCTTTCTTTTTTTTTTTTAAATATAAAATTTATTGTCAAGTTGGTTTCCATACAACACCCAGTGCTCATCCCAACAGGTGCCCTCCTCAATACCCATCACCCACCCTCCCCTCCCTCTCACCCCCCATCAACCCTCAGTTTATTCTCAGTTTTTAAGAGTCTCTTATGTTTTGGTTCCCTCCGTCTGTAATCTCTTTTTTTTTTTTCCCTTCCCCTCCCCCATGGTCTTCTGTTAAGTTTCTCAGGATCCACACAAGAGTGAAAACATATGGTATCGGTCTTTCTCTGTATGACTTATTTCACTTAGCATAACACTCTCCAGTTCCATCCACGTTGCTACAAAAGGCCATATTTCATTCTTTCTCATTGCCATGTAGTATTCCATTGTGTATTTAAACCACAATTTCTTTAACCATTCCTCTGTGGGCTATTTTCAACAGAACAGCCAGAGTGGTTAAGAGGTAAATTGTACTATGTCACTCATTTGTTCAATGCCTTAGAGTAATCCACAAGGTCCTATGTTCTGTATTCCTCAGTCCCAGTCTATCTCCCACTACTCTTGGCCCTTTTTTATTCTGCATCAGCTGCACTGGCCTGCTCACCATTTCTCAAACTTGCCAAGGATACTTCTGCTTCAAGATCTCTGCCTTTGCTCAGCCCTTTCCCTTCAGATAACAACACAGCTCTTGCCTTCAACAATTTCAGATTTTCGCACAAATGTCATCTTTTCAGTGAAGTCTTCCTTGGCCCCTATTTGAACCCCATTCCATTTCTCTCTCATCTCCTCTCTCTCTCTCTCTCTCTCTCAAACATACACACACACACACACACACACACACACACACACTTTTTTTTTCTCCATGGCTTTTACCACTTCACATTCTTTATTTTTTACTAATTCATTTTATTGTTGGCTTCCCTTTATGAGACTACAGCCTACATAAGAGAAGGGATTTTTATGAGTTTTGTTTTCTGCTATATCCTCAGTGCCTAGAGTGCATGAGAAGAAGTAAGTGAATGAATGACCGAATGAAACAAGGGGTCGAGAATGTTTCCAAGCTTCACTTTTGCAACTAAGTGAATGATGGTGTTAAGACAAAGACTGAAAGGAAAAAAAAATTAGGGAAGGCAGGATTATGTTTTTAAATTAAAGTAAGATAAAACCATGTATTATTTTTTAGAAATGTCAACTTTGCTCATGTTAATACACTTTAATATTTATTCTTAAGGAAACAAGGATAATTTTTGGTCATGGCAAGTTCTGATTTAATATTAGTTTAACAAAGCTGATGGAAATTGAAATGTCTTTTTAATTCTTTTAAATTTCTTTTTAATTTTTTTTAAATTTCTTTTTCTAAGAAAACATGGGATGAAGGCTACCATCTACACAGTCATACTCTCCAAGAAAACTGTCAAGCTTTATTTGTGAAAGTAATGAGCTTACTCTTCCATTTTTATAAATCATATAAAATATTTAATATGCCTTTCCCCTTAGTCCCATCCTACAGGTATCAGACAATGCTGCCAGGTGACCACAGACACCGTTACAGAAGAGGGCAAGTACAATGTCCCTCAATGAATGGCACCTTTCCTCTGCTGTGCAACTCACACAGCTCTGGAGACTCTTCACAACTTCAGTCCTCTTTCTATGTACATGTATATGAATACTTTTTTCCCTAGAATCCCAAAGTAGGCAAGTTTTTAATGTGCCTCTATTTAAGAGTAAACAGGGGAAAGTCCTCAGTTCCATGATCAGCTCCGCAATTCTGGTTCGAAACGGCAGAACGATGCTTTTCCTTTTGGTACATTTCTCTTTTTACACATCCTTGATAGTGGACTGTACTGATACAGTTACAATATTTTAGGGAAGTGAGTAAGTTAAGAAAAGTCACTAATGCTATCCCAATAACCTTTTCCCAAGAGGTCACTCAGATGTTGTTTTCAAAGTGTGAGTGTGTACCTGTGTGCGTGTCTGTGTGTTTCTGTGTGAGTAACTGAGCGTACACACACATATATTTGGTGGGGGGGCATTCATTAGGAAGTTAAGAGGAATTTCCATTTTTAGATGGTCAAACAAAATCAAGATCTTCCCAATTTTACTCAGCATAATACTTGGTCTTAATAAAGTGTAATTTGTACAGTACTGAAGCAAATGGACTCTTCTATACTGATGGGGATAATTAGAGTATAAGAGCCTTGCAGACTAGAAATTCTAATGCAGCCTTTTATCAAAAGCAGTCACTCTACCTCAGCCTGACAGTTAACAACATATGATCTGGTAAACAAATACTTTCACACAGAACAAAAGTGCCATTAAAGGCCAAAACTGTCAACACAAATTCCATTCTTAGAAGAGAAAAAATACGTAAACTGTTGATCACCTCTGGTTGTCTTAACTAGCATGGAGGTTGTCATGGAAACATTTCTGCGAAGTTCACAGTGATGAAATACAAACACTTCCAGTTTAATTGCTATTAGGTTTAGCATACCAGAGTTTATTTATACTCAGTGTGCATTATGATAAAATGTAATATAAATAAAGCTTATAATGATCTAGCATAACAATGCCAGCATTTCCTTTTAAAAAATTAAATGAAAATGAAATTCAATGGCAGTTTAAAATTTTTCCCCAGAAAAAAATAAACTCCCAATTTTCTCAAATACCTACTCTGATATATTCTTTTTCTGTAGTACATGATTTATTAAAATATTTCTATATTTTTACTTCTCCAGCATGTGATTTATAAAAATACCTACTTCACACACTAAAATTCAATTTAACATAAAAGTCCCAGAGTGGCAGAAATGTAAATATTCTAAGTTAATTTTCATATCAATAATATGCAATTATTCACATTTAAGAATTTTGTTTCATTTTGTGATAAAATACTAAGAATGCTTTGCCAAGAAATTTTGTTTTCCTTAATTCTGCTTTCTTAAAAAAGAAATCTATGAAAATACTGAGGAAAAATCACATTATAGACATGTATACAAAATAACATGTTCACAGAATCCAATTAAATACATACTTGATTGTGTGGAATTTTTAAGAGCTAATCTTTCTGATGTGTTCTACAGAGAGATTTTCTAAAAGTTTGAACAAATTTTTTTTCCTCAAGAAAAATATTTAAGTTTACTTTTACCTCATTTTAATGACAACCAAAAAATATAATTTAAGACTAAAAAGTAATTTTTTTAAGTTTTTATGAAATGCCTAACATGTGCCCAGAAGTAAGATAATTACTAGGTAGAATACAACAAAAATAAGAAAGTTCCTGCCTCGGCAAAACTTAAATTCTAGTTAATGATGGACAAGTGAAAGCATAGAAGGCAATTGCAGAAAAACACTAAGCAAAATACTATTAGGGCTAAATTAGGAAGTTCAGCCTCTTCCATAGTGTTAATCAGTAGTAAAAGAGGAAGGAATTGGCATAGGCTTCCAAGTATTCACAGAAAAAGTCAGATGGCATGATTTGCAGTTAGACGTTATCAAATTAAAGGATACTTACTTGAAATACTCCAAAAACACATGAGGAGTAAAACTTCAATTTTATTATAATTTTCTGAAAATGCATGTTTTTTTTTTTTTTAGTCTGAAGTTACCTGCCAGTCAAAATAAGGTCTGCCATATGGCACTGACCTAAAGTTGTCTAATAGCTAACATATTGAGTGTTTGCAATATCACTTTAATACCCGATAATCAATATGCGTGATCATGGCAAAACGCACAAACAAGTTGATACCAATTGTGTCTCCAGGTTTCAATAGATGGCAAGCAGCACATATGAGATAATAGCACTATACTGATTCACTAACAATAAAATAAAGAGCTTTCAGTTCAAACCTTTGAATTTTAGTCTAGGGTTTCCCACTGAATATCTGTGTAAACTCTGACAAGTCATTTCTGCAAGGCTGGGCTATGTTATTCCTAAGGAAACTTCTTGCTCTATAATTTAACATACTATGTACTTGGCTTCCTCCCATCATTCCCGAATGGAAAGGACAAATGAGAGTGGAAGATGTGATATCTCAAACACAACCAAGTCAAGAGGAAAAGGTACTGGCAGCCAGACATAAAGATATTTCAGGCAACAGAAGAAGCACAGAGTGTTTTTTATGTCCTAATAAGAAATGGAGAGGATGAAAACAGACACAAGACTAAAGTCGCTGCGAGGCAGGAAGCCATTTCAGAATACTACAGAGTCTTTAAAAAAACAGTAGTATTCTCTATTTGATTGTTTAAAAATTCTGGATTTCCCCAGAGGACTTTTAACTGGGTTTTCATCATCAGAAAGCATTTATTGAATGCCTAATTGTATGAAGTGCTACACAAAAAGACTTACATAGTAATGGTCCTTGTATCCCTGGGGCTTTTTAAATCTGGGTCAAACAACACTAAAATGGACATGTCCAAGAACATACAAATAGTAGACTAAATATATTTAACCAAGAAATTTTTTAAAATTCTAGTTTTGGACTATCTTCATCCCAGGCTACTTATTTGAAGAGGGAGGGGAACTTTCTGAACTAAACAGAAAGTAAAGTTTTTATTTTTGTTGTTAATGTTTATTTATTTATTTTGATAGAGAGATAGAAGGAGTGCCAAAGAGAGACGATAGAGAGAATCCCAAGCAGGCTCTGTTCTGTCAGTGTGGAGCCCGATGCAGGGTTCAAACCCATGAACTGTGAGATCATGGCCTTGGATGCTAAACCAACTGAGCCATCCAGGTGCACCCAAAATAAAGTTTTTAAAGTAAATTTCATAATAGAATATTTACACTGAAAATATAAGAAAAGACACTTGTAAGAATCTGCTTCATAAACAAAAGGTGAGTCATTATAAGGGGAAAAATGAGCTTTACAAGGGTCTATTTAATAGTAGTTTACATTCAGATAAGAGGTGGTGACCTAAAGTTGAATTCCCTGCTCTTCATGACTATATCTCTTTCATTTCAGGGTCATGTTGGGTAATGATCAACCACAGATTATTATGTTAACCAAAGACAATTATGTTACGCATTGATGAGGAACTGGAGAAAATCCCTTAGGTTTAGTTGCATATTAAAACCGAGGCCTTTTATTGCCTCTGATGGTAAAACAGCAACAATTGTTAGAATATTCTTAAACTGTAAAGGATATTAAGGAGCAAAATAAGCATAAGACAGTTTACCACATGCAGTTCCCTGATCATCATTTAAACTAACTTAATCATTAACCCAGTGCCCCGTCCCTAATATCACAATGTATACAGATAAGGGGGGTCATGCACCTATCAATTCTCATTGCCAAAACCAGCCACAAATTTTGTATCATTACTATTTTGTTATTCATCAGATATTTAACAAGAAATATGTTCATTTTATTTCCATATTTCTTTCACTTATTTTCTAGTACTGACTATAAACATATGCAGCTACTGTGATACATCAAATAAGGAATACTCTGGAAAGGGGAAAGAGAAAAACAAAAGTAGAAGAAACCATGATTTTAAATTCTCTTTAAATCCCAATAAAGTGGTAATTACAAATAATCACTTGGCAAAACATCTCCAAACACAACTTTCACTACTCTCTATGCAGTTGAAGCAAGGAATATTTCCGATAAAATTCATAAACTAAAAAAATTAAAATTGAAACAACTGTCCTTTTCTTAGCATGTTCTACCTCGTTGGAAATCACTTCTTTCTGTTTATCAATCCAATGTCTTCTTAGACTCTTTATATCCTCTGGATATTAAAAAAGGAAAAGATCTGATGTCATTTGCAATTGTTCATTGACAAAATTAACTGTTGATGAGTTACATACTTCTGAATTCTACACCTTTTATCTTTCATTATAGGCTAGATCTATCCTACCCAAAAGAAATTTTAGGAATTATAGCAGGAAGACCTCAATGATCTCCACTCTTGGTATTTATGCCTTCACAAAATCCTTTCCCACTGAGTGTGGGCAAGACCTGTGACTTGCTTTTAACTTAGTGGGTATCACAAACGTGACAGGTTGCCACTACCATGATTATGTTACATAAGACTTTAACTCCCATCTTGCTAGCGGACTCTGTGAATCCTCTCCCTTGTTGACTTGGATAAAAGAAGTTTTCATGTGGAGATACCCACATGACAAAAAACCGTGAGCATTCTCCAGTCAACAGCCATCAAGGAACTGAGGCTTTCAGTCCAACAACCCACAAGGAATTGGATCTTCCAACAACCATACATGATTGGAAGTTGATCCTCTCCCAGTTGAAACTTCAGATGAGACTATGGCCTTGACTGACACCATGACTGCAGACTTGTGAGTGACCATGAAGCAGAATACCCAGCTAAGCCATGCCCAGATTCCTGACCCAAAGAAACTGTGAGATAATAAAGGTGTCATCTTAAGCTACTACATTTGTGGTAATTTATTATGCAACAATACATACCTCATACAGCATCAACAAAAAAGCAGAGATTTGGGAAGAGGAAACTGGAAGCATCTAAAAGACTCGCTTCTAACAGTCAGTAGGTTATTTAGTTATTTTGGTTTAGAGGGTTATTTTGGCTTAATCATTTCAAGATGACATGAGTAGGAATACATGACCTCCACACAACTCCTTACTCATCCAGGCTAAACCAGGCAAAGCCCATTACTATCTGAACACTATACAACTGCCAAAGTACTGGACTTAGGAGCTTTCCTTGCAAAATTATGTATGTCCCTTCATGAGCAGATTATTCTCAAAATCTGTCAATTATTTAACCTTAGCACATGTCCGTGTGTCACTATAAGAACTGTACAAGTACTATTTAATAATGACTACCAACAGTTTTGGTTGCTGAACCCAACATAGAAGTCAAAATAATATTCCAGTAACATCAATTAAGAAAGAATTATTTTATAAATAAACCTTTCTATATTTTCACATTTTATGGAAACGGAAGTATTTTAGAAGAGTACATGCTAATCTCATTTGATTACACATTCACACACACGTATACACACATCTACACACACCATATGCATCACATTACACTGACCACATTTACATATAAGTATATACTATAAATTCGTACAGAGAATGCATGCTATTACATGTTTGAATACTTACATAAGTAAACCTATGAGGCATCTGTACATTATTCAGGATTCAGGTCAAATGTCATCTCCTTCATAATTTCTTTTCTGCAACTCATATTAAAATAGAACGTTCCCATAGGCTTCTGGTTATCTATTTAACACTTAATTCATTCGATCTTACATTATACTTAGCTATTTACACAAGCATCTCCCTCAGTATATTTTAAGTTCCTTGAGAACGGTGCTATGTCCTCTTCATCTTTAAATCCCCCAAAGACACGGCACAGTACCTTCCTGCATGCAGTGGATTTCTAAAGGAATTCATATGAAATTCAAATTAACTGTTATTTCTTCATATTAATCTCACTAAAGAAAGGTAACATTCTTCACTGGAACCAAATATCTTTCGTATGTACAACTTTCATAGTACATATTCATGAGTGTTTTGTGAACTATGGATAACACGGTAATGGACATGTGACAAAGATGGCACCTTATCAATGTGGAAGCAAAAGAGGAATCCCTCTACTAGATAATCTGCTCTAAAATTGAGATGTGATTGGGCTTTGCATAGAAGGAGAGAGTTGTGGGGAGGAAGGGCAGGAATCTTGATTCACTGAACACCAGGGATCCAAGCTATGGTGAGGTTTCGTAGTCTACAGCAACATCAGATAACCCAGAGAAGATTTCTGAAGGATTTTCAGGGGATTTTTAAGATCTCTGAATTCTTTACAGTCATCAGTTATTATTCTCTCTCCTGGAAACTTCTAGGCCATGGAAGTCTAGGATCCTTGGCTGCCACTATGGGCTCACATTTTAGATTAATATAATATACATGCACTATAATCCAAGTGCAGAAGAGAAGATTCACACTGCACTTAAAGTATACAGTTATTTAAGAAGACATAATAATATTGTCCAGTCATTAACTTGCATTCATTCTGCACAGTGAATAGGAAAACTTATGCATTTCTTACTTTTTAAAATATTGAATTAAAAGATCTTTGACTACTCCAAGGGCTACCCAATAAAATGCAAATATGATAACCATTAATTCATTCATCTACTCATTTATTAAAACTTTTACTTAGAGTTAGGTAGGAGGCAATTTGAGAGATGGTCAAAAAAATTAAATACTGGGCCATGCATGTTTAGTGACAGAAATCCACCAAATTAGCTGAAGACTGCCCTGTGATTCCAGGATTAAATTCAGCAGTGGCTGTGAGTATAGAATTACTCTGTGAGTACAGATATTAGACCTGGGTTTGAGTTCTGATTTCACTATTAGTTATGCCTCACTGGGAAAGTTAATGTTTATATTCTTGTTCATTCATCAATAAAATATATGCTTCATAGAGTTGTGGTAAGAATTATGGTAATCATTAACTGTAGCAATTATCACGATTTGCTGCACATACTCAACATACAAGATAATGAAGACAACAACGATGATGATGAAGAAGAAGAAGAAGAAGAAGAAGAAGAAGAAGAAGAAGAAGATGATGGAGGAGGGGGAGAGGATGATGACAGAGAAAAAGAAGAAACAGAAGAGGAAGAGAATGAAGAGGAGGAAAAAGAAAGTGTATTTTATTCTGAAACTGCCTTTAACAGGCCAACCACACTCTTAGCTCACTGTCTCTTTATGTACTACTTGGCCTTGGGAAAAAAAATGGTAAAACATAATCCCTGACCATGAAGATTTCAAAGTCTATTGAGAAAAGTCTGTAA
Source organism: Panthera onca (assembly GCF_046562875.1). Lineage (NCBI taxonomy): Eukaryota > Metazoa > Chordata > Mammalia > Carnivora > Felidae > Panthera > Panthera onca. The sequence continues at coordinate 132,390,854 of NC_138340.1, read as the reverse complement.
CAACAGATTGTGTCATGTTATAATATAGATTAAAATCAGAGTCCTTTGGGAGACTAGAAAAGGCAACCTACCAGTGCAACCAAATAACATATCTCCAGATATTACAAGAAACCCCAGGAACCCTGGGCATCCACTCCAAAAGAGAATTTGGATTTTAAAAAATTATAGAATGATTTTAATGAAATCATGATTAGAATAAAAGTCAATGCTTTTAACATGCTATTGTATCGCCACTTTTCAAATCACAAAATTGGCATCGATAGAGTTTGACATGAAAATGGCCCTAGGTTTATTAAGCACAATCGTGTTTATGGTTAGAAATAAGGGAGAATAGACTGTGTTCCCAGTACTATATTCCTCATAAATGTACTTACTCCCTGCGGCCAAATAATCCACAAACAACTACTCTACATGCAATCCCTACCAAAATTCCAATGATGTTTTTTTTAGAGAAGTAAAAAAAAAATCTCTTAAAATTTGTATGGAATCATCAAAGACCTCGAATAGCCAAAGAAATCCTCAGAAAGAAGAGAGCAGAAGGCATCACACTTCCTGATTTCAAGCTATACCAAAGCAATAATCATCAAAACAATATGATACTAGCATAAAAACAGACACATAGACCAGTGGGACAGAATGAAGAGCCCAGAAATAAACCCAAGCATACACAGTCAAATAATATTTCACAAAGGAGCTAAAATACTCAATAGAAAGACAGTCTTTTCATTAAATGGTGCTGGAATAGTTGAATGTTCACATATAAAAAAATGAAACTGGACCTGTACCTTAGACCACTCACAAAAATTAACTCATCACAAGGATAAGGCATTTTCCTTTTTCCTTTCTTTCCTTTTCATCGTATTTATCCAAGAAGACAGATGTTAACTGAACCTATGGTAGTAATCATTTCATATTATATGTATCAAACAATCATGCTGTGTGCCTAAACTTGCAATGTCTATTAATTATTTCTCAACAAAACTGGGAAATTTAAAAAAATACCTACTCTGGCTATGGTTAGAAGATATGTGTACATTACACAAATTTTACAAACACACACACACACACACACACACACACACACACAGGTTGGATAAAAATGGAAGAGAAGCCCATAAAAGTAAAATCAAATAAAAAAAATTGATACATCAGTTGCTAAGCATGTATGCTCACTCTGTAAATTCTCCTGTAATTCCAAACAGAAGACCAATTTCATCTTCTTAAAAAGCTTTTCAATGTATATAAATTTCCCAGAAGCAGGCATTCTGTTATAGCTTAACGTAATGTCAAAAATCTATTTAATAAGAAAATGCTCTGTATAGTAGAAAACTCAAATAGTTTACAGTGTTTTTAAAAACATTCTACAAACATTTCTGTACTTAATGATAAACACAAGACCTTCACCAAACTTTTATACTCCATACTGAATGTTTTGTTTATACACGAAGCCGAGAGAAGTAGCAAAGTTGTCTATCTAACACAAATGTGTGATACGTAACTACTAATGAACAAATGTGTGATACGTAACTACTCACAGAGAATCAGATTATGTTCAAACAAGCTACTGACACATTAAAAACACTATGCTATAAATCAGTCTATTATGATAAGGGATCTTATCGATACATTTTATTAAGTAAGGGATAAACTTAGAGTTGGCTTTTCCATATTTATACTTCTATCACCTTTTTAAAAAAAATCATTATTTTGGTTACTATGTAACATATGTAGTTGATAACACAAAAAGTGGCAAAGCCTCAGAAAATCTTTTTATTATAAAAAATATAGGTAAGTTGTTAATTTCTTACTCTACTGTAAACTGTAGTTTCCCTCAGTTCAATGCTAATTGTCAGATGCAAAATAAAGCAGAATAATAAGACATAAAAAAAACTTGTAGAAAAAAAATCAAGAAACTTACAACATTAATCACAATGTTGTTAGTTATGCTTACAGGAAAAATCATGAACGAATGAGTTATTTCTGTAACAAATCTACAACTGATGACTACCATACGACTCCTTAAAAATTATGTGTATTCAAATGGTACCTATACTATACCATATAAAAAGTCTTAGATCTGCTAAGCTTTCATGCTGATCCATCAGCTTAGAAAATGTTTGTAAAAATTTTTAAAATGCAGTGTAAACATTTCAGCCCTGAACCTTCTTTCTATGCCTTTGAACCTTCTCTTTCATGTGCAATACCTGACAGCCCACTGAGAATAGCTGCTGAAAGCCCCAAAGATGGTAAAACAGAATTTCTGACTCAGGAAATAAAGATCAGCTGAATAGGATTCCCATATGGCAATCCAGATCAATGGAAACGCAAGACCAGAAATTTACAGTATCTATCCTACACAGTACAGCATGAGGGTTGTATTTCATTGCTGGTAACAAAACTCCCAGTGGCCAAGAAAAAAAGTAGATACGAAGATTATAAATCCAGTAATGAGAAACTACACTTTATTTTGACATTTTTCTCTAAGTGCAATTAAAAACTCTGCCACCTTATTTGCAATCACTGATATGGTAAATAATTTCTGCAACTAAATAACTGAATTCTGCTAAAACAACTAAAACTATCATGAGAGGTGGACTAGTATTTATGGAAAATCCTTTACAAATTTCCAGCAACTCTCATGTTACATGATAATGACTTACGTATTTGATGCCTAGGAAAATGGCTTACTTCAAATTCAAATTTTATGAAGAAAAACTCAGAAAAGACCTCTAAATAACAAAAGTTGATAATTTATAATCAAATTAAAAAACAACCTAAATTATTTCATTACGTTGCTGTCAAGTCTGATGGACTCAGTAATCCATGCTAAGTAAGAATTAGCTGTACAATACCCCTTTTACATGACACTCCAATTGGTATTTCAATATCTGGTAGGCACTAACCCATTGGACAATCCTTTCCCATTTTGGACATCTACATTTCAACAACTTGTATCTGTTTGGTCCTATTCTGACTACTGAGGCTACATAAAATAAATTCCTATTCTATGTAACTATTCTTTAAAACATTGTGCACCAACAAACCTCCCTGTTTCCTGAATTCTGCACTAAATAAGCCAGCAGTTCCTTGCCCAATCTTTTTTTTAAATTTTTTTAATGTTTATTTTTTGAGAGACAGACACAGCGTGAGCAGGGGAGGGGCAGAGAGAGAGGGAGACACAAGAATCTGAAGGAGGTTCTGGGCTCTGAGTTGTCAGCACAGAGCCCCACGTGGGGCTTGAACTCACAGACCGCAAGAGCATGACCTGAGCCAAAGCTGGACGCTTAATGGACTGAGTCACCCAGGCACCCCCTTGCCTTTCTTACGACCTTGTTTCTCAATTCTTTCAAACTATGGTTTTCCCTAGATATATTTTAGTTTCAGTTAAAATGTAACACTGACAACTGAATATGGTACTACAGATATGATTTAACCATTTCACAACACTCTCTACACACTAACCTAGCCACCATGTTTTTTGATTTTACATTTAGATTTTTATAGTCAGGATCTATATACTCACTGCCTACTAGATATTTTCACTTGGATTTCCTACAAACTCCTCAAATTTCAAACGTCCAAAACTGAGTCAGTCTCCCCCTTCACATTTTTATTTCATCACACTCCAAACACGCTTCACCTCCTAATTTTCCTATTCCAGTGCCTAGACCAGAAATGGCTACAAATCTGCCAGAATCCTACATTCCTCCTTCTCCCTCGTATCTATCAGCCAACTGACCGTCACATTCCATGAAATGGACCATGGGTTTAAGAATTGGGCTCTAAGCCAAACTGCTAGGGTCTAAATTCTTGCTCGGCCCTTGCCAGCTATGTGGTCTTGGACAAGTAACTTAGCCTCTCTGTTACTTAGCTTCCTCATCTATGAAACAAAACTGAAATCAAAATAATACAGGCATACCTCAGAGCTACTGTGGATTTGGTTCCAGACCACTGCAATAAAGTGAATCATCACAATAAAGTAAGTCAAATAAATTGCTTGTTTTCCCAGTGCATATAAAAGTTATATTTACAGTATGCTATAGTCTACTAAATGTGCAATGGCATTGTGTCTAAGAAAAACAATGTACATAGCTTAACAATGCCTTATCATTAACAAAATGCTAACCATCATTTGCACTTCCAGTGACTCATAACCTTTTTGCTGGTGGGGGGGGTGGGGTCTTGCCCTGATGTTGATGGCTGCTTGATCAGGATGGTGGTTGCTCAAGGTTGGGGTGGTCGTGGCAAGTTTTTAAAATAGGACAACAGTTAGCTTTGCCACATAGACTGACTCTTTCATGAACAGTTTCTCTGTAGGGTTTGATGCTATTTGATACCCTTTTACCCACAGAACTTCTTTCAAAAAATGGGGTCAATCCTCTTGAACCCTGCCACTGCTTTAACAACTATGTTTGTGTAACATTCTAAATCTCTTGTCATTTCAACAATCTTCACTGCATCTTCCCCAAGAGCAGATCCCTTCCGAGAAACCACTTTCTTTGCTCATCTATGAGAAGCAACTCCTCATCCATTAAAGTGTTATCACAAGATTGCAGCAATTCAGTCACATCTTCTGGCTCCACTTCTCATTCTAGTTCCCTTGCCGTTTCCCCCACATCTGTAGTTACTTCATTCCTTGTCTTGAACCCCTCAAAGTCATTCATGAGTGTTGGAATCAACCTCTTCCAAACTCCTAATGTTGATATTTTGACCTCTTCCCATGAATCATGAATGTTCTTAAAGGCATCTAGAATGGTGAATCCTTTCCAAAAGGTTTTCAATTTACTTTGCCCAGATCCATCAAAGGAATCGCTATGTCTGACAGTTACAGCCTTATGAAATATATTTATTAAAGAACAAGACTTGAAAGTAGAAATCATTCCTTGATCCAAAGGAAAGACAATGGATGTTGCATTAGTAGGCATGGAAACATTAATCACATAGTACATCTCCATCAGAGCTCTTGGGTGACCAGATGCATTGTCAGTGAGCAATAATAATTTGAAAAGTATCCTTGTTTCTAAGCAGTGGGTCTCAACAGTGGGCTTAAATATTCATTAAACCATGTTGTAAACAGATGTGCTCTCATCTAGCCTTTGTTCTGCCATTTACAGAGCACAGGCAGAGTAGATTTAGCATAATTGTGAGAGCCCTAGGATTTTCAGAGTGGTAAATACACATGGGCTTCAACTTAAAGTCACCAGCTGCATTAGCCCCTATCAAGAGATTCAGCCTGTCCTTTGAAACTTTGAAGCCAGGAATTGACTTCTCCTCTATAACTACGAAAGTCCTAGATGGCATCTTCTTCCAGTATAATGAAACTCTGTTTTTTAGTACAGCCACCCCCATTAATGACTTTAGTTAGATCCCCTGGAGAACTTGTTTACAAACAAGTTCTTCTACATCAGCACCTGCTGCTTCACCTAGTACTCTTATGTGATAGAGACAGCTTCGTTCCTTAAACCTCACAAGCCAACCTCTGCCAGCTTCCAACTTTTCTTCTGCAGCTTCCTCACCTCTCTCAGTCTTCACAGAACTGCAGTTAGGGATGTGTTCTGGCTTAGGCTTTGGCTTAAGAGAATGTCATGGCTGGTATAGTTTGTGGCATCCCCAAAACAATTACAACAGTAACATTCAAGATGACTGATCACAGATCAGATCACCGCAACAAATAATAATAAAAACGTTTGTAACATCGCAAATATCACAAAAATGTGACACAGAGACACAAAGTGAGCAGATGCTATTAGAAAAGTGGCACCGATAGACTTGTTCGACACAGGGTTGCCACAAAGCTATTGTTTTAAAAAAAAGAGCAGTGTATGCAAAGTGCAAAAAACTGCACAAAGTATGTCCACATTTTCATCATAAGGCTGCTGTAAGCACTAAATTAATTCATATATGTAAAGTGCTTTGAAGAGTGATCAGCCATAACCACAGTGAGTGCATAATAAATTTTAGCTGCTATTATAATCATTATTGTCACCTCCTTAATATCTATCTCTCCAATCTGTTTATCATCCTCACCACTACTCATTGAGGTCAGGTCCTTTATTTTTATTTCACCTATATGAATGTCACAGCTTTAAAACTATGGTTTCCACTTCTCTTCTTACTATATTCTTGTTTTCATAACTTTGATCATGTCGTCCCCCCAGTTCCAGTGCTTCAATGGTTTATTACCACCCTTGGGATAAGTGCAAATTATTGAGTACAATATACAAAATCCTAGATAATCAGGCAAATCAAGCCACATCTATCCCCTCCGTTCTTCTGGTATGTGAGGTTTGAATCTCATTGATCAATTTGAACTAGTTCAAAACCAGAGGCTCTCAATTTTTCTTTTAAAGCAAGTTACGAAAGTGGCCAAAATTTGCTCTGAGACTCTGCTGCCCACCACCTATTCATCCCCACTCATGTTTGCTTACCTCCCCGTTGAAAAAGACTAAATGACAGGAGATGCCATTATACAGGAATATATGCACGGGTTTCCTACATGTCTGCTTTAGCAAGAATCTGTTCAGATCCATTCTTTTCAAAGTGTGGTTGGAAGATCAGCAGCATCAGCATCACCTGGGAGCTTGTTAGAAAAGTTAATTTATCAGGCCCCACACACACCTACTGAATTAGAATTTCTAGGGGTGGGCCCAGGACACCGTTTTGTAATAAGAACTCTGGGTGATTCTTATTCATGCCAATATTTGAGAAGGTCTGATGAAAATGATGCTGATTGAGGCTTCATTCTTACATGCAGGAGTCAAAAATACTACTGACACAAATACGAATTACAAAATGTATTAAGCAAAGGGTACGATCCTGAAAAAAAAATTATGATGAATCTAAATCCTTTATAATTCACATGTAAAACAGCAGCATTTACTTTTTAAGTAATTCCGTGTTTTTTCTTAGTGTTTATTTATTTTTGAGAGAGAGAGAGAGTATTAAGCAGGCTCCAGGTTCTGAGCTATCAGTACAGAGCCTGATGCGGGGCTCAAACCCACAAACCATGAGATCATGACCTGAGCCGAAGTAAGACACTTAACCAAGGGAGCCACCCTAGTGCCCCAAGCAGCAGCATTTTAAAGTTATGACCAATTTAAGATGTCTTGCCTATACACTGATAACAAAACATTTTGTAAGAAAATGTTGGTAATTTCGGACACCTGTTCTTAGAGCATGACCAGTTGGAGCTACAACTTACCAAGTATTTTGTAGCATTCTGACTTCTAATAGAATATTTAGAATCCTTAGTAGACTCCCATAATTAGCTGGAGTTTGTTAATGAATGCTATCTTTTAGTAAGCCTTAATAAGTTAGGGTGTCAAGTAAGTAGCTCTTAATTGTTCACAGAAGTAGAAACCTAAGCATGGTTTGTTTTTTTTTTCACTTGTGAGAACGAAAACACGAACTTGTATTCAAGGATCAATTTGTTTCTAAAACAGACTCTCCTTGTTCATCAGAAGGTGGCCAACTACTTTGAGAATATCTACTCTAAAGAGCAAAACAACCTTCATCTCTAACCTTTGTACCTGAGTCAAACTGCCCATAACAATCCAGAATTCTCCTCTGGGAAACCTCTCCCCTCCCCATTCCCCCATTCTGAGGCAGCTGGACCTTCTCTGTCTTCCTCAACCATCCCATGCAAACCTCGATAACCATACTTACGGTGCAGTGAAATAATATGTTAACTTCTGCGCTTGTCAAGATCTTTTCAAAGCTTGATTCTGACTGGGTAAAGAAAGGAGTAGTCAAAGGAATTCTAGGTTGATATATAACCAGTCATTTACTATACCTGTCTATTCTTAGCTTTATCACATACTTTTTCTATCTTCAGTCATTCTGAAAACCATTAATTTTTCCCATTTTGAAAATCATGCTTTAATGATGACAAATTTCACAGAGAATAAGAAATTATGCATAAGGACAGTATGAGTGGCATAAATTCTCTATTAATTCATTCATAATCTGGAATGAGAGCACAGTTTCTATTAAGACTTCACATTCTTTTTTGCCATTCTCATTCATAAATGTTACAAAACATTCAACCACGGTGAAGTTAAGAAATAGTAAGTGGAAATATGGTAACAGGCTATGGTAAGAAAAGAACTACACTGATAATCAAAAGGTTCTGGTTTTAATCTCAGCTTGACTAATAAATATCAGGCTAAAATATCTTAAATTATCAGGGCCTCAGATTCCCAAACTTCAAAATAGAAGTGAAAGATGATTTAGATCCCTCTCAGTGGGAATAATAAAAGTCTCATGGTGTAAACATTCATACAGCATTATTATAATTCTAGGATAATCAACAAGGTAATATAGGGGAAATGCCCCAAAGTACAATCTATATGTGTAAAACCAAAGTTAAAATTTTCCCTGGAGACTATAAAATTATTTTCACCTGCCTGGTTTAGGGAAGCGTTATTTGGATGCAGGCCCTTGCTGTGGCTGCTGTGATCTTCTCCAAGTGCATGTAATAAAAACAACTGAAAGGGGGGGTGGAAGTCCCAACTTCCAGGTATTCTCCAGAAGATCATCTTAGATGGAGACTTGACACTCAGAATATGTAGAGTGTGAAAGGCTGAGAGCCCTTGAGGAATCAAAGGCAAAAGGCCTAAAGCTTTTGGAGAAGCTGTAAAGACAACCCCTCCTCAAACTTCCTCACATCACCTCCACTCACTCTTCTTCCAAATGAATACTTAATCATAATTAGCTTATACATTTTAAAATTTTAATCTCATATGCTTTACTATTATTTTTGCTTATTTTATACTCTATTCTCTTGTCTCCCTTTTTAGCTTCAATTGTTTAAGCATCACACACTTATTCTTGTAACTTTTCACTCTTACCTTTATTTTCTGGCATTGTAGTCTCATCTTTTCTTGCCCTACCATTCTCGTTTATGGCTATCACATTCAATTTCTTTAGAGCTTCAATTTGAATGTCTTAAATGTTTTCAATTTTTTAATTCAAATTCTGATTTTAATAATATTAGAATCATCCTAAATTTCTTTTCCCTTGGTCATTTATTTTATGTAACCTGTATTTATTATGGCCAGCAAAAAGCAAGTCCAGAAAAGGGCTAAAAGTAAAGAAAGTCATCATAAGCCAAAAAGCATGTCAGTTTTCCTCCTTGTAACTGCTTTTTCTGCCACTCTGGTTCCCCAGTAGATTCACTGGTCCAGTCCTGGGTGGCTCTCCAAGGAACTTATGCACCCAGGGACAAAGCCAACCCACAGACCTATTCCCTCTCCCAAGGCCGTAAGGCTCACTCTGCAAATGGCATCTGGGTTTGCTCCAATGGTGCTACTTGTTAACTTCTCAAACTATCCACTGTGTGTATTTTAAAATTCTTAACTCCAAAACACGCAATGAACAGAATTTGGGTCATTCCCCTAAGAGAAATGAGGAGCTATTATAACCAAAGGGATGGTATGAAAATAAGTGTTTTCTAAACATCATTCTGGCTACTATGCCAGAGCACCTGCCAACAAAGTATAAAAGTGTCCGTGAAGAACCAATCCATTCGTTCAACAAATATGTATTAAGTAACTACCACGTGCCTGCACTCTGACAGGCACTGATACAGCAAGGGGGGAAATGATAAAATAGGAAAAAAAACATACCAGAAATATGTATAGTTAATACATATTTTAAGAGACTACTGCATTAGTTCAAGCAAGAGTTGAAAGTGTCTTAGACTCTGATAGTGGTCCTGGAGACAGGGAAAATTAGAGTGAATGTGGTAATATTTAAAAAGTAAAGTGACAATATTCAGTGATTCAAAACAAAACAAGTGTTATGTTATCTTCTGTTTCACACAAAATTTATAAATTTTCAATTGCTAAAAGTAGAGAACACAATTCACTTTTATTTCGGTTCTTCTTCCATGATTTGTCTTTCTATTTGGTTACTATTTTCAGTCTCTTATACTCTAATACAAGTCAAAATTTTAGAATTCTATGACTGCAGTATTTTCAGGCAAACAGACTCGAGACCACCAACCATTAGTACTGGGTTCTTTCTGGGAGCTGAACATCAATAACTAGAAGGCAATGCAGAGCTAGGAAGAACACAATTAACCTCCTGGAAATAAAGCATTACCTTACATTCCAACCAAAAAAATCAAAGAAGAAAGAATATTCAGCAAGAGATGCACAGTGCATTGTTGGAGGCATTTATCTATAGCACAAGGGAGAAGTTAGGGATTAAAAACATAAATTTGTAGTTGTTTCAAAGGATTTAACTGAAATGAAAATAAAGTCTCACAGGTAACTATGGAACGCTGAAATAAGGAAGAGTACTGTACGTCTTAGTCCCTCACACAATCAAGCTCAGAGTTGTGCTTTAATAATATATCTTTGGGTTTTACAGAAACAGACATAAGAGGATCCTTCAGAAAAATCTGTTGCTGGAATGTTGGCAAGGATACAGCCCTCTCTATTACTCATTACTCCCATGTAAGGCCTGACATGAGAAATCTCTTAGAATTTAGTCCACGAAATGACATTCCCTTTTCTGAAGAATGCTATTCTTCCCTCTTTTTCAAAATGGATATTCTGTAACTAACTACATTCCACTTTAACTACCAGGAATCTCAGAGGCAAAACAGGAGCTTAACCATAGGTCTCTATGTCTTCGGTTTTAGTAGTTGTCTCTCATTGTGTTAGCTTTTCTGTACTGCATCATGCATCTGGAGAAGCTCCTGAATCCTTTAACAACTGCTTCATAACAACCCCCAGTTTAGTGGCTTAAAAAACAATTTATTATTTATCATAATTCTGTGAGTTAGCAGTGTGGCTATTACACTGATGGGGTATGGGCTCGCTCAGGCAGCTCCATAGCTCCATTCACCTGGTAGGGCAACTGGGGGCAGAACTCACTTGAGCCAGCTGGGCCTGGAACTGTCCAGATCTCCCCATGTGGTCTTTCATCTTCCCAGAGACTGGACCAGGTTTCTTCCTATGGTGACAGCAGCATTCCAAGAAGGCAAGCTCCAATGTGCAAGCACTTAGCAACTCTCTACTTGCATCACATTTGCTTAAGTCCCACTGGTCAAGGTCAGTCACAGGTGCGCGCGCGCACACACACACACACACACACACACACACACACACACCAGAGTTACTATGGAAGGGTGTGGATACTGGAAGGGGTGATTCATTGCAGGCCATTAACTTAACAGTCTACGATAGCAGCTCCTAATGGGGCTATTACCTCTTCTTCCAATCCTTCTAATACTTGAAGCATGTTATTCTTTAACAAAGTTTCCTTCCTATCTGCCCCATATCTTATCTTTTTAAGGGCTAAAATATCCTTTATGGGTGTTCTAAGCTCATACTAGTCCAACATATCAGTGAATGAATGCTTATCTAGGATTCAAAAGTATTTTAAAATTTAAAATGCACCATATGCCACAGCAAATGCTCACTCCTAAATTCTTAAAGCTCTCATGGAAGGAATAAAAATTCCTTTAAATTTAAGTGCAAAAGCCTTTAAAAACATTAGTGCCAATTACTTCCCCCACCATGAGAAAATGCATCATTCCACTGTTGATGTCCCATACTCATGTTATTGAGATACTTTGTGTCTCTAGTCAATATTGAATGTATTATCATACAAGGGTCCAAAATGTCTAGAATCTTAAAGTTAGAAAGAGGACCATTATCTTCTGGTTTCTACACTAAGTACACCAAAGAGCAAGACAAGAAGATGCTGAGAAGTATAAAAATGTTAAGCTAAAGAACAATAATATAAACAAAAGAGCAAAAATCACCAAAGAAAGGGTAAAGGAGAAAGAAATTCATTAAACTTGTTTCATCTTGCAAGATGTTACTATTTTTCAGATGTCCTATGATAAGACGAAGATGAGTTGAATAGGAAAAAAATTAACTTTTAAAGACATGACTATACATCTTGTGATTTTTATCTGTACTTTTTAATCTCATTGACTTTTTTAAAAACACCAGTTCAAATTCAATTTTAGACTGTAAGTTTTTGTGAAATCAATGTGTTTTGGGAAAAGGTGTGTGTACATGTGACTTGAGGGTGGCTGAACAGGTAAGGTGGGTCTCTTTGGACACATAAGATTTGCACTATGACTAGGGATAGCACACATAACTATAAAAAAGTCAAGAGAGCCCTTCTGGCTGTGATTATGATGCCAAACAAGATGTTGTTCTGTGAATAGGTGGCAAAATGCTTCAGAGATTTTCCACCAGGGGAGACAAAATGTAGAACTTTACTTATGCACAGAAGACTTTTTTTTTTTTTTTTTTTTTTGTTAAATTAGGCCAACAGCAGAGTTATTTTTAGATTACTTACTTCACTTTCTCTTCTTAATGGGCTGGTATACAAAATAGGACAGAAAATGCACCATATGTCACAGCAAATGCTCAAATCCTAAATTCTTAAAGCTCTCATGGAAATAAAAGAGATCTCTATCTTAAAATATGAGATTTCCATTCAGATGAAATTAAGACCATAACTATTCTGACGGATATTTAACAGTTAACAAATAAATTACATACACCTTGTTTGAAAAAAACAGGATTTCAGAGAATTTTTCCTTTAATCATTTTTAGGAAAAACAAACTGTAAGAGAAGAGCTAAGGTGTGAATAAATGTGTTGATTTACATTTAAGACTTAAGGTTAACATTTAAATCATACAGCATTTTCAAATTCTATAGTGACTAACAGAGCTCTTGATTTCCTAAAGTTACAAAATTTAGATGACTCATCTACTTGCTCTTTCATAAAATCAATGTAAAGTCTGTTCAGGCAGCCTCAATTCTGTAGAAAGACAAACTTTCAAAACTTATTCTTTGCATTTTGACATAATGCATTCTCATTTATGATTGCAATCATGCTCTACAAATACTTATATTGTTATTTTGATTTATATTATTACAAATATGACAATGAGATAGAATGTATGACCTTAACGACATCTATGTACATAATATATGATACTAGAATAAAAAATATAACTGATTAAAGAAATTGTCCCCACTTTTATCAATGACATAGATATAATTTAAACTATACTAGGAAATAATGAGCTTATTTTAAAATAGATTAATAAAGTCAACAAATATCACACAGCAACATATTCACTATGTTTTTGGAATGTCTCGATTTTACTGAGTAAACAAAATTGAAGGACAACAAAAGTTTTGGCACCTGTTTGGGGTTTAAACCACTGGGTCACAGTTTTCAATTAGGATGAGGAAAAAAAAGTGCTTATTTCCTCAAAAAAATCAAGTAAAATCTCTAAAGTTTTGGTATTCTCTTGTTTATTGTTTTATTAAATTATAATCTTGTGAGTGCTTCATATGTTAAATGTGCAGGTCTATTTGTTTTCCCCAAAAACAAGGGAGACAAATATTACTAGATACAGTTCATCATTGTACATAACCTAGTTTTAACAAGATTATATGTACCAATGAAATAAAACATCTTTAAACTAATATAGGTATTTAGATATATAGAAGTTAATTTCTAAATAACACAGGTCTGCTGATAAATTGTAACTTTTCAACAAAACAATTTTAAAATATAACCTTAATAGATAAAATTATGATGTAAAACTAGGAAATTAAAGAATATTATGATGATTAATGTTGCTAAATTAATAGTATTGATAAAATCCTGTGTATAGAGACTACCTTAAATACACATTCTAATTTTTTTTTAATTTTTTTTAAACGTTTGTTTTTGAGAGAGAGAGAGAGAGAGAGAGAGAGAGAGAGAGACAGAATGCAAGTCGGGGAGGGGCAGAGACAGAGAGAAGGAGACACAGAATTTGAAGCAGGTTCCAGGCTCTGAGCTGTCAGCACAGAGCCTAGATGCAGGTCTTGAACCCATGAACTGTGAGGTCATGACCTGAGCTGAGGTCAGATGCTTAACCGACTGAGCCACCCAGGCACCTCTCTAATTCTTACGTTTAAAAATACACTTGAATAATCTGCATTTCGATACAATCCTATACACCTTAATTCTAAGATATAAACCAAAAGAATAATCAGGTCTAATGGCTGGAAGAAGAATGTTACGCTGAATACAAAAACTAGTTCTTAAAACTTGAAATAAATCATATTATCTTGCCAATAAAAGTATTAACCAAAGCAAAAAAACTGAAGCACTAAAGTCATAAATGGCTGCTTTTAGAGGAGAGCAGACTCCAAGCAGAGAAGAACAAACAAGTTTACCTGCATTCAGAACTTCACCACACTTTGTGCCAGACACTGGTCTTGGTCCTGAAATAAAAATTCTTGTCTAAATTGTAGTTAAGTAATACTTTATAAAGTCAAGTCAATTAAGTCTAAGGAGACCAACCCTAAAGGTAACAAAAAAGAGATGAGGTCGCAAAAATAAACATTATAATTCTGAACTTTTATTGAACATTCAACCGGGTTCACACTTTTTTTTTTTTTGGTCCAGTAAGTAAACATGGTAAGTATGTGGAAAAAAACTTTAAAGAAGTGGCAAAATATGTTGACATTTTTATCAGGTGATGTGGCTGTGTCTAAGTAGTTTTATTTTTATCTTTCTCTATTTGCTAAATCCACATTTAAATTAATTAACACTAATTTCACCATTTACCTACTTTAGAATTTTACTGACGATGACCTCTAAGTATGTACAATGGATTCCCAACCTTCCATATTTTATGAATAGATATTTTAGGGCTGGATTAGATATTAAAAAACACCATTCCAAACTATGTTCTTTGGTTTTAAATTGATCCATTATTCCCACTCGAAATGAAGCCCCTCCCATGACATGATATTGTTTAAGAATAGTTACTACACACACACAGTAACCACTTTTTGAGCATGTGCTTTTTATTAGAGGATCACTAACACATGCTCCCAACATCAACGAGCTAAAGAATATGTACTACTTGCCAAACCTTTCTTCCACTGAGCACATATCGCCTCTAAATAATTATTTCCAGACAAATGGGAAAAGGGATTGTGCTTCTTTGACTAAATTATCCAACATATTTTCCTAGCACTGAAGGAGACAGAAGACATATGAGTATGAAGTATCTTCCAAACACTCTTCCTAGTGCTTCCTTACTGCCTGAAACCCAGAAAGTCCAATATTTTCCAACTAATTTCCTCTGTGTGCATGTAAAATGACAGCTGACAGAATATAGAGGCTTGTGTATTAGAGGGCCACAGCAGCATGCTGTGAAGAGCTCACATCATAGAATACAATGATCTGGACCATTAGATGCAAAGGAGAAGATTCCATTGCCAATAAAAAGTGGTAATTAACTAGACTTATCACAAAAATAGAAAATTACTCCATTTCAGAACCAGGAAAATTAGCTTCCTAAATTTAAAACCAGGCCAAGTTTAGAGAAAATTCCCAGGCCCAGGACGAGCTTCCCGGAACAGGAGAGCAGCAACCCTGCAAAAGAAATTACCTAACATACCAGATTTAATTATATGGAAATAGCTTTATCCAAATCCATCAATGGAATACAAGAAAAATACTAACAGGGAGTCAAAATTATACCTGGAAAGGATGAATCTTTTAAATTTATTGTATAATATTGCTTACAAAACATATTCCTCCAGAAAATGAGACTTCAATGGAGTGATGAATTTATTAATCTAAAGACATGTTTAAAAGCCACTCAATAAGGTCTAAGGCTTTGATAAATATAAAAAATAATATAAAACTGAGACAATCTTAAAATACAATGGACATCTACTTTTGCCACATCTAATAGCTTCAGAGAACTTCATGAATAAACCATTGTAACCTCACTTGCAAATACCACAAACAAAATTCAAAATTAATTTGTAAGTTTCAGGTTTCAAGCTTCCAAGGATATACTGATTCAGGCAGAGATAATATCTGACTTCTGAGCACATCCACAAAGTCAGATTTTCCTCTCAAGAATATTCCTACATCAGCTGTTTTGAACTTAACTGCCTGACCAAAGGGGGCAAGAAAATGAGGAACATAATATATTTGCTTTTGGTAAATTGCATACTTTCCTTTCTTCCAGTTCCTCAAAATTCACAGGGGCAGATATGAGGGATGCTCTTTTAGCAGAAAGGGTTGCCCCAATCCTAAACCTTGGCACCGTTTTTTTTTTAAGTATATTTATTTTGAGAGAGAGAGAACATGGGCAGGGGAGGGGCAGAGAGAGAGAGAGAGAGAGAGAGAGAGAGAGGGAATCCCAAGCAGGCTCCACGCTGACAACGACCCAGGGCTTGAACTCATGAGCCATGAGATCATGACCTGAGCTGAGATCAATAGTCAGTTGAATGCTTAATCGACTGAGCCACCCAGGCACCCTAGCACTGTTTAAGATGAAAAACATACAAAGTATAGCTGACAAACAAAATATTCTTTCAAGGAAAAAAAAAGTGGAAGGAGGAGCTAGGAAAAAAAGGCAGTCATAAATAAGATCAGTGCTAAACACTGAAGAGAAGGCATCTACTATCTGGCAGCTGCTGTGTGGGGATCTTTAAAAATATTTTTAGTTCATACAAGTAACAGAATTTTCATCCATATTTTACAATGAAAAATTTAGGTTCAGAGATCAGATAATTTGCCCAAGATCACACAGCCAGCATGGGGCTGAGCCTAGGATTTGCTCTCCGTCTGTCTAATGCCAAGCCCTCCTCTTGCCATGATGTCAAACCCACATCTTAGTTGACAAATATTCCTGCTGGGCCTCCACTGTGTGCACTCATGCTACAAAGAACTACAAAAGGAATAGAAGACATTGCCTTTGCCCTCCAGGCAGTTAACATCTAAGAGGTATTCTGAAGATTCAGATGCCCAATCCATGAGAAGAAATGTGGTATACACAGAGGAAAGAGCAGTAGTCTAGGGAGAGGGAGATGACTCACTCTTGGCTTCACTATATAGTAGCTATATAACCTTGGGTAAATAATAATTGCTAGTATTTCCTCATCTACAGAGATCTTGTAATATAATATCTGCCTTAATTATCTTACAGAATTAGTTTAACGATCCAATTAGATAATATAAGAGCCTTATTAGCTATAAAATGTTTCACAAATATGAAATGCTAGTACTGCTATTCACGTGTCCATCGTCAGGTCATTACAGAACTTTGGGTAAGTATCTGAATTCAGCAATAAAAAGATTAGCAGACTCACTTTTGTTTCCCAGGCCTTTTGTTTGGCTTTGTTCTGGCTGGTTAAGAGAGTTTGTGCTCTTAGAGTGAGGATTATTAACCAACTGGTTCTGGCTCTTGATCCCTGCACTGCCCAAGCATTCCAGCTAGCTGTCTGCTGAAGATAGGGTCTGTGACCAAACCA
The DNA here is from genome assembly GCF_046562875.1 of Panthera onca. Lineage (NCBI taxonomy): Eukaryota > Metazoa > Chordata > Mammalia > Carnivora > Felidae > Panthera > Panthera onca. The sequence goes on along the minus strand of NC_138340.1, from coordinate 132,373,538 downwards.
CTTTCCCCCGCTACAACTGTGACCCCAAGACTATGCAGGCAGCACGCTTACTGCTAGCCCAAAGGTAAGATAGTCCTTTTTCCATTTCCTTCCTCCTTTATTTCCTTTTCTACCTTCTTCATCAGCCATCCTATACAATTAGAACTTTGGGGTGTCTAGCTCACCCCCAAACCCAAAGCTGTACCTCAAATTACAAATTCTTTCTCTCTGTCAACTGTATGAGAAGACCCATTTCCTGAGGGAGGCTGGAGGAACTAGGTTCAGAAAGAAACCAGGTGATTAAGACCTTCTCTGAGGAGGTGGAGAATTTGCAAAACAAAAAACATCCCAGAGCTGGCTGGGAAGAGTTTCTTGAACTAGGCTGTACAAACCACAAGCATTTAAAATAAATAAGCTAAATCAATTCTCTGTATTCAAGACAGTATTAGAACACAATTTCCTATCAATTTTCCCATTGTAAATTAATCAATGTTTAGAATATTCTCTTTCTGTGAGAATTATTACTCCCAATTCCAAATAGCCAACTGACAAACTGTGGATGGCTTACTACGCTTCAAATACATTTGACTGAAAAAGACTTACTGAAATTCTTTAGATAATCTTCATTTTATTTTCTGTAATTTTAAGCCAACCACTTTGATAATGCATAAGTTGAGCTCAATGAAGCAAAAGCAAACCTTACTGCAACTGAAATGTCACGGAAGCAACTTACACACAACTTGACCAACATCCCAGGCTTTAAATGCGTACCCAACACAACTACTTCTACCTATATCTTTCTCTCTCTCTTACTCTCTCTCTTCCCCCCCGCCCTCCCCCCCCCCCCCGAACTTCTTTGTCTCTGTCTTTACAGGAAGTTAATAGTATTCTCTCCTTCCTACAATTTGTTTTCCGGATGTGACATTGTAGTTTTGTTTTCAGATGAGTAATAGTAATTCAAAATGCTCACTGGATCAAGAAAAATGCCAGAAGTAAAACTCTTCATTAGATCTTTAGAGATTATTAATGTACTCTCATAGGAATAGTTATATATTTTATATTCTAAGTCACAATTTTATTTCTGATGACCAGTAGAGTTTGGGTTTCATTTTGATTCCCTATATCCCCCCCCCCAAATGCTTTAGAAATGCCATGTAATATTTTACTCCACTGTTTCCAAAAGCATGGTCTTCATACCACCTTATTTAAATCATGTACGATATTTTCTAAAAATGCAGACTCCTAACCCTAACCCCTCTCCAGACTACTGAGTCAGAGTAATTCATGTCAGACCTGCAAATAAGCATTTTAACAGCTTTCCCCAAATAATTCTTATAACCAGCAAAATTATCTCAAACGAATGTTTCACTTACTTATACATTTATACATCTGCAACAGCTTCATCTAAAACATTTTATAAACTTACCACGTGCAAACATATTACATCTCTATTTGAATAAATGTTTCTATCTTCTAGCAGTAAAGACAATTTCCTCAACTAATAATGTACTTAGCTTGGTGTGTCCTACTTTACCTAGGTACTTGCCAGAGGAGCATTCAACTGCCACATTCAAAAACACTCTAAACTTACTTTAACTTTTACCACCACTTACTGAAATTTAAATTAAGAACTAGTCAAAATGACTAAACGTTTTGTTGAAAATGGGATTAAAAGCCACAAATAACAGTATAGCTCTTTATTTACAGAAATAAAGTCTACAAATATACATATTAATAGTTTTTTTAACTCAAGTTGTCTTAAATTTATATCATCTATGTCATCGAACAGTATTTTTTTCCTCCAGTTGTATTTCATCATTCGCAATTAACATTTTCAAAAAACATCAAAAGAACACCTCACTCTCTGAGGAAGACCAGAATAGTTCATTAGCGATGCATATCCCAGCAGCCCCCATACCTGGCTGCATTAGGTCTTTTTGCACTTTCCGTTTTTTTTTAGGTCACACAAATCCTGTAAGTAATGTAATGAAACCACAGGCTTGTCTGTATTTTCTCTTACAGCCAAGCCCTGGCTCATAAATATTTCACTTATTGTTGTCTTAACTCTAAAAGAGATTTGCCTGTATTTTTCTTGCTTTATTTGAAACCTCTCTCTTCTGAAAGTGATTCTGATGATGACTTTCGTAAAGCAGTACATTCTTTTCAAAAGGGCTCTCATTCAAGATGATGGCAACCACCTAGGCCAGCAAACCAAAAATTTTTAATACTCAGAAATATAACATTCATATAATTCTGAACTAAAATATTTCTCAAGGAAATACAGTATCATGAGACAGAGGAATGTTCTCTATGCCTTAAAATGGTAAGAAAAGAGTTCACATAAGTACCTTTAGGTTACAGAAAACAAGGAGAATTCAAGATGAGGTCACAGGGAAATGTTAGGAGGAAAGGGTATTTTGAGTTAGGTGGGCAACAAAAATCACAAACTGCTTATTCAAAACAGTGAACAGTGGAAACAAAAAAGCATTAAAATTCCAAGAAAAAAAAATAAAGAAATGATGTTGTTCAATACACAACTCTTTCATATGATAAAGCAACAAATGTTACCTCAAATCAGGCCTCCTGTCAAAAAGAGAGATGTGTATTCTGAAGGAAAAAAAAAAAAAGATTCTGGCAGTCTACTAGCTACTGAGATTTGTGGACTTGCCCATAGCAAGGAAGAAAGAACATCAAGGAAAAGAACTATTCCTCATTCTTAGTCTTTTCATCCATCTTCTCATCTCCTCCAACTGAAACTATGTAATCTACAAAGTTTACACCAAAAATAAGAACAGAAGCACTCCCCAAGACAGACTCTGCAAGATTAGCTTTAGTTAACTTAAAAAATACAAATAAAGAAATGCCAGAACACATAAGCAGAAAAACCTAGCTACAGGGTCACCATAAGTAAATATAATAGGAAATCCTCTTTACGCAAAGACACAGGAGCAAACCTAGTTAAACAGTCATCTGACTGATGGAGGGCACTGATGTGACCAGTTTTCAAATTTGCCACTCCAGCCAAAGACTTCACTCTACATCTAATCTGTAATCTAATCTACATCACTCTACATCTAACTGTATCCTCGCGTTTGGTCTGCCCATATCCTCACTTAGCAGTGTATAGAAAAGGTTCCGGTTGTGCCAAAGCTTTGTCTCAAACTAAAGTTGCCTCTACTAGTTGTGATTCTTCATGATTCATGACTCTTCTACCTGTCTCGGAACCTTCCTGACATCTTTGTTTTGCCCTGACCTCTGAAAAATGTGAAAGACATTCTTGGTTCACTACCTAGACCCTTTGATGACTCGGCTGGTCACTGTACTTTATTATCTAGATTTATACTGTGATACTAATAATGACAATATTGAGCACCTAATAAATTACTGACATACAAATAATTTCTTCTCTCTGAAGGCTTAAAAAGCAATGAGGAAAATTACTACTTTGACCTTAATAGCAATGAAAAGGGAAGAACTATCATGAAAGATTTTGTCACAGAACTCTTAGAAGTCCATGTCAATTTTAAGGTCATAATTCCAAGCCAGTGAATAAATGTGGCATGGACTTTTGTAACGGAAGTAAAAACGATAAGTCTATATTTATATGAATAACTGTGTGTGTGTATGTGTCTGTGTGTGTGTAGCAAAATATAGTCGATAGGCTAAATGTGACTCAGAGCCTGATTTTGGATAGTCTGTTAGGTAAGAATGGTTTTTTACAGTTTCAAATGGTTGAATAAAAATCAAAAGAATATTTTGTGAAATATGAAAATGATATGAAATATGAAACATGAAAATGCAAACTTTAGTGTATATAAACAAACCTTACTGTCACACAGCCACATTCTTATTGTTCATAACAATATTGTTCAATATTGTTCATATTGTTCATTGTATACTACAATGGGAGAGTTGAACGACTGCGGCAGAGACCTATGGCCCACTGAACTTATATTTACTCTCTAGTCTTTTACAGAAAAAATTTGCCAGCTCCTAATATATATGACAGCTTGGCAAATAAGAAACGGCTTGGGATAAATATCTACTGAAATTATGAATTACTGAAAGTGCACTTATGGCCCTACAGTCAGCCTGAGAAGGCACTAAAAAGAGGGAAAAAAATTAGAAAATAGCTAAAAAATCAGAGTTACACAGGCATTATTTGACCTCATAAGTAATATTACCATAGCAAGGAACAGTCCAGAAACATGACTCAAAGCTTTAATAAATACTTGAAATGGGCTGAAGCAACCCCCTCCAAACCCTCAAAAAATCTAAGAACACTTCATGATCTTATTTAGATACTGGAAAAAATGTTAAAGAAGACATGAGCCTACTGTCTGATGACAGTGGTATACTATCATATAACTGAGATGAATCTTAGGTGGTTTTTACATTCTCCACCAAAAAGGAATGTGTTGAAACCTAAAATGGAAAATCAAATATGATTAATAAAGAATCAAAGTTCAGGAATTAATAAGAGAACAATGAGTCACTGTAAATAAGTTCATGTATACATGACCAATGGATTACAATCTCAGGGTATTAAAAAGTAAATGTTATAACAGAATGATAGCTGATAACCTTGAAAGAGTTACAAATAACAGGAGAGAGGACATAGCACCTAAGAGGGGCAAATACTGTTTTATTTTTTTAAGGTAAAAGGATTCTAGAAAATGAAGATCAGTGATCTTGACATTATTCCCCAACAAAACTAGAACAGGTTACTAAACAGATGGTTTGTGAGCACTTAAAATTTTTTTAAAAAAACCTGCCATGGATTTGTTAAAAATAAGCCATGCCAAACCTTGTTTCCTTTTCTGACACGCTACTATATGAGTGAATCAAAGAAATACATTAGCTGTATAATAGCTGGACCAAGAAAAATATAGAGAAAAGTCTCTCATGGCCAACTTGGGGTAAGTCCACTTACTATTTGTGTAACTTTGGGGAAATTTCTTAATATCTGGGATAAGAGGCAAATTTCATGGGTCTCTGAAGTGTCTGCATGTTTTGTGAGCAAAGGCACTGGCAGTTTTTGTGCTGGACTGTCTTTCCACAAATGTTTGTATAGCAAATAGCCTTTGAAGACAGAAATAGTATCTCCCTATGGAACAAAAGAAAAGTTTACTTACAGCCCATTATAAAAGATCTGGGTTCCTAAACTTGGCATTCCTCATGGGTGATACAACTCACCAAGTGTGCAGCATGAATCTGAGCCACTCTACAGAACTCCTGTGGGACGGAGTGGGGCAGGGGGACAAGGAACCAAAACAAAAAACAAAAAACTCACACTGCTGACTGTACCAGAGGTAATAAAGCTCTGTCTCTGACCCCAAAGTTGTGTGTCTTCCACAAGCATCTATAAAGCACTGGCTGGCTAATTAGTTAACCTGCAAATAGAATAAAATTTCATATCCTCCACAACTCAGCTTTCCCATTTGTAAAATGGGAAAATAACAGTACCTCCTTATAGAAGTATCATGAAGATTAAATGAATTAATGCATACAAACTGATTAGAGAATGCTTATTGAAACTAACTGCTCAAAGAATGCTAGCCATTATTATGATTAATTTCAAATGTATATAGGTGGGTAAATAATCACATCCAAAGGATCAATGACAAGTGAAAGACTCCACGTTCACTAACTTTAGTAAAGGTTCCATTCTTAACCCTGTTCTGCTCAATATTTTTATAATAATTGAATAGAGCTATAAAATGTATTAATCAAGATTATGAATGACACAATTACTAACAAATATAATAGAATCAGGAATTTTTTTTTAGAGCCTGACATGTTGAATAACTGAACTATAAAAGAAGAATTTAAAGGGTGCCTGGGTGGCTCAGTCCGTTGAGCGTCCAACTCTTGATTTCCACTCAGGTCATGATTCTAGGGTCATAGAATCGAGCCCCGCATCAGGCTCCGTGTGCAGCCTGCTTAAGATTCTCTCTCTCTCTCTCTCTCTCTCTCTCTCTCTCTCTCTCCCCCACCCCCCGCCCTTCTCCCCTACTTGTGCTCTTCCTCTCTCCAAAAGAAAGAAAGAAAGAAAGAAACAAAGAAACAAAGAAAGAAACAAAGAAACAAAGAAAGAAACAAAGAAACAAAGAATTTAAAAGACATATAAATCCTATTTTTAAAATAAACTCTTCAAATTGTATATTCATGCAACTTATCTAAAATTAATTAAAAATTTAGTAACAATGTAACATGACTAAAAAAAAATGAATCGCTATTAGATTGGAGGAAAAAAATGGAGACAAATTTTCAATGTGTTCTATGTTGGTCAGGCAACACTCTTGGTTTGGTATTTAGCTCTAGGTACATTTTAAAGGAAAACTTTGGCAAACAGAAGCATACCCAGAGGAGAGTTATCAGAACTGTGAGGAATGAAATACATCCAAATATTATATAAGGTATAACAGAAGAAACTTGACTTCTTTAGCCTAAGAAAGGAAAGATTTATTAGAAATGAAAACTTTCAGACATCTACAAAGTTATCAACGTGAAATACTCTGTGTAAATCCAAAGGGTAGAGCTGGAAACAATGGCTAACTGATCACAATTCAACGTAAGGAAAAACTTTTTAACAATTAAAGTTTTTCAAATCTTGGATGTAAAGATAACAAACTTTTCATTCGTGGAAGTTTTTGAAAGCCACTTGCCAGGTTTATGGCCTTGGGGACTACCTCCTTCACATTCAGATGTCTTTTCACTGCTCACTTCTTGTCTGAAAAAAAGCCACTGCACAGGAAGCTACTCCAGGCTTCTTGTCTATTTTCACTCCTGTCTTTCACTCCCTGGTTTCTGTTCCATTTCAGCCCAGCTAGCCCCTTCAAACTGACAATTTGTTCTTAGCACCCAACCTGCCTCTCTGATTTACCTCTTTGATTGTTCCCTTTCCATACACTACAGTCCATTGGCAATTTGACAGAGGCTCCTGGAGAGTAAACCCTAGCCCCGTCTCCCATCTGACTTGGAAGGGAGAATGGAAAATGAATTTCATGATCTGAAAGGATCTTTTTATTTCTAGGATTCTTAGATTCTTCTTACTTCTTTTGCCATTTGCAGAAATTGGTGGATGATCAGTAACTGAGGAATAAACAAGTGAATGAATAAATGACAAAACATTATGAAACAACTGATGACAAACTTCTTTCTTCTTTAAGAACTAGCTACCTGAATGGATCTTAGATCTTCCAATCAAACAGATGACAAGGAGTGAAAAGACATGACCAGTGAACTCCTGTGGAAACAAGGAAAGCAAGTTTGAAAGCAAGAGAGACTGGGGGTGGGAGCAGGAATGAGGGAAGAGAACTATGGTAAAGACCCCAAAATTAATTTTTAGAAATGACCTCCCAGTGAAGTCTCTTACTTATAAGCCATGCCAACTTATAAGGCAAAATAAAATCTGAGGCTATATAAAAATGTAATTAAAAAAATAAATAAAAATATATTTGAATGAAAAATGAGAGAATTCTAAACTCAGAAAAAATTATGACAGGAACAAGCAACTGCATTATTGCAAAGGCAAACAAGATACACCACAACAATATAAATGAATCTCATATGCATTATTCATATGATATAATGGTCTATACCAATGATACCTTGGTCTATATGCAAGACCAAGGTATTATATGTGCATATATGCATTATGCATACAATTAAAGTGAAAGAAGCCTAACTCAAAGACTACACACTGTATGATTCTATTTATAAGATAGACTTGAATGTGGTATATGTATACAATGTAATATTATTCAGCCATAGGAGAGGAGGGTATCTTGCCACTTGTGACAGCATGGGTGGACCCTGAGCACATTATGCTAAGTGAGATAAGTCAAAGACAAGTACTGATTCTTACATACAATCTGAAAAAGTCACACTTACAAAACACCAACTAAAATGGTGGTTACTCTGGGATGGGGTGTTAGGGATTAAGATTAATGTCACTTAAGGGTACAAACTTGCAACTTGCTTATAAACAAGTCATAGAGATCTAATGTATATGGGATATAGACAGCAATGTGGCACTACAGTTATGTAATGTGATAAATGTCACTACAATGGCAATCATGTTATGATATGTAAACATATCAAAGTAACACACTAGACACCATAAATTTATACAGTGCAAAATTTGCCTTAAAAAAAAAAAAAAGCAGACTTGAGAGAACAAAACTATAGGGACAGAAAACAGATCAATGGTTACCAGGGCCTGGAAGATGAGGAAAAAAGGGTGACAAAAAACCATATGGAAAAATTTTGTAACATGATTTTGTTAAAATATACAGAACTTTACACTAAGAAGGGGTTAATTTTGCCATACATAAATTATCTTTAACTAAAAATAGAAACTAAAGAGCTTAAAATAATTTTATAAAGATAATTAAAATAGTGTGTCATTAATAAGACACAATAAAAGGAGAAAAAATTACCAGAATCATTTCTACAGTATGATAACCAATATCTTATTATTTTTTAAAATTTTATTTCATTAATTTGAGAAAGAGAGAGAGAGAGAGAGAGAGCACACGAGTGGGGGAAGGGCAGAGAGAGAGAAGGAGAGAGAGAATCCCGAACAGGCTCTGCACTATCAGCACAGAACCCAATGCGGGGCTCAAACCCACCAACAATGAGATCGTGACCTGAGCTGAAATCAAGAGTTGGACATTCAGCCAACTGAGCCATGCAGGTGTCCCACCAATACTTTATTTTTACAGTGAAATGTCAAATGTATAGCCAAATAGGTTTTTAAAAACAATCAAATACATTTTTACTTCCAATGAAGAGTTCACATGTAAAAGTAAAATTATTCATCCACATTCCATCTCTTAAATATACTCTCATAAGAAACATAATCCTAGAAATAAGAAAATAAACATTAAATATTTTTGTTAGTTATGTATTCATAGCTTGTTACCATATATTCTCTTTCATTGTACATCTGCACTTAAAATTTGATCTTATATAGTCAGAAAAACAAGTTGTCTCTCAAAATAAAAACAAAACTTGTAACAACAATGTTCCTTTTAATACAGAAATATGAGTAAGCATGTACTTAGTCATATTTTAGAATCTGGCACTGTTGCAGCCTAGTGGAAACAACATATTTTCACGATACAATCAGAAGGATACCAAAGAGAATAGATTTGTAAAATCAAATACCAATAGACATAACAAATGACATTGCCTTTCTTCTGTTTGTGGAACGGTAGGAGCAACAGACATGTAGGGCGTGGGATAGTTTGACATTCTTAAAAATTACAAAACAGCAAAGAATTAGAACTTCACTTAAAAGCATACTTTTCCAGAAAGAAAGAAATATTACAAATTGATCAAAATTATAGATTTAAAATTATGGTATATGGGACAACACAAAGTCAAGCCGTCCAATGAATTATATTTTTAGTTACAGGAATATGCATTCTCAGTAACATATGACAAGGTAGAATTGAAATGGGAACGTCTGCAAGCTTACATCACAGCTAAAACCTACCACAATTTATAATCCTTTACATTCAGAGAAGAATGCTTTGTTGCTGTTCTCCTTGTTCGTCTGCATAAAGACAAACCTTGATCGCCACAAGAAAAGCAGCCAGAATAAAGAAAGGGACCACACTTTGCATTGGATGGCACACTCCACGGGGTGTGTATAGTTGATATGATGTATGTACTGCACAACTGGGGGATGGGGCAGCAAAGCAATAGAGGAATGATCTAGATGAGGCTCTAAAAACTTTTTAGCAGTGCCCAGGAGAAGAAGAAAGACGCCTCAAGAGATTTGGGGCAAAACTTCCTATGTGGCACACTGTATAAAACCGTGTCACTCCCTTTAAGCCAAACTACAGCAAAGACATGTAGTATTCCTACAGCTGGGAGTTGTGTTTCCTTTAATGCCGCACAATGCATAGGCTGGACCATGTGGCAGCCCGACATTTTATGTGGGTTCTAAAAATGTATGTCTGTGTGTGTGAAGTCCATCAAAAAGGGGAGCTCTAATTTTAAAAGACAAAGTTTATCAAACAGCTTATCCAACTCCACATCTTATTTCTGGACTGGTGACACTTCGAGCTAAATATATGAATGAGCACAGGACCAGACAAAATTGTGAAGAAATTAATATTGGGGAAAGTTAATGACGCACCTCAGGGGAGAGAACGCCAGGTGGTTATTTATTCTTCTTAACCCAAACATGATCACCCTCACATGCACTCTGCCTTCTCTGCTGTGTGAGCTTTCTGGTTAAACAAGAGGAGGCTCCATTCCCGACAGAGATGGGGGGAAGCAGTGTGAAAATGCCCAATGCGCTACAATAGTAGAAAAAAATTACTCTTAAATTTTAACTGAGCCCCCCTGAGCTTCATAAGCAAAGTTACGTGTGGTAATTGTTGTTAGTTTTAATTAGTTTTAATTGTTTTTATTTTAGGAAGTGGTCGTTTTCTTCCATTCATTCTTATGTGTGTGTTTATGGTAGTAAAGACAAAACATGTTCATGGCTTCAAATTTGATTCTACATATTTCAAAAAAGATTTGAGTTGAAAGTAACCTAAAAACTAATTCATGCTCCTTTTCATTTTGGAGGAACTAACCCACCCACCATCACACAACAGTTACAGACAGACCAAGTACCAGAATGCAGGTCTCCTGGCACTTACCATGGAACTCTGCATAGTAAACCAAGCAGCTATTTTACTAGCTGTGGTAATAATTATACTTTCCAGAAGGATCTATCTTCATTCGCATTCTAAAATGCATTATTACTAAAGAAGTACTTTAATACAAAATGTCCTTCTCAAGACAAGGAAAGGATTGGAACTTGGAGTAGCCAAATGGCAGCATGGAGGGCACTGGGTGTCTAAGGAGCAGGAGAAGAGGAGGAGAAGTTAGTAATTTTTTTTAAAGGGGAAACTGGGGTAATCATGTAACAAAAGCCCACTTTGCCTAGCTTCACAGTTTTCCGAGGGCTACATATTCACTGATGGTATAATAAAATATCAGAATGATGTAGAAAGGTTTCATAATTCAGTCTGGAGGAAGGAAGAGAGAAAAAGAAAAATGAGAAGAGGCAAAGAGGACCTCCTCCTTTAACATCAATAGAAAAGATGATAAATGCCTTTCTCTATTCTCAAGGTATTTCAAATAAAATTGCTGAACGAGTTACTGCATATTCCAAACATGGACATAATATGTGGGAAGGAGATCTATAGAGCATTAGGTTTGGAAGAAAAAAATCAATGGGGATTATGGAGTATACTTGTGAGGAGCATTGGGGGCTGAATGGAAGTATTGACTATAGTGATACAGTACACCTGAAACTACTACTATACTGTATGTTAACTAAGTGGAATTTAAATAAAAACTTAAAAAGCAGAAGAATCTGTGAATCTGTATGATGTTTTATGGAGAGCTGTATCACTTATTCATACCTTAGTTATAGATGTCCAAAAGCAATTCGGGCAAGCTCAAAAGTGAGATTTTAACTTTGGAGAGATGGACCTTCCAAAACTCATAAGTACTCAATCTGCTCTGTTTAAGTGTAGATACTGAAAGAATGAGGCAAAAGAGAAGTTGTAAACTTATGGTGTGTGTGCCAACACAGAGAGGAAAGCCATCTAAATCTAAAGGTTTTCAGAAGAGACCTTCGCTTAACCCATTTCCTCCTATTCTTCCCCACAGACAATCTCAGAAATACTTGGTATGCCAATGTTGTGTCCATAACGTAGCCATTAGAAATACCTATAGACATTATTTATATTATTCATATTAAGATGTGATTATGAAATATATGATGAAACGTCATTTGGACTGTCCTAAGTATTATCACATGGAAGCACTCAACTATTGAGCATTTGTTGTTGCCCAGAAAGAAAAACATCCATTCACACGTTTCGAAAGCTAAGTATACTATTGTTTCTCAGATCAGAATAAAATAGAGATAGAAAATATTGAACTTGAAGTGTATCCACCTGAGAGGGGAGCCATGTCTTGGTCAATACAGTAGTGAACATGGTTTACCAAATGTGACATGGTATAAAATAAGTGAAAAGGAAAAAGGAAGGTGAAAAGTAATTGCAGCTACACAAAAAGTGAGTTAATGATATAGACAGAAGTAATTTCTTGGCCCTCTGACAACTCATCCATTCTTTCATTCAATATTTAGTTTTATAGCTGCTACCCAGTGCCAAGCACTGTTCTACACATTGGATTAGAACGGTGAACGCACAAAATCCTTGGCTCCCTGCAATACACTTTCTCATCAGGAAAACGTGATAAATAAACAACTTTTTAAAATGTCAGCTGATGATGGTGCTGTGGGGAAAATTAATGTTGGGTAAAGGTGACAATGCATGACCAATGAGTATTTGTTATTTTATATATGACAGTCAGAGAAGGCTTCTCTAAAAAGGGTATGTTTGAGCAGAGACATGAAATTCATGAAGATATCTGAGTGTAGAGCATTTCAGACAGAGAACACAGAAAAAAATCTGTGGTGGGAATCAGCTTATCCTGTTTTGAGAAATATCAAGGAAGCCAGTATGTCTAGAGTTGACTGAATAAGAGGAAAATGTTAGGAAAGAATGTCAGATAGGTAACAGGGGTCAAATAACATGGACTTATGTAAGGTCTTTGTCTTTTATTCTCAGGGACATAAGCTATTGGACGGTTTATAGAAAAGAGTGACATAATCACATATTTTTAAAAGATCACTCTGCTGTGTGGAGAACGGACTGTGTTGCCTAGAGAGAGAAGAAGGGAGATAAATAAATAGCTACTGCCAACAACTCAGGTAGGAGATGATGCTCTACCTGATCAGATTGGTACCAGTGATGGTACTAACTAGATGTATAAAACGAGCTTGGGGGATGAGGGGAGGCACTTACCTAAACTAAAGGCAGACTCAGAAAGGGGCGGGGGGGGGACGACAAAAAAGGAAGTGAAGAGTTAGCTACAGGCATACAGATATAGATCAACTAAATCCTGGAACATAACTTTGGGTGAAGTAATGGTGAGGAATAGTCCTTAAAGATGTTGGGGATCTTTTTTTTTTAAATGAGATGATTTTATGACAGTCTACATATGCTAAGATGTTAAGCTATTTGGATTAGTGTACTATAAGTTTCTCCTCGCTATCTGCCAGTGAGAAATTTTATAAATGCTTTCTCCGAAATATGTCTACCGCTGATTTTTTTTCTTACCCCCTAAAATTCACTTTAAGAAAGTTTGTTTTTTCTTAAATTGAGATAAAGTTGTAAAATGATGGCTGTAGCTGTGTATGTCTACCAAAATGATACAAAACTAAAATAATACAAAAAACTTTGACAGAAAATGCCATTATAAAAGTTAAGAAAGAAATGAATACCAGAAAAACTTTACACTATTTCTAGTAGTATGCTTTATTTGAGGAACTCAAAGTAAATTTCCTTAACTTCCTTTAAAAAAAAAAAGTGTAACATTCTCATGGCATAAATCTTTTAGGCTTATGTTAGATAGATCTTTAAAAAGAAACACTAAAAACTTAAATAAATTTTAAATCAACATTATCCTCCACATAGTATATTTTAAGCCTTCCAAGATAGAAATCAAGAGAAATTAAGCAACATTAATAAACTAAAACTGCTGAGAGCTTTTAAACCCCTGGGGATTCATTTGCTTCACAGCCATATACTTTTACAACATTTAAATTTTATTTGCCTTTGCTAATAAAAATAATTTGCCATAGAGACAGGAATGAAGACATATTTATCAATATAATGGGAAGGTATATTCTAGAAGTCCTTGGTGGATTGAAGGAAGAGGGAGGTATACAACTGAATGGGAAACAGACTTATATTGGTAGAGTATAGGTCCAAGAACACATATTTCAAATATCAAGGAATTTAAAAGGCTAAACCTGGCCCTTCATAGATAATTTACAGAGAAAATGCATTTTAAATAAAATTGTAGATAAAATTATATAAGCAAGTGTAATTTAGAATTTCAGTTGTTCATAGAAAGCAAGTTGACAGGTGAAGAAATACAGTAAGAAGTAAGCAAAGTTAATAATTACAAAATGAAAAAGTATTAGGGTTCAAAGTGAAACAGGGGTGATACCATTATAGGTCATTTTTGAGCCATGATACTCTTAATTTAGCTGCCTGGCAAAAACCTGTATAGATAAACACAAATTCCTAGTCACTCCAATTACAAAGTTAACATTATTCTCCTAAGAATTAGGCCAATTCTTAACAATGCCGCATTTGAGAAAACCCCGAACTGCTGAAGCATCTATTTAGAGAAAAAACAGTTTTAGTAAATACTGAAAATAGGTCACCACATATATATAGGTTTACTTTTCATTTTAATATGAATAGTGTTGGAACATTATGAATCTAAATCTTCTTTAAGGACCTCCCCCCAGTATCTCAATGTTCTAACACTAACCTCTTAATTAGTCACAATATTTCTTTATATTTCACCAACGTTATTCCCTTTTTTGTTTTGTCTAGAAATTTGGGGGTGGGGGATGGATCAATACACTGAGCAGAGCAAAAGAATATATACAAAAATACATCAGAGGTAATGACAAGACAAAAGTAAATCAGCAAGTGGAAGTAAATGCCCATTTATTTTAATACATAAGAATACCTACAAGGAAAGAATATTCTACAGGAAAAAAATATTCTACCATATGAGTATTTATGTAATTCAATAGTAATGAATTTTCACATAAACAATGTGGGACTCAAAAAAAAAGTAATGGTACTTTTAGACAACTCCCCAAACTATACTTAGTTAGGGCGCTGAAAAACACAGTAATGGGGTCCACCTGGAAGTTCTGAAAAACAAATGAGGATGCTAAATTTCTGGAACAACTCCATAGAAAAATCAATGAAAATGACTCAAGCCACATGGGGGAAAAAAACAAGACCTAAGAACTTAAAGTACTTTATACAGACTATGGAGGTTATAGGACTGGAAACCAAGTGTATTAAGAAATACACAGTTGGATCTAGGAAAATATTTATGTCATCTAAAGAAAAAATAGAACTAAACTATGGCATATAACATTTGAATTAGGCACTAGATTATCTGTGGATCGTAAATACTGGAGTATGTTTAAGGCAAGTTGTAAGCACCTGTATTGCTTTTGCAGACCCTTAAGAAAATAAGCAGTTATCATTTTGGGTTGGGTCTGATCAAGTTTGTTAGAACTCCACGAATTAGGGGGTACATAAGTAAGGTTACTTTGAAAAGTCTATATAAACCTTAAGCTCTCACTGGGCCTAATTTAAGAAACAGGCTTTCTTTATTTAAAGGGCAGTGTGAATCTGGGCACTGGTTAGAACATTTTGGATCCATTAATTTATCACTAAGAGTACTTCCATCTACCACAAAGTTAAAGGGAAAAAAAAAAAAAAGTGTGAGTGTGCCAAGAATTAGTATTCAGTAATTGCAATGAAATTGTTATTATTTCTGAATTCAGTGGTGGTTTGCAATTTTGTCTAGCAACAATGATGTCAAGAGAACTTCTCAGTGACATTCTCTTACAAGTCAATGGCTTCTTTCTGATTTAATTTAGAGAGGTAGAAAATACGTGACCACTTCCATCATTCAGTTTTCTATCAGTATTACAACTAATAGCTGATCTAACATGAGACTATCAACACAGAAATAGACAAGGGTGATGAGGCACAGCCAGCTATAAATCCTTAAAAATATCACAAATAATATGCCCTTTATGTAATTGAGTTCTGTATCCCTCACATTTTCTCTTGAAATAAAAATGTCTGGTAAATTTGTCTGGCTATGTTCATTATACTGTTATGTGCCCTATGAGTCTCAGTCAAACCATGAAGATATTTTCACATATTTAAATATACTTTCATAAAGTATAATTCTAATAGCTCTACAAAGAGAATTGGTTTGTGTTTTTAAATTTTTGCTTGTACAAAAGGAACAGAACTTCTCATTACAAGTTATCTGTAAATTTAATGTTCACCTTTTTTCCTATTTTTACAGTGTGCCACATACAACAATTTCCCCCTATTTAGGTTTCTAGAATATTACAAGGATTTATTTTATTTTACTTGTAAAAGCAAAACCACTGTACTATCACCAGTGCAAATAAATAAAACTTCAATGACAGTTTACTTAGATACAACCATTAATAAATCTAGTCATGTCATAATGTGATTAAAGGTCTCTCTCCACTCCAGAGTATGAACTCTATGAAAACAATATTCAATTCTAAAATGTCCATCACTCTAAATCTCAAAATGTAAGTTGAGGAATTTTGAAAAACAGTTAAGAATAGTTCATAATTGTTATTTGTATATAATTTCTTTTGATTATTCTATATCCACTGTAGTGCAATTGTAACATTTTAGTTATCTGTATATAAAAAGAAAGCATGTACTGCACTCCTTAAATTGAATTATAAAGAAAATACTCTTAAAAATTCTTGCATTCTTGTACTGAAACGTGAACTTTTGGATGATCTTTTAAAATGGAGTGTCCTCCCTCACTTACCTACAGTGATGTATCATCAGGTTTCCAGTCTCCTCTTTAAAAGTTAGTAACTCAATCACAATTAAACACTTATTCCACTCAGTTTTGGGTAACAATGAAATAGTGGGGTTCTTAAGGAAGTACTGAATTGAACAAGGACTGAACCTGGGTCTCCTTAAATAACAAAACTGGGAGGATGGGAGAGGGGAAGGAAAGAAGGAAAGAAAAAATGACTTTTAAAAAGCTTCTAAACTAAAATGAAATCTTAGGACCCTAATGATCATCATATACATAACTTTATACCCACTTTATTAATGGTATACACAAATAAATCCAAACTGTAAATTAACAGTATTAAACAAACACTACATTTTAAAATTCCAGTACACCGAGAATATACTTATCCATAACTCATAGTGACAGAAAAGATAAACAGGCCCCTTGACAACATAAAACATTTCCCAAGGTACCGCACGATGCAAGACTGAAGAGGAGAATATCTAAAAGCTCATCTTGGCTTCAGTGTTGACCTGTGACATAGACTTGCTATTAAACACACCCCTCCTGTCTCCGCGGCTGCCTAACCAAACTATTTGAGTTAGGAGAGCATGCAAAGAGGTGCCTTCCAGGCAAACTTTTGTTTTCTAAAAGTTAATCTCTCCAAATACTTCCAGTTGGAAAACGTCCACTTCAGCTACTTGCCACCAGGGCGTCACTTTCTCCCCTCGGCTTACCTGCTACTACTTAATTATTCTTCCAAATAGACTCTGGGCATGTTGCGGAGGTAGCTCTTTAAGCACTTCTGAATCCATGATGACTATATATGTACACATCTTACACACTCCCACAGGTCTCTCACACCCTTTTTCCCTCCGGCCAGTTCTCAGCACTCACCCAGGCCACGTCCGGAATGCCAGCCCACCTGGGAGCAAAGAGTACTCGAGGAATAATCCTCAAGACCAAGAAACTGACTGGACTGCAACATGTGGTGAGAGAAAAAGGGGGGGGGGGGGGAATAAGCATTACAGATAGCAGCTGTCCATTAAGTGGTTTAAATCTGTTGGTTAAAAAGCCGAATAAACAAATACACAGATGGGGTCTCGTTCCTTGGGGATTCCGGAGTCTGAGGAGCCAGTGTCCAGTTCGGCCTCCCTGGAGTCGTCCCTATGCAAAACTTGCACCGGTTGCGCTCTCAAAAGCCCCAGGCTCGCACGTGTCTTTACCCTCTGGTCCCTCCTAATCGGTGTCACCCCACGCGCCAGGTGCCCTGAGAGACTTACCTAAGAGATCTCAGAGTCTGAGGATAGTAGGGCAACTTCTCCTCCCTGCTCTAGACGGGCCCAAACGCCCTCAACAAGCGAGGGTCCACAACGACGCTCGCCCAGAGGTCGGGGTGTCGGGGCGCGTCCTGGCCTGCAGGGCGGGGAGACGCGCGCGGGAGGCACGCGGGCGGCGCGCCCGGCCACCCAGTAGGTCCTGCCGTGCAGCCGCCGCCGCACGTGAGCCGCGGCGAGCGCGAAGGGCCGTCGGGACACGAGCTCTGCCCGGGTTAAAGCCAACCCCCAGCTACCGACTGCCCTCCGCTCGCCAGGGGCCTCCACCGACTTACAGGTAAAAACCAAGCGAGAAGCCCTCCCTTTCTCCGCAAGGTGCCCGCGCCCCTCCCACATTCCCTCCCTAAAGAACCGGGAGGCGCGAGTTCACCCTAAACCTACGCCCAGAGTGAGGAGACCTTTCCAAAGCAGAGTAAAAGTAAGACTAGGACAGATCCCGGGTGAAGCGGGTCGTGCTGTGGACAGGGGAAAGAGCGTGATGGGGGCAGCAGTCAAGATGCACCATTATCCCGAAGCATCACTAGGGGCCAGGAGTTTCTTTACTGGAGAAACAGTTGTGTCCCCTCTCCGCCTCTAGTTCCCAGAAAAGTACTTCTTAAATGAACGCTGAAGCGCCTAACTTAGAGACGGACGAGCAGCATGCACTTGCCCAATTGAGTAAATAAAGGTCAGCAGTTGGATCAATAGTGTGCTTCCAACCGCCAGATGTTTTTACTGTTGTTTCTCCTCCCAGGGGGAAGGGGGGAAGGGAGGGGAAGGAAGAGACAACAAACAATAAAAATAAAAGAGTAAACAAACACACATCTGGTGTTTCGACACACATTTTCCTCCAGCCGCGGTCTCTCTGGACGAGGAAAAATTTTGCATATTCAAAACTAAAAATTAAACGTGAGCCAAAGGCAATCTCCCCTCTGTCGATTCTCCCTTCCCCCATCACAATGCAAAATGAAAAGGAACAACAAGTGGTGATGTTAGGTCCGGAAGGCGACCCCGACGCGGAGCCAAAATTTGACACATGTCACACCCGCCCCGCCGCACCAAGCGCAGCGGCTGGGGCTAAACTTTGCAGCCGCCGCCGCCGCCGCCGCCGCCGCCGCCGCCGCCGCGGGAGGAGCGCGCAGTAGAGTAAAGTCGCAGCCCGGCCCGGCGTGGAGGTGGCTGGGACGGGGTGGGGTGCGGAGGTGCAGCGCGCCAGAGTGAGGGCGAAGAAACTTACCGCGACCTGGGACGCCTGGGCAGCGTCCCGGGAGGTGGCACCCGCGGCGCCGAGGCAGAAGCCCCCAAACAACACACCCACGAGCGAGTCCCGGCAGCTGCTGCCACGAGTGGGGGGCGCGCCCTGGGGGGGGCCGGAGGAAGCCGCAGCCAGCAGACGCGGCCGCCGCATAAATAACCGGGACGGGCGCTCGCGGGCGGGCTGCGGGTGGCGCGGGGCTCGAGCCGGGGCGCAGCGGCCGCCGCGGAGCTGCACGCGCCGGCGTGTCTCGCGCTTTCTCGGAGGCTCGCGCTGTCTCGCGCTGCCGCTCCCCCCACCCGGATCTGTGTGTGTGTCTGTATGTGTGTCTATGTGTGTGAGTGTGCGCTGGCGGGCGCGCGCACCCGGGCGCGCGCGCGTGTTGTTGGCAATGCAAACTGTACACACACTGCGCGCGGAGCCGCCTCTACTCGGAGGGGCGGGGTGGGGGAAGGGACGCCTCGGAGGATTCTGAAGTACTGCCGGGCCACTTGTTTGTTTTGTTTCACTTTGCGTTGTTATTGTTGGTTGTTGTTGGTCCCCAAAGTGGTTTGGAACCAGCCGGTTAGAATGCCTGTCGCCCCCATCTACCTATCTCCCCCGGTCCCCCAACTTCTTTAAAGGAGGGGGAAACGCGGAGCAGAATATTGTTCGGCTTTGCAGTGGAGCCTCCTGGCTGACGTCAGGTCCACCTGCTATGTAAACAACTCGCTGGAGAACTTGTTTGTTCTGCGCCAGATCTTCCCCCACCCCCACCCTTCTCCCCACCTCCTGCTCCGCCTCCTCCCGCTCGGCCCAGACGGCGCGTCGAGGAAGGGGGTGGGGAGGGAGGAGAGAACAAAACCGTATGCTGTATTGGCAAAGCCGAGTTGTGTCTGCTGCTTCTTGGCAGTCCCCAAAGTACGTCCTCTCAGCAGACGGAGCTGCTGGCAAATGAAACAGGGGATTCCACGTGAAGTGCAGAAAGCCTCGAAGGGATCCAAAGCCCTCGGTGGCAGGGAGTTAAAAGTGCATGGTAGTGAGACAGGGAGACCCAAGCGTGCGTTAAAATGCTGATTGGCCTTTCTTTTCACGGTGTGCGCCTCCGCGGCCTGGGCTGGAGAGAGGCCGAGTGTCTTTCTCACTCTTCATTGTTGTCGTGGCTCCTGTCTCACTTGGGCCCAGGAGTTCTTGGGCTTCCTCGTGGTGGCTCCGTCCGGGTCACCGGCGTGGGGCTGGGCGGCGGGCCGGCCGGGGCGGAGCTTGAAAGGAAGGGGCCGCCGACCTGGGACTTTTAGGGTTTGAGGCTTTCGAGACGGGCCCTATCAGTGACTGAGGGTTGCCAAAGTACCCGGAATGAAAGGAAAGAAGAAACTGCCACAGCCCGCTCCGCGCGCACTTCAAAGCCAAGGCGCCGGCGCGGGGGATGCGCGGGCCCAGCCTCCACAGCACCCGGGTCCCAGCTCCCGTCCGTGGAGCACGACCCAGCCAGCTGGCCCACGCGGGACCAAGGGGATGACGAGGGAGAGACCGAGGGAGGACCAGACAGGCCTGGATGGGACGCGGGACCCGACTGGGGGATTCGTCCGTGTAGTCTCTTCCCCAAGCCCGCTCCCGGCAGGCGGTTCCTCCCCTCCGTCTCCCGCCAGTCGCTCCGCTGCCCGCTGGCTGCGCGACCCTCCACCCGCCGCCTTCTCGGCGAGCTGCCGCCTGAGCCCCGCCGCTCAGCTGACAATCAGTGGCAAAGCGTGGCGTTCCGAAAGGCGCTGAAACTTTCTTCCAAATAGCTGCAGCCGAGAGGCCATTGCGAATTAGAGCCTGGCCCCCGGCTTCTTCCCGGCCAACTTTAACATCTCCGGTGGCAGAAAGGGGGGAGGGTGGCTGGGGAGACGGGCGAGCAGCACTAAACTTCTGCCTTTGAGTCTTTCTTTTCCTCAAAGAGCAGCGCGCCCTTTCTCTAAAGGGCAGACGCGAGCTCACACACACACACTTGGCACCAACTCTTCCCTTCAGAACCCGCAGTTCTCCCGGGGAGGAAGCAGCCCTGGCACCCACATCTGTAAACACACCGTCAGCTTTTCTAGTGAAACCAATTAAGTCAATAAGCCAAGGGGCTGGTCGTGGGAAGACGGCCCCTGCCAGGAGCACGAGGAACGAGGCAGAGTTGAGCTTTGAATTGCGGTGCTTTCTGCGAGCTTTTAAACTCCAGGTAGTCCTTAAGTGCTCTGCTTATGAATTGTGTTCTCACTGTTTTTAAAACTGTCTTTTTCGAAGTGCAGGCTGAATAGTGGACAAATAACCCAGATCTTTTTTCTTTTTTTTTTTTTTTTTCTTCCCCAAGATGGGAGCAGGGAAAGAAGGAGAGAGCATTCTTTAAAATTAGGAAACGCCAGACCCAAATGGCCCTACCTCGCCCTTCTGAAAGATTGGGGATAATTTCATGTTAAGTAATCTGCGTCTGTGCTTCATTGGCAAACCTACATAAAAAGCGGATTCTATGAATTAACCTGAAACTATTTTGCAAAAGACAAGGAGCAAACGGTGTCGAAATCCTTGGAGAGCTGAGGATGTCTTTCCACAAGATTTGTGAAAAAAGGTAACAGAATAGTCAAGAGGTCTACAGAGTCCCACTTTCCCCCTTTCTTCTTCCTCCCCCGCAGACACCGACTCGATTTACTTCTCTGTCCAGGGGTCTGGAGGAAGTGAGTGGGAAAGGTTTATTAGAGAGGAGTCCGGGCCACTTGGAAGAGAAGTTCAAGTTCCCAACGAGGAGAAAGAGGGTTACGCTCCAAAGACTTGGAGAAGAGCGGGTTTAGTTAGCCTTTCTCTTTCCTGTACACAAAGACACGTTTTGGTGAAATTCGCCGCCTCTGACGTTTCTCTCCTGTGAATACAAATAGCCAGGAGCCAAGGGGTGCAAAAGGATATCTCAGTCCGAGGAGCACTTCTTTCTAAGTGGGCTGTGTCCCCTTGACACTCGTCTTTCTAAGCGGGGCTGAGCCCGCAGCCCCCGGATGCCCCCGCTTAACTTCGCCCCATTCTGTCCTCGCCTGCTGCCATTCCCCGGGCCACCAACCCTTCCCGCAGGGAAGGCGCCCAGGGAGTTGAGAAAGCAGGTCCTGCCAAGAGCCGCTGCCCCGGGCGGACCCCTAGCCCGCAGCCAATGGGCTGGGCCCGGGTTCGAGAGGTGAAAGTTCAGGCCCAGGGCTAGCGGCTCGCTGCCCCTCTGCGCTCGCCTCTCTCCCAGCCCCCGCCCCCGGCCACAGTGCAGACACAGCCCGGCTACCAGGGGCTGCCACGGTGGCACGTAGTTTGTTGATGGGTGGTCATAAAATATATTTATTTGCAATTCCTTTAACTCGCCCACCACCCCCGCCCCAGCATGGCCCGGAACACTGCGGGCTTTGTTCGCCTAGCTGCTGCTGGAGCCGGCCGGGGTTTAGCGCTCTGTGCTAACAGACTCCAAAAAAAGTTGAAGTGTAATAATAGGAAAACCGGGTTTCCGCAGCCGAGGAAAACGCTGAAAGGGCAAACAGCGAACGAATAGTTTTCTTTTGCACAAGTCACTGGTCAGCCCACTGGATCGTGGCAGCCTTGCAACGAAACACTGCCTAACAGAGAAAAGGGGAAAGCCAAATCCTGTCCCTGTAGTCGCCGCGCAGGGTCGCAGCCACAGCTCAAGCCTCCTTTGCAGCACGTGGGGCTGCAAAAGTCATTTAGAAAGGTTCCAGGGGAAAGTTACATGGGGCTACCGGGTACCTGGGGAGTTTCACCAACTGGACCTCGAAGTCTCTCACGAAAATTTATTTGATTGCAAGTTCCTTTTACGATGAAACCGCAAATCAACAAATTCCAAGCCCCTGCTCTGGGACGGTCGAGGCGAAAGATAAATTCGTTTGAGATGGTCTCTGCGAGCGCATCTTACGCGAAATAACCCACCTCAACTGAAACTAACCAAGGCCAGGATGAAGGAAAGCAACGTACGCGAGTGACACGTATCAGAAATGTCGGTTTCATGCTTCCCCGAGCGGACTGCTTCAATTTGTAGCCATTTGTTACAAAATAGAATTATTCATACACGTAGGGCTACTTTCTCCCAAACTTTCAGTTAAACAACAATTACAGGTTTGTTTTGGTTTTGTGTTTTCTTCAGAGCCATTTCACTGGGGTCAATTGTGACTGATACTTAAATTTGACTGACTTGAAAGATGGCTGGGAGAAAGGGTAAGGGGCAGGTTGTTATTAAATTATATTTTTCTTGCTAGGGATACCGTCTTCAAAGTTGTACTACTCACTTCAAATAGCTTGTGACAAAAGTCTTCAAATGCAAGGTGAAATATGTTCCCTTTTCCACCTAAGAACGGGCACCTATCAGGTTCCTACTTTTCCCCGTCCTCTACAGTTTTTCTGAAGATGAGCAAATAAACAGACTCCCCTTAGACATTCCGCTATCACCACTCTCCTCCCTGACACATTTTAGGAAAGAGAGAAAATTCTAGTTTCACGGAAGTCAAATCAAGGGTAATCTATGTTACAAAGTCAAATTGAATGTTGGTGGAGTTACACCACCATCTGTCGTTAAGCTTCGGGACTACAAAATTTGGGGCCTATAATAAATCTTAATGAGCTTTCCCAACTTTTTGTTTGTTTGTTTGAAATCACAAACTATACTTTTCGTTTGTATTTTTATAACATGTACCCTAAATTTGCCTGAGTCCTAAAGCAACACATAGGCGTTCATGAATTCATGCTGCTACCCGGCTTCTCCAGTCATCTCATCGTCAGAAAAAAATAAATACCCCACTTCTGCCAGCTTCCAGATAAAGCCTTTAGAAATCAACAGTGGGACTGCAGACTTCCATTACCCCTCCCCTTCCCTTGCTTCTAGCAGGCTACTGATAGAAAGAGCCTCTGCTATAAGGGCCACCCATGTCCTGGAGCCAATAGACTTCTAATTCTCTCATGAATTTAACCCCATCCTTTGTTAGTATATCTAATCTTGAAACCCATAAACACAGCATATCTCTGCTAAGAGGTCGGCTGTGTCTTTAAAAATTGCTTGAAAGACAGTTAATGTCAGGTTCCAGTTCTGGTTGATATCACTGCAGAGACAAAGATCAATTGCTCTGGCATAAGATCATGCCAAGGAAGGCTTTATCCAAATGAATATAGAAAAAAAGACAACTACTGGATAAAGAATTCTAATGCTCACCCAAAAGCCTCCATCAAGCAATGAGAACTCCATTTTTTTTTTTCACACAACACTGTGGTGGCACAGTATATATACATTAGACCTATTTTTTTTTAATGATCTCAAAATATCTCGCCCCTCTCTGTGTTAGAGACTTGACTACCAAATTTCTATTTTCCAGAAAATAATTACTTTTTTAAAAATGTAACAGCTTGCTTATGTTGGTATGCATTCCCTGGAAATAGTAATATTAAGTAGAATCATACTAAATTATCTACATTTGAGCAACTTTGACCACACAAATCACAATTTCACATGATTCAAATTCATAGGAACTAGATTTTTCTGAGAAGTGGTCTATCACTGTAAGAATAAGTATAGCTAAATTGTTAAATCCCTGATGTTTACTTCCTGACACATTGACTTAAATATGTTGAATTGCTTGGTGCAAGAGCCCTTTGCTTGATGATGTTTCTACTATTACATTAGTTTTAGAGTTTGTATGTCTCTGGATAGCAATGAAATTTTGGAGCTGAAGGAAACTTCAGAATACTCTAGTCCAGTCCCTTCATTTGAAAAATCACAAAGCAAAGATCCAGACATGACAGCAAGATTATACCCCTCATTAGTAAATCTGGTAATTATTATTGAACTACTTCATATTTCTAGACATATAATAATCCTCCTTCCTCATACTCCACAAAAGGCATTTTTGTCACACCATCCCCCCCCACCCCCTGCCCCATCTCTTTACATTTTCTTCACATCCATCGAAACCGATACGGCTCATTGATGGCAATACCTTTGGATGTCAGTACAGTATTAAAGATGGTTAACTGTCATGTCATGTCCACTGTAATACACAGGAGGAAAAAAAAGTCTGATGACTTGTTTCTCTTGAAAGTCAATTAAAGTCTGCAAGATTTCTTCAACAGTGTAAAGAGGTTCATCACTGTTGATTGCAAGTGTTCATTATAGAAAAACTGATGGCAAGAGGTGCTAACACAAACCACGGTTTATGATGTTTTTCAGGGTTAATGATCTTCAGGGACTCCTAGGGGGCGAAACCCATAATCTCAGTAGCAGCTTGTCTTCACTACACTCCAGAAATAAAGGCTAACATGAGGCTGTGAGAAAAATACAACATTGATTTTTTTTAAGCTATGAGCAAAAACGAACTATATCAGGATCCTGCATCGGTGTAGATTTTTATTTTGGTTTAATAACCATAGGGCTGTAGTAACCATAGTCGTTTACCCAAAAGATGTATTGAAGTGGTTAATTGTAACAAATCATATAAAAGTTCAGTTGTTCACCATCTCCCTCTCCCCCTTCTCCTTCTCCCTCTTCTCCTTCTGTGTCTCTTTCTCCTCCTTTTCCTTCTACTTTTTCCTCCCTCTACCATCGTCTACATTACCACCCTCACAATGAAAACTTCCAAACTTCCCCACAGATACTCATCTCCTAAGCTCCAGATGTGTTGAATCAATTGCCTGTTGATAGCACCATATGAATTGTGAAAACGTACCACTTGCCCTCTTTTCTCCTTGGGCAGCTACTCCTCATGCCGCCTGGTTAACAGTTAGTAGTCCCTCAATCCAACCAGTTACTGAAGCCAAAAGACCCAAGTCACATGTGCTACCTCCTCTGTCTT
Source organism: Panthera onca (assembly GCF_046562875.1). Taxonomy (NCBI): domain Eukaryota; kingdom Metazoa; phylum Chordata; class Mammalia; order Carnivora; family Felidae; genus Panthera; species Panthera onca. Next base: position 132,347,670 of record NC_138340.1, on the reverse strand, counting down.
CTCACAATTCAAGCAGCATTAGGTTTTGTTCACTGTTACTATTTCCTCTCCCATTCTCTTCTTCCATCTATCCCAGTGGTGTTGCCTCACTTCAAGATTTCATCACTTCTCTCCTGGTCATTCTGGATAACTTTCTAATCACCTTCCGTACTTTCGGTTTCTTTTTGTTCTACGTCATCCTCCTCTCTGCTTTCTAGAACACGTCTGAAACACGTGTGAATTACACCAAGCTTCCCTTGATGGCCAGTGGAGTTGAATCTCAAGTTCTATAGTCCAATAGGACAAATATGGCTAACAAACACGAGGTATTTAATCATCTTCTTTGGAATGAATGAATGAATGTCATGCCCCAGACAGATGTATTTTAGATGTGAAATATTTTCTCTCAGAATATATATATATGTATATATATATATACATATTTATATATAAATAAAGATATATTTTTAGCTGTGTATCATTTTCAGCAGATCTGTAAGTCTGTTTTGTACCCAATCATCTGGCTAAAATAGTTGTAACTGAAGATTTTCATTATTTTTTCATATGAAAGAACTTAGCAGATAGATATAAAAGTATGTTCAATCTGGCATTCCTATTCCCAACTGCATTATTTAATGGATCAACAAATATTTATATACTAAGCACTGTGGTAGGTATTCTGAGAATTAAAGATGTATAAGATTAGGTCCCTGCCCAGAACGTACCCTCTAGTGAGAACTAGAAGATATATAAGTGGATTATTTCAATAAAACATGAATTTCAATACAGCCTAAGATAGAGGTATATCCAGGATACAGTGAGACCAGGGAAAATATTTCTTGAGGCTACACTAACAAGTTATGCAGCCCTATGTTTTCGTGTGTTTGTGATGATAGCTTTAAAAAATAAATCTAAGAATACATCTTTTATTTTTTAAAGTTTTTATTTAAATTCCAGTTAGTTAACATACAGTGTAATATTCGTTTCAGGTGTACAATATGGTGATTCAACACTTCCATACATCACCTCGTGCTCATCACAAGGGCTCTCCTTAATCCTGATCACATGTTTAACTCATGCCTGCACCCATGTCCCCTCTGGTAACCATCAGTTTGTTCTCTATAGTTGAGAGTCTGTTTCTTGGTTTACCCTCCCCACCTCATCTTTTAACCAAATGTTTAAATTTTCCAAACAGCAGCCTCAGAAAACTTATAACCTTTGAGCAAAAGCACAAAGTTGTGGTAAAAACAGTTATACCAAGGACAATGGTGGGTTTAAGGACTGTGAGGAAGTATGAGACAGTTCCCTGAATTATCTCAAAAGTACAGAATGCACGTTTATAAAAAGATTACTTCTAATTTGTCCTGATTTTACCACAGGAAAATACTTTCATAATAGGCAAGAACTGAAAAGAAAGTAAGAGAACATTTTAAAATGTTCTCAGTTTAGGGAGAGATTCGCATGTTTTTGTTTGTTTTGTTTTGTTCTTTTCCCTCAGCATCCTTTCTGGCTCTCAACTGAGGAAAGCAGTTATCCTGGCCCCACGGGGTCCCCTAGGGACAGTCATAGGATATTGCATTCTCCAATTTTTCCCCCATGTCAATCACCTTTTTCTGTCCCAGCAAGGCATGGTGGTCCCCTGCTATCCCTCCCTTGTTAACACCACCCCGAGTTCAGTAAATATAGCAGTAGGCCATACTTTCTCAGTTACATATTACCTCCTCTCTAAGTTCTTTCCTCCCTCTTCTGCTTCTTTTTCATTTAACTTACAAAAATGTTTCTCACTAATTTTGTGCCTCTCTCTTTTTCTGTCTCCCATTCTTCCCAGAAAACACACACACACGCACACAATCATTGTTGCTATGTTTAAGAGCAGAGCTAGTAATGTAAGAAATGAAGAAACATGGAAATGAACATGAAAATAGGAAAAAAATTAAAAATTAGTCCTATTAGCTTTTAAAACCTTCAGATCCCCAGATAAAGGAGCAGTGAAATACTCTTATACCCCTCTGTGAGTTAAATTGATACGATTCAATTGGAAAGCAATTTGGCAACTTGTGTTACAGCTTTTTAAATTAGTCCCTTAGCTAGACTGCAATCCAAAAGAAATTATCTAAAATGCAGATGGAAAAGCTTCATGCAAAAGCTGTTTATCATAGAATTATTTACAATAGTGCATATATGGAAGTGATTATAGTCAACAATATATAATATAGCCTAACCACTAAAATAATATTATAGGATGTTTTAATAACATATAAACTGCTTTTGTTATACGGTGGAAAAATAGTATATAAAAATGTATCAAAAAAAAAAAGACTAGGAAGAAATGTACCATTGTGATATCCCCCAAACTGGCCCATAATCATCTCTACTTCCTGGTAGCTACATCCTTGTGCAGTCCCCTCCCACATTGTTCCAGGCTCCATCTATATGGCAGAGGTGATGGTATGTCACTTCTGAGCTTAGGTTATAAAAGATTGTGTGACTTCTGTCTAGGGTTTTGGATCTGTCTCTTAGATCACTCGCTCAGGCAAGCTGCCATATTCTGAGCAGCTCTGTGGAGAGGCCAACATGGTGAGGAAGTGCTGTCTCCGGGCAACAGCCGGGGAAGAACTAAGGACTGCCAACAACCATGTGAGTGAACTTGGAAACAAATCCTCTTTTTCCCAATTGAGTCTTCTTATGATGACTGCACCCTGGCCATCAGCTTGATTCCTACATCATGAGAGAATCTGAGCAACAACCACTCAGCAGACCAATTCTGGGTTTCTGACCTTCAGAAACTATGAACTAAAATATGTGTGTTAAATTAAAGCTGTTAAGTTTTTTTTTTCTTTTTTTGGCGGGGGGTGTAATTTGTTACACAGCAATAGATAACTGTAAAAACATGATAAAAAAGGTTATATTTAAGTAGCTTAATTTCAGGTGATATTTTTTTCCCTTTCCTCTTGTATTTTAAGGTTTAAAGGTTTATTGTAATTGGATAAAATTAAATAATTTATTAAACAACTATTTTAAATTCTGTATTTGAAAAGACAGTGCCCTAGAGTGCTTTTTAGAATTGCCGCAAATTTAGTACCACCTCCCCCACCGATCGACATCCTCTAATAAAACTGGATTTATTTCAAGCATAACTTAAATACAAAATTATATTTCAACTTTACTTTTTAAAATTTACCTAGAAAAGTGGTGTTCCACATTTTTTGAATACAAATAAACAACATAGGCACATATGACATGTGCATTTCATGAACTAGCAGGGTATCTGAACACCATTTACAACATTGTTTCTGAGAAGAGCCGATTCCAAGTTTAGACAAATCACTTGCAAACCTACTGTATTGTAACGCAGCATCTTCCTATATAGGCCATTCAAGAACTCATATAGGTAAAAGGCCTTTTCTTCCTTGATTATATATAACAGGAAAGCTTAAATGATTTTGTCTTAAGTGAAATAAGTGAAGTGAATAAAACAAACTGTGAACTGATAAAGTAAAACTAGATTCTCACTTTATATTTAATCATAAGAAACAACCATTGTCTCTTGAGGTTTTCCTAATTAGGTTATAGCACAGTTACAGTAGTTGAGTAGAGAAGGTCAAAGCAAGTTCTAAATTAGTTTAGCAAAAATTAGCAAGTCAATAAGTGTGTTTTTCTCAAATTACAGTAAACATGCTAAAACAAACAGATTGCCTAATCTGTTAATAATAATGCCTTCTGTCTTCATATTATAAAAACCCAAAACATTGATTTTATGCTCAGTTGATTAAAAAATTAAGTCATGAAAAACCATAGAAAACCATTTCTGGATCCTGATAATAGTTTTTGTATAATCAATTTTTATAATATCTAATTGCCTTGTGAATTTCAAGTTGGTAAAATAAAATAGATATATAAAATAATTTTCATAACATAAAATATATTGTGAGTATGTTAATTATTTAGATTTTTCAGGTTATATTTCTAAGTAACTGTGAACACCAAGTGCATTGTAGAGTTTACTTCAGGAAACTTATATAGAATATTATCATTGAGTTCATGATCATAAATAAATATGGTTCCTCTCATAAGAATATATTGTATGTACTAGACAGATAAATTTCTGCTAAAGTAAGATTTCATTTCCCTATCCAAAGATTCTCACATTTTCTGACTTATTTTTTGAAGTTAAAAAATCTTTTCATTACTTCTATGATCCTTTGTCCATAGTGTTGTTGATTCATCTTCTATAACAATCCTCTTTTCCACCTCCTCACTAAATTCTGTGAATCAGGATCAAAGACAAAGATGTCTGAACTGGTGAAAGAAATGTATGATATTTTAACCAATTGAAGAAAACTCATTGATACCTTCCATGGTTTTTTCAAATAACTAGGTCATTAAGGATCATAAATCATAAAGTATCTTTCCTAGAAAAAAAATTGAATATATGTTAAGCAAAAATCCATGTTCGTTAGTCCCTGATCCTATATGCAATCAAGTTCAGGTAATTTATTTTTAGATAAGAGATACGAAAACTCTATGTTGGGACATAATAATATTGGAGAAAAGACACTCTAAAATGAACCACTGAAGGCAATTTGACCTCTAAAATATGGTATTAAGATGAGCTCTACCTCGCAGATTTTAGCAGGAAAATGTGGTGAACAAATGTAAGACTTTCAAAGGAAAGGAAGTTCATACAGCTGTTTGACTGTGAAAATTAGATAACCTGCGGTCATAAAACATAGACCCTTTTACTTCCTGAATCCAACTCAGTTCAATTCCAACAAATATTTATTGGGCCCATGTAATTTGTCTGTCAATATTTAATATCATAGAATCATAATCTTTAGGTTAGATGTAGGCTTAGAGGACACCTAATCCAAGATTTGTCCTGAAGAATTTGGGTATGGATTTTTGTTAAGAAAGTAGTATTTCTTGGAGTCTTTTCATCAAGAGTAGTCAGGAAATAGGGTCCAGAGGTGACTGGCTACCCAAGCTGTTTCCAAAAATTCTTGCATTTCAGAGTAAATGTCCTCAGTGCTTTTCTTGACTGAGTATTAAGCAGTTCACCTCTAGAAATTTGTAACTTAAACTGAAGCCAGACATACCTTGGAAGATGCCCTTTCTGCTTCCCCCTCCACTGCACCATCCTTTACACTGATTTTCTAAGGACAAGCCTTAGTTCTGCCATAATCAAGTTCATCAAGGATTCAATGCCTCACAAAGATGCCTGTAATATCAAGAGCTAACTCAGCTGGAAGAGAAAACAGAGCTGAGCACACTTACCGGAACAGGCTTACCGGTCCGATCCTGTTCTACGGCAGAACCTCAGGAAGAGCTTCCTTGAGAATATCCTGGGCTGCGGAGGTGTTACCTTATTACCTTGTTCCTTCTAAAGCAGTGCATGCCTTTTCCTAGGGCAGGCCCTGGCAAGAGCAGATCATCTTCAGGTGAATATATAGGACAACTAGGTACACTTGTTTCTCCACACATACCTTAGCCATTAAGCAGGAGATGAAGTTTATGAGGCTTGCAAGAAGCATGCTTTTGTGTGGATATTTGGTGGAGCAGGCTCAATTAAAAATGTTTCAGGTGAATCCTGTCTTTACCATTCGTATAACAGAATAGGTGTCACTATTACTTTGCCAACTATGGACCGACATTTCTAAAATGCAAACTGAAAAAAAAAAGCATGTGAGAAGAGACATGATTGACCATATTCATTCTTGAATATTGTTTTTTGGGTAATGATGATATAAACAAAAATAATTTGACTGTGAAAAATGGTTCACCTTAATTAGAGAGATGTGAGATTACCATATGATCACTATAAAAAATTACTGAAAAAAGTATTCATCAATTGATTTGATGTGGAAATTTTTCAAATCACACAAGGAAAGTATATTACTAATATATTTTTTCTTGTGTGTATTATGACATTTTCTATGGTAAAACAAATATATTTTCAGTTTTTAATTACTGATTCTGGTTTTGGTAGTTTTCTGATTTTCAAAAAGATAATAAACTTATGGGTGTTGAGTTTATTAATGCTTAAATGATAACACAGTTAATTTTGGTAATATTTATATAAAGTAACCTGGTTACTTATTAGATTAGTCCTTTTTAGTCTAGGTTTAAATTGTTTTATTTATTTACAAAGTAAACATTCGAAAAGTACCCAGAAAAGGGAAGAGAGTTATTACTTGAAACAAGTTTAGTTTATATTGCTTTATAAAGTAATATATTACTAAAGTAATATAAACTAAACTGATAGCTTATTATGTAAAACAAAAATAAATTTGTAAATTGGACTTCATCAAAACTTTAAAAAAACTTTTTCTCTGTGAAATACCCTGTTAAAAAAGGATGAAAAATTCAAGCTATGGACTAGGAGGAAATCTTGGCAAGCCACATATGTGAAAAAAAGATCTGTGTCTGAAGCATATACTCTCAAAACTTAAGAATTAAAAAAAAAAAAAGAAAGAAAACAATTCAATTAGAAAATTGGCAAAAGACATGAGACATGAATCAAAGAGGATACACAAATGGTAAATAAACACATGAAAAGATGTTTAACATCCCTAGTTACTACACACCTATTAGAACTGATAAAATTTAAAAAAAAAATCGTGGCAATGTCAAATCCTGGCAAGGATGTGGAGAAACGCTCTCTCATACATTGCTGGTGGGAATGTAAAATGGTATAGCCACTTTGGAAAAGAATGTGGCAGTTTCTTAAAAAAAAAAAAAAATGAAACATACACTAATATAACCCAGCAATTGCAATACTGGGCATTTATCCCAGAGAAATGAAAATTTAGTTCCACCAAATACCTATCCAAGAACTTTCATAGAAGTTTTATTTGTAATATTCTAAAACTTGAAACAACCAAAATATCCATCAACAGCTGAGTGGTTCAACAAACTGTTTTGCATCCACACCATGGATTACACTGCTAAAAAGGAATGAATAATTGATACACAAAATACTTTGGTTGGATCAAGGGCATTAAGCTGAGTGCAAAACGTCAAACTCAAAGGTCACACAGTATATGACTCCATGTATATAACATTCCCAAAATAACCAAATTGTGGAGATAAGGAACAGAATAGCGGTTCCTAGGATTAGGACCCTGGGTGAGAGGAGTTGGTGTGACCAAGGGGGTAGCCTGAGAGATCATTGTTGTGATGGAATAGTTCTGGATCTTGATTGTTGTGCTGGATACACAAACATATACATGATAAAATGTCGTGGAACTGTACAGACACGTTGTACACAAGCCAATGTCCGTTTCCTTCTTTTAATGTTAAACTATGGTTGGTAATATGTAACCATTGTGGGGAACTGGATGAAGAGTACATAGAACCTCTCTGTGGCATTTTTTTTAGAGTTTATTTATTTTGAGAGAGAGAGAGAGAGCGAGCGAGCAGAGGAGGGGCAGAAGAAGGAAAGAGAGGGAGAAAGAGAAGCCCAAGCAGGCTCCACACTGTCAGCGCAGAGCCCAACGTGGGGCTCGAACTCACCACGAACCCATGAGATCATGACCCAAGCTAAAACCAAGAGTCTGACATTTAACCAACTGAGGTATATCTGTAGTATTTTTTAATATTCCTGTAGTCATATAATTCTTTTAAATTTAAAAGTTGAAAAAATATGTACACCTGACATAGAAAGCCCAGACTTACAAGAAGAGATAATGGGTTGTCCTGGCACATACTGCAAAGGTCTATTTATGTCCCTGGATAGTATTTAAGAAAAAAAATCCTCTTCTTTTTTTATTTAACATAGTTAAGCTTATTTCATAATGTCTAAGCAAATTACAGGTTAGATTGTCTTGTTCTAGGACTTCGTATGAATTGACTCACATACATGTGTCTTTTATGCCTGGCTTTTTTTTGCTAGCATAATGATTTTTTTTTAAATTTTTTTTTCAACGTTTTTTATTTATTTTTGGGACAGAGAGAGACAGAGCACGAACAGGGGAGGGGCAGAGAGAGAGGGAGACACAGAATCGGAAACAGGCTCCAGGCTCCGAGCCATCAGCCCAGAGCCTGACGCGGGGCTCGAACTCACAGACCGCGAGATCATGACCTGGCTGAAGTCGGACGCTTAACCGACTGCGCCACCCAGGCGCCCCTAGCATAATGATTTTAAGTGCATCCATGTTGTATGTATCAATAGTTCATTCTTTTCTGTTGCTGAATGGTATTCTACTGAACAGGTGTACTACTGTTTCTGACTCATTCACTTATCTATGACTTTTTGGGTTGCTTCCAATTTGGGGATGTTAGGGCTGTCTGAATTTTTCATTTTTCAAACAGTTGTGCATATGTTACATTATAAAAATCAAAACAAAAAACTGCCAGGAGCAACAATTGTAATAACAAACCCCAAAGCAAAAAGAGAACTCTTGCGTCATTCAGGAATTCTTTTGCTTTTAAGCAATAGCATATTCGAACAACAGTGGTTTAAAACATAAGAACATTTATTGTGCCTCAAGAAATCTGCAGATGCATGCTTGCAGGGTTGGTCCAGGAGCTTAAACATGCTATCTGTGACCCAGATTATTTTTATTTTTTGTCTATCACCATTGGTGTAATTCTTCTCTTTGTATTTGCGACCTGATGCTTGCAAGATTTTCTGCAAAATTCCAGGTCTTATGTTCAAAGCAAGAAAAGGGGGTGGGGGTGGGGTGGGACAGTTTCAGAATGTTCTCTCCTCTGCCTTTTTATGAGAAAAAAAAAAGCTTTGCCGAAAGCTCCCCAGCAGACTTCCCCTCATGTCTCACTGCTCTGAACTATGCCACCACTAGCTCAAGAACAGCTGGGAAAGAGGCAAAATTTTAATGACTGGCTTCCCTGAAACAATCACATTTCATCACTTGGGGCTGAGTCCATTGCCAAGTGAGACAAATTAGGGTTCTGTTAGAAAAGAGATTAGAGGGAATGGCTGATATATTGGAAACGAAGAGTGCCACAATACCTTCCCTTGATCTTATTAATTTCTATTTCTTTCTCATTTGAGGTCTCTTTTAACTTCTATCCTCTCAAGAATTTTTGAAGAAGTGCACTTTCCAAAGGCACTGTTACCAGTATGGGCTATGTTACGAGCATATGACGAATTTTTATTCATTTGTTTGTTTTAAAAGAGACTGTAGATGAACAAAAGTCTACATTTTTGGCAAAATATAATTCATTTTTTTCCCTCTAATTTTGATGTCTTGTCCATATTGAAGAGATGCTCTAGAAATACAGATTCCATCCCAACTTTACCATGTCCCAGGAATAAATGCTCCCAATCCTCAGTTCAACTTTTCCATACTTTTTAGACCATCCTTTCTTGATATAACTCAAAATATTATATTTAATATATACCAGCTGTATAAGAGTAACCTTGAATTTAAGATATGATAGACTAAAGAGAAAAGCTTTTATCACAACTTCCTATGTACATTTTCATCAACTCATATGGTACACATCTGGGCCTTTGATAGCTACGTGTTAAAAAAAAAAACCTGATAGACTCAAAATTAATTTTAAAGTCCTGTGTTTTTCTTGATTCTAGTCATTTTAAAAGATAAATATTATTAACATAATCATAAAGCTACCTATGAAAGTAATTTGAAGATAGTGATATAGGCACATTCTTAGAATCTAAATGTTATACGTTAAAAAAAATCTTATTGAAAGAGAAGACAGAAAGAAACTAACAACTATTGAACACTTAAGATATTCCAAGCAATAAGCTTGGTGCTTTTACAATACCTTTGATTTAGTCTTTCCCAAATATCTGTGAACTAGATCTTATTTGCCATTTCCAAATGAGAAAACTAAGGCTCAGGGAAGTTAAGTAATTTGTCTTAGGTCACATTAAAAAATAAATTCAGTTCTATGGATTTATTATCCAGGTTTTAAAAACTAATAAAGGGTGGGCAACCAACCAACCTAACATCTCAGAGAAGCCCATCAAGGCAAACATTGATAATAGCAGAGAACTCTTTATTTATGTTGGGCAAATGAAAAATAGAATTTAGGAAACCCAAGAAAAATAAAATTCAAATGTGAACTATGTCTCCCACCTTGTCATTTATTGCCATCATTAGTAAGAAGTTTCTAGTGATCTAGTCTCTACCAGTGTTCACTTTTATTCCACTGAAGGCACATGCCAGGTGGATTTAGAAAGGTTTAATTGAAGAATATTTGTTAAATAATCAGGCAATTAATTAAAATGGGCAGGAAAAACACAGAGTACCAGGATAGCAATGTGAAAAAATCACGGAATTTTGAATCCAGTGAAAATGTAAAACAAATCTAAAACAAAAATGTCATATAATTTGGGCAGAGGAAGCACTTGAAGAAGAATCATCAAAAGATTTAACCCCAGTGAATTTTATGAGACACTGTCAGGCAAAAAGGAACTGTGATAAAAGAAGAGACAATAAGAGTAAGAAAAAGGGTGAAGGGGAGTGAGAGTATATGTTGAAAAAAAAAGAATAAAGGGACTGGGCTGTGTGTATAATAATGGAAAAATGAGACTTTTTCCTTACAGATGGTGATCAGCGGCCAGAGCCTTGAACACAAAGAAAAGAAGTGATGATGCAATTATAAAAAGAAAGTTACTGGATAGATGAGAAAGCCTGACTATGGTCCCAGTAACAGGAGGGCAAAGCCACCTGGGCAGAGGCCTGTACCCCAGTATATAGCCCAGGAGCAGGTCTGTGCCTTGCAAATTGAACAGCAAGTAACCTCTGGGCAGAAGTCAGTGTGTGTGCGTGTGTGTGTGTGTGTGTGTGTGTGTGGGTGGGTGGGTGTGTGTTTGCATTTTGGAGGATAACGGCATCTTAAGGCATAAAAGAAATAGGACACATTTTCCTGAAACCTTAATTTTATCATCTGGTAAAAAAAAACTGAAATATAATTGCTAATCGTCCTATGCTTTAGGTTGTCAAATTTAGGTGAATTTTTAAAGATAAATTACTTTTCCAGGCTTTACTGATGTATGATTGGCATATAACATTATGTAAGTTTAAGGTGTTCAAAGAGTTGATTTGGTACACTTGTATATTGCAAAATGATAATCAACATAAGGTTATTTAAAATTTCCATCATCTCACATAATTATAATTTATTATTTGTGATGAGAACATTTAAAATTTACTCTCTTAGAAACTTTCAAATATATAATAGGATATTATTAACTATAGTTGCTGTGCTGTGTATTACATCCCTGTGACTTATTTATTTTATCTCTAGTGGTTTGTACCTTTTGACCTATTTTACCCATTTTCCCACCCTGGTAACCACCAATCTGTGCTCTGTATCTCTGATCATCCCTTGATTGATGCTTAGGATGTTTCCTTATCCTGGCTATTGTAAATAATGCTACATTGAACAAGGCAGTGCGTGTATCTTTTCAAGTTAGTGTGTCATTTCCTTTGGGTAAATATCCAAAAGTATAATTGCTGGGTCATATGGTAGTTCCATTTTGTCTACCATAAAGGTTGCTCTGGGTTACACTCCCACCAACAGTGCACAAACGTTCCTTTTTCTCCACATCCTTACCGATACTTGTTATTTCTTATGTTTTGGACATTTTCACAATATTAATTCTTCTGATCCACGAACACAGGACATCTTTCCATTTGTGTCTTCAATTTCTTTTATCAACATCTTATGGTTCTTAGCGTCCAGATCTTTCATCTCCTTGATTAAATTTATTTCTAAGTATTTTAATGCTAAGGTGAATGGAATTGCACAAAGTAATATGTGTGCTGTAGTAATGGAAAGGTTTGAGATCTGGGGAACAACATGCATCCATCCTTCCATCCATTTGTTCATCTGACACATACCTTTGTGACTGAAAACAAATATGATCTCACACATAAGATATTGATTTATATGATACATATTAAAACCCAAATAGGTTGGGAAGGAATCGCTATCATGTTCAAAATTTTCCTATAGCTCTGCATAGATGCAGAATGAAATCTAAAATCTTCTGCTCATCCCAAAAGGCCATTGTGTCTGCTGCTTCCACCTCTGGTCTCAGTTTGCCTTTTTCTAAACCTTGTCCTTTCTTTCTACCTCCACACCCAGATTTCACTCTTCAACATTACTGTCCTGCAGTTCCCAGAATTTGCCATGTGTATGGTGTATGCTTTGCCTAGATTGCACTCCCTCCTTGCTAACCTGGGGGCAGGTTTGATTACTCCTCCCAAGCCCCCACTGCACTTTGTTTATACTTATTAAGGAAAATATCTTCGTGTATTTTTCTGAATAGTTTTCATTAGATTCTAAGCTCCTTTAAAGCATGGACCAATTCTTTTGTTTCTCTAGAGGCCACACAGATTGTGTATCGTATATGGACAGGACCTAATAAATATGTATTGAATAAATGCATTTTAATAAATGAATGAGGCCATTTAATACTATATCGGGTTATAAACATAGTAGAAAATTTATTAAATGAAACCTATTGCAGAAAAAAAAAGGCCACAATTCATTGAAGACATGTGCTGAAAGAAAAGGATTTAGGTTAAGAAGAAAATTACATAAGGATTAATCATATGCCACATTTCGGTCCAGAATGTTTTAAAGAATGTTAAAAAATATTTAAAGCAGCAGAATTTTTCCTTCAAATCAAATCCCACTGAGGAGTGTAAACAAATGAGAAAAAACTATAAAAGTTTCTTCAAATGCATGTAGGCGAGGTAGTTTTAGGGTTCCAAGAGCTTTTTTCCTGGGGAAAGCAAATGAGAAATGCACTGTCAAAGGCACAGAATATTAAGATCTTACTTACATGGGACTTTTCAGTTTATAAATTGCTTTGACATTGTGTTTTCTGAGCCTCACAACAACATTGCTGAAGTTGGCAGGCAGAGGAGATACTATCCCAATTAACTAAATCAAAGCAGACTTAAGGGACTTGTCCAAGTCTTGCCAAGAATTGCGCTCACTGATGTTATATATATTGTAGCTACTCATCAAAACAAGATCCTAGGACTCCACATATAACTTATCTTCTGGCATAGAATTGCCATTTGAATGGACAAACATGCATGCACACATAAATGTCATAAATGTCATTATAACCCTGGAAAGCTCCCAATGAAGTCCCTCAAGCATAATTGTATATCCTCTGGGTTTCCAGCTCTTTTTTTCTTTGCTCTACCGGTACAGAGTATGCTCAGACAAAATTCTAGAAGAGCGACTGCTTCCTAGCCTTGTTGACTCCAGGCTACGCCATGAATCTTTATGCTGGTGGGTTTTTTTGTTTGTTTGGTTTTTTTGGTAAGTTCTATACAGGCCAAATACCCCTATATAAATGCCTCAATGTGATCTTTTACTTAGGATTTTAAAGTCACCGATCTCACAATGTACCATGAAAATTTCATACATTTATCATAAATAATCACAAAAAATAAAGAATTCTGAGGAGGTAAAGCCAACTGTACAATTAGAGGGCACTGTTTCCAAGGCTACCTTCATTTCTAACACCAAATATATGATCAGTGTGTTCCCAATGTCGCTCTCAGTTTTTTTCAAAGTTTATTTATTTTTGAGAGAGAGAGAGAGTGCAAGTGGGGGAGGGACAGAGAGAGAGAAAGAAAAGAAAGAAAGAAAGAAAGAAAGAAAGAAAGAAAGAAAGAGGGAGGGAGGGAGAGAGAGAGAGAATCCCAAGCAAGCTCTGCACAGTGTAGAGCCCCATATGGGGCTTGAACTCACGAACAACAAGATCATGACCTGAGCCCAAGTTGGACACTTAACTGACAGAGCCACCCGGGCACCCCTCAGTTTTGATAATTCACTAGAAGTACTAATGGAACTCACCAAAAACTGTTACACTCTTAGTTACAGTTTATCGTAGAAAAATAATATGGATTGAAAGTATTAAAATCAGTCAAAGGAAGAGACACATAGAGCAGAGTCCAGTAAGTTTCCAGATATGAAGCCCTCACTGTCCTCTCCCCATGGAATCAAGATATATTACTGTCCCAGCACTGATGTGTGACAATATACATGAAGCATTGTCAACCAGGAAAGCTTAAACAAGCATTGGTGTTCAAAATCTTTATCGGGACTTCATTTTGTAGGTATGATTCATAGATTGTTTGATTGATTTCCCATGTGCTAGACTTTGGTCTCGAGGCTAATTGATACTGTGTGATCCAAAGCCCCTACTCTCAGTTACGTTGCTGGCCTTTCTGGCATGGCCAGCCTGCACCCTAGGATGTTGTTTGTGCCCTAGACCACACATTAAGATCCAGTGTGGCCAGTCCCCACACTAAACAAGGACACTTCTATCACTTATGACATAGATTACTTCCTAGGAACTGAAGGCAAAGGCCCGACCTTCAGGCCATGCCAAATTCTTTACCACACAGGTCACAACCAGCATTTGGCCACAGCTGTCTTAAAACAAAACAATTATTTTTGTCTGGGCATCTACATTTAATATAGCAGACACAGCAATAGTATCATTATAAATATGCCTAACATTTGGAGGAGATGATGTGGGGGTAAGGATAAATTTTAAGAAAAAGTTAATCCATCTTATAAAGCCATTACATACATTTTCATATTTTTGTCCTTAGATTTACCACTATTTTTATCTTGTGATGAATTTGTGTAGAATAATTTAGGGTAGGAATTTGCTGATGGTTAGCTAAATGCAGTTCTCTCTCAGGCCAGTCATTTTCCACAAGTATTACATGCTGAGGAGGCTTTAACTAGTTTCCCAACACCCTTGACCATCAATATCAGGACTACAATCCTACCAACAGTGCCAGTGTCACAGCATTTCACAGGACGGTAGTAGATATGAACTGAAAAAACTGGTCGAGAGATATTAGCACAATACTGGACTACTACTCAGTCATTAACAATTAGTCCAGTCCATCATTATATATTGTATGACCAAAATGTCTCCCATCTCCCTGAGATGCCACTCAGGTTTGCAGGCTTCTATTCACTCTTACAAGATTCCGAAAGCAGAAGTGGCTTCACCCTTTCAGATATTTGGCATAATTAAATTAGGAGATGATATCATCTCTTGCTATGAGCCTTTTATCCATTTGTTCATTCTCTTAGTGACTACTTTTCCTTCTGTACTAAATTCAAATCTAAATTTTTTCACCTTTGGGAAGGATGTTAAGTTCAGCCATGATGCCAGTCCAGATTGCAGAAGCAATACTGGCCATCTTAGTCCAACAAGTGCCTCCTGCTCAGCCTACTTCTTTTCATATAGAGTAAGGACAGAACTAATGGGCTATCTTGACCACTAGTCAACCCAGTTGACTGTCAACCCAGTTTTGTCTGATGGGATAAATGCAAAGTTCACCTCATCAAGCCCTAGAAATTCTGACATAAATTTTATTTTTTTTTTAATTTTTTAAATGTTTATTTTTGAGACAGAGAGAGACAGAGCATGAACGATGAACGGGGGGGGGGGGGGGGGTCGGAGAGAGAGGGAGACACAGAATCCGAAGCAGGCTCCAGGCTCTGAGCAGTCAGCACAGAGCCTGACGCGGGGCTCGAACTCACAGGCCGCGAGATCGTGACCTGAGCCGAAGTTGGATGCCCAACCACCTGAGCCACCCAGGCGCCCCCTGACATAAATTTTCAAAGGTATAGTTCCAGTTTCTTACTGAGGGATCATCGCTCTTTCCAGTGCCCACAGCGACAGCCCTGGTTTACTACTGCATCTGGTAGGAAAAAGGAAAGTCGAAGTACTTTGGGGGGAGAATAAGAAAAGTATCATCATCCCAATACCCTCCTCCTGTGGGAAGGATTATATAGTCCTGCTAGTGTCCTCCCCACCTCCTCTTCCTCATATCCTTTAGAAAGCTGAGGAATCTAATGGAGATCCGCTCTTAACCTTCCCTCCTACTGAGTGTGAGCACACACTTGTGAAGTTGTGTAAGCCTGCCCTTTAGGTCTTTACCTGCCCTCCATTTCAGAAAACAAATATTTCAGTTACCCTTTCTAATTTTCTATCAAACCATCACTTGAAGGATGACATTTCTTTGCCCGTTATTGGACACTTATGGGCTGTAAAGTGTGCTTCTAGGTCTGAAGAAATGTGACTCGGCCCAAAATGGTGCAGAATTTTCTGTTGGGTTCTTTCTATATTACCCTGAGGACTTGCATCTACCACCAGGTAAGCAAAGCCAGGTTCAGAATATGTGTCTGTTCCTGTCAAGGTCCATTTGTGGCCTCTGGGGACTATTGGCATTAGTCTGACTTGACACTGAAGTGTTGGGCCTTCTCTCTGGGGCATCTTCACCATCACCACCTGTGGTCTCTGTCTGTCTTGTTGTGAGACAGAACAGTTCTTATTGGCATTTTGTGCCTCAGGAGGTATTTAGATTCAGTCCATTTATGCACTGCTGAAAGTTCCCAAGTTCATTTTTATAAACCCAGGTAAGTAACTAGGTCAAGGGAGCACAGCAAGATATATGCTTTCTGGTTCCAATCACCTACCCATCTTGGAAGGGCATCTTCTGATTGGGCATCTCTGTACCCTACTTTAAGATATCTCTTACATTCCCATTATCAGAAAAAGTCTCATCCCGCCAGAGGAAAGAGCTGAAAATAGATCATCATTATTTGAGAGACTTGATACTCTCTGTGTCACACTTTTAAGGGTCCCCTAAGCAACAGCATCTGTATTCATATATTTTACTCACTATGGATTACGTAAAAATGTAGCAAGGTGGTTCTCAAACTTTATCAATATCCTGTGGAGAGATTCTGATTCAGTAGGTCTGCAGTGCAAACAGAATTTGCAAGTCTAAGTTCCTAGGGGATGCTACTGATGCTGGTCTGCAGACCACTCTTTGAGAGCCATAATAGCACATTGTTTTAAAAATCATCTGTTTATGTCTCTTTCTCTGCTGGAAGGTGAGATTTTCAATTGCAGGAACAGTTTTATTCATCAGTATGTTCCCATATCCTAACAGAACATCTAGGAAAAATATAAATATTTGTTGATTTAATGAATGGTAATGATGTTTCTTGCATTATGCTACTTATATTTATACTGCTTTTATTGGTAAAATCACCTGCATATTTGACGATGGTAATATGACTTTATTTTTCATACATGTAGAGTTAGCCTTTTATTATTAGTATAAATATTAATAATAGAACATTATTATATTTTAATAATTTCAACATGATACATGGCTAATAGTCCTTGCAAAACATTTTTTGCTAAATCACTAGATATATGTGTGTGTGTATGTGTGTGCATGTGCTTGGATGAGAAGAATGCTATTTTTCTTTTATTATATGTGAATTGGTGATATAAAATTATTACATGAAATATTTGGCAGCTGTATATACCTTGCAGGCAAAATTAATGAAAAAGAAAAATTTATAGAATCTAGGCTAATTTGAAAATGTGATGAAACATGTCTTCACAAATTAAAGTTTGGAGAATGGTGGAAAGTACAAAAATGCACTGATAGCCTTTCTGAAGATGCCCCCCTCCCTACCGCATTCTGTATTCTGCTCATTAATTGTTAAATTAATATTCATTTGGATTCTGGTTGGCCTCTTTAATGCCAGGTTCCCAAACTCAAGTGGAACTAAAGGCAAACTACCTTAATTTTGCCTCTTTTACATCACTCCTAAAGTTTCCAGACTAGCACTAGTAATTCTAAGAAATTAGCAAACCAACTTACCCTGGGCCATGATTTAGTCCAATCTCATTAGCTAAGTGAGTCCCAACTTCAGTGTCGCCTGTCTTACTTCAAATATGTAATTAAGAGGGCCAATGAAGGCCAAACTGTGTTTGAAGGTAAAGCAGGACTCATGGATGCAATAATGAGAAACTGTGGCAACTAGGATTATTTAATCCTGCAAAACAGAACATAAGTAAATAAAATTCAATTACAACTTAATTAAGCTAAAAATTCTATAAAAATCATAAAATATGGAGCAAAAGCTGATTAGTCTCTTATTTGAAACCATTCAGTAACATGTTGAAAATAGTCAGTGGAGGACATTGATGGCCTATACATTTAACACCAATAAAAAGAGATACGTATGTGTCCATATAGTACAAAATCAAACTATGAAGTTCTTAACCACTGAACACTGAGTGTTAGATTCCACAGTTGGGTTTTTTAAATGGCTTTAAAACTTTAGGTTTAGTTTGAATTAAAAACTCACCACAGACTTAAAACTAAGACTTAACGGGTATGTGGTAAGTTTTGTCAACTCAAAAGAACCAGTTATTACACTGAAGATATTATGGCTTTTTGATAATTTTAATGGAGGTGGAAATGCCAGTCATTACTGATAGATAAAAGCAATGTGAAATGTGAAATGTCCTGTTTGTGTCCTATTTAAGGAGGTGTTTACCAAAAATGTCTAAACAAAAATCCC
This sequence comes from Panthera onca, assembly GCF_046562875.1. NCBI lineage: Eukaryota > Metazoa > Chordata > Mammalia > Carnivora > Felidae > Panthera > Panthera onca. The sequence goes on along the minus strand of NC_138340.1, from coordinate 132,329,310 downwards.
TGATATTACAAAGTATTTTTTTCATTCTTGCTGGGTCTCCAATATTTAGACCCAATTTCACCAGGTAATTACAACCTCAGAAAATGAAAACCATACCAGAATTGGGAAGGTGTTTTGCAATCTGGTCCTAGTCAAAACTGTGGACTAGGTACGGTTTTTCTACGGGGCTAGCCCACTTCCCTTTGGTGTCTAATACAGTCGTCTCATTCTGTTTCAGGGTTTCCCACTTCTGGAACAGGCTTCCAAATCCTGCAGGGACCAGATCTCTAACAGGTGATGATTTGCTAATCCTGTGAAGTAAACTGTGCTGATGTGTATAGTTCCTACCAATTGGAGAGGGTGCTAGAGACTATGACTTCCTAATTCAGTTAGTGCAAATTGCAGTCTCTAAGGATTGTAGGAGCCCTTACGGGTAGCTTTCCACACAGTGCAAGAATCTCACCCAAGTACCTCTTCAGTGACGGTTCAGTAATGGGAAGTCCAGTACTTCACCAGGTGGGGCAGTTTTAGATGTTAGAAAGTTCTGTTTTATATTAAGCCAAAACCAGGAAGGAGCAGAGGTGTCAGAGGAAAGAACGTTAGCTTTGGGAAAGGTTCAAGGCCAAATTCCAGCTTCACCATTCTCTATCTGTGGGAATCTGAGTGTGTTTTTTAACTTCATGGAACTCAGCGCTCTGATAAAAAGGAATAAAAGAAAAAAATATCAAAAGAATCATAATAATATTAAATATTTGTAAAACAGCATACACTTCTGGGTACATAGTGAAGGTCCAATACATATGAATTTTGTCTTTTCTCTTATTATTCCTAGTCTAGTTCTTCCTATATGAAACATAAAATTGTTCTGTTCCTTTTGTTTGGTGACAACTTTCCAAATTATCTAAACCTAGGTGCCATGCTTCTCTTTGCACAATTTTCTTTTATAATCCAAATATCAGCCTATCTTTGAGCCATTCCTTATAGGGCATCTTCTTCCAACCCTTCACTATCCTATTTCTTTTGTATAAGTGCATTCTACTTTACAAAAATCCATATAGAGTTAAGGTGCCTATAATTAAGGATGGTTCTGTAAAAAATGAGCTAAGTAAAATAATTTTCAAAGTGTTAATTTGTATTTCCACTCCCTACATCATCTCATCTTCTCACGCCCTTTGCTGGGCTTCGTAGCACCCTATCATTATCAGAAGTATCTTCTTCATTAGTTAGCTAGTTAATTAGTTCAACAAGTATATGTGTGCTTATTATTTCTCTCTCTTAGTTGAATGTAAGTCGCATGATGGCAGAGGTCTAGTCTGCCTCCCTCACCCTTTTGTAACTGGCACTTAGTACAGCCTCTGGCACACTAGAGATGCTACTGGATATTTGAAAGTAATGAATTCAAAAGGGCCATGAGAAATTATTGAGGCAGAGATGATGATGACTGTATACATGGAATTGCTAACTCATAATTCTTGCATAAAAATTTAATTGCTTAGAATTTTATATTTGTCTTCTTAATAAGAATACACATACGATAGGAAAAGGAGAACATGGAAAGAAATGAACATATCTATCCTTGATTCCACTGATCAGGTCTTCCTTTTGTTTAGGCTACAGGGAGCTATTCTCTAGCCATAGAGATTCTCTTCACCCAGAGACAGAGGAATTCCCTCTGCACCCCCAGCAGTAACCCTTACCCACCATTGAGAGAATTCTCCTCCAACTGCCAACTTTGGTTGACAGATACAAGGGAAATTCCTGTGCCCTTGCATGACACAGAAAAGCACAGTTGTGGCCACTTGTCCTTTGTGAAATGGAGACTGCAAAACAAAACAAAATAAAACCATTTGTAGAAAAGTACCTTATAATTCAAGGAGGTCACTGTTCAAGGTATTAAGGAGATAATTTAGTATACAACAAACAGTCTGTGAGATTTTAAAGTGTCAGTTAAAATAGTTTTGGTATTTGTTATTTTAAATGAGTGTCAAGTTTAAAATATTCCATCGACTTCAGTGAAAATGTCTAATTCAAATATCTTCAGTTGAATCTGGTTTTAATTGATTCATTTGTTATATATAGAAATAAAAGTTCCCAATAAAATATTGGTCATACATCAAAACAATTTGTATCATCAGAAAAACACAAAAGAAGTGACTCTAAACTATTGATTAACGCATATATATTCTTGGGACGCCTGGGTGGCTCAGTCTGTTAAGAGTCCAGCTTTGGCTCGGGTCATGATCTCTTGGTTCAAGAGTCTGAGCCCAGCATTGGGCTCTGTGCTGACAGCTCAGAACCTGGAGCCTACTTTGGATTCTGTGTCTCCCTCCTCTCTCTCTGTTCCTTCCCTGCTCATGCTCTCTCTCTTTCTCAAAAATAAATAAAAAGCATTAAAAAAATTTTTAAAAAGTATATATATTCTTTGAAGGAATCATCTGATGATACCATGTTTTCCACTTTTGCAAATTAAATGTGTTTGGTGACCCATTGGATTAATGGAGAAAGCAAACAAAAGGTGAAATTTTAATTTAAAATATTAGATTAAAATTTTATATGCTAAGGAGTAGTCAACTCAGTGGTCAAACTGTCTCAGGGCTTTGGAGGAAATAGAATTGAGAAACTCAGGCCATCTCAGGGCAGATGGGGGAAGGCACACTCCGTGTAGGTGGTATAGCCCTGCTTTATGTAAGTGTGCTGACATCATTCCACTAAGGAATATAGACTTGGTCGTGCCAGATCTTCTGATTTTAAAGATGAGCTGGAAGTCTGTATTTTTACCTTAACCTCTTAACTTAATGTATGCATAATACAAATTATAATATGTATATATTATACATATATACATATGTGTATATATATATATATATATATATATATATATATACATACTCTTAGGCCAACATTCTAGGAATCTATTTTATTTTATTTTATTCTTTTATTTAATTTTTATTTTAGAGAGAGAGAGAAAACACAAGTAGGGGAGAGAGGCAGAGGGTGAGAGAGAGAATCTCAAGCAGACTGGAGGCTGACGCAGGGCTTGATCCCACAACTCTGGGATCATGACCTGAGTCAAAATCAAGAGTCAGACACTCAACCAACTGAGCCACCCAGACACCCCCTATGAATATATTTGAAACAAAGACCCACTTGTGTGTACAGGAGTAATATGTATTAGAATGTCACTTTCTGATTTATAATAGAAAAATAAAAGTGAAGACACCCTATATGTTTGTTGAGTAGGTAAGGAATTTGAAATGTGTTGCGTCCGAATGATGAAATGTTAGAAACAGCTGAAAAAAATGTGGAAGATTCCCAAGGAAGATGTAAGACATAGTTATTAAAAATAATATTGGAAGAATGGGTATAGTATAATTAAGAATACATGAAAATGGTATTTCTATTGTGAATGGGTATTTATGTTCAGTGATCGAAGGGGTACTAGGAGAAATGGGCAAGGTACAATTGGGTTTTCAGAAAATATTTCTATATGTGTGTTAGTTCTCAGCAACAGGATTGAAATGGCTTACAACAGAATTTTGACATATGTTGTCTTTCAAATGGGAACTCAGACTGGAGAAGTGAGAGGGACTTTGATCTTTTATACCTGCTGCTTAAATATTCTCCAATAAGGATATATTCATGAATTGTTACATAAAGAAAAGGAATAGTTAAGATGAAATGAAAATGAAGTCAGAAAAAGAGGTTTTCATAGTGATGAACAGTAATAATATGAAAAATAAGGCTTTACCTGTTGGTTAAAAACCTTAATTACTGGTATGAAAGCTATGCTATTAAATACAGAACTCTATCTTGAAATGATTTAAAATACAGCCTCTCTTATCTGAATGTCTGGGTTCAAATCTAAGACAGTTCAGCTGTGTGAGCTGGCCAACATTTGTGTATGTAATAAATCCCAACTGATAGTATCTTGCAAATAATAATAGATAACGGAGGTAAGATGCTCAGTCTGGTTTCTGATACATTGAGTAAATTTTCTAAAAATATTAGCCATTATTCTTGGAAATGAAGTTTATGAAACAAAACCAAGAGGATTTGCTTTAACCATCTCTGGATATGTTTTTAATGATATGTTTTCAATCAAAATCCATGTTATTTTTGTAGTGGGTCAACAACAGTGCACAGATATTTGGCTATGTGAAAGTGATGTATTCAAGATGATGTTTTTGTGAAATTCCCCCTCTGCCTTTTAGCAGCTGTCTTAGTATCAGGCGGTTCTACACATTATAGGTATAATATAGTAGTAAAGTATATGGTTTGCTTCTGGGACTACAGACTTCGCAACAGAACAAATTTCATCAGTTGCTTTCTGCATTTTTATACACATGCAATACATTATCTCTAATAACGTAGCTCTAGAGAGGGGTCAGTGGCCATTGAAACCAATGCTCGTTAACACCAGCATTCTTCACAGAACTAGAGCAAACAATCCTAAAATTTGTATAGAACCAGAAAAGACCCCGAAAAGCCAAAGTTATGTGGAAAAAGAAAACTCATTATCAGTTTTTCTGTGTCCGCTTTATGTGGAAACAGACGACGTCCAAACTGAAGCCTAACAGTCTATCAGCTGGGCAACCCTAACAAACATGAGGCAGAAGTGTTCAAGGATGTATCTTGTGGGTACATTTCCATCACTCCTGGAAAAGCAGTTGCTGAAAGACATTCTGGCTGAAGAAAATCAGGAAACCAAATAGAAAGCTATTTTTGATTCAGAAAAGAGAAAAATACAAGTAATGACAGACAGTGAAAGGAGAGATGATAGAAGCAGGTGAAACAGAAGGGGCTTTAGAGTAGGTGTAGACTTCTTTTGTAGGACAGTAACTTAAAAGACTTAATATTTGAAATTTATTAAAATACACATTGCTTTTGTTTATGCAAAAATTTCTTTCCATCTTAAAGTTCTAACCTTTGTAAAAGTCATTCTCACTGGCAGTAAAAATATCTGTTTATTGTCACTACCACTGATTAAAGAAAACATACCTCTAGTATAATTAAAGGAAGTGTGTACATATTAACATTTCATTTCTCTTACTGCTGTTTCCCCAGCCATTATTTTAAAACCTATTTTTTTAAATGGTAAATGTAGATAGAGCCTTTTAATTAACTAATGTTTAAAAGTAGGAAATCATGAAATCTTCCCCAGATATGCTAGATTCTGATCGGGAGAATATACCCTAATTGACCTGCTTTTCTTTTTCAGGATGTAGAAGAAATTTGAAATGCATGCCCCTGAAAAAGGCACAGATTTGAAATAGAACACCTGCTAAGCCCTTGTTTTCTTCTAATCAGTAGTTTCTGATTGAGAAAATTACGCACACACAATATGTATGTATTATGTGTTAAAAATATTCAAGATAATTTATTTTTACTTATCCATACTGAATTCAGTTACCAGGTTTTTTAGTTGCTTGAAATATAGGCAAGTTTATTATCTTGAGGTATTTACATTTTTCTTTATTTTATATTCTACCAAAGCAAAAACTTACTTGGAAACATACTGTGTAATTCCAATAAAAAACTTGTCATTCAATCCTATTGTTTATATTTGTTACAATTATCCACTTAATAACTGTAGTTTTATATAACTGCCTCAGTGTCTTGCAATCTCTTATCTTAATCATACTCAACATTCAACAAACCTTTGCTGAATGACAATCAGAAAGAACTACGGTACATTTAAACTGGTTTTATGCTATTCTGTTAATTTCAGTTTTCATAATTTTTGTAATAGACACCTACTGCTAGAATATTTCCATCAGCAGAGAAAACTGAAATGACCCTGTGTTCTGCTAGTCCCTGTCTCCTTCCTACACAAGTAAACACTATTTATACAATCTAAATTAAGGACCCACATTTTCAAAAAATTCTGATCATGAAGAATGGCAGAATGAGTTCTTTTCAAGCCAGAAAATGAGATTGAGTAGTAGAGTCCAGGACCTCTAACTTTGAGCTCATCATCCCATCTGGGACAACCTGGTAAATTCCTTTAACTGCCAGGCTAGGGAATGAGGACGTCATATAACTTACTTACAAGTCCTAGGCCATGGAGAGCTTTATAAATTAAAATGAACACCTAGAATGACTGTTGGAAGCCAGAGCTATGCACAGAGCATCCGTATAATGTGCTCTGTGTGGTTGGCATTGCTAAACAGACAAGCTGTCACATTCTGTACTAGCTGAATATTCCAGGGCTTTTCCTCTGTCAACCAAGGTAGAGGACATGGCAGTAGTCAAACCTTGAGGTGACAAAAACCTAAAGTAGTGTGGTGAGCCCTGTATTATAGAGGGAAATTTACAAGTGTAGGTGGGGAGAAGCATCTCTTGCCACAGCACCTATATCATAATCCAAATGCATCCTTAGACTGAGAACATCACTATTAAAATAAAGGCACATTCTGTAATGACAGGGATTACATTCAGCAAAACTAGATCTTAAACACACACGCACACATGTCTAGAATGGGCCATCTTACATATTTTAAAACAAAATAAAAAATGAGTATTTCTAATTCTGAAATCATTTAGTAGAAGAACACAACACCATATTTTGAAATCCAATGAATAATGTTACCATGAATTTATTAATAGGCTACATGAATGAATACATTTCAACTTATTAAAAAGGAATCATAGTAAATTTTATTTATTTAGAAAAAAAATAGTTTTTCCTGCTTTTTCTAAAAAAAGAACAAATAATTTGTTTTTAATTTTTATAAATTAGAAGCAAAGAATGATAGTTCTTAGATAGCCCGCCTTTGGTTTTAGGATAGTCTATGAATTGTGGCTATTTGGTGCCACCTAGTGTCAGAGGCCTTTTAAAATACATTTAAGTTACCTTTGCTTTTAGAAAATTTGTGATGAAAAATAATTTATAGATGGCTGGATTGTCACCTAAAAGATATAAAAATTAAAATAAAATTTATTTGGCACTTATAAACATTAACTAATATTGTCTCTTACCCTCAACTGTAGAGAGGCTTTTGGTTTGACAAAAAAATGTTTTACGACTCTAAAATAGAGATCTGGAATTGAGAGTGTTTAACTCTATTGTATTTTTTATTTTTTGTCGGGCTGGTTTGTTGGTTTCTGAAGTCAAGGTTATATATCTAGGATTGGTATAAACTTAGAGATGATATTCCATCTTGAAATTAATTATCATTAATTATAACATTACCAACGTAATAAAAGATATAATCATATTTTGTGGGCAAAGTGAAACCTTATAGCATATAGAAGGTTTAAAGTTGACAGATAATTGTTTTCAGAATTAAGGAATGATGGAGATTTGAATTTGAGTAGTCACATCATCATAGCATCCTGTACCTTTTTACAGAGAACCCATTCTACTCACAGCATCCAGAAGTAGATGCACAAGGCCAAGTGGCCATCCCTGGGGTACAGTTGATTGGATATGAATGGACTGGAATGACCAGAACGGAAGTATTTTGATGCTCTCTTGTGATCATTTGGGATGGTGGCACTGTGGGGCTTATGAACAAAGGTAAGGGTTTAATGTGAAGATTCATGATAAGCCAAGGATGATGCCAATACAATGCAACATTAAAACCATTTTCAAGTTATGGAATCTACACAGAAACAGAATAAGCCAGTTTTAGAGAAATCAGAATAGTAGAGACATATGCAGGGAAAATCAAACATGAGAGACCCTATACATTATAAGAGAAAAGAGGGATCTTAATTCTTGACTTACAGTTCCGGCCTTCCCATGCCCAAGCTTCTACCTTGCTTTTTTGCCCTTTCTTAATAATACCCTCAATAATACCCAATAATGCCTTCAAATAACTTCCTTTTACTTGACCTACGAGTTTTTGATCCTTTCAACCAAATGATCCAACACTATAAAGTTATGTTTCAAATTTGGTGAAATAGGTTTCATCAGATGGGAATGACATCTTTTCCAAAATACCTGTGAATATCAGATACCACTAGGAAATTATACAATGTTTGACTGAAATTTTAATTTTATACTGAATTTCTACACCTTTAATTGTGGCTTTGATAACATTTGATGACATGTACTTTTTCTCCTAGATTTTCCTTTCCCTTCCTCCCACTCTAACCTAACTTGCTGCCTCATAAGAAAGGTAGAGGGTGAGCGTAAACACTGCTGTTGCTGACTTGGGTTCCCAGAAGCCCTGGACTGGACTGTGTTTGAATGGGGGTATGGGTTTAGGATTTTATAGCACAAGCCCCCGTCTTGGCAAAACTTGAAGTGTGAAAGACTTTATCTAGTCTAGAAAAACTGATATTGAAAGTGGAGAAGAAAGAGGCTTGTGGACCTCTCCTGAAGACAGAGGGGCAGTGAAGCCCTGCTTATTGAAAACAAATCTGGGGGAGGAGATGGGACAGGGTGACAAGACCCCAAGAAGGAAATAACTGCGTAGTAATAGTATAGACAGAGGGGACCACACGCAGCCATAAAATGTCTTCCTGCCTCCATAATACTTCAAAAGAAGCAGCAAAGGGCTCTGAGATGTACAGGGCCACATGGCCAGCCCTAAAGACCTGGACTGATGACTGTAGCCAGATGGACCTCTTTCTTCCATCCTTGATCCTGTGTAAAAACCTAGAACTGGTCCACCACCCTGGACGGATTCCAGGAAGGGCTGACGTTAAGTCTTCAAGATCTAAGCAGAAGGGGGCTAGGAGCTAGAAAATAAGTTTTTTTATGTAAAACAATAGTTCTTGGACTCCTTGGTGCATGAATTGAGATCCCACATTATAATTCTAAAATATAAAGTGTTCCATTCTTGTTTCACATTAACCAATATTTAAGTTAATTTCACGAACTTGTTTGGAAAGACTTTAGTCTCTGTATTTAAGGGTATCTCTAAACACTAGCTTCTTTAGCATCACCCAAATGTTTATCAAATAAATATAGATTCCCAGACTGCACCCCAGGCATACCATTTCCCCATCATAGGGGAGTAGGAGAAACCTTTTAAAAGAAGTGCCCCAGATTTTCTGAATTGTAACAAACCTGGGAACCAATGCTTAGCTGAGTGTAGCCTTTAAGAATCACTCCACGGTTAAACCAGTCTTTACTATTTAAACCTCTTTTGGTTAAATATGTTCATTTGGAGGACTTTTTATATAAGAGAATAAAAATTGTTATTTTCACCAAATTCACTTTAAAATCACTGTGTAAATCATGTGTTCGTAATCTCAATTATTACAGGTAACAGTTATATGGCTACATGGACTTCTCTGACATACAACATTTTCTGAACTAGAGAAAAACTATTTGAAACACTTAAGCAGAGCAGGTGTAGATTTCTCCTTAGTTGTGAGCTTTCCCTTGCAACCTATCATTAACCTTGTCCCAACCTTGAGATTTGAATGGCAGGAAAGATGGGGTGTTAGTTATTCATGGTTCTAGCACTTTCTACCACTTACCTTTCAGTATTGTGGGTAAGAATAAGACTACACAAATGATTTGAGGGGTACTACTGGCTCAAGCATATCTTTGGCACCAGAATATCAAAATATATACCTTAATTTTTTTAACATAAATTACTAAATTAAGATAAATTTTTACCCCCGGAGAACACAAGTTAGGAAAAGAAGGAGAAAGATAAATTTTTACCCCAGGAGAGCACAAGTTAGGAAAAGAAGGAGAAAGAAAATAAGTTAGTTACCACCCCCCCCCCCATTATTGGCTCATGGAATATAAACTAAAAGTACAGCATAAGAACATTTTAGGATCAACGTACAGGAGTGGATGGGTCCTGATATGAGTCATTGGCAGGGTGGGTGGTTACTGCTGGCAATGATCTCAGAGTAGACTGCTCACAGCCCAGGCACAATGCAAAGCTGACTTAATACAGAACATGGATAACAAATGGGGACAGAAAGCAGCCTTTCAAAGTTTTGCTCCTAACCACAGGGACTGGGTCTTCTCATGCTGTATTTGTAACATCTGTAAGGTACCCAATAAAAGTCTACTGAATGAAGTTGAATATGGGAGCTCCCAGGAGAGCTCACCTTCCTGTGCCTGAGGTGAGAAGAAAGTATCAGTAGTTCTGGGACTCTGCTCCTGCTTCCAATATTCATCCAACAACTTTTGCTTTCTTTTATGTGTCAGTTTGGTTCATGTTCACATCATTTTATTGAGAATCTAGTCATTATCTAGGCACTTGAGATACAAAGATGAAAAATCCAGTTTCTGTCCCCAAAACAAACATCACCAAAAGTCTCCAATATAACTTTATGCATACCATGCTGCAGTGATACACAAAGTACTTTGGATGCGTACAGAAGGGCCACTAAGCCAACTTGAGATTTTTGGGAAATTATTTGGAAATGATGGCAAAGAGAAGTGAGTTATGGAATTGATCTGGAAAAGATAGGAGCTGGACCCATGTAAGGCATCTCTAGGACATAGGTCTATGCAGGGCACAGGGTGGAAATCTGACCCTGTGCAATCTAGGTGAGGAACACTCAAGCTAGTGCAGGTTTCAAATGATGAGGGCTCAAGTCACCAGTAATAAAAATGGGAAGGTGGATCTCAGAAAAATTTAGAAGGCAAAACTGGTAGACCTTAGTAGTTGGCTGGATATTGGGAGGAGAGTGGGGATATCTCAGGATGTCTTGTGATTCTGCCTTACAGAGATGGGAAATACTTGAGGACAAGAGAGAGATTTAAGGCCCAGACAAGAAGGCATATTAGATGAACCGCATGCAAGGTGCCTAAGGGCTACAAAAGCAAGGAACTGGATACAGAGGTCTAAAGTTCCAAATAGATGTCAGGGCTTCAGGTACACATTTGGAGATTTTAAGCAAAAAAAAAAAAAAAATCATGAGAGAGGAGGAGTTCATTCAAAGAAATTTAGAATGAGAAGAGCAGTGGGCAAAGGGGCAACATCTCAGTTTTCAGGAAAGTAGCTATAGGGTGAGAGGTCACGTACCTGTCTGCAAGGGTAATGAGATTCTCTTGGTCAGTGTTGGAGGTGGTTTTGGTCTGTACTTGGTCACTGTCTGCCTGCTTCTCTTGAACTCACTGGCGCCCCAGGCACCCTTGAGCTGCCAGGACGTGGTCTGGACCACCTAGGCTGAGTCTCAGCTTTATTTGTGCGACCTCTGGCTTCAGTCTCTTGACTTCCTAGAGTGGGCAGAATTGCAGGAGCCCAGGCTTCCCTGACAAATACAGGGAAAGACACATGGTGAAATACAGTGTTTTGTAAACTTTTTCTTTTTAATCAGTGGGATCACTGATTCAAATGAACTCTGATAGATGAGAGATACCCCAGGGCTGTTGTAATTAAAGCCAAGTGTTTGTCCCAGAACAATGCTTTCTCAGATCTGCCCTCTGGTCCCTGAAGCAGCCCCTTAGGCATCTCCTCAGAACTGTTGTAAACAGCAAGCCCTTTCTGGAAACAAGGGTTTAAACCCCGATTCTGTGGCTCAAAGGTTATTTGTCTTTGGACTGATTGTTCAGTTTTTGTGATTCTTATATTCCTCAGGTATAAAATATAATTACTTCGTGGGCTTGTTAGCATCAGATGAGATAATGTGTCAATGCAAAGCTCAAAGGTCAAAGTAGTCTCAATAAATGTTACTTTTCTTCCTTGCACCATGTCTAGGCCCCAGTGGACAATTTATGGAATCAAAATAAAATCATTGAGTCTTAGAATGGAAAAGGGTTGAGAGTCTTCTAGTCCAACCTCCCCAGGGAGCTCCTGCCAAAATGTCCACATCAGATGGTCCCTTAGTAACTGCCTGGAAATTGCACAGATAGTGGGAGATTTGTGCGTACGTGCGATAGATTCTGTTTTACTGCTGTACGCCTCAGACTGAGTCCAATATTTGACCCATTATTCTAAATTTTATTTTTCAGAACAATACACGCAGTCATTCAAGTTTTAAAGCCAGATTATCAAACATTGTATAAGTTGTGATCCTGTTTTGGTTAAAAGTTATATAAACATACTCACATATGTATGAATATGTTTACAGACCATCTGTAGGATTTATATAAAAATTTAATAGTGGCTGTATATTGTATTACAGAAACAGTTTTTCTTGATAAGAAATTCTATATTAGGTGCGCCTGGGTGGCTCAGTCAGTTAAGCGTCTGACTGTGGCTTAGGTCATGATCTCATAGTCTATGAGTTTGAGCTCTGTGTTGGGCTCTCTACTGACAGCTCAGAGCCTGGAGCCTGCTTCGGATTCTGTGTCTCCCCTTTTCTCTGCTCCCCCCCTGCTCCCATTCTGTCTCTCTCTCAAAAAGAAATAAACATTAAAAAATAATTTTTAAAAATCTGTATTAAATGCTTTTCCCCCCTCTTAATTAGCATGTGCTTTCAAAGATATGATTTTTTTACCTTTTTTTTTTCCTCTGGTCTTGAGCCTCTTAACTATGCTTAAGGACAGATAGAGGAGATGCTATCTCCATTCTTCACCAGCATGTGAGTGTGTGCACATATACACATCCACACATGCGCACACACACACACACACACACACACTCCTGGAATCAGAGGGATGGAATGATTTTCTGGGAGTGATTTTCTGAGGTTTATTGGGAATGGTGGAATAAGAATTAACCTCAGATTTTCCCTTTTTCTTCCCACTGCACCTTTTATGTTTGTTTTTGTCTCTTTTTAGTCTAAATGTTCCACTTACCTCAGCTCTGTCACTTTTGACATAAACCTCAGACTTCCTATCATTCAAGTCATTCTTTTCTGAATGCATTCTTGACTGTTAATATCCGAATTAAAATGAGGTGTATAGGAGTGTGTGTAATATTCAGGTGTAATCTGAAAAACACATAAAGGAATGTATTACCTTCCTTGATTAGGACATTATTAAACCAAGATATAACACTTTTATTAAATATGTATGCATTTCAGCTAATTTTAAAATAATATTTTATATTTCCATTGTAATATATGTTCACTATAGGACATTTCATAAGTAGAGAGAAAGAATTTTAAAAAGTCACTCCTATAACACCCATAGTTTCTCTAAGCAAAAATAAGTTCTCTAAATATTTTATGTCTTGTCCTACCAGAAAGAAAACTCTTTGGGGGCAGGATTTTTATTTCTTGTGTTCAGCACTCATTTTGTGCCTAGATTAGTACCTGGACTATATTAATGGGCATTTATTCAAACTTTGTTGAAGCAGGGAATAAAATATTTATGTATATACATTTATATTTTTGAGTACAGAATAGAATCAGTAAAAGTTTGTATCTTCATTTTTTAGTTCATATTAAGTTGTTGAAAGCATATGAATTTTTTGAAAATGTTTATTTATTTATTTTGAGAGAGAGAGAGACAACAAGCAGGGGAGGGGCAGAGAGAGAGGGAGAGAGAACCCCAAGCAGGCTCCTCTCTGTCAGTGCAGAGCCCATCGCAGAGTCAGATTCAGAGCCCGAGGCAGGGCTCCGTCTCATGAACTGTGAAATCATGACCTGAGCTGAAAGCAAGAGTCCGATGCTTAACTGACCGGGCCGGCCATGTGCCCCGCATTTCTATGTTATAATAAATTCTTCCTAACTACCATCATGATTGAATAATGCTCTGTGGAGTGTATATGCTGACTTTTGAGAGGCCACTTAGGTGCTTTTCAGGTTTTGTTGCAATGACCAGTAATGCTGTTGCAAACATCTCTTTGTACGTGTTTTTGTAATTTTTGAGAAATATCTTGCGTAGGCCTTTCCAAAGTGAAATTCTTGATTCGAAGATGTGAAGGGTTCAAAATAAACACTCTTCTCCCCTCCTCTCTCTGTTATTTAGAATTTGAGTACATGTTGAATGTGTGGTCAACCACTGTCATTGAACTTACAATTTTTTTTCACTTCAAAATCTCCATAGACACCAATTCATGCATCTTAGGTGTGTTTTCAGGCAGGTATGAATCCACGTGACTGCAAAGTCCATGGCTACCTTTCTTCGCACTGCCCGGTGCCAACCACTTATTTCTTCCTGGTCAGTTGAGTGGTGGGCACACTTGTTGCCTCCACCTTCTGAGAGATGAAATTGTCAGCAAGACAAGTCAAGACTCTGTCTGATGCTCAGATTTTTAGTGTAATGAGATTTCTAGCAGATGTCTTTATAGTGGAAGTGCCCCCGTTACTGTTATATCTTTTCTCTGTGACAGATGTTTAATCTGTGTTAGGAAAAGTGATGTCCATATCTTTTATCAGACTGGGCAGTCTTAATTTTCTCTGTTTTCAGATGGTTTCATCTTTCCCTGCCCATAGATATCCATTAGAAGCTATCTTGTTAAAAACAAACACACAAACAAACATAAACATTTTCCATAAAAACAAGGACATAATGCCTGTTTAGGCCTAATTTTACAGGTTGTGCACATCAACTGTAGAAAGCCTAGAAAATGATACAAAGTATAAAGAAGAAAGTGCGAAAAAACCCATAATCCTGCAATTTTATAGGATAGTACTTGTTAATATTTTGCCATATTTCTTCTAGATTTTCTTCTGGGTATGAGTACGTGTGTGTTAGATGTAACTGGAAGAGGACTATAAATTTAACTCTTATCCTGAGATTATATTTAACATATTATAAGCATTTTCTTTTTTCTTTTTTTTTTAAAGTTTACTTATTTTTTTTTTTTTTTTGAGACAGAGAGTGGGAGCAGAGTAGAGGGCAGAGAGAGGGGGAGAGAGAGAGAATCCCAAGCAGGCTCTGCACTGACAGTGCAGAGCCCAACTCTGGGCTAGAATTCACTGTGAGATCATGACCTGAGCCAAAATCAAGGGTCAGATGCTTAACTAACCAAGCCACCCACACACCCCAGCATTTTCTTTTGGCTTTAAAAACTTAAAAAAAAAGTTAGTTTAATGATTATGTAAGTGTTATCTTGGAAGCAGGCTATAGCTAATTTAATCATGTTCCTGTATTTTTCATGTTTCCATTTGTCTCTGATAAAGATAACACCTCCACGAGCATCCTAGTAAATAAATATACACATATACACTTGTGGTGACTTCCCCCAGATAGATTCCTCCATGTGGGTTTGCCTGGAGAATGTGCCATGATCGCTTCAGGCTGTGTTCAGTGGATCCTGTGTTCCTACCCCTTTGCCAACACTCAGCTTTTGTAATCTTTGCTCATTTTATAGGTGAGATCGAAGGCGTACCGTTTTAATACTCACTACACGATTTGTGAGGATGAATTCTCTCATCTTTTGGCCCATTTTTCTTCTTTCTTAACTTGAGATTCATTATCTTTACTGTGCTTGTTCTCCCCATGTAGGAACTTGCTATATCCTTCCGTTATTTATAGCTTTTTTGAATAAATTGATAGTTTTTAAGTTGATTTTTATCTTATCCCATTAATTCATGCCTGGTGTAAAAAGTCCAATTGTATTATAAGGTTGATCGCCAAAAGCAGCAGTCCTCAGCTCACTCACACCCATAGTCAATTCCCCTTTATCAGAGGCATCCATGTTCACATCTCATAGCTCTGTCATCTATTTTCTTCCATTTTTCTGAATAATTTGCTAAGACAGCTATTTAAAATATTTAAAATTCAGACATTATTGACTTGCCATTATGAGGTGAGCTATCTTCTACACTCCCCACCAATGCATATTTGTTCTCCATCCCACCTCTCAAATATAGTTATAACACGGTTTGGGCTAGAATCAGTACATGTTTTCACTAGTATGTCTATATACATATTGCTCATAGTTGATTATGTTCTTGCACAACTTACATTTTCCTGTTTGTTTGTTTTTTGTTTAGGTTCACGTTGTTCATCACTAACTTGTTCTCAAATCATCTGGAGCTACCAAACTCTTGTCTATATGATCAAACACACCCGATAATTGTTTATCTCCGTTCTCTTGGTGGCGTCCTTTGAGGGACCTCCTGGTCTCATGCTCCAATCAGAAGTATTCATTCTCTGGTCCTGCTACATGTCTGTCACCCAGAGGTCCTTTTGTCCCTCTCTTGCCTGGAATTCCATCTTTCTTTCTTGATTTACCTCCTTCAGCAGTTTCCAAGAGGCCAGTGTATAGGATATGAATTTTTTGTGATCATCTATACTGTTGAATTCACTCTTATATTTGAGAATTGTTTTTTTAAAGTTTATTTATTTCTGAAAGAGAGAGAAAGAAAAAGAGAGAGACAGAGAGACAAAGTATGAGCAGGGGAGGGGCAGAGAGAGAGAGATACGGAATATGAAGCAGGCTCCAGGCACAGAGCCCTATGCGGGGCTTGAACTCACAAACCGTAAGGTCATTGCCTGAGATGAAGTCTGTTGCTTAACTGACTGAGACATCCAGGTGCCCCAAGAATTGTTTGTTGTTCTTTTTCTTTAATTTTTTTAATGTTTATTATTTGAGAGAGAGAGACAGAGAGCAAGCAGGGAAGGGGCAGAGAGAGAGGGAGACACGGAATCAGAAACAGGCTCCAGGCTCTGAGCTGCCTGCACAGAGCCTGACGCAGGGCTCAAACCCACAGACCGTGAGATCATGACTTGAGCCGAAGTCGGCAGCCCAACCAACTGAGCCACCCAGGAGCCCCGTTTGTTTTTTTAATATAACGCTCTATTGGAAATAATATACCCTCAGAGTTGAAAAAAAAAAAAAAAAAAGTCCCCATTGTGATCCAGGATTGCTACTGAGAAGTCTGTCATGTTTCTATTCCTATTTTTTATATTCGACCTGTATTTTTCCTCTGCAGGTAAGTTCTAAAATCTATACTTTACTCCCAGTGTTCTGATATTTCATCCTTTATTTTTGGTATGGTAAATCAGCCACTCCTTCAGTGGTTCCTGGAATTCTGTGTCTTTAACAACTCCAGAAAGTAAATGTCCTATGTTCTTCCAGGTGGGAAGGACCAGTCATCTCCCCAAGGACCACTTGTTGGTGGTGGTTGTGGGGGCAGGTGGGGGGGGGGGATGCTGATTTCTTCTGAATTTTATTCATTTGTTTGTTGATTCTTTCACTTATTTGTTCAGTCATTCATTTTTGTGTTCAACAAACACATAAGTATTGGCAATGTGGCAAGCGGAACCTGGCAATGCAGATACAGAGACACATGTTTTCTACACTTGAGGAGTTTATAGTCAGTCTGGTTCCTTTTACCTTTAAAAAAATGTTTATTTATTTGAGAGAAAGGGGAGAGGAAGGGGCAGAGAGAGAGGGAGAGAGAGAATCCCAAACAGGCTCTGTGCTGAGCCCCGAGGTGGGTCTCGATCTCATGATCCATAAAATCATGACCTGAGTCAAAATCAAGAGATGGACACTTCAATGACTGAGCCACCCAGGCTCTGCTTCTTTTATTAGCATTCTGATTATGTTTTTCTGTGCTATTACTCAACTATTGCATCCTAATATATGCCTACGTTTTGATATTAGTTTTAACTTTACTCCAACCACTTGGTACATCTTACTTTTTTCCATAACCTGATTTAACATTTATCGGTAGCACACTGTGCACATTCAGTGCTTGGGATTGGGGATACACAGGGGAGCGAGGATGAAATCTCTGCCTATATATTGCTCTTTGGTTCTCTGTGTTTGCCTCTCCTGTGTGTCAGAGGCTGAGAGAACTCTGCAAGAGATTTCCTTTCCTCCAGGGCCGCTGAAAGTGAGCAAAGAGCAAATCTCTTCTTCTCTTAGATTCATAATCTTTGATGGGATTTTATTAACTCAGCCCTCTCTGATCCCAGGATTCCACCTGAGGGGGTCCTTTATTCCTCATCCTTCCCTGACCAGGTGCATATGGAGTGTGTTAGTGGTGCTCAGAAGGTGGGAAGAAGGATGGATGCCACCATAAACATAAAAATCTCCTTAGTGCTGAGGCAACTTAAGAAGGCAGACATTTGATAACTTAGCTCTCTATTCTCCCTTGAGATAACACAGGTCAGGTTCAACCATGACCATGGGAAGTGTCCCAGGGCAAAAGTCATTGTCAATATCATTAATCAATGACATTCCATTTTTCTCTTTCAATCACTCTCTCCAGTTTTTGGCCGTAGAATTGAAACATGTTTGTCAATTACTTTACCAGCTCTGACCTTTGCAATGAAAACAGCACTACAAAAATTTCTCTGATTCTTGCATTTTCATTCTTTCTTACATGCATAGAAGTTTTGGGGATTCTTGAATTCTTCTTGCCTACCAAAATTTAGAATGTTTTCTCAGAGAATTCTTTTGCATATGTGTTTCAAAGGCCATCTGAGTTAGGATGATCTCATACCACAATTTGTGATCATCTCCAAACCAAAGATTTGAGACAGAATATATTCATTCTCATCACAGTTCATACAATACACATTTAAAATAATTTATTTATATCTGCCAACATTTTTGTTTCTTGTAGAGTGTTTATTTTTTATAGGGTTAACAGTTCAGAAAAGTTTTAATTTCACCCTCTTATGTAAATGAATTACATAATTGATTAAATCATATTTAGCATCAACACTCATATTTTCAACTATTTTCAACTTCAAAAATCCCTTCTTTCATCATGGGTCTACGATGGGTTCATCAAAAAATAACAAAAATGCCAAAGAGAACACAAGTAAATTCCAGTTCACAGTTGTGAGTGCAGATACATACTTTGCATATTAAACCAGTGCCAACTTTTTTTAAATCCTTTTCTTTTCTTTTCTTTTCTGAGAGATAGAGATAGAGAGAGAGAGAGAGAGAGAGAGAGAGAGAGTACAAGCAGGGGAGAGAGAGAGAGAGAGAGAGAGAGAGAGAAAGGGAGAGAGAGAATTCCAAGCAGGCTCCACGCTGCCAGCACAGAGCCTGGCATGGGGCTCAAACTCACAAACCAGGAGATCTTAACCTGAGCCAGAATCAAGAGTCAGATACTTAACCAGCTGAGCTACCCAGGTGTCCCAAGCCATTGCCAACTTTTGCTAGTAAAATCTCCACAGAGATTTGTGTGTGTGTGTGTGTGTGTGTGTCATTTTTTTTTATTTTTGAAAGACCACACCTGTGTAAGCAGGGGGAGGGACAGGAGAGGGGGCAGAGGAGCCAAAGTAGGCTTCGCACTGACAGCACAAAGCCCAATGTGGGGCTTGAACTAAAGAGCCAGAGGAGACGCTCAACCATCTGAGCCACCCAGTGCCCTGTAGTGTGTCTTTCTTGACAGGACTGGGGATCACTTATGGGAACTTTAAAAAAAAAAAAATCTACACCCAATGTGAGACTTTATCTCAGGATGAGTTCAAGTCACAAACTCCATAGAGTTTGTAAGTTTGTAAACAAGGAGATGCTTTTTTCAATCTTGAATTTAGTTTAAGACATGTTTTTAAAAATGGACTTTATATACCAGTTAAAGAATTTTATATAATGTGAAATAGAATTAGGAGAGTTGAGACAATTTCAATAAAAATTCTTTACAAATTTAAATACGACTGCTTATTTTTACTTAATCTTTTTAAAGTACCTAATTATACAATATGATAGTAATGATTCTATATGCCATAAAGTGTTAAACATCTAAAATGTTAGCATATATGTCATGATAAAACACCCTTTGAAGACTGCAAACATAGAGAAATTACTTTTATTTTGTTTTTGCATTCCCTACAACTTCAGCCAGTTAATCTTATCCACTGCTTTAGGCAGTAGTGTTTGCCCAGAGATTCTCAAACATCAATGTTATCATTGCAACTGAACATGGTCTTATGACTACATTTGGAATCTATTTTTAAACAGTAACGTCTGTTATAGTCCTTCTTTGTAGCTCAATACATTCTCCCCACAATTAATCCATTTTCACTTTGCTGAGAAATTCCTAGATACTTAATTACTGCTTCTTTGTTGCATTTACTATTTACTCATTCACTCCAGTCATTTTAAAGAAGAAAATGTTCTCCAACGAATGAGACCTAAATGTATATTCACGATTTTGTTTCACAGACCCAATTATTATTTCACACTTCCTTCTTTGCTATGATCAATAACAAATGTGACTTTAGTAACCATTGACAAACATGGTCTTAAATGTGCCCAATATTATTTTGAGCCAATAATATTGTTTTCCATATTTTCTGTAATCCATGAAACCACTCCATGATCATGACTTGTTATATAGATCTATTTCATTACCACCTTCTTTTCTATGTGATTAAACTACCACTTTCAATTGTTTTACCTGTTTTTACATGCATTTCCAATACCCCAAACCTTCAATGGTTTGGTGATACTTAAAATAATCATATTCTACTGATCGTTTTATGCCTTTATCAACTTTTCTCAAATGGTTTCCTCAGACTGATGGTGATTTTTATTTTTATTTTTTTGACGTTCATTCATTTTTGAGAGATAGAGAGACAGAACATGTAGGGGAGGGTCAGAGAGAGAGAGGGAGATAAAGGATCTGAAGCAGCCTCCACACTGTTAGTGCAGAGCCCCCATGGGCCTGGAAATCACAAACCATGAGATCATGACCTGAGCTGAGGTCAGACTCTTAACTGAGCCACCCAGGCATCCCTGATGGTGACTTTTAAAATTCTGTTTGGTACCTGAATTTTCATGTTCTCCAGTTGGTTTCATTAACACTTTATAATTTTGAGAATGTTTTCTCGTTGATTATATTTGGGAAATACTGTTACATTTTAGTACCATACTATATTGGTTAGGACTCTATGGTTGAAAGTAACGGAAAACAACTTAATTCAGTTTGAGCAAAACAAAGCAATTTATTAAATGGAGATAGGATTGTCTCCCAGACCTCAAGGGTAGGAAGGGACTATAACTAGAAACTGAAATGTTGTTAAGAACTCAGATCTCTTGGCTTCACTTTTCCCCTTTTGTGATCATTCCTTCTTCTTTTCTTCTCCTTCTACACTCTGCCCTTCCTCCCCTCTCTCCTCTCATCTTTCTCTCTCTGTTGGCTTCTTCTATTTCTTTATTCACAGGGCAGAGTATTGCCAAGCCACATCTCCTGAGTGTGTGTGTTCCAATTCCAATCACATGCAGGACTGCTCCCTGGTTCTCAATTCCTGCTCCAAATTACCAGAAGTACCTGACTTGTCAACTTGGATCATAGCCAGGAGGGCGGGGTCAATGTACAAATATGGCTGTTAAGCACTCAGCCTTGGAAAATTCCAAGAAAAAGAATGGGGCATTATAGATTGAAAACCCAAAGGGTTATAGTAATACACAGCAATATAGCAATTTATGAATCCTTGATTTAAATATTTTCTATCATATCCAAAATTTCACCATTATTTCTTCAAGTCTCCAGAAAATATTTAGGTTATGGTGATAAGTCAAAAATAAAATCAACCCTGATTTTCATTAATTTGTATAAAAGCAATTCACTTCTTGATTTGAAAGTAAATAATTAACATAAATTAATATAATTTAAGCATTTAAAATAATGTCCTGCACATGATAAGCAACATACAAGTGTTTGCTCTTATTTTTATATTCTCATATTTATTTATTCATTCTGTGTTTCTTATGTGCCAGAAATTATACTAAAGGTCAGGGATATAATGTTACATAAGACTATTTTTTTCTATCTTCAAGGAATTCAGTTTAAAATACACCTAGAAATATGGTAATTAAGCTTTTGGCCCAAGAGATTTAAGTAATATACATCAGACTTTATAATTAATGATAGGTATGTTATTTGCAATGTAAGATGGGACTGGGCATTGTAAATTAAACAAGATTTACCTTTGATGTTTCTCGTGCCATCTTTCTGCATGCTGCCTTCTCTTCAAATCCTTCTTCCCCACTCTAAATACTAATTTTGTGGCTCCAAAATTGCCACGCATGGGACTTGTCTTCTGCCTAGCCCTTTAGAATCTGAACCTTTTCAGAAAGATTTTCTCTTTCCTATAGATTTCATGTGTCATTTTGAAATTGCCTGGATAAATTGCTGGCTAAACAGTCAAAAACATTTTTTTTTTAATTTTAAAGTGTTGGGGCCAGAGCACCTGGGTGACTCATTCGGTTAAGCGTCCAACTCTTGATTTTGGCTCAGGTCATGATCTCACAGTTCATGAGTTCGAGCCCCATGTCAGGCTCTGTGCTGACAGCATGGAGTCTACTTGAGATTCTCTCTTGCCCTCTCTCTCTGCCCCTTCCTCCCTCTCAAAATAAGTAAGTAAACTTTAAAAAAAAAAGGTTGGGGCTCATTGCTCTCTTCTCCCACATAGTGGGTCTGATGGGCTACGGGAAGAAGAAGAAAAAAGGTGGAAGAGTCTATCCAAGAATAGGTGATGCCATAGAATTGAAGCCAGAAGCCCAAGTGGTGAACTCGAGGGAGGAAAAACCGATGTACATCAAATCACTCCCTGGATTAATGTGGCAAATTGGTCACTTTTGCAAAGGAGATCCCTGGAGTAGGAGTTAGACATTCTAAACAACTGAAGTCAAGGTGAATACAGTATGAGGTAGTAGAGTGTGCTGAGCACAAAAAGGACTGAATATATGCCTGCTCAAGACTGAATTGAAATCCTCTAAATAATCTTCTGCTTCCCTGCAGAACTTTAAGGTACTTTGAAAACAAGTGGCTCTGCTACGTGAATTTAAGAATTTTTCATAAGGACAAGATGAGGCCTACACTGAAGTCCTTTAGTTAAGATGGAGGATGGGGGAGAGGCGAAAGTGGGTGATGGGCATTGAGGAGGGCACCTGTTGGGATGATCACTGGGTGTTCATCCTATTTTAATAGCCTCCCAAAGAGTTTCATATTTTAATTCCTTAAATCCATCCTTTCTACTGCCTTCATGACATATTTATAAGATTTAAATCTGTTATATTTATAGGCACAGGAGAATGTGTGATACTTTAAGTTAAAAATGATGCTACAAAAGGCTATGGACACAATAATCCCTCTTTGGGCAAATTGTATATTTTAATATGCATTTATGGAAGAAAAAGTCTAGAATGAGGAACACAAAATCAGAAATGTGAAGAATAATGATTATTGGGTATGGATTCAGGATGTTTGTTTGAAAATTATTTGTCTGTATACTTTTGTAAGAACACACTACTGGTTTAAACACCACACACATATATACCATATGTATAAATTAAATGTAATAATACAGTATGGTCTTCATTTTATTTGTTCTTCCTCTTCACTAAGAAAGATCAAAGCCTTCAGTCAAGACAATGTTTCATCCTGATTCTGTCCTAATTCTCTTCTGCTCTTCTGTCACTGTTGAGTGTCACTCTATGGCATTAGCATTGCTGACTGCTTCTTCTTGGTTCTGTCCTCAACTGCTTAAACCTCACACAGTAATCACTGGATCTCTTTTATGTACTATATTCCACTTAACCAACTCCCTTTCTGCATTCAAAAATAAATGAAGTATTCAAGAGTTCATATATACAGAATGATGAAATATGTAACGTGAAATTGCAAGTGTACCTTCCATTAAGCTAAAAAATAAAACATTGCAAATACAGTTTTAAGTTGTGTGTATTCTCTGAGCCCATCCCCCCACTCACTGTGCCTCCATTCTCCTAGATCTCCTTGTTACCAACACACCGAATGCGATGTTTATTTATGCACTGTTCTTTATGTCATAGCTAGATTGTATGTGCCCCCAGATGAAAAGATGGTATTATTTAGCTTCATTGATAACTGGTAGCAGTTATCTAATTTTCTGCAACTTGCTTTTCTTCCTCAACATTTTTCTTGTTAGATTAATTCCAGCTGATACTCATAGTGTAATAATGTGATTAGACTATAGAAATATTACTCACTTTTGCATAATATTTAAACATACTGCATTTGGTTCACCTGTTCTCCCCTTGATAGGCTTTTAGGTTGCTTCTAATTTTTTACTTTTATAAATAATAGCACAGGAAACATTCTTGTAGCTATCTCCTTGTATTCACTTGTAAGAGTTTCTCTAGAGTACATCCCAAAGAATGGAATTTCTGGGTTGTGGGGTGTATGTACCTTCAACTCTCCCCATCTTGTCAAATATCTCTCCAGAGTGTTTATACCTATTTACATTCTTACAGCATAGAAGAGTTCCTGTTCTTCTTCTTGTCAGATTGTTTGCCGATGTGATGGGTGTGAAATGGTGTCTCACTGAGGTTCAGTTTTGTATTTTCCTCATACTGAGCTTCCTTTCATATATTTATTTGGGTTTCTGCTTATATCTGTTTTCTTATTTATATGCTGTTAACACATATTACTTTTTTAAATGAAAATAACAGTACAGGAAAAAATGCAAATAGAATAATGTAAACTTTCTCCACCACCCCCAAGCCCAGGAGCCTTATCAGATCAGCCGACCTTCCCTGACCTGTGCTCTTCCTGGCTTTAATTTGGGCCTCTGTTTATGCATTTCCCTCTGCTTGATTGAACCTCCAAAAACTCTTTCAAAGTGTGCCTTCTTGGTGCTCCTGTAGAACTGCTCTGTTAGTGTATGAGGCACATTATAGTAAAATGAGTTACTTTCAGGATTATTCCATCCTTGCCTTTCCCACCTCCCAGGAGTGGACTTTACTCTCCTGGTTGCAGGGGTCAAATATAACTGGTTTTTGCTTTCCCAAAGCTCAATCCATGGCATTGAATATGAGTTAACTTTAACTCCATGAAGAGTTTCTAAGATCCTAGAAAAAAAACATGTACCTGCCCCACAGTTGTTCTTTGGTGGCCCAGCAAGGAATGTGTGAATAGTTGCCATTTAGTGATCCTACTGAAAGGGTAATGCTGAGTAGTTAAACTGTTCATAGAACTAAGATTGTTCTAGGACAGTGGTCCTCAGACCCGGCTACATATTCAAATCACCTGGGAGCTTAAAAAACACTAGTGTCTGAGTTCTACCTCCAGAGATTCACATGTAACTGGTCACACATGCACCCTTGGAATTGGGAGTTTCAAAAGATTCCCAGCCAATTCTAATGTGACCACAGTTTAAAACAAAACAAAACAAAACAAAACCCAGCAGTTGTTCTCAGGGCACAGGATGAGAATTGGCTACAGGAGAGGCTATCTGTAGCTGCAATCCCAAGGAACTGATCCTACTGCAGAAGAGGGAAATGCCTCAGAGTGGTTGCAGCCGTGACCCATCAGGGGAAGCAGACGAATCCCTTAGGAGATCCACCCCATCAAGGGGAATTGCTGCCACTAGGTGGCCAGATCTTATTCAGGTATCACCTGAGGTTGCCGCCATGGGCATAAAACTGGGGAGACCAATGCACCAAAGTTTCTTTTCCTCCTTTCCATTCCAGGGAATTACACATAGCAAAGAGGAAAGTCTAGAAATCACATGCTTCTCTGGTGGTGGCTGATCCTGAAATCTGGGGACTATCTGGAGAGGTGTTTGAAACAGTAAAAAAGAACTTAAATCATAAGTCAACCTTTAGCAGTCCATGGAAGAGGATGAGTTTGGGGAAAACAAAGCACATTTAGAGCAGATTCAATTTAAATTCTAACACAATTCTTCAATAAATGTATCTGGTAGTTTACCTATGGTTTATGACAAAATTATTTTCAAATACTTGGCTATAGGACCCAGTTTTAAGAACAGTAAAGTTAAACATGAAATATTCCTTTCTCCAATATCTCTAGGCCATGTGGTAATTTTCTCCTTGCCTTCACCTGTGTCTTCATGTAACAGATGGAAGGGGGACAGGGGTATGCTATATGATCAGTAAAGTAGCACTTTATGTTCTGGTTATATATTGCTGAATAACCACTCCAAAACTGGAATGGCTTGAAACCGCAGTTTATTATTTTCTCTCATGGTTCTATGAGTTATTGAGCTTACCTGGGTGGTTCTCATTTGGTGTCTCCTGGTTTTCAGTCAGTTTGAAGCTGGGGCTGGCGTCTCTGAAGGCTGTATAGGGCTGGATGTTCAGATGGCTCACTCACATGCTGGCAAATGCTGCTGGCTGTCAGCAGGGAGGTCAGCTGGGGCTGATAATAGAAATGCCAACCCATGGCCTCTCCACGTGACTTAGTCTTCTCACAGCGTGGCAGCTGAGTTCCGAGAGGGAGTATCCTAACGCTGAGTGCACCATGAGGCTGGGATCGGAAGCTGCCAGTACTTTTCAGACTTGGGTTTGGAGTTCTCAGAATGTCATTTTTACCTCATTTTATTGGTCAGAACCATTACCTTGTCCACTCAGGTTCAAGAGTAAATAGACATCCCCCTTGATGGGAGAAAGGCAAGGTCACGCCCCAAGCGGGCAACTGACCATCTTGGGAAACATACTCTATCACACAACAGCTCTGTAAATTTTTATTTCAGTTAATAACTTGACCAAATAAATGTCATAGAATTATGGAAGAGTTCAATACAAATGGTGAAATTCAATAAGTTATTATTAAGACAGTATATGAGTGTAATGTGATGAGTTGCCCTCATGTTGTTATAAAATCGGGAACAGTAATTCCTAAGCTTCAGAATTATATCTTGGGGTCGGTTTTTATAAGTGAATCTCAAGTAGATATTTCTTTTATTTACTGAACTAAACTAGAAATTAATTTCTTTTCAGCAACATTATTTTAAAAGCTATGTTTATTAGCTTTTAAATGTTCAGTACAATATTTGACACATTATGGTGACTGCATTATCTTTCTATGTGGGAATTGGGAAATTTGAAATGTTTGGTGGGAAATTCAATTTACTGCAAATATACTAGTTTTAAAGATGAACCAGTAATTATAAACTGATTTATCTTCAGGTCTTTAGACTCTTATAAAGTGAAATTATGGAATGGCCTCAAATATATCTTTTTTGGATGAAATATATATACACACATACATTTTTGGAGATAAGTCTTCTTGGTATGTAAGAACAAATTTGTTGGATTTATTAGGCCAATAATTACACCATGTAGTCAACTTACTAGTGCTCTGGTATTTTATAATTGATGGGAAGCTACAAAATCCCCACATAACGTTATGTTGTGATAAGGCTGCAAAATGAAATATGTAATTGTTCAATGGACATTCCTACTTGCCACATTTTTCTGTCAAAAGAAAAAATAATGTAACTAAACTTTATACTCTTTTTCCCACACATCTCTATTTTGTTGATCCTCATGAGCTGAAGACATTTTTGTTAGTATATGAGGGGATGGGAATAGCATTTTGGCTATGAATATGTCAAAATAATTGTGGTTAAAAAATGGCAGTTTATGAGACAAGTGATTATTCTCTGAAGTATTTGGAATAATCTGGGAATTGGGAGTAGATAGGTCAAGAAGTCTTTTGATATATGGCAGAAATAGAGCCATACTTAAAACTAAATGTATTTATAGGGTCTAGCACTGTGGGAAGTGAGGGGCCAACCATGAAAACAATGAAATGGGAAATATCTTGTCTTTCAAGATATTTTAATTTTATTATTTATTTACTTTTATATGCTTATTTATTTATTTTGAAAGAGAGAGAGAGAGAGAGAGAGTGAGAGAGTAAGAGAGTGCCCAAGCATGAGTGAGGGAAGGGCAGAGAGAGAGGAAGAGAGAGCGAATCCCAAGCAGGTGCCCGTGCTGTCAGTGCAGAGCACAACCCCGGGGCTCAAGCTCACCAACCATGAAATCTTGACCTGGGCTGAAATCAAGAGTCAGAGGCTCAACCGACTGAGCCACCCAGACGCCCCCAAATTTTACTTTTAGTTAACCCTCTTTTACTCAACTGATTTCTCATTTCTTCTTCCAGCATAAATAAGCTTCAAACCATTGTGAAGAGCTTCCGTTGTCATCCCTTGCATTGGATTTCCCTCGGTGGGGCACCCGTGTGAATACCTGAAAGCAAGATGCCACACAGATGCACATTCAGAGGTGTCATTCCTGCTTCCTATTTTCAGAAGAGAGAAAAGCAAACTTAGTAACAGGCAACATCCAAATAGGTGATAAGAAAAAAATCATCAAATTAAAAGTTTGGCAGAGAAGAACATTTCCCAATCAATTTAAATGGGGCTGAGTTAGAAAACTATTTATGTTTTTAAAACATTTCTAACTTTTTGGGGCGCCTGGGTGGCTCAGTCAATTAAGTGTCTGACTTCAGCTCAGGTCATGATCTTGTGGTCCGTGAGTTTGAGCCCTGCATTGGGCTCTGTGTTGACAGCTCAGAGCCTGGAGCCTGCTTCGGATTCTGTGTCCCCTCTCTCTCTGCCCTTCTCTCACTCATGCTCTGTCTCTCTCAAAAATAAATGAACATTTAAAATTTTTTTAAAAAGTTTCTAACTTTTTGAGATTATCAAAGTGAATTTTGTTCCTTAGTGTATTCAAGAGTATGTAAATACATTAAACTTTTAAAATTATTATTGGTTTTAATAATAGCTTTCTTGGGGCGCCTGGGTGGCTCAGTTGGTTAAGCGGCCGACTTCGGCTCAGGTCATGATCTCACGGTCCATGAGTTCAAGCCCCACGTCGGGCTCTGTGCTGACAGCTCAGAACCTGGAGCCTGTTTTCAGATTCTGTGTCTCCCTCTCTTTCTGACCCTCCCCCGTTCATGGTCTGTCTCTCTCTGTCTCAAAAATAAATAAACGTTAAAAAAAATTAAAAAAAAATAGCTTTCTTGAGATATAGCTCACAAACCATAGAATTCACCTATTTAATATTTACAATTAAATGATTTTTGACATATTCACAATGGTGTGCAACCTTCACTACCACCAATTT
Source organism: Panthera onca (assembly GCF_046562875.1). Classification (NCBI taxonomy): domain Eukaryota; kingdom Metazoa; phylum Chordata; class Mammalia; order Carnivora; family Felidae; genus Panthera; species Panthera onca. The sequence goes on along the minus strand of NC_138340.1, from coordinate 132,300,745 downwards.
TAAAACATTTTCATCACCCTTTCTCCCAAAACTCATACCTATTAGCAGTCACTCCCTTCTCCTGGATCTTCTCGCCCAGCCCCAGGCTGGGATTTGTCTATTATGGACATTTCCTATCACTAGAGTCATACAACATGATCTTTCGTGATTGGCTTCTTTCCTGCTGCATAAATAACATTTCCAAGGTTCTTCTATATTGAAGGATGTATCAGAACTTCATTCCTCTTTATTGTGAAAAAGTAGTTAATTGTAGAGATATACCACATTTTATCATTTCGTGAGTTAATGCACATTTTGGTTTTTTCTAGTTTTTGGCTATCATGAATAATGCTGCTATGTACATTCATGTACAAACTTTTGTATGACATGTTTTCACTTCTCTTAGGTATGGAATTGCTAGGTCATATGTAATTATGTTAAATCCTATGTTATTGCTATCGTAGTTGGTACTAGGATAGAAAAAAGTTCAAAGTTGGGAACCTGTATAAGGTGGGTGGAAATACTTCTAGTGTCAATGATGGCTGTAAACGCACAAATGGTTGCACACACGGTGATAGATAGAGTAAGAGACAGAGCTCATGATATGTGAAGGGAAATTCTGGAACTGAAATTATTTCTGCTGGGTAAATCTTAACCTCAGCATCAGTAGACAGAGGTTTTTTGATTTATTTATTTATTTTTTAATTTTATTTCCTTTAGGAGCACAGGAAAAGTTTAAGGCCTGTATGTCCACATAAGCATAGGGAAAATGTCAAGGCTCATTTTAAAAAGCAATTAAGTTCATTCATTTATTCATTCATTCACTCATCTATATATTCATGAGCACCTATTGTATGGCAATTCCTTTTTTAGGTGATTGGGAGACATCACTGAGCACGGCGGACAAGAATGCCTGCCCGCGTGGAGCTTACTTACATCCTAGCAGGGACTGCAAATAGGTGTTATGCATGCATCCTTCCAAAATGGTGGCTTGGACAAACAACATAGTTTATGGAAATCAGTAAAAACAAACAAACAAACACCTTTAATCAAATATTCAGCTGTATATTAAATTAAAATTAAAAGTGTGCCATTCATATGATGTTTCCTTGCTCTTCTATTCCATTTCTCAGCAATGTTTGCTTCTTTATATTTTATGTGCCTCAATAAGTGTGAACCATTATTCCTTGATTCTAGGAAGTCACGAGTTATAAAATATACCATTCAAATACTAATTACTTTAGCCAAAAATAATTCAATAAAAGAGACAGGACCAGAGTAAATGTCCACACTGATCCCAAGACACACTTCAAGGGAAAAATGCACTTAGAATTTAATAAATGGTATATGTGTAACCTGAAAACACTCATGTTCTTCACCTTTATTCTATATAGTATAGGAAAGGCTGTTCCCTTGCTACAGTCATCCCAAACTCTTTCTCTATATTTCATTGTTGATTACCTCAAGCAATCTCTGCCTCCCATCCGTTAGTAAAGACGTAGTTAAAGCTTACTGGCCACTTTCTACTGGAAGCAATGGCTTTCCAATTGTCACGTTACGCTGGCAGCTAGGGTCTATTGACTTCCTCTAGAAATCACTTTTTTTTTTATCTCATTGGTTTTCTGGGGCTCAGTGTCCTAATGTGCTATCTCTTATAAGTCTAGGGGGGCAGTTATTACTACTTTGTAATGTAGTTTAAGAACCTCCTTTGATTCAACTTTATTATATTGAGGCCTAGAAAAAGAAGTCTAAGTTGTAGTCTGCTTTTAAAGTATGAATTTTCCTAACTTCCATATACAAAGTTTTATATTTGTTTTAAAAAACAGAGAATGGAATCATGTAACTTATTCTGCTCCAATGCACATATATATGTGAATATTTTGTGTAGCAAAATATTATGATCAATTACTTTATTCATTTTACTAGGTTGTGTAGTGTTTTATTGTATGAATAAGTAAAACATTAAGTAATAAATACTTAGGTTGTTTCTATTTTATTATTATTATAATATTGCTACAAATAAAGACATAGGTGTGTATCTTTGTACTCTAATGTGAGTATATAAGTTGGATAAATAAATATATTTGTTTGTTAAATGAATTCCTAGAGCTGGATCTGTTCGGTCAATGAATACAGATATTTTAAATTTTGATATTTTTCGCCAAACTATTTCCCATATAACTCTGATGGCAATTCCAAAGTCCTTGGGTGGAAGTCATAGCTGATATTGCCACTTGCTTTGAAATATTTGTCAGGGACAAGACATAAGGTGAAAAAACATGTTTAAATTTGCTTTCTTGGAATAGTAGTATATTGATGAAAAATCATGGTGAATCGATAACTTTGGTTTAGTGATTTGGGACATCCAAAAAAAAAAAAAAAGCATTCTATTGGTATAGGTTCCCATGTGTCTATATCTCTAAGACTAAAGAAATGTTATTGTCATGGAGAAGTATTTGATAGAGATGGATAATATCCAAATGGTGATTTGGGGCATGCCAATAGCCATCATGAATAAAGATTGAGAGGTCACATTTTAGCCACATTCCCGCTTATTGGACCTATTTTTATTGCGTTTGCTGTGATTGTATACTACTACAAAACTTATTGCTAATTCCATCTTTTTCTATTTTCAAGTAATGCTCTAAACATGCAGATAATGGCAAAAAATCAGCTTGACGGAGATGTCTGTGCTTTTGCAGTGCAGCATACGCATCAAGCTGACTGCTGAATTATTTCCTGATAAGATAATTTTCCTTCAAGTCTTAATACCACAGAGGTCACGTGGTCTGGTGAAATTCATGAGGGAACTGTCACTTTCAGGCTCCTAATATCAGTCACTCTTCGATCTATATTTGGTTTATGGATTCAGGAAAGTGTGATAGCAGTTATTAGCCGCTCTCGGAAAGTTCTCTTGCAAGAGAGATTTATTTCCTGATTAATGATGGAAATGATCCAGTATTAATTTCAGTTTTTGATATCAACAATTTCATGTTAACATCATTCTTGCTATGTTCACCTTTCAAATTACTGTGATCATTCTAATGATTAAAAAGCTATTATTTGATTTAGGTTCACTCTGCAATTACCAGCTGTAGCATTTCTGACATTTCTTACTAAATTTGGGTATGTGAGGTTGTACCTCAACTAACAAAAGATTATCCTATGGAAGCTTTTTTTACATGCATTTAAGTAAATTAAAGCATAGAAAACTCAGGAATTAGTATTAGTCATAAATGTTATCCTATCCAAACATAATTTCTGACAGGAGCAGTGGAATTTGTTTTATTGCTTTTTATGCATGAAATTAGGATACCTTATGCAATCTTTTATTTGTAGTCATAGGTTTCTCAACATTTATTTTACAACAACACCAACTTGCCTGTTCCATTACTCTATTTCCTAAGGTACATTGTTAGGCTGTTCAACTTTCATAGTTCATATTATCCATTATGATTAGAACTAGAGCTTTTAATTACAGCCTAAGAAAAGTATTCTCAACCAGTTCCCACAGAATGTAGTAATCACCTTAAGGGTTCTTCCTTTTGGGGGTGCCTGGGTGACTTAGTCAGTTGAGTGACCAACTCTTGATTTTGGCCCAGATCACTGACCTCCTGGTTCATGGGATGGAACCCCACATCAGGCTCCACAGTGAGCATGGAGTCTTCTTGGGATTCTCTCTCTCTCTCTCTCTCTCTCTCTCTGCCCTCTCCCATGCTCTCTCTCTCAAAAAAAAACACATAAACTTAAAATGAAAATAAAAAAGAAACAAATTCTTCCTTTTGGACATGTTCTGATGAAGTAAATCAATGAAAACAGTAAATAATTTAAAAACTAGAAAGTACCATAGAAGATTTCATAGTCCCTTTGCTTAGTAAATTCTGTAAGTGTGAGTGACAATGTAAAGATACTCTTGAAGTATCTTTACTTACTGCATTTCATGTTTATATTCTATTGCCAGTCCTTTTTTTTGTCAATACCCTAAATTCTTCTCCAATAAAGGGTCTCTTTTCTATTGGTCATTTTGTTAGGGCGAATTCCAGTTAAAAATGATTTTGTTTCAGAAATCTAAGGACTGCAAATAATAAGACTACTTTTTATGAATATCCTTGGGTCATTTGCACTTTACCAAAATTTTAATATTGGCATTTCTTTTGGATTTTCATATTCTAATTTTAATTCATTAAATAAACCATCTATAGTGAATCTTCAACATGGGAACATCTGGGTTAACTTGGATAGTTGGATAGTTGCATAATCATTGAATTGAGAATTTAGAGTTTACTTTATCAAGTTCCTTTGAGTATGAGTCTTGTGATTAGATGTCCTTAAAGAAGCAAGAAACTAGATAAGAAACTGTAACTGCATTGAAATAGGAGTAGAAAATATATTTTGGGTAATTTGTTATCTAAGTGTATTTCTGCATGACAGCAAATGAGCGTGTCCTCAATAATTATCCTTGGTTTTACTCAGTAGTATCAGTGCCATTGGTTGATAACCCCTGAAATATTCTCTGAATATTACATGAGAAGTCATTATTTGATAAGAACTGGTCTATCTATGGAGACACTGTATCAAAAAACCTTCACTTAAAAAAAAACAAACAAACTTATCTCAAAGAGAATTTTCCATTCATGAGCAGTAAAGCAAAGGTCGAACTTATACTCTGTCTTATTTGAATATACTTTTAATCCCCATATAGATTTAAAAAGAAAGTGAAAATAGCCATTTAGATCACACCATAGAGGACAATTTAGAAAAAAATGCTTATTTAGTAAAGACATTTCATATTCAGAATTCTCTTTAGAGTTGATTGATTTCTAAAGTCCAGATCCAGAAGACATTACCCGTCCTCTTACATTACGCTCAGTTTATTGACTCAAAAGAATGGAATTGGAAATGATTGCAAAAGGCTCATAAACTTTAATAGATGACAAGCTGGGTTAGCTACTTAGTGTTAGAAGCAACCCTGAGAATCAGTTTCCAGCTTCTTAGTCAAGTGTTCTATTACAAATGCTGCTTTGACGCTTTCTAACCTTCCTCTCGCATAAACCTCCCTGGTTTGTTTCACACAGTCCCCTGAATCTCCCTTTGCTTTTGTGTTTTATCCATAAGCATCTATCATTAGAAAATACATTGAATATTAAATTCCTCATGATGCTACTAAGGTCATTTCTTTCCTTTTTGAAACACTTTACAAAGATTGACAATTAATATAAACTCAAATCTCTTATCTTCCTTTTATTTTATGATCCTGAACTTGCTTCACATTGCTTTTTCTTTTAGGGATTTTGAAATAAATATAGGAATGTTATTTAATAACGCTGAGTATAAAATATTTCACTCTTCTCTTTTTCTTCGTAAAATATGTGTAATACAGGTACCAGCCCCACATGTATGTTTATGGTAACAGAGACTAGATTACATATAATGTATTTTTACTTAATCTCTAGAGTATACTCTGGTTTATAGATTTTCTTTTTAATTTTGCTGTTTTCTCTTGACAAGATGTCACAGATTTTGATTTATTTTAAATAAGTCTCATTTCCTTCTACCAACATTTTCACTTGGTCCATACTTTGTGCTTTTTCAGAGAAGCACTCTACCTAGAAAGCATTCCTTCTACTTTATATAAATCCAGTGTTCTTGTCAATTGCCGCATTAACCTTTACAGAAAACGTACTATCACAGACTCCTCTGGTGACTCTTTCCTCCGCTCACCCTTCCCTCAGAACCTATGCGTTCAATTCATGCTCTGTTACTTTGTACAGCTGGTAATGCTGCTCTACACGTATACTTTTCATTTAGATCGTATGAACATCTTACATGGCTTCCATCTCCAAGTATATTATAAACTTTTTTTTAAAGTTTATTTATTTTTGAGAGGGGGGGAGGGGCAGAGAGAGAGGGAGACAGAGGATATGAAGCAGGCTGCACGCTGATAGCAGAGAGCCCCATGTGGGGCTCAGACTCACAAACCCCAAGATCATGACCTGAGTCCAATGGAGAGCTCATGTCCTGAGCTGAGGTTGGACACTTAACCTACTGAGCCACACAGACACTCCTAGATTTTAAACTTTAGATTGAATAGTCACATCGCCACATTAGTTTCTCTATGTCCTTTCTCCACATCCACCCTCCTGTTCCTTGTTTCATTACTCAGACATTTGACTTTTCAGTTTATTGAAATGTAGCTAGGATTTTCTCATTGTAGATCACTGTAGTTTATTATTCCAGCTGACAATGAAAGCCAGTTCCAGATTTGGGATAAATTGCCTAGACTAGAAAGTAACCATAGCGATGAACTAAAACGAATTATATAAAATACCAAGAAAAAAATACAGAAACCACATAACTCTCTTTCCCTGATAGACAAAAAGACGCTACAGATTCTTATTTTTTAAGAAAACGTATATTACAAGAGCAGTTAATCTCTGTTTTAAATGTATGGTGTTATTTCATTGTATGTATTCAGCGTCACCAGTATCACTGCAGAAATAGAAAAGGCAACCTGCAGTGCTGGCTCATCAGAGCACAGACAACCTCAGCCACAGGGCCTGGCCCTCGTGTCGCAGACGTTTCATGTGGGTGACGCTGTGAGGGGGCGTCCGGTGCCGTTTGCGGCTGTGCTGGGCCCACGTGCCTTCCTCTGTAACGCGCTATTTCATCAGCCTCTCGCCAACCTCAAAAAAGTTGCCCACTCATTAAAAGAAAAGTTACAGTTGTCACAAGGCAAGTTTTAAATATTTTATATTTTATTAGATTTTACCACATTGATTTGCTCTTAAAGGCAGTAGTGAATATTCCTAGGTACTATTAAGTCAGCTGTAGTCTATTAAACAGCTTGTGGGTACAATTGGTCCAGGTTTGAGACTAATTTTTCCTGACATCAGCAACTGAATGGTAAGATAATAATGAAGAGAGATTTTAAAATGTTACCTAACTTACAGTCTAATGGTGTAACCACACTGTTTACTACATGTTTTATTTATTAAAATAATTTTTATGCATTTTATTGAACAATTAACAGCACATGTTCTGTGTAGGGGGATCTATTTGCTTGTGTGTGCTTGGAAAATGTTAATATTTAAAATTTAGTATTAATGTTCCTATGGCATGCATTAAATTGGACCCTTGTTAATGCTCTAAATAACAGCACAGAAGATATTGAAAATAATTAAAAGCTAAATGTAGAATCAAAAAAATTATCTTTATATCTTTATTTTGTGTTATCTGACAAAATGACAAAGATATTTGTGAGGAATAAATCCTTATGGTTATTGATTTTTATTTAATTAAAAGGAAATCATTTTATTTAATTTTTATTTCTTTGAAGTTTATTTATCTTTGAGAGGGAGAGAGAGAGAGTAGGGGAGGGGACGAGAGAGAGAGGGTGAGAGAAAGAGAATCCCAAGCAGGCTCTGCACTGTCCACGCGGAGTCTGACACAGGGCTCGAACTCAAACTGTGAGATCATGAGCTGAACTGAGATCAAGAGTCAGCTGCTTAACTGACTGAGCCACCCAGGCACCACAGGAAATCATTTAAATCAAAACTATTTAAATGAATTTTACTCTACAGTCAAATTTTTATTTCTCTACCTCATTTGTAACAAATGTTCCAAAGAGGTGTATACTGTTTGAATCTTAAAAGATGTATATTTACACATAGGGAACATAAGAAAAGGAGTACAAACAAGAAAAGACCTAAGAGTTATACTTGACTATATGATTAGATTTCCTATTAATTATGGTAGGAAAAGGTTGGGTGTTAGGTTATATAGTTAATTAAAACTTTCACAACAAACAGTTTTTCTCATCTTCAATGTCCAGTGCTAATGATGATAACTTTATTCCATATAAAATGTAGTTGCTGTTACATTTGAAATACGTATTTTAAAACGTTGTCATCTTAAAACACAATTAAAATAAGTTATTTTCACATAGGATTTGGGAATTAGGAGGGCACTGGTGAAATAAGTCCTAGCATATATAGAGCAAAATTTCCCTAGAGAACCAAATAAATCTTCCAAAAAGATTCACATTGTCATTGTTGTCTCCACTTTCTGGATTTTCTCTCACCTAAAAATCCCTACAGAGAAAGTCAGTAAGGTCAGCTGGCGGATATTCCAGTAATTCCTCTTCCTGTCTTTACCTCTTTCCCTGCTGATGAAACAGTCATGCAGGAGATATTGTGCCTTCACCGTCTCTCCATCCTTGGTGCTGGTTCGGGTAGAAGAGAATGTTGTGCTCAGTGTATGCAAATGGAAGCTAAATTCATTTGATTTGCAGGTCAGGTGAAAATGGCCTTTGAATTAGGCCAACATAAGACAGAGATGACTTTCTGACAGAACTTCCTCATTTGTGCTCTTTGAGAGATATTGCTTTGCAAAAGATTCAGAAATGACACCAATAGATGGGACTCCAGAAACCATTTGAAACTTCTTTTTTATGAACACCAACTGCCTTTTGATCATTTAGAAGTGTATCTTCAGTCATAATAGACCTTAATTATCTGATTATACTGGATTTTCTAATGGTATAAAATAAATTTCTCAGACAATTGACTGGTTGAATCTAAAATACTAAAGAAGTCAATTTTGAACACCAGTGATTTAGCAGTAAATCATCCTCTTTATATAAGTCTTAAGTCAATGTACTAAATAATTAGAACTGCTAATATTAAAAAAACACTAATTGGCACTAAAAATTAGATTACAGTGAGTATGAAGATAAACTATTTATAACATTAGCCTTTCACATTTTTTTAATCTTGAAAAAAATGCTTCAGAATTCTCCATTAAAATCTCATGATTAATGACAAAAGGATTATAGATGTATAACATTACAAAAGGATTAAATTCTTCATAGATATGTAGAACAAATGAAAACCATTGTTTCCATTTCTGTATTCTACACCTAGATAAACATGTGTTTAGGAAAATACACATTTGTTTTACATAGTTAAGAAAAGCCACAAGAAGGGGGCTTGGGTGGCTCAATCAGTTAAGCTCTGACTCTGGACTCAGCTCCGGTCAAGATCTCACAGTTCATGAGTTCAAGCCCTGCATTGGGCTCGGTGTTGACAACGCAGAGCCTGCCTGGGATTCTCTCTCCATCTCTCTCTGCCCCTCCTGCACTCATTCTCTCTCTCTCTCTCTCCCTCTCTCTCTCTCTCTCTCTCTCTCTCTCTCAATAAATAAATAAATAAATAATAAATAAATAAACTTTAAAAAGGAAAGACACAAGAAAGAAAATATTCTGTCAAGTCTGTAACAGTTGTTGATTAAACATAATGGAATAATTCCCTTTTCTTGTAAGTACTACTATCTTAGTGCTTAAGATGTGATCTACAAAGTGACCTGAACCATTGCTCTACATATGAAACATTTCTTGGAGAAATCAAGAAACAACTACTACAAACCTTATATACTTAAGTGGCATTTGGTTTTGGAGTTGGTAATACTTTAGGACAAGATATATGAGAACCAGGAGATACACACACACACACACACACACACACACACACACACACAGAGAGAGAGAGAGAGAGAGAGAGAGAGAGAGAGAGAGAGAAGAAGAGAGGGAGACAGATGGAGAGAGACAGAGAAAGGGAGAGGGAGGGGGAGAGAGCTGGAGAGACAGAGGGGGAAGAGAGATGAGAGGTATTGGAGCTTAATTTCAGTTTTTAATCTTGAGGAATTAATATCATCATTTCTCTCAACCTTGTCTATTTTGGCCATTGTTAAACATGTAAGTGACTCATATACTCTCTTTGCCCCCACAATCCTATCACCATACTACTTTGTGTTTTCTTTCTTTTAAAATCTCATATTTCCCTGGCTTTCTCTTTTATTCCACCCTAAAATTGCCCAATTCTTCCTAAGCCCCACTCAGCTTCTACCCCTGTTCCTCCTGAGGTGCTTTGAAACATTGAATAAACACCTAAAGACTTGCTTTTAAAACATTTTACAGTGTGGCTATTTCAGATTTCACTTAAGAAGAATCAGTAAGAGAGAGTTTGTTGCTTTCTTCCTCTAATTCATTTTTTAAATTTGTTTTAATTTTTATTTATTTTTGAGCAAGAGAGAAGGAAAGCCTGAGCAGGGGAGGAGCATAGAGAGAGGAGACACAGAATTTGAAGCAGACTCCAGGCTTGGAGCTGTGAGCACACAGCCCGACGTGGGGCTCGAACTCATGAACCTTGAGATCGTGACCTGAGCTGAAGTTGGACACTTAACTGACTGAGCTACTCAGCTGCCCCCTAATCCATTTTCCATATTGCTGCTGCAATATTTCTGAGATGCAAAATAACTTTATTCCTTTGCTTAAAATTGTCAAAGGCTCCCAATATTCATTGAGATAAAACCTAAACTCCTTAGTATGACCTTGGAGTCATTTACTCAACAAATACTTATTGAACACCTACTATGTCTAGTCACTCACTGTTCCTAGTGCTTGAGATGCACCAGTGAACAAAACAGGGAAAGATCTCTGCCCTCATGGAGATTACACTTTAGTGGTGGGAGAGAGATAATAAATGATAAATATGATACGTAAGTAACTTATCTGGCATATTAGAAGATGCTAGATGCCATAGGAAGGAAAGTAGATCAGAAATTCTGGGAGTGGCCGAGGCAGGGTGTGTTTGCATGGAATGGTCAGGGTCAGCCTTTCGAGATTTGAGTGCATGTCACCACCACATGCACCCTAACTTCCCACCATACTTTACTATCTTCATTTCCATGAATAGCCCTTGTTCTATCACCTATTAGCATTTTAGTTTGACACAAAATGTCCAATTTTCACAGAAGCCCTTTCTTTGCCCAACCCCTCTCTACTTTCGATTCCCCATTCTGCTATGGCATCATCCCCTGAGTTCCACTTTCCTCCCAGATAGAATTGGTTGTCCCTCTTCTTTATTAAATCCATCTCAAAGGGGTTCTTTTTACAATTATTTGTTTGTTTTGTATTTGTTAATTATCATTTTTTTTGCTAGGTTATGCTATACTACACTTGATCTTAGCCAAAAGGCCGAGAAGCGATTAGGTTATGCTATAGCAACAACAACAACAAAAATCCCTAAATTTTAGTGGTTTCTCACCTACATTTTGGTTGCAGCAAATTCTGAAAAACTGTGGCTCTGATTCCTGAGTTCCCTTCATTCCAGGAGTAACCTACATTTGGGACATGTCTTTTTCATGGCAGAAGGGAAAACGACTGGTCAAAACATTCAGTGTCTCTTAAAACTTCTCATGTATAGCATACATCACTTATGCTCACATCTCAAAGTCAGTGGGGCAGAAAAGATTCCTAGAGAGAGTGTCTCTGCAAGTTTCGTGATGATGGTTGGGCAATGGAATCCTCTTACAAAAGGAGAGTAATTGTGAGCAATACAATCTACCACACTTGTGTATCTCACACAGTGGACTCTGCATACCATGAGTTCAAGTTTTGTGGCTTTCATCAGCAGACGTGTTTCCTACTACACCAATGTGGCTTAACAAAATGTCTTAGTGAAATAAGAAAAAGAGGATGAGAACTAACATCTGGTTAGTGTCATTGTACCAGGCACCACCACACTTTGTTACCTCTGTGTTACAAACGAGGCAAATGAGATTCCTACCTGAAATAACTTGTGCATGACAACGGTTCTGAAGCAAGAGATATAGCCTCTGTGACTCTAAAGCTGCTTTCTACCTCACCATCCTGCCTTTAGAGACATCTGTAATATACAACTCTTACGCATTCATTTCTTACTATTAAAGCAAAGAGAGATAGGGCTACAAATGATGATTCTATTTCTGCAGAGTATCTTGCATTTAACCTGTTCTTATCATGTCTCCCATCATTTTTCTATCTCTGGCATTTGTTACACACCATTTAGAGTTCCATAATAACCCTTTAATTATCCTCCTCTCTCTCTAAGTTCCATTCTATACCTAAATAATGTTCCCAAAGCATGTCTTGTACCATGTCATTCTTCTGTTTGAAAGTGTTTCAAGGTTTCTATTTTTGTATATGTTTATTTATTGATTTTGAGAGAGGCATTGGTGGGCAGGGGAGGGGCAGAGAGAGAATTCCAAGCAGGCTCTGTGCTGTCAGTACAGAGCCCTATGGGAGGCTTGATCCCACAAATAGTGAGATAATGGCCTGAGCCAAATTCAAGAGTCAGACACTTAACCAACTGAGCCACCTAGGTGTCCCTGTTTCAAAGATTCTAATGATCTGTACCACAAACTTGAGTTTGTGCTGTTACCCTACATGGTCTCACTGTTCTTCCTGAAATCCCTCTGCTGAACTAGGGACATCTTTAGGACCTAATCTTCACTTTTCCAAATATAAACTGCTTTCTTTGCTCACTCACTCCACTGGGACTAACCCTCCTCGTGCCTTCATTTATCGAAAAATGTTTTTCAATTTGAAGTCAAATGCTGCTTATTCAATTCATATCACTCAGGTCCCCACCTGATAGAGGTCTCTCCCTCCTGTGTTTCCTTGGAGCTTTGTAGTGATAAGACAACTGAAGTTATTGAGGATGCTGAGAGTGGATGCCGATATGAAAACTATCATCAGATATTTGGAGGATGCTCACCTGGAAGAAGGATAGGCTTACTCTCTGAAGTTCTAGAGGGAAGAATAGAGACAAGCATAGATGCACTATGGGGGAATAGTTGCAGCCACTTCAGTATTAGCCCCAAGACAGAGTAAGTCTTTCTTCAAAGGAAGTGTTGAAGCAAAATCTGGGTGCCCCATGATTGTGGCTATTGTAGGATTTATGATTCAAACATCATCATTTATATTAGTTTGTGCACAAGGTGTTTTCTCTATTAGACTTTAGTTGTTTAAGAATAAAGACTTTTTTTGGGTGGGGGGAAGCACTAAAGGGGTAAGGGGCATTAAGAAGGACACTGCTAGGGATGAGCAGTGGTGTTATATGTAAGTGATGAATCACTAAATTCCATTCCTGAAGAAACAATATTTTGATTTTAAAAATTTAAAAAGTAATGAATTAGGGGCGCCTGGGTGGCTCAGTCGGCTAAGCGTCTGACTTCAGCTCAGGTCATGATCTCACAGTTTGTGGGTTCGAGCCCCACATCGGGCTTGTGCTGACAGCTCAGAGCCTGGAGCCTGCTTTGGATTCTGTGTCTCCCTCTCTCTCTGCCCCTCCCTTGCTTGCACTCTGTCTCTCTCTCAAAAATAAACAAACGTTAAAAATTTTTTTTAAAAAGTAATAAAAGAAAAAAAAAGGAAAAAAGCAAGTTGCAGGAGAATGTGTTCGATATGATGCCATTCATTAAAATTTAAACTCTCGCCCCCTCAAAATGAATAAGGACTTTTGTCTCATTTATATTTGTGTTTCTCATCCTATTTATTGGATTTGCTTTGTTATGCAAAAGTAGGGGGACATACTGCTAATATCACAGGGTATAGCTATAAAATTAATTTTACTAAGACAAAAACTTTTAAGCAAAAAAGTAGCAGAGTGCATATATTTCTCTAAATTCCCACAACCCCAATAGAAGTGGATTTTAGACTACCCAGTTTGAGTGCAGACACCCAGCTGAAGGGACTTTAGGGATAGAATGCCTTCTATTCAAGTGTAAATTCCCTGCTAGAGGAATTGGCCTCAGAAAAGAGGAGTCTCTGGATCTCAACCTCTGTTATCAACAGATTCTCCCTGAGCTAATTTCTTGCTAAATTATCAAAAGGGAGGGAATGAGTCACCAGGAACTCACATCTGTTTCTTCTTATGCTTACAATGTCTTTGCCTGAAGACAAGTACTCCCTAACAGGGGTAATAAAAGAGAAGGAAAGTAAATAGATCTCTACCATTTTCATGTATTTATTTGGCACACGAAAAGACAGTGGAAAATGGAAAGAAACCTTTGAACTTTTGTAGCCAGTTAGAAACTAACAGTTAATGTGCCCAGTGGAAAGTATGTCAATTCGTCATCAATTGAAAGAAACACAAACCAATGATTAGCTCACCACTGGGAAAAAAGGAAACGCGAAAGACTGTGGGAAGAAGGGCACCGGACAGAACAGCTGGGATGATTGGAGGACTGGGCTTGTCAGGTGCAGAAATCCAGGCAGGAGCAGAGGAATAGAAACAGAAAGCTAGGAGAGGGCTGGGAGTAAGGACAGGCTGGTCAGTATCAATCAAGGCTACAATAGGGATGGAACTTTAAAATATTATGCCAAGTGAAAGAAGTCACATACAAAAGGCCACATATTATATGATTCCATTCATGTGAAATATCCATCATATGGAAATCCAATGAGGCAGAAAGCAGACGAGTGTTTCTTAGGGGCTGGGGAGAGGGGAGGGTGGGCAGTAACTACTTAAATGGGTATGGGTATGCCTACTGCTTTTAGTGTAATGAATATGTCCTGGAACAAGACAGAGGTGATAGTCCTACAACACTGTGAATGTACTAAATGCCAGTGAGCTGTACACTTTAAAATGGTTAATGGTTAATTTTATGTTAAGCTTGTAAAATTTTACCTCAATTACAAAAAAGAATAGACTGGTTGGGACCACTCTGGGAGGAATGGAATTCCAATTATTCTTTGTTACTTTCTTTGTTTCTGTTTCTTTCTTTCTTTCTTTCTTTCTTTCTTTCTTTCTTTCTTTCTCTCTTCTTCCTCTTTCTTTTTTTCTTTCTTTCTTCTTTCTTTCTTCTTCCTCTTTCTTTCTTTCTTTCTTTCTTTCACTTCAGTTGTCCAAGATTACAACTTTTTAGTTTTTACTTTAGCCAAATTTAGGTCATACACTTTCCTTCTTGTTGTATGGAGGCAATGTAAGAAAGTATCCTCCGGGGCGCCTGGGTGGCTCAGTCGGTTAAGCGGCCGACTTCGGCTCAGGTCATGATCTCGCGGTCCGTGAGTTCGAGCCCCGCGTCGGGCTCTGTGCTGACAGCTCAGAGCCTGGAGCCTGCTTCGGATTCTGTGTCTCTCTCTCTCTGACCCTCCCCGTTCATGCTCTGTCTCTCTCTGTCTCAAAAATAAATAAACATTAAAAAAAAAATTAAGAAAGAAAGTATCCTCCCCTGAGTCTCTTAGTAGGAGGCAGGCCCCAGGATTTCATGGCCCACCAACATAACAGAAAATGAGAAATGCGTAATTTCCCAAAATTGATAGCAATGCTGTTAGGAACGGATAGTGGATATTGAGCATACGCGGTATCCCTAAAATATCCCTATTAGAGGCAAGAAAAAAATCTAATCAGGCATAAAACAGTCTTTGTAAGCAAAACTAGTAAGATGTCTTGAAAGAGCAAACAAGAATCTCTCAGACATATTTACTACTATTTTTAGAATTAAACGTTTTCTTTAAAGATATATGTGGTTGCTCTGTACATAAAACAAGTGCTTTGAAATATACAAATAGTTGAAATAAAATTCTGTTCCCTTTGAAGGCACATTGTGCAGAAGTCAGAGGATAAATAGAGCTGGCATACAGGCCTTTTGAAGTCAACTGGAATGCAACACATATTTTGAAAATGGTACAGGAGAAGAGACGTCACAACTAGTTCTCCCCTTTTCTTTAATCAAAGTTCTTAAGATTCTTTGTGGGATTATGCTCTTGTTAAGACTTGGGAGTTTAGATGAATTTCCTTGAGGTGTTTGACAGGTCTGAAGAGGAATTATTGAGACACAGCAATAATAAGTTGACACTTGATCTTTAGAACACAAAGCTGTTCACGCCTGGGTCTGTTCCTATATCCAACGTGTACAGTGTGCGATGACATTCGTTCTGTGTGGCAACTGAGAAAACCTGTGCCAGAGAAAGCATTTAAATGTGCAAAATTGAATAGAATCAGACCAACGGGGCTGTTTGATGTGTTAAGGAAATAGCTCGGTTAGTAAAGATTCTTCTTTTTGTGGTTTTTATCACAAAAGGAATTTACCCGACACACAAATGACCTGTGTTGTTCACTTTATACTAAAATAAAATATCAGGCGAATATTCTTCCTCAAATGGAGAAAGAATTAACTTCAACACAATTAATTATTTTTTTTTACTGGCACACAGGTAAAATGTACAGAGTTGGATATAATTATAACAAAGTAGAAAGATCACTGGGTACGGATTCTGAAGACCTGGGTTTGAGTTCTGACTGCCAGTCTTTGTGCACCCAGGCTGGTCATTTGAATTCTCTATAACTTAGTTTCCTGCCTTACAGCGATGTTGTGGAGAGTATCAAACAAATGTCATTAATATTTCCTTTTTTTACTTTACAAAATCTGTTACGAGAGGCCACTGTATTTTCTCATGGTTTTAATGCTGTTTGAAATAAAATGAGGGACTACAAAAGCCGGTTAATGTCCCAGGCTACCCATTTTAAGAGCAATCTTGTCTGCAAAATGCTGTCTTTCCATTGACAAATCATACATTGGCGGCCATGGTGGGGCAGTGTCATCCCACCACGAGTAGATTCAACTGCAGCTGCCTCTGTCAGTCTTCATCTCTCACTGTCTCTTCACATACACTTCAGTCCCGGTAAGTTGATTTAACACTGGATCTTAGTTCTAGCCTGCTCATCTTTGGTTACACAATCCCTGATATGAAAACCAAATAAAAGCCAAAAAAACAAAAGCAGCATGAAATCTGTAGGTAGCGGGGTACAGCACTGGGACAGTGGGTATGGAACTGGTAACACTAGCTAATAACACATGGACGGTGGTGAATATTCACTTCCTCTATGAGATGGTGAGGAATGGGGTGGGACTTGGCAGGTGTGCGGTAGAGGGAAGGGACGAACAATAAAGGAAACCAGAGAGACTGGCTTAAGGTGAGGAATGGGGGCACAAACAGTATCTGTATCTAAGCACAATTGGGTGTACTTAGATTCTATTTTAGATTATGTCAAATAACACCTTTAGCCGTGTAGTTACTGGGAACTGACATTTAATTAGTGAATGACGAGCGTGAAATAGCAGGGTGACATGGAGCCACTTAAGAATAAAGCCACCATTATTTCTCTTGCAGTTTATACCTGCTAAAGTATTGTTTTGCCCTTTATTAATCCTTCACAATATTACTGCGAGAAAGATAAATAACAAGAACTAGCTATTCACTCTTTCCTGTGGACTAAACAAAAGGAAATTGGTTTAAATTGTAGTCAAGTAAAAATGTCTTGGCCAAAAGGCCGATATCTGTGCTAAAAAGTATTTCCTAAATGGGTTACCCATTTTAGTAAATGTCTACGGAATTTACGAAGTTGAATTTTTATGACACATTAGCTTAAGCCAGGGTGATTACACTGGAAGACCCAGGGTTAAACATAAACATAGAAGGCACATTCAGCTCTCTACATGGGATGCTTAATACTCCCAGGCCCTCAAATTTTCTCCCAAAGGACTATCCCATTTCCTGAAATTTTCACATTACTGGTTCTTTGGGAGGAGTCACTGAGGGCCCCATAATGGAAAAGAGTATATGGATTGCACCTTACATTAATTTTAGCCATCTACACTCAGATATTTTTCTCAAAATAATTCCCAATTATCTAGAAAAATTCCAAGAAAATGGAAAATGGGACAAATAATTTTCAACAGAGTGGGAAAGTGATTCAAGAATCATTTAAGACACGGTTACTGGCAGGGGCTCCTGAGTGGCTCACTCAGTTACGCGTCAGACTTCGGCTCAAATCATGATCTCATGCTTCATGAGTTCGAGCCCCACGTCGAGCTCTGGGCTGACAGCTCGGAGCCTGGAGCCCATTTCGGATTCTTTGTCTCCCTCTGTCTGCCCCTTTGCTGCTTAGATTCTGTCTCTTGCATTCTCTCAAAAATAAATAAACATTAAAAAAATTAAAAAAAAAAAAACATGGTTACTGGCAGAAATTCCCTGGTGATGGCTTGTGAACACGCAAATCCCTAAGTGAAGGAGGCCAGCCATTGTGACAACAAAAGACCCATCTAGAAATTGATTATTCATTCAACAAATATTTATTGAGCCTATATAATAATGCAACAGGCACTGTCCTTGGTACTGGGGCTAGAGAGTTAATAAAACAGGCAAAAATCCCTGTCTTCAGGGACCTTAAATTCTAAAGGGAAACACAGACAATCAACAATGAGAAATGAAAAAAATCCACAGTATGTTAAATATTGACATGTGCTAAGGAGAAAAGGAAGGCAGGGAGGGGCGATAAGACGTGTGTGTGCTTCCCAGAGAGGAGGTTGTAATTTTTGATAAGAGGGCTATTTTACAGTGAAGGTTAAAGGAAGCTGGGGAATGAGCCATCAGGTATCTGGGCAGAAGGTCCTTCAAACAGAGGAAACAGTCAAAGGCACTGGACGATCTCATGGGTACCAAAAGAAAGAGGAAAAGGAAAAATGAAACACTGACATTGCTTCCTTAATAGTTTGGTTTAATAGCAGTCTTGCCTCTTCAAGCGAGCATGCAGATGGCAGCCTCTGAATGGGCTTCCCACTCCCTTTGCCACTCAGGTCTTTGATGCTTTACTCAAAGTATTGTTGTCTGCAGGCAATCTTCTAGAACTTCTCAGCCCACATCTTCATCTCCTTCTATTCACCATTTGACTCTTGATTTCTCCATCTCTGGAGACTGATTCCTCTGTCAACTTTTATGTCTCCACTACTCTCTTGCCAGAATCCTTGATTTCCAGGTCCCTTACTCTTCTGGAAGAATCAGTCTCTGTCTGCCAACTTTGATCAGCCCTATCACCCTCATCTTAGATGAGGTTTTCATCTATCATCTGACTTATGGTATTTTCCTAACCAACTCCTACTTCCATTCTCTCTCCAGCTGGTCCTGTCCCTTCTCCCCATGTACCTGCAGTGGGCACTAGATGCACACGTTGTATGTGTGTGGGATGGATGGGCCAGCTGAGAACCCTAGAATTGCTTCTTGTTGACACATAGTGCTTCTCCCACGCCTGGTCCTCTTCTGGGCGAGAAGCATGCAGGTCCTGCATGGTGTCAATACCAGCTGCCTCAGATCTTGGACTCAGAGTCTTAAAGGGAAGATAGTCTCACTCTCTTCCAGGAGGTTTGGAACTCTATTCCCAGTTTTGTTGGCATTTCCAGTCTTCTGGTTGATTTCAGGAATGCCAAGTTAGGGTTAGTTCCAGAATTTGATGCCTACCTGGGTACATACCCCTCAGAGGAAGGTAATATTTCCTTCTGAAACTCTCATATATTTTTATCCAGATAATGGGTTGCTTGCCTGCTTTATCAAGGGAGACTGCCCTCATGGGCCCCATGGTGATTTGTCTTCTGAGGGCAAGTCTAGGTAGGAGGACTTGTTCAAGGATACAGAGGGCGTTCTGTGGCAAAACTCTCAGTTGAGAAAATGAGAGAACAATTTCCCCTGTCCCCCACCCAAACATACAAATTTCATCTCTCCTAGGGTGCCCAGCCTCATAATAGTAAAAAGAAGAATCGTTCAAGGTTTTTAAGGAGTTTACAATCTAGTCGAGAAGATCAGGGTTAATTTACTGTAAGGGGAAGAACATTGTCTTACATTTCTTTGGAGTCTCATTAGCCAAGACTCTCAGTCATTGCTAAGGTTACTGTTATGTACAGTAACTAAGAGAAGATAATATATTAAGTTTCAGATTTGTAAAATGAATAAAAGACCGTTCAAGTGGAAACATTCAAATTAATAAAGATAAGTAAGACATAGATGAGCCCTTTTGATTTGAAATGCAGATTAGGGTGTTACTGTACAGTGATGAGAGAAAAAATGGAGTACACTGCTGTCCTAAAGGAAACTAGCTCTAGGTGAAGATGCTGCTGCATGACGTTTTGATACATAATAATGGTAATAATAAAATTTGTTATTTATTAACTCCCCTGAAATTATTTAAACCTCTCAACAATCTTATGGGGTAGATGGTATTATAATCTTTGTTTTACAAATGGGGCTTACAGTACATTGGTTGTTTTCCAACATCATATGGTAGATATTAAGGTATATGGTAGAGATCAAATTAAAACCTAGAAATTTGGACTTCAGAGCCTTTGCATTGAAGAAGACTAATAACTGGTTGCTTCTGCAATTTTGTGCATTCCTGTATTTTGTGAATTTGTTTTATGTATGTATGCATGAATGTATTTACATATATATATAAATATATGTATATATATGTAAGTATCTGTTCAGTTCTGCCTCTGATCCTTTAACTAACCTCATCCCTAGTCAGGGGAAATTTATAAGGTCCTAGTCTCACAGCGCAGAGATTTAACATTATTGTTGTCTATTCTTGATTCATTCAAGTCTTACACCTAATTTTAGGGACTGAGCTTTTGCCTTGTGATTCACTCCCAGAGCCTTTTTGTCCCTCTACATTTCCATTTTGGTTACATGGACAGCATTCCAGTTCTGTCTTTTGCATGCTGTTCTGTTACGAGATTAAAGTATTCAAGTTTGTGAACTTGAATGCTTGAAACTTCCAAGTATTCAAGTTCACACATAGCTCAACTTGATTTACCTCTTCACTATCTGAAAGCTTAAATTCAAGACACTTTTCAGATGGTAATATCTACTGGCTCTGGTAATTGATTGCATCAGGGGTGGGGGAGTACTATCTACATTGCTATAATCATTTTCTCTCAAGCTAGATAGATGGGGTATTGGACATAAACATGCTGCACATTTCTGGCCTAAATCGTTGAATGGTTGCTGATGCCTCCATATGGTATACAGAAAGAATTAATAATTGAAGATGAGGCCAAGAAAAGAATTAACAATGAAACCAGCCTGATGGCTGGCTGGCTCCTGGCGCCATCAACTAAAATAGAAAACCTGGGAGAGGAAAATGTTTGAGGGGAATGTAGTTGAGTTATAAATATAACTTTGGATACAGTAAGCTTAATATACCTTTGAGATTGAAAGTAAATGTATAACTCTTGAATTTAGAAGAGAGCATTAGAGGGGTGCCTAGGTGGTTCAGTCGGTTGGGCATCTGACTCTTGCTTATGGCTCAGGTTGTGATCCCAGGGTTGTGGGATCAAGCCCCATATCAGGCTTTCTGCTGGGCATGGAGCCTGCTTGAGGTTCTCTCTCTCTCTCTCTCTCTCTCTCTCTCTCCCTCCCTCCCTCCCTCCCCCTCTCCCTCTCCCTCTCCCTCTCTCTGACTGCTTGTACTATCTTTAGCTACTAAGGAAAAGTGTAATAGGATCTCTATGTTGAATATTATTAACGTGGCTTACTCTTTTGCTTTTGTGAGCTGTAGTCCATTGAAGAGATCTTTCTGATTTGATGTAGGTTAAATTTCTTCCAAAAGAAATGAAAAGAAAAAGATAGAAGTAATAACTAGTGTTCAAGAGTAGAATGTACAGCAAGGCAATAGTCCGGATTTCAGTGATTGAGAATTGGACTTTCCATATTCCATTATGTCTATCGTTAGCATAGACTTAGGGATCTAGAGTATAGATTTTTGCATAAGCTTTCTAGACAGGAAGAGGATGGAGGACAAAAAAAAAAAAAAAAAAAAACCGTGTCCCTTTCTAACCCTAGAGAAATGTGACAAGAAAAAAGAGAAGTGGGAGAATATGATGAATAGATCTATCCCTTCTGTGAGTCAAGATACCACCGTGCGGAGTGAAGTCTTGCCCAATTGAGACTCTGGGTGGAGGGCCTCTCATACTTTTTCTTGTACCATCCTGGCTGGGGCTCAGCCATAACAGAGTAATTTTGAAGGCACAGCCTGAAATTTTATTTTTCCAATTCACTCTTACCCTTTCCTGTGTATTATAGGCCCCCTGGGTAGCTAAGAGTCTGATTGGCGACTTGCCAAGACTTGGCAGTGTGATGTATTTCTGTGAGTGGACCACCTAGGCTGGTACTGAGTGGGATACTCAGCTTAGTGTTTATAGCAGCAATACGAGCAAAAGTGAGGCTGAACCTGCCAGGGGAGCGATCTGCATATTGGAGAACCCAAAAGAATGGTACACCATTTTCTTGCTCAGTTTTTAGCATGGGAGGACCACAGAGCATCCAGAAACTAGACCATTAAGGAGCATCACCAGGAGGCTGGAGGAGCCAGAAAACCCCACCAAAGGAATGCCCCACTACTGTGACCCTTACCCCACACCCAGGTGTCATGTTGAAGAAGAACCTGGGAGGTGGTACAAAGAGTAAGAAATCTGAGAGACTAAAGTTTCCCAGAGTTGCTGAACATTACCCAAAAGTGTTATTTCAATTGTCATATTTGACTAAGTTTTAAAATGGATTGGACAGTTAGTTAATGCTTCTCCTAATAAACCACAATGGGGTCTCCTGAAGACCGATTAGCTATAGATGAAAAACTTAAAAATTGTATATTCCCTAGGAATTACATTTTGTAACCCACTTTCATGTTTATTAAAGTAACAACATTTATCCTTCCCATATATCTGTGCATCTATTAGTTCTTTTCCTAGTCTTTTATAGAAAATGATACATGTATCTGTCTCTGTATTAGTCTGCTAGGGCTGCTCTAAGAGAGTACTATGGACGGGGTGGCTTAAGCAATAGAAATTTATTTTTATACAGTTATGGAGGCTGGAAGTCCAGGATCAAGGTGTCAGCAGGGTTGGTTTCTACTGAGACCTCTCTTTCCAGCTGTATACTCTGCTTCCCATTGTGTTTTCATGTGACCTTTTCTCTGTGCATGCACACCCCAATGCCCTTTCCTCTTCTTATAAGGACACCAATCCTATCGGATTAGAGCCACTCTTTTGACCTCACTTAATCTTTCCTTTATTAAAATTTTTAGTATTAATTTATTTTTGAGAGAGAGAGAGAGAGAGAGAACATGAGCAGGGGAGGGACAGAGAGAGAGGGGACACAGAACCCAAAGCAGGCTCCAGGCTCTGAGCTATCAACACAGAGCCCAATGCAGGGCTCAAACTCACAGACTGCCAGATCATGACCTGAACTGAAGTCAGACACTTAACCGACTGAGCCACCCAGGTGCCCCTGACCTCATTTAATCTTAACTGCTTCCTTAAAGACTCTTATTTCCAAATACAGTCACGTTGAGGGTTAGGGCTTCAAAATATAAATTTGGAGGAGATATAATTCAGTCCATAGCAGTCTTCATCACTGTATTTGTTATCTGACAGAGACCTTGTCATTATTTCCCTAATCTCTGCCTGGTGACTGATAGGTAGTAGTACTTAATAAATGATGGGTAGATACAAAGCAAAGTAATACATACATAATCTAGAGTATAGTATGGTGAGTAAAGGCACAGACTTTTGAGACTTGTGTTCAAGGTCCAGCTACACCTCTCATCCAGACCCAGTTTCTAAATCTGTAAAGTAGGCATAATGATAACACCTCTTTTTGTTGTTGTTGTTGTTGTTGTTGTTAGAAGATTAAATGCTTGTCTAGTAGATTTTACATACTCACTAAATGTTAGTTATGATTCTTAACATTTAACTGCTTCATTTGATCAACCTACTTTTATTTGCATATCAGCTTAAAATTGGCACCTTTCAGTCTGATCAGCAGGATCAGAGCATCTGGGTTATAATCAAGGGCTACAGACATAGGGGTAGAGTGAGCATGTCACAGAGCCATCATCCTGGGCAGTTGTTCTCTAGGGATTGTTTCTGTCTGCTTGGGGGTGATGTTTTGGCCCTCGTGATGGGTAATATTCTTAGTATTTTCAGGCAAAGTTAGGCTGAATTAATTTTAGAACTGACCCACTTACATATTTTTAAACTTTAGACTAC
This sequence comes from Panthera onca, assembly GCF_046562875.1. Classification (NCBI taxonomy): domain Eukaryota; kingdom Metazoa; phylum Chordata; class Mammalia; order Carnivora; family Felidae; genus Panthera; species Panthera onca. Next base: position 132,277,069 of record NC_138340.1, on the reverse strand, counting down.
GGCAGCTGCACAGCTAAGTTGGACAATTTACAAACTGTATTATGGCTTATATGGGGCAGGCCATTCTCGAAATAGGACCAAGAGGCTCGAGAGCCCAAGTGATTGGTTCTTGACAGATTCAAAATATCAATTAAATCCTTAACCCTTGGTCATCTGATGGAGTCTAGCAGTTTAGGGGTGGGGGTGGGGTGGGGAAGGAAACATATCATATAGTCTGGTATGGAATCAAACCCAAAAAATGAAAATTCAAATCTAAAATGCCACAGAATGGTTAACAAATAAGTACAAATTTGGGCAAGTTTCCATTACACTGAACTATAATTACCTGCCAAATTTTTATTTTATTTTTTATTAATTTATTTAAAAATTTTATTCATTTATTTTGAAAGAGAGAGCATGAGCATGGGAGGAGGAGGGGGGGGAGAAAGAGAGAAAGAAGAGAGAGAGAGAGAGAGAGAGAGAGAGAAAATCCCAAGCAGGCTCTACACCATCGGCACAGAGCCCAATGCAGGGCTGGAACTCACAAACCATGAGATCATGACCTGAGCCAAAATCAAGAGTCGGACGCCTAACCAACTGAGCCACCCAGGGGCCCCACCAAATTTCAATTTTAATACTTGGATTAACTTGGTAAACTTGCAGGATTTTCATGTGTTCAGGAAATGGTATAAGAGTAATTATTAACCTCAAAACAATATTTGTGAAGTCTTTTTACCATTTCCTTCATGAATCTTAAAATAATTGTTTGAGCTAAAATCCCCTCCCCTAAACTGATTAGAACTTGATCTGTGTACTCCTCATATGTTACTGTTATCATTCAGTGCATGATGGTTTGTTATACCTCTTCTTCCTCCCTCTCCCTGCTGCCTTCCTTGAATTCAACAGTCGTAACTGATTGATCTTTATATCTCTTGCAATGATGTTCAGAGTCCTACACATAGTAGGTGCTGAATAAATATTAAGGAAATCCAATGTAACCAGTATCTATTCAGAGCCCGCTCCCTGCTTCATCCTCTCATTCACAATTCAACCATAACGTTTTTCCTACTAAGTTGAACTTGGACTTACAATTTTTCTCAACACAGTGCTCCAGGGAGCTACTATCTGTCAGTTATGCTTGGTATGAGAATGAAATGACTTTGCTATTCTGGCCCTTGAGTTTCCAGCCAGAGATTTTGCCTTGAATTGTGGTCATTCATCTAGGCTCTTGTTAAGGATAAATGAAGTGAGGGGTTTTTTAATGAGGGCAAAGCTATCACTGGTACCTAAAAAATAACTCTTATATGCTATGTGTATTGATAATAGGTCAGGAACACTATTTTAATGTGGGAAAGACAACCAGCTCTTATCAATAGTTGTGACCAAATAAGAGTGTAAGAGCGAAATAATTACTACTAAGTATCCTGAGTCACATTAGGCCAAATCATTTGCTTTGATAATTAGATATAGAGATAGCCTTATTTCCATTAGTGTTTATTCAGTTTTCATTATTCAGTGCAATGTGAAAGAATTCCAAGACGTTGCCCTACCATTCTCACTGAAGAAGTCAGTTTATTGACCACTTTTCTTTTTTTTAAAGAGAGAGGGCACACATGCGAGCCAGGGCAGATAGAGAGAGTATCCTAAGCAGGCTCCACACTCAGCACGTAGCCCAATGCAGAGCTCGATCTCAGACCGTGAGATAGTAACGTGAGCCGAAATCAAGAGTCAGACGCCTAACATTTCATTGACTACTGTTTTAAAGATTATGGAGTTCTCCTTTATTATTACCTATTTAGTTTAAATTATTTTTAAAACTATTTGACACTATTATGAAGTTTCTAAGAGTAGTTATAGACATGGGGTGCCTGGGTGGCTCAGTCAGCTAAGCGTCCGACTTCGGCTCAGGTCACGATCTCACTGTCCGTGGGTTCCAGCCCCGCGTCGGGCTCTGTGCTGACGGCTCAGAGCCTGGAGCCTGTTTCAGATTCTGTGTCTCCCTCTCTCTGACCCTCCCCCGTTCACGCTCTGTCTCTCTCTGTCTCAAAAATAAATAAACGTTAAAAAAAATTTAAAAAAAAAAATAAAATTAAAAAAAAGAGTAGTTATAGACCTTTGCTTCAAAATAAATGATTTCGCTCTTTTAGAATTTTGGACAATACTTATCTTGGTATTTACTTCTATGTGCATGGAAGTCTGTTTCTCTTATGTCCACCTCAGGGAAAAGTTTGTGATCATGTGTGCATGACAAGGGGAATTATGAACACTTGGCCACACTCAAGGAGATACTGGGGAGGCAGCCCTTTGTGCACTAGACCCTGTGCTCTCTTTTGATCAGAGTTAAGAAGACTACTCATACTAAAATTCTTCTGGTCAGTGAGAGGCTGTTTGGAGTAAAGCGGAGAAGGCCGGAGAAATGGTCAGTTACATTCCCCATTATGTAATTAATGCCTTTTACATGTAGACACTAATGATATTGTATTTACTAGTAGCTTTGATGCAAGAAAGAAATAAAGACAAAAATTACTTGGTCAAGAAAGAATAATGAAACCAGAATAAATGAATGCTCACAGTCAAATCTCAAAGTAGTAGTATTTCTTCAAAGAGCTGAGATATATGCAGAAGGTTTTATCCATTTTTCTTAGAAGATATATTACAAAACATAACTATAATAACTACATGTCTAATATCACAACAAAGCACTATATTTAGAAGGAAATTTAAAGATATTAGAATTTCATCTCATCAACCAAACTAAAGAATAAATTAACATCATTCTAAGATTTATTTATTGGCAAATAGTTTCTTCCTGTCAAAATTCTATCAGGATCCGATTTTCTAAGCCTATTAAAAATAATAGGTAAATCAATAATAATTTGGTGAACTTCTTTCCACTTCAACCTCCTTCACATAAAATGAATGAAAACATTCCACTTAACCACTTATTGAAAGAGAAATAAAGTCATAATTTGTTGACATGGAATCAATGTCTCCTGTTTTGCCTTGGTCTTGCTTTTTTATCTAAGATGAGATACTACCTTGTGAAAATATTTTGGTTTAAGCACACATATTTTAAAATTATTTGTAAGCCTTTCTATTCAACTAAAGGCAAGTCATAAAAGGGACACTATGGCTGCCAACATTTTGCTAATAGTGGGTACTGTGGTTAAAAAACCTAAAGTCAAACAAATATTCCTCAATATTTATCAATAGTATTCATTTAATATCTGATTATGGATCACATTTTGATAGCATGTTATGGGTAACGGCTCTACATAGTTCTAATATCAAGTAAATTGCTTAAAGGATATGTCCACTTATGGCAATTTACTGTTTATTATCTATATTGTGTGAGAAACATTTCTAAAATATTTACCAATATAGACTAATAATATTAATCACCAATGATTGATGGAGAAAATTGACTAAAAGTTTGCACTTGTCAATGACAAAACAAAAATGCTATAATTAAAAAATGGAAGTATAAATGCATTCAAAATTGAAATTTCTAAAAAATTAATACAAACCCTTCTCCAAGGGTAGCCTGTTTTTATTCTTACTGGAGAAATCATGGGATAATAATTGACTTCTTCATTAAAATATCAGCATCCCACATCTTTTATCTCTGTTAGAAAAATAACTGAAAACTAAAATCCCACCAGTTCTCAACTTTGTGTTTCTGTAACTGTTAAAAAAAAAAAAAAAGTACTACATTACTTGTAAGGCTCATGAGACATTTTGAAAGTTTTAATTTATACTAGTTGTAAAGTTCTATTTGCTTATTATGCATGTTGTTTTTACAATTGTTTAGGTAGGTGAATGAAATGCATAAAAGGCAGAAGGAAACTAAAGGACTCTAGAACACCAACATTCAACTCCTCTATACCTTACACCTTGCCTTGCTCTTAGTCCCAATTCTATTTTCGGTTTTGTCTTTATTCTTAGGACATATTTCGAACTCCATATGAAGACCTTACGGGGAGTCCATGCATGGAGCATGCCTGCCACATGCTGGGGAAATAGAACACACTGTAATTATCTCCATTTTATAAGGGATGAAACTGAGATGCAGAAAGGTTAAGCCATTTGTGAGAAACCACATATAAGTAAGCATTCTTTGAGATGGAGATAGAAACCTTTAATCAAGAAGAGGTTAAAATGTCATGATTCCAAATCTGAAATAGATGGTCTGAAATGGCAGATTCTTAAGAGAGAATAATTAAAGGAGTTGATGCCTCATTGTCTTTAACGATATTCCTTGCTGTTCCATCAAACCATTGAATAGATAAGAGGTGAGCAGTAAGTTTCAAGCTGATCTTTTGTATAGCCAGATAATTTAGACGAAAGCTCATAGGGATGGTGTGGAAAGTAAATTCACCTACCTGGCCTCCCAACTCCAACTTCCAGTAAATGGTGAATGAGTGACACCTGGACACATGGAGCAGAATAAAATTATTCTGTATATTCTGCTTTTCTTTTTGAAATTTGCAGTGTCGGGCCACTGACCGTGCATGCTATGATAATTGTAGTAATTTGCGCCTTGGAATCAGAGATTGCTATGTCTCTCCTGAATTTTAGACTGGGCAAATGAACTTTATTCATATTCTATTTTCACTTCACCTATGCTCAGAAGACTCAACCTACAATTATGTAAGATGGTTCATCCTACTTCTTTACCACAGTGACCATGATTTCCAGTGTTTAAAAAGTGAAAGAGAATACCACCTTCCAGGTAGGCTAGCACCTATTTTTTTTCCTTCTCTCTCCATTCTGGGAAAGTTCAGGATCAGAAACCTTATCAGGCACCTTCTCACCCTCGATTTAAATTCCAATTACTCTCCTGGGGTAAGGAAATAGGCCATTCCTAAATTTAAAAAATTTGCAACCAGGGGCAAATAGTGAAAGTATGTATTTATCACATCTCCTGTAGTGATTCTAATTCTCTGATATCAGTTCTTAATGGATCATTTCCCTTACATCTTTATATTTTATATGAAACTATACTTGAAAATGATCTAATGTTAGTCTACTTGTTCATGAATTCATAACTCTTTTCTTTTGCACTCTATTGTTCTTTAAAGTTTTTTTTCAAGTAAATCTGTATAATGCATGATGAAAATTTATCCTAAAGGGCTTCTTATATAAATGAGTGTGATAAACATCTCACTATGGTGACTGCTAATACATTAAAACCTTTTCAGTTGTTCTTTTCAAGAGGTTATTCTGAAAGATACAAAGCACTCTTCTTTAGACTCCATAGAGGCAGTGGAGAAATCACCTCCAAGTGAGGAGAAGCAGAGAAATGATGATGTATTAGTGATGAAGGATTCCTTTATCAATTAGGAAGCACCTTTGGACTTTCCATTGTCAAGGAGTGTGATAGTGATCTCATTGCAATTGCTTGGATAAAGAGGATAGATACTGCTTCCTTTTAGGGGACTCGACTGATCCTCAGAGTCAGATTTTACATACTATCCCAGTCTTTATTATGGATACAACAAAAATATCCAGAAGAGTTTAGCTGCTTATACCCAGGAGAACAACTTCAGGAGTGGCAGGGGCCACACTTTAAGCACTTCTTTTAGTTATTAGACAAGATCTACTTAAAGAGTTTGAGGGGGAAGACCATCAAATTGTGAGCTGAGCAACGGCTGGCTTTGCCTATACTGCTAGTGCTCTGATAACAAGAGGGGAAAAAATTCCCTTCTTCTTGTAAACCTGCTTCTTTTACAATAAAATGTAGTACAGTGTCTACTGGCTTTCTAGAATCCCTTCCAGTTTAAATGTGCTCTAGTATACAAACGTCTTCTGGTAAGCCCTTCAATACCAGCTCTTATTTACTTCATCCTCTGTGAAAATAGTACAGAAAAATTAAGCTGAAATTTTGAGCCAGTCTTGCAATATTATGCAAGTAATGAAAGGACTCAATAATGTCTGATCTGAATTTGGTGATAATTATGATACTATCTTCATGGTCTAGTTCTAGGACATGCAGATTGCCTGTTAAGAGTGAAATGCCATTTGGCGTGCCTGGGTGGCTCATTGGGTTAAGCATCTGACTCTTGATTTCAGCTCAGATTATGATCTCATGGTTCATGAGATTGAGCCCTGGGTCAGCCTCTGAGCTGACTGCATAGAGCCTGCTTGGGATTCTTATTCTCTCTCTGCTCCTACCCTGCTTGGCTTGCGTAAGCATGCTCCCTCTCTGTCTCTCCCTCGAAAGAAAAAGAAAGAAAGAAAGAAAGAAAGAAAGAAAGAAAGAAAGAAAGAAAGAAAGAAAGAAAATGTTATTCATCACAGCAGTCTAGTGTGGTTCAGCCAGTTGTTTATGTGATGTAGGCAACTTACCTAAATTATGTGTAGAAAGCTATCAACTGAAATTTTTAAAATTAAAAGAAAGTCACAGTCTAATAAACTTTTAACGAAGTAAAAGGATGAACATTAATCATTGTATCTGAAAATATTTCTCTAATTCACATTGGAGAAGTTGAGTTACACTTCCTGTGATAAATTGTGGTCCCCTTAAAGGCAAGAGCACTTTCTCATTCACCCTGGCACAGGGTAAAAGTATTAATAAGTATTTACTGAAGTGAATCTTATGAAATAGAACTTTAGGGAGTTCATCGATTGTGTGTGTTGGGACAAGCACTTTTATACACACAATGAACAAACAGGCACGATTCAGTACACAAGTTTAAGCACATTGCAGTAAACTTCATGAGGTATATAGAGTCAGAATTAGAAAATTAAAAAGGACCTTGGGGATTATCTAATTGTTTTATGATATTGAAATTTTATTTTAATGAGAGAACATGACTAGAAATCACATTCTCATTCTCTGGGAGCTGGGAATGTGAAAGAATTTATATTTAGCCTTTCTGAGGGAATTACCAAGTTAAAATAAGTTTAAATTCCAAAAGTGTAGAAAGGAGAATATCAGATCCTTCCTATCCCCACCTGTTTACCCTTTAGGCCTCTAGGAACTTCCTGTCTTCTGTTGTGTTATTTTGGTATGGATTGAGGGTAGCAGTGATTATTTTTCAGATGGGCTGATGAGACTGGGGGTGGGAGATAGAAAGATTGGGAGCTGAAATATTCAATGGAAAAGATACAACAATTACAACTCTTCTTTTTCTTCTGTGGTTATTCCAGTGTAAAGTGAACACTGTAAGTTACCTTAAAAGGAAGTTACACAAGCAGAAAGAGAAGAAAGTGTTTATTATAAAAGCAATAATATCTAACGAATTTGTGCTTCAAAAATATAATATTTTATGCAAGTTTAAAGCAATATATTACCTTATGTTTCATTTCAGTGTATGTTACTATAAACCCAACACCTGCTGTTTGCTAGGCACCGTGCTTGACCTTTAAAAACAAGATACCATCTTGGGGCAACTGAGTGGCTCAGTCAGTTAAGCAACCAACTCTTGGTTTTGGCTCAGGTGATAATCTTACAGTTGCGTGAGTTCAAGCCCCACATTGGGCTCTGTGCTGACCCTGCAGAGCCTGCTTGGGATTCTCTCTCTCTCTCTTTGCCCCTCCCCTGCTCAGGCTCTCTCTGTCTCTATCAAAATAAATAAACTTTAAAAAAAAAGGTATCATCTCATTTAATATTCATGGCATTACTGTTATTATTTTTGCTTTACAAATATATAAAGAAAATGAGGATCCCTTAGAACAGTCAAATGTTTGCTCAAGGTCACAAGACGGTCAATGTATGAGCTATGTTTTAAATAGAATTTTCTTGACTCAAATGCTGTTTTCATAATGGGCTGCTCTCTCCCCAGTGGACATCAGTTGAACTGAATCTAGTGTAAAACGGCAGGTAGATGAAGGGTACTAGCTTTGGGACTAATTCCATCCTTTACTAACTAGCTGTGCTGAAAAAATTTAGTTCCATCAAAGTAAAGCTCAAAAATCAGAAAACTCATCAGTGGTGTGAGAAATCATGATAGTGGTTACCTTTGCGAAGTAGCCACTGGGAATGGATATGAGACAGATCTCTGGCTGAGCACTGGTGATCTATTTTTTTAGACCAAGGGGTGGTTAAATGGCTAGGTTCACTTTGAGAAAAATTCAGTGAGCTGTACACTAATGGTTTATGAACTTTTCTGCACGAACGCAATACTTTAAAAGTTTTCTTTCAGTTGACATAATTTTATGAAGAATTTGATTAGCACAGTAAGTTTTTATGAGAATATCAAATGCTGCTTCCACAATAAAAATAAAAATAGTGGTGCTGGGAAAACTGGACAGTGATATGCAGAAAAATGAATCTGGACCACTTTCTTACACCATACACAAAAATAAACTCAAAATGGATGAAAGACCTAAATGTAAGACAGGAAACCATCAAAGTCCTTGAGGAGAAAGCAAGCAAAACCTCTCTGACCTTGGCTGCAGCAACTTTTTACTCAACACGTCTCTGGAGGCCAGGGAAACAAAAGCAAAAATGAACTATTGGGACCTCATCAAAATAAAAAGCTTCTGCACATTGAAGGAAACAATCAGCAAAACGAAAAGGCAACCGACGGAATGGGAGAAGGTATTTGCAAACGACATATCAGACAAAGGGTTAGTATCCAAAATCTATAAAGAACTTATCCAACTCAACACCCAAAAAACAAATAATCCAGTGAAGAAATTGGCAAAAGACATGAATAGACACTTCTCCAAAGAAGACATCCAGATGGCCAACCGACACATGGAAAGATGCTCCACATCACGCATCATCAGGGAAACACAAGTCAAAACCACAATGAGATCCACCTCACACCTGTCAGAATGGCCGACATTAGCAACTCAGGCAACAACAGATGCTGGTGAGGATGCGGAGAAAGAGGATCTCTTTTGCACTGCTGGTGGGAATGCACACTGGTGCAGCCACTCTGGAAAACGGTATGGAGGTTCCTCAAAAAATTAAAAATAGAACTACTCTACAACCCAGCAATTGCACTACTAGGTATTTATCCAAGGGATACAGGTGTGCTGTTTCAAAAGGGCACATGCACCCCCATGTTTATAGCAGCACTATCAACAATAGCCAAAGTATGGACAGAGCCCAAATGTCCATTGATGGATGAATGGATAAAGAAGTGGTGTATATATACACAATGGAGTATTACTCAGTGACCAAAAATAATGAAATCTTGCCATTCACAGCTACGTGGATGGAACGAGAGGGTATTATGCTAAGTGAAATCAGTCAGAGAGGGACAAATACCATATGATTTCACCCATATGAGGACTTTAAGATACAAACCAGATGAACATAAGGGAAGGGAAGCAAAAATAATATAAAAACAGGGAGGGGGACAAAACATAAGAGAACAATCTCTCTTAAGTATGGAGAACAAACAAAGGGTTTCTGGAGGGGTTGTGGGAGAGGGGTGGGCTAAATGGGTAAGGGGCATTAAGGAATCCACTCCTGAAATCATTGTTGCACTATATGTTAAGTAACTTGGATATAAATTAAAAAAGTAAAAAAATAAATAAATAAAAATTTTTAAAAAAGTAACCCTGGGGTGGGGTTACTAATATAAATTAGGTTGTGGCACAAAATGACAAAGATCTTTTTCTTAAAATTTTTAAAAGTGAGATGTGCTGCCTTATGATGCAGTGAGTTTGCAATCACTAAATTTATCTAAGGTAAAGATAGAAACATTCCTATTAATAAATCTTAAAGGGGAGTCTTTAAAGGGTGGAGGTAGACAGAATAACTTCCAAGGAACTTTCTTACTCTAGGAGACATAATTTTAACCTTATCATGAACAAACACAAGCTCCTGAATGTGTTCTCCCAAATAATTTTCCAAACACTGGTCATCAGTGAGCAAATCATTTAAACTTTCAAGCTGATTCCACCTGAAAGAACACGTATTTCTCAGTTCCTTGTATTTTTGACAACTCTTTTGTTATATGATTTAAAAATATATATGACTAAACTACTGGTTAAGCAAGAGATTATGTCCAGATTTTTTTTTTTATTCTTAAGAAAAATCTAAAATAATCCCAAACAGTTGACTACTCTATTGGTAAAAGATGATGTGCCAAGGGAAAATTTTAAATGATGCTAAATATATCTATTCACTGTTCCAGGAGTGCCTTGTGAAAAATTGAGCAAGTTCTATTTATTTCTCCCCTAAATAAATTAGATATGCATAATGTGTGTATGTGTTCACATAAACATCATCATGTATTTTTCATATTATATAGCAAAGAGATTTTTATAATGGGTCCTGATTCGATTTGTGCCCAACTTTAGGTGCATGAAAGGGACAGACTGGTACATGTTCTACTTTTAATTTACAGGACTGCCTCCTCCTGACTGTCAAGTCATTTGTGGATCCCAATAATTCTTAAATATTTGGTTCAGAGACCCAGGAAGTAAATTTGGTATAGTCAACACAGTAAAATGGAGACACGCACAAATTTAACATATACTTGCAGAGAATTTTCAGATCCTTTGTTTTCCATCCACTTACCCTGCAATGTCAATAGATCCCAGGTTTCAAGCTCCTAGCCTGGTAAACTAATATGTGCAGTAGAGGCAACTAAGTAATGCTGACAATGTTGCTGACTTTGTTAGAATGTTAAACGCTGTTAGGCATTGCACCCTGCATGGCAAATTCAGTTTAAGGTTCTTTAAGCTGTTACCGAAGCATTAACTATTTATCCTCATCCAAAACTGTGCCAAGCATTGCATAAAGTGAATATATATCTTTAGAACTTCAGGAGAAACTCCTGGTTGATGCTACATTTTTGGCTATATTAAGTGACTCAAATGGGAGAAGAGCCATAAAGGTCAATTAATAATTTACTAAGAAATTATTAAGTTATACTGGTCTTTGAGAAATTTATGATCTATTTTTCTTCTAGGGCTAATACTGGATTCACCCCCAACCTGAGTTAAGAATCCAGTTGACCACTTAGATTTTGATGTTTTTATATGCAAAATGAAGGGGTTAATGCTTGATTGCTTCGCAACCTTAGAACTGTAGATTTTTTTTTTAAAGTTGTATTTCTATGTATTTATTTCAATCAAAGGAGTTTAAAGAACATTATTTAATCCATAGAAAATAAGCACTTGGTGCTTGAATATTATACTAGTTTTTCTTTTGTAAATTAAGCTAAGGAATGAGGATGCTGCCTTTGGTGGCAAACTCTTTTCCTGTAACATGATCAATTACCTACACTGAATCATTCATCTCTCCATGGGATAAATGACACATACCTTTAAAAATTTATCTTCACCTGGCAAAGTTTCCACTTTCTGCTGATTTATCTGCGTGTCCTCTGTTGGTAGATGTGCACATTTGCAGAGGATTTTTTCCAGTAATTGGCATCTGATGAGCCAATCTGTGTCTCAAACTATGTTTGAAGTAGTGTCCTTTAACTAATAGTCCTTTAAAATACCAAGTATCAATATTAGTTCTAAAAAGATCATATAATTCATTTTTATAACTTAGATCAGTAATTCCCAAATAGGAGTATAGCTGAGTCTCCGAGGGAGAGAGAGGACAGTGTAAGATATTATATTTACCCAAAGCAGCAAAGGTTAAAAAAGGTTGAGTGACTCTGTCATGAAGAAAAATTATCTGGACACTCTGGAGATCTTTCATCAAATGGAAAAAAGAAAGTTCACAAAAGTTAATTGATTTTAAAAAATAAACTGGATCTAGAACAAATGAATTTTAATGACTATTTTTCAAAAAATGATTACTTTGTTAATTCTGAATTGTAAAGCTAAAAGTTGGTGTATGTATGGGATAATATGGAGAACACCAGACAGAAAGCAAGAAAGAGCTGGGTTCAAGTTCCAGCTCGGTTACTAAATGATGGGGCTTTCACTATTCCAGGCTTCCATTTTCCTTTATGAAAGTGAAGGGACTAGCCTACGTGATTTCTAAATGCCTTAAAATTCTGCTACTCTGTAACTCTACTAAGTTTTTATGCCTTTTTTAAAATAAAACTATTGTATAGATTCTATGTCAAAAACAAAAACAAAAACACCTAATACTTGAGGGATGACAGCTATGATTCTTTCTAACCAGAACACAAGTCCTTGTCTCTCTGGCCCACAGACTCACAGATCATGTACCTTAACCGATCTATACCGGAATCACTTGTGCAGTGTCATCAACCTCGAAGCTCTTATTCAGTAGATCTAATGGTGCACCTGAACCTGTGTCATCTGAACACCTCTCAGTGATGCTTGGTTGAAAATCACTCTTTCACGTTCTTTTGACAAAATGTCTCTTGAGTTTAAGTTGCAAAGATTTATGACAACAAGGGAAACAGATACAAAGTTATAATCTCAGAAAAGAGGGTTTCTTTCTTTGCCATCTGTGGATAAACTCAATATTTCTTATTTATGACCCTCACCGGATCAGAGTTTACAGATGTTAGATATTTGAGTATTTTGCTGTGACAACAAATTATCAGGGAATAAGAATTTAGTTGGCATTGAGATAGACTATGTATAAGGCAAGAGGAACACACATACGTATTTTAAATTATATATGCTTAAATATAGTGCATAAGCACATAATGATAACTTAATAATAAACTTTTAATCTCTGATACCTTTGTCCCTCTAGCTCCATTTGGCACTTTTTTCACCCTTCTCTACCCAGCTTCTTTGCACCAGGAGACTGACCTGAATGAACTGTAATTGTCCCCAAAGCCTCTGGCCAATGCCTAATTCTGGTAGGACATCATATGAAAGGAGAAAAGTAAATTAAGTGTATTTTTGTTTCTAGATCTCTCCTGGAAAGGTCATATTTGGCTGGCTGTGTCCCTCAACCAAAGATCATGGTGCTCTTTGCTTTCAAGCTCTGATGATTACCCCTTTCCTCATCCATTGAGGGAAGGTAACCAACGCTGTTGCAACTGGCTCCCAGTTTGTTGCACTAGCCCTGTGGCTTTTCTGCATTTACACTTTATAAATAGATCCTTGTAAATAAACCCTCCTGGAATTATCTTATTTTGAGCATGACATTGATTTCCCACTTACTGGGATCCTGACTGATACAGATGTTAAAGGTGACTTTGAGACTCTTTGATAAGTATGAAGTGGAATATGTGAAAACTCGAGCTGTAGTTTGTTAAAAAAAAAAAAAAAAGGTATGCCTATACAGTTGAAGAACAGGGTGGTAAAAGTCATGTTAAAATTGAAGTAGTAGTGAATATGAGAAAATGGGACGTTGGTTTGACCTAGGATATTAAGAAGAAGCAAGGAGATGTGAATTTCAACTGAATACAAATATGAAATCACAAGGCTGAAACCGGTAGTGTTTCTGTACCTGCTCCAGAGACACCTGATCTGTGATTAACAGAATACTATGGGCAAGCTGGAAGGAGTTCCTAGAGGAGTAACAAAATGATAAAAAAGTGCTGGAGGACTGACATGTGAGAAGAGATTAAAAGGATGAAATCACCGGGCTTTAGCTAAGTGACTAAGGAGCAACATTCAACTGTCTCCAATCTTGTGAAGGTTATAGACTCCTAAAGAGAGGCAGTGATTACTACAGATCAAGGGAATAGTGCTCTGTGTAAAGAGACAACTTAAGAAGGGAAAAGTTTACCTCAAATAACAAGCCCGTTTTCTAATGTAGAGCTATTTTGTGTCTTATAAAACTATGTTACAGAGTTAAGTGTTACATATTATAGTCTTTGAAAAAGACAAAATCAAACAAATTACAAATTATTACTTAATATTCTATATGTAGGTTCTCTATAATCTATTATCTATTGATGTATCTTAGAAATCAGCCTTCCATAGCATATTTAGAAATAAAAATAATGCCTGCTATTATTACAGTAAGTTTTGTGTTAGACATTTAACACACAGCTCATTTAATCGTTAACATTGCATAACAGTTATAGAAAATGAGGGTTAGAAAATTTGAGCAAAATTCTGAGCGTTGCCCAGCTACTAAGTGGCAGAGCCCGAATACAACCCATGGGTCTTTATCTCTGTCTCTGCTTATCATCCTTCAATAGTTAAGTTACTTCTGTATATTATTGTATCTATAAATTTTCATTCTTCTATTGTTTACATGACTGTAAGGATTATTGACTAATTCTTTAAATTATTTTGTTACTATTTTCCTTGAATACCTAGTGATATATTTAGGTAACTTGGATTATGTCTACTCAAAGTTTATGGTCATGAACTTTGCCAAGGATAGCCATTTCCATAGCCATTTTCCATTCTTGCACAATCCGTGAGGTTACCACTCCTTCTTGTTTTATGGGTAAGGTAAGGCCCAAATAACTTAATTTCCTTATTCTAGATCCTACTCATTTTTAATTAAAAAAATAATTTCCTGAACCACTATTTTATGCAATTCAAATTGTCCAATAAGTTATAATATACTTACAAAGCTATGATATTAAAGAAATGCTATTGGACAGCCCGCCTTTTTTAATTAATCACCTCTCACAATTTAATTAATTGAGGGGCATCTGGGTGGCTCAGTCAGTTGAGCAACTGACTCTTGGTTTCAACTCAGGTCATGATATCATGGTTAGTGAGTTCGAGACCCACATCTAGCTCCATGCAGACAACAGGGAGCCTGCCTGGGATTCTCTCTCTCCCTCTCTTTCTGCCCCTCCCCTGCTCTCTCTGTCTCTCAAAAGAGATAAGCTGAAAATTTATTTTTTTATGTTTTTAATTTAATTCATTGAGTCAAAGAGATAGCGAAAGATCTTGCTCATGTCTAATATTTCAAAGAGTACAGAAGAATATCAAGTCAAGAGTCTCCTCTACCCTACAACCCTCAACCACTATGATCAGAGATAACCACTGCTAACAATGTCTTCTGTGTCTTTCCAGGAATTTTCTGTGCAAATATCTGTACACACTTTCTTTTCTCACTTAGCTATTTATCTTGGTTATCTTTCTGTATCAATATATAAAGAGCTACTGTAGCCTTTTAATGACTACAAAACATTTTATTGTATGGGTGTCCCAGTATTTACTTTCTTGTTGATGGATGTTTGTATAGTTTCTAGAGTTTTAAAATAATTCTGTTATGAATACACACACACACACACACACACAAATTTATCTTTGTATACTTAGGTTGTACTGATAAGGCAATTTCTAGCTGGAACATTCCAGGGCCAAAGCTTATGCATATTTAATTTTTTTAATAGGTATTTACCTGATTGTCATCCCCAAAGTGGGTTTTACACGAACACAAAAATTCAGTGGTCTAAAAAGGCTGCTCACATTTTAAAACTCACATCAAACTCCAAGATTTCATGGTATTAACTTCTGCTCTGTGGGCATGAAATGGCAATTTGCCAAAGATGAACATTTTATTCTACATAAATATTTCACTCCTGGGCCAGGCTTACCATTGCTCATATATATTTTCAAGTCAATAACATATCACTTGTGTGTATTTTTCCATAGCTTAATTAAAAGAAACTCACTAATGTTTAAAATAACGGATTTGACTAATTATTTGTTCTAGGCCTTGGCTTAGGCCATTTCTCCCACCTGGAAAATCCGCTTCACTCCAACCCTGCATGTCTGTATCCTACCTACCCTTCATGCTTTATTTCAAATGATGCCTTCTCCATCTAAATCATGTTTCCTGAGAATTCCCAGCACCTCTATTTAACCCTTTTATAGTTCACATTTTACACTCACTGTAAGGCCCTGTTAAATAGTAGCTACCATTATTATTAGGCACTGGATTTTTCCAGTTCTACAAATGTTCTTATTTTTTTCCGTCTGCCCTTGTCTGCTCCAATAGATTGATTTAGCTCAAACTACATATTAGTATTGTGGTTGTTTTTATTTTTAAGATCAACTGGTTATAACAATTTTTAATTGTAAAGCTTCAGATTTTTCAACACAGTAAAAAATGATCTAAAATGTCTTTTTAGAACTCAGCTCATAAACAAATGCAACTTTAAAAACTGAGAGTTAAATCTGAAACATACTGGTGAGAGTAACATGGATGCTATCATATTAAAGGCCTTTGGAGGCGAGCTAGCATAGTTTACACGCCATTGGACCTATTTATAGAGCTGACTCCTTTCTGCAATGTCAACTGTAACATTATACTTATTTTAAGCCTCAGTATCTCAAATATCAGCCTCTACTAGTTGTACAGTTCTCTCTTATTTGATACCAGAGAGCCCAATGGAGTCTTCTGAAGAACCTAGTCAGATTAGCAAAGATAACTTTTTAGAAGTTCCTAATTTGTCTGATTCTCTTTCTGAAGATGAAGAAGTTAAAGCTACCTTCAAACCTGGTTTCTCCCCTCAACCTAGTAGACGAGGTTCTGATTCTTCTGAAGATATGTACCTGAGCACTCCGTCTTCAGGTACAAGAAGAGTTTCATTCGCTGACACCTTTGGATTCAATCTTGTGTCTGTCAAAGAATTTGATTGCTGGGATTTACCGAGTGTTTCAACCAGTTTTGACTTAAGTAAGGACATTTTCCACACAGAAGAATATGTTTTATCTCCACTCTTTGAGTTGCCTTCTTCAAAAGAAGATCTTATGCAGCAACTTCAAGTACAGAAAGCAATACTGGAGTCAACTGAGTATCCTCCTGGGTCTACGAGTATGAAGGGCATTATTCGAGTTTTGAATATTTCTTTTGAGAAGTTAGTATATGTGAGAATGTCCTTGGATGACTGGCAGACACATTATGACATTTTAGCAGAATATGTCCCAAATTCATGTGATGGTGAAACTGATCAGTTCTCCTTTAAGATTTTATTGGTTCCCCCTTACCAAAAAGATGGCAGTAAAGTTGAGTTTTGTATACGTTACGAAACTTCTGTTGGTACGTTTTGGTCAAATAATAATGGCACAAATTATGTACTGATTTGTCAAAAGAAAGAACAAGAGCCGGAGCCTGTAAAACCACGGGAAGACGTTCCTAATAGACAAATAAAAGGCTGCTTAAAGGTAAAATCAAGGTAAGGATATGTCTTACATTCATTACTCTTCATAGTCTTAAAGTATTTTATGTCATTCTTCATTTCATGTGTTGTAAGAAATAGCCATTCTGTTTAAAAATATACTGCTCATTATATAGAAAACAACGGTGCTAGGCTTTAACAACGTCAGTGCTATTCAAATAATAGCACTGTGTTATCTCTCCTCCAAATGCAAGGAAAAATATGGGTATAATATAATAAATGGAGAAGCAGGGGAGTACAATGTGCATATTGCCCGCCTAATGACTTACAAATTGTTAAATTCAACCATGGAATGTAGATTCTTAACATGTAAAACTTCTTTTTGACATATATAGTATATTTACTTTCAGTGGCTTTTAAATGTCTATGCCATACTTCAAAACATTTCTGATTCTCACAAAACAGTGTTTCAATATGCTCTTAGTTCTCAGAAATTTGTAGGCTTCCCTCCAAACTTTTTAATGACTGATTAAGTCATATAGGGGTGTTTGGAGTGATACGTGTTAAGTAAATCCTAACAGTGATGACTTTAACGACAAACTAAGAGAAAGACAAAAGTATATGAGTTATGTATGAATCACATAGAAGTTTATAATTATAAACAAATATAACATTATAGAACACAAAGTAGCATAAGTTAGTAAAAGCAAATGGAGCAGAATTAAAAAAAAAAAAAAATGACCCAAATAGAAATAAGGAGATTCAGCTTTATAGATCAGAGATTTGGGATGTGACTCCTCATTAGTAACCCTGCTCTCCTGTTAATATGAAAAAATAAAGAAAACTGCATTCGGCTGTCTCCACTGTAGAGTTGGCTAATTTCCATGACACTAGGTTAGTAGATAAAACATCCAGGAGGAGATAGATTCCTTCTGATCCTCCAAGTGTCTCAGTGGGAAAGTCGACATTGCTCCACAAGTCACAGGCAAATGTTTGATTGTCCTTTGGGTGGTCCATCCTAACTGTTACTAGACCTAAAGATTCTCACAATTGCACCAGAAATAGTGTAATTTGAAGAGGGAACTGTATTAGGAATCAAGACACTGAGATTCCAAGTGGAATTTAATAAAAAATATAAGGAATAACGTTGGAAAAATTTTAACCTCTTTATGCTTTAATGTCTTGATTTATTATATGATAGTAAATAATAACACTAAATGTGTTAGTCTAACACATTGATGAACTAAATATAACATAGGTGGAAGCAATTCAATCATATAAAATATTTCTATTTTCATTATCCTTTAAAGTCATTTGAAAGATTGGCTTGCTCCACTTTGAGAAGTTTGCCAACTTTCTCAGTCCAAATAAAACTTTCTCAGATTTTAACTGATGCTGTTAAGAGAACAGTATAACCATAATCTCTACATGTGCTAAAATAATAACTTAGATGTTTATGAAATTACTTGGCAACATGTTACCTATATAGACAAAATAAGTTCAACACTATTTAACAAAGTAATGTATATACACAAACATGCACATTGAATACTTTACAATATCTATTAAACGTGCTGCAACTTGCTCTCTCTGTTAGTGAAAAGCAAAATTTAGAAAGGTCACAACCTTATTGTCAACATGCTAATAGAAGAAGCAGTGTTTAAGTCCAAGGTATTTTCTGAAGTTTAAGATGCAGCTTTAAAAATACAAGCAGTGAACTATGGTATAGATAGAGGATTCTTTTGATAGATAAACCCTGACTTGAAACCAAGAACAAAAAAGGGCAACTGATAGGTCTAATCTTCCACCCCAGTTATGATATTATTGGAACTTCTCCTAGTCTAAGATATGTATAACTATATACATCCATACACACATTTGTATTCAGAACAGTAATCATTGGATTCATAGCGGACACCATTCAAGTTTTAATATTGCTTTGGGGAAAAACCTGAGAAGAACTAAACCACAAAATGGTCTAAAGGCCTGTAAAGTTTCCTAATGAGTTATAAAAATGGAAAAAATCTCTCTCCTTCAAAACCACAAATACATTTTCTGCACTTCTATAACTTAAAAATGACCAACATAATTCAAACCACATTTTGAAAAAAGCATTTGCCTCTGGAGGAGGCCTTTTGTGCTGAGTTTCAGTCCAACATGAATTTTTACATCTGATTTATATACCACTCAAAATGGAGTGTATAAAGGAAATCCTGACAGATCCTTAGAACAGCATGTGCCGTAATAGAATATTTATACAGCTTTTCCATGATATAATTTATATGCAATGGGGTTTCAAATATTCCTAAAACTCACACAAGAGAGCATTATCAAATTTCTAAATGAATATTGCAGTTGGATTTCATTGTGAAGAATTTAGTTAGGGAAAAAGAGCACACCTTATTAGTGTTATTTTGCAAAACATGTAGTTGGCTAAAATAAAAGTGAACTAATACTTATTTGATCAAAAAATTATAGTTTCTAAAATATCCTTCTCCCTTCAAAGAGTTATGGAATCTAGATAGGTTTTTTGTTGTTGTTGTTGTTGTTGTTGTTGTTGTTGCTGTTTTTAGTGTTTCCACACTTCCTCCATAGCTTAATTTGGAGGGCACTTCTTCCATAGGATAAATACAGAAGAGAAATTTATGTGGATTTTTGCTCCATACATGCAAGCAATTGATAATACTGTGTTATATAACTCAGAGTTAAAGTGAAAATAAACTGTCCTGATGCAGACAGTAACATCTAGCTCCAATTCTTTTTAAAACCAAAGTTAATTTCCTATCAGGGTCCTGGAGATTGTATCTTCTGAAAGTGTCAATAATTCCTTCTAATAAATACAGAATGAACTGTGGGAACACATTTAGTGAGGTAGGATTTCTGTTATGTCAATCACCCTAGGCACTATGCTTTTCCTGTGGAGATTTTTTTCAGGTCAGAGTCTGAAAATCTCTACATTGATATGGCTGTCTATTTGATGTTTGTTAATCTATCCACTTTGACAGAAAGAATTATCTAGAGGGAGAGGAAAGCAGAGTTTGTAACTCTCAGGCATGTGACTGAGAGTGACCCAAAGGTATTTAATTGCACGGAAAGTCATGCATCATGAGATACTTGATAAGTGTCACCACATATATGGCACAGGTGTATGTGTTAGCAAACAAACTAAGCAGATTTCTGATCTGCATTCCTTGGGATTTATTTCAAAATAAATGACCAAAAGAAATAAATGACATTGATATAAATTACATTAAATTTACAGAGATAAATAAGCCAAAAATAGCATGCATAAGCAGTTAAAATTACAGGCTTCAGAGTTAAACATATCTGGCTTTGAGTCCAAGCTCTACCATGCTGGCTGTGTGACTTTGGGCAAGTTAAGTTTGGTTTCTTCATCTGTTAATTGGGAATAACAGTAGTACTACTATCTTCTAGGGGTTGAGATTTCTGTGGCATGATACATATTAACTTCTATGGCACAGTGTCTGGCCATGGTAAGTTTTCAGTAAATGTTAACCAGCATAAAAAAAGACAAGGCTAACTTTAGCTTTAGGTGGATCTCAAAAACCCTAGAAAGGCTCAACCTGCCCCAAAGTCTTGATACCAAGACTTTCCTTTCAGGGTTCCCAACTTTTCAGCTTTGGAGAGCCATTCCTTTGTCTGTTGCAGGATTTTAATCAATAAACAAAACTAATTCAATTGCAAATTTTCGTGAGAAATGTGTCACCTTATATCTGAAACACCCTGAAACTGGGTTTCTTAATGAGTATTAAAATTTCCACATTTACTAGATGACAAAATGGAGGAACAGAAAGGAAGGGGTAAAAAAAAAAAAAAAAAGGCATGAATTTCAACATTGAACAGACAATGCATATTAATCCCAGTAAAATATATAGTTAGTAGCTAGGTGACTGTGGACATATTACTTTACTTCTCAGCGCCTCAGTTTATTCATCTGTAAAATAGGGGTAATGATGCCTGATATTGTGATGATTCAATTACCATAAAATTAGATACTTTTAAGGCTTCTAGTAGAGTGCTGGCCACATACAGAGTAGTCATCAAAAGCAAAGCATATTCGCCATGATTATCAAATCTTGTTCAGCTAATTTCCTGATTCTTGGACTTGTATGATTTCTCTAGACCTCATAGTCTACCTTGTTCAGGTTCCAAAACTCATTCAACAAGTGTTTATTAAGGACCTGTGTGTTGTCAGACACCAGTATCCATGAGAAAAACATGGCTGCAAACATGACTCTGAGATGAGGAGAGGCCCCAAAGAAAAGGCCTCCCAGGGGCTGAGAGAAGAGAAAGGGAAAGAGAGAGACCATCAGCTCCGATTCTTTGGGTATACGATGGGATAAAAAATAAAGTAAGAACCATTTACATTATGTTTCATGTTTTCTAGAACATGTGATCTATCACTGATCTTGTGCAAGGGCTAGAGGAGTGACCTTTTTGTTCCCCCACCAGCTGCTAAATGTATGTTCCCAACTGTTGGGTACACAGACTGACTTCATCTGGTTTTCTATTTTATTAAGTGAACCCAATTTATTATTTTAAGTAAAGAAATGGCATGATATAGGTGTTGGATGGTATTTATAACTTGGCCAGGTGAATGCAAATAAATTCCTGAAAGATTTCAATGCCAAAGGAGAAAATTGATCAGTCTTCAATTTTTGTACCCGAGAATAGAATAAGGCACATTCAAGAAGGGAAAAGAGAGAAATATTTTCTAAAGCATGATTTTAAGATTACAGAGAGTTTACCTTTCAGGGTGGTATAAAATCGTCAAAATGAAGCCAAGAAAAGCATTGGAAAATGGAGCATAAGATATGGTAATGTTGCATGTTCCAGTCAGGCCCATTGGATCGTGAGACTTCCTTAATTTACACTTACAGTATAATCTGGGATCCTGGAAATAGTCCAAAGAGGTGTAAATAGCCCCATGAGGCCTTTAGGACTTAATGTATTCCATAACTAACTTGTTGTGAGTCCGTACTAATTGTGGAAGCCAGGTCTGGTTAAAGCGGGGGGGACCCTGGCAAGGCCATATGGAAACATAAAACGCAGCTGCACAGGACCTGTCAAGAGGACCGTTTAGAAGCTGCCAGCTGGTTGACAGCAAGGAGCCAAGTAGCTTAGTTTCCTTGGAGATCTACCAGGGCTTTGTGGCTTCCTGGTTTTGTATAAACCCATAGCCCTAGAAGCCTAGATTCCATGGAGTAGTTTTGGAGCCTTTTCTGAGAGAAGAAGAACATGAGAGTCTCATCATTCAAGGTGTTTCTGAAGCTCTGGTTGAAGGAAATCACTATGGATCCCGTTTCTTACATGGATCCTCTGGATCTCCATGAGACTTTACTTCCCACCCAAAGCCCATCTGCAAGTCTACGCAAATTCTGATAGGGCCCAAGCATTCTGAGCCAATAAGGCTTCAAGAAGAAAAAATGATTATAATTTGGGACATTTAGTTTTCCACCTTCTTCCAATTTTGCTGCCTGTGGCTCTTGTCCCTCTTCTAAGTTTTTACCCCAACACCCCAACAGAAATAATATAGGGGAAGTGACCTCAGGAGCAGACACCTGAGGTGGGCCCGACTCCTTAGTGCCCTGGCAGACGTAAAAGGTCTTCTACGCTCTGACACTTCACCTTGAAACCATGCCTGAAACTTTTACACACACACACACACACACACACACACACACACACACACACTTCCCTTCCTTAAATGCAGACACATCTAGGATGGAAGGGACTATCTTTATCTTACACCTGATTAAAGTCAGCTGCACAAGGGGGCTTTAAGTGTGGATTGAAACAATGGAAATGGATAATTTTAGAGCAGAGAGCATTATGGGATACAAGGCAAGTTTGTGTACGGAGTTGTAGTAAAGGCTCCATAGAGGCAAGAGGACTCGGGGGGGTGGGGGGGGGGTCTGGACTGTATGTGTGTATTGAAGGGAAAAGGTGGATTCCATAAACAATGAGGCCTAATGGAAATAGCATACCATTTAAAGTCGGGCAGATTTGAGCTGTCAGTATAACTAATTACTAACTGTGCAAACTTGGATAAATTATATTTTTCATCCTTTTCACTAAGGCCAAAATAGGGATAATAATTTCTACTTGGCAGAGGTGCTATGAGAAATACATGAGTTAACATATACAAGCATCTGTCTCAGTTGCTGATACTTTATATGCACTCAAAATGGCATTGGTGATAAATTCCACTTTTTAAAGTTTATTTATTTATTTTGAGAGAGATGCAGAGAAAGTGAGTGGGGGAGGATAACAGAGAGGGTTAGAGGATCTGAAGCAGGATTCGTGCTGCAGACAGCCTGATGCAGGGCTTGAACTCATGAACCTCAAGATCACGACCTAAGCTGCAGTTGGACACTTAACTGACTGACCCACCCAGGCACCCTGATAAATTCCACTTTTATAAATCTTGTATATGGCTAGTTCTATGCTCAGGATTAATGGAGGCATGCTTTTTTTTCTTATAATAATTTCTGCTACCAGGACCCAGGCTAATACAAAGAGTTTCAATTTTAGTTGTATTATAGATTCAATAAGCTTTTGGTCACCAATCAGGGACACCAATATTGATGCCACTGCTGCTATGAGGAAAATTATTTCCAAATTCCAGCAATTTCTGGGTTACAAAAAAAAAATCTGGATTGCCTGTTCATAAGTTGAACACTACTTACAAAAAACTACAACGTGTTTCTTTTTAAGGTAGTTCTTAAAATAGTTCTTTTGGACTAAATAAATAAAGTTACCTGCACACGACTTCACCTTATCACTTTATACCTATGAATAGAAGATGAAATTGAATTTTATGTAGTTCTTTTCCTCTAAGAAAATATATTATATACCATTGCATTTCAGTCATTTCTTTGTTTTAAAGCATTCTCCGTACCCTACCTCTATATAAAAAAGAAAAAATCTCCTCAGGACATATGTCTCGGATCTTTTCAGGCTTTTATTCTGCTTCTCTAATAGTTTTACTTGGGTAAATGCCATGGTAGTGTTATTATCTATTATATAAGTAATAACTGGTTTTGAAAGCTTAATCATATCACCCTGCTGTTTAAAGATTTTATGACAAAATAGAAATTGCTAGATTGGAATGCTATATGGCATTGTTTAGTGACAGAGACCAACTGTACATTAAACAAATCTGTCTCAGGAAATTTTGCTACTCTCTCCCCCTCAAGTGAAAGGGTCTGAAAATGGGGTGTGTTGCAAATAAGTACCATTTACGTCACAAATAGAAATGGGATTCAAACTGTCATAAGACAATGACTGTCCTATGTGTGGTTGTGGATTTGAATTTTATTTACCCCTTTTGAAATCTGTAGTAGTAAAAAAGACAAAATATCCCCCAATTCAGATTTGTAAAGCATGCCAAATAGTAGGCCCTTTTCTTAATTATGTGAAACAGATTTTATAGCCCATTTAACATTGATGGTATTCTGATTTGTTTTACAGATTTAAGCTATGATACAAATCAAATAGACTATAACTTCCTAAGTAAAACCCCAAGCTTATTTTCATTCTTAAAAATTACTGTGGATGTCCATACACAATTACAAATCACATAGAAATGTGTAGGTAAATTTCAGCTTCATAAGCCATGTGTGAAATGAAACTGGGAACAATACTCACGTTTTACTAATATCTCCCTTTGAGGATTAATACAGCTGATTTTATAATGTACTGTCATATGTTAAATCTTTTGGGTATTTACCAATAGAAGCATTGCACAGATTTTGAAAATCACATTCAGGTGCAATAGAAAATATAATCTTCACATATATTCTAAGTAGGTCTCTATTGTGTTTGGTGTAAATAAAGTTACAATCATTGTTTCCAATGTTAAAACACACTTGATTTCTGAGTAATTTTCAACAAGTCGTATTGTTTTAGAAAAGACCGCTTAATTCTTTTGCTTCCAGGCAGACTTATGCCAAAAACTACTCGGGCCGAATGGTTATATATTCTCTTATTAATCATCTACCGGGAAATTGTGCTCTTCAGTAATGTATTCTATCAGGAATTCCTTGTCTTTTATGTCCCATTCATATTGTTCTAGGTCTTTAATCTTGCCATTTGTTTCCTCGGTTTCCGTGACTGATTTCTATTTTCTTTGTCAAGTAACCTAACAGCTTTAGATTGTTACCCTGCAGGCCTAACTAGTAAACTAGTTGGTAGTATTCTAATGCAAAAATCAAAGAAGAAAAAAAACCTCCTCACCAACTAGATTTTCCGAAGGAGTGAAGGGTATCACTATTCCAAGGATGGCACTGTGGGCACTAACATTTCAGGTGTGGCAGGGAACAGAAGGCTGCTAAACAGCTCTCCCGATCCTGCCATTAGTAGCTTTGAGTTCTGAGTTCTGGAGTGATTGTTATTATTACTGTACTTCCTATGGGAGTCACAGAAGAGAAAGATACTTAATTTACAAAATTACAAAGTTAGAGGTATTTCAGAAGATTACTCAGTGTATTTCTCAATTCTACCTAAAAAGATAGCTGTTAGAATCTTAGACAAATAATGAATAGTTTAGAATAGCTATGTACACTATTTTATAGATATCTAATATTTTAATAAAATTTCACTCAAGAATATAACTGTATAAGACAATGAAAAGAAATTTTGAATAGGTTTATAAAAGTCAAATGTAGTCTAAGCCAGCTGAAATTTAAATTGTTAAGTGTATCCTTTTGTAGAAAGGTTAATACAATGTCTACAAGCAGAATTCATCTGAATAGATGTTAAATTTCTTGACTGTGTGTGTGTGTGTGTGTGTGTGTGTGTGCTATTTGCTTTAATGAATATATGCAGAGGACTGGGAAAGCTAATCCAATTCATAATTTATTTAGTAAATTGAACATAGCGAGCAGAAGTAATACTGTCCATCTATATTCAAATTATTCTTGACTCAATTCCTTTTTGTGGAAAAATATACATACACGTATCTGTTTTTATGGGCTTTTTACTTAAACCTTATCTTGTTTGTGTATATGTGTGTGTAATACATAAAGACATTCTTCAGATAGATCATATGTTTGCTAATCGTGTGCATATTTTCTGTATTAGTAATATCTCATTTAAAGCTAACTTTGGCAAACAAAGTTAAATTTTTAGATAATGCTCGTTATATGGACATTCAAGACATTTGTTTACCATTCTCATTAAACTCATGTAGTTCAAATAGGATCCCTTTTGCCCTTATATTGCTTTGGGGTTTTATTTGTGTGTTTGTTTTGTTTTAAGTTTAAGAGAGAGAAAGAGAGCAAGGAAGGCGCAGGGAGGGAGGGAGAGAGGGAGAGAGCGGGAGAGAGAGAGAGAGAGTGAGAGAGAATCCCAAGCAGGCCCCTCACCATGAGCGCAGAGCCTAACTTGGCACTCAGTCTCATGAACGGTAAGATCATGACCTAAGCCAACTGAGCCACCCAGCTGCCCCTTGGCCTCATATTTCTTTGTTATTCTTCCTTTAAATGACAGTATTTCTGGCCATATTCTTTCATGGAGTAGTTGCTTCTAGGGTACAAAAGGAAACAGCTTTCCTTAAATGAAAGGATTGCTGTTTACCGTGTTTGTATCTGATGTAATTTATTTAGAGAGAAAAATTAACATTTAACAGAAGACTTATTGCTTATCATATATTTGTATGTCTGGAAGGAAGAGGACTTCTGTCATAGGGCTCTCGGTATCTGTTTAGTCAGAATGTTTACAAAGGTGGCATTTACAGTGGTGGCCTTTTCCTGTACTTAAAGAAAAACTCACGTGTGTGCCATCTTCCCAACTGGACTGCAAGTTCCTTGAGGCCAGGAATGATATGTTTGTCTAAGCGTGATTCCTCACTGTAACTAATAAAAGTATTTGCATATAAAAAGCTCTTAAAGATATCTATTAAAGGCAACTGGTTTTCTCATTGATAACCCTGAGGCCTAGTAAAATCCAAAAGCAGCTTCTGAATAATTGAAGAATGAATTATGCTTGTTACAGTTTAATGATGAGTACGTTTATTGTTTTCACAATCTTTAAAACTCAGATGCCTTCTGGACATTTCCATCTGGATATCCAGGTGGCAAATTAATTCCCTTGATGTCTCACACCAAAGTTACATTACTCCTTAAATCATAACTCTTCTTCCTTTATTTTATATTTTGTTTAAAATAATAGACAACATCCCTGCCACGCATATAAAAAACTTAATAAAAGACAACATCCCTTAATAAAAGACAACATCCCTGCCATGCAAATAAAAGACAGAAGAACTGATTTCTCTTTTGCTGGTTCCTATTGATTCTATATCCATATTATATTTTATGGCCATGAGGTAATGATCGTGTATTTGATCAAAAATAAAAATTACTTTAAAAATTAAGAATAGAATATATAAAGACTATAAATACATATTATAAAAAACAACAGATGAAAAGCAAATTTGTCTCTGCAGTAACTTTCTCAACAATTGAGAAATAAATTAATATGGTCTACTATGGGATTGTCTACTATGATGGTCTTTTTTTCTATCCCGAGTCTTCCCAAGACCTGATTCATGGAGTCACCATAATATTACTTTGAAGTAATGTCAAATAATCTTATCTCAAATAAAATAAATATTCATCGGTTGGCCTTTGACTTTCTTTATACCACAGTCCAGACCAGTGGGACCAGAGCCAGAAAAATTTAACAGGCTGAGTAATGAAAGACCAAAGGCAGATATTGTATGTCTACTGATCAGAATTGGGTCATTCATTCTTTTTTCTTGCCAGGGCTAGGACCGAAGCCAATACTCAGATTAGTGCTACTGTTGCTCGTGTGCTGCTCCCTCAGCCTGACACCTGTGGATTCTGGGCCTGCCTGCTGTCCTGTTAGCTTTTCTTTATTTTATTGTCTTCCCTTGACTGGGCCTTTTGCCTCTCCTGGATGCCTCCTGTGTACCTAAAGCTCAACTGTATTAAGTTGTTTGGCACTTTCAGCTCTGTCTTGGGACTGCAATCTTGGTCTTCCCCTACATGAAATCAAAAACCAAAAATATTTAAGGGGACTAATGCAATGCATCTAAATGTTTAACCTTAAACCTACAAAGGTAGTGTGATGGATCTGCTACACTCTATATAATACTATTTACATTTTTTTGGATATAATTTTAGATTTAAAGAAAAGTTACAGGAAGAATAGGAAGACTTCCCATATTCCTGTATGCAGATGTTTTGAAACTATTTAACACAGGGGCCCATTTGCACTGATTCTTATAGGCAAGAGCTTTAACTTTTGAAAACTTTGAGCAATGGAAAGTTTCTAGTTTATAGCTAATTGCTGATTTTGCAGAACATAAAATACCTTGAAAATACTTGCTGAAAATGTTAACAAGCTCAAAGTGAAATAGTACGGTCATCATCAGACAGTATAAAGTTTTAATTAAAATTTTTTTAAACATTAAAAATTAGAGTTTTATGACAGTAAGATTTGTGAAACAAACATCTATCTTAGGAAACTAGCATAAATAATTATATATTTTTATGGCACAAATACTAATATACTCCCCCTACACTGACACAGTAATTAGTTCTTATATCATCACCCTCCACTGACACCCCATAGTTTTCATTAAGAGTTTTACTATAATTTTCCTAATATTTTAAAGAACTTTATTGTATAAAACCTAAAGTCTTGACCCAAAGTGAAAATGTATTATTGAGGGAGGGAACGCATGGCATTTGTAAATAGTTCTTATGTTATAAGAAGTTTTTAAGTGCAGTTAGGTAGAAATTAAAGTTTTATTATTTAAACTTGTTGTTTCCCAATTAACTTTTTAAAAATGTTTATTTATTTATTTTGAGAGACAAAGAATCTCTAGTAGGCTCCAGGCTCAGCACAGAGTCCAACAGGGAGCTCCATCTCACAACTGCAAGATCATGACTCAAGCCGATATCAACAGTCTGGTACATAACAGAGGCCGCCACCCAGGTGCCCCCAGTTAACTTTCAAAGTACAGGTGGAGATGGGTTCCCACTGAAAATGTTATTTGGGAGACTGAATTAAACATTTTCTGGGTAAGGCATCGTTGTTGAGAAAGTTGGGGGGGTATTTTTTTTAGTACAGTCCAATATAATGGTCTGTGATGAATTGTAACCTCTAAGGAAATTAATTTTTTGAAACCCCTTTCAAAATTATGTTGGCATGATTATAAATGTCAATTGTGTGCGTGTGTGTGTGTGTGTGTGTGTGTGTGTTTCTCTAATTCCTAGGGAATTCCTTGGCCAGTTATGGTAATTTTTGATGAAATTCCTTTCATTCTTTTAATTTTGTACCTAAGGATCTGTAACATTAGTTAGAACTTGGCTACAAAACGAGGCGGGACTTTCATATCATGTATGGACTATATCACACTGACAACTTTAATTCTATGATATTAATATTATGATATTACTACTTTAATAAGTTACCTTGTCCTTTCATTTAGAAATTTCTAATTATATAAGCTTAAAGAATATGTTTTAAATCTATCACATTTCTATAGTGATATAAAGTTATCTCCCATTAGATCACTTTTATACATTGTAGTCAGCAATACCACTTCATTTCATATAAGAAATTGGGCAAAAGGGATCTATTTGATCAAGTCCAGAAAATATTTAAGAGAAGTCAGGTTTGTGATTTAAGCTCTCTAATCTGCTATGGCTCTGAACCAAAATGCCTCAAGCAGCCACTTATTCATAAAGAAATAAGAGGGTTCTTGTTTTATGTAGAACACTACTAGGTAGCTTCTATCTTCAAGCATGGATTTGGTTAAGGGATAATATTTATATACCTGAAGAGTTAGTTATCAACATAGTATGTGCCAAATGGAATGATGTACTCGGAGAAAATCAATGGAGACACGGAGCAATAGGCATTCCAGAAAGGACTGTACTTGTAGGCTGCCCTCATTAGGAAGGGCATCTCAGAGGAATTGAGCTTGACGTTGAAACGGTAAACCCCGGTAGGTGGAGGAGGAGCAGGAGAGTATTTACATAGAGTAAAAAATATTTGTGGAAAAGACAGTGTGAAGGACAACGGGAGGATTTTGTTGGTCAATCAGACTGCCTAGAATGGACAGAATTGTGAAAGTCAAACTTGAAAATGAACTGTGCCCTCTTGCTAGGCTGAACATCTGAACTTGAGTCTCCCTATTCAAAGATAAAGTAGTATTTCAATTATATTAATTCAGAAAGTATTCAGAATAAATAAATGAAAAGTACGAACTGGGTTGCTAACTGTATGAAATGATATTGATTTAATTGTAAATGTTGAGCATAATTGCCCTCATTTTTTTCTCCTAACATGTTTCTACTAATCGTGTTTTATGGAAGATCCCTTACTGCCTTGAAAAACTGCTTATGGCATTTATGGACACCATTACACTTCTGCTTGTGTTTTGGGTGTCTCATGGTTTAAAATCTTTTTTATGTTATTAACCATTTTTTTTTTTACTGTGTCTTTACCATTTTTACTATTGGAATGGTTAAATATAGGTTTTATTCCTTTCTCGTTATCAATGTTAGTTGTTTCATTTTGCTATAGGTCATCCTTAATATAAAAAGCAGATATGTATGATGGCACACGTTTTTAGATATTTCTAAACCTATTTCATGGTCATGCCTGGGGAAATTTTCTTTTTATAATTAGTTGATCCAAATTCTTCCTTTAAAATCTAAGGGTTATGTTTTAACTGAGTGAGAAAGATTAGTCCAGGCGTCTCAATGTTTATCCTTGTGGTTGGGCATATGGAAATTACCCTAGTATGGTCCCTTCTATAACACCAGTGACCTCAAGATTGACAGAGTATGAGTTCTGGTTAACTTGAAAGAAAAAAAATCAGAATATCAGTAGCAAAGGTCTTACTGTGCTCTTCAGCTTGTGCATGGATAGGGAATAAACAAACAAAAGACACTAGTGACTGGAGAAATCAATCAAGGGTCTTCATACATTCAACAAGTGATATTCAGCACATACTACACGTGCCAGATACTATTCGAAACAGCAAGGGTACATTAGTGAAAAAATGACAGTCTCTTTCCTGGGTTAGCTTACATTCTAATGGAGGGAAAACTAATAAGTAATTAACATAACGAATAAGTAAGTTATGTTAGAAGATGGCAAATGCAGCTGAGAATATAAAACGCAAAGCGGCATCAGAAGAATTAGTAAAGACGGCACATCGCTGAGGAAATGACAACTGATCAGAGACTTGAAGAGAGTTAGTCATGAAGAAATCTGGGGGAACAGAGTCCCATGCTGAACAAAGCAGCTGGGGCAATATTTGAAGCGATTTTAAGTGATGGACCTTTCCCTTTTGTCTACTTATGTCTCCTATAGACCGTTGGGCATATTTTCCACAGGACCAGTCACAACCTCATCACAGGGTCCGTGACAGAAAGGGAAGCGTGCAGTAAAGAGAAAACAGTTTCTCTTTGACACCATACCTTTCTAGGATCCCTTTCTCCTTTTCCTGGCTGCTTTCTGGCTGCCCAGATTCTCATATCTTATCTTTCAAAGGTCCATCTTTTCTACTGAAGGACCAAGTTGCAGCTTTGTTTTAGTGAAGATGGAGTTGTGTTATAGTGAATCTAAACAAAGAAGAAATTTAACACTGGAGTTATTTGAATTTAAAAGCACTAAATAATTGTACCTATCATTTTTACTTTCACATATTTTGATTATCCTGATTATAGACTACTAGTATCATATATATATATAGTATTGTACAAACTCGCATAAGTTTATATAAAATGAGACATGTGAAAAGAATTTTTTTTTCATAAAATCAACACCATACATATACAAACAAAGCAAACCATTGCAAAATGCCGATTCTCAAAGACAGCAAGTATAATCTTCTAAGTGCCTTCACTTGCGTATCATATCAGGAAAAAAGAAGACCAGAATATACCTGGTTGTGGTATTTTTACATGAAACATTCTCTTACATATGATAAACCCCAAAAACATGAAGCTATTAGCATTATCCATAAACTTACATTTAAACTATGAAATTGAAAGTTCTGCCTTTTTCAACACTGTTTTACTAGTCTGGGTCTAAAATTTTACAAACACTATCAGTTTTATAATAGCAATATGGTTCTTAGTGTAGAAATTATGAATGTTTCTTACCCTAAACAACATGTAGTTTTCCTTTCAGTTAAAAAAAAATAAGTAAATTTAGATTCACTGAAGTATGGATGGGCAATCTCCATGATGAATGAAAATTAATTGTTTTATAGACATAACAGTAGCAGAAATACAACCTATGTAAAATTTATATTAATGCTAGCATATTTGATTATATGTTCCGTCTCCTCTTTCCACCCCACGAAAACTCCAAGTATTTTTACTGAAGGAATTAATTTCACACTAACCATACCTTCACAGAGCAGCCAGTGTAGTAGCGTAAACCAGGGTTTCTCAAGTGTGGCTGCACACAGGAAAGGGGAAAAAAAGGCACCCATACGTAGGCGCCATGACAAAGAAGAATTGCACTTGTCGGGGGCTGGGCTCAGGCGCAGGTATTTTTAAAAAGCTCCCCAGGTGTTTCTGTTATGCCCCAGGATTAAGAATAACTGGTATAATCTGAAGACATAAACACAGGTGTTCTGAGTTAACTTTTTAAAAAAAAATTGCAATTCATTTGGTCTCAGTATCCACTAATAGAGTTTAAACGAAAAGAAAGTAAATCTAAACGAAGTAACACTTTTACAGGTATGGCACGTGAGAGGGTTAAGTAATAGTAGCAATGTTAAAGATAAAGTTAATTACCATTTAGAATGAAGTAAATTTTAGAAGTTTTCTTTTACAAGGTTGTCTTTTTGAGAATTGTGTATTTTATAAATCAGAAAATCAAGCTTTTAAAAAGTGTCTGTAATCAGATCGCAGGATCTCCTCTTCCTCCAGTCTGATCTCTCTTTGCAAGCCCATGTATCTACACAGCCAGCTCCCTCCCCTCTTTGAGTTTGGGTTAGTGCTCCTAGTATTTTTTTCTGTAGGACCCCAGGCTTCCCCAGTCGTGAATGGTACAATTGTGACTTTTAAACTGCTGGTTTTATTTATCTTTCTTTGCACTGTAAACTTTATGAAGGCAGAGTTTGTTTAATCTTGGCTTGTGTTCGTGGTTTAACTTCTAGTATAATGTCTAGCAAATATTAAATATCTGTCCATCGAAAACACACTGAGTTGTGTCTGACATTCTGAATTAGCATGATGTCCAATAAATGGACTGAGTCCTTCAAGCCCACTTGGTAGTACGATTCTTCAGAGTATTGACTCCAGAATCTTCCTCTGCCTTGTTGAAAGTGTGGCCGAGATACCACCTTTGGCAATGTGGCTGCATCTCAGCAGAATTTGGCTCTTGCACCCGACTCCTTCAGCAATCCCAGTCTGTGGCCCAACTTCTTTAGTCACCTGCTCCTTGCCTTTTGACTCATATCAGGTTCTCAACTAGTCCTTCCAAGCACCATATTGCTCTTGTACTAATCTTCAACCATAGTCTATCTTATTGAGCCCTTCTCACTTCATCTTCTTAGGATTTCCTAGTAATAAACTTTGCTCTATTTAATCAGGGATCCAAAGACCTTCAACCGGGAGAGTCATCTTGGCACTGATGAACTCCTCCATGCTTACTCTATCTCTTCTAATGGTAGGCTCCAGACAAAATAACATGATGTTTGTACTGTGAGCTTCCTAAATCAGTTGGACTTCTTTCCTTAAATCTACATATTCATTTGGATCATTTCTGTATCTGTTTACAACTACTTCAGTCTAGAACCTAGGTAGGACCAATGACTGTTGGATGTTTTCTAGCATTTGGTATTGAAATTAGCATTAGTGAGAATGTGAAGTATAATTAGTTGCTTGTGATAATTATATTAATAAAGATTATTTATATTAAAAATAATATTTTTCCCTAAAGAGATTTAATCAAATAAAGTCTATATAGGAACTCTCCAAGGTAGCAAAGACTTTAGGGCTAATAAAAATTACAGCCATCATCCAAATTAAAAACTTTTGCACTTCAAAAGACACAGTCAACAAAGTGAAAAGGCAACACACATAATTGGAGAAAATACAAATCGTATATCTAGTAAGTGAGTTACATGCAGAAGAATTCTTACAACTCAATAATAAAAAGAGAACTCAATTTTAAAATAAACTAAGGGGTGCCAGGAAGGCTCAGTCAATTGAGCGACCAACTCTTGGTCTCAGTTCAGGTCATGACCTCATGGTTTGTGGGATTGAGCCCCATTGTGCAGAGCCTGCTTGGAATTCTCTCTCTCTCTCTCTCTCGCTGCCCTCCCCTCTCTCTGCCCTTCCCTCATTTGCACGCTCTCTCTCTCCCAAAATAAATAAATAAATTTTAGAAATTAAATAAAATGAAACAAGCATTTGAATAGATATTTCTCCAAAGAAGCTATTTTAATGACCAATAAGCACATAAAACAGTAGACAACTAATTAATCATTAGGGACATGCAAATCAAAACCACAGTGAGGTATTGCTTCACACCCACTAGAATGATTATGATGGATAAGAGATAATAACAAGTGCTGGCGAGGACATAGAGAGATTAAAACCCTCATGCACTCACTAATGGTGGGATTATAAAATAGAACAGCCACTTTAAAGGAAAATAATATGACAGTTTCTCAATATGTGAAACATGGAATTATCACAAGCCCAGCAATTTCACACCTAGGTTTCTTCCAAGGGAAACGAAAACATATGCCCACACAGATACGTAAATGTTCATAGAAGTACTGTCCACAGGAGCCAAAAGATGGAACAACCCAAATGCCCAACAACTGGTGAATGGATAAACCAAGTGTGGTGTATCTATATAGTGGAATACTATTAAACAACGAAAAGAAAGGAAGAACGGATACAGGCTACAACACTGATGAGCCTCAAAACATGATGCGCTGTGAAAGAAGCCAGACACGAAAGAACACATACTGCATAAATGTGTT
The DNA here is from genome assembly GCF_046562875.1 of Panthera onca. NCBI lineage: Eukaryota > Metazoa > Chordata > Mammalia > Carnivora > Felidae > Panthera > Panthera onca. The sequence goes on along the minus strand of NC_138340.1, from coordinate 132,242,179 downwards.
TGTATGAAATGCCCGGATTAGGCAAATATATAGAGACAGGAAGATTAGTACTCCAGGGCTGGGGGTGGGGAATGAAGAGTGATTCTAAGGGACATGAACTTTCTTTTTGGGGTGTTGGAAATGTTTTAAGATTAGGTTTTGGTGATGGCACGACTCCATCATGTACTAAATATACTAAAATGTACTGAAAATATACTAAATATACTAAAAATTACTGAATTGTACACTTAAAGTGGGTGAGTTTATATACACATTATACTTCTATAAGCTGTTAGCTTAAAAAAATTACTGATTTTTTATGGAAATACGAATTTCATGATAAACAGACTTCTGTAGACCCACTGCAGAGTTTAGGTTTATGGAATTTAGAAATAGAGTCTGTTTCTCCTGAAATGCACTAGAGAAGCTATTGTATTTTAGACAAGGCTAGAGTAATAAAGTGCAAGAAAATGAATATGGGTAGTATATAAAGTCCCACATGACAAGGTATATTATAACATATTTTCTATACATGAAATATGGATAAGTTTCAAAAAATACTTGAGTATCTCTCCATGAATTCTGTATTTAATTCTGCTGTAGGAATAAAGAATATGTTTGATCCCTTCCTTGTGGTATGTTAATTCAAAGACAAAGACAGAACAACTTTCACTCCATAATATTTTTTCGTATTGTTTCAATAGGAAATGTGGATAGTACCTTCAACTTTTTGCAACATGCAAAATGCCAACATAATAATACCAGCTAATACTTACTGATTACTTGCTGTATGCTAGACATTGAGTAGTGTAAATCCATTTCTTCATTTAATGTATTACATTGGTATGAATAGTTACTCTTCTTGGTTTAATTAAATGTTTTTTTTTCCTTGTGTCTTCTTTCTTGGGCTTTTCTCGGCTCTCTGTTTCTCTTTCCCCTCCCACTTTCAGGACAAATGATACTATTCATGTTTCAGAGTCTCACTTTTTAAAAACGACTTTGTTCACATTGCCCTGCCTTTAGCCAAAAACCAATTTGACCTTGGAGAAATATCTCAAATCAGGTTTTATGCTGAATTTTTACTGCTTTATTCAAAATGTTCAAGCGATTTGTATATGTAAACCTGCATTAAATCCAAGAAACATGGGCTGAAGGGGAGGAGGTCTTTGAATGTGAAGTGATAGATGCCACGTGAGTGCAGAATCTTTTGTGAAGAAATCCGCAACAGAAGATGGAAGAAAGAAAATAGTTCACAAAAGGGGTGGGTGAAGGGTGGCAAAAACATGTAATGCAAAATGTGGACATTTGTGAGGGATGCCTCAGTGCATTGCATTAATAATTTGCATATTAAGAAGTCACGAGTCTTTGCGTTAATGAATCCCTAACTAGTCTCTGACACAATAGACTGAACCGTCCCTAGAGGAGTCATTATGGCCTATCATGTCAATGAGCCGCATATTAATGACTCTCTTACATGCTCATCAACAGGTAGCCTAATAGGCTTCCATTGAGTTCTTTTTCATTTGCTTTTTAAATGTATCCTCTCCTTCCTTCCTTTTGTAATACTATTGTGAAGAATTGACAAAAAGGTGCATTAAGATGATTTTAATGTGTGACGTAAGTTCACAAAAGCATTAAATTTAGAAATAATGCTTTAAGCCTTACTCAGTCTGCCTGGAAAACTTTTCAAATGCAGCTAAATACAAATCCACTTGGATAATAGGGTTCTTATTTGGATTTTAACATAAACCATCCAACCCAATTTACCATATTTCTCTTTTCCCTGATATATCAATTTCTGCTGTGATTAGCATAAGTAGAAGAGCTAGTTTGGAAATATGTTGGTGAAACTGAATTGCTTGAGAATGGAAGTGAATTACAACGGACTTCATATCATAAACACTCATTAAAACTAAAAAACAGTGGCTGATAATATATAAAAAATTAAAAACATAGAGGAAATAGACATGTATAATTCCATAGCAAGGAAGAAACAAGCTAAGAATGACTTTATAGCTTTTAAATTTAACAAAGGTAGTCACAGGAAGGCACCGTGTGTTGGAACTTTTCTAACTTGCTTTGTCATGCCTCTGCTTTTGTTGGTCCCAGTTATTATATTTAAGATATCTGGTGACTTTTTACAAACATAAAACCTGTGATCTCCTAGAAGAAATACTGCAGAATTGTTCTTTCAGTATTTCTACTGAACTGTATACCATCTCACCCAACTTACTATCCAGATGAAGGAAAGAGTATTGACACATGCTTGAAATTCTTGGTCAGGAGACAGGAATGGACAGAAGCTGGGAAAAAAGTTGGAGAAGTTTCTTAGCACTTTGTTCCCCATAAAAAAAAATGAATTACTACTTGTCAACACTGCTATCTTGAGACACAGTTGAGGGCAAAGATGCTCAGGTGAATAGTTGCAGGCTGGTGCTCTGACTTCATACCCATCACCCTTACTTCGCAACAATTCCTTCCCAGAGGTGTCACTTCTGGAATGATTGGATTTTCAAGTCTGGAAGTCTCATGCTCCTTTGTATTGACTCCGTCTCCCAACCCTTCCAAACATACACTGGATATATCGATTTACACTTTAAAGTACTTTCTCTCTTTTTTTCTGTAGAAATATTTATTTATTTATTTATTTTTCCAGTGCTTCACACATTTATTTTATTTACTTTTAAGAGGTATTTTGGTCACTGTAGGGATCGAAATTGCTTTTTCTTAAAACAGTTTCCAAACGACACGTAACACAAATGCTATAGAGCCGGGATGTCAAAGCTCTGGATTTAACAAACCAAATAGCTTAGGCAATGCTTACATGTAGATTCCACAAAGAAAACACGTTGAATCAGAATTTCTTAAACTGCAATTAGCTGGCTCAGTAGTCAGGACTCTGTGCATAATGACTTTTTACACCACCAGAGACAAAATCAGTATCATTATGAAAAAAATAATGCCTGCAATTTAGTATCTTCTGGAAAAAAAATTCACATGACAACACTCTGATAATTTTTGAAAGATGGAGATGGTATAAAGCTCTTAGCACTCACTTTGCTGGGGAATTGTGGAGAAGAAGAATGTCAGACTTCTGAAGTAGCAAGAGTCTCAGCTGAATAATCTCTAGTTTCTTGTCACCCACCTACTCCATGGGTGACAATTACTTCCTTTAAAACTCAAGTGAAATAAGGACTGTGGGCCAATAAGTTTAAGAATATTTTCTGAAATCTCTCTGATGTGTATTCTTTAGTTTTTCCAGTACCTATCGCTTACAAACATTCACATTTCTCCCCCAGTGGAGTATAACGAGTATAACTGGCAGGACGTGGCAGAGGCCCCCCCTTGGGCCAGGTTTACCTATAAGCCTTCTTCACTTAAAATTCATGGATTCTACTTATAATTACATCTCCTCCCAAAGCGACCTACAATTTTTGGTTCACACTTGGACCTCCAAGATCCTCCTAGATCCTCACAAATTAGTACCTCTTTAGAAAATACACATTGCCACAAAATGGCACATGTTGCCCAGATGCCATCACAGAATTAAATCTAAGTAGTTGTTGTTTTGTTTTGTTTTGTTTTGTTTTTGTCCTGATTCCTGTGAGGTGAAGTGAGCAAGAAAAAAAAAAAAAAAAGCACCTAGTGCTTTGACATAACAAAGCAGATTCGAAGGGGCAATCCTGAGTAGGAAAAAGAGTGACAAAATGAAGAAACTTTGGAAAAGAAACTTAACAAAGAATTTTTCAGCAAAAGTATGTTTTTCACTTATTGAAATTTCCCGCATCAAGAAGGCACAGTATCACTGTTTCCAGTACATATTCACGATCAAGCAGTGAGGCAATGGGCAATGCTCTAACTGAGAAATAGAAGTAGAGATTTTCAGAAATGTAGTAAATGGAAAACAGGTAAATGACTCTATAAAACCATCTGCTCCCTAATGTCATGGTATGTGTTTAGTTTCTTGAATGCTTGAGCAGTTTACTAGAGTTTACGCAAGGGGCATGTGGTTTGCCATGGTTTACGATTATATTTTAAAAGTAATAAATTAGCTTATATGTTACGTATTATCCAATACACTTATTTATCCCAACCAGTTTTGATACTGGTAATGTTCCATTATTTGAAACGTTCTACCTGGACAAAAGCCAAATAATGTGGAAATACATGATTCTGTCATCTTTATTACAAAGAATAGAAGATGAGCTCACACACTGTGCAGGTAGGATTTCTATCAATTTGAACTGATACTGCTGGTCATAAGATTTTATCAAAAGTTTATTTTTGACTGTATTACAATTTTAGGTTAACAGCTATTTCTACTGATTCTTCTAGCATTTTGATTTTTTTAATTAGTTTAAGAAATTTCCAAATTAAACATGTCAAAATTATATTCATAGATACTCCCATTATTTATATAAATATAGAACTCTAAAACTGGAAGGCATGCTACTTAATAGCAAAAGTGAGAAGAGCAAATTCATTCCAATTTGAACAATAAAGGGGTTGACAGGTGGTGGATGCCAGGCTGTGCGGAGAAGGTTCGTGGAGCTCAGTGGAGTCTCAGCAAGGAAATCCCTTGATGCGTTATCAGTGCTTGCCATGGATGCTAGAGAGGGAGGCCAGCATGAGGGTATTGTATTTGATATCCCTAATCTAATCCAGAGCTTTCGCTTTAAAGATAAGGAATGTGATGTCCACAAAAACCATGTTCCTTACCGTATTAGTTATTCATCTCCAGATTCAGCATCGAACGGAATATAAAGCCATTTAAAAATTTTGAAGTTTTTCTTTAAGATGATTTCCTGCTTCTTTCAATCCCTGTTAATAATGCAGAGCTGTCTTCCTTTTACTGTCCTTTCTTTATCATCAAGGAACTGAACGTAACTCGTCTTTCAATCTAAATCCCTTCTGCATCATGCCTTTAAATGTTTTTCCTTAGATACGTCTGTGCACAATTAGAAATTTATCTCTTTAATTCTCTCTCTTTTGATCATATATTTCGCTTCTGTTTTCAGTTTTATTCATGATTAAGAGAAGACTCCAGGTATTGTAACACCAAAGGAATAGATATTAAGCGCTAGTAGTTAGTTAATGTATTACAAACTTTACCTCTCATTAAGTACAAGCTTTTGCTTCCTTTCTTCCTCTAGTTCAGAAATGGCTAAAATAAAAATGTCTGAAAGTCTTTTTGGTATTTCTAGAAGTAGCCATTTGTCTGTGCCAATGTCAAGGCTAATGTACTCTTCTTAAGTGTCTTTTTTAAAAAATCTCAATTGAGGTACATATTTTTTTTTCTAATTTAAAAGCTCTCCATTCATTTATTTTCCTTTCTTTCTTTAAAGGAGGATGATAGAGGAAATAAAATGAGGTCCCCAGCTTTGAACAAAAGGACAGGCTGAACTTCTCAGTTCAACTTTTATTTACTCTTTAGCTGTTTATCTCAGAGTGGAAGTTTGATTCTCTTTGAGCAATGCCAAGCATTTTCAAGCAGTGTTAAGGAGACACAGAGACAAGTCATGATTCACTTTGGAAGTGATCCTTTTTTATGCCAACTTTTTTATTCCTCTTGGAAAAGAGTTACACTTTTGCTGCCTACAACCTAATCGTGACATTTACCCTGATTGGTTAGGTAATTCCATCACATCAGACGTAGATTGTGTGGAATGGGTCTCCGAGACGTTTCACTCCTATTTTAAGAGACATATGAACTTTGAGCACAATGGCATTACAGGACCTTAGGAAAACCGTATGATTACTTACACAAAACCTACTACATTTTGACAGTGTTAAAGCAGAAGGTCCATATACCCAGAAACTGCAGTAGCATTAACTCAGTGCCCAGATCTTGACACTGAATAAAACAACTGGGTGATAGAACAAAGTGTGAATTAACATTCCCATGCACACTGTATTTGGAGAGGACACTTTTAAATAAAAGGTTACTTTCACTGAAGATCTGGTGATTTTTCTTTGGAGGATGGTCCTCTAAGAAGGGCACACTAAAAACAACTAAGCAAGTATGCTATCATGGGTTGCAAATTTTACTCTTGAAAGTAGCTTGTGAATTAAAGATATGAGAGAATAGGGTAAACATTAAAAAAATACAGGTAAGTCCAAGTAAAAGGAAAAAGATGGGACTTGGGTGCTATGGTATTATAAAACATATTTACCACACAGTAGTGATAATAATAAACTTATCAAACACTTACACATATTGAGACTATGTTAAATAATAGCCCTATATAAAGAGGAGGCAATATTTTGGAGAAAGTTGAGGCATAGAGAGGTTAAGTATCATGTCTGAAGTCACATGGCTAGTAAGTGGTGAATGAGATGTGCATCCAAGCCTTTCTTTTTCACTCTGGTTTGACCCTCTGTGAGAGAACATTGGCATGGTGACCAAGAAATCTGAACATAGTTCTAGTTTACTTACTAGTTAGTGTGCGTGACTTCTGCCATATTGTTTCACTAGGCTTTAGTTTCTCTGTCTATGATATGATGGGATGGGACTATCCAAGTATGAGGCCTCTTACAGAACTGAGGTCCTATGAATCGGAGGAGTTTGGCAAAAAAAAGTAGGATAACATTTCTGAAGTTACATGAGGCTAAGAAGTTGAGCGTCTGTAGAACTGACTCAAGTTGTGAGTTATTAACTGCTGACTCATAAACACAAATTATTGTTTTCTTGTTAATTTATTAGATATGTTGCAAATACCTTTCAATTTCTACCTTATCGATGTTTCATCATTTTATTCTATAAGATACCTAGACTGGTCTGTTTTCCAATGTACTTATTTTCTGGGTATATGTGATACATAAACAGTTATTTTGTACATAGAGCTGCAGCCATCCTTACAGAATTGGATGGGACTTGCTGAAAAGTCAGAGACATAAGGAGCTACTTCCTGCATCACTTTCCTGGATTCTTAGAGTGTCTTCCTGCAGCCCTTATATGAGCAGTGAGACTAGATGTTTTCAAACACTAGAACATCTACTAAAAAATGAAGTTCTACTAAAAAATGCAGTTCCAACTCCCCACTCCAGACATGCTGATTCAGAACCGGTTTTGGGCCTTCAAAGCAGCATTTGTAATGAGTACCAGGTCATTTTTTGAAGGCGCTCAGTGAACCACATTTTAAGAAGCATTGTTAGGATTTTAAGTTTGTGCCTCTTGAACTGGCTGACTACTATTTGATACCTAGGGTTTTGATCTTTCATTCTTCCTATATTGTATCTTAAATCGCTTGACATATTTAAAATAGCTCTTTTTTACTGATAACATACTTGTACATGACACTTTAAACTTAGAATTGCCACTCCCCTCCTCCCTAACTAGCGTTACTTCTTATTTTCAACTTAGAGGCCAGATCCTCCTGGAAACTATTTCTACCCCATCTTCCACCCCACTGAACACACACTTATTACACTGTGATTTGTGTAAAAAGTATCTGTCTTCCCACGGGTTTGGGAGCTCTTTGAGGGCAGGAACTCGGTCTTATTCATTGTGATGATCTAGTACAATATTTGGAAATTTGTGGGCACTCGAACATTTGTTAAATGATGCTTGACTGAATGAATGAATACGGATTACTATATATTTTGTTACTATTACATTTCATAGGGATCATTAACTGGAAATCATTAATTTCTTTACACATCCAAAACATATTTATTATCTACTTGAGGCCATCACATAAAATTTCAGTACTATATCCCATTTCTCTGAAGTGGGGGAAAATTTTTAAATGTAAAGATGCTGCAAGCCTTTGTGCAATGGTATTATGAGAGGTAAAAGAAACATAATCTGGGCATTTTTCACTCAATAAGAACTAATTTTCATTTCCCATTTTGTCAAAAGCCCAAAGGCTTTCTAAGCCTAACACATTTCCTTCAGTGAAACCCATCTGCTTTCCTTCACCCTTGCTTCGCCTCCTGATTTCTCCATCTCAGGTGAGGGTAGTTCCATCCTTTGGAATTCTGAAACTAGAAACCTCTGCATTAGCCTTTATTTCTCTTTACCCATACGTGTTTTCTAAATAGTAGGAAAGAGTGTTACAAAGTCTTATCAAACTAACACGGAGTAAGGGAACTGGGTTTGGGGCCAGGAGGGCCAACGAAAGCAGAAGAATGACTCTCTCCACTGCCTATCACTAGGGAAGGGGCCACCTGCACAACAAGACCCAATGGACTCCGTGCACTGACACACACCATGTCTATATTGGGGTTTGCAAATCTGCCTCGCATGAGATCACTTTAGGAGATTACCAGTAATATCATTGTCCATTCCCCCCACCCCACCTCCATGTGCAGGTCTATTAATTTAAAACTTACAGAGATAGGACCTGGTGCTTCTGATGTGAAAGGAGACTTGGGGAACTGTTGTTGTATCAAGAGCTATAGTTTTTATGGGAAAAGAGAAGGACAAGGCAGCAGGGCTCCTGAACAACTGGCATGCTTAAAGTTCCGTTATGAGCTTGATCTCTAGTTCCTTAGAAATTCATCAAGATAGAATGCCCAAATCTAGCAAAACAAGTTGGCTCCAACCTAGAGGCTGACTGGTAACTACTTAGAATATTATGGGCCCAGGTGAACAGAATGGATGAAGAGGCATTTTCTTTTTCCCCAGTGAAGAACTAGAATAATACCCAGAAAACTAATAAGCATAACTTGAGGGTCCCCTATCTAAGCATGTGAGATTAGAGAGGAAGGTGCTTCTCATGGGTACCTGAGAAGCAGATCACCCAGCCCATAAGAGATCAGAAACCACCCTGGAGACTAATTCAACACCGTACTGACTGGTAGTGCAGGAGCCCCAGTTAACTACCAGACTTAACTCTCCCTTACTTAGGTCTTAGGAGGAAAAATAGTAGATTTCTAAATCTCATGAGTGCATTAGCTTTAGTCATTTTTTAAATCTATCTACAGGAATTGATCAACAATCATATTGTTTGCTACATCAAAAGGATGTAGCATTTCATTCCTCTCCTCTTTCCTCTTGGCCATCGCCTTTAACCCTCATCATTTTGTGCCTGAAATACTGTAGTCATCTCATGGCTAGTCTTTTTGCCCCACCATGGCTCATTCTATCCAGGTTCTCCTTAGAAAGGTCCCTTAATGTACCTCTAGAGACTGGTTCTGAAATGGACATCTGACCATGTCTCTCTCCCATTGAATTCCCTTTACCCACCATGCCCGCAGTGGCTAAAAACATGCTTAAAGAACTCAGATCCACTTCCCCGCATGCTAAGCCCTTTAAAACATGCTCAAAAACAAACTGATGGTTACTAGAGAGGAGATAGGGGCGTGAGGAGTGGGTTGAATAGGTGATGGGGATTAAGGAATGCACCTGTTGTGATGAGCACCAGGTGTTGTATGGAAGCGTTGAATCACTAAATTGTACACCTGAAACTAATATTACACTGTGTGTTAACTAACTGATATTTAAATAAAAACTTTAAAAAAACGTACTCAAACTAGCTCCAGTTCTGTTCCTTGGCATTCTTCCCCCCCCCCCCCAAAAATGCAATCCAAACAATCCGAACATTTCATTTCTGAACGTGTCTCGTTCTTTTGTGCCTTCTTAAATCCCTTAAATACCCTTAAATCTTTTACCACTTGTTATTGCCTCTGTCTGGAATGACCTTGCCATTCTTCTCTCATTGCCAGGCTCCTACTTTTCTCAATAACTCAGTAACTCAAAATGTTATTTCCTTTGTAAAAAATCCCATGATTCTCCCACAGAATAACCTCATTGTTTCTGTCCTCTCTTTTTTTGTCTTAGAGAATATGTATAATATTCTATAATTTATTATAATATTTATCACTTATTATGATTATAATTGCCTATTGATGCACCTATTTTAGTCATTACATTATAGCTTCCTAGAAATAAAAGGCTATAGTTTATTTATCTTGAATTTTCCACTGTTTATTGGAAGTTATGAGAGTGGGTGATCAAAATATCTTCTAGAAGAATCAATGGCCCTTTTTTAAAAAAGTGTTTTATTTTTATTTATTTTGAGAGAGAGAGAGAGACAGAGAGAGGGAGTGGGGCAGAGAGAGAATCCCAAGCAAGCTCTGCACTGTCAAGACAAAAAGGTAAAGACCAGGGAAGAGTAGAAAGGATGCTATGCGTTTATTGAACAACATTTATTATGCCAATATTATGGGCCAGGCAGTGTGTTAGTCACTGGCATTACAAATAAATAAGAAACTTGCCCGCTTACAAAGGGCTCAGAGAACATAAAAGGGAGACTAGAAACATCCAATAATGCTTTTCATTTCTATGAAAATTGTGTATAGTTCTAGCCCTATCATCATCAACTTGTCTTTCTCCTCAATTCTTCTAAAGTTGTTTTAATTATACTCTTTAGATGTAATGGTCATATGACTGATACTTTGAGTTTCAGAGTGGGATTTGATCTATAGACATCCTCTAATCAAAAGAGCAACTCATTTGTCTTAACAAATTATCTGAAACTAGAGTTTAAGTAGATATTTTAAATAATGTAATAAGCACCTGCAAAACTACCACTCAAAACAATAACCAACTCCTAACCATCTCGTTTTCTCATTCCTTACCCCAAATTGTCCCACCTAATATAACCATAATCTTGAAAATCAAGCCTTCTTGATTATTTAGCTTTTTAGTATATTCTGTTTTCCTTCATATATGTATTCAAATTATTTCAGTAGTTTTTAGCATATAAAAAAGAACATCCTCTGATGTAATGTTTTTGGACTATTCACTTAATGTTATGTTACTAAGATTTATCCATATTGTTGTATGAATCTTTGGTTTATTAATTCTGAGTGCTATGTAATATTCTTTTTTGTGATATGCCATAGTTTTGTGTCTACTTTTCTGTTGATGGGCATTTGGGTTGTTTCAAGATTCTGTAGTTGATAGCAATTTTTATCAATTAAATAGATATAAAAGAGTATCTCCTTGTGGTCTTGATTTACATTTCTCTGTTCTCTAACCATACTGACTACCCCTTTATGTGCATATTATAGGCTTATATGAAGTTTCTCTTCTATGAAATGTCTGTCCCTCTCCCCTGATTCTATTGAAATGTTTGTACTTTCTTATTGATTTGTAGGAGTTCTTTATGTAGTCTTGATACTTGTGTTGATTTTGCATTCTTTCCTAGTTTGTAATTTATACATTTCTCTTATAAATATGTATTTTAATGAACCAGTTTTAAATTTCAATATAGTTAGGCTGACAATCCTTTTTATAGCCACTTTTTTTCTTAAGAAAATGTTTCCTACTTTGAAGTCCATAAGATATTCACATGCATTTTCTATTAAGAATTTCAAGGTTGCTGGGGCACCTGGGTGTTTCAGTCAGTTGAGTGTCTGACTTCAGCTCAGGTCACCATCTCACCATTTGTGAGTTCGAGCCCCGCGTTGCGCTCTGTGCTGACGGTTCAGAGCCTGGAGCCTGCTTCAGATTCTGTGTGTGTGTGTCTCTCTCTCTGCCCCTCCTCCACTCACACTCTGTCTCTCTCTCCTTCAAAAATAAATAAACATTAAAAAAATTTTTTAAGAATTTCAAGGTTGTTGACATTTCAGATCTTCATCCATCCAGAGTAGATTTCTGAATATAGGTTGTGCCAATTTCATTTTTTTTTTTCTCATAATAATAGTCATTTTCCCTGTCTCCATGTATTGGGAAATCTCTTATTACCTGCTATGTGACATACTATGATTGTCATATACCCAAGTTATAGATATGTGAGAATCTTTACTAAGCTCTCAATCTTTGTCTGTCTCTGTGCCAACATAACTGTCTTTTTAAAGTTTGTTTATTTTGAGAGAGAAAGAGAGACGGGTGGGAGAAGGGGTAGAGAGAAAGAGAATCCCAAGCAGGCTCTGTGCTATCAGCACAGATATGGGGCTAGAGCTCATGAACCATGAGATCATGACCTGAGCCAAAATCAAGAGTCAGACACTTAACCAACTGAACCAGCCACCCAGGCACCCACAACATAACTGTTTTAGTAACTAAAACTTCATAAGATCTCTTGAAATCAGGTAGAGCAAGTTTTCCTCACAGCTACTTCTCAGAAATATTTCTTCTTTCTTCAGTCCTTTGTTCTCTTTAAAATCATATTTTCAAATTTTATAAAAGACTGTTGTGGAATTTTGATTAGAATTGGATTGAATCTGTGGATCAATTTGGGAAAGAATACTTTCATATATCTTCTTATCTATGAACATGGTATGTTTCTCAATTTTTCTAGGTTTTTAGTATTTCTTGGTACAATTTTATTCTTTTCCTTGTAGGAGTCTTACACATCTTCTATTAGTTTACTGCATAGATATTTGATATAATATTTAAATTTCATGTAGTTCAGCTTCTCTTTCTTGTATTTATTCCTGAATCTAAGATCCACACCCCCCCCATATTTCTGTATTTACATGTTTTGTAAGACACCAGTGTAATAATACACAGTTTAGTAACTAATTATCCCCAAAATGAGTTAGAAGCAGGTTTATTTCCTTTTGATGCACTTATTTTTTTAAAAAATTGAATTATCTTAGAGAATTAATTTAGAAAAATGATTGAGAGCATTTTGGTTAGTAAAAAACAGAAGGCTTTAAATGTCTATGATTTTCCCTCTACAAATGAGATTTTTCAACACTGTTATGGGAATAAAGAGGAAGCAAGAACAATCAAATGATATTTAATGGTTTGGGTTTTTTTTTTTTTTTTAATTTTTTTTTTTTCTTCAACGTTTATTTATTTTTGGGACAGAGAGAGACAGAGCATGAACGGGGGAGGGGCAGAGAGAGAGGGAGACACAGAATCTGAAACAGGCTCCAGGCTCTGAGCCATCAGCCCAGAGCCTGATGCAGGGCTCGAACTCACGGACCGTGAGATCGTGACCTGGCTGAAGTCGGACGCTTAACCGACTGCGCCACCCAGGCGCCCCAATGGTTTGGGTTTTTTACAGCTCCTATATATTAGGTGTGTGGAGAAAGGAAAATGCATCAATTTGCAGTTAAATTCCATAAAAATAAATCTTTGCATATTTACTGGCCTCAGTAAACCATACAGATTTATAGATTCAGTATCCACTATGTAAATGTTATATTTTTTCCAGTGATACTATATTTATATAGAAACTTTATTTTATTTAATGGGCCCACTGGAAAATACCAAATCTTTTTGGTGAAGTTACAATTAAGCATCATAAATATATACAAAACTGAATTTCTTTCTTGCATAGTCCAGATGGAAGAATTTGCAGTTTTCTCATGATTTGTTGAAAAAGACTGGCTTTCCTGGAAATTGGATCAACATTATCCACGTAATGAAGAGTAGACTGTATTATACAACTTTATCAGACATTGCCAACTCTCTACGTGCATTTTATTCAAGAAAAGTCATTGAGAAAAGTCACTAGAAGAAAATTCAGCTGAGACAATACAAGAAAATGTGGACACTGGGCCAATCGTTTCTGATAGATTGGCTTGTGACATAGCTATACACAAAATGGGCTTTTTCAGTAACATTTTTCTTGCTGAGTGTCATGGACAAATCTAAATCCTAATGATTCCACAAATAAAACTACAAATGGAGTACATTTGAAATAAAAACATTTTTACCTTTCTTAATCACAATGCAGAATATTATTATAAAGGAAGTATAACCCAAATAATTTTAAAGAAAGAAAATATATGCTTTCATATGAGCAATCTGAAGTCTTGGTTGTAAAATCAGCCTTTGGCAATACACACATAAAGTCTTTAAACTGAGTATAAGTTTAGCTGCCTTTCAGTTTTTTAGTAAGTTTGTTGTTTTCTCCTTTCCTGAAAGGAGAGTTAATGTTGTATCCATCCAAATGAAAGAATTTTGAGTAAAGTAGAACACAAAAAATTAATCATTAGAACATTAAAAAACAATTTCCATGACCACAAATGGACTGACAGTTCATAAAACTTTAGCATTTAAACCAAGAGAAAAATGTTCTCACTTGCAAATATTAAATTCATGAATGATGGAATAATCAACATTTACACTTATTTTTACTTTGGTTATGTAAGTTTTAATATAGGCAACACAATCTTATTTAGAAATATAGCATTATGGAAGTTGTTTTTAAATTTTTCTACTACTAATATTTGCTACTGAATTATTCTAAGAAATCAATTTTATTTATAAAGCATACAAAGTAACGCAAGAAAATATGAAAGGTTATATAATACTTATTTGGCTCGCTATTTGTTTGACTTTCCCCCTGTACAAAAAATACTTAGAAGATGTAGTCCCAGAAAACATGTATAACATTTTGTTTTAAATTTGACAGTAAAGAAGAATCATTATTGACCTCAGATGAGAATGACTTTGAGAATTCAAAGATTACAGGTACTATTTTTTATTTGATTTATTCAAATTAATTTTTAAACAAAGTCTGTGTCTTTTGTTAAAGCCTATGATGATAATAATCTCACATAGATACAATTGTATTAACTTTGCAGATACCTACATCCCAACAATTGTTTGTTCCCATGAAGACAAGGAAGACTCAGAAACCAGTAATCAAAATGTAAAAGACGTAAACAGGGAACATGATGAACATAATGAAATAGAATTAGAGTTGATGGTAAGTGTTCTGGTTGCCACGGTATTAGAGACGATGAATCCATTTATGCTTCAAAGATGCTGCAACGCCTGCCTTTCGATAGTTTCAACTAATATAATTTGCAAATGTGAAAGCACAGCCTATTCTGTCCTCGCATCTCTAGCTTGATCAACAAGGCACTTTGATTTCAGTATGTTGCTTCTGGTCTCTGCAGTGGTAAATTAATGACATTCATTTCTTATCTCTTTACCAGCGGCTCTGAGTAATAGTTTGTAGGAATTACAGAAGAGGTAGCACTATCCTGATGTGCATTTCTAATCTTTGTGACAAGTGCACACTTAGCATAAACTCATCTCTAAAATGAGAGGGCTGGTCTAGATGATTGTTAGAGTCTGTCCAGCTCTTCAAGTGTGATTCTTGCATTTAGCAGCATTTTTAAAAACTTACTTCCATCTTTATGAGACCCTCACAGTTCTATGTTGTTGGAAAGTATTAAATCACCAAATGAGGAGAAAATAGCCTGTGCTATATTTTTTAAACAGGAAACAAATCCAGCACTGTACAATTTAGTATTAAATTTGTTATCATAAATTTCACACTTGGTGAACATTCAATCTATTTGGAATTTTTGGGGGGATGGTTTAGATAGCATTTTTATCACAAAGGAAGAAATGGGAGTAAATGAGTCACATAATGCAATTTATCCTTTACTGTATTTGGTTGGAGCTCATATCATTAGGATACATGGATTCATAATCATCTAAGATTAAAATGACATTTGCCTCTTCAAGTGTCAGAGCTGGAAAAGAAAAGAAATAGAGCTCATCTCTTTCCCTACATTTCCTACCTTTTCTATAGTGATATGGAAGCTGCATCACTAAAGTATGCAATTTACTTTGCTCCAACTTTAAGAAACTACAAAGTTGTCACCCATTGTGAGAATTCTCACCAGCTGAAAGTTAACATCGCCATTTTTTTTTCAAACCACAGAATATAATGAAAGGGCCCTGAAAAATCACATACTTCACCAATACACCTCATTACAATGAGCAGACTCAAATATAAAAGTTTGTTTAGAAGTTACTGAGATTGTACATCCAATAAATGAACAGGGAGCTGTAATTTAGATGCTAATTTGCTCCATGCTGACGTTAATGCATAAAACAATGAAGCTCTATAATAGATGGAAATACAACCAAATCTGTGGAACCCACAGGCATTGGCTTACAAGACAGCTGTGCAGTTGACAAGTAACATGAGCCTTATGTGAGAAGAAGGGGAAAACGTAAGATTTGCATATAATTATTGAGATCATGCAAATGTCAGTTATGAGGAGAAAAAAAAAAACACAGGCATCTCACTGTTAAATCCTGACAGTTGGCATCACTGAAGAGCTCAAATACATTTGAGTACCAGTTGGCAGAGGGTCATTAAAACAGAATTTGCAGAGACATTAACTCCCTCACTTTTCTTTGAGTGACGTTTTGCTATTAATAGTTTGCAGAGGCTTTGCAGAAAACATATTAATAAGAGAAACTGTAATAGGGGCACCTACAGCAAGTGTAAATGCAGCAAGGGGCACCCAGGAAGCTGCTCTCTAATTGATTAGCATGGAGCTATCAATGTGTATATCCTAAGTGAGGAGAAAGTGCAATGACAAGCAAGAATAGTTGAATAATACAATGTGATATTTGGAAGCTGGGAAGGAGAGTGATTAATTTTGGTCCCTTTTCTTATTAATCTCATTCCCAAGTCATAGCCTACAAGGATCCCCCCAAAACATCCGGCTTTGAGAATTTATACAAAATCCATAAATGAAACGAGCCAAGGAAACCTACCGGTTAATTGCTAGCCCCGTTAATGAAATATATGGAGTTCATTTTGTATATTTAAAATCACTTGGTCATTATTTGTTTTGTTTTTGTTCTTTATCCCCTAAGATAAATCAATGCTTAATAAGAAGTACAGCTTCCAGAGATGAAAAGAATACATTTGCGATAGATCCGGTCAATTTTCCAAATAGAGCTGAGGGGTTAGAGAAGAAGCAAATCCATGGTGAAGTGTACACTGACATGTTTAAAAGGCCTTTGTCTCCAAGTTCATCAGCAGGAAGCTCCTTCAAGGGAGATTTTTACTTCAATGAAAAATACTCCTCAGGAAGTAAGTGTAGTCATCAACCTTCAGAGACAATTACTCCAGATATAGGAGAAATCAAGCCACCATTGGGAGATACTAGTAGTGATGAATTAGTGCAATTACACATGGGCAGCAGAGAAGTACTGGATGATAATGCTAATCCAGCCCATGCGAGAGGCAGAGTGCAAATATCTTGCCCCTCCTCAGATCAACTAGTCACAGAGAATCTCAATAAAAAACATGAAGGAGGAGCTGAGAAAATTGAAGTGAAAGATTGGGAATGTTTAAGAAGAGGTTTCTGTTTGGATTTCCATTCAGAAGAAGCAGTAGGAAAGGGATCTTCTAAGAAAGATCATGCCAATGGTAAGACTGAGGAGGGGGAGCAAAGAACACATTCAGGTGTTAACGAAAAACAAAGCAAAAATTTTCATTCAGTCGTACATGACCAAGAAAGGAAGCAGGGCCACTCTGAAATAAGTATGGAAGGGACCGGAGCTGGTAACAGAGACCTAGCCGTTCGGCTGAGTAAAGACACCACAATTCCCGACCAGAGAATCAGAGCAGATACGTTTCATTCACCAAGGATAAGTCTAAGTCGGGAAGAAGCTGGGTTAACTCCAGAGCATGGTCTCTCGACTAGTGACAGCACCACTTTTGGAGGGATGCCTGATCAGGTTTGTTCACGAAGAAATGGAAAAGTTTTGAGGAATGATTGTCTTTTCCAAGTTGAAGAAGAAAAATCAGGTTGGATTAATCCTGAAGATCAGAATAAGAACGCACAACACAAACAAAGTTGGAATGTTCTGGAAAGTCAGGGAAAAGCGAGAGAGAGTAAGACAAATAGAACAGAACAGATCAAGGAACAAGCAGATTGTGAAGACGTGTGGGGAAAGAGAGATAATACAAGGAGTTTGAAAGCTACTCCTACGGAAGAATTGTTTACCTGCCAAGAAACAGTGAGCTGTGAACTGTCTTCTCTAGCTGATCATGGTGTTACTGAGAGAGCAGAAGCAGGTACAGCTTATATAATTAAGACAACATCAGAAAGTACTCTAGAAAGCATGTCTGCTAGAGAAAAAGCAATAATTGCTAAGCTACCTCAAGAGACAGCACGAAGTGACAGGCCCATCGAGGTAAAGGCAACAGCGTTTGATCCACATGAAGGGAGAAATGATGATTCACATTATACCCTTTGTCAACGAGATACAGGAGGTGTAATCTATGACAATGATTTTGAAAAGGAGTCACGTTTGGGTATTTGTAATGTACATGTAGATGAAACGGAGAAAGAAGAAACCGTATCTATGTACAATCCCAGGAAGACACATGACAGGAAGAAACGTGGCATTGGAAATATCACATCTGTAGAAGAATCCTTACAGGTCATTACAGGCAATCAAAAGGCAGCCTCAAAACTGGATTTACATTTGGGAATATTACCAACAGACAAAAAAACATTTCCAGAAAACAGAGATCATAAACAGGTCCAAGAATCATCAAAGAGAACGCATCTAGAAGCTGTTATTCATTCTGCTTTAAATTCAGACACTAATAGAGCTTCTCAGAATGGCTCTCACGTTTCCAATCACCATGCTAAAACCTCAGTGCCATCTCATGAACAGGCAACTGCTGTAGAGAATATAATTACTACCATGACTCTCCAATCTATTTCTACTAAATCAGAATATAATTGTAATCCAACAAGTGAAATCCCGGGTACCGAGAAGCACCCTCATCCTGGGTCTACACCTGAAGAAGTTTCTAAAAGTTCAGGAGTAGTGACATCAGGTAATAGCAGAGAAAGATTGACAAGCCAGATTTTTCAACAAGAAGAATGCAGTGAGGAAAAATCTCTATGGCCAAAGATTTCCGTCAGTGAAGCTGTGGAGAACATGGAAGAGGCAAGGCATGGAAAAGAAGGATTCAACTCTGGACAATCACCGGGCTCTTCAGGTGACAAGGAATCCGAGAGCTCTTCTTCTGCTAGTCTCCTTGCCCAGGAAGGTCAAAGTGAAAGCAGTGAATCTCTGATTTCGAAATACACCAACTCTAAAATACCTTATTTCCTTTTGTTTCTGATTTTTCTTGTAACTATCTACCAGTATGACCTGATGATTGGCCTGGCATTCTACCTTTTTTCATTGTACTGGCTATCCTGGGAAGGGGGGAGACAAAAAGAGTCTGTCAAAAAGAAGTAACCTCACCACTATTATTATTTTCTCTTAAATGATAAGCTTTTTAGCCCCAAATATTTGGATTGGTGAAAGAGACTATTCATTGTTCAAAGACCCAGTGCAGTTTTTCTCTTGAAGGATCATTTAAAAAGGAATGCGTATGAAGTTTGCTCCTTCATATAAGTAATTATTCTATATAGGACCATTATGTTTGGATCATTAAATGCCTATATGAATATGAGATCTGAAGCACGTCAAGTTGAAATTAGGTACAGCTGTTGCTCCTTAGCAGGCTATGAAGTTGCAATGCTTCACGTCTCTTCACTACTTAAAGTGCCATTTCTTGCATTCATTTCTTTTGCAGTAAAGCTTCATTTTTCCCCCCGAGAGTATTTTTCCCTCTATGGTTAAAAAAAAAAAAATAGATAAAACATGAACAATGGCAGAGGACTTTTTTTTTTTTTTTTGGTCTTTTGGTATTGACCATGAAATTTGCATTTATCACTGTATCATTTATCAGCACGTTTTGATAGATCAAATCTTTCAACTTTGATTCCATATTTTTAAGAACAATACCCATGTATATTGAAATGCATAAACTTAAAGAAAGACCTTGTTTGTTTGAATACTTTATACACAAATCCTTTTTACCTCCTTCACACATTCAAAGAGCACTCATAAGCCGAATCTGACAGAGACTGAAGCAACTGGGAGATAATCTTGTAATCTACAAAATTTTGTGGGTGGCCCGTCCTTAAGCAATGTTTTTCTCTTGTATAAAGAGAAAGCATAACACAGCTGAACAATTTTAATGTCAATTATTCAAGAGTCGAGGTTTTAAAGTTGTACAAGCATTGCTTCAGAATGAATTTGTACTTATAAAGCATAAAGCATTAAATGATAATAATAATTAAAAAAAGATTTCCAAACGAACTATTTTACTTGGTAGTATTTTTTTGTCTTCAAAAAAATTTTTAATCGCTTTTGTTATAAGACAATGAGTTATTTCCCAAGGTGCATATAGAGAATGAACAACTAACCATTGGTGATAGTTATAATACCATTAGGTTATATATCAGATAATAACTCAGGCTTTTCTTTCTTTCTTTCTTTCTTTCTTTCTTTCTTTCTTTCTTTCTTAAATTAATTTATTTATTTGAGAGAGAGTGTGAGTGAGGGAGGGGCAGATAGAGAGAGAGAGAGAGAGAGAGAGAGAGAGAGAGAGAGAGAATCTCAAGCAAGCTCTGCACTGCCAGAGCACAGCCCAAGGCAGGGCTCGAATTCACAAAACCATGAAATTATGACCTGAAACCAAGGGTGTGACGCTTCACCCACTGAGCCACCCAGGTACCCCGATTACTCAAGTTTGAAATAGGCAACTAAGTAGATCTAGAAATCTACTCAGGGAGAAATCAATATCCAATATAGCAGTGACATTGGCTGCTGTTATTATCTATGGCTAAGTATGTGAAATCATGGAACTAATCATTTTGATCACATAAAGGTAATGCAAAGATTTTTATACAAGATTTCAACAACCATTTATTGAATGACTGCTAGATGCAAAAATCCTGTGCTCTGGTCTATGGCAAAGTACTTCCTTTGATACACTGAATGGCTAATTTTCCAGAAGGAGGCATGGGTATATAGTTTGATACTTTTGACTTGGCCAGAAATATGGAAGAGAGTCACACTGAGGGAATCCTTTTGGGTGATTTCTTTTTCATAGGAACTTCTTTCCTAGAGCATGTAACATTGGTCTTCAAAGAGAAAAGATAATCTGTTTATTTACCTGTAAAGGTAAATTCAATGAGTAAAACCTGATTATCTCATCCCACAGTTCTAAGAAACATGCATCTATGGGAAGAAAAAATGAGAATGAAGCATTTAAACTGACTTTAATGTGGTAGTAAATCATTTCCCTAATTTTCATTAGATACACAACTATTTCCAAATCCTTAATTGTGTGCTTGTCTCAAGTCCCATTGAAACTGAATGCTTGACCTTAACTTTTTAGTTGAACAAATACAAACATCCTGAAGTAGAACTTATGGCAAATATTTGATTGCTTGAGAAAGCACATTTTCAATAAATACAAGTGGAACACTGTAGGCTGTACCTAGAATATTATCTCTAAAACTGCTATCCTGATAATTTTGTTGACAGGTCTAAATTACAGTGGAAATAAGGTTAGTATTTCTTCAGATCTTAATGGCATGGTTTTTGCATTCTACCTTTAAGAGTTTCAGTCAATACGCCATATCTTATTAATGCAAAGAATACTACATTACTTTATGAACACAGGTGCCTGAACTGTAATTATTCCCTTATACATAAAAGAATGTAATTTCTTTTATCTCTTTTACTTGACTTTTGGTAACATTAACTTACTAAACCTTCTCATGCATATTTGTAATATGACAATAGAAGTTTGAAAGAATTTAAAATATTTAATTATGTATTTCTCTGCATGCAATGAAGAAATAATTGGTGATTTAACTGACTTTCCAAACATTTCTTATGAAGAATCTGAAATAAAACCATAAACGCTTAGGAAAGTATTGCTAGGTGGAGAGGAAGATTTTTGCAACCCATTTTGATCACAGCATTATGATAAGCAACAGAAGTGGATCTCAGAAAAAACTGGTAGCCTCTGGTTAATAAAGATTCAACTGTGAATCACCATGGTAAGGTCATATTTATAAGCATAGCTGCCCTCACCATGTCTCCTGCCCCATCCCACCCGCGAGTATTGATTAAGGGCCAAAAGAGGGTGTGGCACGAAAATAAGCAAAGAGAACTGCACTACACATCTACTTCCTAAAGTGGCTAAGAAATGTGATAAATCCCCACCACCTTTTATTTTGCTGGGCTTCTATTAGAAAGAATATTCTAAAAATTAGTTAGCAAGTACAGGTAGTAGAATCAACGGTCTTAAAAAAATCGTATCTGTATAAGCCATCAATATCCCAATAGATTTTTCCATGTAAAAGGAAATGAGTCAATGATATGACTCACTCCTCAACATTCAAGAACATTGGGTTAATGCAGTCATGCTTCCCTGGGGAGTTCTAATATTTTGATAATGAAACAGTGACTGTCACCATTTTGTGAGAGAAACAGGATCATTTTTGCTTGTTATCTTAAGCCAGTCTGCTGGGTAAATGGAAAACTTAAAGATATCCAGACCAAATTTGGGGAAATAAAGAAACTATTTTTCCCAAATAGTATTCGTGGGACTTTCTTAACAATTTTTTTGTCTTGAATATTATCTCATACCACCAGGCTTGCTGCCTTTTGTATTAGGCTGATTTTTGCATATAAAGAAACCAAAAAAGCAAACATAGCAAAACAACAAAAAACTAGCAGGAGAAATAAATAGCAGGCGGGAGGACTGTCACCCCCAGGGCCAATTCATCCACTGGTTTCTGTCATCAGGGTCTCTGATCTTTCAAATTTTTACAGAGTGAATACAGAAATTGAACAATGTAATGGGGGTTGTCTTTTGTTATCTGAATCCCGTTTCAGCCAGTTCTTGTGGAACTGAGAATGGGGTCACCTTTGATTCCACGACAAGGTATGAAAGAAATATTGGGAGGCCATGCTCCTCCACGGTCTTCATAGTGGTACCTGTGTGTGAAGAGACCAGCTAACAAAGTTACTTTTATTTACTTAAATGAATTTACTTATTTTTCTTCCATTTTGAGAAACAGTTCATAATAAAAATCATAGCAACATAATCTACTTTTTGTCTTTTAAAAATAGATTTGGTCATTAATCTGTTGCAATAACTTTACCCAAACCTCTTTAAATAGTAAATTAAATCTTCACTAGCCGAGCTTCGAAGGATCATATGTTTTTGAGAAATGTCATCATTGTATTATGCTAAAAACTTATTAAACAAATAACTCCTTAACAAGTTCAGCATTTTTGTTTTGTGTTATTTCTGTATTTGCTAAATGCGTATATATTACCTTCATTTTTCAACATGAAACAATATATTATGTGACAATTTAAGGAAAATTCCCTAAGTTTTCCCCTAATGTACCCAATTCTTTATATTCATGATACTAAAGGGTGGTATGGGTAAATCAACAGTGGGTTACAGTGAATTCATTTTTATTTGGCTGAGATGCCTCCAAACTCTGATTCTGTGGCACATTTCATCCAATGCCTAATCAAGTTATTGGTCTTGGTTGGAATTCACCCACCATCCTTATCACCCTACCTGAACCATGAAGCCTTATTCCTCACTACTCTCTGCCTTAAGTCCTCCGTCAGGAAAGCAAGGCACATTGTCCCCAGGACATGCCATGCACATCTGTTCCTTTGTGGCTGTTCATATACACCCCTCTGTCTAGGTCACTTGCAGATATCTTTATTCTTCCTATCTAACTCTGCACATTTTTCTACGTACACCTCAAGCCCCAATCATTTTGAAGTCTCCTACCAGTTCAGTTTGTGCAGTCTCCTCGTTCTTAGATCTCTTATGATGCTAACTTTCTTGCATGCAGTGGGCATTTCACTAATTATCCTAACTGGACTGCCTGCTTGTTCAGGACAGGGACAATGGCTTCTTCTTCCCTCCCATCACCTCATAAGGTCTTGTTCGTGGGAATCCCTCAGTCAATACTTGTGGATAGAATTGAACTGCAGCAATGTCTCCTGTCTATCTTATCTCTAAAACGTAGACAAGCTACTCTGAGGTCTGACTTCACAATGAATAAATTTTATCAGAACAAAGCTGGGATGGCCTAGTAAACTACCACAGACCAAATAGAAAGGGGCCAAGAGAATGAGAAGACAGAGCAATGCAGTGGATTTGGGATGTGGGGAAGAAAGAAACAATCCTTTCTTTCCACTTCTCTTGAGTTCAATTGATTTTCTGTATTTGTGAATTCTTCCTAGCACAAGAAACACCCCCTTCCTTCTGTTTCATGGAAAATAACATACTGATTATATATTAAAAGAATAATAATGCATACTTCAATTCACTGGCTAATGTGAAAATTGATAGAACAAGACCTGGTTTCAGATAAAGTAGTGCAGCAGTTTAAAAACCAACAAACATCACAAGGTATAAAGTGTAAGAAACTCAATCTTCTGAACTGCTGCCATGCCCTTTGAAAACGGCTGATCTCTCAATTTCACACCTGTTCTGCATGTCAACTTTTCGGGTGAAGCAAATAGCACAACCAGCAAAAATAGTCACTGGATTTTTTTAAAAGAAAACATTTGCCCTATTAACATATAAAAGAGTAATATGTATTATATAATCTATATTATATATGAATATATTGCATATATTCAAAAATACACTCACATAAGCACGCACACACACACACGCATGTGTGCATGGTATTCGAACATCTAATAAGTGACAGTAATGGCTGTGAACATAATCTGCTAACAGTGTGTAGTGACGCAGTTGGTATTATCCTTTCCTTGAAGACACTCATTTTATCATATTAGATACGAAATTAAAACGGTAACACAAAAATATGTCTATTTTTGAGGCAGAGTCTAAAGCAAAGCAGGATATAGCCTGGAAATGTAGTATGAGGTCACACAACAGCTTGAGACCATCTGCAATTAGTGTCTTAAGAATTAAGTAAGATACACATTTACTGTATTGTAGAATTCATCAGTGCCATGTATTGGTTGACTTTGTTCTGAGTGAAAACAGATCTAAAATTTCTTAAAGACACTATAAAACATAATATCAAGCAGCAAAGAGGTAGTGCTTAAAAATCAGTATAATAAAAGGTTAGACATTTTCTTTGTAAACACTGAAATAAACCATAATCTACTTTTAATAATTTTATGTAGGAGGCTTTTAATGTTCAATTTATAAAATATTTTAACATGGAGAATTTATGAAAATACCACACATTTAAATCATGTTTATACATACATTCTAAAACTGGTATTGATACCATGTTTTCTATACATTAAATGACACTTTCCAAGTATTCCCATGAATTTTGGGGAAATTCAATTGTCATTTTCATTATGCACTTAAGTCCCCCATGTTCATGTGAAAACATTCTGAAGGGAGTAAAGGTTAAAGAAAAGATAATTTATTTCCCACCTTTGCAGATATAAGTGAAAATATTTTAAATACATTTCTCTTCTTTGAAAGTTGGAAAGGAAAATAGGAAGTAAAGGTAAGAGATTATAAATATCCTTCATATTTATTTCATAGTCTTCAATATTTGGGGTAAATCTTATAGATTTCAATTTAATTAGTTACCTTCTCCCATGTGAATTATTTGGCTTACCTGGTCTTACTCCCATCCTTAAATTAATATTTAAGTGCAACATGTTGATTTTTCATTACAGGAATGAAAAATTCATTCTTGCTTGGTACCCAGTTAGCCGGGATATTTGAGTATAAATCTATACCTGTATCTCCTTTGATCTGTGCATGTGAGGTTCATCATTTAATAATAACAGTATCAATAATAATATTTATCACTGTTATAATTATTATAATAAGGGCGATTGTTATTATAACAACAGAGCAATAGCCAACACTTGAGCATTTACAATAACTGGGCACTCTTTTAAGCTCTTTGTGTGCAACAACTCATTTATGTTTACCAGTCCATGAGAGAAGTATTTACTATTATTCTCCCATTTTACAGATAGAAACAGATACACAGAGAGTCTAGTTTTTCCAAGGTCACACAGCTAGTAAGTGGCAAAGTCTAGAGTCAGACTCCAGTAGACTTTCTTCAGAGTCGACCCTCTTAACCATTATACTGTTACTCCTTTAATCCAGATATACCAAATTATATTATGAATCACAGTTATATACTAGCAAGCTACAGGGTGTGATTCTAGTATATAAGTCCATTACCTGTAACACACCATCTTTTCCACAGATAATTATACCTTTTTAAAAGTATATTTATTTATTTTGAGAGAGAGAGAGAGAGAGAGAGAGAGAGAGAAAGTGAGCAGAAGAGGGGCAGAGAGAGAGGGAAAGAGAAAATCCCAAGCAGGCTCCACAGTGTCAGTGAGTGCAGAGCTCAATGCAGGGCTCGATTCCAAGAACCATGAGATCATGACCTGAGTTGACACCAAGAGTTGGACACTTAACCGACTGAGCCACCCAGCTGCCCCCACAGATAATCGTATCTTTATTAATGCTCCTTAAAAAAAATTTTCCTAAAACTATTCTGTTCTTTTCAATGAATCAAATAACCTCACTTAACAAAATATATATCAATTCCCTTCCAGGCCACAAGAAATGCACCTGTCCCAGGTCTTACCTAGCTTGAGTATAGCAAAGGGGATGGAGATATAAACCAGCAGTTGCAGTATCTTGTGACCAATTCAGTAACAGAGGTAATATTTAGGAAAAGAAGTGGCACAAAGGAAGGAATGTTTGGTCCTATAAACACTTTGCTTCTTGGATTTCAGAGATGTGGAATCTTTATAACTCTATAATTTTATGCATCACGAAAACCACAGTAAAAATCCCAAATACTTCATTACAATTAAATTTTACAAACATAATAACTACAATGAAGATACATCTTGATGTGATTGATATAGTGCTTATTTTTTCCTGATGTCCCAGTGTAATTATTAATAGTACTCCTTTCACTTTCAAAAGTTACACAATTTGAATGAAAAATGGTAAGGTCAGCCTAAAAATCCAACAAAATATTCTAGCTAGTAGGTGTAAATCACCCTGTGTCACATGAATAAAAGTAGAAGCTTGCAATATGAACACCTCTATAGCTTGTAAAATTCTTGTCCTTAGCGTTGTAGAATATAATATAATATACCACCTCTTGATCAGCCTCAGTAAAGAAGTCTAACATTTTTTTCAGATTCAGTATGCTGAGGCAAATGACTAAAAAACAAAAAGCAGGAACTTTTTAAAAGAATGCACTGGTCAAAAACCACTGGAAAGAAGTCATTTACATTTCTGACACAAGATAATTTTAACACTGTGGAACCAGATACTATAGCCTATACCCTATTCAGAGGGCTCAGGACATGATAACTCCATTATCCAGGATAGCCAAAGTGGAACTATGAAGATAGAAGAAACTTTTGCCAAAGGAGTGATGGCCACTGTATTCTACTCAAAATTGTAATAGCATATGTTGCTGTAAGCTATGTTATGAGTATACATTCTGCTCATTATCTGTAAGAGGAAGAAAAAATTTTTGGAAAGAAATTAGATCATATTATTGGCATTTAACAAACATGGCGTAGGCCAATAGCATTACAATAGAAAAAAATAGGTGGCTCAGTCAGTTGGGTGTCCAAATTCAGCTCAGGTTATGATCTCACAGTTGGTGGGTTTGGGCCCCACATTGGGATCTCTGCTGTCAGACCAGAGTCCTCTTTGGATCCTCTGTCTCCCTGTCTCTCTCTGCCCCTCGCCCCCACCCTCAAAAATAAATAAACATTTAAAAAAATTTTTAGAATAGCAAAAATAAATTAAAATATAAATAAATAGCCCAAGATATTCAGTGAGAGACAAAGACATTTTAAGGCAGAACCAGTGTCTCTCCATCGAGTTCTGGCCTTTGCAATACCTTAACTTTTGGCCTGACTTCACATAGGTGTTCTGTGCTAAGACTGTGAATGGCAGTAGATCAGCATTTCCTTCACTTCTGCTTAGGATATGTGTGTTGGCAATATTACCCAAGGAACTACTATCACAATTTAAGACCACAAAATATGTACATGCTGAATGAATGACAAAGGCTAGCATAGTTGCCTTAAAACCTTTGCTCTGCCTTTACTGACTTCAACCCAACCTTACCCACATAAGACATAGAGGAACAGTTTTTAAATACTGGTCTTTTTATGTATACTCTTTCCTCACATAAAAAATACCACTGGGGTCAATTCTATGTATCTATAAAGCTGTTCTATCATTGAAGGTGTAGAGCTCCTATTATTTTATAAAGTTGGGCATCATCATTTTTAATTGTTAAGGCCCATGTAAATTTGGTAATAGTCAATCTCATTCACTCAAAGTGCTTTCTCTGGAAATAACCAAAACCCCTCAAAGTAGTTTAAGGGAAAAAAAGAACAACATATCATAAGGAAAAAAGACAAACTATTCCAGGGCTAGAAGTGAAAATAGGCATCAATAGGAATAGAAGCCAGGACATGAAAAGCCATCAGAAATGGAGGGTTTTTTTTTGTTTTGTTTTTTGTCTTTCATTTTTCTGTTTTGGTCAGTGGATTTTATCTTTTGGCATATATATATATATATATATATATATATATATATATATATATATATGTGTGTGTGTGTGTGTGTGTGTGTATGTATATGATTCCTAAAACAGTATTCTCCAATAGCAGTCTTACATCTTGATTATAAATGTCCAAATGTTAACTAGTTAGAATTTTCTGGGTATCAGTTCTAATCTCCTAGAAGGGAGAAATTCATTTGCTCTGTCTGGATAAGACGTTCATTCCGGATAGAGTCCATTGTGTCCCAGTAACTGGAGGCAGAGACTGATGAGGAGTTCCTGTAAAGGAAATGTTTCCAGGTTCTCAAGATTAGGTAGGGATTTATAATGTCTAATGCACCAATTCTCATATTTTTTATGAATATGTTTCTGCCTCTCTTTTTCCTTTTGTGGATCTATAAGGCCCTAATTTCTTTCTTTTTTTTTAAGTTTTTACTAAAATTGCAGTTAGTTAACACACAGTGTAATATTAGTTTCAGGTGTAGAATTTAGTGATTCATCACTTACATAGAACACCCAGGGCTCATCCCAAGTGCCCTCCTGTAAGATCTTAATTACTATAGATTTATACTAGATCTTGATATCAGGTGGGATAAGGTTCCTACACTTTGTTCTTTATAATTCTACAACTCTTGGCCCTTTGCTTTTCCATCTGAATTATAGGATCTTGTGAAATTTCATGAAAAACTTGATTTTTCATGGAATTTTACTGAATATGCACACTGGAGAAGAACTGACATTGTGAAAATATTAAGCCCATCCATAAGAATAGTGCATTTTTGTTCCCAACTATGATTTATAATACTCCCTATGAATACATTGCACATTTACTATTAGATTTATTCCTACGTGATTTATTAATTTGGTGCTATTGTGAATTAATTATATTATTCCTATTATATTTCTTTTGGGAAATTATTGATATATAATTTATAATTATAAAGAGTTTATTTCTACATGCCATTTTTTCAACCACTTTTTTGAACTCTCTCACTAGTTCTACTAGTTGTTAGTTTGATATTTTGGTAATTATGCCAATAATATATAAGAACACTATTGATTTTTACATGTCCTTTTATGCATTTAGCAATAACTCTTATTAGTACAACTAGTTTGTATTATTTTTAATTATTTTCTGTGTTTTAAAAAACTTTTTAATGTTTATTTTTGAGAGAGAGAGAGAGACAGACAGAGAAAGAGTGTGAGTGGGGGAGAGAGAGAGGGAGACACAGAATTCAAAGCAGGTTCCAAGCTGTTAGCACAGAGCCCAACACGGGGCTCAAACTCATGAACTTTGAGATCATGACCTGACCCGAAGTTGGCGCTTAACCGACTGAGCCACCCAGGCACCCCAATTTTCCTTGTTTTTTTGAGATGAATGTATACCTCATTTATTTTTAATCCTTTTTCTTAAAAAAAAGTTCATATAATACTATGAAATAAACCTAGCATTTTTAACTGCATTGAACTGGTTTTGAAATAATTATCTATATCTCAAAACATGTATATGTAAAATTTTCCGTTCACTTCTAAATATTTCCTGTTCCCGTAATTCCCACTGTTATTTAACATAAGAATGTGTCATTTAACAGGATAATTCTTTTGTGATCTTTGATTATTGGTGTCAAATTACATTAGACTATGTCATAGAATATGATTTATTGCCAATTACTTGAACTATGATAACACTTCCTTTGTGATTTACTACATTATCAATTTAATTATTATTCCATGTACACATGTATTTTTTGGGTATATAATTCTGTACATATTTATTAAGTTGAGTTTCCTAAGTTTGCTGTTCAAAACCATATTCTTACTAATATTTAGTCTGCTTCAACCAGCATTACTTGAAATCTACTAATATTACGGAAGTATCCATTTCTTCTCGCAATTGTACCTATTTTGCTTTAAGTATTTCAATACTTTAGTTCTTAGTTACAAATAAGTTCATTATTGCTAGCATTTCTTAAGTGGATTTTCTCCTTTATTGTTATCCATGATATATCTTGCCTTAAATTAATATTTTGCCTTAAATTCTATTCCATTTTATATTAATATTGTTGTAGTAGTTTTCCTATGGTTAGCATTCACAAAATACAGCTTTCCCCATCATTTTATCATACCTCTTGCTAGCAACTTATAGCTATATTTAAAAAGAATCCATTCTGTAATCTGTCTTTTAATAGGTGAGTTTGAGCCATTCACAGTATTTTATTAACTAATATATTTGAATTTACTTATTACCATGCTATTTTAAGTTTATATTTTATATTTTCTACCTCTTTGTTCTCTATATTGCATTGGGGAGGGACAGAGAGAGAGAGGGAGACACAGAATTCCAAGCAGGCTCCAGGCTCTGAGCTATCAGCACACAGCCTGACACAGAGTTCGAGATCATGACCTGAGCTGAAGTCAGATGCTTACCAACTGAGCCACCCCGGTGCCCCTCTATACTGCATTCTTAATGAATTCCTTAAATTATTCCTCCAGTTCACTGTTTTTCTCTTCTACTCTAATGTAGAAATTATTTTTCAAATTTTAATAACCATGGTTTTTATTTAAATGTATAGAATTTCTTCCCTCTCATGCCCAGAATTTTTTAAATGTATTTTTAAATAATTCCTTGCCATTTAAAAAAAAACAAATATTCTTCCATTTACCAATTTGAGAATCATAAACATAAATATTCAAGGTCTTTATTGGAAAATTTCATAAAATAAATTTAGCTTGGAATGAATATGCCAATTCTTGATTAGGTTAGCTTTATTTGGTATTTGGTTTCTTTATGTGCTTTAGAATTTTTGTTTATAAGCTCACTGTCACTTTCTTTTTCTGAGTTTATTTCTCCCTGTCTTGATCTTAATTTGTGGTTGTTTTCACCTGGCTTCTTGATCCTCACATGCAGCTGATCTTATCATCAGATTTGGGGGCTTCTGTGCTGGAGGGTAATATAAACATTGCAGATTCTGTCAACTGCAAAGTCAGTTGGTTGTTTTGTGCTATTCTTAGCAGGAAGGCTATGTCTTTATTCTTCTTGGACCTGGAGCTTGTTCAACCTGCATTCTAGGTTTTAGTCTGTTTTCTCATGAGAAAGGGAGCTCCACTCCAATTGTTGGGTTCAAATTGTGAACATGCTTTGAGTCACATTATCAAATGTTGTTTGTATTTATCTGAGTATTGTATGTGTCATGTCCTAGGAAATGGCAGGAGTGGGGCTTGGTGGGAGAAAAATTCAGTCCTGTGTATTAGCCAAAAAGAGTATTAAAGGGAGAGGAAAAATATGTGTACTGGCTGTCTCTGTTTTAATGATGTTTATCTCATAGCATAGTTTATCATAGCTGTTCAAAATCATCATAATGATGATTATCTCATAGCATAGTTTAGCCCTAAGAATGGCTTTGTTTAGAAGGCTTGATTTGTCAATAGCAACAGATCTTGGTTGAGTATGTTGTCTTTTATTCTCTTCGATGAGTGCTAAGAAATTAATCAAAAAGAATTTAGAATTTTATGTTTGTACTGGAATTAAAATTTAAAAAACTTAATGAAATTTCAAAATTAAAGAATTTAGAATTAGATCAGAGATACTGTGTGAAATTGAATTTTCAAAAATATTTATGATTTATCTGTAAATCATACTACCACATATCCTTTTATGGAATTCAAAATATGTTTGAAAATTATTATGTTAAAGAGAAGGAAGTGATTTGTTATTACAGGTTCCGAGACATTTGCTAAAATGTTTGTTTCATTGTAATCCAAGAATTCCCTAGGGCTTGAAAGGTCTATGTTCAAATGACTAATGGAATCGAACCTCCTTTGTTATGGAATGCTGGTACGTGCATTTGAAGTAGTTGATATTATTTTTCTCAAAGTCTCCACGCTTGTAGCAGAGACACTGAGAGTGGTCTGTAGAAGAGATCATAATCTCTTTGAGAGGCCTGAGAGAGACAACCTGGATTTCTAAGCTTTTTTCTTTTCCACCTGCATTTTAATGATAGTCTTTTCTACCTTAAGATGATCTCAGATACTTAAATATACTTAAATACTTAGTATGGGAGAGATACATCATCTCAAAAGATTTTAGGACTGGTTAGTGTTTGCTATGATCTCACTGAAGTATGATGCTACCAAAATATATAATAATCCTATTGTATTCTCATTAAATAACTAGACAAAGAAATAAAAACTTATTTTAGTGCTAAAAACCACATTAGTCAATGACTAATTTAGACTACTTGTCATGTTTCAATTTCAAAAGGCATGACCAAAACACAGCAATAACAAAGTACATTGCAACCACTCCTCTGGTTATTTGTGTTGCTCTCCTGAACCACATCATGGTGTATAGCTGACCTAACAAGCTATCAAGTCCTGACAAGTGTAAAATCCCTCTCATCTTATTCGGGGAAAATGCCTACTATATATTTACTTTTCATTATAGGAAAATACATCTTTATGTATTACCTCATCAAAAACATGCTTTGATATAACCTAGAAAATTGAGTATGGTTCCTCAGATACCAAAACAATTCTTGTATGGGAAAATATTGAATTAAATTGGGATTTTACTAGCATATTGAGTAAACACTTCATCTTTCATATGTTAACGCTACCTGGAGACCTTGAGAGGTTGTGCCTTCCAATTTATAAATTAGAATTCTGCTGTAGTTGTGACTAAGTATAGAGTTTTTGTTTTAAATATTCCTACTCAGGTCTTTGAAAGTATTCTGCCTACCACAAGAACAGTTTTTACATGTTTAGGTGGGTCAAAACACAAAAGGTTAGACAATCATTTCTCTGTTATCATGAGAAAAAGTTGGTAACTCCATAGCTATTTCTTACATTATTGCTAACCATAGCTGATCCTAATTATTTCCTGAAACTAACAGGTGTTATAGTTAGATGTAGTAGAAGATTAGAAGAGTACCATACTGTGAAAGAATAATCTTGATGACATTGGGAAGGACTTCACAGAGGAGTTGGCTCATGGGCAGGTCCTTAAAGCTAGAATAGAATTTTGATAGGAGGTGAGAAAGTAAGAAGTGTTACCCAAGAGGGTTGAATTAATTTAACTCAATAAATACTTAGAAAAAAACTATAATAAATAGAGTTAACTACTAATCAGCACTGCTATGTGCTAGGCACTACCCTAAATATTTAATGCAAATGATCTAACTCAATCTATTTTAAAACCCGAGGTAGACCCTATTAATATTTTCATTGTATAGATGAGGCTCCAAGGCACAGAGAGATCACTCAGTTAGTAAGTGGTAGAATCAGGATTCAGTCCAGAGCAGCTGACTCCAGAACCTACACGGCTAAACACAAGGATACTGGAGTCGACTGCCTGGCTTCAAATTCTGACTCCATCTAGAGCACTTAGGTTACTGCCTGCCACCGGGTAAGTGCCTAATATAAGTTATATATTTTAATTATGTTTATTATTATTACTAATAAACTGCTATGTCATTGCTACTTCTCTGTGGCTATGTGTAAGTTATTCAATGTACTGCAGATGATACAAATATGAGAAATTGAAGGTCTCAGTCCTCAATGAACTTGCAATTTTTGTAGGAGCAATAGATATATACCCCAGAGGTATAATAGGCTTAGTATGGGAGAGATTAATTCCAACTGGAAAAGATTAAGGAAGGCCCCAGAGGTGGTTTTTTGAGCAGAACATAGGATGGATAAGCTTGCAGTTGAAGAGATAAGAGGGAAGGCGTTACAGGGTGAAAAGACAGTATGCACAAAGGCAGAATGTTTTAAAAACGTTCAGAATGTTTTTTGGAGAATAGCTTGGTTTGTGTTTAGTTTACATAGAGGGAGGGAAGGCAGTGAGGGAAAAAAAAAAAAAAAAAAAAAGGCAGGAAAGCAGCCTGAAGTTTAGATTTCATGGAGACTTGAACAGGTCTTTAAACAAGTCAGTGATAGATCAAAGGCATTTCTGGAAGATTATTTTGGGAGCAAGGCATAAAGAGGAGGGCAGGAGGGCAGAGGTATTACTATAGGCATGAAAACCAATTCAGGCTTGTTGCCATAGTTCATTTTGCCTTCATAATTCTACCAGCACACTCTATCACTGATTTCTGTGTGTGTCGCCGGGCAAGTCCCTTACAATTGTGATCCTCTGTTTCCTCATCTATAAAATAAATATATGATCACCAGCTTCTAGAAGTCATGGACTTTCTGTGCTTGACTTTGTGCTTAAAACTCTCACAAATAATTTTTGTTCATGACGGTGGTTGGCAGATATGAATATCTTTCCTTAGCAAATTCTTATTTTTAATATTTCCATTCATTTGGCACATAGATACTATATTTTGATCATTACTTTTACCTTACTTGCATTTCTTCTCAACTAGTGGTAAATTGAAAGACCACATTTTATACTTTTATATCTAAACAAAAATTGGTATATCACATAGGCTCAAAAAATATTTACTTATTTAATTCATTAATGGCAGTATGAAGTTCTATACTTTGATTATGGTACTTTTCCAGTAAGTTGAAAAATTTGCCAGATTCAGCTTTTAGACAAATTTGATATATAAAATTAAAATGATGATTTGTTTTCCTAATCCCTGCTATGTAAACTAAAAAATTCATATTAATTTTTATTGTGCTATTTTTATATCTTATCTCCAAAACCAGAATATATACCACAAGAGTGGAAGAGGATTTTTTTTCCTAAAAATAAATATACAAATCCATACAGTATGGGACAGTTACACAAAGATTATTTTTAAGATTGTGAAAAATATAAAGTTAAATGGCTTCTACTTGGCAGCTTTTGTTGTGACTTTCACATATATTTTCAATTGCTCCTTGGACTACAGTAAAATATATCTCCCTTGATATTTGAAGCCTAAATGTCCCCTAGATACCTTAAGATGCTACGGCAAACAAAGTCCTGTTGGTCTGAGAAGCCACTAGAAGTAATCCTCAAAACTAATTATGGCTCTCCTGCTGAGAGTTTCTTTTAAAGAGCCACTTTCCAATTTCTGTCAAACATTTGCAGTTCTAGTACAAATACATTTTTTTTCCAGAATTCACTTGCATTTCAACTTCAAGATAGTGTTTGCCTTTCATTGTGAAATAGAGAAAGGTTATGAAGAAATTTCCAAGGAATTAAAAAATTAACTCTTAAAATCCCATTTTAATTTTGCAAAAACCTGATGGATCCAGTTCTAACAATCAAGGAGTCACACAATTATCTTATGGGTTTGAGATGGTCTCATTGCCAATTTCAGCTTTGAGTTAAAAAAAAAAAATCAGTTTCTTAAAAATAAGCTCTCTGAATTGATTTTATTGCTACTCTAAACTTTAGTGGAAAATTACCAAACTTCCTTTATTTCTTTGGCCCCATTAATTAGTTTATTCCCCACAAAAAAAACAAACACACCAGCAATGAATTCCCTGTACTGTTCTCTGACCAACACAGCGGAGGTAAGATTGCCTGTGGATGATCACTCTCCCCAGTCAGCAGTTGCATGGAGACTTTCTACATTGACGGTGTCTCCCTGGCTGACATAATTTTTGTTTTAGAAAAGGAAATGGATTGGATTTAGTCCAATTTGTCTCTAAACTCCATATCTTAACATTTATTCAAAGAAAAGAATCAGATCAACAATAAGTCTAATTGGGTCATTTTCACCAATTAAAAATTATTATTTGAAGATTATTTATTTGATACTTAGGTAAATACCATATATGAAAGAAATAGTTATATGAATACAAAAATTGAATTTGTATTAGATTATCAGATGCTAAGGTTTATTGGCACTCTTATAACTAAATAATTGATGCAAAGCATCTCTTATAGTCTCTATTATATTAACAACCTGAATGAAAAGAAGGCTACTATTTAGAATTTACTAACATACCTAATAAAATGTATAAAGCTACTTTCATTAACTAAGTTTATATAATGCATTTTTCTTATGACAATCATACCTTTTATGATATTCAAGGATATATCTATTTAATAAATTTTAAATGAATGATTCACTTTTTTTCTTGGTTCATTGTCATTTGACTGAACCCCATAATTATATCCGATAAGAAGTAAGTTAAAAATGAAGTTTCTGTCAACTATTTTCCACTAGCAAACATAGTGACTCACCTTCCAAATAAAAGCATATCAACATGAAAGTTTCCCAAGGGTATATTCTAGGTCATAATCTTTATGTTAATGAATTCCTTACTGAATAGTAAATCGTAAGAATATATTACCTTATTCCTCTAATACATTACCTGTCAGCAGGTAATTACCCTTCAAAACCTCAACAGAGAGGAAGATTGCCCTGTGACACCAGTGACCCCTACAGGTAAAGTTAAAGAAAAGAAGTACAGTGTAAGTGGATGAAAGATACCCACTGCATATTAGAATATGGCTAGCTAATGCCAAAGCATAACATGTATCAGTAACTCCAATGAGACTTGTTATTATTGCCTCATTGACATTGGAAATTTTGTTACAGATAGAAAAAATCAAGCATATATTTTGGTATTTTGGGCTAATTTTGAACACATTTACCTTATGCATATTACCTAGAATTTCTAGAAGACTGTGTCCAGATAGGCCTTTAAGAGGTGTTTGAAGTTATTTGATTAAGGAGCTAGAAGAGATCACAAATGGCCATCTGTTCTACAGTCTGCCTGATAATTAGCTTCAGTAACCAGCTAACTGGGTGCTTAAGATGTATGAAGTATTGCACATGCAGTCTCAGGAGCTCCCACTGAGATAAGTAACGTTATAGAAAGAGGTAGCTGAGTGGCAATAAGTGGCAAAGTTGAGGAGCATGCCCCCAACCCCCTAATTCTGGGCATTATACTACAGGGTGAAGGTAATGTTTAGGAAAGGTCACAAAACAGATACGAATAGTTCAGATCTCAATTTAATGGCATGTATTTAATGACTACTCGTTTGTTTAATATGTATGGAGTGCCTATTTGACATCATTATGGGCTGGGTCCTGAAGAGATATGAAAAAGAGCCAACAATTATCATGGGGAATTTTTTAAAAGAATAATGTATCACATTAATGGTTTAAACAAATGCAGTTTTAATACTCTGATGGTAATAAAGAGAGTAGCCACCAATTCAACCATTTCATATATATAATTGAGTCATTATTTGTAGTACTTATATAAACATTAAAATTCCCCAGCAACCTATGAGAGGTATGAATAATTTTTATAGCTAAACATTTTTCATAATGTCTTATATTGTTTTTTGGGAGGGATAGTTATATATTTTTAAATTTGTGCTTTGGAAGTCAGTATTAAGTTTGTCTTTGTCTTTTATATTCCCAATTAACCCATGTCAAGTATGAGGCACACACAGGACAATGATGATTTTTGTTACCCTTTGAATATAGTGATGGAAGTATAATATGGTCGAATATTGTCTTTAGAAGAGCTTCCAATTAGCTATAAAACTCCTAAAATCAATGTTGTCACTCAAATACATAACAAAAAGCAAACATAAAAGCAAAACATCCCATACCTTGGTATTTCCCTCCATATAATAGTAAGCAGACTGCCAAAACCAAACTTATTAAAAATGTACCAAGATTTCATGGGGAAACCAAGTATTAAATGCCTATTCATTTTTTTCCATAAATATTTAATGAACACCTAATACGTGCCAGGCAATGAGGTAGAAACTGAGTGTACTGTGGTTAACAAAACAGATATATTCTTTGCATTCACAGAGCTTAACTGTCTAGAGGGGGACCTAGCAATAACAGGTAAACAAACAATGAAGGGTGTTTAGTGCTCATAAGAAAATAAATAGAGCAGAAGGTGACATGAAGGAGAATGACATGGGGCAATCTAATGGATAGAGTAAACAAGGCAGCATCCATGAAGAAATGTTCCAAATATGAGCTGAGGCGTGAATAAGTAGGAGGAACAGCCATGGAAAAGCAGAGGGAACAGTGCGAGTGGAGGATCCGGGGAAGGAAAGAACCAGCTCTTGATGAGAAATTAACCCCAAGCGAGTTAGGGTGGAGAGTAACAAGCAGCAGCACAAAGGAAACGAGTTCAGACCAGGATGCATCTCATGAACCACGAGGAGGAGCTTGGGTCTCATTTAATGTGTAATGCGTTTCAGGTAGGGACTAACAGAATCTTCTCTTGCTGCCGTGTAGTGATAAATCACAGATGGAGATGATTGGAATGGGGAGTCAAGAAAGGAGGAGGGGCGCCTGGGTGGCTCAGTTGGTTGAACATCCGACTCTTGATTTAGGCTCAGGTCATGATTTCATGGTTCGTGAGTTCGAGCCCGGCATTGGGCTCTGCACTGACAGTGTGCAGCTTGCTGGGATTCTCTCTCTCTTTCTCTCTCTCCCCCTCTCCTCCTCTCACATGCACGCTCTCTCCATCTCAAAAATAAATAAACATTTAAAAAAAAAAGAAAGGAACTTTCAGTGAATAAAAGCTAATCTTACCATTAGAACAAAGTCAATTATTGCCTCACATTCCTGTAAATTGACCAGTACTAGGGATATTGTCTTAAAAATATCAAGTTGCCATATTAATATGAAAATAAAAAATGCTTGTAGATTGCATTGAATTCAATATTGGTTATACCAGGTAAACACATGCATTGTATTGTGATATTAATAAAGGGTTCAAATGTTGAGTCTGTGCTCTACAATTAAATAAAATTATATCCCTTTTAATTTAAAAAAAGCAGAAAAACAATTACCAGTCTTCAAAAAGACTAGTGGAAAATATCTTTCATAAGGTAAATTCAGGGTGATTTTTTTTCCCTCTCTGTAATAAGCAGAGGCCAAGTTTAAATAGTAACAGGTCAGTCTGTACATAATGCCAAACAACCAGCCAAGTCAGTGAGGAAAAGTTAGTCAAGCCATTTATATGGACATGGGAGAATTCAAAAGGGTGGGTTTTCTGCATTTAACACTTTGTAAGAAGTGACTGACCTCACATAACTATAATTACTTTGTTCATTTATATGTAAAATGGAAAGAATAATGCCAACATAATGGGATTTAGGGAGAGTTGTAGGAAAAGTGTCCCGCCCAGAGCCTGGCACATAGTTGGCATTTGGTTTATAACCAGAGTTGGGGTCTGTCTGAAGAGAACTGGAATCATAGATAGATTGAGAGGTTTATAGAAACTTTGCTGATTTGTTAGCAGTTTTGCAGAAGATTAATTTTAGCAGTTGGCAAAAGAGAATAATTAATTTAAACTTATTTTAAAAAATTCATCAGGCAAATCAGAAACTAGGAAACTCTGTTTTTCAAACATTCTAAAATTTTTAAAATCTGTTGAAGGGAGAAGAATGTAGTAATAAGACTGAAGGTAAGAGACTCCGTGAAATTCAACCTAACTTTAAGTACTCTTAACAATTTTGTTCCTCACTGGGATGTACTTCTCACTGTCTTACATGTAAATAAATCATCCAAAACATATTTGTTCTAGGGGAAAAAACAATTGAGAATTGTATAGGTTAAACTGTGTCTTTCAGGGGCGCCTGGATAGCTCAGTCAGTTAAGTGACAGATTCTTGATTTTGGCTCAAGTCATTATCTCGTGGTTGGTGGCATTGAGCCTCAAGTTGAGCTCCGAGCTGACAGTGCAGAGCCTGCTGAGGATTCTCTCCCCGCCTCTCTCTGTCCCTCCTCCACTCAAGCGTGTGTGTGTGTGTGTGTGTTCTCTCAAAATAAACTTTAATAAATACATACATACACATGGAAATCAATCAATCATGTCCTTCAAAACCATATACTGAAGTTCTAACCTTCTAGTACATCAGAATGTGACCTTATTTAGAAGTGTCTTTGCAGAGGTAATCAGTTAAGATGAGGTCATACTGGGGTGGAATGGCCCTTAATACAATATGACTGGCGTCCTTATGAGAAGAGGAGAATACAGAGGCAGTGACACTCAGGTAAAAGATGGCGATGGGACAGCAGAGGCAGAGAGTAGAGTGATGTGTCTACATGCCAAGGAGCACCAAAGACTGCAGGCAAACAGCCAGCTGCTAGAAGAGGCAAGGAAGACTCTCCCCTACAGATTTCAGAGGAAGGATGGCCCTGCCTGTACCTTCGTTTCAGACTTTTAGCCTCCAGAACCAGGAGACAATAAATTTTGGCTAATTTAAACCACCCGGTTTGTAGTACTGTGTTTCAACTGCCCTAGGAAGCTAATACAAGAGTATAGCCACACAGAAGCCCAGCTGACTGGAGTTTTCACTCTAATTTTTATCCCATCAACAAGAGAAGCTAAAGACCACATAGAATGAGAGGGTTCCAACAGCACTGCATTCTTAACCTTAATTTTGGTCTGGCTAATAGCATGCCTTATCAAAAACAAAACAAAACCAAACAAGAAGGCAAACAAACAACCCCCCCCCCACCCTGCATGTTAATTATATCTTCTCTTCTGAGTCATTTATGCCTCATTTAAGTGACAGACAAATGTTTATCACTGACAGACCTCCAGAGCCTCTACAGCGGTAGAGAAATAGGGTCTATTCCATTGACTTCATGCATCTTTAACAAGGGTGCCATTGTGGTTGAACACCTGAAATCTCTTTTATTGGTGATGATGTACGTGACTAAAAGAACGCGATCTGATTTTTTTTCAGACCCAGGTACACGAAATCGAGCTTACTGTGCTGCAAGTTAGGAAAACCTTGTTTTTAAGGCTGTAAACTGCATATAACTTTGTGAATGTATTCATACACATGATATTAAAATAGCTTATGTGTGCCTAAAATCCTAGACTATAAAAATAGCACCCAGCTAAAAACTGGATTTTTTTTTTTTTTAGTCGCTCCTCTCCCTTTCTGTGACCATTATAGTTTTCTGTGTCCTGTCTTTCCTGCACGGTCTTATTTGCCATCAGTCTTAATTCATTTTCACAAACAAATTAAGGCAGAGAGCCAGATGAGGTATGCAACTCTCCTCTCTATCATTCACTTCCTTATGCCTCTGTCAGAATCAATAAATAGTCATTCAAAGGAGGGGGCCTAAGCAACTCATTAATCCTCCAGCTCACTGCTTCCAAAATATGGGTGGCTTGTTAGGTGCCCTCTGCAATCCACAGAGCAAAGTGTAGCTCTTGAGCACTGTCAAAGACCCAGCAGTACAGGTGTAGAGCATGAGAAGAGGGACTTACTAGTAATAATTACACTGGTGTATGTGCGCTCAGTGATGCATCAACTCACAGCCTTTTCCAACTAATGTTTTTCTCTTCATACAGGATATAGGTTGTCTTTGTTTTCAGAGACTCTTCCAAGCCTGATGTCTCCTCATTGTTTAAATCTGTCCTTGAACATAAACAACACCCTGGAAATTTCCAATTTTATACAACACTTTTCAACGCACATAAAAAGAATGTTCTTTAAACTTAAAGAGTGAATAGTGATTGTTGACTTGTTTAGAGTGAATACTGAAGGAGGTGGTATGTAGAAACTCCTTCAGCAATTCATGTGAGGAATGTGGACATCGCCACCATAGAAATTCACATGTAACACTGGGGGTTACAGGCAAAGGCAGACCCTGAATGGATCTCTATGCTTAGGTTTATCACTCTCCATGACCTTAAAGTTAGAAGTGTGATATCTTGGGCTTACTCTTTGAAATCTTTTGTTGCCTCCAGTTTGGGAGATTTTATTGTTATTCCTCATGAATTTTCTAAGTCTAAGAGAAGTGATGTGAAAAATAACATCAGCCTGAACTCAGTAACCTACTTTATTTTATTTTATTTTTTTAGTTTGACTTGACTAAAAGCCATTATAGCTGCTGTTTATTATTTCAAAACACCATTAATACTTACTATGTGATTCATTTCCATGTAAATTTTTCTTGTAGAGAGCTTTGATTTAAAGCAATGTATGCATTAGGAAGAACACATCATATAATTATTTACTCAAAAAACAAGAGAGAGGAGGGTTGAAGAGAGCATATCCCATGAGATTTAAGACTGACAGATTAGCAGTAGAAAACCTTTTGTCTGGAAAGTAAGAAAATGATCCCAAGAACTAAGCACAATATACCTCTTATCTTGTCAAAACCAAAGAAGATGCTTTACATGTGCAAAATGTCCAATTGTCTATTCTCATACAC
Organism: Panthera onca; assembly: GCF_046562875.1. Classification (NCBI taxonomy): domain Eukaryota; kingdom Metazoa; phylum Chordata; class Mammalia; order Carnivora; family Felidae; genus Panthera; species Panthera onca. The sequence continues at coordinate 132,199,953 of NC_138340.1, read as the reverse complement.
AACTCACCCGGAAATACAACTGCCTAGGAAAATAACCAAACTGCAAGCAAAATCTGTAATCATAAACACTTTTATAGATAAAAAATAAAACTATGAGATATTTTAGAAGGAGGATTTTGCTGCTTCATACTTTCAAATATTTATTCTAGTGTATTAACTTCTTGATCAAGTACAACAGGGTGATAGTTTATCAGTTAGAGAATATGGAGCATCAAAACTTAGGGATAATAAAAATAAGAGCTACCACCTGCTAAGGACTCATAATATCCCCAGCATAATGCTAAACTCTTTATTTAAAATGTTCCCTCTAGGGGCGCCTGGGTGGCTCAGTCGGTTGAGCGTCCAGCTTCGGCTCAGGTCATGATCTCGCGGTCTGTGAGTTCGAGCCCCGCATCGGGCTCTGTGCTGCCAGCTCAGAGCCTGGATCCTGCTTCGGATTCTGTGTCTCCCCTCTCTCTCTGCCCCTCCCCCATTCATGCTCTGTCTCTCTCTGTCTCAGAAATAAATAAAATAAACATTAAAAAAATAAAATAATAAAATAAAATGTTCCCTCTAATCACCACAACGAACCTATGAAGTTCACAGTATTATTTTCATTTAAAAGATGAAGTATCTGAGAATCATCAAAGTTAACTAATTTGCCCAACACGACATAACTGAAAAGTGGCAGAATTAGAGGTTACATGCAGGTTTGTCTACCCTAACGTAAGTATACTGTCCACTATGCCCAAGCAGCTGTGCTAACCAGATATTAGAGGTGATAAGTCTTACTAATTCACTGGATTTCCCAAACTCAAAATTATTCCCCTCCCTTCTAATCTCTCTCTCTTTCTTCTTTCCTCTCTCCCTCCCTCCCTGTTCTCTCTCTCTCTCCCTCTCTTTACTTCCATTCTATTCAAAAATAATAATCTGAAAAGATATATAATGTAACACATATATAACAGGACTACTACAACTCCCCCAAAGATCATATGTTCACAAGCTTATGTGATATATAAGATTAAGTGTTAGAACTCCTTTTGAAACACAATATTAACAACCAGTTCCAACACCTTATCCATTAATTTAGTGTTCACTCATTCAATACAGTATATTGAGCTGCTTCTATGTTCTAGGGATTGTGAGAAGTCCTGGGAATGGGAAGATGAATATATTGCAGGCCTTTCCTTCATAACAGGTATTGTATTACAGACAATACCCACAGAGTAATGTGTAAAGTTGATGGGAATAGAGAGCCTAGATAACTGTGTTCAAAAGAGTTGAAAAGGTTCCACAGAGAGAGCATTTCAGTGGGTCATAAAGAATAACGAAAAATTTTCTAGGAGAGAGAAGAGAAAGGTATCAGTATTCCTATAAAAGGATGAGAAGGAGGCTTGACCAGCTCTGGAACTAAAGCATGTGGTTATTTCAGGGAAGTGGGAAGATATAAGGTAACACACAAAACTGGAAGGTTTGTGGATAAGATGCTAACTAATTTGAATGTGTACTAAGCTTTGTGTCATTTCTAAAAATATAATTTGGAACAATCTCCCATTTACAAAAAAGCACAAGTAAAGAACAATAGCAACAACAAACTTTTTTTTTCCAAACTACCTGAGAGAACATTGCTGATGTGACACCCTTTGTGAGTTCTTTACTCTGCATCTCCTACAAATAAAAACACTTTTCCGGGGCGCCTGGGTGGCCCCATTGGTTGAGCGACCGATTCTTGATTTTGGCTCAGGTCATGATCTCATGGTTCATGGGATGGAGCCTCATGTCAGGCTCTGTGCTGACAGTATGGATCCTGCTTGGGATTCTCTCTCTCCCCCTCTTTCTGCCTCTCCCCCACTCATGCTCGCTATGTCTTTCTGGAAAAAAAAAATTAAATGCATAGATATATATTTTCCAACCTAACCATAATACAATCTCAAAATTAAACAATCAACATTGATACAGGACTGTAATGTAGTTTTCAGACTCCATTAAACTGTTCTCATGGTCTTGGTAGTGCTGTTTACAGCAACACATGCAGTTCAGCACCACATGTTGCATCCAGTTTTCCTGGTCCTCTTCAGTCGGAAACGGTTCTTCAGTCTTTCCTTGACTTTGACACTGTAATAGGCTAGCTTTCTGTCATGATTTGATTCAAGTGATGCATCTTCAGCAGGAATATCACAGAAGAGGGGGCCACACTTTTCTCATTGCCTCCTAATAGGTGGTATGAAATTTTAATTTGTCCCTTTAATGATGATCACTTTAATCACTTAATTAAGACGGTGTGTGTCAGACTTCCTCACTGTGAAATTCCTTTTCTAGTTTTGTAAATCATATTTGCACGAAGAGGTAATTTGAAACTATGTACATATCCCATTCCTCACTAAAGGTTTTATATTTAATCCAATGGGTTATATAATCAGTTACTTTCATTATATTTTTTGATGTCCAAATGGTTCCAGAGTTGGCCAACTGAGCTCCTTTAAGCTGATCCCTGTATCCTTTTGGCATCTTTCATCATTCTTTTGATTTCTGTCACAACAACTGGTTCTAAAATCATCTTGTTCTTTCCTTAGCTCTTGAATCAGCTATTTCCCCAAGGATCCCCAGTTCCCTATAATGAATGAAGAGTGATATTTGCAAGTCAAGATTTGGTTTCTAGATGTACTCAATGCTGTTGAGTAGGGCACAGTTATTCTCTTCGGGCCTCTCATTAGACAGAATTAGGGAATATGCATATACGCATATATGTATGTGCATATATGTATATGTGTGTATACATGTACATATAAGTTGGCAGATTTCATCTTCCAAGATGGCCATGACAAGGTCTCCTATACCATATGAACTACGTAATTATTTTACAATATAAAGTTAATGCTTCTCCCATGTGAAAATGAGACCTATGCCTGTCTCCTACCTTGAATTGGAGTTCAGTGCACTGAATTGTGTCCCCTCAAATTCATATGTTCTGCTAGCCCCTCTGTGTTATGGTATTTGTAACGGGGCCTTTGGGAGTTAGTTAGGTTACAATGAGGTCTTGAAGGTAAGGCACTCATCATGCAGTTAGTTCCCTTATATGAAGATACTCCAGATAGCTTGCTCTCTATCTCTCTCTGCCATGTAAGAACATAGAGAGAAGGCAGCTATCTTAACAGAACCCAACTATGCTGGCATCCTGATCTGATCTTCCAGCTTCTAAAGCTGTCAGAAAATAAACTAAACTTTGGTTTTTTAAGCCATCTAGTCTTTGGTATTTTGCTATAGCATCCTAAGCTAACACTTGTGACTATGACAGAAATGAGACTAAGGGACTTTCAATATAGGTCTTAAAAGATTATACAGCTTCTTTCTGGTCCTTTTGGAACCCAGGAATCATCCTTTTAAAAAGCAGAGAGCCACAAAGAAAGGGCAGGTGTACACATTCCAGCAATAGCCTCAGTAGAGACCCCAGCTAAGAGCCAGCATGGAACTCTAGACATTGGAGCGAGTCTTTGGATGATTTTAGCCCCCAGGTGCCAAGTAAGGCCCATATTTCAAGTCTTCCCATCTGAATCCCCAGGGATAAACTCTCTCAATGTGCTTTTCTCAAGGTCCTGAGACACAGAAACCATGAGAAATAACAAAATGATCATTGTGTTTCAAACCACTGCATTTTGGGATGTAAATGCATCAATACATAACCAGACTTCACACCTGCAATTATAATACAGTGCCACTGGATTCATTCTAGTTGCATCTCTTTGTGTATGTGGAACTCCCCTCTCAAACACTGGGAAAATCGACTCCTATTTTCCTTAATATCTTTTACTTGTTTGATCAATCCTCCTGTATATAACTAATCTATAATTTACATTTCCCTTTCTGTGTGGATGCTCTCCTCACTCTACTTGGACCTTGTTACCTGAGAGAGATCTCACCCTTATCAGACTCAGGCACTCAATACCAGATTGTCCCCACGTCTGTGCAGATGTCTTACTCACTCTGCTTGGGCTTTGACTCTTCACTCTGAGCAACCTCTATGCCTGTCATACTCTGCCTCACCAGATGGCTTTGTCACTGACTAGTTTAGGAAAGGAAGGGAAAGAAAGAGAAGGGAAGGGGAGGATAAGATACAGAGAAAGAACCACTTAGATTTTATCTTGAGGGCAAAGTGGAAATTTTGGACATTTTAAACAGACGGCTAATGTGATCCAAACTGCATTTTAGAAATATCAGCAAGACTGTTTTCTAACAATTTACTCTGTTAGTAAGTTCTTTCTTATGAACAGCATATGTGATGACTGAAGAGAGTAACTGGCAGAAATAAAGAAAGTAACTAAAACTGTGGTCCCTAGGCTACAAACTTTCTAATAATGCTTAATAAGAAAGAAGTAGGAAGTATAATATTTTTATTTGTTTATCTCTGCTTCTTTTGGTTTGCTTTTTTTGTCAAATACATACATACACATAGGTCAGGTTCAAAAAAAAAAAAAAAAAAAGGCACCTTTGAACCTGTTCCCTAAATGCCACAAACTGTATTTCTGCTTGTTTTCTTCGATATGTACTACAATTAAGGTAGAATTAATTAAAGGAATACAATCTCTCAGTATTAAGTTTACTGCTTCATAGTTTTAGTACATACTGTAGTAACTAATATATATATAGCAGGCATTCAGTATATTTCTTGAATGAATGAGACAATATGGCAATAAGACTGTAGATCAGTGATTCTTTAAAGTTCTTCAAATGGGAAGGACATCAGAAATGCCATAAAGATACACTGCAGGACAGACTCAAGTCATATACTTCAGAAGACATTGCAGGAGACAGGAGTCTAGTGATAATAACCTTGAGAGTTAGAAGCACTTTTAACTCTTAACTGTTTCTAACAGTGGAGATAGCATACTTCATCTCTATTAACACACAGACCATTCTTGATTTATCTTTTTGAGACATCTATTCAATTCCTGAGAAGACTGATGAGAGTTTAACCGATGTGTGACCCTAATGCCTTCCCTCGCTCATTCTTCTAAATAACCATGTAGATGTTTTAATTAAATCAATGAAGAATATTTACAGCATTTAGTCTGCAAATATTGTGCACTATAGAGCCAAGTCTTCTAGTTCCATTTCTTTTCATTTATTGTTTTACTTTTTGGTTTTCATGGTGTTACTTTTTGCATTTCCCTTTTCTTACACTACCTGTCTTTGTTGTATACATTTTTTTCAAATGCTCTGTCATATCAAAAATTCTATCAGATAACGTTTTCCCCAAAAATTTCTTTCCAGTTTTCCTGCTACCATAGGACTAACTGCTTTCCAGGTTTGTTGCCTAGCAGTGCTCTCATTTCACTGTCTCATTCTCTGTTTCTCATTTCACTGTTCTCTGGGGCTGCATCCACTTCTCTTGGGTCCTATGTCTTTCTCTTTCTTGATTTCCATGTCACTGAACCTGCTTGCTAAGGTTAGGTATAGGAGAAATTAAACTTCTGAGATCTCACATGTATGAAAATTTCTACAGGATCGTCTTTACATAAAAATATAAAGTAATTACTAGGCCACTACATTCAAATACATGTGTAATAAAGCAATCGCTTTCCCTTAACCAGTTTGATTGAATTATGGGCAATATACTAGAGAAATATTATAACTACTTTTCAAAACCACAGAAATCATTTGGAATCATTTTTATTAACAAACTTGGGAAGCAAACTTTAATTAATATCAATGCTTTTATTATATATTAGAATTAATTCTCTCTAGAAATGGTTTGTATATCTACTTAGCATAAGTATATACTTATGTGCATATACCTATAGTACAAATCCTTAACTTAAAACTAATTTTCACGTAAAAATAGTTTCCTCTGGGGCAGCTGGGTGGCTCAGTCAGTGGAGCATCTGATTCTTGATTTCAGCTCAGGTCATGATCCCAGGTCATGGGATCCGGCCCCTCATTGGGATCCACACTGAGTGTGCAGCCTGATTAAGATTTTCTCTCTCTCTCTCCTGCCCCTCTCCCCAACTCACGCATGCTCTGTTTCTCTCTTTAAAAAAAAAAAAAAAAGTTGCCTCTGAGTCATCCTCATACCCTTCTCCCATTGGTTTCTTCCTCCCCAATACCACTGTCAAGAGAGTAAGTGTAGGAAAAATGTTGGAGTTTTAAAGTACTGGTCAGAGGTAAGAAAGTCATAGAACTTTGAAAAGCAGAATTAATTTAGAAGAACTAATCCTGGCTACACCTGTATATGTGGTGATTCCCAAGTCACTTTATTAAAATGACTTGACATTCTATGGATTAAAAGCTCATTTGGGTTCATATGAATTTCTTTTAAAAATGTGAACATTTCTTACAGAGCTTAGTAAAGTGATGTCAGATTGCCACACTTTAAAGAGAATTATCTCTACCTTCACCCCCTTGATGTTTCTCTGATATCTAGCTGGGACTATCAGCATTGGGTCAGAGAAAGTAAAGATAATTTTAGTGAATGGTAGAGCATGCTCAGGGCAGTTCCAAGGCATCCAAAGTGTGCACTAAGTTAATGTGACTCTGGCATCAGTACCAAAAGGTGAAATTTGTCAGGTAAACTCACAGGAGACAGAAGAGATTCTAAGAGGGTGATTGATAGTTGAGGCAGCTGCTTCATCACAATAAGATAATGGAAGGTGGCTAGAGGTAAACAAGAGCTAAACTGGCAGTGATAAGGCTAGGACATTTCCACATACCTCAGTGGCCTCGTACAGCCCTTAAAATAAATTCAAACTCTTTACCAGGACCCGTAAGGCTCTACAGGATCGGGCGTTTGTTTGTTTCTTCAGCCCCATCTCATACTACCACTTTCTTCTCAGCTCACTAAGTTTCAGCCACATTGGCATTCTAGCTATTTCTTGAACATGCTAAACTTGCTCTTGCCTTAGGCCTTTGCACTTAGTGCTCTCTCTGCTGGGAATACCCAGCCCCAGATCACCTGGTGTCTTTTCACATCATTCATGGCCCAGCTCAGATGTCACTTCCTCAGAAAGGTCTTCCAATTTAAAATAGACACTCTCCACTCGCACCAGCCCCCCTTCCTGGATTCTCTATCTCTTCACTCTATTTATCTTCCCAGCACTTATCACTTTCTGAAATTATCTTGTTTATTTATATCCTATTGCCTGCTTTTGCCCTGAGTCTCTAAGCGCTTGAGAGCAGAGACTTTGTCTTGTTAACTTTGTGTCCTCAGTTCCTAAAACTACGCCTGGATTGTAGTAAGTATTCAATAAATATATGTTGAATAAATAACTAAATAAATGAGCTGCAGAGATGATGGAGTACGAATTAAAACAGAACATCAGCTTTTTGGTCTGAAAGGATGGAAGGACTGGGGGTAGGGAAAAGCTATGATGTAGCAGACAATGTGTTAGGATGGATTGGCCTTCTGACATGGAAAAGTTACTTACCCTTGCTGAACGTCACTTTCCTCAGCTGTGAGATCAAGATAATTATTGTAATATGTCCAACTTAAAGATTCAGTTAGGTGAAATAATGAATATATAAATGTATACATAAAGAGTAAGGAACAGAGAAGGTACCCAATAAATAGTAGACATTATTACCATCAACACTGAGCCAAATAAATTTCTGCATGCTTAGTATGCTGACATCGAGGATGGGAAAGCTTAGAAACTCCCTATTCAATTTTCTTATTTTTCTAAAATACGCCTTTTTAGGGGCACCTGGGTGGCTCAGTCAGTTAAGCATCTGACTTAACTTAGGTCATGATCTCACAGCTTGTGAGTTTGAGCCCCGCATCGGGCTCTGTGCTGACAGCTCAGAGCCCGGATCCTGCCTCGGATTTTGTGTCTCCCTCTCTCTCTGACCCTCCCCTGCTCACACTCTGTCTCTGTCACCTCCAAAAATAAATAAACATTAAAAAATAAATAAATAAAATATGCCTTTTTATACAATTTATAATATGTTTATAAAGGTAACAGTAACTTTAGTGTATTTTGCATATCAAATAAAATATTCATATAGACTCGGTTTTCAGATGCAGCCAAATAATAAATTGGACCATAAAGTATGAATACTGTACCTAGTGATGAAATAGTAGTATACATGAATAGAAGAGACATAATGGTTGGTCATAAAATATGATTAACCTAGTTGAAACAAAAGGCCTTAGTACCTCACAAGTGGTGAACTCATTAGTGGGTTATAGGAGTTCCACATGAGTGAAGAAATCATGTATAATGGTTGCTCATTACATACCCTATTTATTCTTAGGGTGCCTTTTTGAAGCTTGTTTTTTCAATTAAGTTTAAGCAAGAAGAGAGAAAAGTATGATATAAGAATATACCAACTATATTTAAAAACAGTATTATTATTGGAACGTGGTCTGTATCAATCAAAAAAATCTTAACCCTTAATGATAAAAGTGAGTTTGGTCTGTATTCCGTGTATGACCACACCATTTAACACTGCTTTCAAATAAAGACTTTTATGAAGCAGAACCATTTGATGGGCTATTTCTATTCCCTCTCCTTTTTATTACCATTACTGCTTCTGTAGCCTGTTTCCTCACCACTTCTGTGACTTTGGGTAGTATAATTAACCTTGCTGGGCCTCAGTTTCTACATTTGTAATCAGATAAGAAGGACACCAATGTTGCCAACTGTACCTCATAACTCAAAACATGACAATACTTGTGAATGTTGGAAGCACTTTAAAATATCATATGCATGCAGTATGTGATTACAGAGCATTTAGTATAGTGCCTTTTATAGAATGGGTGGTCCATAAATATTAACTGAATGAACAGAACCATTGTGATAAGTGGCCCAACCTTGTTACACAGAGATTGGAGGGTTAGGAGCCTGACTTACGTCTCTTACATATGTTTTATATCTGTAAGTGCCGGGTAATAAACAGGAAACACACAAATGATTGTCTCATATTTCTCTCCATTAAAATAATTTGAGAATTAAACGTTGACTATATTTCACCAATGCTAAGGTTTTTTTGTACACAGTAGCAAATGTTTTAAACGTTTCTTCATTTGAAAACTTTGTACCCTTTAAACTGGTTTTCAAGTGTTTATTTAAATTCTGGTTAGTTAACACACAGTGGTAATATTAGTTTCAGGCGTAGAATTTGGTGATTCATCGCTTACGTACAACACCCAGTGCTCATCACAAGTAAACTGGTTTTCAATAGGAATTAGTAATTTAGTTAGATTTTTAAGTGTATTGAAACAATTTAATACACTGCAGTATTTGCTCAAAATGTTCATATTTGAATAAAATTTTGTGCTTGCACCTTTAGACAACACTATAGTGTCATGAGAATGCTATGTACTCAAATTTCAAAGGCCTTGTTAAAATAATCACAGGAATAATCTCTGATAGTTTATGACCAAAGGGCACAAATGATAGGCTAAGCTAATTAAATTAGTGATCAACTTTTTTTTTACCCAATGAAATAGATTAATACAGGCTGTTCATTTGATTAATGCAGACCAAAATATGTTACTGTTTCTCAAGAGCAAAATTTCAATCAGAAGCACCCAGTTACCAAAACTTTCTTTTAATTTGCCAATTAATTGCATCAGTCACTCTTATGTATCTTTTCAACAATGTTCAGGAGAGTAGAAATAGTTAAGAGTAGTCTTCACCTGGAAGAGGTCATAGCCTCAATGGCAGTACTAATGGGGGAAAAAATTATACCCAGTTGATGAAGGCAAAAAGACTTCAAAGATTAATTTTCAAAGTAGCTACTAAGCAAATTCGAAACATCTTTGGGTTGGGTTGCTAGCCTAACTCTATACCGACATTTTAAATGGCTTCATTTCATATAGGTGTTTAGTAAAAGGCAATATAGGGTAAGGTTGAGAGCATGGACCCTGGAGCCAGACATGTGGGTTTGAACCCTAGGTATAATACGTAGGAACAGTGTGATCTTGATCTTACTACTTAACTCACTGGGTCTCAATTTCTTCATCTGCAAAATGTGGATATAAGTCCTCACCTAACAGGCTGCAGGCTTTAACAGTCAAGCACTTAGACACAGAATAAATTATAAATGTATCAACTATTACCAGAATAAAGAAAATATTTACTTAAATGAGCCATGATAATTGTAATCATAATGTGATACATGATAATTGTATGTATTACATAGATGTATGTATAGATAGATACAGAGATGACAAATGAAGCAGTGTTGTAGTAGTAGTAAACTGAAAATTATGTCTTAGATGAGGAATATACTGCTCGTACTGAGATGGAAGCATAAACAAGACTTCCTCCTTTGCCTTCCTGCCAAAAATCAAAACTTTACCTTTTTATAATGGATATGGGTTGAAGCAAAGCTGCGTTGACTTGGATTGGCACATTTTCGGAATCACTATTGTACTCCTTAAATACTGAGGATACAGGAAGGAAAGATATAAGTCAAATAGAATAATTCCTAGCCATAGACGTTTATATTTTTAATAACTTGATTCTATAGGATTTATTATCTAGCACTACAACACTTAGATCTATTCATAGAGCTTAAAAAATAAGTTCTACAGCTCTGAATCCAATTTAGGGCATATGAAAATTCTTGATGTTTAAAAAAGCCCTCAGAAATAGAGAAGCCTCCCTTATTGAAATAAAATACTAAGTCTTCCATGATTTGAGTCAGGTAATGTTTTAGTTTTAATAAAGTTGGCCTTTGTCTGAATGGGACAAAATAAACAGATTGGCTAGTTCCTAAACCCTGTTACAGACAAAAAATATTTCTTAATACATGCTTAGGCCTTAGAGTTCAAGAAAGCAGGCATTCCTGGCAGTTAGTGGTGGTGATCACTGAGCACCTCTAAGTAGGAGAACATAAAGGTAAAAACAAAAGCTCAAAAGAAAGCATCTATCTTCTCAATGAACAATCTCCTGCTTGGTTCTTAATTGCTAAATTCTTATCAAATGTGATTTAACTTCTTATCAGGTGTTGTTGTAATAGGATAGACTTTCCTTAGAAACTTTTATTTTTAACTATATAAAATTCATAAAAGCATTATTATATTTGCATACCTTCTTACAATTTTTCAAGGTAATAATACATATTCTCTATTACTATATTTAGCTATGATTTTTTTCCTGCTATATAATATTCCACTGGGAGAATTTAACATAATTTTATTATTTTGTGGATAGACATTTGTATTGTTTCTAGTTTTTTCTTGCTTTTATATATAAATTTTCTGTAATAATAATGAAGGCATAATATTTACTGAATAAAAACAAGGTACATTTGTCTAGATGACGTACTTGCATAAAGCTCAAGAACAAGAAAAACTTTGTGATAACTTGTTTGGAAGTATATGCATATATAAAGAAAACTATTTTTTAAGTAACAAAATGTTAAACATAAAATGCATGACAGTGTTGCTGCGGATAAGATGGGGAAAAGCACACTGATGAAAAAGCATTTGTAATATTCTTTTATTTTTTTTACTTAAAAAAATTTTTTTTAACGTTTATTTTACTTTTTTTGAGACAGAGAGAGACAGAGCACGAACGGGTGAGGGTCAGAGAGAGAGAGGGAGACACAGAATCTGAAACAAGCTCCAGGCTCTGAGGTGTCAGCACAGAGCCCGATGCGGGGCTTGAACTCACAAACCGTGAGATCATGCCCTGAGCCGAAGTCGGACGCTTAACCGACTGAGCCACCCAGGCGCCCCTGTAATATTCTTTTAAAAATATATTTATGGTGAGTTCAAGAAGGCCCCTTCTTAAAAATATGCTTTCTAACTTATGTAATATTTTTATGTGTAAAATGTAAATTTTTTTTATATTAGAAAATATTATATTTGTTCTTCAAACCAACTCTATGAGGCAGGTGGAGTAGATACAATTGTCCTTTTTTTACAGATAAGGGAAATGATATTTAAGTAATTTACCCAAGGTAAAATTGATGGTAAATTTTGGAGGGGGACTAGAAACATCTTTTCATTAATCAATCAATTAATTAATTTAATAAGCATATCCTCTGTTACTCCTCCTCTCTGGGAGAGGCACTACCTTCCATCTATAATGACTCAGCTACAAACCTGAGAATCATTCACAACGCTTCCCTATTTCTACTTCTACAACTAATTAGTTACCAATTCCAACTAATATTATCTCCTTAATAGACTTAAGTCAGTTCCCTTCTCATTATTCCCAGGGTCATGACCTTATAGATCAATCTACCTTCATTTTACCCTCAGATTGAGACAACCATCTTCTTACCTTGTCTCCAGTCAATTACTAGTCTTATCTCAATCAAATCCACTGTCAGAGTGAAAACCAGAGTGCCTGTTTTAACATTTGACTCTGACTTCCATTCCTAATATGCTTTTAATGGCTCCATATTCCCTCCAGGATGAAGTTGATGCTTCTCATTATGGCACTACGAAGCCCTCCACAGCCTGGCTCCTGCTGATGCCTCTAGATTTGTTCCTTACTATGCCACCAGCTCATGCAATACTAACTACTTGCTGATTTCCAGGACACAGACTCTTTTAAAGACACAGGCCTGGAAATAATTCCTTTTGGAAATCTACATCTTATCAGACATATTACAGCAAACCCACGTTCCACATGAAAAGGAGCTTACAAAAAACTAGGATTTGAGCAGAGTTGTGGTTGACTGGTTGACATAATACCTCATTTTATAAAATGGAATGAATTTCATTAATTCATTCAATACTTATTAGGTGGCTACTACAGACTAGTCTCTATTTTAGGTCCTGAAATACTTCGGTGAACAAAATAGGTAAGTTCCTACTTTTGTGGAGTCTACATTCTATTTTTAACTATATTTTGCTATAATTATTGATTCACTTAATTTAAAAATTTCCCCCTTTACTATTTCAGAACAACAAAAAAAAGTTTTTTTTTTTTTGGTGTCAAACATTTTTGCCATCTTTTGAAAGCTCACTGGCCTTTAGCACAGTGCGTCTAGTACTGTCTACTGGGTAAATCAGCCCAGTTAAGATATTATCATCACTCCTGTCCCCAAACCTTACACATGCTGCTGCCTCTGCCTGCTGCAATTTTCTACTCCATTCTCTACTCTCTAAACCCAGTTGAATTTATTTACTTAGCTCTAATGTATCTTTCCAGAGTAAACTCAGTCAGCCATCGCCAGACATCTTTGCCTATCTAATGCACCAGCCCTCCCCCCAAGTGCAGAGCAAATCCAGTAAAATTGTATCATATTGATTTCTTGCTCAAAATCTTCCATTGGCATCCTATCATGCTTAGAATAAAATCCAGAGTCCTTACCATGGTTTTTACAAGATTTTATATCATTTGGCCATTGGCCAACTTTCCTAGTTCATTTCCTTCTAGTCTTCTTACTGCTCCCTCTGTTCCAGTTATGCTGGCCTTCTTGATGTTGTGACACATGCCAAATATGCTCCTGTCCCAGGACCTTTGCATATGCTGTTGTTCTCAGCTTGAAGTGTTGTTCTTCACATACTAGCATGACTTGCTTCCTTACTTCGTTCTAAAATCTGCTCACAACTTGCCTTTATGAAAAGTTTTCCCTAAACCCCCTACCTAAAGTAGGGCTTTCCTGTTACTCTCTTTCTTCTTTCCAGACTTTTTAATTTCTTTGTTGTATTTACCATTATTCTGACATTGCCTTACATATTTGGTTGTTTATTGTAGGTCCCACTCATCATAATATAAACTCTATGAACTCTTGTCTGTTTTGTTCACTGCTAAATCCCAACACCTACAAGTGTGTCTGATACATAGTAGGTGATCAATAACTGTATTTTGAATGAGTGAATGAATGAATGAATGGCACCAACCACAATAAGCTAGAGTCCCTATAGGTATTAAATCAGAGGGACATGTATTCCTCTATGTCCTCTTATAGCAGGCTGCATTATTGAAAACCTGTTTATTTGCTTCTTTTCCCCACTTTACTGTCACCTGCTAATGCACAGAAACTGTCTTATCTTAATGCTTAGTATACGGTGGGACTAGAGTAGGCGCAATTAACATTTGCCATGAGAAAATGCATTGAGTGTTCTTCACTGTGCAAGGTACTGAGCTAGGTGTTCGGAATTTAAATTTGTTATCAGTCTAGAATAAGCGCCAGTTAGCAAACCAGATAGCCTAATCACATTGACCAACTTCCCCCTTAATGCTCTCCAGTACTTTCCAGTGCTACAGAGCTTAATAATTCTTCCCTCTGTTGTTTCCCCTACACTGAGTTCAATTTCTCTACCTTATTGCAATAGTAATGATCCCTGTTATAACAGTCTTAAATAAAGCCTTCCTTGTTTAACTTTCTTGAGTGCAACTTTCCTTTGAAAGTTCCCATCATGTGTCTTTGTTCTCTCTTCAGTTTCTGCTGCTCTGTTACATAGTAGGAACCAATTTGTTCATTTCCTTAACCAAAGCTAGTCTCAAACCTGAGTCATGGTATAGACCCCTTTTAAAAGAGGGGTAAAAAATAAACTTCTTGCAGACCTCTAAACCTATGGAAACATATTTTTCTTTAAAATGTATACCACAGTGGGGCACCTGGGTGGTTCAGTCAGTTAAGCATCTGACTTCGGCTCAGGTCATGATCTCATGGTTTGTGAGTTCAAGCCTGCGGGCAGCTCAGAGCCTGGAGCCTGCTTTGGATTCTGTGTCTCCCTCCTTCCCTCTCTGCCCCTCCCCTGCTTGCACGCTGTCTGTCTCTCTCTCTAAATAAATAAACATTAAAAACATTTAAAAAAATTAAAAAATAAAATGTATACCACAAAAGATAACTTTTATAACTGGTATCTTTAAAAAGATTATCATCAAAATGAAAAAACAAATTTCAAACACTATTGTGGAAATTTTGACCCTGAAGTTGCATGTCTTCTTTCCTTCTAAGTTTTCCAGAGATCCTGGGAAAACAGTTTGAGAAACTAGTTAGAACCATGACCAATTTTCTTCCTGGTGAGATAACTATTTTCATGAAAAATATGTGGTAAGAGTTCACCTTGAATTTTAACATATATATATATATATATATATATATATATATATATATTATTGTTTATTTCTTTTTGAGAGAGAGAGACAAGAGCGTGAGTGGGGGAGGGGCAAAGAGAAGGAGACACAGAATCCAAAGCAGGCTCCAAACTCTGAGGTGTCAGCACAGAGCCCGATGTGGGGCTCGAACCCACAAACTGCGATATCATGACCAGTGCCAAAGTTTGATTCTCAACCAACTGAGCCACCCAGGTGCCCTGAATTTTAACTTTCTATTCTAAAGAAAGTGCTTTAAGAGCCCACCCCCAAAAAAACCCCAAAAACAAAAAATGGACAGGGAGAATCACTGGCCCACAAAGGAAGTTTCTATTAAAGAAGACTGACCTTTAACATGTAAAGCTATAACTGAGAATTTCCTTTATTTGTTTATTTTTAATATACTCTCCGGTGGGCATATTTAAAGGCCTATAATTTTGCCCTCTAAGTGTGTGAGGTTGGCCATTGATACAAACTGTTTATCAGCCTCTCTACTCTCCTTTTAGAAAGGACTGTTTAATGGCTTTGATGTGTAACAACTGGCAGGTGACAGTCTGGGATTGCTGCATGCTACTTAAACAAATGATTTGCCCAAATAGACCCAGGGATTCATGGTATTAAGGTAGCAACATTTACATGAATACTAGGAAAAAACTACAAATAGGTTGATTTTGCTTAAAATGATTTTGCTTTACAAGGTGCTTTTTCAAAGAAAAGTTCCATCTGCATCTTAATTGGTATTAACTTTTAAATACTACTAGGCAGTGTTTTCTTGCTTATCTGTGTATAACATGCAAATAATATGTCTGAAAATTTCCTAGGATGAACTATGTAACATATCGTAGGAACACATAAGACAGTCAAATTCCTTGTAGATCTTTTCTCCCTCAGATTCATGTTCATTCCTTTACAAAGCCAATTACTCAGACAGGTCCTGAACAACACAATAGAGATAACTATTTAATATTTTCCAGCTAGTATTAATAATTTATAATTTCAAAGAACTCAAGCATAATGCATACACTATTTACAGCAATCTGGATGGACATATGGAGGGGAAACTTGCAGAAGGGTATTCAGCACCTAGGACTTTTTGTCAGAAACAGCAGAAGCTGTGGTAGGCAGGCAGGTGGGGTTGGAGGAGAACAGGACCACAGGAAGGCAAGAGCAACTAAATATGTATATTCTGTTCAGGGTTGTGAAAGCCAAGAATGCAAGCTGAAGGAATTCCTGAGATACCAACTCCTGAAAGATTTGTGGATTTCAGGTTGTTGATATTAAATCTAAATATACCGGGATGAAATAGTTGGTAGAGTTGGGGTTTTTTTGTTTTTTTTTTTTTTTGTTTTTTGTCCTTTATGCAGGTTTTTTTTTTTTTTTTGGCACGTTCCTGGTTGATGCATATAGTATGTGATCCATAAATGTGGATTAACTAAAATACAAGAATCTTCTGGCTCTAATTCTATTGCAAAGCACACATATGTTAGCTTTTCTACTCTGAAGAGAAAGGTAAAATCAGTGTCGTTTAAGGCAGCAGAGGCTTTAATGAGGGTGAGTCATAGCACTCAGGGAGGCAAACCTATTTATTTTTATTACACAACATGTTTAACTGGGACCATTTTAAAAAGGCCAAATGACAGACAGGGGCCAAGATTAGATGCATCCTCAGTAGACAGCTGGCATGCCCTGCCAGAACAGGATTTAGAGGAGTGTAGCTGGTAAGAAATAGCCAACAATTGGGGGAAGGGGGAAGTGGAGAAAAATAAACTCCCTGAAGAAAGTAAAAAAAAAAAAAAAAAAAAAAAAAAGAAAGAAAAAGAAAAAAAAAGAAAAAAAAAGAAAAAAAGAAAAAAGAAACAGGTCACAGTAATTTCCCTCAGGACTAAAATGTGTGACATAGCTTTTGCATTAAATCAGAAATTTCAGAATAAGAGGAACTAGGAAAGAACCTAAACCATGGGGAATAATGTCGCTATTGTCTTTGGGAGGGCTCAAATAAAAAGTTACTGAGTCTTTTCCAAACCAACTAGCTTAATGGTGTGCTATTTCTCAAAAAGAACTTGCTTCTAGGAAAAAGGAATTAGGTGTGTTTTCCTATTTCACATTTAATTACACTAGTGAATTTGATAACTAATCGGCTAAGGTGCATATGGTGAAAAGAAACTTCCTTGCACTGTAGCAAAAATGTATTCCAACACTTACCAGGTGACCTAATATTGTACATATGACATCATGGAAGCAAATTAATTGTTGGCCATTCCCAAAAGTTATGATGCTGTTTCTAGCTTCCTCTAAAAATGACTGTCCTATCTATAGTCAGTCTTTCCATGGACGTCACTTGAATTTAAACTAAGCAGGGCGCCTGGGTGGTTCAGTTGGTTAAGCCTCTGACTCTTGGTTTCAGCTGAGGTCAGGATCTCACACTTTCATGAGTTCGAGCCCCACATTGGGCTCTGCACTGGCAGCACAGAGCCTGCTTGGGACTCTCTCTCTCTTCCTCTCTCTTTGCCCCTCCCCAGCTCATGCTGTCTCTGTCTCTCTCAAAATAAATAAACTTAAAAAAAAAATAACTAACTAAGCAATAGTTTAGTGCATGAGCTTGCATTTGGGCTTTGAGGATCTTCCCTTGAACACATTTTTTTTAAACTTTTTTCCAGAAGCTATACAAAAAAATTGTCCAAGCTTAAAACAAGTGAAGAGCTACCCAGAAATGAATGGTGTACTTCTGAGACGCATGAATCCAAGAGTCAGAGGTTTCATGTACTAAATAAACATAGAAAAGAGGCAAAGATGTCTTCTGGATCCGAACTACGGAAGTTTCAGGGGAAGTTGGAGTTGCACTGTATACCAGAACACTGCGAGAGAGAGACGGGGCTCTGTGCCCAAGTCCTGAGGGATACAGGGGAAAGAGGCGGTGCCTCTGTATTGTCAGAAACTCAATAAATTTTTGTTGACATAATAAGGATGACTTTTGATATGGCAGTTATGAATAATTCTGCACAGTACAAAAGTTGCTACAGAAAGTTAAATTTAACTATAAAATCATACAGAAATTTTCCAATAAGTTGCAAGTTGTGTAGTTGTAATGTCTCAATGCATTACATTTGGGGGGAGGATGGAGGAAACAAAATGGAGAGAACAATATAAAGTGATTTTTAAAAATTAAAGCATAAAAGATGACAAGTTTGTTAGATGTTATATGATGACTTTCTCATTCAGAACTACTTAAAGATAATTGTTTCTTTGATGAAATACATATTTTCCACATATACATATATATTTGATGTATATCCTCATGTATATTTTTCCTAACAGTAAACGAGTCTTTATAAGTTAAAAAAAATCTAAATATAAACAATATAATGCATTCCTAGCAAACTGTTGCTGTGAAATATGAACGGTATAGGTCAATGACTATATCTAAAAAACTAAGATTTTGAGAATATGTATCTATTTAATACATAAATCCATATACTTATGGCACAGAGCATTGATTTAAATGTGGGGAAAGATCTCTTTAAAGCAAATAATTTCAGGTCACTTTGTGTGTAGAAAGATGATTCTTAGGGCAGTCGCTCAAATAACAAGGAGAGAAAAAGGGAGATAATTTAATTAAGGTGCTTTTAAAAATTTTTCAGTTTCCTAGCATGGCTGCTGAGAGAGGAGCCCAGAGTAAGTAAACAGAAAGTAAGGAGGAGAAGCGTGAAGAATGTAGGAAAAGAGGACCTAGGGAGCTTGTCTTAGCCATTGGGAAATTGCTAGGGAACGTGAAAGAACAAGGGATTTCATCTTGAACTAGAAGTTGTCTGTTATGCAATCCTAAAAACATAAACCTTATCTTTGTCTTCAGATTTTCAGGGTTCGGTAGAGACTTTGTCAGTTTTTTATCACAAAAATATTTTGATATACACTATAGTAAATTGAGCTTCAGAGGGACAACTATATTTATTTTTAACATACACTGCTTTGACAGTCCAAAAAAGTTTTTATTATGGAAAATTTCAATAACGTAACAAGGTAGAGATTAATATAATTAACTTATCATCTAACTTAAAAAATGGTCAACTCATAGTTGATTTTGGTTTACAAAATCCACTACATCCTCCACTGCCTGCCTGCTTTGGACTATTGTGAAGCAAATGCCAAACATCGTATCATTTTATTCATAAATATTTCAGTGTATTTCTTTAAAATATAAGGACTTAAAAAAAAACTCATGATACCATTATCCTGCATAAATTTTTTTATCAATATTTACCAAATATTTCACCAATAATTTCTTTTCATAATCATCTAGCCACTGTTCAACTTTTCCTAATTGTCTCATAAATGTTTTTAACTCTTTCAAGTTCAGATCCATATAAGGTCCAAATTTTGCAACTGATCGATGTATGTCTTCTCCTTCTTTTACTCCAAACCTTTCCTTTCCATGTCTCTCTTTTAATTCCTATAAATTTACATTTTTATGAAAATGGGCTATATGTCCATTAGAGTCTAGATTGTGCATGACTAGTAAATTATAACAAAATTTTGAATTTTACCAATCTATTAGATGAGAAAATATATCTCAGTGGATTTTAACTTATTACATGTGATACTGAGCATCATTTCACATATTGGAGAGCCACATGCCTTGATTTCTTTTTTGTGATCTTACTACTCATATCTCTTGTCCATTATTCTATTGTGTTGTTGATTATTTTCTTCTCTACTTTTATAAGTCTTTTATGTATTAAGGATATTAATTCTTTGGGACATAAATTGCAAATATTTTTGTCCAAGTGTATCATTTGTCTTTTATTTTGGTGTGGTGGTTGTGTGTGTGTGTGTGTGTGTGTGTGTGTGTGTGTGTCTTGATATACAAATAAAAGTTTATTTTTATGTAGTCCACTGTGTTAGAGGCTACATAGCGTAAAGAGCCTGGCTCAAATCTCTCTTCTCCTAGAGCTAAGATATTATTATCTCTGAGTTTTTCTTCCTTTCCTTTTTAATCTCAGTTTCATTGAGGTATAATGAACAAATATAATAATAATAAATCGTGGTAATTTGATACATGTATACATTGTGAAAAGATTCCTCCCCACCATCTAGTTAACTAGTACAACCATCACCTCACATATTTATCTCTTTTTGGGTGTATATGAGAAGAGTTAGGTCTATTCTCATTGCAAGTTTCATTATACAATAGAGTGTTATCAACTATATATATTTATTTGTGGAATGAATTTGATAAGTTGATGCTATCTACTGTAGCACTTTTGTGAGCATGAAATAAGCCTACCTGTGTAAAACTCCATCACTTGCTGGCTATTATAAAATAGCTGTTCAGTAAATACTAGTTCTCTCTTCCCAACACCCTTTTCTATACTATATGTACACAGCCTAATGATACAGAATGAATCATGTCTTTGCCTTGAGATTCTAGGGAAGAATAGCTTTTCCTCAGGTAAGGTCAGTGGATGTCAAATACTGTCCCAGGAAGCTGAGCTGCATCTCTTAACCTTTTCCAGATTATAAAAAATCTCCTTGGATTGCCAAAATGAACTGGGATATTTACTGGCTCTTATGAAGCATGACTTATCAGGTTAATTTAAGAGCTCAAGTGTTTCAGAGGACATTCGTCAGTTGGATTAGAAACATCTTATTAACCAGCAGAACTTATCATAGCATTACCTGGCTCTATAATTAGAGGTTACTAGGAGTAATGGGGAGAAATTAATAAGGTAACAATAAAAATAACAATGAAGATTACTCTTCTGATGAATGCAAAAATTGATGTACCTTTCAAGGCTGCAAGAAGCTCTAGATGATTGTGTAGGGCGATGTCTGCTTCTAAGGAGACATAATATAAATGCCCACCATCCACTGTGTGGATGAGTTATGAAAATTGGATCCAGGCTGATCAGAAGAGTTCTGGGAAAATCTCTAGAAAGAAAGAAACGTTGAGATAAAACAAATTAATAAGTGAGACATATATATTTAACTTCAGAAAATAATTATTTAGGGACAGTTATTAACACATATTTAAGAATGATGGAGATGGGGTGCCTGGGTGGCTCAGTCAGTTAAGTGTCAGACTTCGGCTCAGGTCATGATCTCATGGTTCGTGAGTTTGAACCCCGCGATGGGCTCTGTGCTGACAGCTTGGAGCCTGGAGCCTACTTTGGATTCTGTGTCTCCCTCTCTCTCTGTCCCTCCCCTGCTCGCTTTCTGTCTCTCTGTCAAAATAAATAAACATTAAAGAATTTAAAAAAAAGAATGATGGAGATAATTACATATGAATCCCTTCTCATTAAATTAGGTTTTGAAGGACCTTTACTTGAAATCTTCTTGTTATCAGTTAGACAGTAGTCTTTATTTTAGCCATTTTATTGATCACCATAGAATTAACCCCTTAAGTAATAACTTACTTATTCCGGGTAAGTATGGATTTACATTATAAACTACAAAAGTTGGTCTACAGACATGACAGACATGGCAAAAGAAATTAACACTTCAAAACACTACCAATTTAGTGACCTACTTTTAAGGAACATTAACCTATAGTGAGGATGTGAAACTAAATTAAATTCCAGTTAAATACAAATATTTTTCTTCACATACTGAGTCATCTGATTCAGACCCCGCAGGGTGCAGTGTTACCTTGCTTGGTGAACTGCATAATTATTTATAGAGTTTCTCAGCATAAAGCTTACCCCTTATCTAACTTTACACAGGCAGTCTAGTTAGTGACTCTCATAGAGATACCCTGCTGCATAATATGGTCCCACATGGTAGGTCAGGGCCCGGATGCCCCTTCTTCCATTCTTTGTTGATGGTTTGAAAATATCAGGACAATGACTGCATGCCACATTGGTTTCATAATTCCTAATCTAATGTCTCTACAGGGGGCTCTAATTCCATATAATGTGTATAAAACACAGAGATAATTGTTACTTATTATTGAGAATGGAGGTTCAAGGACCTATTGTGAAGCTTTGTACTTATTGATGGAATTCTAAAACTAGGTTATAAAAAAGTCATTTCTTGATGAAACATTAATGATAAATAACAAGCCTTCAGGAGGCTAAAATACTTAACACTCAAAGACATTTCCATTTGAAGCATTTTAAGAATATGAACTAATGGAATGCAAATTGTATTTCTCATAGGGTACAATATTAGTTCTACGATGAAACTGATTCAGTGTTAATTGAATGAAATCTTTTAAGTTCTTAAAAGTAACAATTTGTATGTGTTTTAAAGAGAATGATTTTTGACTTAGATAATGTATATGGTTGACATTAGGCCAATTAGACATGTTTCTCTTGCTTAAGAATAGGGGAAGAGAAAAACTTCATAGAAACAGTGGTGAGAACATTTTCTTACTGCCTAAAGTAGAAATGAATCAGAAAAGAGAAATACGGGATGCTGTTGTCATCTAAGGGAAAGCCTCCTGGAGCCAGAAAGAACCTGATAAAGTCAAGATTAAGTTGCCCATTTTCTTTGAAGTTTGTAACATTATCCTAAACATAGCTTTAAGAAAATTCTGTAGAATAACTGGGATGCATGAAAGTTTGAGGGACTAACTCCAGGTTGTCAATGTATTAATTTGCAGTTAGAATGGGGACAATCATATGGGACTAGAATACTCAATTGTATTCTAGTATTGTATTCTCTGTCTATAATCAAGCTCTATAGTTAAAACTAAATCATAATCAAGAAGATGTTATTTCAGAGTAGAATCTGAACAAAAAGAGTTAAATGAATTAAATATGGAATTGCTTCATACTAAGGTGTCTTAACACTCCCCTCTCACGAAGTAAGGGGTTTGCCAATGGCACTGAAATCAGTAAAGTTCATCAGCTATCACCACCTCTATCCATCTACACTGGAGGAATAGCCTTGCCATTTGGATTGAAGATACCTGATGGCTAAGGGCTCTTTCTCTACCATACAGAGTGTTTGAATGGGCACTTCTAGCAGCAGCCTATATGACTCTCTTTCTATTTCTGTGCTGATGAGTTTCCTTGTTGATGGACACATTACTTTTGTGTGTGTGTGTGTGTGTGTGTGTGTGTACGTGTATGTGCAATGCACATGTGTATAATCAGACTGGAGTAAGCCTGGTTGTATGGCCTATCAGTCATCTTGTCTCTTTCCAGTGACTGCTTATATCTTTACCAATTTATTACTTGTTGCTTTTAAAATTTACTTCTCTGTGGACAAGTTCACTTATTTCCAAGATCTTTGAGGGACATCTCTGTATAGCCCCATACTTACTAATTAAATGTTATTCTATACTTTCTCTTAGCAAAATAAACAAAGGATAAATGGCTGTGGCATAACAAAATTCTGACAATTAATAAAACTGTTCTACCTCTTCAGCAAATGAACTTTTTTTTAGTAGTGCTAAACAAATTTCCATTTGATGGTACAATGATTTAGTATAATGAATAATTTGAATTATCTGTGGTTGTAACTATCTGTTGAATGATTTAAAGCATATGAGCACCACTCATATAAATCTTATAAAATCATCATATGAGCTGACATAACATCAGGGAAAAAATTCGAGATTTGTTCCCAAGCTTGGGCTCCATATTATCTCCACTTAGTCCTTTGTCCTAGTTTGTTCTGAATGTAAGCTTTATAACATTATTATGAACAAAAAAAAATGCTATCTTCTTATTGCATATAAAAGAAAAGTGGAGTCTTAACCTGTAAAAAACAACCTATCCCATCTAATTTTTTCACAAACTGTGATCCTGGGATTTGTATGAAAGTATCACTGGACGATGCTGAACAATACTGCATGAGCGAGGGCTTGCGTGTAGTACTTTGAATTACCTCATGATATTTGCTTTAAGAAGATCAACTCTGCTTTCTAAATTCTATTAAAAAATCAATTTGGTTGCTAAAATCAGGACTCTCATTTAAAATTTTTTCAAGACATTAGTCAATCCCTTTGTGAATAACTAATTCTTTATGGGCAATATCAGCACTTTAGAAGTTACCTTATTGAAACCACAATGCTAGCTGGCAACAGAGTGCTTTCTTGCATCACCTCTAGTATAGTAGATAGAATCCTGAGCTAAGAGTTAAAAGATCTAGATTTTAATCCTGATCAACCCTATGATTGCAAACAAATTATTTAATCCTTGTCTATTGGTCTCTGTTGAATGGGTTGAATTGTATCCCCTCAAATTCATATGTTGAAATCCTAAGCCTTAGTACCTCAGAATACGACCTTATTGGAGATAGAATCTTTACAGAGGAATCAAGTCAGAAATGAGGCCATGGGATAGACTCTAATCTGATAGGATGGATGTTCTTTTAAGAAGGGAAAATTTGAATAGAGACATACAGCGAGAACTATGCAAACATAAAACTAGGGCAGAGCCCTGGATCAGATCTTTCCCTCATGGCCCTCAAAAGGAACTGGCACTGACAACAACTTGATTTCAGACTTCAGAAATTTGAAACAATAAGTTTTTGTTGTTTAAGTCACTCAGTTTGTGGTACTTTGTTATGGCAGCCCTAGCAAACTAATACAGGCTTCTTTAATGCCAAGAGGTAACAATGAAATCCTTCTAGATCAGCCCTCCAGAACTTTTAGCTTCTCTTGTGCTTTAATGAAATTATTCTCCTATCTCTGTGCTGTTACAATCATATTTCTGAAATGCAGATCTGGTCTTGTCCGTGTCTTGCTTAAAGCTCTTCAATGAAACACCTACAGAGTTAAGTAAGATTCATTCCCCCACATATGGCAGACAGTGCTTTTCATGGTCTGATCCAAAGCCACCTTTTCAGGTAAGCTTTTTGACCCCTAAATGTCATTGTTGTCCATTTTCTCCCTGAAGAGTCCTGCCCTTTCCTTCAGTTTGGAGATGGTGACCAAGTGCAAGGGAATTTTGGGAACAGGAGCCTCGATAGTGTTGGAGATTACAAGGGAGAGGAGATGTGAAATGGGAGGAAGAAAGAAAAAATGGTAATATCACATAGTCTTTGTGTAAAACTTCACTGATTAATGTTTTGGTCCAAACAAAATGAATTTGAAGGTATATACTCAGATTTTTTGTGTTGTCAAAAATTTTCCAAACTTCCGGTGGCATGAATTGCTACTCTGTGAAATATTTTTAAAATTAAAATGTAACGTTTTATATATGAAGGCGGATACCTTAATAAAGCTTTTCTATGTGCCCAGTCAAGACTAGTAAGCTTTGCTCAATGTTGACCTAGTACACTGTCTAAACCTCTTCTCTTCATCATGCATCACAGGAGGCAAATACAGTCCTCCACCTCACAAGACTGTCAGCTATTTGAAGTCAAGGATCACATTGTAATTATTTCTTCCAATTTACTATATATAGCAAAATAAGTAACTTTAATATAATTTTTAAGATATTAAAGTATAAATAATTTTCTAAGAAATTACTATAGTATTGTCATATACCAGCTGTTCATATACAAGTCCAAAATTGCATGGAAGAATCAAAACCTATCTTTTAAATTTTTTTAAAAATTGATTTTAGAGAGAGATAGAGAGCAAGCAAGCGGGGGAGAGGGGAAAAGGGAGAGAGAGAATCTTCTTTTTTTTGACATTTGTTTATTTTTGAGAGACAGAGAGAGACAGAGCATGAGCAGGGGAGGGGGAGAGAGAGAGAAAGAGAGAGAGAGAGAGAGACAGAATCTGAAGCAGCCTCCTGGCTCTGAGATGTTTGTTAGCACAGAGCCTGATGCAGGACTCAAAGTCACAAACTGCGAGACCATGACCTGAGGCTAAAGTCGGACGCTCAACCAACTGAGCCCCCCAGGTGCCCTTAGGAGAGAGAGAATCTTAAGCAGGCTCCACTCGCAGAGTGGATCCCGACACAGGGTAGAATCTCATGACTCTGGGATCATGACCTGAGCCAAAATCAAGAGTTGGATGCTCTAGGCTCCATGCTGACAGCACGGAACCTTCTTGGGATTCTCTCTCTCCCTCTCTCTCTCTCTGCCCTTTCCCTGCTCACTTGCTCTCTCCCTCACTCTCTCTTTCCCTCTCTCAAAATAAATAAAAACTTTAAAAAAGGGGGTCAGATGCTCAACCGACTGAGCCACTCAGGTGTCCCCTCAAAATCTTTCTTTAAATATAAAAGTCCCTGCTACTGCTCACCTATGGGAATGAGCACAAGAGAAACAGCCCAATTGCAAGTCAACCCCTGGTTCTCGGGGTTCACTGTTGAAATCACTGTTGTTTTTTTTCTTTTTGCATAGCAGCCCTAAAGGCCCTACTTTCAGCTGCCATCTGTGGAAGACTGCCTACTCTTTGGGATGCCCTTTATCACCACCACTGGCCATGATACTCCATAATAATTTTGTTTGTACCATCCCAAACACACCTTCCAAATACATCTAGCCATTCTCCTGTGACCCAATAACCAATATAGACAGAAACTTTATTTTAGAGATAAAGATGATAACTGGAGTATATTTAGGGAGAGAAATGGCTTTGTTCACAGTCTATCAAGTCCTTTATATTTAGGATCATGTGACAATGCCTTTGGAATTTTAGGGGACCCAGTTAGTATGCAATTATATCAAAATGGAAAAGACTATCAGCAGCGGAAAGGAATTTAGGGATAGAGTTGGGGAAGTACAGGGTTGGGGAAGGATAGGGTTGGGGAAGATGAAAAGTGTGGAGGCTGTAAATGGAAAAAAAAAAAAAAAAAAGGCAGAGCTCATAATTCACCCAGGTCCTGTGTATATATTTCTTGACTGCTCAGATGAAAATTAAATTATGGGTGGGGGGAGGTTATATTGAAGCACAAACCCTCTGAATTTTAGCAGCTTAATTGGTAGCTTTTTAAAAACTGGAAAAAGTTTTAAAATTACAAATCCAAATTCTATGAAATAGAACCATTTTAGTGCTTCCAGACCCTATTAAGTTTTAACATTTTTTCCTGAACTAAGTGTGGAAGATTAAGGTAACATAATTTGGCTCCTGGGTCAGCCTTGGCATTCTTCACCTTGCCCAGATGTATATGATTACATTTTCTATTATGTGAGCCATGGGGACATATGGTATTTTCATCAAAAAGTGATGAAAGAAAACATCTTTAGGAAAGTTGAAAATATTGCTTAACTTAGGAAACAAGTTTCTGAGACTGTTTTCTTTCTTTCTCTCTCTTTCTTTCTTTCTTTCTTTCTTTCTTTCTTTCTTTCTTTCTTTCTTTCCTTCTTTCTTCTGCTTGGCTACCTGGCAGTCTTAGTGTAGCATGTGTGTGTGGAGTGTTGACGGATAGGGTACAGTTAGAGAATAAGCAAACAAATCAACCAAAAATACATAACTCACAAGACGTTGTTGAATTCTAGATTATGATTTACACAAAAGGAATAAGGAAGGAAAGAAATGAGTAATACATGTAGAAACTGACAAGTTTTATTTCTGAAAAACTTTGGCAAATGGTAAAGATACTTGTTAAAAAGTCAGATTACTTAGTCTTTTTCCAGTGTTTCTGGACTTAACCCTTGATTAACTGGAAAGCAGGCTGAAGACTACAGCTGTTCTCCCTGCTGCACTTTGGGCGAAAGTTAGGCTTACATTCTCCCCTCTACCTAATGAGTTAGGAGTATAAATTGATAGTGACTAGCTGTCGCTTCCCACAGGGAAGTTTGAGTTCAGTCTTGACTAATGCTTTCTAAGCTGAGCACACAGTCCGTAAATTTTGGTTGGATGAAGAATCACTATGTTCTCATAAAATGTTTGCTTTCCTTTTGGGGATTTTAGTGTATGCTGGCTTCAATATCTGTACCCACATTCTAAGAAAACAAAGCATAGCATTTCAAAAATCAAAACACCGAAATAATTAGAGTGGAAGGACAGTATTAAGACTATTTTAACCACATTTTTTTTTTTTTGGTCCCTCTACAGCTAGGAGTATTTTTCCCCCTGAAAGCAAAACGCAACTAAAAGTTGTATCAACAGTGTATCCATTTAACACAATTGTCTAGGACCAAAGAGATGATAATCTCATTTTCTAGGGAACAGCTTTCACTGAGAACACATTTTAAAGGATTGATACTAAAACTAATCCACATGGTAAAATTAATGTCAAGACATTAAATAGGAAATTTATCTTGATATTACAGGATTAAAAAATGTAAAATTTTTGCTTTGAAATCAAGCGTTTTCCTATGAAGGAGACAGTCATTAAGTACAATAAGAATATGGCTGAAGAAGTATTTATCTTAGCAATTATAATAATGCTTTTATGTTAGCTACAAACACCAAGCACATTAGCATTTGGATTTATTTATTTAAATAATCTAATGAAAAATCTATTTCTAGTACTTTAATAGGCAGGAGCCATTTCTAAATAGAGAATTGGGTCTTCAAAATGGAAATACTTTTTTGTGTGTGTGCAGACCACTCTGTTACATTGCTCCTGAAATGATAAAGTAATTAGAAATTCAGCCCAATACAAATATTAGAATGTGCATGAAAGTACTTACTCCAGATGGATGTGTTCTCTGGAATATTTTCTATCTTTGCCTTCAAAATACATTTTTTTTCCTAAGAAGCAAAATGCTAGAAAATAAATAACATTGGTTAGGAAATACATAAATAATATGCCAAGAAATACAGAAAGGCTTGAAAATCTTTTAGAAAATAAGCAGATTTAAAGACAATAACCAAATAATAAAAAATAATAGAGGAAAATAATTTTCAAGAGTAAATATAAGAGGTGCAGGGAATATATTAGTAATAAAATTACACTGAAAAAAAAAACAATAGTCATTCTCTATGTCCATGATGTATTTGTCTTTACTGTATTAAATTTTAGTGACAGTTCTTTCTTTAGTACTTTTGTGAAATGCTCATGCTCCTGTGGTCTGAATTTATGTTTGAGTTTATTTCTTGTTGATAGTAAGTGATACTTATAAGCATAAATAGGTCCTTGGCACTAGTCTCATTAATTAATGCATACAAAGGGTGCATCCGTTTTAATCTAATCATAATATTTAAACCACTAGTTCATGGGTATGGCTCTTTTCTATTCAAATGCCCTTCTTTATTAGTGATAAAATTCTCAGCGACATTCTTTTTGAATAACTTCATTCAAGGCATAAAATATGAAATAGTACAAAATATGGAAGTTTATAGTAAGATCCACTCTTTATATGAGATTGGTTTGTTTTAAGAAGGACTAAGTAAGGATGTGATAGTAACATTGAAGGAATAAAATACAAACTACAACAATTTTCTCAGCATGAAGTGAAATGGAAGTCTGGTATTTTTCTGGTAAATGTGACAAGGCAGAAATATCTACACATCTTGCTCTTTAAAGTATGTACCTAGGGGCACCTGAGTGGCTCAGCCAGTTAAGCATCCAACTTCAGCTCAGGTCATGATCTCATGGTTTGTGAGTTTGAGACTTGTGTCAGGCTCCGAGCTAACAGTTTGGAGCTGGAAGCCTGCCTTGAATTCTGTGTTTCCCTCTCTCTCTGTTCCTGCCCCACTCGCGCTCTGTCTCTCTCTCAAAAATAAATAAACATAAAAAAAAAAAAAAAAAGAATCCAACAGCTGGGATGCCTTTTCAACTCCTAATGGATTTAATTAGTGGTAAAAGTTGAATTTTACAACATCGACAAAAATAAGGGCAGAGGAGTGGATGAAGAAGAGAAGAAAGCAACATAATGAGGAGCAAAGAGAAGAAATAATTTCAAAAAATATGTCTTAATTTCTTCCTGACTTTTTAAGAGAGCTAGAGTTTTATAAATCAGCTAAAACTATCTTGCTTAAACTTCCAAGAATTACTGTTGTGGACTGAATATCTGTGGCCCCTCGCTCCAAAATTCATAGGTTGATATCTAACCCCCAGTGTGATAGGGTTTAGAAGTGGGGCCTTTGGGAGGTAATTCGGTCATGAGGCGGCGGCCATCATGAATGGAATCAGTGCCTTTATAAGAGGCCAGAGAGCCAGCTCTTTCTACCACTTGAGGATACAAGAAGTTAGCTGTCTGGAACCCAGAAGAGGGCCCTCACTGGAACCCCACCACTCCGGTATCCTGATCTTGGACTTCCATCCTCCAGAACTGCAAGAAATAAATTTTGTTTGCTTATAAGTAAAAAAAAAAAATAATAAAAAAAAATAAACTGTGTGCCGAATATGGTTTTAGAATGTATTTGAAATTGTTCTTTTTACCTCACACTACTCACTGATTAAAGTATTATTCTAGAGACAATTTCACAAGAAATGTTTTCAAAATATAAATACTTACAGTTTACACACTTGATTATTTTCTTGGAAACATTCTGCAATTCATATGAAAGGCAAAACTTCAGTGATACATTTTTTAAACATTTATAAAATTTAATTTATAAAATTAAATATATAAGTTACATTATATATCATTAATATATATTAATGCTTTATTCAAAAATATAAAAATATTAAAATAGTAATAATATTAAAATAAAGTATTTATTTATATATATTGCATTTTCAAAGCAAATAGATCACTAATAAACCTAAAAGCCATTTTTGATGTTTATTATTTTCACATCTTTATAGTGTTTCCTTTAATTTACCAGCTCCTCCTATGCGAAATGCTGGCTTCTATCACATTAGAACCCTTGTGGTTTTTTGCCACTGTTCATTGCCTTATTTATTTATTTATTTATTTATTTATTTTATTTATTTTTTTTATTTATTTATGTTAACCTACAGTGCAATATTGGTTTCAGGAGTAGAATTCAGTGATTCACCACTTACATAAACAACCAGTGCTCATCATAACAAGTGCCCTCCTTAGCACCCATCACTCATCTGGCCCATCCTCCTCCCCACTTCCTCCAACAACCCCTCAGTTTGTTCTCTATTTTTATGAGTGTCTTATTTTTTCCCTCTTTTTTTTTCCCCTTCTTCCCATATGTTCATCTGTTTTGTTTGTTAAATTCCACATACGAGTGAAATCATATGGTATTTGTCTTTCTCAGACTGACTTACTTCATTTAGCATAATACACTCTAGCTCTATCCACGTCATTGCAAATGGCAAGATTTCATTTTTTGATGGCTAAGTAATATTCCATTGTATATCTATCTATCTATCTATCTATCTATCTATCTATACATATACACTATCTATCTATCTATCTATCTATCTATCTATCTATCTATCTATCTCTACATATACACATACTACATCTTTTTTATCAATTCATCAGTCAGTGAACGTTTGGGCCCTTTCCATAGTTTTGCTACTGTTGCTAATGCTGCTATAAATGGCAGGGTGCATGTACCCCTTCGAATCAGCATTTTTGTATCTTTGGATAAATACCTAGCAGTACAATTACTGGATTATAGGGTAGTTCTCTTTTTAACTTTCTCAGGAAGCTCCATACTGTTTTCCAGAGCAGCTGTACCAGTTTGCATTCCCACCAGCAGTGCAAGAGGGTTCCCTTTTCTCTGCATCCTCACCAACACCTGTTATTTCCTGTGTTTTTAATTTAGCCATTCTGCCAGGTGTGAGGTGGTGTATCATCATGGTTTTGGTTTGTATTTCCCTGATGATGAGTGATGTTGAGCATTTTTTTCATGTGTCTGTTAGCCACGTGGATGTCTTCTTTGCTGCTTCCTCTTTTGTGAAACACAACATGCACATTTCAGCTCCTCTTTCTCTCTGACAGCTGTGCTCATTCTTGTCCCCAATTACCTTGGAAGCTTCTTTTCCTCTTCCTTCTCTGACCTGTTTATGTCCTAAGGGGCGCTCTTCCCTCTTTCTTTTCACACAACTCACTCCCCCTTAGTAATCTTATCACTCCTATCACAAGCCCTAAACTGTGGCTACCAACCCATCTTTTATGTAGAGTAGAGGATGGCAAACTTTTTCTGAAAGGGCCAAATAGTAGACAATTTAAGTCTGGCAGTCCATACGGTCTCTGTCACAACTACCCAACTCTGCTGTTGTAGCACAGACACAGCCATAGATAAGACATGAACAAATGAGCATGGCTGTGTTCCAATAAAACCCTGGAATTTGAATTTCATGCAAATTTCACATGTGATGACATACGTTAGGGGCTGAATTGTGTTCCTCCCAAATTTTTATGTTGAAGTCCTAGCTCCTAGTACATCAGGATGTGGCTGAATGTGGAAATTGAGTCAATGAAAATGAGGTCATTATGGTGAGCCCTGATGCATTATGACCGGTACCCTTATAAAAAGAGGAAATTGGGATAGAGAGATACAAAAGGAAGACCATGTGAAGATTCAGGGAGAAGACAGTCATCTGTGAGGCCTCAGAACAAACCAACCCTCCATCACCTTGCGGACACCTCAGACTTCTAGTCTCCAGAGTGGTGAGAAAATAAATTTCTGTTATTTAAACTACCTAGTCTGTGGTACTTTTTAATTGCAGCCCTGCAAGTTAATGCAACATATTTTTCTTGTTTTGATTTTCTTCAACCATTTAAATACGGCAAAACTAGTGTTAGCTCACAGGATGTACAAAAACAGGTAATAGGCCACATAGGGCTTGCTGGGCCCAGTTTGCTAAGGCCTGATCTGGAGGTCTTTTTCAAGCTTCATTTTATTTTATTTTATTTTATTTTATTTTATTTTATTTTATTTAAAATTTTTTTAACGTTTATTTATTTTTGAGACAGAGAGAGACAGAGCATGAATGGGGGAGGGTCAGAGAGAGGGAGACACAGAATCTGAAACAGGCTCTAGGCTCTGAGCTGTCAGCACAGAGCCCGACGCAGGGCTCAAACTCACAGACCGCAAAATCATGACCTGAGCTGAAGTCGGACGCTTAACCGACTGAGCCACCCAGGCGCCCCAAGCTTCATTTTATAAAAGCGACCACTGTGTTACCTCCTCAGATTTCTCACACTCAACCTGTCTCAAGTAATTTGATCATAATTTGGCTAATACCTTCCCTGCCTTTGTGTTCTCTGCTTTGTTGAGTACAACTATCCTCTATTCAGTCACCCACACTGTAAACCTAGTAGTTATCCTAGATTCCTCCCTTTCCTTCATTTCCCACATCTTATAAAGGACCAATTCTCACTGATTTCACTTTTTAACATTTTCTCATCTATGTGACATCTTCTATCACTTAATCTGTTGTAATACTGTGCAAATTTGTCCTGATCTTCCGTTTTACTGTCCACACTGCTGCCAGAGAGATTGTCTAAAATCTAAATCTAATTATATTGCTCCTCTGCTTAAACTCTTTCAAAGGTTCCCTGGTATCTAAAACCTGAGCTTCTGAACATGATATACACTGTATTCCATGAGGTCTTACTTCATCAAATTCAGTCTTTGATGGGTTCTGCTTTCAACAACAGTTCAAATGAAATACTTGCCATTTCCAGGAAGAGGCATAAGGTGACCTGCCTCTCTGCCTTTATTTGTGCCTTTCTTGCTGCAATACTTCCCCTCTCTCTCTTCACATGATGAACATTTGCTCCTTGATCATGGGAGCTAGTTTTCTTTTTCAGTTCTCACACAAGACTTAGCAAAAGGTAAGCTCTTCAAAAATATGTTAATGAATGGTGATCAGAAAAGCTGTGTAAGAGATGAATATATATGTATATATATATTCACTCATATATACATATTCACTCATATATATATTCGCTCATATATATACATATACAAGTATACATATATATATATATATATACATATATATGTGTATATATATATATGACACTAACATGTCTGCATGTTTCTGTATACAAACAGAATTTTTGTGTGTATTTATGCACACAAAAATCTCTACTTTTTGGCTCAGCCAGCAGTGGTATAACAGGTGTGGCAACTGTTAAAGCCAAGTTGAAGGACAACTGGACTCCAAAGAGTCTGGATCCAGGATTCCATAAGTTCAGGGTGCATCCAGAAACATCAAGAATCACTGTCCATTTCCTGCTTACTCCTTGAACTGTAGCTTTGTTAAGGCCATCTCCCCAAACCAGACATGCACTGTCCTCTGTTTCTAATTACTTAAGCCCTACATGTCCTCCATGGCTCCTTAGAGCTGTATTTCTTCAGGGATCCAAAAGCCTGCTGCCTCTGTTCCAGGATTTACTGACGATTCCCTTCTCTCCTATAACATTTAATATCCCTCTATTTAGCAGTAACGTTTAAAATTTCCTTCTGGTTCTGAGGACCTTTTTCCTTTTCTCTGTAAAATCCTCTGCTAGTGGTCATCTCAGCACATAGCCCAGTTCCAAGCACCATGTGGGCAATTGAAGAACCAGGGTCCGAAAGAGTCCTTTGTTTGGATCTCTCTTACAGCTCTGAGAATCTACTCTGTACTGCACACATGACTTTTAATATTTTGGGGTGTCACTGAACTTTTTGAGAATCCAGAAGATAGTATCCTTCTTCTCAGAAAAAATATGAATGTGCACACACACACACACACACACACCACTGACCCACACAATTTTACATTGAATTTTAAGGATTCATCAACCCCAACTTGCCAGGCTATACATTTCTTTGCCTACAGAAAACTTATTGTATTTTTCAATACTTTGCATGGTACCTAGGTGCTCAATAAATCTTGTCTGAGATAAACAGAACTGAACTCCAGCTTTTACCAGACTACATTTCCTATATTTGTATTCCATGCAGTACTTAGCACGGTGTCTTGGCAATAATAGTAATTTAATAAATATTTGTTGAATCAAATTGAAATGTGCTTTCTTTGTATCTCAGAGAAACATCAATTACAGTGATATAGGTAGATGGGGCTAAATAAATATTTAGAATGACTCTTTCAACACTTAATCTTATTGTTTTAACATCCTACAGCCTGGAATCCACTAAAGTAAGTACATTAGTGTTAATAGATACACTTTTAATCTTTTTTTCATGAAGTGTTTAAATTTTGAAGTATTTAGGTGTAAAGCAACAAAGTAGAATTTATTCATCCTTTTATAAATGTCACTACATTCTATTTTGAGAATAATGTGAATAAGGACCAGGTCTGAGAATTCTAAAAAGAAGCATTTCTACTAGGGAAGGAAGAATATGAGGCACCTTTTTCTTCCACAATCAACCCAAATGTCTCACCACTTAAAACAGATTCTCTTCTGCTTGGGTAGCAATCCTGTTCTTAGCAGTTTTTGGAATAATGAACAACCCTCTTCATAATGACAGAAGTTTGAGCCTTAAAAATAAAATAAATAATTAAAAAGGAGAAAGGAGAGCTGACTGATTGGAACGACACCAAATTTTTATTTTCAATGGCATTTGTAGCTGCTAGAAGTGACACAATTTGTGTCAGTCTAGGAACTTGAGGTAACCAAACATAAATTGTAATTGACCAAATTAAAGTCAGAAGAATTGTAATTAGTTCATTAAATAAATGGTGTGGAGAATTTCCCAACTTAGTGGTGAGATACAAAACAACAGACCATCTATTCAATAGAAAATAAGATAAAAAGGGATAAAACAAGAACAAAAACCTAACTTTCTCTTCAAAGGAAGCAAAGAAAAGACAATAGAAAGAAACATTAAAAAAGGAAGATTCAATTAGCAAGGAAGGAAAAAAGGAGAGAAATCCAAGTGGGATTCTCTGGGAGGGAAAAGAACGTGATGAGAGTTTAGATCATCATCTATAAATAGCCTCTTATTTTATAAATCCTTCATGTGATGCATAGATTATACGGTGAGCCTCCCTTGTCCTTAATATGTACAGTCTCCCGGCACATACCTTTTAAGGCAATCTGCAATAGTAAGCACAAAGAACTAGCTCTGGAAAATGACTTGGGCTTCTCTCTTTAAAAAAACAAGAAGAAAATTGATGAGGAGAGAATCTGGGAACATTGCACAAATTGTCAGGAGGGCACAGAAGGGATAAGTCTTAGTAGACTATGAAATAATTCAGAGGAATTGTATGCCCCTCTTCTTCTAACTTACCGGTGTGAGGGATAATGTTAATTACCATCCTATAATGAACCTTCCTCCAAATAACACAGGCAACCCCTTTACCTGTCATTCTTCACAGACGTGTCAGGTCTTGTGTTCTGTTGGTCTCTTCTCACCCCTTTGTTCTGACTTTCAATTCTGCAAGATGCTAGTGGTGGTCGGGCTGAGGATGGAAAAGCAGAGAGTATGAAAGGGCAGATATTTTGTAATTAATTTTTTAATGCTTTGTTGTGTTTTCAAGAACTCCCTTCCATGTTTCTAATCACTTGAATGGAAGGAGCAGTCTTTGTAATCCTATACCAAATTTAATACTCTTTTTCAGGTTTTTAGCAGGGCAAAGAATTGGCAAAGGTACCCATCATGATAGTTGGCACTTCTCTTGAATATTCTTTATTACTGGCCATCATTATTTTTTAAAGAAGAAAAAAACCTTATTTTTAAAGAGGAAATAAAATATATCTTGAGACACCCCCTCCCACCCTGCTGACATAGGGATATGTTACACACATCTGTGTTCCTAGCCTACTCTTCCCACCTGTCCGAGAGAACCAGAGT
This sequence comes from Panthera onca, assembly GCF_046562875.1. Lineage (NCBI taxonomy): Eukaryota > Metazoa > Chordata > Mammalia > Carnivora > Felidae > Panthera > Panthera onca. Next base: position 132,163,503 of record NC_138340.1, on the reverse strand, counting down.
GGCTGAATTAAAAGCATTCATCTGTGGCTTGATGGGCATGGTCAGTGGATTTCCCCTTCCACCAGACAAATTTCAAGACATTTAAAAATCTATGCCATCGTTTTCTAGGAAGATAAATACATCTTCCCTCAGTCAATTATCCCGAGAATAACTCTCTCCTACACATTTCTTCTACCCAAAAAGATAATGTAGAGTTTTGTTTTGGTATTTTTGTTACAAAAGAAAAGTGTTGTATCTTGAGAATTAAAAAGATATATAATTTATACTTCCCATTGACAATTTTTCACCATAAATCTCTTTGTACTCTCATTGAGTTTTTCAAAATGTCCATGGAAACAATGACTTAAGATGATAATGAGTGCCGATAAGAGAGGCTTCATTTCTCTAAGGACTGTCATCTGTTCTAAAACTCACTTTTTAGATTCAATACCCCTCCTTTTGTTCTCTAAATCTCTCCCATTGGCTACAAAAAAACTGTTGTTTTGTACATTTCCATTTTGGGGATTTTTGTAATATTTCATATGATCTCGCTGGGGAACCTCATTCTGTACCATAATTTGAAATATTTTCTATCAACAGCTCCCAAACCTACACCTCCACCACAGCCCTCCCTCTTCACCTTTAATACTAGAGGACATATCCACCTGCTTATTCAACACGTTCCTATGGAAGGCTGTTTTTCCCCAGTAACTGAAACTAGACCAGCTCATTCTCCCAGATTCCATCTCTCATGATAATCACAATTGCCCTGGATGTCATTTTTAACACCTTCCATTAACTCACAGCCTCCTTTCTTCTCTGCCTCACATAGTGTCATCCAATGATTCATCAAATCCTGTGAATTTCCCCTTTGATGTGTCTCATGAAGTCATCCCATCATTGCTATTATTACTGCCAGGTGGTATTACAGTGTCTTACCATCTCTTGCCTAGATTATTGTAAGGACATCCTAAATGATCTGATTTCAATGTCATCTGTATATACTTTCAGAGTTTTTACAAAAATATGATCGTCTAAGTCCCTTCAATGAAGTTTCCTGCTATATCCTTTTTAAATTCCTTCTAAATCTGGCCTCTGCCTACCTTTTCAGCCTCATCTCTTACCATTTATAGCACCACTTAACTATTCTGTGCATAGTTACATATCAAATGAAATGCCTGCAAATTTTAATAGCTCATATTAATATCTACCAATTTTGCATTATATATATATGACAAAATTTCTAATCTTTACTATTACAAACTATTATAAACAATGTTCCAAAGACCATCCTTGTGCATAAAGCTCTTCATATTTTCATGTAATTATCTCCAAGTCCACAGGGTACCTACAAAGAGGACCATATGACACCTGAACATGCAAAGGGTTGCATGGGAGCAAAGAAACCCTGAGATTATTGAGTCTGGATCTTCTAACATGGCTGAGAAATGTGCCTGCTTTTGGCTTTGGAGGGAGACATTATACTGGAGAGCAAGGATGCTTGTCCTTTGTTCTGGAGAAAGATACTATTTTCCAAGACTGTAAGCAAGCCTGCTCTTTGCTCCAGATGGAGACATTATCTCTATCTTTCAAAGCTGTTCACTAGACAAACATTCTTGAAATGATAGTTTGGAGCAAAAGGCAGTCAATGACTCATTTTTCAAGACAAGCAAAAATGTGAGAGACCCATGGATAACTGTCTTCCTACAAAATTCATCCTTTGTTTCTAAGCCATTTTGGCTTCTGGCAAATATTCCCATGAGTATGTGACTGCATCAGCCACTCTGATCTGACCAACAGAGGCTGGGGCCAGATTCTTTCAATTTGTCTCAGATAGAATTTAATTCAGGTCGATATCCATAGGACTTTAAGCAGCAGGATGATGCTAGCTTGCAGGATTGACATTAACCATAGCCCCCCAAATCCCACACCATACCAGCTGAATAAATCCCACAAAAGCATCATGATCTACCTTAGAAAGCCAGGTGGCTTTCTCAAGGCTGTATTTTGACTTTCTCACTAGATTGAAAGCATTAATTCAGGTATATGGCTACATCTAGATCAAAATCTGTCCTCTATAACAGCCCTGACCAGTGGTGTGATTAATCATTTCAGCTGATGCCAGTGACAAATTTCATGCTGCTTTTTTAATTAGATGATGACTATTAAAGGTGTCTCCAGGGCACACACAATAATGTAGCATTAATCCCTCCAGAAGTTTCCCCAGGTAATCAAGGATGGCTAATTTTGAGAGATCTTTAAGTCATCTAAGGGCAAAATAATCTATTGGTGGTGTTTCTTTAAACATTTGAAGGTCTTATGACCACCCCTTAGGCACAAGTCACCATATTTTGGGGAGGGAGGCAAGGTAATGTCTGGTTTCAACACAGAGAGTATAGTCATAGAGGTGTGTGTGGTGTCCGTGGAAAAAACATGTTGTCTCTAATTGTCAGTCTCCATCAGTAGTACTTACATCAATTGTGAGCCCAGTTTGACAGTAATCAAATATGGCCTCCCACTGGCTGGTAACCCTTACAATTCCTGGTTCTGTTTGAATTTTTTAATCTAGTTCTCAGGCAGTTCTTCTGACCCACCCTATTTGTCCACAGCACCAACCAGGTGTCACTTATCTGTCCCATGGAATGACTGACAGTTACAGCAATGGAGAAAGGCAAGTACCCCGAGGTGTTGATGGATGTTTTGTGTGCTTGTTAGCTGAGGTGGGACCATAATCTGTTCTTTTCCATAGTTTTTTAAGCTGGGTTCCAGGAAAGAGCAATCATATCTTGGTCAGGCCCATCTGACAGGGCATGGCAGATCTAGCAGTCAGTTTTTCAAAGTGTTTGCAACAACTTAGGAGAGCCACACAAGATATTTTACCCCATGAATAAAGTGGCAGGGGTGATTATGAAAGAAAGAATTTATTAATGCTCTTTTTCCCTCATACCTTTTGGTGTCTGAACTGTTCTTTCCCCAGAGAATAGAGATGCTGTTTTCCCTCAACTACCACAAAATCTGTGTATAGCTATATCTTCACCTTTTTTCTAACCATCTCCTACTCATACAGAAGGATCAGGTGAAAGAGAGACATGGGAATTTTTATAAAAATTATCAAAACCCTTATGCTCCCCACTTTGACAAATTGGCCATTATCGGAGGAAACTTAAAGCACTGCACTTGACCAAGTAGTTATTATCCTTATGTTCTAAGCCCATGGTTATTCAATCAGATAAGCCAAGTGGCTGACCAAAATTAAGTTAGAATTCATTAGGTCCCCTTTTGGCTGGGCTGCCACCAAGAGGGTTACCAATCAGGCCATCCTGAGGTGGATTTTAGGGACAAAAAAAGTCATTATGCCTAGGAATATCTCAGAAATATTAATTTGCAAAATAGATCTATTTAACCCCCCTTTTGTCCTGATCATTATGACAATTATCCAGGAAGTGGCCAAAGTACAATGAACATTTATGTAGATAGCCATATTCAGTGACCAAATTGTCCTTAAACTGTGTGGACCAGGATGAGGTGGGGAGTTAAAGTCAGAGAGCTTTGAAGTCAATGTTTTATGAGGCCATTCTAAAAATCAATAATATCAGAGGATTGTGAATGGTCAAGTACATGGAAGATAACCAAAACCTTGCTATCACCCCTTATTCACTGGATTTTGTGATAAGAGCTGCATGACTGTCAAACTGCACATGAACTGAAAAGCTGAAAGCCTGACACCTATTAGTGGCCAGAGTTGACTGATTGGACTGGAAAGGCAACCTCATAACGTGAAAAGTGTCAATAGTGGTAAGGTGCCATGGATAACCCTAAGAGGGGGGTCAAGGACCAGTTGTAGCCAGTCTGTCAAAAAGATTCCTACACTCTTCCAGACTATAGTTTTACAAGTAGCAGAACAAACATCTAGGCAACAGTCCAAGATTCCTTCAATCTATAAGTAGGTTCATCAAGGGTAGTAAAGGCTAAAGCTATGAAAGTGTCTTAAGCTCTGCCCACAGAGAGGAACAACCAGTCATTTTTGGTTCTGTATGGCCAGCACTAAGGTTGAGGAGCCAGAGCTGATCAGTAGACACTGCTAGGTTTCTGCTTAATCTGAATCATCAATGAACTAGGCCCAGATATTTAGGGGAAACTCTGTGAATTCAGGGCACCACTCAGGGCACATAGTCAGTAGCTTTATTTTAGGCTGCAGAGATGTCAGAAAGAGATGATAGGAAGAATTTTATGTTTCCCACTAGCATTTTTCCAGATGTGCTCTTACTGATCAGAAAAATCCCCCTAGGACTTTATGAACATTCATAGTACAAGCATGTGAAACATTAATATCAATTATATATTCAGCAAGGGAAGCCACAACAATATAGTACACTGAAATAACCCAAAGAGTCCAATCCACAAGTTCATTTTAACTTCCTTTCTCCACTGCAAACCTTTCCCAAACCCTGTCAGTTGAATTTGGGCATCCCTTTCCTCACCCTAGGATCATATAGGACAGTAACTTTCTGCCTGTACCTAAAAGAGCTATAAAAATTTAGGTCCTTACCCTCTCCAAAGTTCTGCATGTTACTAGGATGAATAGGTATGGACTTCAGTCCCCCTTGGGAACAAGGAAACTTTAGCTTTTCTCCCTAATTATCTTTCTTTGTAAAGCAGCTAAGATCAGGCTAGTGAGGGAGGGAGGGAAAGGAAATGCAGAAGGTGAGAGTACTCTTGTGCTATTAAGTAAGGCACACTTACTGTAGGTCTCCAGTGACACAGTGGTTTTTCATGGCTCAACCAAACAAAATTCCCATGTTAGTGGTTCACCAAAGGCCTTTATCAACCAGGTTTATCATCACTTACACACATACTTCAGCTTTGGGGACCCTCTGATTCGGTAGCCCTAGGCACACTGCTTTGAGATTGTTGCTTTCAGGTTTGTACACTTTGATTCACTTGGGATTGATTTGAGCAATAGTCATCTTTTTTTTTTAATTTTTTTATGTTTTTATTTTATTTTATTTTGAGAGAGAGAGCAAGAGAGAGACAGTGCAAGTAGGGGAGGGGCACAGAGAGAGGGAGACACAGAATCTGAAGCAGGCCCCAGGCTCTGAGCTGTCAGCACAGAGCCCGAGGCAGGGCTCGAACCCACAAACTGCAAGATCATGACCTGAGGTGAAGTCGGACGTTTTACCGACTGAGCCACTCAGGCACCCCTGAACAATAGTCATCCTTTTAAATGGAATCTATCTTAATCTGTATCATTTGCTATCCCATGGCCAAAATAGTATACCTTAGGTTTATACCCAGTTTCAGTAGAAAGGCTAGGGAGTATTCTGTGGTGTCAGGGCTGACTACAAAAATTTATCTAAAATTCTTTGGGTCAATTTTTCATTCTCCAGCAAGTAAACTCCTTTGGTATTGTTAGCCCAATGAGGGAAGCAAGAGTCCAAAGTCTAGTCAATATCTCACCTGTGGCTTCTCAAGGGAATTTATGTGTCCAGGAAATCTCCCTGGGAGGGCCTAATTTCCCTTAGTGCAGCCATGACCCACTGCAAAATAAAACAAAAAAACAAAAAACAAAACAAAACAAAAAAAACCTTGTGACCTTTTACTGTCATCTCTGAATGGAACTAAGTTAGTCATGTTAAACTATGGAGAGACTGAGCCATGAAACTGCCCAGTTGTTGCCATTTTTTCTTAACAAGCAGGAAGTGCCTGGCTTCTCATCCCTTCATCTCTTTAGTAAACCAGCCAATGTTCTATAATTTGCCTAGATCCTGCCCATACTATTCATGGATTATCCTTCTTTCAGCCAAGTGGAGTGGACACTCTTTAGTTATTATCTGAAATGGGTTGGAAATTCTATTTACTTAGTATGACTCATAGTATTAGTTGCTAGTTGTTTCAATGGGGTTGACCTAAGACTGACTGCGGTATTGTCAAGGAATCCTCCTCCTTCAACATAGGAGAAAAGTTAGCAACAATCAGGCCACCATTCATGTGTCTGTCTGTGAGACTACTTCCTGGCATTTGGCCTACAAACAACTCCCTAATACTTCCTCATTAAGAGGTAAGAAAACAGAGGACCATTTACTGCCAGGCTGGCCATACAATTTGATTGCTATGTTTACTATAGGTAAAATTCCTAGGGGTTTCTCTCAAATACCACTAATTTCCCCATAAGGCCCTAACTTTTCCTCTTCCAGAAAGTGTATCTTTGTCAGTATCCCACCACCAAACTGTTGAGATCTGTGATGGGTCTGAGACTTTACTCTACTTGGGAGCTAGTGTGTTAGCCTGCCACAATTTTATGGGTGCTCGTCATAGATGTGAGACTCCTTTTTCCAACCCAAAGAACTTCATTACTCATAGCACAGCAACCAGCATGGAAGTCAACATATATTGTGTTGAAGAACTGAGACCAAGCTCTCCCAGAGCAAATAAAGAGGGTTAGATGATAACTGCATATGCAGTAGGTTGTGCTCTAGGAGATGAACTCTGAACCTGGGAACCCAAATCTTTTATAATGGGCAGTAGGCACACCTGAATATGCCTTGGAGGGAGACATTATCTTTATTATACTGGACAGTAAGCAAATCTGCCTCTTCCTCTGGAGAGAAATGACATTTCTATCTTACAAGGCTGTTTCTATACAAACATCCTTAAAAATTCAGTCTTAGAACAAAAGGCTTTGCTCCCAAGACAGAGAGAAACATGAAAGACCCATGGAGATTTTCTCTTATCACTTTTCATTCTATACATTCCACCATAGTTCAGGAACAGGGCACCTAATTCCAGGACTCAGAATGCTTCAATCTATCTCATCTCACCATAGTTAATATATCACCTGGATAATAAACATTTCCTTTCAGGACTCCTGTTCTCTTGGGCCATATGCCGGTTTAAAGATTAAGGCATTCAAAGCAAAGTTATTTTTCACAACATGAATCTTTATTCACTTTTCTAGTTTCCTACTTCTTTTCACTCTACCTCTTACCCTCTTCATGGAAAATGTTTCTTATTTGATGGATTATATTCATAAAATTAAAGTACTTTTTAAATAAACAAAATAGATTTTATTGTATTAAATATTATACTCAGTATGTTTAGAACATGACTAGCAAAAACACCTGCCCTATACTGGACAGCGACTTAAAAACCTAGAAAAATACGGGCTGTACTTAAATTAAATAAAGATGGAGACAATATTGTTAAGGTTATGAGAAATGAAGATTTACACTGTGCATAGGATTTAGTATTGTGATTTCCCCTCAAATATGAGAACCGCATTATAGGGCGAAGTTGAACAGTGAGCAATCTGCCTCACATTTCATTTAGCTGATTAAGTTTTATAGAGGAGATAAAATTTCAATTCAATAACTCTAAGATATGTTGTTTCAGCCCTTACCTTAATAGCTTTAGTCAGGTTCCATGTAAGATGCTTACACAAAAACATAATGGAAAACCAGGGTTTTGGTGTAAGATCAAAGTAAATGTCAGGATATCTATAGCAGAATGCACTAATGGTTCAAATTAATTCATTCCAATGGGATGCACTTAAACTACATCTCGCTCAGTCATAGGAAAACATTAGAAGTATGGAATATATGCATATATCCAGCAATGCATGATGACAAAAAATACTCTTTATAAAATGAATTGAGGGCAAGTTTCTCTTCACCATTATAAAAGTATACTGTATTGTAATTTAGAGAATTAAAAAAAATTCTAACTAGTTAATATCAACCACGTGTCTTTTGTCAAATCATTCATGAGTAGGATGCCCATTTACAGAATAACAAAGCTCTAGAATAATCTTTTTGCAGTTGTCTTTTTAATGAAGTATTACCATTTTTGAGATGGATATATGACTTTAGGAATACTGACTATTTCTTTAACGATGAGAAATCTCAGCATTTACTGACAGTGAGAGGAAGGAATTACATTTTATACTATAAAAGTTGCTTTCTTTTCTAGAATGCATGTGATATGAAAGGTGAGGCCTATGACACGTCCTTTAAAGACACAGGAAAGAAAGTCATGTCATTTCCCTCCAATTTTAATTGTTCTAGTCAGCAACAATTTTCCAGCTCCCTGTCAAGGAAGGGAAAAATGGTAAATTAAGTCCTTATGTACAAACCTGTCCCAAAACCAGAATTCTCTTGCCTTCATATGGAAACCACTGGATCATCACAGGGTTCACCTGAGTCCCATGGAAAAAACTATTTAAACTCATGTCTGGATTGCACAGGTGATCCCATCTGTCAGTCTTGTGAGACCCTTTCTTCTCTCTCTGTCCTTAATTGTTCTTTATTTTCTCTTCTGGCAAGAAAGCAGTAGTCAAGGCAAGCTGGGAACCAGAGTGTTATCAACTTGTTTGTGATGCTTTATTACCTGGCTTTGTGCAAAGCTCTAATAACAAGGAAAGGTGGTATTGGCCTGTTAATAATTAATAGCACCCAGTGCAAATGAAGTACTTCTGTCATAGGGCTTCATCAGTAAGGTCACGGTACAATAGGGGTTGCGGGTTCTGTAAGCATGAGTGGTATTTGCATATGTCAGAACAGACCGTGCATGCTAACAGTACAAACACTTCACATCTGCTTCTGTTTACTCCCATGCTAACACCCCAAAGTACAGGAGTCCCGTGTTAATTGCTCAGTTACATATTGACTGTTGATGTGTTCTCCACAGAGCTTTTCATAAGTGCACTGTTGCAAATAAACTGCTAATGACTTTGCTTATTCCAGCCAACCTTTTAAGGAAATCTACAACATACATGCAGATTAATGATTCCTCTATTTAGCAGTGTGTCTTGTGACTAGGTTTGCATAGAGGCAGTATCAATTAAGTAGCAATTATCTGCAAAGTGGAAAAAAAGAGGGAAGATATAAATAAGTAATGAGTGTGATGGTAAAATCTCTGAGAACAACTAGAATTGAACTCTGAGGCAAGGGCACCGACTAGTGAACATTTTTCCCCATATTTTCTTATACCTGAAACCCATGGAGCCCCCATGGAAACCAGAATAACAGACACTTAAGTTCTTAGGAATTTTTTATATTTGATTTTCAAGGTGATCACTATATTGAAACAGCAAAGAAACAAGGAAAAGCAAGGCTGAACTTAAACACTATTAACAAGACAGTTTATAAAGAAAAGAAAAGAAAAGAAAAGAGAAAAGAAAATGAAAAAAGGGAGAGGAAAGGAAAGGAAAGGAAAGGAAAAGAAAGGAAAAATTGGCCCTATAAATGTCTATTCTCTGAAAGGACGTGGCAAAAACATAACAGATTTTCTATGTATTTTATCAACAGAGGTCAGCACAGAGTCCTAATTTATCCTTCTATTCTTGTCAAACAATGGCCTTTATCAGTATCTCATAAGACTTATCTGGAAAATTCCACATTATCTGGTTATAAATGAAAAGACCAAGCTGGGTTCTGAAGATATGCGAAACACCCAAATTGGTAGGGTTAGTAACAAATTTTACAGAATCTACTTTTGTTTACTAATGTTGGTTTATAGCAACCAAATAGGTTCTTCCAGGTCAGGCTTCTCTCAGGAGATAGTCAGAGAGGCAGAGGACAGGGCCACTTGGCTATGGTCCTTGTTAACCAAGACAGTTTTGACCTCAACAGCAATGGACTGAACAGGATGTGAATTGGAGCAGAGAGTCAAATGTTTCAAGGTTTCTCCAGAAGATCTAGAGCCCAACAGTTCCTTTGATAGCTTTTCTCCTCAGGGCTGACTATCATAGGTCAAAAAAAAGAAGAAAAAATTTAACCTATCGTAATCATATTTTCCAAATCTTAAACAAGGACAAATGGTTTGACAAATATATATGGGTAAAGACCATTAGAAATGTGAACTGCAATGGCTAGCATACAGTTAGAGTCTGAGACAAAAAGACTCAATAAAACAGAAGTTTACACAACAACAAAGTATATTTTGCTGCAATATTCCAATCCTAAGTGAAGCTCCTGGCTTCTGGGCTGCTCTGCTCCATCTGGTAAGCCAGGAATTGTGGAGGCCACTGAGGTACACCACCCAGATTTTATTAAAGAAAATCTGCTGTGAGACTAGCTGCTGTAGCTTCAGATCTGTACAGATATTCATGTTGAGGCCACGCTAATGCCCAGGCTACTCCTAGCCAATGAATAAGCATGGCAGGGGCACCAGAGGCAGGCCATTTTTGTCCAAAGCAAGAATCCTCTAGTGGGAGATTTTGGTCAGGGACTCCACATTGCCTTGACTGAGACTTCTCAGAGATGCTCTGCAATCTGGAGCACACCCCACTCCCGCCTCCTTCCTCCCTGCTCTCCATCCAGAGGTTTCAGAACTGACTGTAGCCCAAAGGCTCTCCCCATATCTCCTTCTCCCTCTCTCCTTTGCCTTTCACAAATTTTCCCTTTAGTATTTGCTGTAGGTTCAGGCTCATTTAGGTGCAGTGTTTTCTTGTAACTAAAAAGTCTTGGGGCACCTGGGTGGCTCACTCTGTTAAGTGGCCTACTCTTGATTTTAGGCACCATCTCACAGCTGGTGAGTTCAAGCCCTGCGTCCGGCTCTGTGCTGACAGCAAGGAGCCTGTTTGAGATTCTACCTCTCTCTCTGCCCCTCCCTGGTTTGTTCTCTCTCTGTCTCTCTCAAAATAAATAAACTAGGGGCACCTGGGTGGCTCAGTCGGTTAAACGTCCGACTTCGGCTCAGGTCATGATCTCACGGTCTGTGAGTTCGAGCCCCGCGTTGGGCTCTGTGCTGACAGCTCAGAGCCTGGAGCCTGTTTCAGATTCTGTGTCTCCCTCTCTCTGACCCTCCCCCATTCATGCTCTGTCTCACTCTGTCTCAAAAATAAATAAACGTTAAAAAATTAAAATAAATAAATAAATAAATAAACTAATTAAAAAAAAAAAAAAAAGGAAAGGAAAGAAAGTCTTTGAACAACTGGAGGTACCCATTCCCCTATCTGTAATTCTTTGGGTCAAATGTGATTCTGAATTCAGAATAGGGTGCATTCTACCTTATATCATATACCAACCCCATTTGGGGCACTCCACAGTGACCATACAGTAAAATCCAAACATGCATGCAAAGTAGGATAAATAGAGGCTATACATGATCTAACATAAACATATACACGATTGCACAAATTTTTGCCAAAAATACATAGAGATAATGCTAGGAATTATCTCTGAATATATTACAAAACAAACAACAAAATAATTAAGGAAATAAAGCAAAGGTTTTTGGTTTTCAAAGCTTTATAGATTTCAGAATTGTAAACTATTTAATTTTTGTACTATTACTACTAGTTTCCCCCTCATCACATTAATCAGCCATTATATCCTAAGCTAATTATTCTCAAGCTTCAATATCAAAAAGGATCTCCTGGGGGCAGTTTTCAACTCTCAAATTTTTATTCAGTGTGTCTAGTGTAAGGCCTAGAATCTGCATTTGAACAAGCTGGTTAACCCCATCTTCACTTGTGATCCTGATACAGAAAGTTCTGAGATTCAAACTTTGAAAATATTGTTCTAGACTTTGAGTTCACTTTTCACTATGATAAACTACCAATATCACTAGTTCCAGGCTTAATCTCATGAATTTTGAAGTTTGTTGCTTTTTTGAACATAGAACCAGCAAGCTAGCTTATTGTTCTTCCTCTTTGACTCTATCTACATTTGCAGCTAAGTCATACAGCATTTACTTCCTCGTGTGGTATTAACTTCATCAATAATTCTTCAGGGCTATTTATCTCGGAATGACAGAAGTTAATACTTTTTTTTTTTTTTTTTTTTTTTGGAACTGAAATAGAGCTGAATAATTTCTACTTATCTTTGAATATCTTTCTCACCAGAGTATCAGCTTGAGCATATAGAGTTGTTCAAGGAGTCCCCTGTTCCCATGATAGTTGGAGTTATAGGTAGAAAAACTATAGACACCTCTGGTAGGTAAGTGAATCCACAATAGGAATAGCAGGACAACTGACATGAAATATGTTTGTAAGTGTACTCTCACTCAGTACTACTTTTTAGCTTGGTTCTCTTGCAGGAACAATTTTCTTTTGACCTAGTAAAGCAAGTAATATTTCTAAAGTTTCCTTTCCCTTTCCAAAGATATTCTTATTTCTGTTTTAAATTGAGTGCTTCCCAAAATTGAAGACTAATCAAAGACTGTAATGGGATATGTTAGAAGGAAAAAAACAAGGTCTGTAAAAGGGTCCAGGTATTTACTTGAGTAATATGTTTACTGCAAACAAATGTTTGCTCACTCCTGAGTAGGAATTTAAAGTCCTCTGCTGAAAACAGCTTGAATGGCCATTGATATTAATATTAATAAGGGGAACACAAGAAAACCTAAATCTGAAAGCATTCTTTAGAATTACATGAATACCATTACTTCCATAGGTTTCATGATTATCAAACTGGGGAATATGACATTTTGCTAGAATTTAACCGGAATTAGAGGTTAAATGTGGTGTATATCCCCAGTGAAACAATTTTAAGAAAATGTTAGAAAAAAATGAATACTTTTTATGCTAAAATAAGCAGAGACATTATGGTACAGAATACAAAGTTTGTGTGCTTTAATTAGTAAAACACACATCTCTTTAGAAATACCATAAATAAAAATGCCTCTTTAGACTAAGACCTCATAACATACAGAGGTCTGTCTTCTTTCTCAGTGATTCAGGGTAAGTTGGTGGGAAAGTTTAGGAAACACTACAGTTGATTGTGACATGTGGGGTTAGGTATTTCCTGCAAGGAGTGTAAACGTGCCTACTTTATTATTCTAGTGCCTGCTCTTGAATTCTCCATCTCAACTTGCAATATATGGAGTTGAAAGCCGTATGAAAATCGTGTGTTTTAGTTGTGCTACCAAGGATATGCAACAGGATGTTAAAATTGAACTATTTCTGACTCTGTTTTGGCTAAAGCCCCAAGACAATATTTGCCATATTCTAAAGTTAGACCACCTATGAAGGACTTGCAAGGAAATAGAGGAAATAGAGAAGGAACCCACAAGGCCCTTTTCCCCCTTCAGGTAACAACCTATAGCAGGCCAACTTGGGGTGAGGAGAAGCTCTGACTCAGATGAAGTTTGATTTTACACGGACTAGACATTTTAATTGCTGAAACGAGACTTTCCTTTTGTGACAAGAGGTGGTCGGAGGACCTTTTATTACCTAAGAATGACCAAAAAGTCATAGGATTTCCTCTCAATTTCATCTGAGCAGTAGAGCAAATAAACCTACAGAGTGGGTCTGAATGGGCAAGTGGAAGGAAAATAATGGTGTTTTTTGTTGTTTTTTTTTTTTTTTTTTTTTTACTATATGCCTGTTTGCCTGTGACTGGGACATGAATCAGGAAGAAAGAAGCAGTATAAGGAAACATTTAGAAATTTCTACTGATTCTTTTCTTTTGTGTTTGTTTGCTTTAAGGGGCTATTATGCTTATTTTTATGAACTCTAATTTTTTTTTTAACAAAATCAGGACTTTTCCTTTCCATTTTACAACACATTCTCTGCTTACCTCTGCTATATGCCCTGAGCTCATTCTCCATTCAATTCTGTTGTCAGTGTTCACTTTATCCATATTTTGCTTGCTTTAAAATATTATAGTGATATTGTGTATCATATTCTATAGGCTCTATATTTTCCCAATTTCCAGGTTTTATGGGAACTGTCTTCTGATTTCCAGAAATACCTGAAGCTGAAAACAGAAGAGGAAATTACATTGTAAAGAACAGAAAAATAAATAAATACTGGTTATAACTTCCCCCCCAAAGTGTTTATCACTTGGCCTACAAATTCCTGACCTGCTTACCAATTTATCTAATCAGGAGAAATAGACTGGCATCCAGGATATATAAATCAATCCAGTCCTATTATTATGAGAACACTGGCTTCAAAATCATAGGGCAAAATCATAGGACAAAGTGAGTAAAGAAAGAATTCATTTTACCATCAAGGGAAATATTTTTTTAAGGAAGTCTTAATTATATGAGAATTATCTTACTCTCTAAAACCAGACAGAGAGATTCATACTGAGATACTTGTTAAAGGTTAAATCTCAAATACTGAGCGGTGTTAAAAAATGGATCTTGAAAAGGTGCTAATAATAGGTGCAGATATTTATTGAGCACCTTTTAACTGTTAGGCACTGTGCTGGGTTCTGGCCACATACTGATAATGAATGGATGCTTCCTGATCTCTAGATGCTCAAAGGGTAGAAAAGAAAACACATATAAGTAAATTAATACTTAGAATTATACATACAATAAGAGGATATATAAAAGATAAACTGAGAGATGACCACGGGAAAGAGGGTTATCTCTGTTAGAAAGGGAGGCGGGGAGGCGCTTCTGGTCAAAGGTCAAGTCAGCACTGGCTTTTGAAGAATAGCCCAGGAGACGACGGGCACCTCAAATAGAAAAAGCAGAAAGCACAGAAGCTCACATGCAAAGCAGTGTGGCGTGTTCAGGAATCCCACTAGCAGGATCAAGTAAGTGGAACATTAAATGCACATGGACAGGAGTAATTAGGGCCAGTAAAGGAGGCAAAGGTGGTAGAAAAGGGCAGGTTATAAAAGGACTTTGCTAAGGAACTTCATCTTGAGGGCAGTAGGAAGTCAGTAGAAGATTTTATATGAGTGAGAGATGAATTGGTCAGTGATTTAAAAGAATTCGTGTAGGGGTGCCTGGGTGGCTCAGTTGGTTAAGTGTCTGACTTCGGCTCAGATCATGATGTCATGGTTCGTGGGTTAAAGCCCCGTGTCAGGTTCTGTGCTGACAGCTCAGAGCCTGGAGCCTGCTTCAGATTCTGTGTCTCCCTCTCTCTCTGCCCCTCCCCTGCTCATGCTCTGTCTCTCAAAAATAAATAAATGTTGAAAAAAGTAAAAAAATAAATAAATAAAAGAATTCATGTAGCTAAAAGCAAGACATGCAATAGAGGGAAGGGGAACCTACAAATAAAAATAAACCATATTCCTAGTGGCTGAAGAAGTAGAAAGAGGAGAGGAAGAACAAGAGAGATTTTAGAGGAAGAACACTTAGGGAGAGGGGTGGGGGTGGGGGAGAAAAGGAAAGAGAGAAAAGAAGAGAGAGAGAGCTGCAAACAAGAGGAAGATGAGAAAATGTAATGCAATTAAAGATAGTTTGCTTGAAATTTTTGAATCTAGGTGTATTAGGCAAAATTATGCCTCCCTTACCTGCCTTCAGAAGTTCCATTCTAATCCCTGGAATTTATAAATATGTAACCTTACTTGGTGGAAGGGACTTTGATGTAATTAAGTTGAGGATTTTCAAATGGGGAGATTATTCTGGATTAGCCAGGTGGGCCCTCTGTAATCATAGCAGCACAGTCACTTGAAATTTTTCCTCTGATAGTTCTAACATCTAAGTCTGGTTCTGTTGACTTACTTAAAAATTTTTAAATTTATTTTTATTTTAAAGAGAGGTTCAAGCAGGGGAGAGGGGCAGAGAGAGACAGAGAAGAGAGAGAGAGAGAGATCTCAAGTGGGCTCTACTAGCACGGAGCCTGACACGGGGCTCGATCCCACGAGTGTGGGACCGTGACCTGAGCCAAAATTGAGTTAGACGTTCAACCCACTGAGCCATCCAGGCGCTCCTGGTTCTGTTGATTTCTTTATGTCTTGGAAATGTTTTATATTTTCTTGCTTTTTGGGCCTCACTTCTTAAAACTGAATTCCTATAAATGAACAGTAGGAACCAAGGTAAATAATCTTTATGTTCAGAAATTGTTCATCTCTCCTTTCATCAGGCCGTTGATGTGGGTCTGACTCAAGGTGGTCAGTAGTTTACTTAGAATTTGTTGAACAGGCTTCCAATTATTCCAGTAGTAGACACCTACACCCCGTGTTTAGTGTAAGGACCGTGATTGCCAAAAAGTTTTTCTGTGTTCCTGCTCTTCGGACAGCTTTCAGGAGCCCCTGCACACCTGTGTCACATATTTCTCTCCTTGCTCGTGCCCTCCAAAGGCAGAGGTTGTTGTTGCTTGTCACTCAGGCACAAATGTACGGCTCTATGGAGGAAGAGGTGTTCTACCTGTCCTCCATCCTCAGTGTTCTAAGGGGCTTGCACCAAAGCCTGCTGGGTGGGGCTTTTGCAGTGTTCTAGTTCGTTTACTTTCAGTGGCAGACAGCTTCCTCCATCTTAGTCACTTCAGGTGGCTAAACAGAATACTATAGGGTGGGTGGCTAATAGATGACAAATATTTATTTCTTACAGTTCTGGAGGCTGGAAGCCCAAGATCCAGGTGCTGGCAGATTCAGTGTCTGGTCAGGAATTGCTTCCTATTTCATAGATGGCTGTCTTTTCACTACATCCTCACCTCGGGGTCTGGGTGAAGAAGGGCTCTGGGGTCTCTTTATATGGGTGCTCGTTCCATTCATGAGCACTCTACCCTCATGATCTAATCACTCCCAAAGGCCCCACCTCCAAATTCTCTCACACAGGGGATTAGGACTTTAACATAGGAATTCAGTCTATAGCTCCCTCCACACAGCATAGATTCTAGAGAGCATGCAGATTTCCTTCTTTTGTTTTTTTAATGTCTATTTATTTTTGAGAGAGAGAGAGAGAGAGAGAGAGCAGGGGCAGGGCTGAGAGAGAGGGAGACACAGAATCTGAAGTAGGCTCCAGGCTCTGAGCTGTCAGCACAGAGCCGGACGCAGAGTTGGAACTCACACGCCGTGAGATCCTGACCTGAGCCGAAGTCAGACACTTAACTAACTGAGCCACCCTGGTGCCCCTCCTTCTTATCTATGACAGCCTAACTGTCTTCTATGAGTGGGGTAGTTAGCAAGCATAAATTTCCTGCCCCTCCCCAGCAGCCTTAGATATACTTTTGTATCAGTGCAGGATCCTGGGCATACATTTATTTCCTGAGTCCCTCCCAGCAAAAGATGGTTTTTCCTAGGATCAGTGGAGGATGGATGGAGAGGAGTCAGATTCTCTAACTTCTTCACACTCGGGCAGCTGAATTTTTCTTGCAACAGGGAGTTAAGAGATTTTCCTGCCCCTGGGTAGCAGTAACCCCCGGGTTTTTAAGTACATTCGACTCTTGAGCAATGTAGGGGTTAGGGGCACTGATCCCCATACAGCCAAAAACCCACATATAACTTTTGACTTCCCCCAAAATTAACTACTGATAGCCTACTGTTGACCAGAATCCTTATTGATAATATAAACAGTTCATTAACACACATTTGGTATGCTATATATATTATATACTATATTCTTACAACAAAGCAAGCTAGAGAAAAGGTTATTTAAAAATCATAAGAGAAAATATATTTACAATACTTTACATATACTTTTTGAAAAAAAAATCCACATATAAGCGGACCCATAGATTTCAAACCCATGGTTGTTCAAGGGTCACCTGTATTGTATACCACTTTGGCCTACATTCCACTGGTCTGAACCCAGTCAGTCAGTCACATCTAGCTCTAAAAGGGAGAACTGGGAAATGTAGTTTCCTGTGTACACAGGAGGAAAATGAAAAGGTGTGTAAAACACATAGCATTGTCTCAGCCTTACCATGATAATGGGAAAGGGACTAAATTGAGGACTCCCTGCGGTTTTCAATCTCCTTAGCTTTGTAACCATGACTCTGGATAATCTGGCATCTGTCTACATCTCCAGCTTTATTTTCTCCCACATCCCACACATATCCTGTGGTGCAGGATAACTGTTTTCACTTATCTAAAAGACTGTGCTCTCTTGAGCTATGTCTTTGCATATGCTCCTCCCCCTTTCTTCACTGAGTTTCCCTTTCTACATCATAACTTCAGGGAATATTCTCCAGCCTTTCTTCTGTGACCCTATAAATCTCCACATTTTTCTATTCCAGCAGTTACCACGCTGTAGTATAATTGATTATAAGTTCTTTGAAGATAGGACAGGAAAATGCAGAGACACGAGGATGGGTAGCAGATTTCATTTGCATTCAGGATGCTGTAGGTCTAATGGTCTGAAAGCAATCTGTATACCCAACCCTGACTACAGTATTGACTCAACTCCTTTGTTTCTGCTATTCTCTCATTCTCCTGCTTTTGTATACACCACTACTCAGCAAGTGATGTTCACTATAACTCATATTCTTTTTTTCATAACTCATACTCTTTATAAAGAAATATTTTAATAATATATTAAAGGAGAGCAAAATATACCACCCCAAAACATGCCTCTTTGGCACAAGGATTATTTTGAGCTGGTTATTTTTTAAAACGGCAGACACTAGAGAAGCTTAGAAAACCAACCAGAGGTTACCCTTTTGTAAGAGACATTTACATTGATAAGGGAAACATCCATTTGTATGGATCTCTCTCTCTGTGTACCAGGAAGAAAAGCATGACCAAATCTCTAGAAACTTCTCAACTGAGAAGGCAAGAACTGAAATCTCCATAACTTTATCCTTGTTTACTGTGCCTTTCCTGATAACTTCTCATGATTGGCCTTCCTCTCTCTCGCCACCACCGCCCCCCCCCCCCCCCCCCACATCTTTTGTCCTTAGCTGAAGATCGTATTTAAGGTGGTAGGTTGGACCATTTTGGAGAGTTACTTAGTTTTCCTGGGTATCTCCCATGTATACTGAAGGTATAAGGTTATTAAACTTCTATTTTTCTCCCATTAATCTGTCCCTTATTCCACGGTGGGATGGGGGTTCTAGCCAAGAACCTAGAAGGGTAGATATACAATATATAATATAGTAGCTAATACTTACTGATAATCATTATTCTAAGTGTTTTACATGTATCAATTCACTTAATTCTCACAACTTTATGAAGGTATCATAATTATCTTATTAAAATAAATGAAGAAAAGCACAGGGAGCTTAAGTAACTTACTCAACCTGACAAAGCTAGCAAGAGTTGGACTTGGGATATGGAGCAAGGTAGTCTGGCTTTGTGGCCTGAGTTCTTGGGACCAGCATTCATCCTCTGTCAGTTAGCTGTGGCAATATTGGTATCATTATTTGGTACCAAGAATGTGACTATATCAGTCAGGATCCAGATGGAAAAGCAAATTTCAACATAGTTCATTTAAGAGAGAAATATTAATATAGAATGTTGGCTAAACAGCAAGTTTAGAATGTTGGAGGACAAACAATACAGAAGAGAAATATTACAGAGGTTACGCAGAGGTTGAGTTATTAGAATCTTTTTAAAAAATTTTTTAATGTTTATTTATGTTTGAGAGAGAGAGAGAGAGAGAGAGAGAGATTGAGCATGAGCAGGGAAGGCACAGAGAGAGAGAGAGAGAGAGGGAACCAAGGATCCTAAGTGGGATCTGATGCTCTCTGACAGCAGAGAGCCTGATCCGGGGCTCAAACTCACAAACTACAAGATCATGACCTGAGGTGAAGTCAGACACTTAGTTGTTTGAGCCACCCAGGCATCCCAATTATTAGAATCTTAAAGCTTAGAGAAGGGACCCCAAATTGCTGGGACTCAAAACGCTAAGGAGATATTGCCTGGCTGGGTCTGTACCTTGGGAGCTTGGAGAAAGTACATTGCAGAGCTAGGAGCAGGACTTTTGAGCAGAGTGGGTTACTTAGCTGGTGATAGTACCTCAACAAAATGGAGGAAAGATCCTACAGAGCTAAAATTCAGACCTCTGTGGAGGGAGAGTGATCTAGCTGGTGCTCTGTGCTGGTCGTCTATCTTAAGATCATAAAGGAGGCTGCCCCAGAAAGTGGAATTCAGAATTCTAAGAAAGGGTGCCTGCCAACTGGTGCTAGTATTCTGGAGGGATTACATGAGTCTATTTCAGGGAGTGTGGGAGAGACAAGAACCAACAGTCACTACCAGGGGAAGAACTCTTGTGGAGATGCAGAGAGGGACAAGCAAACAGGAGTAAGGAAACTTCTTCTCTTGTCATCTTAGCTGTTGAAATAACCTAACAGGGAGCCAGCTGACAAAGAAGAAACGTGGTTTGCAAACAAAATTAAATGAGGATAGGTTTACTGATCTGAGAACTTGGAAGAAAGATCTTGCAAAGCAGGAATCATAATATTCAGAAGGTATTACTTGAGTTAGTGCTGGTACCAACCCTGAAACAGAAAAAAAAAAAAAAAAGGAAGAAGAAAATATCAGAAAATCATGGTGTATTTGAGTGTAATAAGGATGTTTCTGGAGATCAGAAAAAATAGTTCGATAATGCAACACATTAACTTATATATGCAGAGCCTATTAGAAGGTGTCACTGCATTTGGGGATGATCTAATCAAGATTCTTAGAAGGAGCTGGTACTAGCAACAGATGTTTGAATTATTTGTCTGAAACACTTATGAGCTTAACTTCTCTCTTAATTTCTCTTAATTTCTTAATTTATCTATCTTAATTTATCTTAATTTCTCTCTTAAAACAACTAATGAATTTTAATTTACCCATTTATTAAACATATTCTGGATATCGTCTATACTGCACCTGCTTCTGTTTGTTAGGGCAGAGATGGGACAAACTCCACAAACGAAATATGGTGTAGGTGTAAAGCAGGTTCATTGATAAAATTTACAGGCAGAGGGACAAAAAAACACATGTAGTATCCCCAAGTCTCTCCGTCTAACAGAAAGTTGTCCATGGGTGTGGTGTAACTGGATGTGCAGTGGGGGTGCTCCTGAACAGGCTATGCCTCCTGCCATCCCTACTCCTACCTTACATACACTCTACATTTTCTGGAGAAATTGGGAGGAGGCAAAAAGAATCATCGGATGGATAGTCTAATTATGGTGTACTGGAAGGAGTCCAGCCAGGGAACAGAAACTGCACCAGTTATCTAAACAAAGAAATTTAATATAAAGAATTGCTAACCCAGTAGGAACTTGTTAACTAGAAAATCTACAGGCCAAAAGGGAATCCTATGCTGTCACTGAGCAACTAAGGGATGAGTAACTAAAGGGTAAGAAGGGAAGTGGTTTCAATCAATGAAATTTAGAAGAGGGGTTCCATAGAGTTGAGACTCAAGAGTATAGAAGACGGTCCCCATGAGCCTAAAACCCAAACGTTTGAAGAAGAGGTGTCATTCTGCTGGTTTTGCTGTTTCATGGTGGAGGAAGTGGTCCATGATGAATCTGGTTTTGCAAGTGTGTGAAAATCTACAAACCAGATCCAGCTGTTACTACAGGAAGGAATCATGACTATCAGGATGAAGAATCATTGCTAGGATGACGCTCAGAGGAATAGGAATCAAAACAGAAGAGACCAAGACTCTTCTTAAAGCAACCTAGCAGAATCTCTCTAGTAACCCCTATTGGCAGAGAACAGGAGCCTTCACCACGGAGGTAAAATGTAGAAATGTTCTTTGTGGAGTCCAAGCACTAGCATCACAGAGCCTAGCATAAAACAGTGGGTTTAGGCCAAAAGACAATAGTTTGATAAGCAGCACAAACGGAAGGTCTTGGGCTACGTGTTTGGAGGAAGGGGCTTGCTAAAGAGAGAAACCTTCTCATTTCCACTGTAAGTCGGAGGCCTGAGGAGTTTGCCCACCCGCCTAAATCTCAGTTGGTCACTGAGCAGTCCATCCTGGTGAGCCAGCTGTTGTGGAGGATAGCTCAAGAGCACCATTCCACAGATGGAGGAGTCCATCACTTTAATGTTTTTGTAAGTTTCAGAAAAAAAATAATAAGGTGAGGGTGGGATGTAATAAGTGCACTCTCTCACATACCAGTGGGTATTTAATCATACCAACTAGTTTAAAAAACTTTTGAGTCCAATTTCCTTTAAAGTCCCCTTTTCTTAAGCAACTGGTGAAAGATCTCTTGCGCCAAACAGTCCATTGGAAAGATTAATCTAACAGTGATGTGTTGGATGAAAAGGAGGAGGGAGACAGGAAGGCCAATTAGACAGTTAAGCCTATGATCTGACCTATCATTGTGACATGGGAACTGGAAAGACAGAAACATAAACATCATGTGAAAGGAAAAGAAAAGCAAGTAAGATTATAGCAAATGAAACTTATCACATTGTTTTATAGCCAGTTGTTAATATGTCCCTCTCTTTTGCTAGATTCTGAGCAATGTGCTTACAAAGACATTTTCTCATTTATCATTGTTATGGGAGGTGAAGGAAGGCAGACTCTAACAGAAGGACTGTAACAGTGTTTAAAAATTGAGAGAGCAAGACTTCTCTGAAAGCAGCTTGGTGAGAAGGGCACCACTAGTGGAGACGTGGAGCAGGCCTGCCAAAATAAGTGTGAGTGGTATTGGTGGCAACTGGACAGTAACCTGAGTGTCATTAGCAGGCTCCAGTTGTGGCAATTGGCAAAGTCATGAGGTCCAGTGTCATCAGCAACTGTCATGCAATAATAGCTAAATCCGTGAGGCTGTCAAGTGGATGGAAAGGAGCATGCATTTTTGCAGCATGCTTATGATGGCTGCCAAGAGGAAGGCATCTGAACGCTCCATAATCCTGTTATTGGAAGTAACCACCTTCCAATAAGGCAGTTAGAGTGATGATGATGGTGATAATGTAGCATCTAAACTTCATATAAAGTTCCTTCTGTGAGCCAGAAACCTTGTCAAATATTATATATACATTATTTTCTTGATACTTACAGACCAACTACAAAGTAGGTACTATTATCATTATGCCCACTCCACAAATTATGGAACCTGGGCTTAACAAATTAAAGTGTTGGCCAAGATCACACAGATTTAAATGGAAGACCCAGGTTTACTGTTCCAAAAGACTATGATATGAACTATGAGGTTTTATAAAGAAGTTCAAGACCAAAAATGCCATTTATTACTATAATTACTCCTTCCATTGCTCATTGTTACCTGCCAGGCTCACATGGACTGGAAGTTGAAGATTCTATCTAATGGCTTATAAAAATTATGAACCAGGCTTAAGAAAACCCAAATTCCTAAATATATTTGGAACTATAGTGAAAAATGTTTATAATTTGTCAGAAATGGTATCACAGGTATTTTAGAACCCAAGAAATTATGACATAAATTGAATATAAGTTATCTTTGTTTGGTTTTACATGCAGATATGTGTTACATACAAGTTATAAAGTTCAAATAAATGAAAAGAATGGTACTTGTATCTTACAAAGGCAAAGAATTGGACATGTTGGGAAATAGCTTTGGCGTCTTTTTTTTGACCCTCATAATCACTTGTGACCCTAGGATGGCACTAAGCCATCAAATATAAACTGATTTTCTCTGGTGTCTGATTGCAAGCTGTAGGCCTTCATTATGAATATGGTGCTGAATATATCATTTCTTATCATCATCTGTCAAAAAGAAAAAGCAAAGTAAGAATTAAAGAGGTCCTTAATGGATAGGCTTAACACTGATGATGTTTTTATTGCCTCAGATTTTCCATGTATAACATTATACATCCTGCAAAGGTGTTGCCATCCTGAAGAACAGATGTGATAGAACTGGGAAAAATTCTGAGTAGTGATAGGGACCTTATCACTGAATGTAATATAAATGGCACTTAACCGTGAGAACCAACAAATCGCTTTAATCAATACCTAACAAAGATCAGAATGTCTTTCTTAACTGGAAATCGTACAACCTCTCCCCCACATGAAACTCACCCTACTTAAGAATTATAGAAAGGATTCCCCTATAGTTTTGGAAACTTGGTTTGGGATAGCAGAGAGAAGAGTGAGATAAATTGGTGTTCTCTACTGCTTTCCTTTTCTTTCTCCCCCTTTTTTTCATCCCAACACTTGCTCTCCACAAGAGACTATGTGACCTTGGATAAATTATTCACTCTTGGTTTTAATTGTCTCCTTACTAAAGCTAAGAGAGCTGGATTTGTTCTTCTATTACTTCTTCTATATCCTCATGATTTCCTACTCTGCAAAGCTGAAAGTGGCTTTAAAAAAACCATAGAGGAGTAAAAGATAGAAGATAGAATAAGTATGGCAGCTTGTTAGTCCAGGAAAATAATTGTTATTTGTTAAGCAATATTTGTTTAAAACATAAAATATTTACATAAAATACAAAGACAAAAATATTTGCTTCTAATTTTTTAAATGTTTACGTATTTTTGAGGGAGAGAGAATGAGCATAAGCTGGGAGGTGCAGAGGGGGGTGGGAGGGACAGAGGATCTGAAGCAGGCTCTGCCCTGACAGCAGTGAGCCCGATGCGGGGCTTTAACTCATGAACCACCGTGAGATCATGACCTGAGGCGAAGTTGGAATCTCAACTAACTGAGCCACCCAGGCACAGTTTGTTTTTTTAAACAACTTGTTTTCTTAAACATTAAGTAGCTTCTGTTTAACTGCTCATTTTTTATAGTATAATACTCTCTTTGAGGATAGTAATTTTACTTATTTAAAAGTCCCATTCTAATTATTCTATTAATTCTGTTTCCACAGGTGTAAATTCAGGTTGTTGGCTTTATTGTTTCATCCTTTATGGCATAGGTGTTTCCAAATATTTGTGACTTCTGATTCCTGATTATGAACTTAAGTTTGTAACTAATACTTCCCACTAGATTTTCCACTGCTGATTTAAACTTGCTGTAGATTTTTGGTAGATGCACATTATCTAGTTAAGAAGCCCTGTGTAGTCTTAGATTGCTAAAATTTTATCATTAGTTGGTTTAGTGGTTTTAACATGGTGGTTTTAACATGGTGGTTTTAACATCACTGACAATATTTTCACGTTTAGAAGTTCTATTTGGCTGTTTTTCATTTGTTCCCTGTTTTTTCCTTTATTTCTATCCTTTATTAGATTTCTATTACTTTACTATAATTTTGTTTTTCATCATTTTAAAATTCAGGACTCAGCAAGACACTTTGCAACTTTCTCTGGCTGTTGTGACTGTGTTTTCAAGGCCTCTTTACATGACTGCAACTGCCTTCAGGGCTGTAACGTGTTTGCAGCACACTTGTTTCTAACTATTTTCCTTGCACTGGTTTAAAGGTACTCTCCTAGTCTCATCTAAGGGCAAGTAACTCATTCCCCACTTCTCTGGAGCTGTGTCGTGTCTGATACGCCTGTGCTCTGTCATGGCATCAGTTACATAGGTGTATGGCTTTGACTATATCCTTCAGGTTTGACACCAGGAAATTTCCCTCTCTTTTATTCTGTCCCTTCCTTTTCTTTCTCTCTCTCTTTTTAAGCTTGGCTGTGATTTATTTTGTTTTTATTTTGTCTAGTACCTTATGTATTTCCATGTTTCTGGAAAGCATTATAAGATAGTAATGTTATAATCACCATTTTTCCATGTGTTCTCTACACGCTAGTTTAATTTCTTTTCCTTAGAAGAAACTAAAATATATGAATCTTTTGGTAGAAAAAAAAGTCATTTGAGCTTCTTACATTTTTTCCAATTGTCATCCAGCAAGTACACTGATACTAGTAGTGTCTGATAATATCTGTTTCTCTAAATACATGCTGGTTCTTGAAGGTTGAATAAAAGTTAACCAAATGTAGAAGGGAAGAAATTCCTTCCAAACAGAAGGAACAGTAGGTGAGAATGCCAAGAAATATGAAAAATATGTGTTTGGGGGTTATAAGAGGTTCACCACGACATGGAAGATCATGGATTTACAAATTGTAAAGGATTAAAATCCTTGCCCTGTTGCTTTCACATCCTGGGAAAGTAAGTTCATTAACATCTTAGGCCTGATTTTTGTCTCCTATGACATAATAGTTTTCCACTTTTAGTTTTCCAGTGAATATTAAATAAAATACTGTTAGTAGTGCACCTAGTAGGTGTAGATCACCTAGTAGGTGATCAGTCAATAGTAAATTATATCCATACCTAGAACGATAGGTCCATAATAGCCAAGTGTTGAGGGATGGATGGAAAATGATTCTGATTCCACGGTATGAAAAGTTCATGAGGTCAGAAAAAGAAAAAGTTTAGATTTAAACTTTAAAAAGTTTAGTGGGCTATGTAGGGTAAAATAAAACATTTTCAATTGTTAAATCAGCCATGCATTTCAGGAATAAATCTTATTGGTAACATATTATCATTTTTATATATTGCTAGATTTTATTAGCTAATATTTTGTTGAGTATAAATCAATTTTCAAAAGGGATAATGGCTATAATTTTATTCTTCTCTTGAAGTTGATATATTTTTTTTTTCAATTTTAGAATCTGAAAATGCCAAAACCATAGAATACTTTGATATTCTATGTTCTGGATGGGCTTATTTAGAATTGGCAACGTTTTTGTTCCTCAAATGTTTGTTAGACTTCACCAGTAAAACCACCTGGACCTTGAGTTTTCTCTATGTAAAGGTTTTTAACTACAAATTAAGTTTCTTTAATAGACATGGGCTATTCTGGTCATGTTTTCCCTTTTGAATGAGTTTTGGTAGTTGTGTCTTTTAAGGAATTGGTTCATTTCAACCAAGCTGTCTAATATATTGGCCTAAAGGTATTAGTAATAATTTATTTTTTCATTTAAATATCTAAAGATTCTTTAGTGATACTACCTCGCTCATTCCTGTTGATAGTAATTTGTGATTTCTCTGTTTTGTCCCTGATCAGCTTGGATAGAAGTTTAGCAATTTTATTGATCTTCTCTCACAGGGCAATCTTTTGTTTACAATGATTTTCTCTACTATTTTTTTTGTTTGTTTGTTTTATATTCTATTGATTTCTGCTGTTAATTATTATGTATTTTCTTTTGTTTCCTTTGGTTTTAGTTTCATTTTATTTTGTAGTTTCTTAAGCTGGAAGATGAGGTTACTAACTTGAGAACAATCTTCTAACCTTTGTAGTTTAGTGCTATAAACCCTTTAGTGCTATAAATTACTGTGTTAGCAGCATCTCACAAATTTCGGCCTGTAGTGTTTTATGTTCATTTCAAAATACTCTCTAATTTTCTTTTTGCTTTCTTCTTTGTTCAATTAGCTATTTAGAAGTAACATACTAGTTTCTATGTTTTGGGGGATTTTAAAGAGATCTTTCTGCTAATGATTGTTCTCTGACCATTGTAATTAGAGAATATACTATGTATGACCAAAATTCTTTCAAATGTATTAAAATTTGCTTTTGATATGTTTGGTAAATATTCCATGTGTCTGCTGTTGTTGGATGTAATATTCTACAAATGTCAAATGGGTCAAATCAGTTGATGGGGTTGTTCAAGTCTTCTATATCCAGACTGATTTTCTGTCTAGTTTTTCTATCAATTATTGAGAGTGTGGGGTATTGAAATCTCTGTCCTTAATTGTGGATTTACCTATGTCTCCCAGTTTCCCCCTGCCCACAGGAATTTTGGGGCTCTGTATCAAATGCATAAATGGTTAGAATGGCTTTGTGTTCTTGATGAACTGCCATTTTGTCATTATGGAGTAACTTTGCTCTGAAATCTACTTTGCTTGATATTAATATGGCAATTCTGTCTTTTTAAAACTAATGTTAAAATGGTGTAACATTTCTCACATTTTCATTTTTAATCTATTTATGTCTTTATGTTTAAAGCGAATTTCTTGTAGGCAGCATATTAGTGGTCTCCCTGTTTTATTCACTCTAATAGCTTTTATCACTGAATTGGAGTGAGTAGGTTATATCCATTTTACCTGGATATTGATACGATTGGGTGTAAGCCTATTATCTTGCTGTTTGCTTTCTTTGTCTCATCTGTTGTTTGTTTCTCTTTTCTTCTTTTTCTGCCTTCTTTTAGATTACAGGATATTTTTTATGATTGCATTTTATCTCCTTTGGTGGTCTTCATTTGGTTTGGTTATTGCATTAGAATTTACAGTAAACATCTATAATCAGAGAGTAACTTCAAATGATATTATACCTCTTCATATATAGTAGAAGAGCCTCGTAATTACATACTTCCATTTTTCTCCTGGTCTTGTGCTTTTGCCATGTATTTTATTTGTACACATGTTACATACCTCACACAATATTGTTGTTATTTTTTAAGCACTCCATTATCTTTTAAGGAGACTTAAGGAATAAGAGAACAGCTCACTTTTAAACTTTTAGCCTTATTATTTCTCTTTGAGAATGTTCTAAAAACTATGGATTGTCCCCTTAGAAAGAGTATACATAGACACAAACTATACCCTAAATACTGCTGATAATTACAGGGGGTTTTCTGAAAACTGAAGCCCATGCACAGATCCCTGCTTTATAAAACAGAGCATTCATGTAAGCAGTGAGGCTTCAAAAATACTGGGACTGAAGGTATTAGTCTTAATACGATTTTATTTGCCATAATATTCGTGAAGCCTATGGAAATTCTCAGTATGATATATTCATACAATGTTACATTATATAGCCATTAAATAACAGCTTTGAGGAGAATATATCAATATAAGAAAATGATAATAAAATATTATGTGACAAAAATAAGATACAAAATAAGATACACACTGTGATCATAATTGTATATATAAACATATGTCATTTACAATGTTTTTTGGCTGGAGGTAACAGAATACCTGAATAAAAGTGGTGTAAACTAAGTGCCTCTTTTTTTCTCAATGCAGTAAGTATATAAGTATATACCTCATTAGAGACATATTGTTTCTAGAGACATGTTGGTTTGACAATGTCAGTGCTGTGTCAGTTTCTCTTGGCCATCATCTCCTGATCGTAAGATGCTTGAACATTTCTCATTTCAAATTTTCACACATCTCTATTTTAACAGGAAGTAAAGTATTTCCCAGACAACACAACTGCCTTTCCTTAATCAGACTATCCCTCAGCCCTTATTGGCCGGGACTGGGTCACATACCCTTGCTGCAAAGAAGTCTGAGAAAACAGACATTTGATATTTTCAAACCTCTGTTGTGGAAAGTCATTTCCTGTAGCAAGAAAGTAAGTTTGGGAGACAACTGAGAGTCTCTGGCACGATCAGCAAGAGACAATATCCTGGAGATAAATTCAGCAAGGCAATAATGCATACATAGCAGGTTATGAGTGATTTAGAACATTTGTTGCACATATCCCAAATTTTCAGAACTATGATCATGATAGTTTCATGAGTAATTTATTTAACTGAAGAATAATTATCTTAGATTGAGCTAGACATAATACTCTAGAATAACTCAAATTCTTCTTTTTTCCTTCTCAATATAATGAGGTCACACTGGTTGTCTGCATTTCAATTATCTAACATTTCTGAATTGACTAAAACATTGATTTCTTACATTAGAAGATTCAAATGAGCTAGCCATTTGAATAATACATTTATTATTATAGAATAATAATAATATATAATTATATAATAGTATTAAATATTATTAATATTTGGTGTTTAATAATTGATATTAATTATTTAATTATTATTTCTGCTCTACTGTTCACATATTATTTATTTTTTAATTTTTTTTTTTTTCAACATTTTTTATTTATTTTTGGGACAGAGAGAGACAGAGCATGAACGG
This sequence comes from Panthera onca, assembly GCF_046562875.1. Classification (NCBI taxonomy): domain Eukaryota; kingdom Metazoa; phylum Chordata; class Mammalia; order Carnivora; family Felidae; genus Panthera; species Panthera onca. The sequence continues at coordinate 132,134,181 of NC_138340.1, read as the reverse complement.
GGGAGGGGCAGAGAGAGAGGGAGACACAGAATCGGAAACAGGCTCCAGGCTCCGAGCCATCAGCCCAGAGCCTGATGCGGGGCTCGAACTCACGGACCGCGAGATCGTGACCTGGCTGAAGTCGGACGCTTAACCGACTGCGCCACCCAGGCGCCCCTACTGTTCACATATTATTATGAGCACCTGGTACAAAATAATTTATTAATTTTTAAATCCCTGCTTTAGTGTTAATAAATTAAAATAAATAAATATTACAGTATCATTATGTTTAACTGTAAAAGGTACATATACTACATACTACTGTGTAATTCAAAAAAATCCTTGTTAAAAATTTATCAGATGATAAAGTTGAATGGAAAGTTCTCATTCTTGAATCATTTATGTTTTTTTCCCCCTTCATATGTCTTAGAGTCATTTTGGTGAATCTTAATGAAGGGAGGAAAGAAATATAGGTGTTTACTTACTTTACTCACTTTGAATGAGAAGAACATTGATATCTTTGATAAGGTACTTAGACAAGACAAGAAAATTAGGGGTTTTGTGGACACAACGTCAATAGACAGATTATTCTTCTTCTCTTCCATGCAGTCCTGTTGTGTTTTGTTTTTCTTTATCATTTCTATGTTTAACTAAATACATAATTTTAATTTGGGGTTAATTTTAACATTTGGAAGATGTTGTTTTAGTTTAATATGTTCCTTAGAGCAGTTATAGGTAGGATCATTTTTAAGTCAACAAAACATATATTGTAATTCAAGTTTTAATTTTTCCTACTAACCAGTGAAGACTGGGTGGGAGAAGAAGAAAATGCATTACAAATGGAGCATCAGTGGAAAAGTAGCATTTCAAGTCCACATTGTGCAGTTAATGCTAATATTTTGCCCATATCCAGTTCTTAAGTCATTTTTTTCAGTTCAACATCATTATTTTTACTGTCTAATCTTTTAGTGCCACCAATATATTTAAAAATGAAAGTTCATCAGATAATTTTTAAGTACATAATTAAAATGACAAGAAAGTACTTTATTAAAAATAAAGATTTCCAGTTATTAATAAGTAGTCATGAAACTATACTAATATTTCTGGAAAAAAAGGGAACCATCAAATTAGCCTCCACATTTATTCTTTTTGAAACGTTTAGTACATATGGTTTAAAGCAATACCATTATCTACTATTCAGACTTCTGGAAAATGCAGTTCTTTACACCTTTATAAGATAGTGAAATATAGTGAAAACTTACATATCATGACCCATTTTATATTCCCTGCGAAAGTGGAATTTGATATAAGACTGGTTTAATTTATGCTACATTCAAGCAAAGTCATTACTGTCAGGACAGGAAAAAAAAAAAAAAAGAATTTCAGAGTGGTGATTCTTCTTTAATATCAATCCCGAGATTATACTATGATAGCAAGATCCTATTATACTCTCGTCTCCAAATGGATAGTGCACATAAGTAATAACAGTGGTTGTATATTAATTCTAATCTATACATTCCATTTCAGAGCAAAAGATAGTTTTTCCCCACTTCTGCTATCAATTGAGATTAGAGAATCCACTCTGTTCTGAGACTGATATCCTGACATGATGATGGAAATAATCAAGGTAAAGGACTTTGACATGCCACTTTCCTTAATTCACTTGGGATCCTAGTCTGTATTAGGGATTAAGCCAGGCATTTGATATTCAAAATTAAGTACAACGCAGTTCCTAATCTGACAGATCTTAGTATCTAGAATAAGGGTAGACATGCAAATTATATATATCAATTCATATATTTCTAGTACCTGCTTCAGAACCTGGGATACAGAAGGCACTTTAATAGTAATAGGAGAAGTAACACCACTACTACTAGTAATACTATTATTACTAATGCCTGATATTTAGTAAATACTTACTAACCAGGAACTTACTTACCAGGAACTTTCATAAGTGATTTATTCATTTCGTAGCTCTTAAAAATGTAATGATATAAGCGCATTATTTTCTCATGTTATTGATGACAAAACTAAAACTCAGATAGATATCCATTGAGTAAACATATTGATTTGTCATCATGGCCAGCTCTACCTAGTGATTACAGGGAAAACATCACAGGTGTGCTAAACCCTGAAAAGAGAACACAAGTTGACCAGAATAAGAATCAAGCACGTGGAGAGGCAAAGGGGACAGTCAGTGTAAAAAAGCTGGAGGAATACAAAGCAGAGGAACTATGAGTATTTCAGTCAATCTCAAGTTTAAGGTCAAGATAGAGAGCAAAGATGAGTATTGAAGGGCAGAGACATGGCCAACCAATGGAAGAAAATGTTACTTGCAATACTAAGTATGAAGGGGATGAAGGGAAGGGATTAGATGTAGGAGATATTTCAAAGACAGTGGCCGCAGGACTTAGTGATATAACAGGCAAGGGCAAGGGAGAAATCTAAGGAACTCCAGGGTTCTGGCCTGGGTGTGTGGGTGGATCCTTCAGAAGGGCGAGGGGGTTCTACGAGAAGATGCAAATTTTTAGTTTTAGATATGGTGATTTTGAGTTGTCTATTAAATAGTCAGCTGATATACTCAGTCAATTTATATTCTAATCTAGAGCCCAGTAGGGAAAGCTGCACAGGAAGAACAGAGAAATATTCCTAATATATTATCTCTGAGCCAAAGTCATGGAAATAGATAAGAGCACCTTGAGGGAATGTGGGATGAGAAGAGAAGAGAAGAGGAGAGGAGAGGAGAGGAGAGGAGAGGAGAGGAGAGGAGAAGAGAAGAGAAGAGAAGAGAAGAGAAGAGAAGAGAAGAGAAGAGAAGAGAATGTGGGAATGTGGTGAGTGAGAAGAAGATGGCAAAGGAAATGAGCCAGCAAAATAGAATAAGAAAAGATAAAAACAATATAAAAGAAATAAAAATGAAGAAGCAAGAGAAAATGGTATTTCTGAAAGCAAGAGAGCATTTGTCTTCCCTTGGCCATATCACAACTAAATCGTCCCTCAGTATGAAAATAGAGTACCATTCTTCTAGTTTTGGAATGAATAAATCATGGGAATAAAGGCACAGCATAGGGAATACAGTCAATGATATTGCAGTAACGATGTATTAGGACAGAGGTAAACATAGCATAATGCATAGAGAGGTAGAGCCACAGTGTCATATACCTGCAAATAATGTAACATTGTGTGTCAACTATAAAAAATTAGAAACTAAAAAAACTTCCTCCCAAAAACAACAACAAAAAGAAAATACACAACCAGGTGAAAAAAGATAAACATCTCGGCAGTAACAGTTAACACTTAAACAAACAAACCTATGTTCTTGTTTCACCCTAAAATTAACTTCTTTTAATTTAAATTGTATTATTCTGGATTCACTGATGAAATCTACAATTACTTGAAAGCTGCCATTCTTAGATAAGCTATTAGGCATTAGACATGCATTTAAATGGATAGTTTTAATTTTTTATTTCTTAGTCCATAATGAAGTATTCTGGAAAGATAAACAGTAGTACATTCAGATGCTGCTATACACAGCACATGCTTTTGTCATAGATATTGTTCAAAAATGGTTTTTGAAGAATTAATAAATGAATAAAACAGGGGTCTATGACTCTAAATCCTTTGAGGGTAGTATTGATCACAATTGCCTTTTAAGTTTACAAAACCAATTTTAAATAACTTAATTTGGCCTTGGAAAAATAAAATGAATGCTTAAAGAATGAAACATATTTAGGGTAATATGGTTCCAGTCCCTACTTTAGAATGATGTAAATCAAATACCCTATTTAAGAAAATTTAAATCTCACAATTCCTTTAGAAGTCAGAACACCTGGGAACAATAACAAGGTATTATATATTTTTGTGTGTGACCAGAAAATCACATGCATTTTAAATTTAGATATCTGACAAGGAAGTGTTAGATGTCCGTGGCAGGATTAATTTTTGCTCTGTCAGAACTGACCTGGTGCTATAGTTATTTTAAGCTCTAGAAATAAGGAACTGTTATGGTTGCCAAATACGAGGTGCCATCTAGTGGCCATTGAGAGTTAAGACAAATGTTCAGAAGAACTCCAAAGTATTCTGATTATTTACATTTTTTCTTCATGGTGAGTTGTATTTATCACTTTCTGAATGATATGATCCATCTCAACCAGGTTTCAAATCCTTCAAGTTCATATTCCTACAAGTGAATCTTGTAGGAATCTGGTTAGAATCTTGACTGGTTTAATATTTCAACTTCGTGTCAAGAGGTTTTCTTACTTGATTTTAGTGTAAGAAATATTACCACCTACTACATTACAATTAAAATAAGTATTAGAGATTATATTGTTTTCCAAGGTTCTCAAATTTATTTTTTCCTTTTCTTTCGCAAATTAAAGTTGAATATAAATTGAAGATGCCCTACAAAGCTAGACTAAGGGTCAAACAGAAGTATTTGAGTGATATTAATAATTCTCATAGTCATTTTAAATGTAAAAAAGAACAATAGCTTTGGATTTATACAGAAGGTAAGTGCAAAGTATCATGAAATCCCATAAAATGTTAGAATTTCCATATTTAAAACAAAATAGAAATGTAGACAAAACATAGTTCTCATGAATGTTTAGAATTGTTTCCAAGAACTCATTGGAAATAAAGATTAATAAATTATAGTATATCCAATGTTATGACCTTGATAAACATGATAATGTAGTGATGTACTACTTGATATTGATGCTTATTCTGATCATAACTAATATCTATAAAGATATAGTAAATGAGATTATAGCTCATATTACCAGGTAAAAGTGAAAATTGAGGAAAATTAACATTATCATCATCTTGACATCCAGCATTTATATACATTTACTATGGAGTTTTGATCTAACACATTCATTTTATTTTGGCAATAGTTATCACTCATTTTTATTGAGCAGTCATTTCCAACTTGGGAAATTCTACATTAAGCACTTGATAAAGCAAAGATTTATTAAGGTTCTCTGATCTGGCCTGGAAGGACATCATTTCTGTGTAGCAATCCTGGTGAGCTAATGGGAAATGAAATAGTTAGAATTTATGAAATGTCATTTGTTTAGTAGAAATTATATATAAAATGTATGGCAAAGGTTACATTCAATCAGCAAATATTTATTAAATATCTATTATAAGCAAGGAGCTGGGAATATATCTATGAACAACATAGACAATGTTATCACTTTTAAGGGGATAAAATTATGAGTAATATTTAGAAGAGATATCTGATAGACAAGTAAAAAAATAAATAACAAAAGTTCAGTTAGTAAAAAAAATCAAAGCAAAATGGGTTGGAGAACAGAAGACTAGGTGCAAACTAGAAAAATAATTAAGTGTGCCCTTAATTATTTATTTGATAATTTGAAAAGGTTGGAATCTACTTATGTAGGCACTTCTGTAAGCAGTTAGAGATTTATATTCAGGCAGTAGTAGGATATTGGTGTAATATCCTTTTGGATTATAACTTGTGCCATTATAATGAGTTACCAGCTTTCTCTGAGTTTTAAAAATCAAATACTAATGAAAACAATAACCCATCACTACAACTGTGCCTCACTATCTAAAGCTTTGAATAGATTTGTATAACCAGGATGCTGAAATGTTTAACTCAGTAGGACATAACATGAAATTATTTTGCTTTTTTCATCCAACCAGGACTAAGTTAAATCTCATTTCCTTGATGAGCAGCACATCTTCTAAGAATATCTGAGCAGACTTCCTTAGCTTCCCAGTCATCTACAGTTATTAAAACCTCAGTCACTCATCATCCAGTTTATCTCCTCCTAGCTAGAACCTGAGTCAGGGAAAAGGGAAGAAAATTGTTTTGCTACTTTACTCTTTATCATGCCTCTGATTCTAGCTTCTTAAATTTGGAATCAGGAAGAATGGATTATAGAGAAAAGGCAAAATTATTTTTTCTTAACTGGGCATATGGTTAGAGTGCTCTGCTGGGCAATGCTGCTTTTTGGGGTATTACTGATTAACCCTGTATGAGAAGTGACCCATGCTGGTCCTCTTCTAGGGAATGTGCCTTAGCAGTAGCTCCAACTTAGCCCTGTCCAACTGTCTTCTACTTCCAAAATAAACTTCTAGTTCCAAAAGCCCACTCTTAGCTTCTTGCTGCTGGGTCCCAAAAATACAATTGAAATTCAAGTATCCTTGGCTGTATCCATTTAATCACTAGGAAACTGATGCATGCTTTCCATACCAGATATTGGAAGCAGAAGTTTTGATGGTTTGGAGGCTGTTGGACACAACAAATGCTAAATTAGAGAGTGCAATGGGGGTCTCACTTGAATACTAATAATTCCAAAATTAAAGGGAGAATAGTGGTAGTTAGGTATTGTGGTGGAGATTAGTCGATGTGACACATGCCCACTTTATGATCAAAGGACCTTTGACTCCCCAATATTCTTAGGCCTTTTTAATACCCATCATAGCCCAGGAAACACAAAAGGGAGTAAATAGTGTCATTTTAATTATTTAAGTTGAAGACACCAATTGTTTTCCAGGTTCAAGATACAATATAAAATATCTAGGAGGTAAGAGATGGGAAAATGTTGAGTGGAAAAGGGAGATCGTTGAACTGAGTTAAACAAGTTAAAGTATGTCACTAACACTAGTAGCTCATCATTTAAAGACACAACTTGTTATATAGATGCTGCTTTAGGAAACATTCCACACCCTTTAAAATCATTTCTATAATACTGAATATTTTTGTTACAAAATACAGTTACCTTATTAAAGAGGTGATGAATAAACAAAATCCCTCTTTGATATTGTACCTGTTTTCTCTTTTTTATGTCTTATTGTAGTTGTGAAACATGCATATTAAAACTATGTTTTGGGTTGGCTGGGTGGCTAAGTCAGTTAAGTGACCAACTCTTGATTTCTGCTCAGATCGTGATCTAACGATTCCTGAGATCAAGTCCCGTATCAGGATCTGCACTGACAGCACCATGCCTGCTTGGGATTCTCTCTCCCTCTCTCCCTCTCTATCCCTCCCCACTCATACTCTGTCTCTCAAAATAAATAAATAAACATTTTAAAAAATAATAAAAATAAAAATAAAACTATGTGTAGAAAATTTTTTGAGTTCCTTGAAGAAAATCAGTCTATAAATACAAGGGTCTATTATTACTATATAGTGTGTGTTAGACAATAAAAAGTCCACATGACTCAGTTGTATTTGCATGGCACTTTTATTAATTTATTTTTAGCTCAATTGTCTTTATAATAGCATAAGGTGCCATTGTGTGAATAATGCTCTATTTATTCAGAGCCCACAAAAATCTGTGTGAATAATGTATTTAGCACTCTAGATCACACCTGATTAATGCCAGTATAAATTAAATACTGTTCTATTGCTGTGAGAAATATTGGCTCTACTTATTTATCATCATGTTTGTCTTTTTTTATTATGGGAGCAAAAGAAAAGAAGTTTGAATATGCATGATTATGGAGAGTTTGCTGGTCAAATATTTAAATTTCTATTCTCATTATTGGTATACTATCTGGCCAAGTGAGGAAACACATTGGTCTCTTTTTTCTGAGATGTCTGTCTCATTTGGGAACAAAGAAATGACAAGCTCACCTAAATGATATTTACAAATATGCTATGAAATACTACTCACTTTGTCTCTTTGGTGTATATCCTTCTAAAGTGGATTATACACATTCCAATATTCTTAAGACTAGATAAATACAGTTACATTTGCTTGAGACAAAAGCAATATAAAGTAAGATTACTAGAAGTAGTTATTGAAAGGAGAAAATACATTCCAGGAAGCAAAAAAGAAATACAATAAACTTAAAATTATTTAAAACAAAAGCAACTTAAACTTAGTGGAGATAGGTGCTAGGAAGGAAGAGGCATATACCAAGAAGTACAGGAGTAGTAGGGGAAGACAGGCAGGAGGTATTGAAAAAAAGACTTCCTCTTTTAAAAGTTTTCATACCCTCCTCTTTATTTGGGGACTAGATAGAAAGTACTGTATTTTAAGGCTACCATTAGGAAGGTTTAGGTACATTGGTTTTTCCCTTTAAAAATGAAATTACAGCATCTGCTTAAGTATAATAGACTAGCTTCTTCTGTTTATCTCCTATAACTACTCAAACTCCATTAAAGTTAAAGTAAAGAAATAATAAAGTATTAGACAAAAAAGAAAAAGTTGCAGAAAAGGTGAAAAATGAATGAAATTTTCCAACACAGTTTTGAAAGATGGATATCAGAAGGATGATTGGTAACTAACTTAAGGTAGAATTGAGGCAGTCTTAAGGTAAAACAAAAGAGAGAAAGCAAATCAGCACAATTGCTCCCAAGAAACCCTGAAAAACAGTGATTAAAAGCATGAGCTATGACAGGAGATGGAAAATAAGATGGTGGTCTTATTTAGAGCAACTAGGTCCATGGGGCTCCTGATTCTTCCTGTGAAGCTCGCTATGATAGCCTTTATCCCTAAAGGTCACACTCCTTCAAATATGGTGAATGAAAACAGACCCAGGACAGGGCACATAAGACATTTCAGGACACCATAAAGATTTTCTGAATAAAGGAGACCAAAAGAGTGGTGGACTCAAGACAGGTCACCAACAATAACTGAAAAACAGAATATAGTTCAGATTTCCTCAAGAATAATGCTGGAAATTAGAAAACAATGAAGCAGTATTTTCCAATTTCTGAGGGCAAATAGTTTAATATTTGGTAAAAATAACCAGCCAAACTATCCATACCCAGCAAAAACTATCAATCAGGTATGACAGTAGAATAGAGATACTTTCTAATGTCCATGGGCAAAAATATATATGCCCAGTATATCTTTTCTTAGGAAGCTAATAAAGGGTAAGTATCAGCAAAATATGGAAATAAACTGAGAATAGGGAAAATCTAGGATTTAGGTAATGGGTGATCCAACATAGAAAATTGTCAAAGTCCAAGGATGACAGTTTTATTCTAGGCTGAGACAGAATCAGTCCAAACTTGACAGAGGATGAAGATATAAGAGGAAAATCTTTCCCAGGAAAGGCAACGGACCTCAGATGAGATTGAACATTTGAAAAAATATTTTAGGTATTTGGTAGATCTTTGAAAGACTGGGTAAAAAAATTAGTGATAACTGCATCACTCATCATTAAAATTAAGAAGTACCTAGATAACTAAGCAAGTGAAAAAAATTAAATATAGCTTGTGAAAAAGATATTCTAATTCATTATTTTGGTCGGTTCAGCAAAGAAAAGAGTTGCACAGTCTTGACTGTATACACTGAGTATTGTTTAACCAAATATACTGAGAACAAAGAGGGAGCAGAGGTGAGGGAGGGAGGTGTACAGTAGTTTAAAAACATTAACTAATTAACTAGCCATATATTGAGAAATTAAGCTGGCTCTGTATAATATTGATAAATTAAGCATAGCTATATAAATATATTATTTAGGAATATTTAAGTTAATGCTTGAAGAAAGAGCTAAAAATGTTAAAAGATCTTGCCTTTAGGGAAGAAGTCTGGTGGTGGCAGTGAAAAAGTTGGGCAGAAAACTGACATTTTTGTAAATATAAGCAATTTAGTTATTGGTGACTTGTTAACTCTGTATTGGCACCTCTTTGATCAAAATACTTCATGCAATTACAATTCCTGATTTGAGCATCTCTATTTGGGAGCTATTTCAACCACAAACTCAATGGGATGTTATCTGTATATGTGAAAGCTTTCTAGTTTAGGCATTAAACATACCCACATAGAGCAAACGGCCAAACGCCCAGAATGGCAAAGTATTAGGCAATGTGTTTAATAATGTCATTGGGATTTTCTTCCTACACCTGGGAAAGTTCCATGAAGTAGACCTAGTCTATTTTTAGATTGATAACTTTGCCTGAAAATGCAATCACTTTAGAAGACTTCTTGATTGCCTTCTGGATTTTTTATCTATTCCTATTACTACTGGAGAAAACTAAGAAGTTAGTGTGAAAGAAAGGAGGTAATATTTAAAGATATGTTACACCTCAGGCTTCCCAAGAATTCCTCAAATTCTTGAAGATCTTATATGTCTCTGTTCTATTAAGTGTTTTCTGAGCATATATCGTCAAAATCCTCTGCTAGGAGGTAGGCTTAGGATACGCTTTATGGTCTAGAAATATGTTCCAAACATCACACTAGCTTGAAGAAAACCTCATTAAAAATATTAAAGAAATACAAATAATGTTTGAAATGATAGAATAAAGATGATCCTTTTGTTCCAGAGAGCTTACAGACTGATTTTTGTTAAGTTAATTAAACAAGGAGACCATTAGACTAAGGTGGCTCTAATGCCATGGCAACCTACTAAGCAAACCAAACTCTAAGCCTGTAAATAAATACAAAATCAAAACCTTGGGGCACCTGGGTGGCTCAGTCGGTTAAGCGTCCGACTTGGGCTCAGGTCACGATCTCACTGTCTGTGAGTTCGAGCCCCACGTCGGGCTCTGTGCTGACTGCTCAGAACCTGGAGCCTGTTTCAGATTGTGTGTCTCCCACTCTCTCTGACCCTCCCCCGTTCATGCTCTGTCTCCCCCTGTCTCAAAAATAAATAAAAAGTTAAAAAATTAAAAAAAAAACCTAAGAATAATCAATAATAAACCATCAACTAGGTTTTAAGATACAACCAATCAAATAGTTTCCTTGCTTTGCTTCCACCTTTTCTCTATGAAAGTCTCTCCCCAAGCCCTTGTGAATGGAATGCTCTTAGCCACTTCTTTGGCACTGCTATATTACAATCACTTGTTGCTCAAATAAACTCTTAAAATGTTTAATATGCATCACTTTGTCTTTTAAAATTCAATGAATTTCAGCTTGGTCAATTTTAATTTAGAATTTACATAGTTTGGAAAATAGTTCTTTGAAACTTTGAAAAAATAGTTACATTAGATACATCAAACTATGCAAAAAGGAAGACTAGTTCAAAAACTGTATGCGATAGCTAACATTACTGTTCTGTCACAATTCAGAAGAAAGCCTGGTGTCATATTTTTGCATCACTGTTCCACTGATAGATCTACTCGGTCCTAAAATATTAATTTGTTAGCTCATAAAACAATATATTTTTTTCTTTTTGCAGATAAAATAGCTAATCAGTGGGAAAACAATGCAGAATTTTGTGTAAGAGAAGGCACAGGTTGATTCAGAAAGATTCAAAAGGGTTATTTTCCAGAACAACCTTGGAAATAATTTATTTAACTGCCTTATTGAGTGGATGTAATGAAATTTTGGAGTGGTAGGAGGGTTTGGAGCTGACAGCCAAGAAAGAATTCTTGAAGACATCTTTGGTGCAAAAAGGTGACTTTATTAAAGCATGGGGACAAGACCCATGGGCAGAAAGAGCTGCACTGGGGTTGTGAAGAGTAATTGGTTACATACTATGGAGTTGGGGGAGGTAAAGTCAAGAGGAAGTTTCTTAAAAGGATTTTCATATACTAAAGAATATTCACAGGATACTGGAGGGCTAGCTATTGTCAAGCTAAGGTTGTTTTTCCCTCTAGCAAAGCATTACCATTAAAATAGTAGGGAGTTCCTGGAGAAATGTATACTCTGCATTTGCTTCAAGTATTTGTCAAGGGCTGTAGCTTATACGGAAATTTATTTTTACCTGCTATTTTCTTCTTCCCCATATCACTATAGAGGGGAAGGTGATGTTGGGGCTCCAGGAAATGGAGTCTACAGGTTTCTGGAGATTAGGCTATTGATAAGATTGCCTTTTTCTTGAAATTTACTAAGATATTTGTAAACTGAAGGAGACTCATGTCCTGCAGGACTCTAATCTCTATCAATCAACCATTTGTTTTCTTTCCTTTCCTTTGTTTTTGGGCAGCCAGGAGTTCCTGAGGAATATTACACATATCTCACCTTGGGGAGGGTGAGGGCAGTGTGCTAGCTTGTAGTTTGCCCTCAGCCTGCCTTATGCTCTCTCATCATATGCATTACTTTGGATTAGCAAAACATAGGGGTAAATAACCAATGAATAGTCAAAAAAATGTGGTAAGGCTAAAAATTTTTGCCATTTTGACAGTTGACTCAAAACATTCTCCTTAGAAAGGCGTTTTACCTGGTTATTGAGTAGCTTCTCTTAAGTATGCTAAAATGTTTGATTTTTAATTTAGTGCTATTTCTTTTTAAATAAGAGCCCACACAGAGTGAATGTAGGTTGTCACTTTCTGGGGCATTGTGTTAATTTCATAATTACATAGTCTTGTATGACCGTATTTCAAAAGATGTCAGAGTGATTTATTTTTTGTATTTCTGGTCATTGAGAATGTTCATTGCTTATATGAAAGACCTTAATGACTACAGCCAACTTCCAATAGAAAGGCAATAAATTCTACAGGTAGTTGTCCCTCCAACTCTGAATTATCTTTGTGTCAGTGATTACTTCTAATATACTTGCTTTATTTCAACCCACGTGTCCCTGATCTAAATCACTTTAAGAATCTCATTGGTGGAAGGGGCCTTGAAGGCCACCTCATGGAATTTCTATGTGAGACAGTAATCTCCTCTATCCAAGACTTATGTCTATGGAAGACAACTGGGACAGCTCACCTATGACGGAATGCCCCTCAGATGAAGGGGTTTTTGTTCATCCATTTCTCAATTCCTTTATTCACTCAATCATTTATTTAAGTGTTCAGTCTTACATTATCCAAGTCTCTTTAGAATTTTAAATTTAAAAGAGTAATTAAAAACAATCATGATCTCACAGACAGGTGATCCTGTTCACAAACCATCTTAGATGATGAGATTATGGTATGTATATTTTAGGAGCAAATACAAATTAAAAATAAAAAGCTAATTTTCCCTGTTAAAGTTAAGGGAAGATATGCAGCCTACCCATTTCTTAGGGCATTTTTATCAACTTGTAATTGTAAATTCTTTCTCTGCCCCTTTGAGAAGTATGTAACTCTTTTAAAAAGCCTCTTGCCAGTTTTACAACTCAGGAATGCCTTCCTCAAAGGTCTGCTAGCCATCCTTTTGGAATGTAAACACCAAGGCCTACAGCACCCCACCTCCCAGTTTTTGTGGGAGGTGGAGTTTCTGTGGGAGGTGGGAGCCTAGCTCCAAGTTGCAAAACTAATTGCCCCTCATAAAGATGTGAGGAATTCTTTTTCCTTTGTATAAACCCAGTTACCAGGTGAATTTAGGATAAACTGTGTGTGACAAATAGTGCTGTCAAGTTCTCTTACTTGAGGACTAATTATTGTTTATATTGAAAACATGCATGAAATGAGTTGTATCAGTAGGGCCATATAAAATGGCGAGATTTCTTTCTGTCTTTGAATCTCTTAGTGGGTTTCCTGTGATGTGCATCACATTCCGGTCTAATGCTTATTCAATAATAAAATTGTTTTCTTTCTCTTCTATCTTTGTGGAGAGGCTTTATGAAATGGAAAGATTTTGTTTTTAATTATATTATTTCCCCTACAATATTCGAATGTTTCCCAAATACAGCTGTGAATATGAGTCATTTGAGGGACTTAAAAACTAATTCCTTCCACAGATCTGCTGAGTTAGAATTTCTCAGGGCCTAAGAATTTGCGTTTAAAAATAAATGCTTCTGGTGATTCTGACGGATGGGTATTGAGATCTTGGACTAATTTGATTATTTGTATTGACTTACATAAATAACTACTAAGTTTGGGCATAGGAGACATTTTGTGTAGAACAAAAAGATAAATTCTTTGAGAATAGAGGCTCTACTTTATTTGGATCTTGACTCCTATACGCAATTAGGTGGTAATGGCACTTGGCATATAGCCGTGACTCAATAAATCTTGCTTTGTTTGTTGGCATTTTGAAAAGCCAAGAGGAAAAAATTCTATAATCTCTCTCATAAATTTATTCTAATTTCTCTCTTTTTTATCCATCCTTAGCTATTTATCTTAGATTCCCGATGTTCCCCTTAAAGTCCCATCATCCTTTGTTAGTATACTATTTAGCCTCCCATATTATAAACTTAGTAGTTTTCAAAACTTAAATTCTACCTTGAATTATTATTATTTAGGTCAATCTAGTTCATTCATACTTAAGTACATAAGAAAGCCAAGAAAAACAAAATTAAACTTTTGAATCATTGTCAATTTTCTTAATTATCACTTGTGAAAAGTGATAGTGCTATAAAATATTTTCAGTTGTATGGCATCTTTTATTAAAAAATTCACCCATTTATTAATGTAATATCATAGTTTGTGAGATTCATAGACACTATAATCATTTTAAGAGTAGGTAAATTTATTTTGCAGAGTAACACAGCTGTGCAATATTTTTCTTTAAATATTTAAACTAATTAAAACATTTGAACTGCCAAATAACTGTCAATACTCAAGTTTATTTCTAAGTTTTTCTCTGTCACCCTAACATAAGCCTTATTATGACAAACTTTTCCAAGTTAATGTATATGTTTATGCCGGGATTTATTATCAACAATATGCATTCATAATTCTGCCCCAACTCTTTATTAAACAATGGGCAACTGAATCTTATAAAAAGGATTGAAGTGTCACAACCATTTGTTAATTGTAAATAAACTACATTATGTAATTTTTTGTGGTTTCTTTAAAAGATTTCCTGGGTTGAGCTCATCAGAATTACTCATTGTTAAAGTAGCACCTCAGGATTTAGTTCTTAGACTCTATTTTATAAATATAAATATAAATATAAATATAAATATAAATATAAATATAAATATAAATATAAATATAAATATAAATATAAATACAAATATACATATAAATATAGTTATTTAAAACTTGGTTTCATTTGAAGTAAATGATAATTATCCAATTTTTGGCTGATATGTGTGTGTATGTATGTACGTGTTTTTATAAATTGTGTTTGTTTATGCAACTTCCAAAAAAATCTTCAAAAACAGTATTACCAAGTTGAATATTATCTAATTAACCAACAAGGTCTGTCTGACAGACTGGGAGGTTATCAGGAGATAATCACAGCCCTCAGGTGCTGTGAGGCATTGGGTGCAGCTAAGTGCCTCTAATTCCCCAAGGGCATGATTAGCTCATGATAACAATGCTCCCTTGAGTTGTTTTATTGCTTTTATAAAAAGCCTTTGTTATGGAGAAAATGTTTATTTTTATTCAGGAGGAGGATGGAGTTGACAGTTTAGACTGTTGAAGGAATAGCAGTTACTTCTGACTTATGGTACATACCTTGACAAATCTGCTCATTTAAAATGTTTCCCAGCCAGTCTGGATATTTTGACTACCTCAGTAATTCTGCAATACAGCCCAACTTCCATTTTGGACAGTTGTAAATTTGTGGTTTCAAGTTAATAGTATGGGCTCTCTAAAATTAGAAAGTGACCCATTTTGTAGAATAACTGCATATGAAAATTTAGCCAATAATTTTTGCAGAAAATCAGAAAAATATTGGGGGTACTCAAATGAATGGTCTCAAACTCCATGATCAAAGAGATTGGCTGACACAAATGAATGCAGGTGAAATTGTGAGACTGACATCAGAAAGCTTTACTTCTCTTTGATGCCTCTCTTTTCTCCCCAGAAATGCAACCCTGGTGCCTTTCCAGTTCAAGTAGAACAAAATCCAAACTTTTCATTATGATCTGGACATGAGCTAGTCCCAAAGGCTTCTCATATTCAATCTCTTACCTCCTTCATGACGTTGTAGCTCTGCCAGTCTTTCTCTCACTTGAAAAGGCCAAGCTTGTCTTGGGGAATTTGCACTTGCCTTTCTCTCTGAAATGGAACATTCTTTCCACAGGTCTTCACCTGGCTGTCTCTTGTGACCATTCCAGTCTTAACTAAAATATCACCATCTCAGAGAGGCCACCTCCCTAAAATGAGCATCCCCCATTACCCTGTTTCAGTTTTTTTGTTGCACTTATTGAATATTAAAGTTATTTTAATTTCAGTGTCTGTATTTGCCAATGAATGTAAGTTTGTGAAGGCAGAAACTTTCTTACACTAATAGACATGTGGATGTATGTTTAATATATGTCCAATTTTTACCATAATATACATTTTTAATTGCCTATTTTTCATTCATTCTCCTTTCTTCTTCCTAACAGAACTCATAGATTTTACCTTTTGTCCTCTGCCCTCCAGCTGACCTGTGTCATGATAAGTTGGACCAATGCCAGCTCCAGGCAATGCATTTCCTTGAACAGTGAGCAAGGAATGGGTAGGTGACCCAATTTGAGCCAATGAGACTTGATGACAGATTTGGTAGAGACTTCTGAGAGAGCCCTTTTTCACTTTGTGTAAGAACTTCAAGAATAGCTTTATTTGTGTTCCTCGGATCATTGTCAATGGGAATCACAGGATTCACACATGAATGAGTGAAAAGAAACTCCTTCATTTAATGAAGAGCTGTTTATATCATATACTGGATATAATTTCATCACAGCGAGGATAGTGAAACAGTTTTTGTGGGAGTATAAATTTGTTGTACGGTTATTTTATATACCCTCTAGGATGCTCCGATTTAGAAAAGCAAGGAGCGATCTTACCTAGAAGGTCATCCTACATGCTCAAACAAAACCAGGCAAATCAGATCATAAAAGGATGATTATATGTCACTATTTATTTATGTGAACAGTTCTTGTCATCCCAGTCTGTAAACTCTTAATGAGTTTATTTATATTTTGATTTCCCATTTTTATTAGCAGCATGGATTACTAAATAAACTATTTAAGAGTACTAAATAAACAGCTTTAACTGCTATGGTATACCAGGAATAAATATAAAATTCTCCAGGTTTTTAAGCCAACTTTTGAATCTAAAAGTCAATATTAACAGGGAAAGTTTAGGTATCAAGAGGCCTGATATCTGAAAACTAAACATGATGTGAATGTTGGTAAAATAAATGAGAACTGAAAGAAGAATGTATTTGGAAAAATAAATATGAACTCAGTCTTAAAATAGGAAACTAAGCATTTAATTTTGGGATATAGGGAAATATATATATATAATAAATGATATAAAAAAGGCTAAGCAAACTATGTAAGAGTACTTTTATTTGTATAATGCCCCTTTTCCCTTAAAAAGTTCTATGCCTTATTTGTCCACACTAAAATGTGACACATAAAATATTTACTAATAAAGTCTTGTAGCTTTGAACAATAATGATAGTAGTTAATAATTATTGAATACTTACTAGGTGTTGTTGTTTTAGGGTTCTATGTGCAATAGCTCAAAATATGTAGAAGGGACGTGACTTGGCAACTCGAAGGGGAAGGGCAAGAATTTGAACCCAAGCAATCTGGCTCCGAAGTCTACCTGTGTGACCAAATTGTGTGAAACTCAAGGCTTATTTGTAAACAACAAGTAACAAAGCAGATTATCAGCCAATGAAGAATATAAATGTGTCTTTGGACATGATCCTTACCATCTATCAGTCCAACTTCAGCAATTATTGCATTTCTCATTACCTTTTTCCTGATGCAGAGGCCACTCTAGTGAGAAGACTCATTGAACCTCGGTAGCTTATAAATAATAGACAGAATACAGTGGTCATTGATGTTATTTATTCTCAACTGAGTTGAAAAGAGCCACAGATGTCAATCAGCATGGCAGAGATGTCCAATTAAAATAGCATAAAATGACTCTAGCTTTTTTAACAACGATTCTCATAATTTCTTAGATCCTGTTAATATTCTGTTTGGTCCATAAAACTGTCTTGACTCCTTTTCCAACTTTTTCATTTATTCTTTTTAGGCAAGAAAGGCCAAGAACATGACTATAGCTTGCATACCCAGAGAATTATACCACACAAATAAGCTTCCCGTGGAAACCAATTTAAAGTAAATTTTAAAAGAAGGAGTTGGCCTCATACGATTAAATGAGAAGGGCACATCCGTGCTATGCTTCCCTCAAACCCCAAAGCCTTAATCTAGTCATGAGAAAATATCAGACAAACTCAATTGAGAGGCATTCTATAAATAAAAAACAATGACTCTTCAAAGCATCAAGGCCATAAAAGATAAGGAAAGAAGGAGAAGTCATCATAGATTAGAAGAGACTAAGGAGGTATTAAACTAAATACAATGTGGTAATCTGAACTAGATCCTGCAACAGAAAAAGATAATAGTGGAAAACTGGGAGAAATATGAATGAAGTCTGTAGTTCAGTAAATAGTGTTGTATCAATGTTAATTTCTTAGTTCTGATAAATAAAAGATTGTTATAAAAATGTCAAGAAAGTTAGAATGTAAATTTCACTATGTGATTCTGACATCCTATTTGTTCAGGACCTCAGTGCACATGCAATTGCGTATGACTGAATAAAGAGAAGTCGCTCTAAGAAACAAAGTCAGAGAATGCTTTTTATTTGCTCTTTATGTATGCACTTGATTTACATGGCAATGATTTGATTATTTTTTCTTGTTGTTCTTAAGGATCTAATGATAATACTACTCCTGGATCCTCCATAAAGTGGCTATAAAATCAGATTTGTTCATTCATATGACTTAAATGTTGGTAATACTGAAATACAGGCCTTTTTTTCTTCCTCCAACAACATCTCACTATCTAAATTGCATACTTCTGCTAAATTTACCTTACATTCCTTCTCTCCCACTTCATATCTATGTTTTTTCTGTAAGAAATCATTTGGCAAAAGTAAACTAAGAATACAACTTTCACCTTTGACTTTGATTTTATTGTTCATTTCCTTACACTTATTTTCTTCTTGTAATACCTAAGAAGAAATCAAAATATCACCTAATCACTTAAGAACTAAAAACTATCAAATAAAAATAAAATGCTATACATTTATTTTCAGGTAATAAGGGTTCAATGTCCAAATCCCATCAAGTTCTCATTTCTGAAATGCTATTGCTGAGAAACTCTTTCCTGCACTATTGTTAAGTGACCCTGTTTGATTCATGATTAGTCACAATTTACATCTCTTCCCAAAATGGCATAAAATAATGTGCAAATTCTCTAATGCATTTGCAAGAAAAATATTATTTTCTAATGACTCCTAATGAGCCCCTGTTTTATGCAGGGTGTGAAAAGTTGCCAAGATGTGTAAAACAATTAGGATGACAAAAAGCATGAGTTTTAAAAGCCATTTTGCTTGTGCAATGTGTGTGAAAATCCAGAATAAGTCCTACGGGAAAAATTAATTTTAATAACCTTTTCTTCTTGCTTGAGGACTGTGTAAATCTAAGGCACAAAGAACTGTGTATTAATGGGTCAGGCATAATAATGAGAGTTTGATCTCAGAATAAATCTATTTCATCATCAACCTGTTACTTTATACTTGAACTGTAAGGACATTTGGTTATTTACTAGAATAACTATATATTATGTCTCCTACAGGTGCAATACTAGGTAAAAAGCAAAAAAGATGAAACCTTAAATAGTTTTTCTTCATGTGAATTTATTTACTATTATGGAACATTGTTTATGCCATAAACTCATTGATAATTGAAACCTAATCTTTGAAACTAGTACCTTCATAGATTAAGAGATTGGCATGTGTTAAAAGTGCTTTGATTCCAAACCTTTAAATATAAATGGAGTATCCCACGAAGACTTAAGGATCTAATTCTAGATAGCATTTACTAATTACAAAGCTTGAAAATATTCCAGAAGGTACAATACATGATCTTCTCATTCAACAGTTATTCCTGTAACTAAATATCATATCTAAGAGGAAGTTTTTATATTATCTTAATATTAAAAATTAAGGATGTAGTCCATCATCTAAGGTGTAAGTCTTCATTAAAACTTCCAGAATATATGATTTTACTGGGCACATCATTTCCAGCAGCTTTCTTTTTTATCTTTGCTTCTACATTTAAGTTCCAAAAGTATCAAATGATGGAAGCAATTTTTACAATGAGCCACTGAATGTGAAACGATCGAAGCAAAATAAAGGAGAGAGTTTCAACAATATCAGATCTTATTGGTATCTGTGGAAGAGTGTGAGAATAAATTTGTGGTTAAGAATTTACACTTTAGAATCAGATTAATTTGCACTCTACTCCCTACTCTGCCACTTGTTAACACTAAGACTTTGGCCAACTCATTTATCCTCAGTTTCCTCAGCAAATGTGGAGTGATTACAAATAGTCCTTATTTTATTGAGTCATTTTGTGATTCCATATCATGTGTGGAACTTAGTTAAAACTGTCTTCACAGTGGCTATGAAATGGTTAAGTCTCAAGATTTTTAAGAGGCTAAAGGATAAGGAGTTTAATGCTGCTATATAATAAGAAAAATCATCATAGAATTCATAAATTGAGGAAATCATATCTTATCCTGGATTTCAAATAGAATGTTCTCTCCTACCAAAAGTCAGGGAGGGCATATAGCCCCTGCCAGTGTTGCACAGCTTCAGAATGAACATAGAATAGGGTTACCCTTGGGGCAGGTAGAAATGGTGCCTGGAAAGCAGCATGGAGCTCTCCTAATGTTCTGCTTCTTAATCTTGATGATGGTTATATAAATGTGTTCACATTGTGAAACATACATTAAGCTGTGCACTTATAATTAGTGCACTTTTCTGCATTTATGCTATACTTTTGTAAAGTTTACAGTTTGTACTCTGCAACTAAATTTTCCCATTCTTATCCCAACTTGTTTACCATTTTTTCCTCCTGGCATGTAAATTCCAAATCTTGGATTTTCTTGTCTGCATTGTCTGGTTTTTTGTTTTGAGTTTATTTGTTTTGAGAGAGAGAGAGAGAGAGAGAGAGACTGTGTGCATGTGTATGCATGAGCCGAGGAGGGGCAGAGAGAGAGAATGAATCTAAAGCAGGCACCTTGCTGTCAGCACAGAGCCTGACTCAGGGTTCTGTCTCACGAACCCTGAGATCATGAACTGAGCTTAAATTAAGAGATGGATGCTTAATTGAGCCACACAGAAGCCCCATTTGTTTTGTTTCTGATCAGATTCTGTGTCCAACCAATTAGGTAGCAGGGCAAGATCTAGACTGAAAAACCAAATACTGAGTCAACTGGTTTTGAGGCTCTTTAATACAGCTGACCCTCTTATTCAATCACTGATCACCAAACCCCATATTAAGATGTTATTTTTGTTTTCTAATATTGAAAATTCTTTTTTTAATGTTTATTTATTTTTGAGAGAGAGAGAAACAGAGCATGAGCGGGGAGGGGCAGAAAGAAAGGGAGACACAGAATCGAAAGCAAGCTCTGGGCTCTGAGCTGTCAGCACAGAGCCCAACTCGAGGCTCAAACTCACGAACCATGAGATCATGACCAGAGCCAAAGTCAGATGCTTAACTGACTAAGCCACCCAGGCACCTCTCTAATATTGAAAATTCTTAATGGGTGTAGCCTGCTAAAGCAGAGACCTAGGGAACAGGATCACAGGAGAAAGCATGAAGAGTTGGGTATTAAACATGGGGTGTGTTAAGGTTACCTGAACATAATGTGGTCCAATATAAACAGAAGAGGATGGACACATAAAATAACATCCTCTCACAAAGCTGAATGACATGAATTTCTTTACTTTGTTTTGCATTCTTTTTTTTTTCAAGTTTATTTATTTATTTTGAGAGAGAGAAAATGTGAGCAGGAGAGGGTGAAAGAGACAGGAGAGAGTGAGAATCCCAAGCAGGCTCTGCACTGACAGCATGGAGCCCTGCGTGGGACTCGAACCCACGAACTGTAATATCATGACCTGAGCTAAAGTCAGACGCTCAACTGACTGAGCCACCCAGACATCTCTGACTTGTATTCTTTTTGAGAAAGTACTTTACTGGGAAACTTCCTTACTAACTAACATTAATATTTAAATATTATATAGTATTCAAAACAAATTTATTGAGAGCATAAATTCAAATTAGAGTATTTTACTAATAAATTTGAAAAGATAAAGAATGTCACCATCAATGTAATTATTCATTATACTCTAAAATAGTGATGGGATGCAGGACATACTACCTTAAAATATGGCACTGTGCAATATTGAATAATCTAAGCTTAAGGAGTTTGAGAACATGGCAGAAGCCGAAAAGTTCACCTATCCATATCATCCTTCCCTGAAACAGGCCATAAAATCCTCCTGTGAGAGGTGCCCTTGTATTTACAGAGGAAAGGAGCATCTTTTTCTTCAAAGACAAAGGGACCCCAAGAAGAATCTTAACAGGACTGTCTAAATTTCCCCCAATGTAATGTATAATTACCTCCTACTCCTTTACCCAACCAACTCTCCACTCCCCATCAAACCTAGCATAAAAAGACAAGTCTGTGTCTTTGGGACTTCATTTCCTTTTGAAGGCTGCTGTATTATGTAAAACTTAAATGTATATGCTTTTCTCCTCTTAATCTGGCTTTGTCAGTTTAATTTTAAAACCTGACCCAGCATGCTAAGAGGGTTGAGGAAAATGTTTTCCTCCCTATATCAGCTAAAATCTAGCATGTATCAAGCACCTCCTAAAAGCCAGAAGCGGTGTTAATTGCCAGCATTTATTTAATTTTATTTCAGCTTCCTTGCAAAACTGTAGGACAGATATATCATTCTATCTGAGAGGATGAAAATAAGACCTATGTAGGATTAATGACCAGTCTATGGTCACATGGTAAGGAAATGGTATGATTACTATCCCATTCTCAAGCTGTCTAATTGTAAATGTACCTGTCCTTACAATACTGTTCTATAAGAGCAATAATATACATTAATTCAAAACAATATTCTAGACCTTCAGTGTGGCCTGAGGTAAAAGATTTTTCTTGAACTCAGGAAAATACAAGAGTAAAAATTTTTTTTTTTTTAAATTAAAAAAAAAAACAACTTTATTTGTTGAAATGTAATATTCCTATACAATAAAGTATATAAATCTTTAGGGTCAGCTTGATGTACTTTTTTTTAATTAAAAAAATTTTTTTTAATGTTTACTTATTTTTTTTTTATTTTTTTTTATTTTTTTTTATTTTTTAATATATGAAATTTACTGTCAAATTGGTTTCCATACAACACCCAGTGCTCATCCCAAAAGGTGCCCTCCTCAATACCCATCACCCACCCTGCCCTCCCTCCCACCCTGCCCTCCCTCCCACCCCCCATCAACCCTCAGTTTGTTAAGAGTAAAAATTAAAAGCAAAGAATTTATAGACATGTAGAAGACTAAATTAGGATATTTCTTTGTAACTTCTTATGCTAGTAACTTCAAAAATGTCAATGAAAAAGATGATTTGGGGGAGCTATACATTACATAAGTACATGTATTTTTACTTCGTATATCCCAGATTTGGAGCTGAGTTAGCAGATAACCTGGAAATGCCAAAGGATGCAGACAAAAATAGCCTCAAGGAAAGCCTGCTCTCTCTAGCCAATGGCCAGGGAAGGGGCAGCCTGGCAAGCAGAAAGCTTTTAGAAAGTAGTTGCTCTACTCCAGCTACACACGCTAATAAACACCACTAATAAAATGGTAGCTCCATTTCTACCTGCACTAGCAAAGGCCATGTGGGGAGCCTAGAATTCTACCCATGCCAAGGCTTACTGAGGTGTCCCAACTCCTCCCCAACTAGGGTGGTGTCAGAGAAGGCCAGGAAGGGAGCCAGGAATTTGACTACTGTCAGGGATGAGGCCTCCCATTGTGGAGTCAGTGGAAACCAAATGGGGAGCTGGACTTCCACCCCCACCAGCATAACTAGGT
Source organism: Panthera onca (assembly GCF_046562875.1). Classification (NCBI taxonomy): domain Eukaryota; kingdom Metazoa; phylum Chordata; class Mammalia; order Carnivora; family Felidae; genus Panthera; species Panthera onca. The sequence goes on along the minus strand of NC_138340.1, from coordinate 132,110,563 downwards.
GCCCCTTCTCATCCTCACTGGGGTGGTGTCAAAGGAAGCCTAGTGGAAAGTCAGGCCATTCACTATTGCCAAGCAGTAACCACTCCCCCACGGTGTCAGTAGAGGTCACAGGGAATAGTAACAGAGGTACTCCTATCCCTCCCAGGTGGGGAGATATACGGGAGGCTGTGGCAGTTCTGTTTCTCTTGGACTGGTGGATGGTGTCAACCTAGAGATATAAAAATAATATTTAAGACTTTGCCTGCTCGTCAGATGCTAGAGACTGAGACTACTGGGGATCCGAAGCTTCTGACCTCTCCTGTCCCAGCTGCTGTGTAAGGGAGCCATACCTTAGGAGACAGTGCCAGTACTTGAAAACATTTAAACAACAACAACAGCAACAAACCAACACTTAGGAATCAGGAGTATGTGGCAAATCTTCCCAACAGTGACTTTTATCCGGATCTTCTGCTTTTCCTACCCATTAAAAACAATCTAACGATATATCCTTTTGCTGCTAAAAAGAAACCGTCTAGAAGAATGTAGCTTTAGAGCAGTGGTTCTCGAGTGGTAATGATACTGTCTCTCAAGAGAAATCTGGTGACATCTGGCGACAATTTTTGGTCATTACGAACTGGTGAGGGGAGAATTAATAGTGACATCTATCACAGAGAGGTCAGAGATATTACTAAACATCTTACAATACACAGAGAAATCCCCCCAAAAATAATTATCTGTTGATGTTGAAAAAACCCTGCTGAGAGGGAGAAACTGCAATATTGTTGAAGGCTCCATGTGTCTATATGATTTTTACATTTACATGTATACAAACTCTGAATCGGTTTCCCTGGTTTTCATGCCTCAGCACAAACACACAGACAGACACACACACACACACACACACACAGACACACGCACACACACACAGACACACACACACACACACCTTGGTTTCTTTTTAATATGTAGCCACTGGCACAGAGAAGTCCTTTAAATGAGGTTTTTTTTGTTTGTTTGTTTTTCTATTGTTTACATTTTAAAGCAATACTTGGTTTTAATAGAGATAGGAGAAATTCACAAATGTATAAACAATGATAGACTTGAGTAGTGGACATCCAGATATTTTTCTTTGTTTTTATATTTTTTCCTGAATTTTCCCAATTGGAAATTATACTGATTAATTAGTCACCTTTTTGCCATATTATTATTCTTTAAACCATGATTTTTATGGCTATATAATGCCCCATTACAGAGGTACTCATAATTTATTTAACAGATGTCATATTTTGGATATTTCTGTTGTTTTCAATCTACCCCCCTCCGCCCTAGAAATAGTGTTGTATTTATATCTTTTTGTGTCTCTCCTAATATTTCTTGAAAACAAAGTCTTAGATGTTGAACTTATGGGTCAGAGATTATGAAAAAATTGGAAATCTTCTTGTTGCTTATTACCAATTTACTCTGTATAAAGATTGTAGTAATTTAAACTGCTATTGAAATATGTGAAAATGGCAGTTTTCTATACAACTAGATAATAATATTACTGTAAAACACTCCTGAGCTGATGAGAGAGATCAAAGAGTAGACTATGATAAAAAAGATTAGATATTAGAAGTTTGCTTTCATTTCAGGTTGCATTTATTGGAGGTCGGCACTATTTCAAAATAAAGCAGGCTCAGAAGTCACCAGCTCAAACTTGTCAGGGGTCAGGCCGGCAATTTATGGATTGAGGAGGCCTTGGGCAGAATGAGTGCACCTGGCGCCTCTAGCGGGAGGAAAGGTGAAAGTGAGAATGGAAATTGACTGAAGTCAAACTATTTTTTCTCAATTCTGTTTACAGTATTCTCAACCCCAGAACTTTTGAATAGCAGGAAATTTTAGATAACTTAATCCAACTACTTCATGTTACGAACAAAGAAAATGAAATCCAGGAAACTTCAGAAATTATCAAAATTCTCAGTTAGGTAAGGGTAGAATTACAATTGCACTGTGGGCTGGCTGACTCACAGCTCTGAACGTTTTTCACTGGATAATATTTTGATTTGGCATTTGCTCTGAATTGTGAAAATAGGCAGTCACCACAAACCCAGAATATAAAAGGGTTCAGAGAAGCCCTGAAGGTAATCAAGTAGTTTACTTCAATAAGTTATTGCTAGTAGTCATTTACTGGTTTCCTCAAAAATATACTTGCATGATTTTTCTTTTCTCTTGACCTGGTTGAAGAGCCAAGACAGAGAGAAATGGGAACCATGGTGAGAGGTAACTCCATAAGTGGGTTAAAGAAATGGCCATGCTGTTTAAGATAAAGGCAATATATATTCCTAACTCATCAGACACATAGATTCATTACATAAGATCAAGTTAAAGGGCATCATTCCTTTGAGCAATATCAACTTTAGCCAAGAGACAATTTATGTGGAAAGAAACATATATAATATAGATATATGCTACCTGTAATTTAATACAGTTGACCCTTAAATAATGCAGGGATATGAGCATTGGCCCCCTAGCAGAGTTGATAATCCACATAAAGCATTTGACTCCTCAAAACTTAACTACCAATAGCCTACTATTGACCAGAAAGAAGCCTTACCAATAACATGAAAAATTAACACATATTTTGTATATGTATTATACACTGTATTGTTAGAACAAAGTAGAGAAAAAATGTTATTAAGAAAATCATAAGGAAGGGATTATACACCTATATTGTACTGTATTTATTTACAAACTTCCACATATTAGTGGACCTTTGGAGTTCAAACCCATGTTGTGCAAGGGTTAACTGTATATACCATATATAATATCTACAAGCAATGTGCACGCACACACACACATTTTTTCCTCTTCTTGCAGACAGAAATAATATAAGAAAGAAATGCCTGAACGAGATATAAGTAGAACCTAACAGCAAAACAGAGAATTTTTTGGCAAAGTCCTAGTAACCATTACTTTATCCTGTGGAAAAAGCTCAAGGGTGTTGCAGAGACCTCCAAACTTGTAGGTCAAAGAAACTAACAAGGGAAATGTTAAATTGCTTTGCTCTCATCTGCCCTAAATTACTATTCACCACACCCCACAAGAGAAAACAGTTATTAATAAGATTTTTCCATTATTTTCAAAATAGCTTAAATATGTATTGGACTGTGTTTGTCAAGTTAAATAAGGCTATTTTTGGAGGTGTATTAGACAGAAAATAGTTTAACTCTTTCAGTAAAAATTTAATGATCATGAAAGAGTCAAAATTGTTTCAGATTATAAAATGTTCTAAGGAGGACACCTAAATGGAAGCAGATTAATAATTCAAGAAATAGCTTAGTTTAATTTTTGACTATAGCACTTAGCCTTTTAGTGTTTAAATAATGGAACTATTATTGTCCATTAAACAAATCCTCATTAACATTAAAAATTTTTATCTGACTATGCTGTAGTTATATATCAAGTTTATTTAGGCAATCATATAGCTACAAATTCAGTTAAGCCAATTGATGGATACCTAGACTAAACATAATATGTTAATTAGGGTTTCTAAAATCTTGCTAAGTGAAAAATAATCTTTTAGGTAGTATACATAATTTATGCGAACATAACTGAAGGATGAGTCTCAATTTGTTATTGTCATAAGCTAGGACAGGGCTGTTCTGCTGTTGATGATAATCAAGGACAGACAGTTTGGTGATGACAGTACCTGGAGAGAATGGATGTGGGTTCAGACATATTTAGTATCAGGTAGCAGGAAGATAAATATCAACGGTGGGGATAAACTGTGGAAACTAACCTATGGTGAATTAGGACTAGAGAAAACTTTGATAGTTGCCTAAATCATGAAGGCTTTTAAAAATAACTGTAGATAATCGTGAGAACAGTAGAACTAGGCATAATAGGTAAATGATGAAATCTGCAAATATGAAAGCAGATTTTTAGATAATCATGGGTATACATGGTTGCATATACTGTTCCTGGATTAATTTTGAGAAAAAAATCAAATAATTGATCAATACTATCAAACAATGACTTTCAGAGATTATATTTGGTAATGAAATTATTTGAGTATTTCTTTTTCTTCTGTGGGGGATGCAAATTAATAATGAAATGGCCATTATTCAGGAGAAGTAAAAGGCAAACTGAAAAGACCAAACTATCAACTGAATCTTTGAAAAATAAAAATATGACCAGGATGGCAAGAGTAGTCATTTATCATGTCAGCTCAATTCTAATAGTTATATCTGTGAGTTAGAATGTTAAGGTCACCATTTGATATAGAAGAAATTGGAAACCACCAGCGAGAGCAAATGTTCAAGAGGTCAGTGCACATTAGATTTAAAGGTCTTTAACAACCATGTGCAGATCGCACGTACAAGGTGATGTAATATCATCCCCCAAGAGGTTACATTAATAAAGAGAGTCAACCACAAGTTGAGAAGCAAAACTTCACAGTGATATTTCAGAAATTGTAATGCCAATTCATCTGTAAGAGATTCACTGTGTTATTAGCTACATTTTTTTCTTTGCAATTAGTGCTGCTGATTATTTGTGTTGAAGGTTTTTAAGAGCATGTGGGCTTTTCCTTTTTCACTCAGCTAATCTTTTGCATGATATCGAGTCTGACCTCACAGGTTTCTGGCACTATTTCAGAAATAGGTATCTCTTCTAAATAGGTTGTCTGGATGGAAAGCCTCTATTAAACAAGTGGTTTAGATTGGAAACTCAAAAAAAAAAAAAAAAAAGAGTTACAGACTGATATTTTAGAGTCTCGATGGCTTTTATGAGTTTTTACCTTAAAAATGTCAGATTATTTCATATCCTATGCATTTTTAAAGTTGGTCATTCATAACAGGAGATTTAATACAATTTTTTCCCCACAAATGTTGAATGAGTACTTACAGGTCCAAGGCTCAGAGTAGGAACTTTAAAGATACACCAAAGGAATGAGAAAAAATCACTTCTCTCATGACGATCACCATCTGAAGAGGTAAGAAAATAAGACAATGCAGAAATACTTATATGCAGGGTAAAATTGGGATATTTGAGATTCTAACAAGGTTTATGTGTTTCACTATTGTATAGTGATTTTGGAGGCATCTTCATGAATGCTTTGATCAAAATTACAAAATAAGACACCTAACCAAATATTAAGTATCTAGGTCTCGGACTAGGAAATATATGTAAAATTCAAAATAGTGGAGAATTGGAAAACTGTTTATACTGGGTAACAAAATAATTTTGATTCATATGTATAAACAGTCCTCTTATACCCACTCTAAGAATGGATGAAACTCCAAACAAGATTTCACAGCCACGTCATAATACCCAACCTATAAGACACTGAATAAGTTGCCCTGGTGTTTCAACTTCCCCAGCTGCTCCTCATTCCATGATAAAGAGAGCAACAACTTTGATATCCATAGTATTGAAAGTGACAATATATGATCAACTTTGTGGTTTAAAAAGCCGTGAGAGGTTTGAGCCATAGTTTGCATGGGATAGTTAAAGAAATTAAATGCCAAGGAAAAGTGTCAATATACTCATAATTACATTTCAATAATATACAAAGGAAAAATAAGACTGTAGCAGACCTTGTGCTATGAACCATCTTCTCTTTGCAAATAACTTAAACATCCCTATCCCAGGAACAATATAATTTACCAAACTGCCAAGATTGGGCCAAACACATTTTTTTAATGCATGAGAATATTTTGCTTCATGTAGAATGACATGTAACTTTAATTTAGCATAAACAAAAATATTGCTCAAGTCTTGTTATTTTATTTAAATGACAAAAAAATTTACCCAGGGTAGAATTTTAGAGCTGTTATAAAATAGGCAAACAAACAAATTTAGGAAAATCTTAATGTTTATCATCAGAGAAAATTATATATGCCTACTTTAACCAAGGAGGGAATCTAGTGAGCCCCCCACCCTGAATAACAGACTAAGAATATTGTTTTAGTTTCATTTATTGCTGAAGTAATCTTATAAGTATGGATGGATTGATTCTACAGTGACTGACTTGATGATTTTGAAACTAGAAAATGAATTGAGGGTTTCTTTGAGGGAACTATTCATAAATGATAGAGAACAGGATCCCAGTGAAATAAAAAAAATAAGAAAAATGAAGGAAAATTAAAATAGCATATTTTAATATTTTTATTAGATAGATTTCAATTAGAGAGGTGGTAAAAAATAAACAGAATGGTGGGGCACCTGGGTGGCTCAGTCAGTTAAATGTCCAGCTCTAGATCTGACTGTTTATGAGATCAAACCCCACATAGGACTCCGTGCTGACAGTGCTGAGCCTTATTGGGATTCTCTCTCTCTGTGCACCCCCCCCGCAACTGCCCCAACTCATGCACTCTCTCTCTCTCTCAAAAATAAATAATTAAACATTAAACAAATAAACAGAATGAGATTCAATAGAGAAAGATATCACAAAGTCAAAATAAACAAAACGTTGTAGGAGTAAAGTTAAAAATTACAAGGTAATGCACAAAGATCCAGACAATACTTACCAATAATATTCAACCACTAGTCAACAATTTAGCCAGCTTAGATAAAAAGGTAAAATAAAAGAAGGAGCAAAGTTATTATTTTTTATTATTAATTTAGAAAGAGAGAGAGAGAAAGAGACACTGTGTGATCAAGAGAGAGGTGCAGAGGGAGAGAGAGAGAGAGAGAGAGAGAGAGAGAGAGAATCCCACGCAGAATCCCTGCACAGCACAGAGCCCATGCAGGGCTTGATCCCATAATCCTGGAATATGCCTCGAAATTGAGAGTTAGATGCTCGATTGATTAAATCACCTAGGCGCCCCAGGAGCAAAGGTATTTAAATAATAAAACTTTCTCCTTATTACTTCCAAGTCGATTGGGGGTCCATTCCTTCATGCACTGTAACAAACAATGGGACTATAACAGTGGATGAGACCAACACGGCACCTCTATTCATGGAGCTGATAGTCTACAGAGAGAAACAGTCAATAAAATAGTAATCAAATGAATACTTACGTAATTAAAAATACTGATGGGTACTATAAAGGTAACAAAAAGTAGGTGTTAGGATGAAGAATAACAAATGGCTGCCTATTTTAGCAGAGAGACAAGGGAAGACCTCTCTGAGGAGGTGATAGTTAAACTAATATCTGAATCAGAAAAAGGAGCTAGAAATTTAAAAGTCCATAAAAAAGGAACATTTGGGGTAGAGGGAAGAGCAAGGGTTAAAGCCCTGAGACAGAAACTAGATCGGTTGCTACAAGTAGGAAGAATTGCTATAGCAGAGTATGTATTTGAGTAAAAGGGAAAGCAGTTTTTTTTGGTAAGACGTAATTTACAAGAAAAAAACATAAAAGCCTACCTATGGGTAGGAAGTTATTAATACAGATACAATTAATCCTAAAAGTTGTCTAGTCTTCCCCTTTCTACTTAGTCCAGATCTCGTTTCTCCTATATGAGTAGAAGAATAATCTCCTGTGTCAAAGAACTGGATTAGATAAAAGAATTCTTGCAAGAGGGTATTTGTGTGTTTGGTTTTCTGTGTGTTATACAAAATCAATACCATTTAGTATTTCTGAAATTTATATTTTGTGTGAGGCACTGAAAGACCAGAAGCCTGTGTTACACAACTTCTTCAGATTGCATAAAATGTCAAAAATTGTTATTGGTTCTCAAATTTCCAGAGATGACTCACCAATTTGGGTGGCTATATCATATCAGACTTTCAAGGAAGTAGCCCAGGGTTCAGGGATCACATATTTTATTTTTATTAAAATTTTTACTTGACCATAGTTTAAGTGGTCTTATTATTTTTTTTTTTTTAGGTACTGAGGCCGGTGGGACTGTATTGATTTGCCAGTATGTCCTACTTAAAGCTGATTGCAGAAATAAAGTAATTTGTTACATTTTTAGAAACTAGGTGAATCTGCAGAACTGGGCCAGTGCAGAGTAAAATAAATGACTAATCAAAGTAAAACCAAAATAAATAGAGAAAGTGTGTGTGTGTGTGAAAGAGAGAGAGGAAGAGAGGAGAGACAGAGAGAGAGAGAGAGAGAGAGAGAGAGAGAGAGAGAGACCCCATTAACAAATTAGGATTAAAAAAATTAAGATCAGTGCTTGTCCCCCTTATTTCCCATGCCCCAACAGTCTCATCTGTGGTAATAATGTAGTAGGCTGCCTTTTTCTTCATATATATATACTCAAAAAGGAAATGCCTGAAGAGCAGGGACTTTAATTTCTATGTAGAGATTGAAATATTAGTATCCTGGAGTCTTGGAGTAGATGGCGTAGGACTGTCACACAGATGAACCCCCTCTTCCTTTAAAACAGTTGGTTTCAATACATCAGAGAAGAAATATTTTTAGAGACTACAGTCTTCATCGAACCTGTATTCTATTGATTTCTATTCTTTGGCAGAAGTTTCAGTATGTTACTAATAAGAGTAAATGCCACCAAAATTTCCGGCACTATGTTTCAAAGGAAAACCTTCAGAATCCCAGAGAAGGTTTATGAGATGGTGATGGGTAGTTAAGACTTGCAAGTGTCTCCCCACGCTATTAAGGAGGGTGTCTGTACTCTCCAGCAGTGGGACACAGAGCATGCAGCCATGGCTGCTGACTGCACAGGTTTCAAAGATAAAGTGGAGCATGTGGACATTTAGGCGCTGACTCCAGCTAAATTGGTTAATGACTAGTATCATCTAAATGAGGTAGCAAGCTGAAAGACTCATAATCTCTCCCCGTGCACAGATTTTAATTAAATAATTATAATGTCCTTGTTGTAATTATTTATCAGTAACTGTGCTCTTGAGTATTGCCTGTTTCGCCTTCATCTGTTCTGTCAGCTCAGCTGAACAATGAAACATTCACTTGGCGAAGATGAGGGGAAAATGAATGATTCTTATTCACCACAAAATAGCACTTGAAGAATTGTCAGCGAGGCAAGATTCCAGGTTCTGCATTTATAATTTTGTTTTTTGGAGAGGAAGCCCAGGGCCTGATCTGGGATATGATATGATTAGGCGTGATGCAGACTCAGTTTCTCTTCTAACATTCAGACATCGAGGCCCCTGAGGGGTTTTAAGAATATGAGGAGAAGGCATGTTTTCTCAGCATCTAGAACTTAACATTACACACTGAAACACACCTCTCAAAGAACAGCATTTAAAAATATGCTATTTCCTATTTGGGGACTGTAGAATCTATAGTCTATAACACGGCATGTGTCTCAAATAGCACAAAACCCAAAATTGACTAAGAAACAGCTTTATATTAATGATACCCATAATGATTCAGAAGACAAGTGACTGAAAAGATTCAGTAAGCAGTAAGGCTGATTCATGAGTCAAAAATGGGGTCGCAGTGGAAAACAGAGGTGGATTTAGACCATGTGAAAGGAAGCAAGATCTTCATAGCAGACTTCCCTTAAGGAACTTGCTTTAATAAAGCATCACTTTTCTCCATTCTTCTGGGAGTTCAGAAAGAAGAAAAAGGTTTTAATTGCCATATGAGAGGTTTAATTTTAATAAAAGGAAGTACACTGTGAGTGTGAATAGGGTTTGTAAGGCACTATAATACAACATTTGTCTTTTTATGTCCCCCCTCCTGTAATCTGCCCATCCTGCCTCCTCCCATTCTGCTAGGACCTTCCTTAACAGGCATTAGTAAAATGTACCTTCAGATTCCATCCACTGAAGAGATTTTGATTTAATGTGGAAATCTTAAAAATGAAAATGTTTCAGCAGCCAAAAGCAGATTTGGGAATAGTGATTTTTGAAAAAGCTGAGTAAGTTACATATTTGTTCAAGGAAGTGCTTTAAATTTGAAAGAACTTGTCACCAAATCTGACTACAGATATTTAAGACAAGTCTGACTTAGACGGTTATGGGCAATAAGGAAAACACAAGGCAAGTTATGAAATTTTATTTCCATGCATATTATGGATGTGTGTCTGTATGAGGCTTAGGACAGGAAAGACGTAGCTCCTTTAATCTCTCCTAATAATATCTTAAACTTTTTTTGTATAGAGTCTTATTTATCCTTTGCTAGGATTATTCCTAAATTTCTTTATTTTTAAAACTGTTACATATGGTATCTCAACATTTTCATTTTCTAATTGCTTGTTCCTGATAACTTTTTTTTGATGTTCCATAAAATCACCATGAACATTGAATTAGTGAATACTGAACCATGGCTCCCCTTGGGAAAAGAGTCAGATTTCTGTGAGCCTCCGTCTGGTCACATTTTCATCAAGCAATCAATGCATAACTTTGTTTTATTTATGTTTCTGCTTAAAGAAATCTTACTTAATATATATAATTGATTCATTAACACTGAATTCACAGTCAGCAGCATTATAACTCATGACTGAATGGAGTGTACCTAACACACATATTTTCTCTCTAAGGCAGATCACAGCCTTCTTGAGCATATGAGTACAGTACAACACTTCAGCTGCGAGCTCACTGGGGCTCATTTTAAACAGCAACATCACCAACAAAAAGTACAAAATGTGTAGAACTTGTGCCACAAAATGGACTGTCATTTATAGTGTGAGAGCTGAAATAAGAAGGCAGAATAGCACCTTGTTTGACCTCAGCTGGGAACATACACGTTGGGCAACTCAAATTTTTCACCCTCTTGTGCATGTTCACAAATGGTTATGAAAGTTTTCTGGGTATTGATTTTGGCATCACAAATCAATTTTAACAAATAGAAGAATTCAGGAATACTGAATTCATAAGTAATGACGATCAACTCTAGTGACTTTGCCATATTTTCTTGCTTATAATAGTTAAATTTTTTTGAATATATAATAGTGAATACAATTGTGAATATTAGCATTTTCTTCCCTTTCCAATCTTTATCAGTTTTACTTCTTTATCTTGCCTTACTCCACTAGATAGGAACTCTGATGCAATATTGAATATGGGAGGTGAGAGCAGGCATCCTCTTCTCAGGTCTAAACTCAGAAGGAAAACATAATATTCTATCATAAGTCTGGTGTTTGCAATAAGATTTATTGTAGGTCCCTTTATCAGATTAGTAAAATTCCCTTCTTAGCTTACTTAGTTCCATTCTTAGCTAACTTAGAGTTCTATTATGAATGAGTATTAAAATTATCAAATATATGCAACTGTAGGCATGTATATATATATATGTATGTATGTATATATATGTATATGTATGTATGTATGTATATATACATGTATATATGTATATGTGTATATATATGACATATATATGTGTGTGAATGTATGTGTGTATATAAAATGTATATTTTAGGGGCGCCTGGGTGGCGCAGTCGGTTAAGCGTCCGACTTCAGCCAGGTCACGATCTCACGGTCCATGAGTTCGAGCCCCGCGTCAGGCTCTGGGCTGATGGCTCAGAGCCTGGAGCCTGTTTCTGATTCTGTGTCTCCCTCTCTCTCTGCCCCTCCCCCGTTCATGCTATGTCTCTCTCTGTCCCAAAAATAAATAAAAAACGTTGAAAAAAAAAAATGTATATTTTATATATGTATATAAAATATATTTATACATATAATATATACAATGTATATAAATATAAATATATATACAATATATATTTTCTTTTGAGAAAGGATTTTATTTACACATTTGTTTTCTTAACTTGACCCAGAATTATTCAGATTTCTTGATTCTTCCTATTTCAGCTTTCATAAGTGGTATTATTTCAGAAGTTCTTCCTTTGCAAAAAGCCTCAGATTTCTTGGATAACTGTATTCAAGTTATCATTTTAGTTGTATCCCACAAGTTTTGAGAGATGATTTTTACATTATCTTTCAGTCAAAATATTTTCTAACGTTCCCTGTGATTTCTTCTTTTACCCAATGGTTATCCAAAAGTAATTTTTTAATATCAAAACATTTGGATCTATTTCTATTTGCCTTTTTTGTCATTGATGTTCAATCATATGTATGACTTCAATCTTTGCTTGAGAATTGTAATGTTTAAATTTTATTAAGTGATTCATATGCTCTCAAAAAATATTCTACAGTTGCATTCAGTGTTCTCTTAATGTTCATTATAGTCAAATTTATCGTTTTTAATGTTTAATCTACATGTTCTTTCAAATATTGAGGAAGGTCTTAGAATTTCTGATAACTTGACTGTAGATTTCACTGCTTTTCATTTATGTTATTTTCTTATTTTATATATTTTTAAGCTATTATTACGTGCATAAAAATTTAGAATTGCTATCCTTTCCCGGTAGAAAATAACACTAGGACATGAACTTTTTTATTTTTAGTAATTCTTCCTGCTTTAAAATCTACTTTTCCTGGGGTGCCTGGGTGGCTCAGTCACTTAAGCATCCAGCTACGCTCGGGTCATGATCTTGAAGTTCGTGAACCCGAGCCCTGAATCGGGCTCTGTGCTGACAGCTCAGGGCCTGGAGCCTGCTTCGGATTCTGTCTCCCTCTCTCTCTGTCCCTCCCCCACTCATGATCAGCCTCTCTCTCTGTCTCAAAAATAAACAAACATTTAAAAAATTAAAGAAATCTACTTTTGCTGATATCAATAGAGCTACATCAACCTTCTTAGGTTTCGTGTTTACAGAGCACAGCTCTTTCACCCTGTTACTTTAAATCTTTCTGTACTCTTATATTTAGGGTGTGTCTCTCATAAGTAGCATGCTTTTGCATTTTTCATCCAAAATAGCAACCTTTGTTTTTTTAATTGGAGTACTTATTTCCATTTTTTTAGTGCATTAGGATGAATCATATGCAACTGCCATCTTCACAAACACCTGAAATTTTATGTGACTAAATCTAATAATTACTAATGTACTTGCACTTAAATCTATCATCTTACTTTGTATTACTATTTTTATAAACTGTTTTATGTTCTTTAATTTCCAGAATCTTATCTTTTTTTTGGATTACTCTATTTTAATTATTTTGTTTTTAATTTTTCTCCTATATGAATGTGTTACTTACACAGTCTTTTCTTTTCCTGGCTAACCCAGAAATTACAAATGCTCCCTTGACTTTTAGATATCTAATATAATACTTTTACCACTTGTGAGATGAGACAACATCCTAGAAAACTCTGACTTTATTTATACACTTCCTCATCATCTTGTGTGCTGTTTCCCAGTAGTTTACATATCTTTTTGAGCATTTAAATAAACTTTTATTTTGGGATAGTTTTAAATTTATACAAATGTTGCAATAATATAAAGGTTCCATATATTCAACTGCCCATTTCCTTTTTTGTTACCATCTTATATTATTATGCTATTTTGTTATAACTAATTAACTGATATTGATACACTATTATTCAGATTTTCTTAGTTTTTACCCAACGTTGTCTTTGTGTTCCAAGGTGCTACCAGGATTCACATCTTTATTTACTTGTCATATTTCTTTAGGCTCCTCTAAACTGGAACAGTTTCTCAGGCTTTCCTTATTTCTGATGACATTGAGGATTTTGAGGAGTACAGGTCAGGTACTTCAATTTGGATTTGTCTGATATTTTTCTTATGGGTAGAGGTGAGTTTTTGGAAGGAAGATCACAGAGGTAAAGTGCCATTCTCATTACGTACCAAGAGTGTGAATTATAACTGACAGTGACAACTTCAAGTTTGTCACATTTCTACAATGTAAAGTTACTCTTCCCACCCCGCCCCCTCGCCCCCATACTTTTTAGAACTAAGTCACTATGCTCAGTCCACACTTAAGGAGTAGGGAGTCATGCATCACCTCCTTGACGGTGGAGCCCCTATGTAAACTATTTATAATTCTTCTGTATGGGAAATTTGTTTATTTTCCCCCATTTAGTTATTTATTCAACCATTTATTTATACACATACATAAGTATGGACTCACTGGTATTTATGTTATACTTCAGATCATAACTTAAAATTTCATTATTTTTAGTGCTCAAATTGTTCCAGCTTTGACCATTGGGAACTCTTTCATTTGGTTCTTGTGTCCCTTTGACATAACCCCATTATTTAGTGTTTTGAATAATTCCTTACTTTCTGGCACTACAAGATTATCCAGACTCTTCTTGTATATTCCCTGTCCTAGTCTAGAAATAGTCATTCTTCAAGGATTCCTAGTTCCTTTTATTGGAAAGTGCTATTAGGAATCAAGATCTAGACCCTAAGTATAGTTGTTGCTCCTGAGGATTCTGTTCCTCCCAGCAGACAGTGCTAGAAAATATATGTGGTGTACTAACCTATGTATATAGGTGTGTCTTTAATTATTTCTATATGTAATCATCTGTACCTATATTAAGCTAAACATGAGCTTATACTGAACTCTTTGACTCTCATCCAGCATCATATTGTTCATTCTAGCTTTCTTTCTTATCTATAACCTCTCCCTCTAGTTGTAAGAAACCTTGCTCCCGCTACCCATCATCTATTTGCATATTTTATTTGCTCAATCCTAGTATACATGTATCAGAATTGTTAGCCTATATACCCATGGGTATACCTATACACCCATGGAAAACATCTATATTAACTACAGCACAGTGCTGTATTAGTTCTTTTAGTCCTTAGTCTTATGGTGCCTACTCATCTCCTAAGTTAGGTAAATATTTCCCCCACTTGTTCCAATGTGATTGTCATACATCTGTACCACAGTATATTTTGTCACAATCTGTATTCCATCCTGAAGCCCACAATATGCTAATTAATTTTTTAAATTGAATTCATTTAAAGTCTTGGTCTTTGTGTCTTAAGGTTAAGTTTCGACAAATGCATGGTCCCAGTCTTTTAATTATACATGTATTTAAAATCCCACAAGATATTAGCATTATTTTGTATATTTGATATTCATTTTCATTTAACCACCTACTTGTACTCTCCCTTGTTCTTTATTCTTTATTGAATTTCCTTGTTTCCAGTTGCGATTTTTAATTTTCTGCCCGCCCCCACTCAATTCTTTTAGTATTTCCTTTAGTGCTGTTTTGCAGATGCTAATTCCTTAGGTGTTCCTCTTGCCATGTCTTTATTTCACTTTCATTTTTGAAGGCTATTTTTGATAGTTTTACTACTAGGCTAACCCCTCAGGGTTCTCAACTAAAACCCTGGAGTAATTACCAGGGTGCCTCTTTGTTCCTAAGATCTGTATTTCAGTTTTTGTCTCTCTATCTATAACTGTGAGTCTTCTGTAAGCTTTGCTCAGCTTCTTAGCTATTTAGGAATTGGTGTACTGCCTTGAAGGAAAAAGGAAAGTCAAATGTCAGACTCACCTCTGTGCCCCTCAAAACCTTTGTTGCTGCTTTGTGAACTTTCCAATTATCTGGCTTTTCTAATTGTTCTCAGTAAGAGTTATAACAACTAGTCTGCCATATAAAAATTCTGGAATAGCAATTTAAATTTCCTCTTGTGTAGAAATTTCTGTCTCATACTAAGCAGGGTTTGAAGTGTTGGGAATGTCACAACATAATCTTACTATTTACCTATGTGATGTCATCCTCAATTAGTTTGACGATAAAGTACTACCCTACTTATTAATTCAATACATATTGTTTAATATTATTGCATCATCAGTATATTTTTATGAGAGGAGAATGTTTGTGGAGACTATATCTTTTTTCCAGGATAAAGAGTTAAATTAAAATATTAATTTAATTGATATTTTATCTTCTGGAATATCTGGTTGTTTTTTCATTACACTTGGTTTGAGAATCTTTTCAAAGGTTGGACCCTGAGAGCCTCAGCCTTGGAAAAAAGGAATTCATTGGTTTTATCTCTTTTTATTTTCAAGGTCATATTGATCCTCAGTGCTTTGAAGATTAAAAGATATTATAATGGTATCTGTAGTGAAATCAATTAGGCAATGTTGACATACACAGCCACCCATTTCTCCCTACATATGTGGCCCCTACTTCTCTACGATTGAACTTAGTTTTGTAGGACATTGCCTAGAATGTAGGCTAGATAGTACAAACACATGATTGTGGTTGATGGCCATAGTAGAGATAATACCTTGATGTTAAAAAGATTTTTGGCTTTAAAAAAAGAAACACTTCTTTTTCCGTTTCTTTTAATTTATTTAATTTATATTTACTTAAGGGAAAAAAGTAATATATAGTGGACAGTTTTACATTTCAGATTACTGGAGCGTCTAAAGTAATTTTGCTTTGCTCTGAATTAGCACACTTAAAATTAAATCATCTGATTTTGAACTATTTTCAGCTTCTACTAGGATATGACTGAAAAAATTAGCTATGTTCCAAGAAACATAGTATTACAGATTAATCTTTGCTATCGTGCACTGGCCTGTTGAGCCTGGTCTATATGTTAAAATATTCTATAAACATAAAAAGCTAATTTGTTAAATATAGCCCAAATTTAATAAATATGGAGGTTGAAATACTGTTAGGGGCTGAAAGTATAGCACAATTTTGTTTTTAAAAAAATAGTGCCTATATCATAATAAGAAGACTACAAATATTAATATCGATGTGAATATTCTAATTTCAAGAAAAGTTCCTATTCAAATGATACTTTTAGTAGAATATTACAAATATATGTTGCAGCACCATCTAGCAAATTCCTAGTGTATTTACCATATCACAAATATTTTGTTCTTTTTCCAGTAGTGAACATACTTTTCTGAATATATGTAGAGTCATGGAAAATCACAGCTTTTAAGAAGCAGGGGGAAAAAAAAGAAAAACCTCAAATATAAATCATGAGAAACACATTCTATATTTATATTTTTAAATGCTGTTTATTATATATATACCTTTCATTAGAATAAAATTTACGTGCTTTTCTTCTTAAACAAAACTCCTTGAATATAATTTTAACATATGCCATTATTTGATATTCTCAGTTGTTCATTCCATAGGTCTGTAGACAAAATAAAATTAAAGCCTTGTCTATTATATCTAGGCAATATGATAAAAAAGGGAACAATACCACTATTTCTGCAGACAGTGCAGCCAGATTAATAAATGGAAGCAAGTGTTGAGAGTTTTGGAAAACATGAAGTTAGAGATAAACCCACTCACTACTTTTATGACCCTAGGAAAATTACATAGCCTCCCTGGATCTTAGTTTCCTGAACTTCAACACACCAACGATGGCAACACCAACAATAATAGAGCTATAGGGAAGTGCTTTGCACAGAATATAATTTAATAGATTATTCTTCATAATTTATCTCATAGTAGATCTGTGTTTGACTATTTGACAGGTTAATCTGTTGAGGAAGCAAACTGAAAAATATCATTTATCAAATACACAATTTGTTTTGACTGGCCTGGCTCATTTTGCATGAGCTCAGACAAAAGTTTAACCCATACTGCATAGCAACATAACCATTGGCAAATAGTCATTTTTGTCAGTTGAGAAAATTAGTTGAAAGTTTTTATTTAGAAAAAGCACCTATTTGATTAATTGAATTTTTCTATCTTTTCAATTGGTCAGAGTCTAAAATTTTTTCTAGATGAACATTTTGAAAGAAAAAAAACCTGATTCTAACAGAACATGTTGAAAATGATCAAAACTCAATGAACTTGTTTGATTTCACTGATTTTTAAAAGCATAACTAGCTTTACTAGTGAAAATAGTTTCCTGTCAAGCAAATGTACAAACAGTTTTTTATGTATAGAAACTGTTCTTATTGTTTGGATTGATAGCTGATTCGAAGCTTGGGTCTCAGGCTGGGTCACAAGCATCATAATGTCAGGCCGTCAACTATCACATTTCTCAAACACAGCATCCCATTACTTTGAACAGGGACTGGCCTGCTGGAACCTGACAGTTTAGTCACTGCCAGAAGTCTTATAATAGCTGAAAGAAACTGCACACAGTAACCTTTTCATTTAGCACTGACAAAGATTCTGTCCAGAAACCCAAAGTATGGGAGACACCAAAAGATATTTAGCTCAAGTCAGTTAAAGTTCTACTTTTATTTTATTTTATTTTTATTTTATTTTAGATCTTCTTTTCTCTTAGAAAATTAAAGGATATTTGCGACCAAGCAGACCATTTATAAACAAAGAACCCTGAAAGCAGAAGTCCTATGATTAAAGGTCCTGTGTCAACTGCTATGCCTCAAGCATTAACATCTAAATAACACCATTTTGATGACATAGGAATGAAAGGGTACCCTTTTATTACTGGACTATATAAAAGTGACAGAAAGAAATTAGCAGTAAAGGCTTTTCAGAGAAGGTTGGCCTCTTGGGTATAACTAAGCAACCTCTGAGAAACAGAGAGTGGTATTTCAACACTTGAGTACCATGCCTTGCTAGGGTTATTTCAGACATTACGAGTAATGTATTGTTTAGTTGTACCCATGTACACCATTAAAAGCATCACAGTGTGGCAGGGATTCAGCAAGTTTTAGTCATAACATGCCAGCTGGAGAATATTAAGGGGGAAAAATCCGTTTTCAATTTCTGCTTAATGTTCTGGTGAAAATAATGTAAGTCACTTCTGTGAATGTATTTACCTTCCAAACACATAGCTACTCTTTGATATATACTTACTAAAATAGATTTTTCAGTAATGTGGCATTTGCTCACTCTCTCTTCCTTACTCAGTTTTTGCATTCCTTTCTTACTCTTCACTGATGCATATAAGTTTCAACATGTTTCTTTTACTTCTAGAGTTAATTAACCTTAACACAAGACTGACATTTGCAAGGTTTACGGAGCAACAAAAGTGTCTTTGTAGGCAAGAATTATACAAACATCATGACTGTATTTCCCAATTGTTTTCCTAAACATTTTATGACTATTAAAGCCTCGTGGTCTTTCACAATAATTATGGAAGGCTATGAAAAAAATGTGTAATTTTCATTTTTGTCATAAAAGTAATTTTCATTTGCTTTGCTGCTCCAATCATTAAAATCTACCCAGAGGATTCCTCCTTGTCTACTGAGCAGGTCTACTAAGTACTGCTCCATATTTAACTCGCTCTTAGATCACACCATGGCTTGAGAATTCTTTTAATCTCTTTTCCATTTATAACTGTACTGCTTGACCTTTTTTCAGCAAGGTGTCTTGTATATAAAATGTCAGTGAGAGGATTACAGACATGGGACAAAGATATAGTTTAATTAAAAAAGGTCCTGTGAGATTGAAAAAGGTTACTGGCCTAGATCACAAATATTTAATGCCAGATGACTATTTATAAGGCTGAAATAAAAAAAAAAAGACAATCATAAAAGAAAAGATTTACTGGCCATTTGTAATTGGCCAGCCATTAAATTTGCAATAATGAGATTATACTCTGATTAAAATTTTTGCTTTGTATTTACAGTAAATGAAAACATTTAAGGTATGTGCTTCTAAAATGAAAATTAATTTAAGTTCCCCATAAGTGATACAATATAACAGGTCTATAGACATGGTTAGTTTTGATGTCAAGGTGTGACTATTTGAGAAATTCAGTTCATTGTTCAGAAGTCATATATGGGTTGATTCAACCAGCTGAATGCATGCAACAAGTGGCTTTCCCACTCATTTATCCTTCCATCCAACCTCATGTATATGTACAAACACGCAAGTCAAAATATTGAACAACCAAGTTATTTAACCACTGACTTGACAAGGATGCCAATTCTTCAGAAGGGATACCCAAACAATTAAAGAATACTACTATTAAAAGCTAGCTGGCTAAAATGTTTGGGACCATCAGAATACTGTCTCTCTCTCTCACACATAAACACAGACACACACGACCACACACACACACACACACACACACACACACACACACACCTATCAACATGAAGCTGAAGCCAGTATAAGATGTCACCAACTAGTAATGAAGCAAGGAGGATCGTTCTTTGACTTCAGAATTTGGTATAGAAATTTACATCCCTTAATGACTATGGTAGTACATAGGGATTTTGAAGAATGCCAGAGAGAGGTACCAGCAGTTTCATTTAAGCTCTAACATTAACAGTTTCATAATATTTTGTTATAAAAAGTAGAAACTTCTCATGCTATTTCTCTAAAATTCATTCATTTATTTATTTATTTATTTATTTATTTTTTTAATACTTATTTTTGAGAGACAGAGAGAGACAGAGCCTAGGTGGGGGAGGGGTAGAAAGAGAGGGAGACACAGAATCTGAAGCAGGCTCCAGGCTCTGAGCTGTCAGCACAGAGCCCGAGGCAGGTCTTGAACTCACAAACCGCAAGATCATGACCTGAGATGAAGTTGGACACTTAACCGACTGAGCCACCTAGGTACCCCAATTTCTCTAAAATTCAAGAGCTTCCTGGCACCAAACATCTCACTTGAACATTAAGACAACTCTGGCCTGCAGTCTTCCAACTTGAAATAAAGATCAAGTTTCCTAAAACCATGAATTAGAATCTCATTCCAGTTTGCAACAACCTCATGTCATTCACTCTGATCTAACCTTTCTCCATGAAGAGGAGAGTTTGCAATTCCTTTACTGGAGAAACTCATATACTTTGTGGACTTATAAAAGGCAACTTTTGGTGTTTTTACATGACTCCAACTACAAATTTTCAAAAACTCAGAAACTCTATAATTAGTAATATATCTTTATTTGGATATGTCAGGTATTTGAGTGTTTTAGCCATAGTAGCACCAATAATAGCAGATGTAGGAGAGAATAAAAAAGTTTCAATAATTCTGATCTATTCAATATCTGAATGAAACACATCCAGGAGAAAATTTTTCATGATTAGCAGGGCAGAAGGGTGTATTTATTTGCTCATTCATTTGGTCTACAAACATATTTAATTTAAGTGAATGACTTCTATATATCTGGCACTGTGCCAAGTGTTAGGGATTAAGTAGCGAACTAAAAACATATATTCCCTGTTCTCATGGAGCTAAGAGTCTATTGAGCGTAAGGGGGGTCACGTATTTTTGTCAAGTAATCGTACTAATAAAAGTATAATTACAAACTCAGAGAAGTGATATCAAATAAATAGTACTCTATGAAATTTTATAATTATGAAAGTTGATCTAGATGGCGGAGTGAGGAGTGGATGGGAATCAAGAGCAGTACACGGAGCCAGTGGTCAGAGAAGGTCCAAGAACGAGACATTTAGCTGAGAACCACAGAAACTCCTAAGACGTCAGGAGAAGCAACATTTGTAGAGACATTTTTATAACTTAAGAATCACAAGTCTTCAACAAAAAACCAACGCACTTCTATGAAGAATCAAACCATGATGAAGACTTAGCGGAGGCAACACAAGAAACTTTGCTCCTCCAAATCTGGATATGATCACATCTAAAAAATATCTCACAGCAACATCTAGACTAGTGTTTAACAAAACAAATGGGCACCTTAGCATAATCACATTAACACGTAAAATTAACCATCACAATGAATAAATATTAAGATACGTGGAAGATAAAATGAGAAAATCCTATATCTGTCTGAAAAGTATGCTAGGAGAGGTAGAGACTAGGAGTGAGTCAATATTTGCAGACTTATTGCTCGAAAGTTTGTCACAATTGTCACATGAGATTTTAGATTAAATTGACACAAAGATCCAGAGCAACAAAATAAAGTTAAATCTACAACTAGTCATGGTGTTGTGAAACTGAAGAACATAAAAGATAAAAAGAAAATAATCAAATATTTCAAAAGAAAAGACGGATCACCTAGTAAGGAAATGTAATCAGAATGACAAAAGATTGTTTATTATCATCAAAAGCTGCACAAGGTAATGGAAAGATACCTTCAAAAGGCTCAGGAGAAATGAGTGAACAGATTGGCTTTAATACTCAGCTAATTTGGTTAAGAGATTAGTTAAGAGAGATTGGTTAAGAGAGAAGGTAAAATAATTTTTTTTCAGATTAAGTTTGAGAGCTTTTTCAATCTGTGGACTTTGCTGAAATAAATATTAAATTATGTATTTCATTACAAAAAAGAGTATTCTGAGGAAAGAGCTACAATTCAAAAAGGAATTCTCTCCAAAGAAATGTTAAATATTTCGGTAAAACTAAATAAGCTTTAATTGCAAAGAAAACAAAAAGAACCCCCCCCCAAAAAAAACCACCTTATTTTGACGAGTTTAAAGAAAGCAGAATCTAAAATACTATACTATACAACTAACATAAAAGAATGAGAAGTGTGTTGGAAATTAAACTGTTCTAATCTTTTTTAGAGGACAGAGATATTCTTTAATTCTAGATTTTATGTTAGGAAAGGATATTAAAAATAAAAGGACAAATGTTATATGTAACTAAATAGAACACATGTCTAAACTAGTAAGGACTAAAAAGCAAATTAGAAAACTTGAGCAGAAAAGTTAAATGAAAAAAAAACATGTAAAATAGTAAACAAAATAAGGTGATGGAGGTAAGTCCATGTATATCATAATCACAAAAATGTGATTGGATTTGTTTAATTAGCTTTGCCTCATGACAATATCTCAACATCAAAACACAAAGGTGGTAGGCACCTGGGTGGCCCAGTTGATTGAGCATTGGACTTCAGCTCAGGTCATTATCTCCAGGTTCATGAGTTCCAGCCCCACATTGGGCTTGCTGCTGTCAGCTCAGAGCCTGCTTCAGATCATCTGTCTCTCTCTCTCTGTCCCTCTCCCATCCATGCTCTCTCTCTCTCTCTCAAAAATAAATATTTTTTTTAAAAAGTTAAAACAGAAAAGTTTAAAACAGAAAAGGAGAAAGAAAGATACAGTAAAAGATACACTGGAAAATACTAAACAAAGAAAGCTAGTGTTGCTGAGTTAACTTCCAATAAAATAAATGTTAAGCTAGATCCTAGAATAACTCACCCCTTGAATTATCATGAGTACCCATATTTATATTCACTGGAAGAGAACTAGTAGCTGAACTTACTAAGCTGTAAACTTCTAGGCTCTCTCTCTGAGAGGTTCTCAGGAAAGCTTCAGAACAGTATCTTAAGGAATGTCATTCTGTTTCTAAATATTTTTATATACCAAAATATACCCAGAAATAGCATTGCTCTGAGACACTCTGATACATTTGGGTGTCTTCTCAGTCTTTTAAAATCTTCTTTTATTAGCTTCTAGGACTCAGTCCTTAGTGTCTGGTTTGGAGAACTGAGATAATTTTTAAAAATTATAATTAAAAGTAAGAAGGAAAGGCATATTCAGGTTTTTGTATAGTATGAGAGAGGTATCTTGTGCCTGAGACATTTGGATAAATGTCTCATTGATGCGTTTAGTAATTAAGTTTTATGGGAATTCTGAATGTCATTCAGGTTACTTACCACCGAATGGCACGTTGCCTTTTTCCAAAGAGCAAGTGTCTCAGAACTATCAAATAAGCAACTATAAGGTGGCAAGTGGCATGGGGTGCCTGGGTGGCTGACTTCAGCTCAGATCATGATCTCGTGGTTTATGAGTTCAAGCCCCACATTGGGCTCTGTGCTGACAGCTTGGAGCCTGGAGGCTGCTTTGGATTCTGTGTCTCCCTCTCTCTCTGCCCCTCCCCCCATCTTAAAAATAAATAACATTAAAAAAGAGAGACTCTAAAAAACAAGGCAAGTGGCTTAATAGAAAGAAAGGTAATGAGAGAGAAAGAGAGAGTGATAGAGATAGTCTACCCATCAGTAGAATAAATATGAATGAAATGTTAGTTATGTACTTAGAGTTAAAGGCAACTATAATTATAATATCAATATAGTCTAATTAAAAGAGATTGGACTAGGGGCACCTGGGTGGCTCAGTCTGTTAAACGCAAGTTTGGCTCAGGTCATGATCTCACAGTCTGTGAGTTCAAGCCCTGTGCTGGGCACTGTGCTGACAGGTCAGAGCCTGGAACCTGCTTCAGATTCTGTGTCTCCCTCTCTCTCTCTGCCCCTTCCCTGCTTGTGCTCTGTCTCTCTCCCTCTCAAAAATAAATAAACAATAAAAAAATAAAAGAAAATGGACTAAAGAATAAAGGCTCTAGACTCTTTGCTCTGCTACAGTGTAATTTTTGGAGGAGTCAAACTTAGAATTTAAGTTCAATTTACTGTTTTACAAACCTATTTTAATTTTTTAGAAATTCCAGATATTTGGCAACCATAGTCTATGTTAGTTTAATCCACGCTTGGGTTTATAAGTTTTTTTGTTTTTTGGTTTTTTTGTTGTTTTTTTTTTATCTCTTAGTGCCAAAAGCCAGTTCAAAGTCTGTCTGAAGATGAGCTCTGGTGAGCAGTTTGGCAGCTTATTGTGAGATCAAAGACTTTGTGGACCCTTGGAATGCCCTGAGGCTACCCCTTCTCACAAAATTTGCACCCTCACTGATGTTTCTGAGGTGAGGATTCTATCCAGTCAACTAGCTCAGCACATATTTGTCCTTGCCTCTTCCATTTCTAGCATTTCTACTTTTACTCCAAGTCTTGACCTGGACAAATCACTTGCTTTCATTGAATCTCTGTCCCTCATCTGTAAATTAGAATTAATAGAACTTGCCTTTCATGGTTATGTGAGAACTAAAAGAGATAATATATGTAAAGCACCTAAAACATGGGCATAAGTGGACATATACTTTACAGAATTAAATTTCTTCAATTTTGGAGGAAAAAGTATTCAGAGAGAATATGAAATTCAGATGACACAATCTCAGACAAGCCTGATTAGGAATTAAGGTGAATACCTAGCAATGCTAGTGGGACTACTCAACTCTCAGAGGAGCTCAGAAATGAAAGGACCAGGAAAACTTGTTGCTGTAATATTTTAAAATAGAATGAAGTAAGGCTTGAGGAGAAAACTAGGAGTAAAATACCATTCAGCTGAACATTTGAAAAAGACAAAATTAATTAGATGATGATGAATACTAGTTATCAGGGTGATAAAGCTGACCAACAGGCTGTTACTTTAGACCCTATTAGAAGTAGATTCTATAAGGGAGATGCTAGTCCTAATCTATTTGGCTCAGGTCACCACTCATTCAGTTAAAGGTACAAACACTATCAAAAGATTACTGGCTGTCATATCTTAGGACATAGACACCTATAACCTGAATGAAGGGGAGGCAGGGGATTTCACGGAAATAGGCCAATTGGGGATGTGAGAGAAAAAGTCCAGTTTGAAGGTCATGGTTCATTATTTGAAGGTCCCAGAGAAGATCAATAGTCAAAACTGGGAAGTGTGTAAGACTTTCAGATAAAATATAGGATACCCAGGCAAATTTGAATTTCTGAATTAAAAATTATTTGTTGTAGAAGCGCCTGGGTCATCAGTTAGTTAAGCGTGTCTGACTCATGGTTTCATCTTAGGTCATTATCTCATGGTTCCTGAGATAGAGCCCCACATCAGGTTCCACACTGATAGTGTGGAGCCTGCTTGGGATTCTCTCCCCCTTTCTCTCTGTCCCTCCCTTGCTCTCTCCCTCTCTCTCTCTCTCTCAAAATAATAAATAAGTAAATAAACAAACAAACTTAAAAAAATATTTGTTGTTTATCTGAAATTGAAATTTAATTGGAAATCCTGTATTTTTGTCTGCTAATTCTGGCAAACCTATAGATGTGATATAAGAAAAGGGGTGCTTAACAGGCAGAAACACAATGGCAAGGATTTCAGAGGTTAAAATTCATAATAATTAATGCAATACTGTAGCAAAATAGCAATATGTCAACATTTAATTGGTATTAACATATTTTATTATTGACTTGTCAGAATTTTTAAAATTAAAAATTATTGACATTTAATATATTTTAAGTATTAAAACTTTTGAACATGAGAAAAGGTTCCTTTGCTGGGACCAGCCTGGCTATGTTCACTTATTCTTCAGTTTCCTGTGCGAGGGTGTATTCTAGCTGGGTATCCACAGAGCACAAAGTTGGGCTCCCCCTACTTCCCACTCTCTTGAACTCCCTTGAATAGAAAGAGACTTTGGTAACACTGTGCAAGGACAGCCAGCACTCTCTGGCACCTACTCGGCTGCCTGTCTGACAGTCTATCCAGCCTGGAACCTTTCTACTTACCTTCCCTAGACAAGATTGGAGAGACCTCTGAAGCTTACACTCAGTACTGGCCAGGTGAGTGGTAAAGCAGGAATGAGGGGCTTTGAGATTAAGATGCCAGTATTGTAATTGAGGCAGGGAGGCAGGAAAGGGGTTGAGAAAGAGATTGTACCAAACCACTGAAGATGAATGAAACTGCTAACTGATGTATGAAATGAAGATTCATGACAAGAAAAGTGAGCATTACACTATTATAAAATGTATGGAATCCTGGGATACCAGAGCACTAAAAACACACAGACATTTAGTATCCCAAAACTCTGAGAGTGAAGTATAAGACACTAACAAGTAGCAACTGAGAGCTCTAATGGTGACAAATTTTACAACTAAAGATAAGTGCTACAAGTACACAGATACACATATCTGTGTAGGTATATTAGGCAGGTTCTCCAGATAAACAGAACCAATCTCTACCTAAAGAGATTTGTTATAAGGAATTGGCTGTCATGATTACAGAGGCTGAGAAGTCCAAAATCTGCAATTTAGGCCAGCAATTCCCGAGACCCAGAGGAACCAATGGTGTGGATAAAGCCCAAAGTGTGGACTCCAGCCCAAAGCCCTGGAGACTGAGGACAATCAGTGGTGCAATTTCAGTCCAAAGGTCAGCAGGCAGAGATCCAGGACAGGTGACAGTGCAGATGAAGACATAAGGCAGTCTGCTAGAGGATTCTCTTTTGCACACAGAAACCAGTCTTTTTGTTCTGTTGGGACTTTAGCTGATTGGATAAGGCCTACCACATTATAGAGGGCAATCTGCTTACTTAAAGATCACCAATTTAAATGTTAATCTCATCCAAAAACCTACTCCAAGTTGACACCCTGGTCATCACAGTAGATACATACCACATTCTGTTCATCTGTGGATGGACATTTGAGTTGCTTTCACCTTTTGGCTGCTATGAATAATGCTATGAACATAAGTGTACAAATACCTCTTTGAGTCCTTGCTTTCAATTATTTTGGATATAAATCCAGCAGTGGATTTACTGGATCATATAGTAATCCAATGTTTAATTTTTTGAGGAACTGGCATAGTATTTTTCACAGCAGCTGCACCATTTTATATTCCCACAGGCAGTGCACAAGGGTTCCAGTTTCTCTAATCTTTGCCAATGTTTGTTATTTTTTGCCTTTTTAAAATAACAATCATTCTAATAGCCATCTTACATAGGACTATCTTACTGTGGTTTTTATTCTCATTTTCTTAATGTTAGTGATGTTGAGCATCTTTTTTGTGTTCATTATCCACTGGTATATCTTCTTTGGAGAAATGTCTATCCAAGATCTCCGACCATGTTTTAACCAGATTAATTTTTGTTATTGAGTTGAAGTTCTTTATATTTTCTGAATATTAGTCCCTTATCAGATACATGATTTAAAATGTTTTCTCCAGTTTTGTGGATTTCCTTCTTGTTCTCTTGATAGTGTCCTTCAAAGCCCAAAAAGCTTTTATTTTTGATGAAGTCAAATTTACCTAGTTTTTCTTTTGTCACCTGTACTTTGGTATCTTATATCTCATTCAAAAATGTCATAAAGCTTCCCCCTTATGTCTACTTCTAAGAGTTTTGTAGCATAGGGTCAGATGTTTAGAGCTTTAATCCATTTTGAGTTAATTTTTATATATGATATAAGTAAAAAGTTCAAATCTTGTTCTTTTGTATGTGGATATCCAGTTTTCCCAGGACCATATTTTGAAAAGACTCTTCTTTCCCAGGGTTGGGTTTTAGGAAGAAAACTCAGGAAGAAAATTAACCTGAGGTTAGGCTGAACCAATTTTCAATGCATAAAAGATCCCACTTCTCTATTACATCAGAAAACTGATTTATTGTTAATTGCTTTCCTCAGTCAAAAACAATCACATATATAATATAAATTAGTGCCAATTTTATATTGGATATTATATTTATACTCCTGTCTTGTGCTAAAATAGCTATAGGTAATATTGTATGTGTTTTCCTAAATTATTATTACTATTGTTTACTTAAGTAAATACTTCTGACTGTTCTTTTTGTTACTTTTTAGATGACCTTATTTTAGCTCATTTTTTCAATTAATCTTTTTCGTATCAAATTCATTCTTTTAACTTCTCAAGGTCAATTAGAATAGTTTTCTCATTTAACTGGCATAACTGGTAGGAGTGAAACTCCTACCTTTAGATTATGTGCAAGTGAATTAATGGGTTATACTCCCTCTCCAGAGTCAGTAAGGAAGATGCTAACGATGATTATTTTAGGAAATAGATAAGCCCAATGAATGATGGATATACAAAAGCTCTCTAATGCTGACGATATTTAGTTCTAGCAAAAGCTTATTAAAGCCACTGGTCAAAAGTTGAAGTTTCCCCTGATGTGAGGATTGGAGAGGTGTGGATTCCTTAAGATTAATTAAATTTATTCCTTAGACATTTGTATCTCAATCTCACTTTAGGATATGGAGTTGAGCTAGTCTTATTACCAGATTTTTTCTGCTCAAAGACACCAGAATGATTGTGTTTGTTCCTGTAACTTTATCCTCACTGAACAAAATGACTTACCATATTGTTAATAATGGAGTCCCATCATAGTTAATAAAATAAATGACATCACAAGTGTCTTGCCTTTTGCTATGCTTATTGGTTCTAGTGTATTTGAAAACAGAGTGAAAAAAAAGGAGGCCTAAAATTGTGTACATTATTTCAGCTGCTTAACTTTTTAAAAACACATCCACTAAGTCCCTTCATAGAAATCTGAAAAGTTCATTTCAGTACAATTCACCTGCATTTATGATTTCAGAGTAATCATACTTTAAATAGTTAATAAAGGGTACATATAGCCAAGAAGTTTGAGAAGCATGTATGTGTATGAATCTAACTCTGCAATCCAATGAGAAGTGCAGTCGTTAGAAATGGGGCAAGGTTCATCTATTCAGGTTTTGAAAAATCTATCTAATATACAGAGCAACTTAAAATTATACAATGCAAATTAGAGTTGAAACTTGTAGGTCAAACTCTTCATGGATGAAAACTGAAATATATTTTGGGGGTAGGGGTGTCCATATTCACGAAATTTCTATTATAGAGAGGAATCAGCAAATAAGAAATCACATGTGCACATATTTAAAAGTCAGCATTACTATATGCCAAATGAGTGTTTCAGAAACCTCAAAACTTTTTTTTTAATTTTATTTTAAAACTTAACACAGAAAGTCAAAATCTTACTCTAAAATTTTAAGCAACATAAATACATGCATAAAAATAAGAGCCAGAAATATGCTACAGCTCTTCTGGAATCATGACACAGTAGCAAATAAATCAGATATATAGCTACATTAATTCGGGTTGCAGTGATTAACAGATTAAGTACATGAATATTACGTTATAAAATTATTGGCACAAAAATTAAGTATTTCAATAGTCAGAAGGGGATACAAGCTAATTTGCAACTCATAGTAATGAGTTCGGAATTAGCTTTATCATGAGAAAGCATATATGCACTAGAAAGGCAATGTAATATAATAAAATAGTGACACAGGGACTCCCTGACATAATAAATCAATGGAAGTGATAGGCACAGTGAGCATTTATTATAAAAGGCTTGTATCCAGAAGAAAAGAGTTAAGCATACTCCAACAGTTTGTTAAATAAATAATAATTGTATAGCAAGTTAAAAAAATCTGAATATGAGGTATAATCTTACATCTGATTCTAGCTTATTTAGGTTTGTTATTTCTATTGAAATGTTGAAATGCTCACAAATTTTAAGTGTATATTAATAGTTGAACTAGAAATTGGAGGACTTAATGGGGATTTAAAGTCAGATATATTTAAAAGCGGATAATTATCTATTTTATTTCTATTTAAACTAAATCAAAGGGAAGGTATGTGCACCATGACTTGCCCTAACAGCACCATACATTGTACATAGCTGACATTCAATAAACAAAATATATTAACTGAATGAATGGATTAAAAAACAGTGCTTCTTTTCTAACACAATTGTATAGCTTTAAGGTTAATGTAGAAATTAACATATATTCTTAATATCTGGCTAGCCCAGTAAAATAAGTATTATTAAAAAGAGTGAACGTTTCCCTTCATTTTTTTTTTTTGCCTCACTCCCTTCATTCTCTTAAATCTTAACCCCTGCCATGCAATGGAGATAGATTCTCATGTTTTGGTTAATCTCTGTTAGCTGGCTATTTGACCTGAACTAGTATTAATTAAAAAGCAAATAGAAAGTAACCTGTTTGTTTTTACAAATGTTTTACAAACATTGTCCTGACGCTGGACAATTAGGAATACTCATAAGGTGACAGGAGTTGAAAAACAGCTGTGAGAGACAAGTAACATTTACTATTTAGCTCCATTTTTTGGTTACCCATCCCAGTTTAGAGTGGCAGCTTACCAGTGTTAAATAAGAACTTATCTACATCGAATTTTGGTTAGCAGTCTGAAGTCAGTATGCAGATGTGTTTGTTTGATTGAAAAACAGACAAGAAGAGGAAAGGAAAATAGACTAAAGCCTAAGATTCCCTCTTTTCTTCCTCTCTCATCCTTCTTGTAAATTTAGTCTAGTTCTCAACTTAAAGATCATCACCAAAAACATCTTGGATTTCTAGTCTGAGGTATAAAAGAAAAACACAAGTAACTTCTCTTGTTATAACAAGTTCAAATAAACCAAATACAATTAGACAATGATAGAAGATAATTATGGACAATACTGTCACTGTGTAATTTTTCACAATTTTGTCCCATGAAGTTCATCCTGAATTTCTTTCTGTGACAGCTATTTTTTTAAAGCAATGATTTCCAAAATGCAAGAAAGATCATAAAGTCACTTAGATCTGCTTAAAATATTTCTCCATCCTTCTTTCCTGGTTTCACTGATTTTATCAACCAGTCACGTTCAACAGACTTATTTTCTACAGAAATATCTTAAGCGCTTATTTTTTTAAGTCTATTTATTTATTTTGAGAGAGAGAGAGAGAGAGAGAGCGAGAGAGAGTGCCCAAGCAGGGAAGGGGCAGAGAGAGAGAGGGAGAGAACCCCAAGCAGGCTCTGCACTGTCAGCACAGAGCCCAACGTGGAGCTCAAACCCATAAAATGTGAGATCGTGACCTGAGCCAAAATCAAATCTTAATCTACTGAGCCAGACAGGCACCCAGTAGCTTATTTCTCTAACCCAACCAACTAGTATTCATGATTGATAAAGGATTAACCTTTGACTATGTATCAAAATCTATGGCAAGTGAATAAAAATACATAATTATTCTTCAAATAGGAAATCTTTGTCTATATTCAAAATAAAAGGGGCAAACTAACAATCAGGAAAGTAAATTTGATGCACTTAGAGAATTTCAACTGTTAATATTTTAAATTTTGGAAAAATTTAGACCTTTGTTTTAAAATCCAACTAAGAGAGGTGCATCATTATTTAAAGGAATATTGATTAAAAAAGCTTTAATCATTTGTTATGGAAATTGAAATGTGATACTTGGAATGGAGGAAAAACACTAGTCAATAATGCCAATTGAAATATTAGCATAAATTATAATATCTTTTATTTTGCTATTATATCCTGGTGCTATTATCCTGAATCACACATTCGTGAGGCACAATTTATCTTTATGGAGGAGTATGAATTTTCCTAAAATTACAATGCATGTGTTATGATGAATTCTGTCCTCCAGAGGGCAGTGCAGTACAAACTCAGAGGACACAGAGTGTATTAAAAAAAAAAAAAAAACCAAAACCCTAAACACCAAAAAACTTAGACACCAAATGTTAACCAATTTCATTTTATTCCAGCAATGAGGAAAGCATAGCAAAAACTTTTAGGATCTGCTATAATGCTGAAAGTCCTGGCTGTAAGACAGAAAGTATTGCCAATTATCCATCAATTACCCAATTATTTTGACCATGTATTATTCAATTCAATTTCATTAATGGAGATGGTTTTAAAAAATAAATTTATTGATTAAATTGATCTTCTATTAGTTGGATATATATCAGTAGATTTTATTTAAGAAGACAGTTGACATAAATAAGTTCTGAGACTCTGCAAAACTTTGCTTCAGGTTATATGAGTTCCTTAAAAACAAATTATTCCTCTCTATTCCCCCAACACAATAGAAAGTACATACTTGATTTTATGAACTTATTTTTTTCCTGCTTATGGGTCACCAAAAACCTTTTCAAAGCTAAGAGTTAAATCTACTTACAGCAAATTATAAAAGCAAATATAATTTTATACCCTCAAAGATAGTTATTGCAAAACTAAAACCTTTGTACTACTACTGTTGGGACATATTTAACAAATGCCAAGTGATATTAAACTTCAAACTCTGAGCATCCTAGGTGAGAACATTAACCAAGTTCTGATATCATGCTAAAGAATTAACATACTTGCCAGATGCTTTATATACATTATCTTATTTGATCCTTACAACAGTCCCATGATTGGGTACTAGTACCTCCCCATTTTCTAGGTGAGGAAAATGAGTCATAAAATTATACAACATGGTTAATGTTTCATAGTTATTTGGTGGGAGAATTAGAAAGGAAATCCTGGGGGTACCTAGGTGGCTCAGTGGGTTAAGCATCTGACTTCAGTTCAGGTTATGATCTCACGGTCCACAAGTTCAAGCCCCACTTTGGTCTCTGTGCTGAGAGCGCAGAGCCTGGAGCCTGCTTCAGATTCTGTGTCTCCTCTCTCTCTGCCCCTTCCCTACTCATGCTATGTCTCTCTCAAAAATAAATAAACATTAAAACAATTTTTAAAAAGAAAAGAAAGCCTGATCTTCTAATGTGAAGCAACCTTTTTTTCTGAGTATAGTTGACACACAATGATACATTAGTTTTAGGGGTACTACAACATAGTGATTCAACTATGTTCACTGTAAGTATAGCTACCATCTGTCACCATACAATGCTATTGCAACATCATTGACTGTATCCTCTATGCTGTGCCTTTTATTCCAGTGACTTATTCATTCCATAACTAGAAACCTATATCTCCCACTTCCCTTCACCCTTTTGCCCACTGCCATCCCCTTCCCTCTGGCAACCATGTAGTTTGTTCTCAGTATTTATAGAACTGATTCTGATTTTTGTTTGTTTATTCATTTGTTTTCCTTTTTTAGATTTATACATATAAGTGAAATTATATGGTGTTTGCCTTTTTCAGCCTGACTTTTTTCACTTAGCATAATACCATCTAGGTTTGTTCATGTTATTGCAAATGGCAAGATCTCATCCTTTTTTGGATGGTTGCATAATATGCACACATATGTGTGTGTGTTGTGTTGTGTTGTGTGTGTGTGTGTGGGGAGGGGGAGTTATCCATTCATCTATTGATGGCACCTAGAATGCTTCCAAATATTGGCTTTTGTAAATAATGCTGCAATAACATAGGGGTGCATATATCTTTTTGAATTGGGGCTATGCTTTTAACCCTTATGCTATTCTGTCTCTCAGTTTGGAGTATTAGTCTTATGGTGTGACTAATATTATACTCCAATCAGTTTTGGTAAGTCCAGTCAGATAAACTTTAATGAAGACATATCACTCTGAAGGTAAATGAGTCACATGTACTGTACCAATTTGTGTTCATAGAAATTTGTGTTTAACAGTGGTTCTCAGAGTGCCATCCCGGTTCACAACATCCTGGGAACTCATTAGAAAGACAATGTATGGGGATGTCTGGGTGGCTCAGTCAGTTGGCTCAAACCCCAGCTGTCTATTCCCCTCTTGCCCCATCTGGGCAAGCCATTAGGGAAGCCAAGACGTAGCAAGTTCAAACTACTCAGCAATAATCCCTGTCCTCTAACTACCCCCTAACTATAATAAAAGCAAAACTAGTGTCTCACCTTACTCTGTCAAGTTATTTTCAGTGTACTGGAGAGTCTACCCTGCTGTTCCCTGGAAAGTCCCATTATATGCAAAATAAATCTCTTCATACCCTCAGGGTGTGCAGCATTATCAACATAACATATTTAGATCAAATTTTGGGTGGGTTATTGATCCCCTTCCATTCCAGGCAACCACAGACCAGGTTTGAGATCTTTCTGATAGACTTCTCCAAATTCATTCATTTGCTACTTGTGAAACAGAAAGTTCACCTGAGATATATGGAAATTAAATTTTTGTTATTTTTTAATCCAATTATCTCCAAAAGTATGACAATACTATAAACTGGAGAGAATTAAAAATTTTAAGGCAGAGCTTATAACAAATATAATAATAAAATATTTTATATATCTGATAATAAAAATATTTTATATACCTGATAAGGGGTTAATATCCAAAATATAGAAAGAACTCATATTTAGTACACACATACTTAACAATAATAAAAAAACTGTTATAACAAAATGGACACAGGATGTGAATAGAAATTTGTCCAAAGAAAACATACAGACGGCCAACGGGAACATGAAAAGATGTTCACCATAACTAATTATTAGGGAAATGCAATGTAAATTAAAACCACAATGAATCCTCATACATATTACAATGGGTATTATCAAACAGACAGGAAATAACAAGTGTTGAAGAAAATGTTGATAAAAGGGAACCCTTGCACACTGTTGGTGGAAATGTAAATTGGTGCAGTCACTATGGAAAACATTATGGAGATTCCTCACAAAATAAAATCTACCATATGATCCCGCTATTCCATTTTTGGGTATGTATCTGAAGAATATGCACACTAATTCAAAAATACATATACACTCATCTATTCATTGCAGCATTACTTACAATAGCCAAGATATGGAAACAACCTAACCATGGATGAATGGGTAAAGAGGAGATATCTCTGTATCTATCTATCTATCTATCTATCTATCTAATCTAATCTAATCTATCTAATGAGTACTACTCCCCAGTAAAGAAAAATGAAATCTTGCCAATTGTGACAACACTGATGGACCTTATGTGTATTATACTAAGCAAAATAAGTCAGATGGAGAAAGACAAATGCCATATGATTTCACTTATATGTGGAATCTAAAAATAAAAAAAAAAAATGAACAAACAAAATAATACATAACAAACTCATAGAAGACACTGATGGTTACCAAATGGGAAGGGGATTGGGAGTCAGTGAAATAGGTACGTCAATAGGTAGGAAAGAGGGTCAATTTTATGGTTACGGATTATAAGCAGACTATTGGGGGTGATCACTTTGTAGTGCATACAGATATCAAGTTATAATGTTATATACTAATTTATATGTTATGAAATTTATGTTACATTCCAATTTTAACTTCAATAATAAAAAAAAGGATCAAAAATTTCTTTAAAGAAGCCTCACAAGAATCCATTTTCACAGCTAAATCTTCTAGTAAGCTTTAAATATTCTTTGATAGAAGACTCCCATCCTAATTTGCCTCCATTTTCAGAGATTTACTTTGTGGATAAGGACTTAGAAGACAGAGAACCAAAGTGAAGAATTCTTGCTGAAAGACTTTGACCTTGAATCTAATCTCTGCATCTGACCATAGACTTAAATACAGGAACTAGAAGAGGAATGTGTTAAAGAATACCACAAGAATATTCAAATTCAGAATGTGGGAAATTTTACAGCACAAATGACCCAATTTATTCAGCAAACACTTGGCATTAAAAGGAGAGAGGGAATTGTTATCAATCAATATGTAGTATATACAGATAATGAAGTATTATTCTACCTTCAAAATGAAGGAACTCCTGCCATATGCAACAACATGGATGAGCCTTGAGGACATTATAACAAATGAAAAGAATCAGCCACAGAACAAATACTACATGATTCAACTGATAACAAGTATCTAATGAAGGGTAGAATATGCCACCCTGAAAAATACATCATTGGCATAAGGATTACTTATGATTATTTTGAGAAACAGCAAATACAGGAAGGAGAAGCTCTGAAAACAGAATAGAAGTTACCCTTTTTTAAGGGAAGTTTACATGTATAAAGCAAATCTCCATTTCTAAGGATGTCTTCCTTCATGCCAAGGAAGAGCAGACTCTAAATCCTAGGAAAAATTTTTTAATGGAGAAGGCATCAATCTAGATCTGCATAACAAACCTTGCTTTTGTTTCTATAATTTTCTTGGTAACCTCCAGGTTACCCATAACTGGGTTTCCTGTCCTTCTCCCATCCAATCCTTCTCTCCCAGTTTTCCTTTTTTTTGTCTTTAGCTGAAGATAGTATTTAAGATGATGGATTAGGCTAACTCTGAAAATTACTTATTTTTCCCTGGGTCTCTCCCATGTGTACATTAGGTACACATGTTAATAAACTTCTGTTCAATTTTCTATTGTTAATCTATCTTTTATTACAAGGGTATAAGCTAAAAATTCAGGAGGGTAAAGGGAAAATTATTATTCCTCCTCATACACTAAAAAAGTCAAAAACTGAGGGTAGAATAGTGGTTGGCAGAACTTAGTTTGGCAGGTGGGTGGGTATTACTATCCAGTAGGTATAAAGTTTCAGTAATGCAAGATGATTAAATTGTAGAGATCTGTTCATTGTACCTATAGTTAACAAAATGGTATTATATATTAAAATTTTGTTGAGGCGCCTGGGTGGCCCAGTCAGCTAAGCATCCAACTTCTGCTCAGGTCATGATCTCACTGTTTGTGAGTTTGAGCCCCTTGTCAGGCTCTGTGTTGACAGCTTGGAGCCTGGAGCCTGCTTCAGATTCTGTGCCTCCCTCTCTCTCTGCCCCTCTCCCACTTGCACTCCCCCTCTCTCTCTCTCTCTCTCTTGCTCTCAAAAATAAAAAAATATTAATTTTTTTTAATTTTGTTAAATGAGTAGATTTCATGTTAAGTGTTCTTACCACAACTTAATCTTATATATATATATATATTATTGCCAGAGGGAAGGGGATGGCAGTGGGCAAAAGGGTGAAGGGAAGTGGGAGATATAGGTTTCTAGTTATGGAATGAATAAGTCACTGGAATAAAAGGCACAGCATAGAGGATACAGTCAATGATGTTGCAATAGCATTGTATGGTGACAGATGGTAGCTATACTTACAGTGAACATAGTTGAATCACTATGTTGTAGTACCCCTAAAACTAATGTATAATATATATATATATAAAGGGGCACATTAAATAAATGCTATTTGCATCTTGCATGAATTTTTATTTAAACTAGCCAACTGTAAGAAGATAATTTTGAGACAACCAGGAAAAATTGAAAAGGGACTGAATATTAAATAATAAGAATTATTGTTGTGATAATGATATTGTTTTTTTTAAATCCTTATCTATTAGAGATTCATAGTGAAGTACTCATAAATGAAATAACAGTATGGTGAGACTTGGCTTAACATATTCTATTCAAATAACAAAGAGAGATGAAGGATGTTGATCTTTTTTGAGGCTGAGTGAGAAGTATGTGGATTTTTATCATTACCTACTTTTGAATATGTTTGAAAATGTCCATAATTAGAGATTAAACAAACAAACAAACAAAAGACCCCTGGTTGACAGAACTCTTTGTAAATATGGCAAACTTATTAAAAAATGAACTATAAGTATGAACTTTATCGACAAAATGTTCTCAGTATATCATATCATTCCTAACGTCTAGTGAATTCAAATAATATGAAGGTGCAATAATTAAAAACTTAAAGTAGACTTATCTTTGTTCACAAGACAATGGAAATGAGCAAAACACACGGAGCTGATGTTAGTAAAGTAATAGTTTATTCCAAGTCACGGGATTTGAGAATCTAGATGAGAAAGATTGTTAAATTCAAAATTAGAAGCCATTATTACCACAGACAGTCTGCTTCTTCTCTAAAAACAAAAGGAGGAGAAGGGGGGATGAAGAGAGGAGAAAAGGAAAGAGAAGCAGAAAAAAAAAAAAAAGCTGGCATTACAAAGCCATCTGTTCATATCCCAAGCTGTTTACCTGGCTTTTTGCACTGCTTGTCAGAAAAGCATTTGTGTATTCGCACCATGGTGTGAGGGTCAGGCTACCCACCTGGTGTTAGTGACCCCATGGTTATTTGTCTTCTGTAGCTAAATTTTTAGCTCATATCAACTTGGGACTTGGAGAATTCGGCTATCCAGCCTCGCTATCTAAGCCATCTAGCTCCTTAGGGAGACATCCCCTCTTCCATGTCTCAGGTCCAACTCTGGGGTTCTTGCTAATTCAGAACTGACAGTACAAAATGTTGATTTGCATGTTACTCATAAATAACTTAGCCAGTATATTTTATATGTTTACTGATACGCTTCAGTATTTTCTATACATCAGCCTGAATTTAAAGGGCTGAAACTAATTCCAGCCATACAAAATTTATTGTTCTTATAGTTGTTATTGTTTCTGTTGGCTTGACCGTTTCTTTTTTGGTGGGATGAATACTAATGGATATTGTCCAAGATAATGTTACTTTAAATCTAATTCCATGCTTTACTAAGTCTTATTAAAATAAATACCCATGGGTTTATTTCTTTGCCAATTCAATTCAGTGCTACTGCAAAGAGTACCTCATACACACCTAACTTGGTACTAAGTTAATAGGAATAAGATTATTGAGACATGATCTCTCTTGAGAAGCTTATAGGTCATCTTCTTGGGATCAGGTTGATGGTGGGACATGGTAGAAAACAGCCATGTAAATGTTGGAGAAGAAGAATTTTACTTTCCCCTTCAAGGTTCTTCTCCCTGGTCTAAATGAAATTAGCACGAAACAGATTAACAGGAAAAAAGTCTAATTACGTGTGTATGGATGCCCAATAATAAAATTGAGACCCAAGAAATGACCAAGGCATACAGTTTATATAAACTTTAGAGAAAATAAATCTGTGAAATATTGACAGGAGAAATAAAATTATGTTATGCAGCTTCAATTAGTAAGGAATTCTAAACAGAATTTGGACTGGGATAGTAAATCAATAAAAGTAACAAAGTTTGTTCACATAGGTTTCTTTGGCCTTGAATTCCCTATCTTTGATAACAAGGATGACTCTCTATCATGTGGTACATGGTGGGTACTTTTCACATGTGAGATTTCTTTCCTACTTTCTGGAGACAAAGGAGGGTGAAAAATGTCCTGTTTACTTGGCTGTTTAAGTAGTCTTCAAATAATCAATATGCCAAAGTGGCATTTTGGGGGCAGCCTGCCCTGAGCCCCAACATAAACAAACAACTGTAGTAGAATACAAGAAGTATGTCCCAGGAATAGTGCAGATAATATATAAATAAATACACAAGATTTACAAGAATCAATGTATTATAAAGATCCTATAACCTTTGGCAAATGAGGTAAAAAGAACAAATGTCCCAAAGCTTCAGAAGGCATACATTGTTCCCATAAATACATTTGAATAAAAAGTTACAGCTGTAATGTAGAATATGGTATCCACTGGCCATATGTGGCTATCTAAATTTAAATTAATTAAAATTACATAAAATAAAAAGATTAGTTTCTTATTGGCACTAGCCATATTTGAAGTTCTTATAGTTATATGCAGTTATTGGTTACCGTACTGAATAGCACAGGGAATTTCCATCATTGTACAAAGTTCTATTGGACAGCACTCGTTTACAGTGCCAAGATTTGTAACAGTTGCTCTCAGAGTCTAATGTACATATGAATTACCTGGGTATCTTGTTTAAAGGTTAATTCTGATTAAGAAGGTCTGGAGTGGGACCTGAGATTCTGCATTGCTAACAAGCTCCAGGATGACACTGACATTACTGGTACATGCACCATACTTTGAGTAGAAAGGGTCTACCTTATTCCATTAGCACTAACAAAAAATGTAATGTGCCAAAGGGACTGTTTCAGCCCTCCTTTGCTCTGAAGGAATATTTCTTTTGATACATGGAAAACGTTAGATGATTACCATGCTCTTAATAGAAAGAGTTTTTTCCTCTAAAGTCTTCAAGGTTATAGTCTATAATTCAATCATATCCATTATAAGGTCTAGAAGTCCCTACATCTAAAAAAACTTTAGTCTTGAAACATAAAGTGTAACAAAAATATCTGTGCTTTAACTACACACAATCCATATCCTTCCCCTCTTATTCTTGGTATTCATGAATCTATAAACAAATCAAACAGGTCCCAAATCATTTTCAAATTAAATTAAATTGAAATTTACTTATCCATTTGTAAATAATTCTACTATATTTAACTACTGCTCTAATAATGCCACATGCAGTTTTTTCTTTTGATTGCTTCATTTCAAAGCTTTCCTTCTCTAAGTATTTTTTCTAGTTATTATAACTATAAGGGATTTCACAAGAAAAAATAATTTAAACTTAAATAGGGGACTCACTCTTGTTCCAATAAATAGGGTTGTTATTATTATTTAGGACAGCATGAAAAATGAAAATAGCCCTAATTCCTTGATACTAAAAGAATGTATGCCACTTCAATTCCTGTTCCCGTTTACTGTCTCATTAAATCCAACTGGGAAGTACCATTCCAATGTCAATTCAATACATCCCTTTCCCTAAAACAGATCAGGCATAATGTCAGTCCTCTATTTAGTATTTCAGTGCTGACATTGCTCTCTGGAAAATTCTTAATTACAGTTTGATGTTGCACATGAAATGTTGCCTCTAATCCCAT
Source organism: Panthera onca (assembly GCF_046562875.1). Taxonomy (NCBI): domain Eukaryota; kingdom Metazoa; phylum Chordata; class Mammalia; order Carnivora; family Felidae; genus Panthera; species Panthera onca. Next base: position 132,070,098 of record NC_138340.1, on the reverse strand, counting down.
GCAAAAACAAAAACAAAACAAAAAAAACAAACAAAAACACACAAAAACAAAACAACATGATCAAAACTGGGAACCTTTTCATTCTTTTTTTTTTACTTTGAAAGTATGTAAACATTTAACTACTCCATAATCTCTTAGAGACATTCTAGTTTCCTCACATTCGGCCTCAATGACTTGACATTATTAACTTAAATAGCCCATGTAATACTATATGCCTAAGGAAAAATAGTTTTACTAACCATTGAATCACAGGGAATTTATAAAGTTGTATTATGTGTTTCTCATCTCTACTGAAACTATCCAGATTAAAAAGCTAACACAAAAAGGAATCTTGTTTCCTACGAATACGCTTAAAAGATAATCCATTAGCCACTCTTTCAAATTGCTAACTGGCCAGTTAGAATCTTTCTGGTCCTATAATTTACTGATTTGGGCAGAATACTCTGAAGAGGAAAGAGTGAGTGTTCAGTTGAATAGCTAGACTGGGGAAGGTTAGGAAGTTTGCAGACCAAACTTCCTATGCTTATATTTGTCCACCTGAAACCATGGCACAAAGAGTTCCACTTTATTTGTTTCTGAACAGGCCATCTTAGTATGAAAATAAGGGGGAACAGTGATAATGGCAAGGCATAATGGAAGAGAGACCAGAGGTGGTGGGGAGCAAGCAAGCAAGCAAGCAAGCAAGAAAACAAACAAAACTCCTTGAAAAGTATATCTTTGTAGGTGAAAAAAAACAAACAAACAAACAAAAAACAACAACTGAGAATCAAGTGATTTACTAAGTTAGGTTCCCTGAGTAGTATGCTTTTTGTTCTTGAGAATGGGTAAAAGAGAAGGTCTGAAATTGGTAGAATTCCCCTTCTCTACCTGTGTTTGCTTGCTATTGTTTCAATGCATATTAATCATTTTATAAAACAAATAATTCTTGAAAGAGTATAATTTTAAAAACGATTGACTGTAATTTGTGATGCAGGGAGATGCTCTGTCAAGTTGACTGACTCACTAAAGGAGGTAAGGGTTCTTTACAATAAATTGTTATCAGAAAGCAGAACATGCAACAAAATGCTTCCCTCCTTCAGTGAATGACCTGGTTTGACAACCAGAGAACATAGAACAAGTGTGGATCAGCAATGACGATTTCCAGTATGATCTAATAATTTTTATATTAAGGGTACTTGTGAGCTACCATATTGATAATTTGGGGATTACAGTTGTCTTTTTTTTTCCTTGAGAAATGCCAGCTAGTAGGTTTCATAGCTGGTTCTTCTATGCAACTTAGCATCTGCACATAGTTTGATTTGAAGAGTTTCTCACGTTTCTACCTAGCCAAAAGGAATTTTCCTACTTATCTATCAAGGTGCTGCTTTACTTCCCCATTTCAGAAGTTTCATGATAAAGGAAAAGTTTACTTAGAAAACAAGGAGGGAGGCTCTCCATAGATATGATGAGATAGCCAAGATGTTTGGTTAAGATCCTGAAGCCAAAACCTATGTTTTTGAGAAAGATAAGAAAAGAGAAGAGTGGGTAAAAACCTTTTTCTTTATTATTAGCAAAGGGCTTTAACCCAAACTCCCATATATTGATAACTGGCTTAGATCACTTGAGAGATACCTGGTTTACATTTACTGATATGTGTTTTCAGTTCATTAACTTGTGCCTAAAAGACTTGGATGGTGACTTCTTTTTCTTGAGTGACAATCTGAATCCTGCCTAGCTTTCTCAAAACAGGCAGGAAGCCTCTCCCAAATAGGAAGTAGTAGCCTTAGTGTACTTTCACCTTACCTTACCAAGAGAGTGTAAAAAAATGTAATGAACAGTCATGTATAAATACTTTTTTGGATATACATTTTAACTTACTTAGGCAAACATCTAGAAATGGAGATGCTGGATCATATGGTAAGTATATATTTAATCTTTAAAAGATACTGCCAAACTGTTTTCTAAAGTCATTGTGCCATTTAATTAACCTCATCGGCAGTGTAGAGAGTTCCAATTGCTCCATATCTTCAACAACACTTGTTATATTAAGTGGTATTTGGCAACAGATGAATGATTAGACACATTTTGTATATTTATATAATGACAACTAGTCAGTAACAAAAGGAAATAATCTACTGAAACAAAACAACATGGATATATCTAAAAAACATTCTGCTAGATGAAAGAACCCAAACACAAAGGGACACACAGTACATGATTCCATATCTTTGACGTATTGAAACAGTCAGAACTAATCTATAGTAACAAAAAGCATATCACTGATTATCTGAGGCAGAAGGTATGTGGTGCATGGAGGGGAGGGGATGACTGGAATGGAAGGGCACAAGGGAACTTGGGTTGTTAAAAATATTCTGTATCTTGAACGATACAATAGTTACACAGGGACACACAAATGTCAAAACTTAATCAAACTGTATATTTAAAAGCAGCATATTAATTTATATACATTATATCTCAAAAAAGTTTTTAAATATCTAAAGAAAATCAATCTAGATCTGAAAGTAAAAAATGAGAAGCCAAAAGAAAAAATAAGTGTCAGAAAAAAAAAAATGCTTCATCTTGTAGCAGAGTGGGCCCCAAGGACCCTTGAACTTCCTCTCCTCAAATGTGGTATGGGGAAGGGAAGCCTAAGCTGTCACGAAGCCAACTCTGTCAGTATCAGTAGACAAGATGGTTGCCTTTGGCTACTATGGTAGGGAAGGCTCTAAGAAGGGTAGGAGGGAAAACTACGAAATCAGCTTCCTCTAGTTCACACATTTGCTTTGTCTGAACCTAGTGGCATTAAACTCTTCCACTGGCATTGTTTGTTCTTTTTGGTTTTAAATATTTAAAAACTTATGCTACTTGATTCCACACTGCTGTTCGCATTGTTTGGACTAATCACTTTAACCAGTATCTCTCCTTGGTCCTTTTTTTTTGTGTGTGTGCAATTTCTCAATTTGTCTTTTGGGATATGACAAAAGATCCTTGAAAATCTCTCTGCCATTAGTATATTCAAATGTCTATTTTCCTAAGGTGCCGATAATGCAAATCTAGTAATATACATTTTTACTATGACTAAAAACAAAAATTAGGGCTTAAGATGAGGGAATTTACAGTTACAGTCTTGAAATCATTCTTACCTTTAGCTAGAAAATATTGAGAAATATTTAGTTGTATACAGTTCAGAAATGCCTTTTCAGAAATACTCTTTCAGAAATAAATCTTAATTGAACACAGAAAATGAAGTTAAACAGATTTATATTTATTATATCAAGAAACAAGTATAAAATATTGACCATATATTTATATATTCACTAAAGGATACTATTTTCTGTGTCATTTGTGGTCTATTTACTCAAAGCACATGTGTGTATATGTATAAATATTCTTTTTGCATTTGTAAGTATCTAAATATGGACACATTTCCAACATAACATTATTTGGACTTACGATTATTTTCCAGTGTGCCTGGAAAATTACTTAAGATTAGAAAAAAACACTATTGATCCTTGTTCTCCTACTTCAGATTCTTAATTTTTCCTTGCATAATACATCAAGTAATGAAGTGAAAGGAAGAATTATTTTAGTTTCAAGCTCACCCTATTCAAAGAATTTTAAATCTAAGAATATCTAATTATTAAAACTCATCTTTAATAACTCTATGTATTTTTATATATATATAAATCTTATAATTATATATATAATATATATCTCTTATAATTTTGTATATATAATATATATACATATATGTATACAAATATATACAAAATATATATATATATATACATATATATATATATAAATTATATATATATTTTATACCAGTTCTCATTTTTCTTAAATGACATATAAATATCAAGTGATTGTAGTGGTGCCTGGGTGGATCAGTGGGTTAAGTGTCTGATTCTTGATCTCAGCTCAAGACATGATCTCACAGTTCATGAAATCAAGCCCTGCATCAGGCTTTTTGTTGTCATGCAGAGTCTGCCTGGGATTCTCTCTCTCCCTCTCTCTCTGCCCCTTCCTCCCTCTCTCTCTCTTTCCCTCTCTCTCTCAAAATAAATAAACTTTAAAAAGTTTAACTTTATTATTTATCAATTATTTGCTAAATAAGGTGGTATTGCTTGCATTATTTATTTCTAGTTCTGTCATTTTTCTTGGAAAGTCTAAGACTTGAAGAAATAAAAAAAAGAGAAACGGTGTATTTTCCCCCTCTACCCAAATACAACCCAGTCTTGATGACCGCTTAATGTTGAACCTGTTTTATGTACATATTATTTAATTATTTGAGCTTTGTGGGGACATTGAAGAAGAAGAAAGAAGGAGGAAAATATAAAGACAACATATAACCACAAATAAAGAAAACTGAGTCAACCATCTTTGCGTAGATCAAAGAATAAGAAATTTACCACCTAGACATGTCATTAAACTACAATGATTAAGAAATAGAAGAATTGGAGGGAGGAGCCAAGATGGCAGAACAGCATAGAAGTTTTTTGTGTTTCGTGTCGATGAAATACAGCCAGACCAACACTAAACCATCCAGCACACCTAGAGAACTGATCTGAGGATTAACACAACAATCTGCACAACCTGAACCATAGAATTCAGCAGGTATGCGGCATGGAGAGGTGAGCTTGAGGAGAGAGAGGCTGCAGTGGGCAGGGAGCCACTTTTGTGGGTGGAGAGAGGACGGAGACCAGGGGAAGAATACGGGAAAAGCACCCCTTCCCAAAAGCAGCTGGACATAAAGTAGAAAATTGGAAACAGCCATAGGGACTAAACTAAAAACGGAGAAAGGAGAAAGGAGAGGGTTTAAATTCCATTAAGACTGTAAACATGGGGAGCACAGAGTCTGCAGCTCTGCAGCTTGATACCTGGAGATGCTCTGCTGGGAAGGGAAAATCCCCAGGAGCGGAGTGGGGTCCAGGAGGTTCTTGGGTCACACGGGAAAAAGCGGTTCCCCTCTTGGAAGGACATTTGGTAGAGACTGTTGAGGCCACCTGGTCCCAGCAGACCCCAGAGAACAGCCACATTCGCTGGTGCTGGAACAAGGTCATTAAGGGTGAAGCCTGGTGTCAGATGTGTGTTGTGATTTTCCATAATCCCTGAAACGCTGCTGCTATACTTTTTCTCAAACTTTTTCTGGGGCTAGCTGGCACCTGGCCGCAGTCTCAGGGCACTGGCAGCAGCAGGGTTCAGCAAGCGTTCCTGGGTACAGCCGACATTTGGCCATTGCTCAGTGAGACCCCCCTGCAGAGGGTCAGAAAAGGTCAAAGCCACAGTCCTTCAGAAGTAAGGTGTCGGGGGAGGGGGGGAAAGAAGTAAGGGGCCAGGGAAAACAGCCACATCTGAGACAAAACTTGGGAAAGAGGTACTGCCTGTGGCTTGGTCATGGACAGTGAAAAAGTGGGGAGTGGACAAAAGCTGAAGACAGAGGACAGGTGCAAAATTGCTGATAAGGGAAAACAGAGTTCTGATACTAGAGATTGGGTAGCTGGGTGACGCCATTTTCACTGCTCCAGTGCATGCACATAAGCACCTAGGAGCACCACAACACTCCACCCCAGTAGGCTAGCAGCTCCATCTAGTGGAGAACGGAGCCATTACACTAAGCCCCCCCCCCCCCCCCCCCCCCCCCCCCGCCAACTGGGCCAACCTTGCTCTTGAAGAACACAGGTCTCACCACCTGCTTAGTTTATGGACTATAAAGTGCTTCATAGTCTGACTTCTGGGGAAAACGAAGTAATTTCAGTCCTATTTCAATCTGTTAGTAGGTCCATCTATTCGATTTTCTTTCTTTCTTTTTTTTCTCTTTTTCACTTCTTTTTTTTTCTTGAGTACAGAAAGAGAAAAAAATCATATTTTTAAAATTTTTATTAAAAATATTTTTCTTTAATTTTTTTCTACTACTCCCATCATTTCATTTTAGTCTACTTCAGTGTATTCAATTTTTCAAATTTCAAATGATCTCCTTTATTTTTCCTTTCCCCCTTTTTTCTCTAATCTATCAAATCACTTTCTACATCCAGACCAAAACACACCTAGCATCTAGCATCATTTATTTGCTTTTTTGTGTGTGTGTGCATTTAATTTTTAATATTTTTTAATTTTAATTTTTTTAATTTTAAAATTTCTACCTCATTAATCCCTTTTCTCCCTTCAAAATGACTAAATGAAGGAATTCACCTCAAAAGAAAGAGCACGAAGAAACGACAGCCAGAGATTTAACCAACACAGATACAAGCAAGATGTCTGAACCAGAATTTAGAATCACGATAATAAGAATACTAGCTGCAGTTGAAAATAGATTAGAATCCCTTTCTGTGGAGGTAAAAGAATTAAAAACTAGTCAGGATGAAATAAAAAGTGCTATAACTGAGTTGCAATCACAGATGGATGCCTTGGCAGCAAGGATGGATGAGGCAGAACAGAGAATCAGTGATATACAGGACAAACTTATGGAGAATAATGAAGCAGAAAAAAAGAGGGAGATTAAGGCAAAAGAGCACGATTTAAGAATTAGAGAAATCAGTGACTCATTAAAAAGGAACAACATCAGAATCATAGGGGTCCCAGAAGAGGAAGAGGGAGAAATAGGGGTAGAAGGATTATGTGAGCAAATCATAGCAGAAAACTTTCTTAACCTGGGGAAAGACACAGACATCAAAATCCAGGAAGCACAGAGGACCCCCATTATATACAACAAAAACCAACCATCAACAAGCATATCATAGTCAAATTCACAAAATACTCAGGCAAGGAGAGAATCATGAAAGCAGCAACGGAAAAAAAGTCCCTAACCAAGAAGGGAAGACAGATCAGGTTTGCACCAGACCTATCCACAGAAACTTGGCAGGCCAGAAAGGAGTGGCAGGATATATTCAATGTGCTGAATCAGAAAAATATGCAGCCAAGAATCTATCCACGAAGGCTGTCATTCAAAACAGAAGGAGAGATAAAAAGTTTCCCAGACAAACAAAAATGAAAGGAGTTTGTGACCACTAAACCAGCCCTGCAAGAAATTTTAAGGGGGACTCTCTCAGGGGAGAAAAGATGAAAATATAAATAAATAAATAAATAAATACAAAAGCAACGAAGATTATAAAGGACCAGATAACACCACCAGAAACTCCAACTCTACAAGCATCATAATGGCAATAAATTTATATCTTTCAGTACTCACTCTAAATGTCAATGGACTCAATGCCCCAATCAAAAGACATAGGGTAACAGAATGGATAAGAAAACAAGATCCATCTATGTGCTGTTTACAAGAGACCCACTTTAGACCTAAAGACACCTTCAGATTGAAAATAAGGGGATGGAGAACCATCTATCATGCTAATGGTCAACAAAAGAAAGCTGGAGTAGCCATACTTATATCAGACAATCTAGACTTTAAAATAAAGACTGTATCAAGAGATGCAGAAAGGCATTATATCATAATCAAGGGGTCTATCCACCAAGAAGACCAAATTGTAAACATTTATGCACCAAATGTGAGGGCACCCAAATATATGAATCAATCAATCACAAAAATAAAGAAACTCATTGATAGTAAAACCATAATAGTAGGAGACTTCAACACCACACTCACAGCAATGGACAGATCATCTAGTCAAAAAAAATCAACAAGGAAACAATGGCTTTGAATGACACACTGGACCAGATGGACCTAACAGATACATACAGAACATTTCATCCTAAAGAAGCAGAATATACATTCTTCTCCAGTGCACATGGAACATTCTCCAGAATAGACCATATACTGGGACACAAATCAGCCCTAAGTAAGTACAAAAAGATCGTGATCATACCGTGCATATTTTCAGACCACAACACTATGAAACTCGAAATCAACTACAAGAAAAAATTTGGAAAAGTAACAAATAGTTGGAGACTGAAGAACATCCTACTAAAGAATGAATGGCCTAACCAACAAGTTACAGAGGAAATTAAAAAGTATATGGAAGCCAATGAAAATGATAACACCACAACCCAAAACCTCTGGGGTGCAGCAAAGGCGGTCATAAGAGGAAAGTATATAGCAATCCAGGCCTTCCTAAAGAAGGAAGAAAGATCTCAGATACACAACCTAACCTTACACCTTAAGGAGCTGGAAAAAGAATGGCAAATAAAACCCAAAACCAGCAGAAGACAGGAAATCATAAAGATTAGAGCAGAAATTAACGCTATTGAAACCAAAAAAAAAAAAAAAAAAAAAAATAGTAGAACAGATCAATGAAACCAGAAGCTGGTTCTTTGAAAGAATTAACAAAATTGATAAACCACTAGCCAGTTTGATAAAAAAGAAAAAGGAAAGGACCCAAATAAATAAAATCAAGAATGAAAGGGAGAGATCACAACCAACACTGCAGAAATAAAAACAATAATAAGAGAATATTATGAGCAATTATATGCCAATAAAATGGGCAGTCTGGAAGAAATGGAAAAATTCCTAGAAACATATATACTACCAAAACTGAAACAGGAAAAAATAGAAAATTTGAATAGACCCATAACCAGTAAGAAAATCAAATTATTATTCAAAAATCTGCCAAAAAACAAGAGTCCAGGGCCAGATGGCTTTCCAGGGGAATTCTATATATGAAACATTTAAGGAAGAGCTAACATCTATTCTCTTGAAGCTGTTTGAAAAAATAGAAATGGAAGGAAAACTTCCAAACTTTCTATGAAACCAGCATTACCTTGATTCCAAAACCAGACAGAGACCACACTAAAATGGAGAACTATAGACCAATTTCCCTGATTAACATGGATGCAAAAATCCTCAACAAGATATTAGCCAATCGGATCCAACAATACATTAAAAAAATTATTCACCACAACCAAGTGGCATTTACACCTGCAATGCAGGGCTGGTTCAATATCACAATTAATGTGATTCATCACATCCATAAAAGAAAGGACAAGAACCATATGATCCTCTCAATAGATGCAGATAAAGCATTTGACCAAATACAGCATCCTTTCTTGATAAAAACCCTCAAGAAAGTAGGCATAGAAGGAGCATACGTCGAGATCATAAAAGCCATATATGAACGACCCAATGCTAATATCATCCTCAATGGGGAAAAACTGAGAGCTTTCCCCCTAAGGTCAGCAACAAGACAGGAATGTCCACTCTCACCACTATTGGAAGTTTTAGCCTCTGCACTCAGACAACACAAAGAAATAAAAGGCATCCAAATCAGCCAGGAGGAGGTCAAACTTTCACTCTTCACAGATGACATGATACTCTATATGGAAAACCCAAAAGATTCCACCAAAAAACTGCTAGAATTGTTTCATGAATTCAGCAAAGTTGCAGGATATAAAATCAACACACAGAAATCAGTTGCATACCTATACACCAACAATGAAGCGACAGAAAGAGAAATCAAGGAATCAATCCCATTTACAGTTGCACCAAAACCCATAAAATACCTAGGAATAAATCTAACTAAAGAGGTGAAAAATCTACACACTGAAAACTATGGAAAGTTTATGAAAGGAAGAATATACAGAAAAATGGAAAAAGATTCCATGCTTCTGGATAGGAAGAACAAAGATTGTTAAAATTTCGATACTACCCAAAGCAATCTACATATTCAATGCAATCCCTATCAAAGTAACACCAGCATTCTTCACAGAGCTAGAACAAATAATCCTAAAATTTGTATGGAACCAGAAAAGACCCCAAATAGCCAAAGCAATCTTGAAAAAGAAAACCAAAGCAGGAGGCATCACAATCCCAGACTTCAAGCTATACTACAAAGCTGGAATCATCAAGACAGTATGGTACTGGCACAAGAACAGACACTCAGATCAATGGAACAGAATAGAGAACCCAGAAATGGACCCACAAATGTATGGCCAATTCATCTTTGGCAGAGCAGGAAAGAATATCCAGTGAAATAAAGACAGTCTCTTCAGCAAATGGTGCTGGGAAAACTGGACAGCAACATGCAGAAGAATGAACCTGGACCACTTTCTTACACCATACACAAAAATAAACTCAAAATGGATGAAAGACCTCAATGTAAGACAGGAAGCCATCAAAATCCTTGAGGAGAAAGTAGGCAAAAACCTCTTTGATCTTGGCCACAGCAACTTCTTAGTCAACACGTCTCTGGAGGCAAGGGACACAAAAGCAAAAATGAACTACTGGGACCTCATCAAAATAAAAAGCTTTTGCACAGCAAAGGAAACAATCAGCAAAACTAAAAGGCAACTGACAGAATGGGAGCAGATATTTGGAAATGACATATCAGATAAAGGGTTTGTATCCAAAATCTATAAAGAACTTATCACTCAACACCCAAAAAACAAATAATCCAGTGAAGAAATGGACAAGAGACATGAATAGACACTTCTCCAAAGAAGACATCCAGATGGCCAACTGACACATGAAAAAATGCTCAACTTCACTCATCATCAGGGATATACAAATCAAAACCACAATGAGATACCACCTTACACCTGTCAGAGTGGCTAACATTAACAACTCAGGCAACAACAGATGTTGGCAAGGATGCGGAGAAAGAGGATCTCTTTTGCATTGTTGGTGGGAATGCAAACTGGTGCAGTCACTCTGGAAAACAGTATGGAGATTCCTCAAAAAACTAAAAATAGAACTACTGTATGAACCAGCAATTGCACTACTAGGCATTTATCTAAGGGATACAGGTGTGCTCTTTCGAAGGGACACATGCACCCCCATGTTTACAGCAGCACTATCAACAATAGCCAAAGTACGGAAAGAGCCCAAATGTCCATCAATGGATGAATGGATAAAGAAGAAGTGGTATAAATATACATATATATATATATATATACACACACACACACACACACACACACACACACACACACACAATGGAGTATTACTTGGTAATTAAAAAGAATGAAATCTTGCAATTTGCAACCACGTGTATGGAACTGGAGGGTATTATGCTAAGTGAAATGAGTCAGTCAGAGAAAGACAAAAATCTTATGACTTCACTCATATGAGGACTTTAAGAGACAAAACAGATGAACATAAGGGAAGGGAAACAAAAATAATATAAAAACAAGGAGGGGGACAAAAAAGAGACTCATAAATATGGAGAACAAACTGAGGGTTACTGGAGGGGTGTGAGAGGGGGGATGGGCTAAATGGGTAAGGCGCATCAAGGAATCTACTCCTGAAATCATTGTTGCACTATATGCTAACTAATTTGGATGTAAGTTTAAAAAAATAAAAAATAAAATTAAAATAAAAAAGAAACAGAAGAATTGAGTTAGCACCTTGGAAGTCAGATTTCCTCAAGTTATAATTATTTTTTGGTTCCCCAATTATGTATATTAGATTATTTATAACAGGTCAGCCAGGCAATAGTTTTGAAATAGCTGTCATTGTGGGGCGCCTGGGTGGCTCAGTCGGTTAAGCGTCCGACTTCGGCTCAGGTCATGATCTCGCGGTCCGTGAGTTTGAGCCCCGCGTCGGGCTCTGTGCTGACAGCTCAGAGCCTGGAGCCTGTTTCAGATTCTGTGTCTCCCTCTCTCTCTGCCCCTCCCCTATTCATGCTCTGTCTCTCCCTGTCTCAAAAATAAAATAAAAAATGTTAAAAAAAAAATTAAAAAAAGAAATAGCTGTCATTGTTATCAACATGTGTGATCTTGACAGGCATTCTAGGTGGCAAAACAGGACTGATGTAATACCTCAATGTTTTGAACAACAAGCGTGTAAGGTATGTGTTAGAGAAGTAGGTGCACGTGCTGAGAGTCTTACAGTCTATGAAGTGTATTCTGTTTTCTGGTTTTAAAAGGAAGAAAATAAATATATCACAATATGATTTTTGCATTATTCTTCAGTATTTAATATGACCTAAAATTAGTGAATAGATTAATGTTTTTTTTTAAGTTTTTTCCTCCATTTAAACCATACAATTTAAGCATAAGGGTAATTTTAATCAATCTTTGCATATTTTTTAATTAGCTCATCCTTCTCTAATTATTACATTACCTGAGGTTCTCATTAAAGTCTTCCTGCTCCTTATCTCTGTAGGACAGTGTCATAAGGAGGGTGAAGGACACTTAAAGGACTAAGGAGATAGTAATTTATAACTTATAATTTAATGTGACAAGCTGATATTTCATTTATTATTATAAAACCCTTTTGGAAATAAGGAGAACTCACATTAAAAAAATACATATATATTAGTAAGTGCCATATGTATTAGCAAGTAAATTTTAAAAATTGTAAGTTAATACTATTATGATTTGTATATTCCCAAACTCTTAAGCCTTAGTGAAGGGTAAGGATACTCTGCTTAGTACTCAGCTAAATCTCCCAAGTCTCCATCTGTGTGATGCCAGAAGTCCAATGCTGTATTTTATCAAATATTTGTTCACATTTCAGTATCATTGAAGTAGGATGTGTCTTACAGTCAATGGAATCTTGCAATCATTAATCATTTTCAGCCAGGCAACAGTTATAAGATCACTATCACTGTCACCACCCATGTGACTTTGGTAGATATTCCTGATGGCAAAAGCGGCCAATGTAACATGTGAACATTCTGAACATTTGAATGTAAGAACAATTTAAGGGAGGATCATAAGCTCTGTTTTGGTACAAAATCTTTCTCATGAGTTCCATAGCATGATGAAGAAAGCACAGTTTCAAAACTACTATCGTTGCCCTGAAAGAAAATTCCCAAATCAATAGTAGAGCACTCTGAAGATATGCTGCATCACTAAGATGGTGGTGGAAAAAACAAGGTATAAATGACTCTGAATTAAAAAACTGACTCAGAAGAGTCAGACTTATAAAAAAGAGATATAAAAATATAAAGAAGCTTTATTACTATCTTACTCATTTTGTTTTCTTGTACCTTTATGTAGGTACAGGAGTGATATGTAATAAAAATCTATGTTTAAATAAATCTAAAAGGGCTTTTCACTTAAGTATAAAATGAAAATATAAGTTATAAGAAAACTTTAACATTTATTTATTTTTGAGACAGAGAGAGACAGAGCATGAACAGGGGAGGGGCAGAGAGAGAGGGAGACACAGAATCTGAAACAGGCTCCAGGCTCTGAGCTGTCAGCACAGAGCCCGATGCGGGGCTCGAACTCACAGACCGTGAGATCATGACCTGAGCCGAAGTCGGGCGCTTAACCGACCAAGCCACCCAGGCGCCCCAGTTATAAGAAAACTTTATAGGGTAGTTGGCAATATGCTTTTCTGTCTTTGTGGCACAAAAAATAATGGTGCACCTTAAAATGATGACATCTTAAATTCAAAGCAATATATTTCTAGGAATTTCAAAGGAGTCATTTCATACTGTACCAATTAGTACTGACTATTGCTTGTCATCTTTCTTTTTAAAATTTTTATTCATTTTTTAAAAATAATTTATTGTCATGTTAGATAACATACAGGGTATACAGTATAGTCTTGGCTTTGGGAGTAGCTTCCCATGATTCATCACTTATATACAACACCCAGTGCTCATCACAAAAAGTGCCCTCCTCAATGCCCATCTCCCATTTTCTCTGTCCCCCCAACCCTCCACTCCCATCAATCCTCAGTCCATTCTCTGTATTTAAGAGTCTCTTATGATTTGCTTTCCTCTCTGTTTGTAACTTACTTTTCCTTCCCTTCCCCCATGGTCTTCTGTTAAGTTTCTCAAATTCCAGATATGAGTGTAAACATACGATTATCTGTCTTTTTCCGACTGACTTATTTCACTTAGCAAAATACCTTCCAGTTCCACCCATGTTGTTGCAAATGGCATGATTTCATTCTTTTTCATCACTGAGTAGTATCCCATTGTATATATAAACCACATTTTCTTTACCCATTCATCAGTTGATGGACATTTGGGCTCTTTCCATAATTTGTCTATTGTTGATAGTGCTGCTATAAACATTGGGGTACATGTGCCCCTGTGAATCAGCACTCCTGCATCTTTTGTATAAATTCCTAGTAGTGAATTTAGGACCTCCACACTGTTTTCCAGAGCGGCTGCACTGGTTTGCATTCCCACCAATAGTGCAAGCTCATCATCTTTCTAATGGTGCTTGCTTTCACATACATCATAGGGCCACTTCTCAAGGTCTGTGCCTCTTCCGTGGTGCTTTGTCATATGGGACACCAAAAGCAGTGTTGACATCAAGCCATGGCATTAAGAAACTTTTACTGGAACCTTGTGAATATGAGGGAAAATGTAAAGCCATACAAGAAATTTCAATTTGGAAAATTTGAGAGCATTGTGTTTAGAGTCCTTTGCCCAGATTCTCCACATAGAGGTCTTTTTTAGCTTTCTCCTAGGTTTTGCTTCTTGCCTTGGTTACAAGAAAGAAATATATTTAGCCTTACTGGAACCCTACTGATGTTTAAAAACCTTATTTAGTTTCCTCCCAGTTCAAAATAAAGGAGAGTAATTCTTTTGGAGAGTAATTACTATGGAGAGAATTAATTTTCTTATTGGCTAAACTTTCTCCCATCTAGTATAGCATTTTTGTTTTTATTTTTCATGACTAAAAATTTGTTAAAATGTGAGGTATGTGTTTTCCAAAATAAAAGACCATTATTGTCCTAAAGATAAAATTCTACTTCTACTAAAACAATAGAGAAAATCCTGAGGCATCTTGTTAAAATAGCAGCTTGTTCCTGATATATAAAAAATTTGCTGGAAGAGAACATAACCAGAAAAAAAAAAAAACTAAACTAAAATCTCAGACACCTGATGACTTGACTCTTGATACTATATTTGTACTAAAAGCTTAATAACACAAACAAATAGGTATGAACACATACTGATATCCTATGAAGCCGCAAGGGAGTGAAACAGATTTATAAATGGAAGTTGGTGAGACTGCAGCACAAACTCCACTCCCAAAGTCTTCAGAATGAAATAAATGAACGTTAGGCAGAATCACGAATTATTCAACATGATTAATAAATACTATAAATGAAATATAAAATATAAGCTACAAAGCAGCAGTTTTCAAACTTTAGTGCATCAAGCTTTAGAGAAAAAACCTTCTCTCCCAAGGAGACTGTTAAAAACTAGAGAGTTCTAGATCCTACCTCGTAATTATTCTGAGTCAGTAGGTCCAAAGAAGGTCTATAAATTTGCATATTTTGCTTACAAAAACATCAGGTGATTCTGATGCAAATAGTTCAAGGCATTACATTAAAGAAAAAACACTGCTATAAAGCCTATATCTCAAATAAGAAAAACAAAATCCAGTAGCATGCCACAAATGGTTTGACCATTTGCCTGGATATGTGAATACATAGTCCAACAATTAGAAGATTTATGAAAAAAATAATTTATAAAACTTTTGGGCACCAAAATATCCTTAATATTTAGTGATCTTCAGAGAGAAAAAAAAAAACCTCAGTATAATAATTTGATTACATTGCTTGGGAAATGTCAGTTATTTAAAATACATGTAAGCAGGGGCGCCTGGATGACTTAGGTAAGCGTCTGACTTCGGCTCAGGTCATGATCTCACAGCTTTTGAGTTTGAGCCCCACATTGGGCTCTGTGCTGACAGCTCGGAGCCTGGGGCCTGCTTCAGATTCTGTCTCTCCCTCTCTCTCTGCCCCTCCCCTGCTCACACTCTGTCTCTCTCTCTCAAAAAACAAATACACATTAAAAAAAATACATGTAAACAGAACATCAATTTTGGTTTATACATTAAATTTGGTGTTCAGTGGAAACTGAATTTCAATAATTATTATCATTAGAAAACTAAAACATTGTAGAATTGACTTTTCAGAATTATCAGGTCATGTTCGATGCATATAGATAATGTCATTAACATACAGTGTGTTCTGAGGAATTACATGTTTTTAACATTGAAAGGTATGTGCTACCATAAAAACATGTTAAGAATTTTATATATCTTTTATCCATTTATGTAATAAATAAACAATTCCATAATTATTTAATGTTTTCAAATAAAAGAGTAAGGTACACTATTTTATTCAAAATTATGGGGTACCTGGGTGGCTCAGGCGGTTAAGCGTCCGACTTTGGCCTGGGTCATGATCTCACAGTTCGTGAGTACGAGCCCTGTGTCGGGCTCTCTGCTGACAGCTTGGAGCCTGGAGGCTGCTTCGGATTCTGTGTCTCCCTCTCTCTTTGCCCCTCCCCAGTTCATGCTAGCATTCTGTCTCTGTCAAAAATAAATAAACTTAAAAAAAATTTAAAAAAACTTCAAAATTATATTTAAAAATTTCTTTTCTCAGTTCTGCATCAATATCAGTTTCCATATTTATTCATCAGGCTAATTTATTCAATTAGCCCTTTCTATGTGCAAGGCTCTGTGGGAGAATCTATAATGGATAAAATATCTTTGCTTATAATATAGTAGAAAAGAGAGGAATTTCAACATATAGAACAGATATTATGCTTGGCTTCTATAGTTTCTTTTTCTTATTTCCTTACATATAAGAAGTATAATTTTTAGAACATGAATTTGAAATTAGGAATCAATTAACCTTTTAGTCTCTCTATTACTTTATCTGTAAAACTGGAAAAGTATTACCTACTTCATAAGGTTTTTTGAGAATAAATGAGACAATGCATGTGGCTCATAGTACTATTGTTCCCGTTATTGTGTTGACTATTATTACTTTTATGTTCACAGGATATTTTGTGTTTTTATGTTAAATGCCAGGATTTAGGACTGCAATCATCTCTGGAGGAAATATGTGCAGTCTCTGGAAAATTATTCTTAGATTTCGAGAGGGTCAGTACAAAGTGGATTAATGAGTTGAGACATGAACAGACCTCTGAAGTACAGTCTTTATTTTATTTTATTTTATTTTTTTAACGTTTATTTATTTTTGAGACAGAGACAGAGCATGAATCGGGGAGGGTCAGAGAGAGGGAGACAGAGAATCTGAAACAGGCTCCAGGCTCTGAGCTGTCAGCACAGAGCCTGAAGTGGGACTCAAACTCACGGACCGCGAGATCATGACCTGAGCCGAAGTCGGCCACTCAACCAACTGAGCACCCAGGCGCCCCCGAAGTACAGTCTTTAAAAGGGAAATCTTAATATGTGCATTGAACTGTGTCACTGTGAAAAATGGCACAGTATCAAAATAAATTCGTTGCCCATGGGTTCATCAGTTTTGTTTAGCATTAACCAAACTTGGGGAGTTAATTTCTCTGTGCTGAGCCACTGTATTAAACTTCTAACCAATTCGCATTTTATAAAATGTAGTCTTAAAATAAATTATTCAGATTTCTGACTGATGGATATAGTATACCCTGATTAAAACACAAGAAATAATTTCTGAGTGTTAGCTTATTTGATACTACTTTTATATAACAAGAGGAATCATGTGGATTATAAATTATAACTTCGTCCTCATTTCTTAAGATACAGAATTGAAAGACAACTAATATTAAGTCAGTTTCAATGTTTTGGGAGACAACCTCTGGGAACTGTTGTCTGTAACCATTTCAGCTCCCACATTAGATTCCTATTAAGGACAACCCTGGTGTTTGTTGTTTCCCAAATGTAACACTGCTTAATAAATATTTCTTTTTCCTTTTTTAATTTTTTAAAATTTTAGTTCCAGGATATATAGCTAACCTACAGTGTTATGTTAGTTTCAGGTACACAATATATGATTCAACAATTCTATGTATTACTCAGTGCTCATCAAGATACGTGAACCCTTTTTTTTAAATGCTTATTTTTGAGAGAAAGAGAGAGACAGAGCACGAGTGAGGGAGGAGCACACAGAGAGGGTGACACAGAATCCGAAGCAGGCACAGGCCCTGAGCTGTCAAGCAGAGCCTGATGTGGGGCTTGAACTCACGAACTAAAGATCATAACCTGAACAGAAGTCGGAAGCCTAACCAACGGAGCCACCCAGGCACCCCCTAAGCTTTTGAGTATTTTAACTATGGTATCAAATATTTATATACTCATGCCCTCCCCCAAGGTGGATCCTTTTAAATCTCTTCTTTGGGAATATGGGCCTTATAACTGTGGATGTTTATATTTGGGCTGTTATTAACAGGACCTAATTCCTGTATGAGTCCAAAAGCAACTGAGAGGGTCAGCATAAAAATAATTGATTGGTTTATTGTGATAATAACAGTGCAGTTGACAGAAATAGAGAAACCAGGAAAGAGAACTGATGGTGGGGAGAAGATGGCAAGGGGGTTAAATGTAATGATTAGTAGCTGACTGGATTTAGCAGCAATGCTTAAGGAGGACAGACTGGAGTTTGGGACAAATTGCATTAAACAAGGCATCCAGCATTTAGCTAAGCTACTCCATGATATTGCTGCCTTGGCATCCATTTTGTTTAGCCAAGTGACCTTCAGGGGCCTTAAACCAATACCAGCTCCTCATGCAAGCACATCCCCTGATAACAGCCCCAGAGTTGCAAGCAAAGGTAAATTCTGGATTGACTTTCTCAACAGTTCGTATGGCCATCAGCCTTCTGTGCTTCCCAGGGCCTTGCCCTTGTGTGCCCCTTAGATAAAACCTCTGTGGAGCTTACTGAAGTACTCTATCCACAGACCCTAATAAAGGCATGTGCTCCGGGTCCTACTCTGTGTCTGCACTCTGTCTTGACCTCCCTGTGTGGCCCCCCTGCACTTCCTCCAAAATGTGTAATAATGAACTTCTCTATTTCAGGTTCTCTTGCAGTCTGTTGTCGACACTTGACTCACTATATGGCACCTTGTGCTCCACCTAACAAGTGTTAATTTAACAAAGTCATAACACAAGGTAAGGCTTTTTACCATTTTAAGAATCTTCCAGAATATATTCTGGAATATATCTACCTTGATCTATTCTACTATGTGTATTTATACCATAGTCATTAAACTTCATCTGTCTGAGTTTCAATAAATTTTCCTTAATATCTAACTCGAAGGCCATGATCTCTGACACCAGCAACACTGCTGTTGTACCAGACAGAAGTATAATGTTCTTGGCAGTTAATATTTTATCTTTTCCCAAAGTTTTATTTAATAATACTCTTCACTTTGGATCAGAATTAAAACTTCTTAAATTTTTTTTCCAACCTAACAATTCAGTTATTAAAGAAATTTACAATTCTATGGCACAGTGAAATGTAACTCTATCCTAAATACATACACACATACATACATATATACATACATACATACATACATACATACATAAAACACTTTCTCCTTTTTTATATTTAGGCTCACTTCATGTCTGCTCCATTGCTCCCAAATTCCTTGGGGTTTTTCCAAGGTTGTAAGAGGAGACTTGCTGATGAGTACACAATGTAATTATACTGTAACCACACATCTGCCCTCCCACTGCCTGAAAAGCAGACAAGGAGGAATGTCAAGAATATGCATAAGAGAGTTCAACTCATCATTCATGTACCTAGAAATATAAAGTTCCATATATACAGCATTACAGAGCTCATATAAATAAATACCTATAACAGGGCTACAAAACAAACAAAAACAGCAAAACAAAACAACACAACACAACACAGGAATTCATGTCATTTGAGAGGAGTTAAAGGACATTGCTGCTCCCAGCAGCTCCCAGCTCCTTCAACCCCTCCCTTGATTTTGCTGATTTGATGGATACGGTAGAGAGAAAATTGAAAGAACACTACAGTTGGAATTGCTTTATATTGGAAAAGGCATGGAGGTACCACTGGGAGAGAGGAGAGTGAGAGGGTGGGAGGACAGACATCAAAGAATGGGTGGAGTAGAGAGAGTATGCTTGACTGCAAGCATGAGAGGAAGAGAGCAAAAGAGAAGAAACTGGAGCTGGCAAGGGAAACGGAATTTGGGTGGAGAGATAAATTTGTATCACTGTTTTTAATTATATGACTGGATCATAATTTATTACTAAAGTGGGATATTTAGGTTGTTTCTCTTTTCCATACCCCACATGTTATGGAATTCTGTCTTCTTTTGGATTTCTCTAGAAGAAAACTCTGGATTTAAGGGCAATTAATTTATTTGGGTGCTGCAGCACAGTAGGAATTTAGTCAGGAAGTAAGAGCCACTAATTAATGGTATGTAACAAACCAAATACTACTGTAGTCTACTGGAGCTTAAATACACTCCACTCCATTTTGGAAGTGAGTGTAGAAATGGGCCAGAGTGATATTTCACCTGAAGAGTGAAGAAGCAGAAGAATCTCTATACCAAATCCAGATGATCATCAACTGAGGACTATTCCATGCCCTTTCCAACCTACTTCAGGGCTTCCCTGACAAAGAAAGTTCTCAGGCAAAGAAATACAGTCCTGGATGATGTAAGTCAGGCCAGAGTGTACATAAATGGTAACAGTGCAAAGACAGGAGCACAGTATCAGAAGCATCTGTGACAGTCAACCTCTCATACTACAAAGATCCACTCATGTGACACATTCATTTCATTCTATCCTGTCATAGATTATCTAATTTGGTGGCCAGTCACAATTCTTGAATAAAGAATGCAACAAGGAGGCCAGTGGTACAATTTACGGTCCTCACCACTACAACTGGACCTGAGACCACAATTGATATTCATTATCTCTGTCCTCAACTTCCCATTCTAGAATCTCTTCATTCTTGGCCAACACTTTCACTGATCCAGGGGGTTACCCAAAATCTTTATCTCTGAGGGGTTGGGGGTCCTTACATTTTATGCTTTAACAGAGTCATGGCTACTATTGTTGACCATTTACTGTTATTACTGGGTATACAAGCAACAAGAGGCACCTTAGTGAATCCCCTGAGTTCCAAACATACTCCTACCTGCTCTTATTATGTAGTAGTAACCCTATCTCCCCAGTATAGTTAGAGTCAGTTTCTCCTTCCAGCATAGTAACTCCTTTCTTTGCCTGTTAGTCTTTTTGGACAAGGAACCTAAAATGACCAGGTGGCATCTGTAACTTTAAGTTTGGTGGAGTTTATTTCTTTTCTTGGTAGAAGTTTTCCCCAATTCCTCCTCTGAAAACCAGAACATCTAGCCCAGAAGAGCACAAATTTAAGGGGATGAAAGTAAAAATTCCTCCAGTGGGTCACTGAGCAATATAGTAGGAGATGCCACTGTCATTTTAACCCTTTTGTCTCAAGATCTGTATATTTTATCAGTTAGGGACATAGTACCAGTAATAGTTCAAAGTATATACTATATCCTGAAGTCTCCTCAATATCCAAGAGTATTATTACTAGGCTGGTACCACTTAAATACTTATCAGGCCAGCAGTTTCAAGGCAATGAAATATATGAAAGAAATAGTGAATATCATATGCTTACTGTTGTATCTCCTTTGCCTTAAGAGAGGTTCCTTGGTACTAGGCAATATATTGTGGGTTCATACATTGATAAATTAGACACTCTGAGCCATTTTGAGTAGTGGTGATGGCCAGGGAAAGAAAGGTACACTGATTCTCAGAAAACATAAAACCCAGTAAGGGAGAATTGCTGCCTTCTTAAGAATAGAAGTGGTCAAAGAAAACCAAAACTGGAAGCATCACAATTCTGGATTTCAATTTATATTACAAAGCTGTAATCATCATGACAATATGGTACTGGCATGAAAACAGACATATAGATCAATGGAACATAAATGAGAATGCAGAAATGGATCCACAAATGTATGAACAACTAATCTTCAACAAAACATTGTAATGGGAAAAAAGACAGTCTTTTCAGCAAATGGTTCTGGGAAAACTGGACAGCTACATGCAGAAGAATGAAACTGGACCACTTTATTACACCATCCACAAATATAAATTCAAAACGGATGAAATCTCTAAATGTAAGACAGGAAAACATCAAAATTCTACAGGAGAAAATAGGCAACAACCTCTTTCGCCTTGGTCACAACAACTTCTAAAAATTTTTAATGTTTTATTTATTTTTGAGAGAGACAGAGACAGAATGCGAGTGGGTTAGGGGCAGAGACAGAGGGAGACACAGAATCTGAAGCAGGCTCCAGGCTCTGAGCCATCAGCACAGAACCCAATGTGGGGCTCGAACTCACAGAGCTGTGAGATCATGACCTGAGCCGAAGTCAGATGCTCAACCGACTGAGCCACCCGGGCGCCCCCACAACAACTTCTTACTAGACGTGTCTCAGGAGACAAGGGAAAGAAAAGCAAAATGAACTATTGGGACCCCATCAAGATAAAAAGCTTCTGCACAGGAAATGAAACAATCAACAAAACTAAAAGGCAACCAACAGGATGGGAGAAGATAGTTACAAATGACATATTGAATAAAGGGTTAGTATCCAAAATATATAAAGAATTTATCAAACTCAACACCTCAAAACCAAATAATCCAGTGAAGAAATGGGCAGAAGACATGAACTGACACTTTTCCAAAGAAGACATCCAAGAAGGCTAACAGACACATGAAAAGACGCTTAACATCACTCATCATCAGGGAAATACAAATCAAAACCATAGTGAGATACCACCTCATACCAATCAGAATGGCTAAAATTAAGAATTCAGGAAACAAAAGTTGCTGAGGAGGTGGAGAAAAGGGAACTCTTTTGCAGTGTTGGTGGGAATGCAAAATGGTGCAGCCACTCTGGAAAACAGTATGGAAGTTATTCAGTAAGTTAAAAACAGAACTACCATACGACTCATCAATTGCACTATTAGGTATTTATCCAAAGGATACAAAAATGTCGATTTGAAGGGGCACATGCACCCCAATATATATAGCAGCACTATCAACAGTAGCCAAATTATGGAAAGAGCCCAAATGTCCATCAACTGATGAATGTATAAAGAAGATGTGGTGTGTGTGTGTGTGTGTGTGTGTGTGTTCCATACACACACACACACAATGGGATATTCTACTCAGTGATCAAAAAGAATGAAATCTTGCTATTTGCAACAACATGGATAGAACTAGAGTGTATTATGCTAAGAGACATAAGTCAGTCAGAGAAAGACAAATACCATATGATTTCACTCGTATGTGGAATTTAAGAAACACAACAGATGAACATAGGGGAAGGAAAGGAAAAAATAAAATAAAAACAGAGAGGGAGGTAAACTGTAAGAAACTCTTATGTACAGAGAACAAAAACAGGTTTCCTGGAAAGGCGGTGGATGGAGGGATGGGCTAAGAGGGTGATGGGCATTAAGGAGGGCACTTGTTGGGATGAGCACTGGGTGTTATATATAAGTGATGAATTACTGGGTTCTACTTCTGAAACTACTGTTACACTCTTAGTTAACTAACTTGAATTTAAAAAAAAAAAAAAGAATAGAAGGGTCCAGAATAATCATCTAATAGCTGGATGATCTCATTGAAAAATGTTATCTTATTTACAGTTCAGCATTGGTATCTAATGAAGATAAACTGGATGTTAAGCAATCGCAATAGCTAGGTCACCCTTGCTGAAAATAAGCCCATGCTTTAGGGCCTGTGCATAGTATCCATCCTCAACATCATTGTGTAAGCACTATGTAGCTATAGACAACAAGCTAGCTGACCTCTACTTAATGAGTCATCCTATCCAACTCATTTGGTGTTTCTTCTGAGTCCCTACAATCCACACACTTTGAATTTACTCCCATAGCTCTAGCTAAATGCTTTTTAAGCTCATTCCAGACCCCAACAGACCAATCAAGTCATTCATCTCACCTCAGGCTACTTCTACATTCATACAAAGATGATGACCAAAATACATTGGTTGAGGCCATGCCTATTTAGAGGATGTTTCTGCCACTGTTGTCTTTAAGAGTCAATCTGATTGAGGCTATAGCGTGTAGCAGTGCTACATATCTGGTTCTTCATCTCATCCAGCTTTTCTGTTAACTCATTAAGTATAGTTAAAGTGGCAGTTTTAAAGTCTTTGTCTGTTACTTCTAACCTCTGACTTTGTTTACTTGATCATTTTTCTGTTAACTGCTTTTTCCTCTTGGGTACAAGGTACTACGAGTTTGGAATGCTTATTGTAATTTGGCTTGCAAAGCTCATTTAGTTAGTAAGTTTATTTATTTCAGTTTACAAACGCCAGTTGCATCTGGTCCAAGTGTTGAAGATGGAGAATTAAAAGTTTACAAAAGTTGCTCACCAGTATGTCTTCATTTATAGTTTCATCAAAATATTAAAATTTTAGTTGCTTACTAAAATTTTAGAAGGCCATTGTATACTAAAGTCAGAAAATGTGGTTCTAGCTCTTGCTCTGAACTTTAATAGTCACGATACCTCTGTCAAGTCTTTTAGCTAGGCAGAATCTCAGATTTTTCATTGCTAAAACTGGACATTTTATTCATTTCTTAGAGTTGTTTTGAGGGTTAATAGCTCTAAGATGGAAAAGTACTTGGTAGTGTGATTTCTTACATGGTAGGTGTTCATTAATATTAACCAAATTTGTATTAGGCAAATCCCAATGACAACACTACTTAACCTGCAATAATGTCATAATGAAACTGGATTTCATATGTAATTATTGAAAAATTGGGGAGTTTTAACAATATTTTCAATTAACTTAAACTAAAAAATTAATATTAAAATATTTCCCTTTTTCTAGTTGTTATAATTTTTATATTAAAAATGCAAATATTTTACAGTAACTTTTAATTAAAAATGAGGCATACTTTATTTCTTTGGTTAACGATCTATTACAAAAATGACCAAAAATGGTTCATTTATTTTTAAACTTCTGCTGCATTTCTAACTATAAACCACAAGTTGAAAATATTGAGCAATATTTTTCAGAAGAAAATTTATTTTTTTAAACATTTGTGTCTATTTTAATCTAATTTTTCTCTTTTACTGTATTGATTTGCAATTGAGAATCAGTGGCTCCCGGTGGTATAGAGGACTATGTAAATTATTTCCTGGCAGGCCTTGGTAGCACATATGCTTCTTCTAAGAATAACTAAGAAGCAATCTGCTGATGAATATAGTTTATATCCTTGCATCCAAGTCCTTCAGGAACATTCAATATCTGTGCCACCTAAATAGAACAAATACTCTGACTCCCAGCTACTCATTCTCGTTTCTCTTATATGCCATTAAAAATCTGTAGGACATAGGTGTATTTAAAATAAAAATAAATTGCTTATATTTGTTTTGTACAATACAATAATTTTAAACCAAGTATGAGTGGTTTTTAAATATCCACAGAGAAATTAACTTAATCTTAACAATAAAACTTAATAGTAAAGCTACTAAAATTTTCTGTTCACATAAATTAAACAAAAATGAATGAAAATATTACCCTATAAAGCTGAAAGAACACCAGCTAACTTCACCTTGAATATTATCTTAATTTATGTTTGTCATAGCAATGGAAATCATAACTTTAAGAAGAAAATGTTTTATGGATCTCTTAAAAACCATTTGATGAACAAATATTTGTCCAGCAAATTAAGGTGATTTTATTAGACATATTTAACCATGTATCACTAAATGGCATTTTCAAAATCACAAGAAGTAGCAGCATCTTATTTATGAGGGCCTCAGTTTGCCTTAAGATAAAAATTTTTATTAGTATATTTTTTTACACAGAGGTGCTATGTCTATCACATAGGTTCTTTTCTTTCATTTCTAAAGATTTTAGAACTTCAGAGAATAAAACATCCTCTCAGCACATCTGGTAGATTATCCATTTGTACTGTCTTCTCCAACAATGAGTACAGATGTGCATTTCTTCTCATCATAGTTTTAGTAAGATTTTTATACATTTCCTCTAAAATTCCACTTTTAGTTTAATGAAATAGTTCATAAATCTTATTAGCACTTAAAATATACATAGTATCTACAGTTGTATCTTCTTTCTTTATATCTAATGTCAAGAATTTGTACCACCTTCTCATATTTTTTTTCACCATCTCTGCCAGGCATTTATAAATTGTATCAGTGTTTCTAAGAGATGACATTTTGGCTTTGTAAAATTTTATATTACATATTTGTTTTCTCTTTTACTTTTTATTACAACTGTAATGAAATAAAATTGAAGTACACTAATTAAAAAAATTTTAAAAGCATATTTAAAAGCATATTTAAAAAGCAAATTTGATCACTTTTAGTATATGTACATATACACCTATGAAGTAATTGCCACATTCAAGATAACCATTTTTTCACCTCCACATGTTTCCTCCTGGACCTTTGTGAAACCCATTTCTTCCTCCATCCCCATCCCATACTATCACTGTTCTAATTTCTGTTAAACTACAAATTTCTTTTGTGGTTTTTGTTTTTTTGTGTTTTGTTTTGTTTTTTTGGCCTGGCTTATTTCACACAGAATACTTATTTTTGAGATTCATCCATGTTGTTGCCTGTATCGGTAATTCATTCCTTTTGTTGCTGAATAATATTCTATTTTATTGGTAAATCACAGTTTATTCCTTTAATCTTTCTATGTTCTGATATTTAAGATCATGTCTTATAACCAATATACAGTTGGGTTCATCTTAATCCAATATTACAATCTTGTTATTATTACTATTTCCTTTGTTTTTTAAATTTACCATTTTACTATTTTTCTAATTAACTCTTCTTTTCTTTTTCTTTTTTTCCTTTTTTTTTGATAAATTATACACTTTTTATTACTCCAAGTTTCCTTTCTATTGGTTTGCTAGTTTTATATACATAAAAAAATCTTAATGATAGGTTTCCTGGAGATTATACCATGCCATTTATGCTTGATATATTGATTATGATTAATATTTTTCCAGCTACCTATTCACCTGACTTTCTATGTGTATTCCTACTGATTTATACCTTTCATTCCTCTTCATTTATTCCTTCCTCAATCTCTGAGCTTCCTTCTAGTGTTCTTTTCCTTCTACTTGAAGAATGTCATTTAGAACTTTGTCTGGGTCTGCTGAAGGAGAATGGTCTAAGCTTTGATTTTTGAAAATGTCTTTGCTTCTCCCTTTTTTGGAAGGCTATTTTTACTAATTCTTGAATTTTAGGTTAGGAGCTATTTTTTTCAACCTTTAAACATGTCATTATATTATCACTGACTTCATTTGGGTTCTTCTATTGATAAGTCACCTGTCAGTCTCCATGTTGCATCTTTACCAGTAATACAATTAATTATTGCCAGATTTGGGTGCTTTATAGATTTTTTATTTGTCTTCATTTTTAGTACATCCCCAGTGATGTGCCTAACTATGATATTCTTTATGTTCACAAAGCTTTGAAGCTTTGGTATCTGTGATTTGATGTCCTTAATTGTTTTTAGAAAATTCTTTGTGATTATCTTTTCAAATATTGCTTCTTTTGCAGGACTTTCCCAACTTCCTTTAGACTACACATATCTCATATGTAACATATGCCCCTTTCTCCATTTTTCATCCTTTGTCTCTGTTTCCATCTGGATATCTTCTTCTGACCCATGCTTTGTTCACTACTTCCCTTTTCAACTTTGTCTAATCTGCTGGTGAACACACCTATTGGTATTCATTTTAATTCTTATATCTTTCACTTCTAGGACCTTCTGGTTGGTTTTTATAGTTCCCAGTTTTCTGTGCAAGCTTCCATATTTCCATTTAATCTTGTCAGTAGAAACATTAACTATAGCTATTTTAAAGTATAGCTCACTGAATCACTGCCTGCTTAAACTCCATCATGATTTTCCAATTACACACACACACACAAGCCAGAATCTTTTCCTTGGCTTAGATGGCCATGTGTGATTCTTCAACTGCATCTATTATGACATTCCCCAATGCCTATTCTTTATGCTGTGTATGACTTGGTAGCTGCCCTAATCTTTTCCTCAAATTAAGTCTTCCTCTTCCTCAATATTTTTGCATCTTTCATGTATCATATTATTAGTGACTCCTCTTAGACCACTGTCAATATTTGCCATTCCCCCTTTCCAGCCCACTCCTCATTTATGATGACATTGACTATATTTTCTTCCCGTTGTAAATCCAAGCCCGAACACATTACTTGGCACATGATAGCCATTACATACTTGTGAATTGATTCAGTAAATGAAAGCTATATTTCTCTTGTTTATCTGTTCTCTTAATAGTAAAAGGATGAAAACATCCAGTTCTTCACTTTATCTCATTCATCTTTTTATCTCCCAGAGCACTTAGAATATATTATGTGATTGTGTAATACATTTGACAAATTGAGTTGAACTGTACAATGCTCATGGCTATAAAATTCATAGAGAATATGAATAGATACATGGTATAGATATGGAGACATATATCTATATTATATATATATGAACTATATGATCATACCTATTACTGTGACAAAACTATTACTAACATTCTTAAATACTTACATGATTTTAACAAAGTAGTGAATTGACTTTTCCCTGATTTTCAACAATAACTTTTTCTACAATTTTGAATATCTATAATTATGGTAACAAAAACATAGTTTGACCATGATCCAAATACAGAAGCAGAGAGGAGATGTTTGATTTGTAAGAATTATTTTAAGATGCTATTTTCAAACCAGTTTATTTTTAATATATATCAAATATTTCTTTAAAACACCTACAAAAATTACTTAAATAATTAATAATTTCCCTTTGTCCAAGAGGGGGGTCAAGCTGGCAATTTCTGATACTGACTCTCCCAACATTTCCTGTGAACTTAAAAGAAAAAAGTGAAACCAGAATGGCACCAAAAACTAAGACTTGAAAAGCAACCTGGTACTAAAATCTAGATGGAACTTCTATTTAACAAAAACATACCAAGGAGTTTGGCTTGCACAAATCTGGCTTATACATTTTCTGCAACATAGTGGCCTACTCGCCAAGAAGTAGGTAGATGGAAATTTTCACTATTCTCTTTCTCTAGATGTCATCTTAGAATAGATATATTTGGCTGATTGTCCTAGACTCTGGGTCTGGAGTTCTCTCTTGTCCAGCAAGACAGCAGGACGCAGGATTGAAAATGCAAGAGAGGCTAATGTCTGGAAGGAGACAAGAGCCCTGAGTAAGGGTCCTTGGTCCATTTTTATTAAGATCAGAAGGCTTACAAGTGTGATGGATGTGCACAAAGAGACAATGAAACCGTGTACGTTAACTCATAGGCATGAGGAAAGGGGGTTTTGAAGATATGCAGTGTTAGGGGTTTGGATCAATACAAAACAAAATTCTGGTGCTACGTGGAAGGTTGTTTACATTAAACATGAGGAGCCACCTGTTTACCTGAACTGGCCTAGGGCACAGAAGGACAGAGCATGCTACCTCAGGGTCAACAAGGCACCTTTCTTTTGCTAATTAGCTCCCCTCTGGGCAACTTCACCCTGCTGTGGCTGAAAGTCCTGTTTTCCTATTTACCTATTTTTGTCCTTCCTTCCTGTGAAAGCTGCTTTCTGCTATTGCACTAAATTGTGGGGCATTTCCGCCTTGAATACTTAATCTTGTTTACCTCATCTCAGATGTTTTCATCCCGACATTCCTTATTCCTATATCTTTGTCCTATACTGGGGGCCTTAGCCCCATTTACCTAACCTAATCTTGTTTACCCAAACTTGTGTGTGTACATCCTATGGTTTTGTAATTCTTCATGCCTTCTTAACCCATCGGTGCAAGCTCAGGAAATTCCTAAGCGTATTCCCCATAGCTTATGTATACCAAGGAGATGACTGCCTCTCCTATTTAAAACTGCATGAATTGCAGAAAGAATGGGTTTACACTTGCACTCACCTACACCACAGTATTACTTTACTATTCTGTTTCTCTTCAGATACTGTGCTTGTGAATGAATGGTGAGGAAATTTGCCAGAAATGGCATACTACACTTTTAGAGGGTGGTCAGCTTAAGTGAGGGAAGAGACAGAAACCTGGTAGCAGCACAGTATGATGGGAGTGATAAATTTTTACCTATTGGACTGGCTCAACGCGCCCAAGAGCCTTGTCATGTGGACAGCAGGGGATTCCATCCGATTAGTCAGGGCATAGCAGTGAATGCCACTAGACACTGGAAAACCTGAGTACTGTCTAACAATAACAACCATTGTCCATTCCATCTTAGGAGTGAGGATCTAGCAGAATGATGCTAATAACCACAAAATGGAGACTAAGCTGGAATAAGAGTATTACTGACATAAAACAGGTTTGTTGGGAAACACCAGAGCTGAGATGCAAAGGCAAAGATGAATATGAAGCTTGTTGAAATAAGGTGAAGCTTCATGGATAAAAGAATACACTCTCAAAATTAAAACCTGCTTTCGGAGGTAATAAATAACAGTACTGATGTAGGAAAAAAAGAATCAAATATTACAGAATATAAACAACCAAAAACACCTCAACCAGAAGACGGAGGGAAGATAGTAAGTTTAAACAGTAATAAAGAATAGTGTCCATAGGAAGGCAATTGAATAGATTCTAACCTAAAATTAATTATTTATGTCTTAAGGAAGAAGCCAAAACACTTAAATAGAGTAAGTATTTAAAACATAATTGAAGAAAACATCCTGGAGGTGAAACATGCCAAACTGCACAGATGAAAAATGTTCACCATGGTTTAGGCAAAATTAATACAGAAACTAATGACAATCCTGAAAAAGAAATTTAATAACAAAATAAGAGAAAATAAACTATAGGTTTGCAGACAGAAAATAAACTAAGAGATCTGACTAAAAACCAAAAATCAAACTGGCTTAATGCTTCTCTCCAACCCTAAATGTTAGTACACCATGGTCAACATGTATAGCATTTTGAAGACAAAGCATCTTAACCCATGAATGACATTTTTAGCCAAACTGCTATTTATGTAAAACAGAGAGTAAGATACTCTCATAAATACAAGGAATTAAAAATATACCAACCATAAATTCTTTCAGAAAATAACACCATCAAAGACTTCACCAGCCATTCATGAAGTATATAAAAATTAAAAATTGAAGAATAGGGATTTGTGGTACAAATTGTTAGTAGCATTCACTAAAATCATTTAAATAGTAATTCAAGATTGTGAATATATAAAAACAGTTTTTGAAAGGAAACCTCAAGTTGTAAAAGCATCATTTAATAAGAATAATTCAATCTATAATTCAATCTATAATTCAAGATGTATAAAAAAGATGAAAATTGAAAATGCAGGGAGGGCAGATATTTTATTTTAAAAAGCCAATAATATTCTATTACACGGGGAGATGTCAGAAGACACTGTTTTATTTTTTTGATACTGTCTTATTTTGACTTGGGTAATTAAAAATTTTCATATTAAGGCATTTATAAAAAGATGAATTATTTCAAACATTCAGGAAAGCATACAGAGTGATAAAATATCCATGTACCTACCACCCAGATTAAAGAGATCTTGTTATCGATGCTTCACATCTCTTCTCCCCCCCTCCCCATTTTATTATTTTCTTAAACAAAAAAATACCATGAAGCAGATCATGGCACTTATTCCCCTCCCACCTGTTCAATCACCCCACTTTCTAGTTTCCACCACAATCCTGAAGTGTATCCTGCCTGTTTTGTTTCTATGGTTACCAAACATGTTTTCATCTTTCACCAAAGTGGAAAACTGATTTATGTGTTTTAAAATTCTACAGAATGTATCATGATTTACGTATCATTTTAAAACAATATTGAGTGAAAAATGCAAACTGCAGAATTATGGAAATCCTACAGCAGTTAAAATGAATGAACTTGATTTATATGTACTAACATCAATGAATCTTTTTTTTTCATAAATGAATCTGAAAAACATATTATACAGCATAAAAGCTGGGTTTTGTAATAATCTAGTGTTGATACATATAAATCAAATTTAATAACTCTTGCAGCTGTGTGGCTTTCTGCCATATAAATATACCACAATTTATTCATCTACTTTTTTATTAAAGGATATTTAGCTTGTTTCCAGCTATTTCCTATTACAGGTAATTATATAATGGACATCTTTGTACATATCTCTTTGTGTGATTACATGAATGATTCTTTAGAGTATATACCTAATAGAGGAAGTGTTGGAACACTGAGCATGTACATTTTCAGCTTTTATAGGTATTTTCAAATTATGCTCCAAAGGTGCTGTACTGGTTTACACCAGTTATATATGAGAAGTCCTACGTATGCATTTACTCACATTCTCATAATACTCTGCAGTGCCAGACTTTTATTTTTTATTTTTTTTAATATTTATTTATTTATTTATTTATTTATTTATTTATTTATTGTGAGAAAAAGAGAGAGAGTGCATGTGGGAGGGGCAGACAGCGAGGAAGAGAGAGGATCCCAAGCAGGTTCTGTACTGTCCGTTCAGGGACTGCAGAGCTCAATCTCACCAACCATGAGATAATGATCTGAGCTGAATCAAGCGTCGGACACTTAAGGACTGAGCTACCCAGGTGCCCTGTGCATTGTCAGACTTTAAACATTTGCCTCTCCCTCACTGCGGGGTGAAGTTCAATATCTTTTCATGTGTTTAGCCATTTTAGTTGATGTTCATGTTTATTCTTCTGTAATTCATATGTATGTGTAAAATATATATCATATGTATCATATATATATTGTATGTATTTGCCATTTTAAATTGGTGTGTTTGTTGTTGTTTTTTTAAATATAGCTTCCAGGAGTTTTTCTATGATCTGGATATCCCAAATTTATCTGTTATATATTTTGAAAATATCTTTCTGCTGTTAATATATTTTCACCATTTCTCTTATTTCTGTTTTATTTATTACTGCATTCTCTTTGTAATCCATGTTTTCTTGTCTTGTTTGATAAATGTGTCTGTACTCCAAAGTCACAAATATTTTTCTACATTTTCTTCTAGAATTTTTAATTTGTGCTTTACATTTAAGTCTTTAATTAGGGAAACCATGTGTCCCATTCTGCTAAACAGGGTCTCAAGTGTTTTAGAATTTATCCAAGATATTTCACTGTATAATGAAATATTGTGATTAATAGTTACATTAAAATAACCCATTATTTCCTTAGCAGACTTCCTCTTTAGATTTCCAACTTCTGCCAGGGTCTTGTCTGATAAGTCTTTTCTACTGTAGCAATGGAGTTCAAACTTTGAGTCATAATTAAATCCAAGAGATGGCCAATGATTACCCTTCTCTATTCCCAACCTTTTCCAGGTATAATGTTAGCAATTTCTCCTTTTCAAGGATAGTGTACAATGAGTGCTCTCCAATGTGAAGAAACAGGAACAACTTGCTCCCAGTGTTTTGTGTTTGTAAAAGTATTACTCTCCATCATCTTGCCAGCTACTTGGTGCAGCAGCCAGGTGTGCAATGGCCTGTGAGACCCAGTATCTCCACACTGCTATATAATAGGAGTTTATGAAATATACATATGGGAGACAGAGGTTGAGCAATTTTGCTCTGGTACATATTGAGAGTAGTCTGAATTCTCTTGCTTAAGTGGCTTTATAATATATCACATATTACAAATCTACAGTATTTGTTTATTGTTTGGTCATGCTTTTTAATTTTGCAATAAACCCTTTTGCATCAGTGAGCTGGGTATAAAAAGTGCATGTTTAATAAAAAAATAAGTATTAATTCCTATTTCTCAATAAAGTTGATGAAGACACATGATTTGAAGGACTATGGAGGCCCTAGTAATAACATCAACCACAAGAAAAACAGAAGATATAAATCTATTGAAGTATCAGTATCTACTTCAAAATGAGCAGTTAATTGGAGAAGATTAAAGATGATAATTTAAGATATGTAGATGCAGAAGGTGGATGATGTACAACTCTGTGAACACTGACTTTTCCCTTAGATCAAACGATTACTCTTCTAAATTAATTTCACTCATGTTCAAGCCAAGTTGTTTTCATGTTATGTGTGAAAAGTACATCAATATAACTGTTAATGTGTTACTTTAACTGGCAGAAGTAAAATATTAAAGAATTAAATGATAAGAGTTTTTTTTTCTTTCCAGTGTTATCAAATGCCTTAAATAGAAGATCACTTAATTCAACTTGAACCACATCTTAATTTTTCATCTTGTTAGTGAAATCAAAGTGAAGTTTTTGGAAATTCATTCTATCTGAGGCAAACAACAGATCTTACTTATATTCCTATTATGAATGCAGTTAAAATAATAAGCAGTGAATATAAGATTATTTATTTTGTGATAATAACATAAATAAAAATATTTCTGGAGCACAGAATAATGTAAAAAAAGTTATTATTAAATTAAGCACACTGTTCGTAGGAATGTAAAAGGGTGCAGCCTCTATAGAAAACAGTATGAAGGTTTCTCAGACATTAAGTATAGAACTACCACATGATGCAGCAATTCCGTTTCTGAAAATAATCTGAAAATAATGCGAAAACTAACTCAAAAAAGTATCTACAGTATCATATTCACTCTAGCATCATTTGCAATAGCTAAGATACAGAAACAGCTGAAGTGTCCATCAACAGATGAATGGATGAAGAAAATGTGGTGTATACAATGAAATACCCTTTAGACTTAAAAAGGAAGGAAACCTTGCCATATGTAATAACATGGATGAAGCTGGAAGACATTATGCTAAATGAACTAAGCCAGTTACAAAAGTCACAAAAGCAAAAAAACAAAACAAAATGAAAAACTGCATGATGCCACTTATATAAAGTATCTAAAATAGTCAAACTCATAGACAGTAGAATGGTGGTTGCCAAGGACTGACTGAGAGGGGAAAACAGAGAGGTGCTATTTGACTGGTGTCAAGTTTCAGATACACAAGATGAAATTCTACAGATCTGTTGTACCACTTAATGCCTATAGTTAATAATACTTAAAAATCGGTTGACCAGATGCCATATTGTGTTCTTACTACAATAAAAGAAGCTTATAAAAACATTAAAAATACACTTACAATTAGTTGTAGTGCAACAGTAAATGAATCACAAAATGTGATGAAGTCAATATTGAATAAAGCAACACTTCATACATAATTTATCTCACTGTTAACCATCATAAAATGAATTTTATAGGTATTAAAGCTTTAAATATCTACTTTCTGAACAAACTAGATGTCCTAAAATTGGGGGGGGTGGGGGATTTAATATGAATTTGATATAAAATTTAATATGAATTTGTCTTGTAAAGTTTGGCTATATTTTATTCAAAATTCTTTGGAAATCTTCAAAGTATTCCACAAAACGAATGCTAAACTTTAGGTTCTGATGATATAGGTAGATTAAAACTTCTAAAAACAGAGCTTGCAAAGAAGCTCATCTTTATAAGACCTATGGAGTACTCATTGAAAGAAATGTGACCTCCAATGGCATATAAGATTTATTTTTTCAATATATGAAATTTATTGTCAAATTGGTTTCCATACAACACCCAGTGCTCATCCCAAAAGGTGCCCTCCTCAATACCCATCCCCCACCCTCCCCCTCCCTCCCACCCCCATCAACCCTCAGTTTGTTCTCAGTTTTTTAAGAGTCTCTTATGCTTTGGCTCTCTCCCACTCTAACCTCTTTTTTTTTTTCTTCCCCTCCCCCATGGGTTTCTGTTAAGTTTCTCAGGATCCACATAAGAGTGAAAACATATGGTATCTGTCTTTCTCTGTATGGCTTATTTCACTTAGCATCACACTCTCCAGTTCCATCCATGTTGCTACAAAGGGCCATATTTCATTCTTTCTCATTGCCACGTAGTATTCCATTGTGTATATAAACCACAATTTCTTTATGCATTCATCAGTTGATGGACAGTTAGGCTCTTTCCATAATTTGGCTATTGTTGAGAGTGCTGCTATAAACATTGGGGTACAAGTGCCCTGTGCATCAGCACTCCTGTATCCCTTGGGTAAATTCCTAGCAGTGCTACTGCTGGGTCATAGGGTAGGTCTATTTTTAATTTTCTGAGGAACCTCCACACTGTTTTCCAGAGTGGCTGTACCAATTTGCATTCCCACCAACAGTGCAAGAGGGTTCCCATTTCTCCACATCCTCTCCAGCATCTATAGTCTCCTGATTTGTTCATTTTGGCCACTCTGACTGGTGTGAGGTGATATCTGAGTGTGGTTTTGATTTGTATTTCCCTGATAAGGAGCGAAGTTGAGCACATATAAGATTTATTTTTGAAATATCTTTAATTATTCTGATTTGTGGGAAGAATATTTTGATGAAGCACCTTTAAAAAAATAGATACCATTATATTCTCTGGGAATGAAATAAAATTGATAAAATCTATAATTGTGAAAATCTTAATTTGCTGAAAAATTCAGAATATTCGTCAATTTAAACAACTTATTTCATAATTTAAAAGGTGTTTGTCATGCAGCTACTCCAAATGGAGGTAAAAAAAAAATAGCATGAAAATACTCAGGCTAAAATTTTTTTATATTGTAATGAAAAAAAAAAAGAAAGTAGTTATTTTGTTGATCATATAAGCTAAACCAATGAATATACAAAACTGGGCTTATTGTATGTGCTAGGCAAGGGACATCATTTTGACAGCGTTTCAGTCTGTCTTAAATGGGGAAGTTAGGAAAGGGTTTCAGGAACTGGAGTTAGTTATGGATGGTTTTATGGCAGAAGTGAGCAAGCACGGTCTAGGCAAAGATTTGTCAGATTTATAAATAAGCAACTTGCTGGAATAGTCAGTGGCCTTTGAAATATAAGGATCTGTGAGCTATTAGTGCTACTGTTATCTTAGCTTGATACATGAGTCCTAAAATGCTACAACATTGTATTTGCACTTAAATTGTGTTGCAGTGTATCTGTTTGCAAGTCACAGTTGTTTTTTTCTTTCTTTCTCTTTCTTTTCTCTCTTTCTTCCTCTCTCTCTCTCTCTCTTTAATGTTTCTTTATTTTTGAGAGAGGAAGAGAGAGAGACAGAGTGCAAGCGGGGGAGAGCAGAGAGAGAGGGAGACACAGAATCGGAAGCAGGCTCCAGGCTCCAAGCTGTCAGCACAGAGCCCAATGCAGGGCTCGAGCCCACAAACCTTGAGATCATGACCTGAGCCAAAGCTGGATGCTTAACTGACTGAGCCACCCAGGTGCCCCTCTTTCTTTCATTGTCATGTTCTGCTTCAAGTTTCATTTCCATACCAATAAATATACTTCTACACACACACACACACAAAATTCTGACAGAATAACATTCTAAATGTTTGAATAAA
Source organism: Panthera onca (assembly GCF_046562875.1). Lineage (NCBI taxonomy): Eukaryota > Metazoa > Chordata > Mammalia > Carnivora > Felidae > Panthera > Panthera onca. The sequence continues at coordinate 132,033,096 of NC_138340.1, read as the reverse complement.
CCATAACTTATTTAACCAATCCACTATTATTGAGCACACAGGTGATTTTCATTTTGTTAATGTTATACAATGTTTATCCTTGTACATATATCAGTGAGCATTTGCCCAGTTATTTCCTTAAGATAAATTTTTAGAATTTGGATTGCTGGTCAAAGAAAGGAATTTAAAAAAAGGTTTCTGATAAAAATGATCAAAGTACTCTACAGAGGCTCTGTCAGCTGTGTATTGGCTTTTTGGTTTCTCTCTATCAGATCAAGACTAACTCATTCATTTATTAATTTAACAAATATTCTTTTAATGCCTATTACGTGCCAGGTACTAAGTAATACTGGTGTTTATGATTTATACAGTCCCAGTCTTAATGAATCATGATAGTAGAGAAGTTGGAAGGGCTTAACATGTGCCCTTAGAATGTGGTGGCTCCACTGCACTCAGTGAAGTGTGGAGAGGTCTGGCTAGAGCTGCCAATAACGCAGGAGATGGAGAGAACCACACAATGAGCAGCTGGCACTTCTACTGGTTAGCGCAGGGGGTTTGATATTTCCTGTGAGCCATACAGACACTGAAGAAGGCCAAGAGCTGTCTCAAGGATTGCTTGCATGGCTAAAAGGAATATAACAACAACAACAAAAAAGACTGGAGGAAAACTACCAGAGGTGGGAGCAAAGCTAGGATGGGAGTAGGAGTTGTATAAACTCAGGAGAGTGACTGTGTGCTTCAGGGAATGGCATAAAACAGTACAAAGCCTGCAAAGGGAATCTCAGAAGAATCCACAACAATATCTCTTGAAAGAGAGTTGGCTTGTGGATGCCTGACATGAAAGAAGGTACCACCAGCCAAGTTACAGCAGCCTCTGTCTCTGCCCACTCCCCCCCACCCCCCACGAGGCTGGAAGAGCAATGTGGGGAGAAGTGAAAAGGTGACCATGCCCCCATTCTTCACTGCATGTCACCGACCTGAAAGTCGGCCTGAGTTGGGGAGGAAAACAGTTTTGAATTAAATGAAAGTTTGAAATTTTAATTTCGTTGAGTCTAAAATTTTTGTTACCTGAAGTTGAGGTGATTTCCATAGCTGGGAATGAATTTAAAGCTACAGAATCTGCCTGCGGTATAGCCAAAGGGCAGTGAAAGAGATCTAGCAGAAGACATCTGATGGCAGTAAATAGGTAGAAATAAAGCTGTTTTACAATTGTATTTTAACAAGTTGAGTCTGTGCAATAAACTGGTTAAATAGGCAATTACAGTAAGATCAACAATCGCTACTGAAGTAAAGTCAGCTTTGTCAGCTATATATAATCAGCTATACAAGCAGGGTACTAACCTGGACTTCAAAGCCCATGAAGGGTCCTGTGAAATGTAATTTTGCAATTTAATTGAAAATTGAAAATGCAATTGAAAGCAGCCTGACTGTAGGAACTGGCTACTTTTATAGTAGATAGTGAACACGCCTCTTCTTTTTTCTGGGAAGTGACCAGCAAAGCAGGAGTGAGAAATGTAGTTCTTCAATGTAACATCCACATTCAAGAATTTCCAGATGCTTGGGTCCAGTTAACAGGAATAGATTAGGCCACTCACTTTCTTTGTTACCCTGACTGTGTTTCTACAATAAAATGAAAAAATGCATCATAAGCCACCTACTTCTGTAACTCTTTCATCCTAGTGTGGTAAATAGGATATGAGCAAAGAATTACAAAAAAAAAAAAAAAAAAAAAAAAAATGCTGGAGGAATGAACAGCAACTAGAAAATGAAGGCATTGAGACCCATATTTAAAGAATGCAGATGTTATCTTGAAGACCACAGGAGTCATTAGAAGATTTTAAGCATGGGAGTTGCCCTGATTACAATGAGAAAGTTGGAGAAAATATCAGAGGCAGAATGACCACTTAGGAGGTCATAGCAATAATGTGATTGAGAAATTAAGAGAATCTAATGTAAGGATATAACTGTGCCTACAATTGGAAGTAGAATCGCCAGGAACCTACGTGGCTAGCTAGAGATGGAGAATGCTTATAAGGCAACACTTGGCAGCAGGGTGCTTGAGGGGGTTCTGCTACACCTTACTCATCCCATGGCACAGAGTCAACAAAAACCACAAGGAGAAAGCCACACATTAATTTTTAACATAGTAATTCCTTCCACTTGTAAATATAGCCATATGGTGCCCTGGAATTTGACACAACAGAGTAGTATCCTTCTGTTGAGAGGATTAAGAAGAGGAAAAAGGGAAGATCTGGGAGAGCGAAAGAGGGTGTTTGAGGAAGGAAGTATGATGAGAGGGAGCTGTTTGGGAGCATTGCTTTCCCTGTGGTTCTCTGTTAATCCTTTCAATTACCTGCTTAGATCAAGTTTAAACCAGTTTCCAGGATATGAAACCTGGAATCATGTCATGACCAATTTTGTATTAAATTCTCTACTAGATTTTCTTCAACATCATAAGATATTCCTGGGAAAGGGGGTGGGTAGGGCTGTATGCACTGTGGGTGTGGTATGATCATGCTGTCAGAAGAGACCTCAGAGTAGAGGTCACAGTAGTCTGAGGTACTGATATCTGTCAGCAATGACCTGTGATGTTCTGCAGGTCTGTGATATAGGAGGAAGGAAGATGGTGAAAGGCATTGATAAAAGGGGCTTGTACTTGGATCCAAACATTGGCACTAAGTTTTGACCCTAATAGCAATGGCCACTTTATTATCTTTTTTAGAGACTCCATGAATTAAGCAAAAATTGTGGAGCGTGAGTGGATAGTTCAGGGTCCCTTGACTGTGAGTGTGCTCATTGATGAAAAAGGCAGGTTCCAGTCCTGTCACCTCAGCTCCAGATGCTATAGCCCATGTAAGTTGAAGGGCCAAGTTCAGGCTGGAAATGGTTAGGTTTGTTTCTTTAGTTTGTAGATAGACTATAAGCACTATTGGATGGGATTACATGCATTAATCACTCAGGATTCTGTGGGTACCTAAGAGCACTAACAGAAGGCTGATGCTGGCCCTGAGATTAAAAAAAAAAAATGCTCTTTTACTGTTTGTTTGTTTTTTTTTTTGGAAATATGGAATGCCTCATGAATTTGCATGTTATCCTCATGCAGAGGCCATGTTAATGTTCTCTGTATCATTTCAATTTTAGTATATGTGCTGCTGAAGTGAGCATCTCTTTCACTTTTTAATCAAGAAGTTGATTGGCTTTGTTGTCTTCATTTGGTTTTTTGACTTTCAGGCGCAATTGAAAAAAGTCAAAATATGTTTATGGCTCATTTTCAATGAATGAGAACAATGAACTTAAGTATTTCACCCTAATTTATCTATCTATCTATCTATCTATCTATCTATCCATCTATCGAGAGAGAGAGTGGGGGGGAGAGAGAGAGAGAGAGAGAGAGAGAGAGAGAAAGTGAGCACACTGGAGTGGGAGAGGGGCCATGGAGAGGGAGAGAGAATCTCAAGCAGGCTCTATGCCCACTCTCATCATCATGAGATCCTGGCCTGAGCTGAAATCAAGAGTTGGATGCTTAGCCAACTGAACCACTCAGGTGACCCTTTTATTTTATATTTTATTTAAAATTATATATTTACATAAGCATAGATAAGTTTTTTGGTGTGAATTTTAAATTTGATAAAAGAAGGAATCAAATCTTTTTATTCTGCAAAGCTGATTATATAAACCTCATATTAAACTTATAATTTCATTGTTTGCAAGGAAGCAGCTCACACTGAAGCTCCTATTGTTTTTATTTCTTTGCCAACTAAAAGTAAACAGGTTCTGGAATTATTTTTAGGTGCAATTTGCACATCCTGAAAAACAGTGACTAAGGAAAACATGCATGAACAAGCAAACAACAACAACAAACAAGCATGAAATAAGATTTCAATACTCCAGAAGTAAACTATCTCACAGGTCTTAGTTCATGACTTTTCTAATCATCACCTCTGCCAATAAAATCTTTTATTAGTCATTATCATTACATTATACCTTATATGTCTTCAAATATGAACAGTTTTAAAGTCTCTGAACTCTATCCTTCACACTTTACATATTCTTTTCTTTGGGACATCACATTATTTAATTCAAGAAAGAGTCACTTTGAACTTTATTATGAGCATACAGAGCTGTGATTCATGACTCATGAATCAAAATTCTAGGATCCTCTAACTGAGCTGTATAAAATCTTAAAACATCCCAAGATAATATCGTATGTTGCCAATTGGTTGAGGAGTGCCTTATTGATATTTTCATTCTACTTCTCCAGTCTGTCTACAGTGCCTTTTGCAATGGTTAAATTTATTGTTAAAAGTGTCCATGGATACCCACCAATAATAGGAAAACACATAGAATTTGGGGGAAAAACGGTAATATAACTGCTAGGTATGTTTTTATGTCTGATTGCATATTCTTTTCTGTCTGTAAATGTTATTGTAGGCTTATTATATTCTCAGTGGTTCACTAGGTTATATGTATGTGCATAAGAAATTAAAGACATGACATTGATCCTTCAATTGTTTAATATTTTATTTGCATAGACGAATACACAAGGATAACTATGTACAGTGACATATGTTGATATGTATATTATATCAACATTTAGGTTGAATGTTATGCATTACAGGTGTAGGCACTGATAAGAACGAATGATCAATGAGGGCAAGAGAAATGAAAGGAGGCTTCATTAAGAAAGTGAAGCTTGGGATGCCTGGGTGGCTCAGTCAGTTTAGCATCCAACTTCGGCTCAGGTCATGATCTCACAATTCGTGAGTTCAAGCCCCGCATTGGGCTCTGTGCTAGCAGCTCAGTGCCTGGAGCCTGCTTCAAATTCTGTCTCCCTCTCTTCTGCCCCTCCCCCACTCGCACTCTGTCACTCTGTTTCAAAAAAAACTAAAGCAAAAACAAACAAAGAAACCAAGGCTTAAAATTGACTTTGAGGAATGGATAGAATTTATGCAAGCAGAGTGACAATGGTTTATCAAGCAAGGAATCAAGCAAGTGCAAGGTGCTTTTATGGAGAGGCAAAGAAACCAGTCCACCTGTGGGGATGACAGTTATAGGCATGGTGGGAAATAACATCTAGAAGAATGAGGTCACATGTCCATATTGCTGCTAGCTCTGAAAAACAGGACTGAATACATTCTTTTCATCATTCAACTCAATAGACATTATGTACCTATGAGATAGGGCAATGTGTTAGGCAAAGGGAATATATGTGAGACAATGTGGGGGAAATGGTTAAGTAGTATGGCAGAATCAAAATGGTGTGTAGAACAGTTTTGCAAAATTAGCCTGCAGAAAATAGATATTTATTAAGAAATCATCACATAGAGCAAGTTTCTAGAAGGAACAAAAACATTTTAGAGTCTCAAGTAATGCACTGTACTAATCAGGATGATTTGTCATTTTTAGACCATATGAAGGTTCTCTAACAATTTATTCTCACTTCTGAATCATCCCTGCTCTCAGACTGCTCTCACTTGCTGATTTGTATGGAGTGAGTTATGCTCACAAATATATATTATGCTCGCAAATATATATTACTTTTCTTCTAGGGAAGGCTCCCTGGCCAACTATTTCTTTATCTTTGATTGTTCAGCTGTCATGTCTTCTCATTTTCTAATTTACATTTTCTCAAAAAAAAAAAAAAATAGAGGAGCATTCTCTTTCTATTGCTGAGCAAATTGTAAGTTTCTATTATGTTCAGGAATGTTTTTTTTTTCTTTTATATTACAAAGCTTTTCAAAACCGAGAAATAATGCAAACAAATGTATTTTCCACAGTCAGTGGAAGTAAGGATGAGGAAAGGGTGGAAGGGGTTAGAAAATATATTTACACAGCTGAAGCAAAAGTGCTTGAGATGCATAAAATATAAAGTAAGGAATCCAATCCTTCTTCAATTATATTTGTTAAGATCTTTTTCTTTTCTCATGAATAGAACTAGGAATGGAAGTGTAAGTTACAGAAATAGTGGAGCTATACCATTGCCCATGTTTTAGATATAAGTAGTAGTAAGTATGATTTCAGAAAGAATTTTCTCTGACATTCTTCAACAGTGCAAATATATCATGTATCAGGTTTCAATATTTCTTGATATTAACAGTGACCAACTGGGCATTTGTAGGTTTATTATAAGAAAATAAAATTTAAATGGCAGCCTAATAGCTACTGAGATACAACCTTAGAGGTTAGCAGGTGATGGGTTAATTTCTTACAGGAAAGAACTGCTTTCCATTTTTATTCACCTAGGGAGATGGGTCAGAGTAATTGGACAAGTCTGTAGTCCCTGGGCTTTGCAAGGGGCATAGGTGAGAATATAATTTGTGAAAATTGGAAGCTAATTATCTTCAGCAATGAAATAGTGACCAGATGTTTTCTTCTGCATAAAGTGAGAATTTGGGGACAGCTTAATAGTAAATAACACATTTTTAAAGGCTATACAATCCCCCAGATTATGCTGATTTGGGTTATAATTTCTAATTTGATTGAGATGTTCTTGTAAAATTTTTAAAAACTAGTAAAGTTAAACATCTAAAAATAACACACTTGCTTTAAAAATACTCTTTAGCTTTTAGTAATTTAGTAATCTCTGCATGAATGAACTATGAAATTGGTACCATTTTCATTGGCTAATTTATAAATTACTACCGCTGGATACTGCAAAATGAAAATAATTTTTGTTATACTCTTCAGGGTATTTTGTAGGAAAGAAGCAAAGGTGAAGCACCATTTCATTTAATGTTTGACCAAAAGGACCACTTAATGTGGCACTGTTACAGATCTTAAAGGAACTGGGTAAGTGAATTTTATAGCATAGTACAATGAGGAAACTTAGAATAACTTGAATATTCCTTTTCTAGTCATGTTGGTCATCTTAAATGGGCAGGGAATGAACAAAGACTTTTAAGAATAAGAGTTCCAGGCACCTGGGTGGCTGTTGGTTGAGCATGCAATTTGATTTCAGCTCGAGCCCAGGGTCATGGGATTGAGTCCTGGATTTGACTCCACACTGAGCATGAAGCCTGCTTAAGATTCTCTCTCTCCTGCCCTCCTCCCCCACTCACGCTCTCCCTCTCTCTAAAAAATTAAAAGAAAAAAAGACTAAGTTCCATTTAGGAAGGCAGAGAAGGAAAATAAAATTGACACATAAAATATCCTAAAATTAATATGTTTTATTTTTTATTTTTTTTAAATTTTTTAATGTTTTTATTTATTTTTGAGACAGAGAGAGACAGATCATGAGCAGGGGAGGGGCAGAGAGAGAGGGAGACACAGAATCTGAAGCAGGCTCCAGGCTCTGAGCTGTCAGCACAGAGCCCCACGCGGGGCTCGAACTCACGGGCTGTGAGATCATGACCTGAGCTAAAGTCGGATGCTTAACCAACTGAGCCACCCAGGCGCCCCAATCTAAGTGTTATAATTACATCTTTTATGAGTAAAAAATAACTAAATATATTTTGCAATAATTTGGCTTGAAAGTGACCAATTTGGGTGTAGTTATTAACTTTGTCCTATACCCATTAAAACAGTGATGTATCATTAAAAAAAATCAAAATCAGTTTTTGGGATCATAAAGGCCACCAAGTCTATTACTGATTGCTTTCCAAGTTGGAATTCTCTTCTCTGTCAATTTCTGTGTGACATTAATTAAATTTTTCTGACATTCACACATTTCAATTATCCATATAGGTGAATATGATGTTTAAAAATCCTGTTCTCATTAATATAAAACAAAATGTGAGTTCTGAAATGATTCATTAGCAGAGAGATTCAGGAATGGAAAAAGTACAAGCAGTGTTAGGGTCATGCGAACACATTTATATATCAAATATCAACTATTAATAATGCTTTTAAGGTTACTTTTATATAAATGAGGTACTGCCATGGAGGGAGACATACCAAAGTTCTCAAAAGATAATGAACTCCAAAATTCTTAGTCTAAAGGCTTAGTTTGCATTACCTAAATAAGTCAATAAGTGTACTACCAGTTCATTTGGCTTTCTAATTTGCAAAGTCTATATAAATGCTATTATCACTTCTTTTCACCTATTTGATTGGATATGATGTGATTGAATTAAGGAGGATTCAGCTTAATCATCACTTTCCTGGCTCTCTTGGCTTGTGGGTCCACATTTGCCTCAGTCTCTCACCCCTAAATGGAAGAAATCTAAATATCTTTGGTTTTATTACTCAATATTAAATCACAATTCTGTTGCATGTTTTATTCTTTCTTCCTTAGTTGCAATGATAGATTCTCCGTCTTATTCCTTGCAGATCTGCTTAGAACTTTGGATGTTGAAATTGTTCTTCATGGTTGTATTTTTGTATTATATACCCAATGCTACTTTGTATATTGAATATTTAAAAATCCATACATTACTGTCATAAATTCTATCCTTATTTTTATAGATGTCCCTTTATACTGTCTCTCATTTTATGCTATTTTCACAATATTTCTGTCTCATCTAGCAAAGGGGACAATTATTTTTTTAATGTTTATTTTTCAGAGAGAGACACAGCGTGAGTGGGGAAGGGACAGAAGAGAGGGAGACACAGAATCTGAAGCGGGTTCCAGGCTCTGAGCTGTCAGCACAGACCCTGACATCAGGCTCAAGCCCACAAACCGCGAGATCATGACTTGAGCTGAAGTCAGATAGATGCTTAACTGACTGAGCCACCCAGAAGCCCCACAAAGAGGACAATTATAAAACAAATATGCAAAATGCACAACTTTCCTACAAGCAACAGAACAACTAGTTAAAATACTAATGTAAAAGGTTAAAATATATCCATCATATAAAATAATAGCTTATTATCATTAATATATAAAAAGCACACTCATAATTTGAAAAAAGCCCAACCAAAAATAAGCAAAGAATAACAAAAGTAAGTGACAAAAGAAAAAATATAAAGCCACTAAAGATATGTTAAATTATGAACTGTTAGTTGGTGAGGGTTTTTTAAATGGTCAGTCTAATGTATTTCTTAGGAAAATGTAAATTGAGACAAATATTTTCTGAGGTGATTTGCAAAATATAACAAAAATCTTGAAAAGATCCATAAAATTTGATGAAATAATTCCATTTATGGATTTTTTTTGCTAAAGAAACCATGAATGCATACAAGGAATTCTGTATAAAAGCAAGAAAAATGTAAGTCTAAATACCCAAGAAAAAAGTATAGAATTAATACATAATATTGTAGTAGAGACTAGTACAACAGAGGAAAGGGCAGTAGAATCAGAATGCTTAAAATTAAATCTGAATTTCTCACTTATGAACTGTGCATCTTAGAGTCTTCATATAATCTTTATTTACCTTGGATTTGTCATCTATGAAATGTGAATAATCTCAAAATATTAAGAGGAATAATCTCAAAATATTGACAGGATTAATGAGATAATACTATAAGCACTTGGAACAATGTCTACCATGTAGAGGCACTCAGTAAAATTTATCTATTGCTGTTTGATGAAATATTATGAAGTCATAAAATCATGTTGTTAAATATTAGTAATATGAAAATTATGAGCATTATGTTAAGTAAATAAGTATGAATCATATAATATTTCAATATAATGAAGTCAATATTTTTGAACTATCTCCTAATAATGTTCCCTTCCTGTAGTCTAGTTTCTTTCCCAGCATCCCTTTTTCACTCATAACTTCAGAAAATGGGAGAGTGAATGCCACCAGAGAAACAGAAGCACAGGCATGTACTGATATGACAGAATTCCAGTTACCACAGTTTAGTTAGACAATACTAGCTCCCAAACCAATGTGGTTTAACTTTCAGTGATAATGGTATATTAACTGTGAGTAAGTGCATAAAGTATATACTCCACCACTAGTTCTGTAGTCCACAAATCACTATATAAATAATAGATATAAACTATGATCAGTGACCAATCACATAACTTCTTTCAAAGTCTGTTGATGATTTGTTATTGTGCAAATGTTAGTTCATGAACAGAGAGCAAAGCATGTAATTGTGTTGCCTCCTTGTGTCCAGATAATAAATCCATCTGACATAGCTTTAGCTTACATAAGCTTACTCCTGACTTCAAAAGCCACCTTGGGATGGAGGGAGGGAAAACATTTTAAAAGGGACTGACAGGGAGTTTAAATTTTGAATATACCGAACTCTTACCAGAAATATTTTAAAACCAGGATTGGATATAGGTTTTATTTTTGTACACATTTTTTTACATATTACATATGTATAACATTTGACCTCTCTATGATTATATAAAAAGGACCAGAAGAGCCAAAGTGATATTGAGGAAACAGAACAAAGCTGGAACCATTACCCTTCCCATTTCAAAATATATTACATAGCTATAGTAATGAAAACAGTTGGTACTGAATAAAGACAGACATATAGAACAAGAGAACAGAATAGAGCCCAGAAATAAGCCTACACATATACAAATCAATTGATCTTCAACAAGGGAGCCAAAAATAAGCAGTGGAAAGAGAATAGTCTCTTCAACATATACTGATAGGAAAACTGGATATCCACAATGCAAAACAATGAAACTGAACCACTATATTACATCATACACAAAAATCAACTCAAAATGGATTAAAACCTGAAATTTTAAAACTCCTAGAAGAACACATAGGGTAAAGCTTCATGACATTGGTTTTGGCAATGAGTTCATGAATATGACATTTAAAGCACAAGCAACAAAAGCAAGAACAAGTGGAATCACACCAAATTCAAAAGCTTTTGCATAGCAAAGTAAACACTCAACAGAGTGAAAAGGCAATCAACAGAATGAGACAAAATACTAATAAACCATATATCTGATAAGAAGTTAATTTCCAAAATACGTAAGGAATTCCTACAGCTCCAGAGCAGAAAAAAACAATTTAAAAATGGATAAAGGACTTGAGTACACATTTCTTCAAAAAAGACACACGAATGGCCATTAGGGCCATTTTTCAAAGGTGACCAACATCACTAATCATCAGAGAAATGCAAATCAAAACCACAATGAGAAATCACCTGGCACCTGTTATAATTAGCATATATATATATGATAATGATATATATACATAACTACATATGGTGTGAATACATATCATTATATATACACACACACATATATATACACATACACATACACATACACATACATATACATATACATACACATATACATATACATATACATATACCATGCAAACAATAACAAGTGATGGCCAGATTGCGAAGAAATTCTAACACTTACAAAAGAACTCTTAAATAAGAAAACAAATGACACAGTTAAAAACTGGGCCAAATACCTTAGCAGATACCTCACCAAAAAAGATATAAATACGGTAAATAAACACATGAAAAAAATGACCCATGTCATGCCATCAGGGAAATGCAAATTAAAATGACAATGAGATACTACCACACACATATTAGAATGGCTGTCACCCAGAACACTTGTCCATGCCAAATATTGGCAAGGATAGAGAGCAACAGGAGCTCCTCTTCACTGCCAGAGGAAATGCAAATATTGCCCCTTTGGAAGACAGTTTGGCCATTTCCTACAATAATAAACATACTCTCACCATATGATGCAACGATCTTTCTCCTTGGTATTTACCTAAAGGAGTTGAAAACCTAAATGTCTGCACAAAAACCTGCATGTGGCTGTTTATAGCAGTTTTACTCAAAATTGCCAAAACTTGAAAGACACCAAGATGTCTTTCAGTGGGTCAATGGATAAATAAACTGTAGCACATCCAGACAATGGAATATTATTCATTGTTAAAAAGAAATGAACTGTCAAGCCATGAGGAGACATAGTGGAGGCTTAAATGCATACTAAGTGAAATAAACTAATCTGGAAAAGCTACATGCCGTGTGACTTCAACTATATGACAGTCAGGAAAAGGCAAAATTATGGAGATGGCCAAAAGATCAGTCATTGACTGTGGTGGAGGAGGAGAGGTGAACAGGCATAGCACACAGGATTTTTAAGACATTGAATATGCTCTGCAAGATGCTATAATGATATTTGTCATTATACATTAACCCATAGAATGTACAACACCATGAGTGAAACCTAATGGAAACTATGGATTTGGGGTTATTATGATATGTCAGTGTAGGTTCATCCTTGGTTAAAAAAAAAAAAAATGCACCAATCTGGTTAGTGATGTTGATGATGGGGAAGGCTATGAATGTGTGGGACCAGGAAATATATGGGAAATCTCTGTACCTCTCTCTCAATTTTGTTATAAACCTAAACTGCTCTAAAAAATAGGTCTTTAATAATTTTTTTTTTAAAAATGAGGGAATAGATTTCCCTCCCCTCCTTTCCTTTAGGACATTTACTTTAGAAAACTTGAAATTGCTAAGTACTTTCTCCTCTTTTTGAAATGTATATAAATTCTTTTGAAAGCCAAGTAGGCCTTTTGTCAGCTTTATAACCAGGCATGTCTCTCTCAAGTACTTGGAATCCTTCTCTGTGAAATATAAGGATCAAAGGAGGTAATACCATTATCTCTGGATCTCTGTGGAAAGGTTGGTGCCTAACATATGTGGGCATCTTGCTTCAAGTTACAAAACTACCTCCTGTCATAAAGATATGAGAAGTTTGCTTCTCCTTTGGGTAAAGTTAATTAGCTAATCTCAATCACCAGGTAAATAAATTGAACTAAGTGTGAGAAATGGTTTTGTTAAATCTTACTAGAGGACTGGTTATTGGTTATCTTCACAACATGTGTAATGGATTGGATATGCTTGGTTATATAAAAGGTTGAGATTTCTTTCTGTTTTTGTAATCTCAGCAGATTGCCTGTAATGTGCATCACATGCTGATTTAATGATTACTCAATAACAAAAGTGTTCTCTTCTTCTATTACTTTTGTGGAGTGGTTTTCTGGGTTGGGAGATTTTTTTTTTTAATGTTTATTTATTTTTGACAGAGACAGAGACAGAATGCGAGTGGGTTAGAGGCAGAGAGAGAGGCAGACAGAGAAGCAGAAGCAGACTCCAGGCTCTGAGCTGTCAGCACAGAGCCAGACGCGGGGCTCAAACTCAGGAGCTGTGCGATCATGACCTGAGCTGAAGTCGGCTGCTCAACCGACTGAGCCACCCAGGTGCCCTGAGATTTGGTTTTAATTAGATTTCTCCAACACTACAAAATATTCCCCCACAAATGTTATAATTTAAATGATTTTGTTTGATTTGAATCTAAGTTACTTTCAAAATTTCACTAGTAATAACACTGTGATAAAATATAACATTAATATTCATCTGAATTTCTAGTTTTTCAAACGGCTTCAAACAAAGAAACTGAGGCAAAGATTAAACTTTATTTAGCTCTTTATAAATGTACAGTAGTCTCATGTACTATGTGTTCCTGAAAATATATATAAAAGTAAAACACGCAAAAATCAAGCAATAAATTTACATGTTATAATGGGGGTTCCATTCTCAGATCATTAGAAAAAGATAATATTCCTACTTGTTGTCAATGGTTACTTTCTTACTCCTAAGAATTAAGAAATGTGTACATAGTTATAAAAACATTAAGTAGATAAAGCATTAAATCCCAATAGGTTCATTTTCTGAAATAAATTTTACCTTACATTCTCACTTTTCTGCCTTCCTCAAAGTGACCCTTAATAGACAGATAACTTTTTAAAATGTATAATAGAAGGGCGGGCTGATGGTGATTTTTGCAAAGGAATAAAGAGCAGGAGATTATAATGCTGATTTTGATGCTATTTTATCACTTTTCCTAAAACTTTTCAAGTAAAGATTTAATGAAATGCTTGCTAAAAGTGCTGTTGTAACCAGTATTCATAAAAAAGCTCTAGGAAACTATGCATTTTCATCTTACTGAGAGCTATTAATTCTTACCATTTTATTATAGGAAAGTCAATCAAACTCAAAAGTAGAGACAACAGTTTAATGGACTCTCATATACTCAGCTTCAGCAATTAACAATTCTTACTTCACCTATACCTATACCCTACCCATTAAGCACCCCAAAAGTAGTTTTTCACTTAAAAATATTTCAGCATATAACTCTAAAAGATCTCTAAAAGAAATCTTTTACCAATGTAATCATATTGCCATTTTACTATATTATTATTTTCACATCCCATAATATTAAAAATAATTTCTTAATGTAATTAACATCTCCCTGGTTATCTTTTCTAATTTTTTAAAAATTTGTTCACATTGGAATCCATATAAAGCTCACATATTTTAATTGGTATATCTTTTAAATCACTTTTTATCTGTTGATTCTCTCTGCCCTTTTTCTTCCCTTAGCGTTTATTTGTTGAAGAACCCAGTTCATTTTTCTGTAGAGTTTTTTCTGTACATCCTACATTTTGCTGATTGTATCCTTGTGTTATCAAATTAACATACCACTCTGCTCCCTGGATAGCCTATAAAATGGTAGTTAGATCTAGAGGATTGTTGAGACTCAAGTTTGATATTCTAGGGGTTCTATACTTCCACCAGAAGATACATAATGCCTGATGTGTGTATGTGTGTGTGTGTGAGTATGTGTGTGAGTGTGTGTGTGTGTGTGTGTGTGTGTGCGTGTGTGTGTATATGTCCAAGTGTGTGTGATGTCAGCAGCCTTTGGTGATCATTATCTAGATCATTTAATTCAGGTTAAAAATTATGATTATCTTATTCTATAATTTCTGCTTTCATGTCTTAGCTAGAAGATTTCTATAAAAAGAAATTTTATGAATTATTTGATTATAGTAATATACAGTTCATATAGAAAAATTAAGCATAGATTCATTTATTTTATTTCCTGTATGATTGCTTCCCTACCATGTTCCAAAGGTGATCAGTGAACTTGTAGTGTTTATTTTATTTTGTGCTATTATCCTAAACTTACAGATTTAAGAACATTAAAAGAGTTTCAATACATTGCAATCAATATTCTTGCTAATGTTCAAAGATAACTGTACTTAACTATTCAGAGTCTCCTGGAGTTCGTTTTCTGAGTCCTTTGACAGAAAACCAGCAATCTGATACTTCTTTGTTTTTTTTGGCATAGTAAGATGTTCTCGGTTCAGTTTGCACACTTTTTGCTCTCAATCTAGAATCAGTCATTTCTCCAAGGAACTCTGGTTCCTTTTATGAGAAAAATATATTGGGGGCACCTGGATGGCTCACTAGGTTAAGCTTCCAATTCCTGGTTTTGGTTCAGGTCATGATCTCATGGTTCCTAAATTCGAGCACTCCCACATCAGGCTCTGTGCTGACAGTGCAGAGACTGCTTGGAATTCTCTCTCCCTCCTCCCTCTGTCTCAACACAAATGAATAAACATTTTAAAAAATGATTCTCTGTCTCCCCCTCCCTTTCCCCCTCCCCCTCTCCCATTGCAAGTGCACACAATTTCTCTCTCTCTCTCAAAAAAACATTATACACACACACACACACACACACACACATACACACACACACACGACGAACTCAATCTGGATACCAGGGATTCTCATTGCAATTGGATTATATATCACTTAAATATTTTCATACTGATTGTTACTTCTTAATTGTATCTCACCTTTTAGTCAAAATCTTTGAAAATATTTTTAGAATTTGGTATACTTTCTTTGGATTTTTTTCTCTATAAGTTAATATATAATATAGACTGAGATCTTGCAAGTCTCTAATTTTTTTGTATTGCATTAAGTTTTAGAAAACAGAAGACTAAATACAATCAAGTATTAGAGTAAATAGCACAAATTCCTTAAGAAATCCAAGTCATGAAATTTTCTTTGCAATAAGACACATACCTAGGTAATTGAGGGAATCAATTTTAGTACTTTTGATATGCAAGACACAGACTAATTACTCTTTAATATGATGCTTGATTTATTCACCATTACAATCCTATTATGAGGTACTATTATTTTCCTTTTGTTCTAGTTGTTGAATCTAAGCCCTGAGGGTGAAATAATTTGTCCATCATTCTCTAAGAAGTCTTTTTTAAAAATCATTGTCATACTGTTTAGAGATAAATATTACCAAAGTATAGTCTAAATATCTGGTAATTAGCTGATATATGAACGTCCAAATTTGATATAAGAAAGCATTTTGTGCTAATGATAAGACAGGATGGGTTCTCAAAATATATTATGTAACTTGAAGGTATGATTGGCTATATGTAGGTCTGCTGTATTGAAACTTGGAGGCTTGATAATGTAGTAAGAAATGGAAAGTGGTAGCAAGCAACTATAATACAACACTTTCCTTATATGAAAATAGAGTTAACAGAATTGGTCCTTGAGTACTAACGGGGTTTTTCTTCCAACCTAAAAATTAAAAAATAAATCATAAAAATAAACACATGGAGATAACTGACTGACTGACTGACTGACTGACTGACTGTTTGTGTGACTTCTGGTCTGTTAGATTCCTCACTCCCTAAGGTTACTAAAAGCATCCAACTTTAGGTCCACTTCAAACGAACAAGGCAGGTAGAGAGACACCAAGGAGACATTCAGGCACATTCTGAGTCCAGATACTTTTTGAAGACCTTATTTCTGGACTGATAACGACTAAAATGGCAATGGCCTAAGGTGATTAGCAGTTATCTTTCTTCCAATACCAGAACGTGGACCCATTTCTGTGGGCTGACTGGACAGAATGGACGGTGTAGCTCTTGATTTGACAGATAGCTCTAGCACCATATGTAAACGCCCATCTCACCAAATTCTCAAAACTGACAATTATGACTTTAATACCTAAATTTCCTTCTTTAAAAATATTCACAAGGATTATATTAATCAGTGAAAATGCTTATAAGTAAAAAAAAACAAAAACAAAAACAAAAACAGACTGCTGTATTAAGCAGTATTGATATGTAAAATAAACCTACATGCAGAGAACTGCTGATTCAACAGCAACCAAATTATCTACATTCTTTTTTTTTTATTATTAGCATGAAAATAAATGGTTGATATATTTTTGCTGGAAAGTTGAAGAGCCAATTATGTAGGGCAGTGGTTTTCAAAATGTGGTCTCCACATGAGCAAACTCAATATCGCAGAACAAAATCAAGTATAAGTAATCAAGAACGCACATAAACAAAAAATATTAAATGGCAATATATGATAGCATTTAAAAAAGAATGATGTTTCATGGCAATTAAATGGCAATATATGATAGCATTTAAAACATAATAATAATGTAATAAGACAGTGTGGAATAGAAAGTGGCATTGAACTATGGTAGGAAGAACGATGGTGTGACACCCTGGGATGAAAATGTCATAGTAAGCGCAAAGATCCTGAGGTTGGAATAATCCTGGCTTTTAAGGAAAGGGGGAATATTGGTGGGACTAGAATAGAACAAGCAAATGGAGGAGAGTGGCCAGGTGCTGATAAGGGGCAGATTATGCCCTTATTTTCCACAGGAAACAATGTTTTCTTCTAAGTACTTTGGGTTATAGCCCTAATAGCTTACTTTTTATCACTCCTATCATCTTGTCCAAATCACCATATTCTCTCTTTGTTAACTACTGTGATAATTACTTAACTGGCTCCCCTGTATCCTCTCTTTCACCCCTTCCAAGCTCTGCATTGCAACTACAGTGATATTTATATATGTAAATTGTATGTGTATTATGTCTCCTCTACTTAAAATCCCTCAGTGACTTCCTATTGTGTTTAGAATAAGTTCTAACACCTAATTGTGACCGGGGTAAAGGTCAAGTGAATTAACAGATATTGGCCACTAAGAGCAGTGCTTGGCATATGTGCAGGACTCAGGGAATGTGAATTAAATGTTTGCCTATACAAATATGGCATGGCATTTTTCTCCATGTCTAGACTAACTCCTCTTTTTCTCTTTTCTAGTGCTCTGTTAGTTACAAACAACCCAACTATGGAAGACAGCTGTGATACCTGGATTACAGGGCCCAGAACGGCAGTGGAAAATGAGCTAGGTTGGGTTGTAAAAAAATAAGGGATAGCTGGAGACTGGGAAGTTGGAAGATATAAGTAGAATTAAAAGGGTATTGCTACTACTGTATACAGTTCCAACTGAGTATTCCCACTGGGAGAGCTGTCCCATGGTTGAGAGATTTTTATTTTTTCCAAGGGAAGTAGAAATCATACTTTTATAAGAAATGTCTGAATCTAAGCTTGTAAATACTGGCATTTAATTAAACTTTTAACTGTACAGGCACAAAAGAACTCATCCACATGCCAGATTCAGCAGCTGGCTGCTAGTTTGAAGCTTTTACTATTATGGAAGGGGGGATATAAGACCAATAAGTTTTGATGAGGATATGAGAAAGAGATTTGGATCATCTAATTTTGTTCAAGAAGAATAGAGCCAAGGTCTTGAGCTATATATCAAATAATTCTGTTTGGTTTTTCTCAATAAAGATCACACATTTTCAATGCATACATAGGCCAGCTACTGTTCTTAAAGTGTTACACATATTAATACTTAAAACTACCCGAGAGATGGATACTATTTTTATCTCTCATTAGTGATGGAGAAATTGAAAACCAGATAAACTAAGGATGTGCCAAGGACCTCAATTCAAGAAAGAGATGGAAAAGGACCATAGAGGAGTGTACTATGAGGCTCTAGGTAATTTTGCCTGGGATCTGCTTTACACAGCATCCACTGATGATTACTAGTCCCAGCAGACCATTTCTAAGAATTTCAAAACATCACATAATGTGTCTGTCCCAGCTTTAATAGTAAATAGGCCAGCTTGTTCTGCAAATGCTTATATATATTTTCATCTTTCTTCCCTCATCTTCATGCTGTCCACACCAGCCCACCTGTTCCATCAACCCTCAAACAAGGGTGTTACTCCTTCCTTGGGGAATACAGCCACCAATACTGAAGCACAAGAATGCAATGACATAATGGTGATTGCTTTTTTTTTAAATCAAATTTACACAGAAAATGCATTGCCAGCAAGATCTCTGTCAGGTCACAGCTGTTTCACAGTGAGTCATCCATCACTCTCAGGACTATCCCACATGGACCAAAGCAATGAGATCCCACGCACCAGGGAATAAATAAAGTTATGCTAACTCAAGAATGCCTCTCATCTAATATTTGCAGGAATCTTTTATACTGGTTAGGTGAAGAGAATGCAGCATTGCTGCATCAACATACTATAAGTATTTTTAGTGAAACTCTAATATTAGAATTTTGAAAATGAATGATTACCTCTGCAAAGAGAGTACTGCATTCTACCAGAGTTTTGGGAATTTATACACTTTCCTTTGCCAAACAAGAAAAAAAATCAAAAAGTTAAATTGCTTTTAATAGGACCCACCAATAGGCCCTTAATAGGCCCAGTAGGAGAAATAGACAACTGTCCAATAGTAACATTTGAATTTGGTCCAAAACTTCTGATATTCACAGAATATATCCTCCAATTGCCTGTTATAAAGCCTGAAATTTCCATTCTATGCAATGAAGTATCATGCCCATGAAATAGTAATAAATGGTCATGAAATATTTGCAGTGATTGACTTATTCTCTTGCAAAGATAAAGCCTTTGTGTGGAGCTCCAAATGGAGAGCTTGGGTAGCCTAGGCATTAAATATACTGTCAAAAGTAGATAGGATATCACCAAGAGAGAAAAAAAGATGCCAAATAAAACACCACTTTGATAAATATGACCAGGGCTGGCCATGCTGCTCTATTTCCTTGGAAAACAAAATTAGGAAAACAAAGAAATAGAAAAGAAAGAAAGAAAGAAAGAAAGAAAGAAAGAAAGAAGGAAAGGAAAGGCAGTGATCAAAAACCAACCAACCAAGCAAAAAACAGAACAAAACTAAAAATATCAAGAGCCAGTAATATGTTTAACAGTTTGACTTGGAATGCACATGCTACCAACTTCTCTTATAAGGTATCGGTGTAGGTAGACTTAGTCCTTTGAAACCAGGAAGTTTATTAGAAAGTTTTTAGAAGATGAGTACTCATTTCTCTATTACCTATTACTATTTTATTTTTATGTATTTTTTAAACTAATTTATCTAAACCACTATCATCTCAATAGGTAGTTAATATAAAAATTTATCAAGTTGAAATTTATCTTTTTTTAACATACTAAATCTTCAAATCTTGTTTATGTTTTACACTTATAGCTCATTCTAATTGTAAGCTACATTTTCAATGGCTAAAGTGAAGTCAGTCCCATGAAAGCAATAAAGTTGTATTTAATGGAAAAATATTATTAAATAATTCATTTTTTCAAATGCAAATTAATTACAGTTAAATAGAAAATTAAGTTATTTGCTTGTTCCAAACATATTATAAGTTTTCAATAGATATTTGTTGGTTACCATAATGAGTAGCACAAATCTAAAGGATTGGGTCATGTTGAAGGGTTTACACATAAGATAAATACATTAACATCTCCCAGTAGACTGAAAGAAAAACATTGAAGGAAAAATTCTAATTCAAATTCAAACCATAATCAAAATGAAGCACTTCTGTGGGAGAAAATATCTGTCAGGACAAAGATCCTTCTATATGTCCAAGCTGACATATAGAAATGAAGACTACACCAGCTTTTTATTTAGACTATATGAGAATATTAGTTCTTCCATTCATTGTCTGGAGTGTCAATATTGGTAATGAAAAAGGTTTGCTCTTGAAAATCTAATTAGACCTACATGTTCTACCTATGACACTGGAATAAAATCAAGGGAAATTTATCTCTAAATGATAATAAAAACATCAATATGTTTATCATTAAAATAAATGGAGAGAATAAGTTATAGTATCATTTATAATGCCCACTTAGGTTATTCATATAATAATTTACTTAATCTGATTTTCAAAGTTTGAGGATAGCCATGTATAGAGATCACTGATTCAGTGACTTTATAATATTGATTCTTCTACCACATGAAGAAATAAATATATAAGCTTGTGTTTAGTTAAAGGGTATAACGGTATTTCTTGCAGTCACCATACATTTAGAGTGCAGTTAATTCTTCCCTATGAAATTACAAATAAACAAATCATGGTTGACCAGAGAAAAGATAAACATTATGCCTTAAATATTTACCCAGAGCACATCAACTGAAATGCTGTGGGAAATACATCCTCTGTTGTTTTAACCCAGACATTTCTTTCCCCTCTATTTGCAAATTGTCAATACCTGCTATGCATCCACATTCTCAACTGAAGGCATTACTGCTAACTTCATTGAAAAAATTGAAGTAATATAAAAAATTTCAATAGCCCTGACCACTATATCTACTCTCTGATGCATATTTGTACCCATTTACTCTATGTGAACATCCTGTGTTCCTAATGAAGGCTGACTTTTTCATTTTTACATTAGATTCCATCTTCCTTCATCTACTCTCCAGCAATTAATTCACTTTTTTATTATTAATATTTCTCTGACTAGTAATAAAGTTTCATTAACCTATATTTAATATCTTCTCCCATCTTAAAAGAAAAGGTCTGTCTTGACACAAACACCCCTATGGCTATTTCCCTATTTCACTGCTGCCCTTTACTGAAAACTTCAAAAAAAGTTATCCAGCCTCACTATCTGCAAGTCTTCTCCTATTCCTTCCTACTCTCTCGAACACACTTGAATGAATTTCACCCCATCACTTCCCCTGAAACTTGTCTTTTTTGTCAGTGACCTCTATATTGATCAATCTAATGATCAGTTCTCAGTTAATACCTTTCTGAGTTAGATTATTTCTCTTTTCTAAAACATTTCTTTTTTCAGGAAAATCACAATGTTCTTGTTTTCCTTCTATCTCAAATATTCTTCTCCTGATATCTTTACTTTTTCCCACACTCTGAACATTTGGCACACATTAGGACTGAATCAATGGAATTATAATTGAACATTAGAATTCAGTCTTTAGAACTATTTTACAATCAGTTGCATGATTTCTTCTAGTTTCAAGGCTTTGAATGTTGTTACTTTGTGGGCAACACGTGCCTTTACAGCTCCAGTCTGGAACTTTTTCCTATCTCTGGGCTCATACATCCCAACGACAAGTTGGCTTCTCTACTTGGATATCTTATAGGCATCTCAACTTAAAACCAGACTCCTTGGGGCGCCTGGGTGGCTCAGTCGGTTAAGCGTCCGACTTCAGCTCAGGTCACGATCTTGCGGTCAGTGAGCTCGAGCCCCACGTCGGGCTCTGGGCTGATGGCTCAGAGCCTGGAGCCTGCTTCCGATTCTGTGTCTCCCTCTCTCTCTGCCCCTCCCCCGTTCATGCTCTGTCTCTCTCTCTGTCTCAAAAATAAATAAACGTTAAAAAAAAAAAAAAAAAAAACGAAAACCAGACTCCTTGTCTTTCTCCCTGGGATGTTTCCCATGTTATCAATCACTAATCATTCTTCTACTTGTTCAGGTAAATAACCTCAAGAGTAATCCTTCACTCCCATTTCTCTCCTGCCCTGTATCCAAGTTGTTTTGTAATTTTGTATTTATCTGATTATTAAAGAGTTGACTATAATTCTAAATATATATTTACTTTATATTTTATCTATTAAGTGTTCACATCTTTTATCCATTTTCATTTTGGAGTGCTGCTCTTTTAGTTATTTTTTAAAACCTTTTAAAAAAATGTTTATGTATTTATTTTGAGACATAGAGAGTGCAAGCAGGAGAGGGGCATGTTTTTCATGCTGCCTGCACAGAGCCTGACGTGGAGCTCCATCTCACTAAGTGAGATCATGACCTGAGCCGAAATCAAGAGTCAGACGCTCAACCAACTGAGCCACACAGGTGCCCCATGTTTTAGTTATTCTTTATTGGTATGTACTACTAGTTCTTTTTGTCTAGAATAGAAATTGCCTTATTGCATTGTTCTAGAGTTTATAAATAGTATAGTGTCATTGTTTGAAAAGAGATGAAAAATACATAAATATAAAGCAAATTAATTATAATCTAAAATCCTACCACCCTGAGAAAAATACCATTAATATTTCAGCGATCATCTTTTTAAAAATACCTCTGATTAATAAAGATAATTTTAATAATAGGACCATAGCACATCTGAAATCCTTGCATTTTATTTTATTTATGTGTTCCCACTGGCGACATTTACCTAAAGCAGTTTCTTTCTTTTCTTACCTTCCCTTTTTCTGCTCCCTTCCTCACATCATCTCCTGAAAGAGTCACCCTATCTCCTACTGCAGGTATACACTGTGAACAAGCCACTGAGTATTCTTACATAGCTCTCTAGGCCAATATAATCAAGCCTCACGAAGGCTATATAATCTTTTTCTCTCTCTCTCCCACTCTCCCCCAACACAGAGATTTTTAATAATGACTGATTCTTGTCAAATACATATATAAATAAGGTACATCCAGAGAAGTTCTCTGTCTCGTCTTCCCTTGACCCCACTTAGGCAACAATTTTTCTTCACTTTTTACCTCATCCCCATCCTTTTTTTTAACTATAAACAAATATATTAATTGTCATTACTTCCTTCCGTCTTTTCTTAGATGCATGGTAGTATATTATACACATTTCCTCCAACTTGCATTTTTTTCGTCTAAAAAAGCTGTCCTGGATACCACTATGTAGTATGTAATATATAAAGTTCTACCTCCTTTCTTTTTAAAGGACCCTAAAACTTCATTGTGTGGATGTATTCTAATCATTCAACTACTTCTTTGCTGATGGACTTTTGGCAGTAATTGGAGTTGTTTATATGTTTTTTAATATTTTTATAGTGTATCATTCTGTTATATTCCTAGGAATGGTATCAATAGGTAAACTCATATATAATTTTTCTAGATATGGAATTTCACATTTCCACTGACATGAGAAAACTTTTTTTCAAATATTGTCGGCAAGTATTGTTTTGTAAAATATAGCAAATACCTCAATGTAGTATCACCTATTCTTATGAGTGCCACTGAACTCATTTTAATATGTTCAAGGGTCATTTGTATTTTTTCCTTATAAACTGTCTTTTGCTTATTTTTATATCAGGATGTTGTCCTTATTTTCTTGCCCTCTGCTTCTTCTTACATAGTTATAAATATCACTGGCTTCTTGCCACTCTCAGTGGCTGGACTCCATCCAGTTATACCTTATACTTTTGGGGATTTTTCATCTAATTTATTTGCTTATAAACGTTTTATTTTTGTATAATTTCAAATTTATAGAAAGGTTGCCAAAAATAGCACAATGAATTTTGTGCTTTACCTAGATCATCAGTTGGTATATTTTGCCTCATTTATTTGCTCTATTTCTCTCCAATTATCTATATATAAACACAAATACAAACTACTTCAGTATATATTTCTTAAGAAGGAGGAGGACATTCTTCTGTGTAACTGTAGTACAACTGTCAAAAATCAGAAAATGTAACATTGATATAATGCTATTATCTAATTCACAGTACATGTTTAAATTGTGTCAATTGCCCAAATATCTACTTCTTTTTTTCCACTTCAGAATCTAGTCCAGAATCATGCATGGCAGCTAGGTGTCATGTCGCTTTAGTCTCATTTAATCTTGTACAGCTTTTCAGTCTCTCTTTGTTTTCCTTGATCTTAACATTTTTTGAAGAGTATAGGCCAGTTATTTTGTACAGTCTCCCTCTATTTAATGTATCTGACATTTCCCTGTTAGATTCATCTTATGCATGTTTAGCAAGAATACCACAGAAAATATGCAGCCTCAGCATCAGGAGAAATATGAGGTTGGTTTGTCCTACTGTTGGAGTTGTTACCTTATATATTTACAAAGTGTCCACTAGGTTTCTTCACTGTAATATTACTTTCCCCCTATATAATTAATGTTATTTGGGGGAACATATATTATATAAATATCCTGTTACTCACCAAGCTTTCAACCACTAGTTTTAGTAACCTCTGACGATTTTCTAATTGAATTTTTTTCTTCTATATCTTATTAGTTGACATTCTGTTAAAGGAAGAACTTTCTTTTATAACCCTTTAATTTACTTATTTATATTCTTATTTATATAAGCATGGACAAATGGATTCTTATTTTATAATCATTTGTATCATTATTTCAATATATCCTCAAATAATCCCAGATTTTTCCAAAGGGAGACATTTAAGCTGGTTTCTTTGCCCTTTGATTATATCCCCATCATTCTTTTAACATTTTGTTATCCTTTAACAGAAAAAGATGTTGCAGATTCATCTTTTATCCTCCATGATCCATACCTGGAATCATTTCTTTTTCTCTGAAGTACCCTCTGGTGACCAAAGAGACCTACCTGCTTAGTCCATGACTGCAGAGAAATTCCAGAGCACTTCAGTAAGGGCTGTGGATATTTTTCAAAGAAGTTCCACCTGAGCTTTAACCTTCCGAGGGCCCCTATTGGAGAATAAAAAGAAAAAGTGAAGATAGGTGTCTTGGGGAAGAAAATAGGTTTTCCTGCCCAAACTGGGAAATGGATCTGACTCTATTAGCTTTTTAGAAACTCCATAAAATTTGCTGAATTTTTATTGTCATAATTTCATAATTCTTATTTTTATTTTAATTATTTTTATATTTACGTCTCTCATTTTGTGACTTGCTTTTACATATTAAAAGTATTATTCGTTTTCCCTACTTTTTCCTATATATTTATTATTCAATTTCTTGCTTTTTGATTTTGGCCATTTTTGTGAACTGGGGTATATTAAACCAACCCTCTTACCAAGAATAACTGTTAAATCTGTGTAAAACATTTAAAAAAAATCTATCGGAAGGCATTAGAAAAATTAAGAAACCAGCAAGAACCAGAGAATTAAATGTTCCAGAAAGGATGGACATGTAGATGAGTGAATCCAACATTCTACTCCTTGAGGCATTTTCCAATCTATAAAACATAGCTGAGAGATGGAGAAGTTGAGCAGAAAATAGTAGCTAAGAGGCCGAAAAGCTGAATAAAGCTTTTGGAAATCTTAAGAGACCACAAAAACAAAAATCAGAAATTAGAAATCACAAGGAGAAAGAACAATGATAAACAGCCCAGGATTCCACTGGTACCACTGAAAATTTGCAACTTGGAGACAGTAAGGGCAAACCAGAAATAAAACAGCCTTTACAAATATTGAAATTTTTGTTTGAATTAGGTTAATACCCTATTTTAAGAGTATCAACTCCTGTATTAACTTTTGACCAATAAAAAGGAAATCTTAGGTGGAGAATTATAACATCATCAGAACCTCAAATGATCTTTATAAGAATTCATGATCAGTGTTTTTTATTCTAGCAAACAACTTTGGCATACCAGACAACACCAAATGTCCAAAACAAAACAAAACAAAAATATAACATAAGAAAAAATTATTTGATCCAGAAATTGGATTTAATTATACACTAAATCTAAAATAAATAGTATATTGAAATAACACATTTGATAAAATAGCGAACAAGACGGAGAATTTCAGCTGAGAACTAGAATCTCTGAAATAGACTCAAATAGAAAATTTAGAAATAAAAAAACAAGGTAACTAAAATTAATACTCAATACATTGATTTGACAGAAGATGACCAAAAGTAAGGATTAGTGAAATGGATTGATAATAAGGATATAAATATCCATACTGGAATACAAAGAGAAAAAATTTGGAACATGTAGAAAAAAGTACAAGAGAAAGAGGAGAGAGAAGATGTGGTGTTACCAGAGCTTAGAACCCCAGGAGGTAGAATCAAAGTGAAGACTACCTGTAGGAAAGGGAGGTCCAAGCGGGATCAGGAGTCAGATATGATCTCTACGCACTACAAAGATGTCATACTGAGCAGACCTATGGTGGCTTCTATTTATCTTCCATCATCCAATATTTCACATCTCCAACATGGAAGCAACTGTACAAGAGAAGATGGGAGATGGAACTCCCTATGTTATAGAGTACAGATGTGAGGGTAAATGAATATGAAAGCAAATCATCAGTTAACCTCCACAGATGCCAACTTTTCAAGTTTCCAAGGATGAAGCTGATTCTCCTGCTCCTATTTTCTTACTTATCTTTGACCACTTTAATAGAAAACCAAAGAAAAGAGTTTAATGCCTGTGACTAGGATGATGGTTCATCCAGATTTCCCAGATAGAAGCTAATTTGAAAAAAATACATACATTGAGATTAGTCCAAAAACTACCAGTGAAACAAACAATTCAAGAAAGATAATGAATTAAAGCACTCTTTGACTATCTCAGTACTAGGGAGTAACATTCTTCTTTAGCAAAAATATGCAATCTAGTTTCTGTTCCTAGATACAATATACACTCAGTCACATCTTTCCTCACCAAAGGAAGTTACATTTATCTTAGCCCTTGGTTTTTGCTTTGTGGAATAGGATGCCTGAGAACATGTGGCTTCTCAGCCAGGCCTGAGAACAGCCATAGGAAAATGGCTCATTGAATTCTAAAAGGATGTCTTCAAAACTTTATTTCATAAATTATATAACATCCTCTTTAGTACTGATTATTAAATTTTAGGTACAAAATTAAATATCATTCAGAAATATTTGGCTTGAAAACTTTGGAGAAAATATTTTAAGTGAAATTGCTTTTCAGGTAGTAAAGAAATGGAACAAGTTCGGGAATTAACAAAATATATTATTTTTATCAAGTAATAAGCTCTAAAATAACTGGTAATGAAAAATCATGTCTTCCTGATTTTTGTGTAACTGTGCCTAGTTGTTAGTAGGTAAAGAGTTTGACAATGTTATCTTTGAGCTAGGACCAGGATTATAATCTTACAATCTAACATTGAGTAAAGAGTAATTATGTTCTTAAATTTTCAAATTTATTCATGAGTCCTACCATGTACCCATCATGGTACTAAGCATGAGACTTATGAAGAAGAGTATGACAGTTTCATTCTCAAATTGAACACAATCTAGTGGAAGGGGTAGATTATTAATAGACATTTTATAAGAAATAATTAGTACATTTTAATGAAAGATGTGTAAAGAATATTATGAGATTTTTGGTTAAGAAATTCTTTGCATAATAATAGAATTATTATAGAATAGTTATTAAAGAATAGAATAATTTCATTGTATATTAAGTAGAAAGCAAAGGAATGAAAATTAGATTCATAGCTTATTTCTTTTAAAAAATTTTAATTCCAGCATAGTTAATATACAGTGATATATTAATTTTAGGTTACAATATAGTGATTGAACAATTCTATACATTACTCAGTGTTCATCAAGATAACTATATTCCTAATCCCATTCACCTATTTCACCCATTCCCCCCACCCACTTTCCCTCTGGTAACCATCAGTTTGTTCTCTATTATTTCAGAGTCTATTTCTGAATTTTATTTTTTCTTTGTTTGTTTGGTTTCTTAAATTCCATGTATGACTGAAATCACATGGTTTTTGTCTTTCTCCGACTTATTTCACTTAGCATTATACTCTCTAGATCCATATGTATTGTTGCAAAAGGAAAGATTTCATTATATATATACACACACACACACACACACACACACACACACACACATATATACACAAACTTATTTATCCATTCATCTATTGATGGACCCTGAGGCTGCTTCCATAATTTGGCTACTGTAAATAATGCTGCAATAAACATAGGAATGCATATATCCTTTCAAATTAGTATTTTTGTATTCTTTGGGTAAATACTCAGTAGTGAAATTACTGCATCATATGGTAATTCTGTTTTTAACTTTTGAAGAACCTCCATACTGTTTTTACAGTGGCTGCAACAATTTGCATTCTCACTAGCAGTGCACAAGCGTTCCTTTTCTCCACATGCTCACCAACACTTCCTGTTTCTTGTGCTAAAAATCTTGTGTCACATCTTAGCTATTCTGACAGGTGTGAGACGATATCTCATTGTGGTTTTGATGTGCATTTCCCTGACGATGAGTGATGTTGAGCATCCTTCCATGTGTCTGTTGGCCATCTGTGTGTCTTCTCTGGAAAAATGTCTGTTCATGAACTTTGCCCATTTTTTAACTGGATTATTTGAGGTTTTGGTTGAATTGTATAAGCTCTTTATATATTTTGGATACTAACCCTTTTTTAGATCTGTCATTTGCAAATAGCTTCTATTGCTATTTTGTGATTTATTTTGTGATTGTTTCCTTTGATGTGCAGATGTTTTTTTACTTTGATGTAGTTCAAATAATTTATTTTTACTTTTGTTTTGATTGCCTCAGGAGACCTATCCATAAAAATGTTGCTACATCAAATGTAATAGAAATTACTTCCTGTGTTCTCTTCTAGGATTATTATGGTTTCAGGTCTCACATTTAGGTCTTTAATTCATTTTGAGTTTATTTTTGTGTGTGGTGTATGAAAGTGGTCCAGTTTCATTGTTTTGCATATTTCTGTCCAGTTTTCCCAGCACCATTTGTTGAAGAGACTGTCTTTTTCCTATTGCATATTCTTATCTCCTTTGTCAAAGATTAATTGACCATATAATTGTGGGTTTATTTCTGTTCCATTCATCTATGTGTCTATTTTCGTGCCAGTACCACACTGTTTTGATTACTACAGCTTTGCACTATATCTTGAAATTTGGAATTGTGATACCTCCAGTTTTGTTCTTCATTTTCAAGATTCCTTTGTCTATTTGGGGTCTTTCATGGTTCCATACAAAGTTTAGGATTATTTGTTATAATTATGTAAAAAATTCTGCTGGTATTTTGGTAGGGATTGCATTAAATCTGTAGATTGCCTCGAGTAGTATGGAGATTTTTAACAATATTTGTTCTCCCAATCCTTGAGCATGGAATGTCTTTCCATTTCTTTGTGTTGTCTTCAGTTTCTTTCATCAATGTCTTATAGCTTCACCTCCTTGGTTAAGTTTATACCTAGGTATTCTATTATTTTTGGTGCAATTGTAAATGGAATTGTTTTCTTAATTTCTCTTTCTGCAACTTCATTATTAGTGTATCGAAATTCAATGGATTTCTGTATATTGATTGTGTATCCCATGACCTTACTGAATTCATTTATCAATTCTAGTAGTTGTTCAATGAACTCTTTAGTCTTTTCTGTATATAGTACCATGACATTTGCAAATAGTGAAAGTTTTACTTCTTCTTTGCCAATTTGGATGACTTTTATTCCTTTGTTTTGTGTGGAGTCCCAGTACTTTGTGGAGTAAAAGTGGTAAGAATGGACATCCTTGTCTTCTTCTTGACATTAGGTGAAAGGTTCTCAGTTATTCACCATTCAGTAAAATGTTAGTTGTGGGTTTTTCATACAATGTCTTTGTTATGTTGAGGCTCCCTCTAATATATTATAATATATTATCTCTAATATATAATTTAATAATAATCTCTAATATTCCCTCTAATACACTTTGTTGAGGGCTTTTATCATAAATGGATGCTGTACTTTGCCAAATGCTTTTTCTGCATCTGTTGAAATGATCATATGATTTTTTACTGATACTGTTGATGTGATATGTATCACACTGATCAAATTGCGAATACTGAACCAACCCTGCATCCAGGGAATAAATACTACTTGCTCATGGTGAATGATTTTTAATGTATTGTTGGATTCGCATGATAATATTTTGTGGAGGATTTTTAAATCTATGTTAATCAGAGATATTGGCTTGTAGTCTCTTTTTTGTAGTGTCTTTACCTGATTTTGGTATTAGGGTAATGCTAGTCTCATAGAATAAATTTGAAACTTTTCCTCCTCTTCTATTTTTTTTGGAATAGTTTAAGAATAGGTATTAACTCTTTAAATGTTTGGTAGAATTCACCTGTGAAGACATCTGGCCTTGCACTTTTGTTTTTGGGAGTTTTTTGATCACTGATTCAAATTCAATTTCATTGTTGATAATTGGTCTTTTTAAATTTTCTATTTCTTCCTGCTTCAGTTTTGGAGGTAATTTGTATCCGGAATTTAACCATTTCTTCTAGGTTGTCTAATTTGTTGGCATTTAGTTTTTCATAATATTCTCTGATAATTTTAATTTTGTGGTGTCAGTTTTATTTCTCCTCTTTAATTTCTGATTTTGTTTATTTGACTCCCTTCTTTTCTGTTGTTTTCGAAGAGTGGCTGAAGTTTTATCTATTTAGTTCATCTTTTCAAAGAATCAGCTCCTGGTTTCATTGATATGTTCTATTGTTTTTTTTTTTCCTATTTTGTTTATATCTGCTCTAATCTTTTTTATTTCCTTTCTTCTACTGATTTCAGGTTTTGTTTGTTCTTCTTTTTCTAGCTCTTTTAGATGTAAGTTTAGGGTGTTTATTTGAGATTTTTCTTCCTTCATAAGCCTATATTGCTATAAACTTCCTTCTTAGAGCAGCTTTTGTTACATGCCAAAGATTTTGGACCATTGGGTTTTCATTTTCATTTGTCTTTGTGTACTTTTTTATTACCCCTTTGATTTCTTGGCTGACCTATTCATGTTTAATAGCATTTTATTTAACCTCCATGTATTTGTGCTCTTTCCTGATTTTTTCTTGTGGTTGATTTCTAGTTTCACAGTGTTTTGGTCAGAAAAGGTACATGGTATGATGTCAGTATTTTTAAATTTGTTGAAACTTTATTTATGAACTAGTATTTTGTCTATTCTGGAGAATGTTCCATATGTACTTGAAAAGCATTTGTATTCTGCTGTTTTATGGTGGGATGTTCTGAATATATCTGGTAAACCCTTCTGGTCAATATGTCATTCAAAGCCACTGTTCCCTTGTTGATTTTGTTTGGATGATCTACCCATTGATATAGTGGGGTGTCAAAGTCCTCTACAATTATTGTATTACTATCCATTACTTTCTTTATGTCTGTTATTAACTTTTTTATATATTTGGTTGCTCCCATGTTGGATGCATATGTATTTACAATTATATCTTATTGGATTATTCCCTTTATCATTATATAATGTCCTTCTTTGTCTCTTGTTACTGTCTTTGTTTTAAAGTGTATTTTGTCCAATATAAGTATTGATACTATGGCTTTATTTTCACATCTATTTGCATGATAAAGGGTTCTCCATCCCTTTGCTTTCAATCTGTGTGTCTTTAGGTCTGAAATGAGTGTCTTGCAGGCAACACATATATGAGTCTTACTTCTTCATCCATTCCATCACCCTACTTGATTGTAGTCCTTTGTTCCTTTCCTGTGCTCTTCTCTCATGATTAGTTGGCTTTCTTTAGTGGTATACTTGGATTTCTTTCTCTTTATTTTTTTGCCTATCTATTATTATTTTTTTTATTTTTGGTTACCATTAGGTTCATACATAACAACTTCTGCATATAGCAGTCTATATTAGGTTGATGGTATCTTAAGTTTAAACCCAATATTTCCTCCCCTCCCTGCTTCCCATGTTTTAGGTACATGGTGTCATAACTTACATCCTTTTATTTTGTAAGTCTCTTGACTGATCTTTATAGATATGCTTAATTTTACTTTTTTCATCCTACTTTTTCTTACTCCTACTGATGATTTTTCCTTTCCACTCAAAGAGTCTCCTTCATCATTATGAATTCCTTTAACTTATGTTTGCCTGGAAAACTCTTTATCTCTCCTATTTTGAATGATAGCCTTGTTGGATAGAGCATTCTTGGCTGTAGATTTTTCCCATTCAGTACTTTGAATATATCATGCCACTCCCTTCTGGCTTGTAATATTACAAGCTGAGAAAAATCAGCTGATAGCCTTATTGATTCTCCCTTGTATGTAACTATTTTTTTTCTCTTGCTGCTTTTAAAATTCTGTATCAGTACTTTTTGTCATTTTAATTACTATGTGTCTTCGTGCAGACCTTCTTGGGTTGATTTTGTTGGGGGGCTTCTCTGTGCCCCCTGGATCTGGATTTCTGTTTCCTTTCCCAGATTTGGGAGATTTTCAGCTATTATTTCTTCAAATAAATTTTCTGCTCCCTTTTCTTTCTCTTCTCCCTCTGAAATCCCTATAATGCAAATGATAGTATGCTTCATGGAATGTTGCAGAGTTCCCTAAGTATATTTTCATATTGTATTTTTTCTCTCACCTGCTTAGCTTTATTGATTTCCATTACTCTGTTCTCTAGGTTGTTCATCATTCTTCTACTTCATCTAGGCTACTATTTATTCCATCTTATGTATTTTTAATTTCATTTATTGAATTCTTCATCTCTGATTGGTTATTTTTTATGTTTTCTAACTTTGTAAAGGGCCTCACTTAGGTCCTTCACTCTTTCCTCAAGTCTAGTGAGTATCATCATGATCATTACTTTAAATCCTCTATCAAGCATAAGCTTTCTATCATTTTCAGTGTACATCTTTTACCTCTTTTGTTAGTTTGATTCCTAAGTATCTTATGTTTTTTTGGTGCAGTTGTAAATGGGATCAATTCCTTTATTTCTCTTTCTGCTGCTTCATTATTGCTGTATAGAAACACAACTGATTTCTGTACATTGATTTTATATCCTGTGACTGCTGAATTTACGTATCAGTTCTAGCAGGGTTTTTTTTTTTTTTTTGGTGGAGTCTTTGGGTTTTCTATGTAGAGTATCATGTCATCTGCAAAGAATGAAAGTTTGACTTTTTCTTTGCCAATTTGGATGCCTTTTATTTTCTTTGTTGTCTGATTGCTCAAGCTTGGACTTCCAGTACTATGTTGAACAATGGTGGTGAGAGTGGATATCCTTGTTGTGTTCCTGATGTTAGGGGGAAAGTTCTCAGTTTTTCCCTATTGAGGATGATGTTAGTTGTAGGTCTTTCATATATGGCCTTTATGATGTTGGGATATGTTCCTTTTATCCTTACTTTATTTAGGGCTTTTATCAAGAAAGGATGCTATATTTTGCCAAATGCTTTTTCTGCATCTATTGAGATAATCATATGGTTCTCATCCTTTCTTTTATTAATGTGGTATATCATGTTGATTGATTTATAAATATGGAAGAAGCTCTGTAGCCCAGGAATAAATCCCACTTGACCATGGTACATAATTCTTTTAATGTACTGTTGAATTTGATTTGCTAGTATCTTGTTGAGAATTTTTGCATCCAGGGTGTTTGCATCAGGGCTATTGGCCTGTAATTCTTTTTGGTGAGGTCGTTGTCTGGTATTGGAATCAAGGTAATGCTGGCTTCATAGAATGAGTTTGGAAGCTTTCTTTCCATTTTTACTTTTTGGAACACTGTATGTTAACTAACTTAAATTTAAATAAATAAATTACGTACTCAAGAAAGAAAAAGGAAGCATTAACAAACTCATTAAATGTAATCTCGAACTCTAAAAAATAAAAAAATACAAGAGATAACATGCTGGTGAGGATGTGGAGGGAAGGAAACCCTTGTGCACTGTTGGTAGTAATGCAAACTGGCACAGCTACTATGGAAAACAGTACAGAGGTTCCTCAAGAAAGTAAAAATCGAACATATGAGACAGCAATCACACTTCTTAGTATATAATCCAAAGGAAACAAAAACATTATCTCAGAGAGATATCTATACTCCCATGCTCACTTAAGGATTATCAACGATATCCAGGGTGCAGAAACAACCTAAGTGTCTGTGGACAGATAAGCAGATTCAGAAAATATGATGTATACATACAACTGAAGAAGTTTCAATCTTAAAAAAGGAAATCCTCCTGATTGGGAAAACATGAATTAACTTGGAGGGCATCATGCTAAGTGAAAAACAAACAAACAAACATCCAGGCAAAGACAAATATTGCATGGTATCACTTATATGCGAAATTTTTTAAAAAAGTGGAAATCACAAGAAGAGAGTAGAAAAGTAGTTGCCATGGGCTGGGAGTGTGGGAAATAGGAAGAGGTTCTGAGAATATATGTATAATATCATGAGCATAGTTGATAACACTGTGTTATGTAGTTTAAATGTGCTGAGAGTTGAACTTAGATGTTCTCTCTCTCTCTCTCTCTCTCTCTCACACACACACACACACACACACACACACACACACACACAACTAAATTTAAAAAAATACACTATTGGACCCAAAAAAGTTTTTTTTTTTTAATTCTCTATCAGGCATATTACTTATCTCCATTCAGCTTAGGTTACCTTGCTAGGTTTTGTCCTGTTCTTTTGTTTGGAACATATTCCTCTGTCTCCTCTGTCTAACCTTCTGTGTCTGTTTCTGTGTGTTAGTTATGTCAGCTACATCTTTCTCTTGAAAGTAGTAGCCTTAGGAAGAAGAGGTCCTCTAGTGCCCTGGAGGACGTGTTGCTTCAGGAGTGTCTCCTATATGTGTTGTGTGCATCCTGCTGTTGTGGCTGAGCCACATTTGCCTTCAGTCCAGTCATCTGCAATGGCTCTCTTTGCCTGTTGTGGGCATTGTTTGGTTCCTGGGCTGTTAGTGGCCCAGTCTGGAGCTGCTTTGAACTTGTGTTGAGTCAGACCAGGCATTTGCCAGAGATGCAGTAACACTAAACATCAGGGTGCTTTCCCTGTTTTGTCCTCGAGAAGCTTTCATTGGTCAGTAGAGTTCTGCAGTCAGATCATTTATCTGCCCCAACCCACTTCTAGGGCCACAGTGTGACTGGTGTGCATAGTTATCTTTCCCTCTGTCCAGGGCATGCATCACTTTGGGATGGTGCTGGCCCCTGTGGGAGCTGCTCGTATGCTGCCAAGCTTGCGGTACCATTTTGGATGGGCTCCTGCCAAGAGTTTACTGAAGGCAGTAGATCTGCAGAAGCATGTGGGAGCAGTGTGGGGGCGGGGGTGGGGTAAGTGAGACAGTAGCAAAGTTTGTACTGGTATGTTGGAGGAAAAGACCTGGAGCTGAGACCTGGCTGGAATGGGCATGTCCACAGGGGATATGTAGGTGGGGCACACGCTAGCAAATTAGGCATTGAGTTTCAGCCCTGTATGGAGTGCTCAGGCTGAGGCGCAGGGTGGGGGGAAATGGCTGTGGACAGCTCCTGTATTCCTGGAGAAGTCTCCCAATGATCCCTGATGCTCCAGCACAGGCTCCGAGATTAGTAAACAAATATCCCTCCTATATACCCTATAGGACATTCAAACTACAGCTTCTGTGCTGCATCTCCATGGAGATGTTTGTTATGCTGTCTCTTTAAGGGTGGGAACTCAGTTTCCTCTCCTCTTCCTGCCTTCTTGGCTCTCCCAGAGCTGAGACTACTGATTTTTAAAGTTCTAGGTTTTAAGTCCTGCAGGTTTTAAGAACTGGTGAAATATAGCCCCTCTGGTTTTCAAAGTCAAATTATATGGGGATTCGTCTTTCCCATGTGGGCTCACCAGCGTGAGAGTCTGTTTCTCTTCCCTCTCTGCACCTGTGCTGTCCCTTCGCAGGGACAGTCTCGAGGGGCTCTTTAGCTCCCATCCATGTCTCTGTCCTTCCACCCTCTTTGATGTGGCTTCTTCTCTTCACTTAGTTGTAGAGTTTGTTCTGCCAGTCTTGAGGTTGTCTTCTGTGGTTATAAGTAATATAGAAAAACATTCCCATATTTTCAAGTTATTTTCTTTGTTATCTTCCACAGTGATCATATATTAAATTTTTAAAAAATGTTTTAATGTTTATTTATTTTTGAGAGATAGAGAGAGGAAGGGGCAGAGAGAGGGAGACACAGAATCCAAAGTCGGCTCCAGGCTACGAGCTGTCAGCACAGAGCCCGATGCGGGGCTCAAACCCACCAGCTATGAGATCATGACCTAAGCCGAAGTCATTGGCTCAACTGACTCAGCCACCCAGGTGCCCTTCAAATATTAAATTTTAATTAGAAAAAATAGCAGCTATTTAAAGATGAATTTATCGTTCACAAAAATGTCATTTCTTTTGTTCTAAGGCAGGAATTGGCAAAGAAGACAAGTAGGCCAAATCCTGACTGTAGCCTGCTTTTGTTTTATGGCCCTTTGTGGATAAATTTTTCCAAAACTTGCCCTAAAGAGTAAAACCAATGAATGTGTATTTCATCAAGACCCTTTACTTTCCTCTAGTTATGAGAAGAGCCAGGGGGAAACCATCAAGATACACTACAAATTATTTAGAGTTCAAAAATTGCCTCAAGGTCACTTATTCAGGCTAGAGGTAACCTTTTGAACAGCACATTATGTCATGAAGTTTATGTAGATTGATTGGATTCAATTTTCAAAACAATATTATGCAGTATATTTTTTATTCTACTTTTATTGATAATCAAACCAAGGCATGGAGAGATCATACCCATAGCAAGACACAGAGCCAAAATATAAGTGCAGCCGAATGATTCCAGGACCCCAGTACAGCCTTCCCCCATGTAAGAGAATCTGAAATGGCACACATCTCTTAAATGGAATGGAAGTTGGCCTTGAAATCAGCCTTTACAAGGTGATTTTCTAGGAAGCCATCACCAAACTTCTATCTCTAATTGGAAATAAAATGCAGTTAAAATCACCTCTATAGATCAAAACTTCCATCTAAGGTTGGCTGCATTCTCCTGGTAGATGGACTTGGTAGTGTACTCTGAGATGATGGAATATAAATAAAGATGAGATATTTTTTCACCCTGGAGATTTTCAATTTGAAGTAGTTCATAAATTACAAAGGCTCACAAATCAAAATTATTAGAACTATTCTCTCATTAATAATTCATGTCTGATTAATGATAATAGAGAAAAGAAATTAGCATGATATTTAGTGGCTACCACATGCCTTTCCATGGAGATTTCATCACCTTTATTACAATCAACTGTAATAATAATGTGACTTTAAAATCCTTTGCTTACTATTTCTATACGCAACTTTTGAATTAAAAATATACTAGACTAATGCAAATCCACGGGGAGGTCTCACATTTCCTTGCAAAACCTTTTTTTCTAAGATCCCACCAAGATATGAGATGACTAGAATTATACCATAATATAGACAAATATTTTTTAATATGAAACCATAGTATGTTACCATGTTATGAACTCTCAGCTGACACAGCAGAAATAGAAAAGAGTTTTAATTTTTTTACATAATTTAAATTTTTCATATAATCCAATATTACTCAGTATAAAGTAAGCAACTAAGATGCTTCCATTTAGGTTACAGAACTTTCTTTTTATGAAGTGTGTATATGTTATGAGCCAAAGCATTTAAAATTTTTTTTCCCCACATTTTATCAGGCTATACTGGTATCATAGACAAACTATATCCTGGATATTCCTTAAGTATGCTCCATGATTCTTTTATGGGTGAGAGATACAGTTTGGCATTAAAGTGTAAAGTCATGAAAAAGAATTATCTGCTCCAAGGTTTAAGAAACATCTTTTTGAAACATTGTTAATATAATTTTTGCAACACATAACCATCTTCAAAAGTATCTAAGCTACAAAATTACCAAGACATATACTTCTCTTTCTTATAGTAATTTACATGGTGTTGTTATTGTCATACATTTTTAGCCATGTGAATGATGTAAAAGCCAATAAGACAATATGCCAAATTTCTGTGAATAGCAATAAATTGCATTAAGAAATGTTTTCTTCTAATCTGGTGTAAGAAAGTTGTACACCTTGGTTCTAGGGCTTTCTTTCTTATGATATATATCCACGATAAGTTCTGTCCCTATATTCTAAAAATATTGAGGGGTAAAAAATTATCAAAAGATTTATGTTATCAAAAGAATAACTCTTTGGTTTCCAAGCCAGTTTTCATAGGTTATAAATGACCTCACAAAAATAACATACGTTTGCTTGCTTGCTTGCTTGTTTGCTTGCTTGCTTAGCTAAGACAAATGATAATTCTGACACCCACTAATGATATTTTCAGATGGTCAAAGATTTATTATTATGAATAGAGCAGAGGTTGAGATTTCAAATGAATTTTACTCAGTTCTTAAAATCTATTTTTTATCTTAATAATCATAATCCATCTTATGTTCTTATTAAATTTTTATCATTACATTAGGATACAAGTACACACGTACACAATACACCTATCAGAGTGGCTATTATTTTCTATTATATGTTTACTTAAATATTTGACTTTTTAAAGTATGTACATTTGATACTTTGATAACATAAATTAAAGAAAAACTAGCAGTCTTAGATTCTGGTAATAAAGTCCAGATCACAGGAAAAATTAAGACTAAAAAAATGCCAGTTATTGTTTTGTTGAAGGTTTTATTTATTCCACAAGGGATAATTGCTTTGTTACCAGAGACTGCTACCTTCCTAAAAACCTTAGTTTTATAAAATAGAAATTTGTTTTTAATTCTTTAAATGTTCAAGGAGCATCATTTCATCCGTATTGCTGAAGCAATTTCCCATCTCCTCAACTATTTCAATAAATTCTTATTGAATGCCTCCCTTGTGCAAAGCAATTGGGAGAATACAAAGATGAATAGGACATAGCCTATTTCCTTAAAATGCTTAGAGGATAGCAGGTAAGATGGGTTCACAATAACTAGGATAGAATGATATATGATATGTTGTACATCAAGGATAAGAAGAATGAGGTACCTACAGATGTCTTAATGAAAAAAAATGTGTGAGTTGAGTAGGAAAAAGGCAATGGGGAGGAGTGGAGGCTATAGATGGACTGGTGTATCCATGAACTACACAAAGCCTTTCAAAGACATTTTGATAAACATGGTACCAGCCAGACAAACATAACTAAAAATTATTAGTTATGTAGCTACAAATCTACAATGTTTAAGGAAGAGTATGGGTGATTGTATTCTTACACTTACATACATATGTGTGTGTGAAATGTAATAAAAAAGCATTTTAAGACATAACTTGCACTTGAGTTAGTATTTATAGCACTTTGTAGAAGTGGCACATTATATATGGATCATTATTTTTATAATAAAACAGAAAGTGTAAATTTAACTCATGGATAACAAGATATTTTTCTCTTCCCAGAATATTTTTATGGAAATTATTTATAACATTACTAAGGTAAAAAAACAGACTTATTTATGGATTGATAAATATAGACTACAATAATCAGTAATGCTGATTTTACTTATAATGTTTAAATTAAACTCTTGGTATGTCCTTTACATGTTCCATCTAGCAATACAGAGTAATCCAAATCATTGGCAAGATTTATAATGTACCTGACATCTGCGGTCTCTGCTATTCAAAATATTTTAGGGATTTTACTGATGCTTACATGAAGTGCTATCCCACTTTTAAATATGTACAGTATTTGCCATCACAGTAACTGAAATACAACAAAATTGAAAATATTTTCTTTATATTAATAACATATAATACTAAAATTGGAATTTCTTGAATATATTATACAAAAGAAATGGTCAACAGTAACATATCTTAAAACTTTTTTAAATAGCTGGTTCAGACTCAAATACACCATAAAGTTCTCAAGAACAATAAAATAACAATCATAAAAAGAAAATAATTCTTCTAAGAGAAATTGGTGATTGGGAATTTTTAAAGTCTGATACTCTAACATTGTTGTTTTCAGGAAAATGTAAAGAAATATCCATTATATCAAAATACTATTAACTTTCTCCTTTTTTTAAGAACAACTCATTCATTGTCATTCATCCAATATCATTCAACAATTCACTCAATTTATTTCTGTCAGTTTATAAAACTATATATATATACATATATATACATATAATATATAATACATATAATATATACATATTATATATATGTACATATAATATATACATATTATGATACATATAATATATAAATTATTATGTGTGTGTGTGTGTGTATTCTCTGCCCCCAATTCCTGGCACAGAAACTCCTAAAATCCTTGTAATTTCCTAAGTGAGAGGAGCACCAAGAACAACTTTTGTTCTAATATTTGGTCTTTGATCTGGGTTTCTGACATAGCTCCTAAATCTCTTAGAATTTCCTGGGTGATAGTAGTGTCTTTGTTCTAATGAAGGGACTCTTGGTGGGCTCCTGAATGTGGGTAGTCAACAGAAAGAGCAAGCTGTAATTAGAAGCTTGGGATTTTTAGCCTCCCCATTCTCCAGAGAGGGAAGAGGGACTAGAAATGGAGTTAATGTTTGCTCATGCCTATGTAATGAACCTTCCATAAAAATTCCTAAAGTACAGGGTTCAGAGAGCTTCCAGGTGGGTGAACATATCCATGTACAGAGAAAGTAGTGTATCCCCACTTCTCAGGGAAAGAAAACTCCTGTGCTCAGAACCCTCCCAGTTCCCACCCTATGTATCTCTTCATTTGGCTGTTCATCTCTATCCTTCATCATGCACTTCATTACATAAGAAACTTGTGAATGCAAGTGTTTCCCTGAATTCTGTAGGCTGTTCTAACAAATAATGGAATCCAAGGGAAAGGAGGTCATGGGAACCCTGGGTCTGTTGGACAGAAGCTATGGGTAACCTAGGGACCTACTACTAGTACTTTCTATTGGCATTTGAAATGGGGGGGGGGGTTACTTTCATGAGACTAAACCCTTAACCTTTAGGATCTGAGCTTATCTCCAGGTAGATAATGTCAGAATTGAATTAAACTGTAGGACATCCAGCTTATGTCATAGAGAGTTGCATGGTGTTGAAGGGTTGTGAATGTGGTAGCAGTGTGAGAGTAAAGGAAAAACATGTAGGAGGAAGACTGAAATTTTCCTACCCACAAAGTATATATAATTGACATTTCCACCATTAATGTTCCTAGAAGAGTAGATCAATTACTATCAAGAAAGACACTGGGACAGGGGCGGCGGGGGAGGGGTGGGGATGTGTAACAGTAATTTTTAGTTGACCTTGACACCTGAGTTTGTAGAATTGGAAGTATGCACAAAAATGGTGAGGTAGAATTTCTCATAAAACACTGTTTTAATGTTCCCAAACCATCTTAGATGTCTTCCCATGCCAATGTAAACAATCATATGTACTACTCTTAAAGTATGGCTCTTGTCGTGGTGGATTATTCTATTGCCAA
This sequence comes from Panthera onca, assembly GCF_046562875.1. Taxonomy (NCBI): domain Eukaryota; kingdom Metazoa; phylum Chordata; class Mammalia; order Carnivora; family Felidae; genus Panthera; species Panthera onca. The sequence continues at coordinate 131,991,359 of NC_138340.1, read as the reverse complement.
CTTGGTGAGGCTGGCAACTACATTTTCCAGAATCCCCTTCCCTGTGTGGGTTTGGGTCTGAGTTGGCCAAAAGAGAAATCTGCATGAGCTATGGAGGCAAGAGCCACCAGTCTCATACTGGTGTATCTGTGTGTCATTTTTTGTCATTTCCTTTCCTTTCCTTTTATTTTATTTTATTTTTTGGAATAAGGGTTTTTTTTTTTTTCTTTTTACCCTTTTTCTCTTTTCTTCTGGTTTTTTTTTTCTTTCTTTTTCCTGGAATCAGTCTTATAGTTTTTGATTCTCTGTTTTGTTGTTCCCTTTCCTTTTCTCTTTCTATGGGATCAGGTTCCCTAACCTGCCATTTTTTTCCAAGATTACTTCAACAAGCAACTCAAAACATACCTAGTTAAAGGTGTAAACACTCCACCACTGCAAGCATGGAGGAGCTCTGCAGAGGAATAACCAGTGGGAAAAGGAGCCAGAACCAACAGCAAAGTACACAAAGCATACGCCAGAAACACTTCCTGGAGTGCCAGGGCCTGGACAGTGTATGACCTTTTTTAATATTGTAGTATTCTCAGGTGCAGGAAACATAACAAGCTTTTAAAGCACACAAAAGACAGAAACTTAGACAAAAGGACAAGACAGAGGAATTCTCCCCAAAAGGAAGGTCAAGAAGAAATCACAGGAAGGGACTTGCTCAAAACAGACGTAAACAATATATCTGAACAAGAATTTAGAACAGTCATAAGACTACTGGCTGGGCTTGAAAAAAGCATAGAAGACACCAGAGAAACCCTTGCTGCAGAGATCAAAGACCTAAGAACTAGTCAGGATGAATTTAAACAACGCTATAAATGGGATGCAAAATAAACTAGAACAGTGACAACAAAGACTGAAGAATCAGAGGAGAGAATAAGTGAAATAGAAAATAAAATTATGGAAAATAATGAAGCTGAAAAAAAAGAGAAAGGAAGTTACTATATGAGGGGAGACTTAGAGAACTAAGTGATTCCATGAAATGAAACATTATCTATATCATAAGAGCCCCAGAAAAAGAAGAGTGAGAAAAAGGGACAGAAAGTTTATTGAACAAATTTAGCTGAGAACTTCCCTAATCTGGGGAAGGAAACAGGCATCAAGTCCAAGAGACACAGAGAACTGCCTTCAAAATCAACAAAAACAGGTCAACGCCATGACATATCATAGTGGAACTTGCAAAATACAAGGACAAAGAGAGAATTCTGAAACCAGCTAGAAACAAAAGGTCCTTAACCTACAAGGATAGGCACATAAGATTAGTAGCAGATCTGTCCACTGAAACTTGGCAAGGCATAAGTGAATGGCAGTAAATATTCAATGTGCTGAACAAGAAAAGTATGCAGCCAAAAAACCTTTATGCATCAAGGCTGTCATTCAGAAAAGAAGGAGAGATAAAGACTTTCCCAGAAAAACAAAAACTAGAGTCTGTGACCACTATGCATAGCCCTGCAAGAAATTTTAAGGGGGACTCTCTGAGTAGAGGGAAAAAAAAGCAGCAAAAACTTTGTACAAAGGACCAGGGAACATCACTAGAAACATCACATTTACAGTTACACAATGGAATTAAATTCATATGGTCAATAATCACTCTGAATGTAAATGGACTAAATGCTCCAAGTCAAATGACATAGGGTATCAGAATAGATTTTAAAAAGCAAGCTCCATCTACATCCTGCCTACAAGAGACTCATTTTAGACCTAAGGACACCTGCAGATTGAAAGTGAGGGGTTGAAGTACTATCTATCATACTAACAGAGGTGAAAAGAAAACTGGATTTACCATACTTATATCAAACAAACTAGATTTTATAACAAAGACTGTAACAAGAGATGAATAAGGGTATTATATTATAATTAACAGGTCTTTCCAAAAAAGATCTAATAATTATAAATATTTATGCCCCCAACTTGGAATACCCAAATATGTAAATCAATTAATCATAAAGAAACTCAGTGACAATAATACCATAATAGTAGGAGACTTTAATAACCCACTTACGACAATAGATATATCATCTAAGCAGAAAATCAACAAGGAAACAATGGCTTTGAATGATTCAGATGGACTTAACAGATATAGTCGGAACATTTCTTCCTAAAGCAGTGGAATACCCATTCTACTCAAGGGCACATGCAACATTCTCCAGAACAGATCACATGCTGGGTCACAAATGAGCTCTCAATAGGTACAAAAATATTGAGATCATCACATGCATATTTTCAAATTACAACACTATGAAACTTGAAATCAACCACAAGAAAAAATTTGGAAATCCCTCAAATACAAGGAGGTTAGAGAACATCCTACTAAAGAATGAATGGGTCAACTAGGAAATTAAAGAAAAAAATACACGGAAACAAGTAGAAATAAAAACATGATAGTCCAAACCTTTTGGGATGTAGCAAAGGCAGTTCTAAGAGGAAAGTACATTGCAATTCAGGCCTATCTCAAGAAGCAAGAAAGGTCCCAAATACACAACATAACCTTATACCTAAAGAAGCTAGAAAAAGAGCAGCAAATAAAGCCCAAAGCCAGCAGAAGAAGGGAAATAATAAAGATTAGAGCAGAAATAAATGGTATAGAAACAAACAACAACAACAAAACAGTTGGAGAGATCAATGAAACCAAAAGTTAGTTATTTGAAAGAATAAACAAAATTGATAAACCCTTAACCAGATTTATCAAAAAGAAAAGATAAATGACCCAAACAGATAAAATCTAGAATGAAAGAGGAGAGATCGCAAACAACACCACAGAAATACAAATAACTATAAGAGAATACTATGAAAAATTACATGTCAACAAACTGGACAATCTGGAAGAAATGGACAAATTTCTAGACACTCACACACTACCAAAACTCAAACAGGAAGACGGAGGAAATAGAAAATTTTAGCAGGCCCATAACCAGCAAAGAAATTGAATCAGTTATCAAAAATAGAAGTCCTAGACCAGATGACTTCCCAGGGAAATTCTACCAGACATTTAAAGAAAAGTTAATACCTATTTTCCTCAAACTGTTCCAAACAATGGAAATGGAATGAACACTTCAAAATTAATTCTATGAAGCCAGCATTACTTTGATTCCAAAACCAGACAAAGACTCCACCAAAAAGGAGAATTACAGGCCAACAGCCCTGATGAGCCTGGATGCAAAAATTCTCAACAAGATACTAGCAAATCAAATTAAATAGTACATTAAAGAATTATTCACCATGATCAAGTGAGTTTAATTCCTGGGCCACAGGGCTGGTTCAATATTCACAAATCAATCAGTGTGATACACCACATTAATAAAAGAAAGGATAAGAACCATATGATCCTCTCAATAGATGCAGAAAAAGCATTTGACAAAATACCGCATTGCTTCCTAATAAAAACCCTCAAGAAAGTCAGGATAGAAGGAAATACCTCAACATCATAAAAGCCACATATGAAAGGCTCACAGCTAGTATCATCCTCAATGGGGAAAAACTGAGAGTTTTCCTGTTAAGGTCAGGAACATGACAGGGATGTCCACTCTCACCACTGTTTTTCAACATAGTACTAGAAGTCCTAGCCTCAGCAAGCAGACAACAAAAAGAAATAAAAGGCATCCACATTGGCAAAGAAGTCAAACTTTCACTCTTTGCAGATGACATGATACTCTACATGGAAAACTGAAAGACTCCACCAAAAAACTGCCAGAATTGATACATAAGTTCAACAAAGTTCCAATTTTTGTTTTGTTTCTATATAGTAATAATGAAGTTTCAGAAAGAGAAATCAAGGTATTGGTCCCCTTTACAATTGAACCAAAAACCTTAAGATACCTAACCAAAAAGGTAAAAAAGCTGCACGCTGAAACTATTGAAAAGTTACAAAAGAAAATGAAGAAGAAATAAATAAATGGTAAAACATTCTAAGCTCATGGATTGGAAGAACGAATATTGTTAAAATGTCTATATTACCCAAAACAATCTACACATTTAATTCAGTCACTATCAAAATAATACCAACATTCTTCACAGAGTTAGAACAAACAATCTGAAATTTGTATGGGACCAGAAAAGACCCCAAATAGCCAAAGTAATGTTGAAAAAGAAAAGCAAAGCTGGAGGCATCACATTTCTGGAAAAGCTGTATTACAAACCTATCATCATCAAGACAGTATGGTACTGGCACAAAAACAGACACATAGATAAATGGAACAGAATACTGAACCCAGAAGTGGACCCACAAATGTATGGCCAACTAATATTTGACAAAGCAGGAAAGAATATCCAATAGATAAAAGACTGTCTCTTTAGCAAATGGTTCTGGGGAAACTGGACAGTGACATTCAAAAGAATAAAACTGAACCACTTTATTATAACATACACAAAAATAAATTCAAACTGGATGAAAGACCTAAATGTGAGACAGGAAACAATTAAAATTCTAGAGGTGAAAACAAACAACAACCTCTTCGACCTCGGCCGCAGCAACTTCTTACTAGATGTGTCTCAGGGGGCAAGGGAAACAAAAGCAAAAATGAACTATGAAATCAAGACAAAAAGCTTCTGCAAAGGTAAGGAAAAATCAACAAAACTTACAGACAACCAACAGCATGGGGGAAGATATTTGCAAATGACATGTCATATAAAGGGTTAGTATCCAAAATCTATGAAGAATTTATCAAACTCAATACCCCTATAAATAATCCAGTGGAGAAATGGGCAGAAGACATGAATAGACACTTTTCCAAAGAAGACATCCAGATGGCTAACAGACACAGGAAAAGATGCTCAGCATCACTCATCATCTGGGAAATACAAATCAAAACCACAATGAGATACCACCTCACACTAATCAGAATGACTAAAATCAAGAACTCAGGAAACAACAGATGTTGGAGAGGATGCAGAGAAAGGGGAACCCTTTTGCACTGTTGGTGCAGCCACTCTGGAAAACAGTATGGAGGCTCCTCAATAAGTTAAAAATATAACTACCCTATGATCCAGCAATTGCACTACTAGGTATTTATCTAAAGGATACAGGAGTGCTGATTCAAAGGGGCACATGCACCCCAATGTTTACAGCAGTGCTATTAACAATAGCCAAATATGGGAAGTGCCCAAATGCCCATCAACTGATGAATGGATAAAGAATAAGTGGTATATATATACAATGGAATACTCAGCAATCAAAAAGAATGAAATCTTGGATGGAACTAGAACTTATTTTGCTATGTGAAATAAGTCAAGCAGGGAAAGACAAAATCCTATGATTTCACTCATATGTGGAATTTTAGAAACACAACAGATGAACATAGGGGAAGGAAAAGAGAAGATAAAAAAAGAGGGAGGCAAACCCAAAGAGACTCTTAAATACAGAGAATAGATTAGGGGCTGCTAGAGGGGAAGTGGGGGGGGGGAGCTAAATGGGTGATAGGCATTAAGGAAGGGACTTGGGATAATCACTGGAAATGTAAGTGATGAATCACTGGATTCTACTCCTGAAAGCAATATTGCACTATATGTTAACTAACTTGAATTTAAATAAGTAAATTAAAAAAAAATTATACTATACTTATCTACTCAATAAAGTCTTTTTCCACCACCCAAAAAAGGATAAGATTGCATTTTAATAGAACTAAGCTGCATACAAGATGCATACTTTTATTTCTATATTATAGTCACTAAAAATTACCAATAACATTAACATTTTTTATCCTTAACTTTACATAGAGAACTGTTCACTCTCTGTTCACTCACGGGGAAGGTTATGATCAATAAAATTCATCCCTTCCCCTTAGGAATCTCATATTCTATAAAGGGGAGTAATGCAATTAATACATACATATCTTAGAAACTACTCTGTATGATACTATAATGTTAGATATATGTCATCATATATTTGTCAAAGCCGTTAGAATGTACCATGTCAAGAATGAACCCTGATGTAAACTACGGACTTTGGATGATAAGGTGTCAATGATGGTTATAGATTGTAACAAATGTCCAACTCTGGTGTGGAATGTTGATAGCAGAAGAGGCTATGCATGTATAACATACATACTCTACATGCATATGGGCATGGATAGGGCCAGGGATTATATGAGAACTCTCTGTACTTTCTGCTCATTTTTTTCTGTGAACCTAAAACTGCTCTAAAAAAAGTCTATTAAAAGTACATATACAATGTTATATAAATGCCACCAGCAAAATTCTGTGAGGGGTTGGTCACTTTATGGGAGGAGGAGTTGAAAAGAGTTTGTGATGGATGGGTAGGACTGACAGGTATTCCAGTTAGGGGAAACAGGATGAGCAAACCTTGGCAGAGAGAAATTTAAAGGACATTTGGGTAGGAACAAGGGTTCTTGTACCTCTTACCCTCAATCCTTCTGAGGTAATGGCCTGTGGAATATACAGACAAGGATTTACACTGAAATGAGAACTAAAGCACATTTTATTAATCTGAGCACGCATCTTAACAACTCAGAAAATGCAGGCCTCCAGTAAAGTGTGTTGGAAAAAAATGAGTGGGTCTTGTTTTTACACCTACTCTGTCCCCAGTTGAATTATCAACCTATTTGGAGGCAGAAAATATGAAACAAGGGGCTCGTACAAACAATTGTTCATCTCCAAGTACGTGATCCTGCCCTCCAGTGGCAGAGAAACCACTGAGCACAAGGCTCTTTCAATGTCCCTTCAACACAGTCAGGTGAATTCACTTGTAGAGAACCTCTGCGCTCCTCATGGATTCAGGCAGAAGCAAGAAGTCAAATGAAGACTAGATCTTCCCAAGATCATACTCCCTTCCACCTTGACTCTAATGACTCAATATTTAATTTCATGGTAATCTTGCAGAATATAATAATTTTTTTTGTGCTTACACATCTATTCCCAATATTGATATATGCTTACCTAAACTTATTTATGTTCATTTTTAGACTTAACCTTAATAGAAATTTCCATTTATACACTAAGATAAACATCCAGTTTATCCTTTTGCCTTATAATCATTGCATTACTGAATTATTTTTCTTAATATGGGAAAACAATATTAGCGAAACCAAAAATGGCTGTTTTTTTTTAAGTCTGGTTATTCTGGATTCTAGACATGAAAGAATCTTACACAAAAATAATGCACCTTGATAAAGATACTTTTTAGGGTTAGAGCAAAATGAAAATAATTGTAAGGTTGAAAGTTAAGGCATAGAGAAGCAGCAAGTTGGGACAGAGAAATAGAGATGAGCATGGATTTTTGTTTCAAAGAAAAAGTCTGTAAGAGGGCACAGAGAATTGAATTAGAACAAGGACAGTTCTGAAACAAGGTTTTAGTGTGGAAGAAATGTTATTGCCTGGATTTGGAAGAGCTGAAAAGATCTGGGTAACTGAGAACATTCAAAAGCTATTTTAATAACATCAGCCACATGCACACTAATAAAAATGCCATTGAGAATTTGTTTTCCTACATGGATTTGTGAGCCAAAAATTAGTAGGATATAAGTTTCAACATACCCCAAGCTCCTTTGCCCTATTCCCCCAAATTCATCCAATCAAGCACCCAGGCTCCTAAGCAGCCTGCAAAATTTAGGATAATGATCCTTTTTTTTCCTTCCTGTACAGACACTATGAATATTCTAAACAAATAAATTCGATTGTTAAGCAAGTGAATGTGTTCATTTTAAAAATAAGTATTTTTAATACATACAGATGAACAATTTAACTTGTAAAATATTACAGCAAAAGGCTGTTTAAAAATTTGCAAGCACATAAAGATTAAACAAGCTGGCACTAGTTCAAGTATTTACCAAAACACAATGCAGATACAGAAATCAATGAAGGTCCATTAACTAAATCCTGTAAAACTACAATTCTGTGGTCAAGTAGTCTGGATAGCCTCATGTGTCCTCTGGAGCTACAGTGTATGGAATGGAGGGATGATACAGAAGACATATGGAGACAGGGTAGGTGCCCAGTGTGTGGAAGTCAGGAGAAATCATAACCAGGAAAGATTCTAGGGGGAACATCCCAAGCAGAGAAACCCTCATTCTTAACACTTACCTCCAATATCTTAAAAAGACCAACTAAAGAATAAGCCTGATTAGTGAGACAGACAAACATTACCCAGAGGTATCTGGCTTGCTGCATTTTCTATAACTGAGCTAGATAGGTTGATGAGTACTTTCACACCCACACATGCACACACACACACACACACACACACACACACACACACACACACACACCATCTTTATGACACTTATCCCCTCTCATCCCCACATACAATATATTTTCCCTTTTACACATGGAATCTAAAATGGAGGAGGCAAGAAAACAAATGCAGGGTTGCATAACACTAAAACTAAGACCAGGTAGAATGGTTCATTCAGCGTGGGTATGGGGGAAAAAAAGGTGAGTTTTGAAAAGTGTTTTACAATAATTGAGCTAGATGTGAAATCTGCTAGGGTGCAGAAACGGTTTTGATGCAGTTAAACAATACACCCATGAATGTTACCTTTAGGAGTTATTGCCCTGCATTTGCCTCATCTGAGAACTACTAGAGACCTGGCATACCTTCGCCTTCCATCTGGGATTCCCTTCTCCTCCTCTTCATCCTTCCTCATACTCTTTCTATTTAGTTTCTTCTAATCTGGAAAGGCCTTTACATTTCCTTTGCATCACTCTGTGTATTTGACCATCTCTACTTTGAGGACATGAATTTGAATTAATATAGAGGTCAGGAAGTTCAGCAATTCATTCTATTCCCCATCAATATTAATGGCATCTTTATTTTGCCCCCCGTTGCTCCACAGTGTAAAAGTAACATGCTATGGATTTAAAAAAAACACTAGGCATAAACATAATGTTTTATATCCTGCAATTTTTAAAATAATTTTTAATGGCTGTCAGGTTTTCCAGTATATTCATGTATTGTAACTCAGATCATAATGCCCCAAAATCTTATTGCTATAATATTATAAAAACATCTCTAGGTTTGGATTGTAATAATTATTGATTTACATCTCTCACACTAGAAAATAATCATAAATAATTATCCCATTTGTTTTTTCAGAAAAAAAGATCTTTCCCATCCAGGGATAGCTATAATATTATTCAAGCTTGCACAATGTTAGAAGGCATGTTGGGGAGTGAGGGTGAGGTCATGAGGTATACCAACTGAGTCTTTAAACCAGCAATTTCCAAATGGCTCCCAAGTCTCCCCAAGTGTTATAAGAACATAGCAGTGTGATGGCTGGAAAATATTTTTAGTATTTCAAAAAACTTAAGCAGAATATACACATGCCTACATAAAGGCAATATGATCTAAGTAAAGTATTAATTATTTTTGGCTTTGCTGATGCTACTTAACTCATGTTGTTTAGAATTTATTAGCACTTTTATATGAGTAGTAAAATATTTTTATAAGAATTGCTTAATTAGTTTGAGGTAGACAAACATCAAGTATCATAAGTCCATGCTGACACAGTAGCAAAAAGGTTCTTGATAATGAAAAGAAATTATTAGGAGTTACTAATTTAGGAAGATTTCTAAAACAAATATTCAGGTTTTAGCTCAGCCTTTAAATATGTTCCTTTGTGAAAACCTGGTTTAGATATTCTCTTGGGCCTCTTGCAGCAAAACTTAGAATGCATTTAGCCACCTGGTATAGCAGAGATACCATGAGGAATGGTACTCAAGAAAAAGGATGTGGAAAAGAAAAGCACAAAAAGTTGCTTGGAATAAAAAAAAAATATTAGTCAAGTCCTGGTGGACTTGTTCATATTGTCATTGAAACTCAAATGATTTCAGGGCAAAGATTGTTACATCCTTGAAAGAGAAGTAATCAACCAAATAACAGTAAAGTGTAAATGCTACTGTGGAAAGAGCACTTGGTCAGGTTAAATTCTAGGTTCTGAAATTAGGGTAACTGGGATTTTAACTTCAGATCCATCACTTACCAGTAATATGGTTTGGGGAAATTTATGGATTCATTTTGTTCTAAATAACCCCATTTAAAAAATGTAGATAATATATCTGATTTATAGGGTTCTGCTAATTTTAAATGTGTGCTTGCATATGTTAACTATCAAAAAGTTATTATCATTTGCTGGATGACCTTGGGAAAGTCACTTAATGTTCCTCATTTTCTAAATGTAAAATGAGAGACTTTGTCTAGATGATCTATCTGTAACTTCTGAGACACAATTACTGCATTATTTTAGAATGCTTATGGTTTAAAAATATTTAATAAATGAGAACATACTAAAATTGAAGTCCAACATGGATTAAGCTTGCAAGACTAAGAACTCTCATTATCTCAGTGCCCTGAGATTTATTTCCTTTTTCCTCGCTAGTGTTGTGTTTTGGGCTTTGAATCCCACGATTACAAATTTTTTTATAGATGGGTCATTTGTATCATTTTTCTGATTTCAAAATATCAGTCTTAGATAGTCAATCTTCCCCCCTCCTTAACCACCCAAAGTGGCTACATGTTTATGTATACAAGTATATAAGATGTACCAGTTCTTTTTTTTAAAATTGAAACCTTGAAACCTTGGATACAACAGCTGTCAAACAGAGATTAGTAATTGCTAGGTCAGGCTCATCTAGTTCCTAGAGACTGTCATAAACAACTCAGTTAATGTTAGCACAGTGAGAAAGGGGACTGATCCCTCTGCTTTACATGAAATAAAAAAAAGTCAATAGTGAGTCAGTAGTGTTATCTCTCTTTAAAATGACCAGCATATATTTTCCTGTTTAGTTCCATGACCTAAAAGTGTTTTCAGCCAGGTGAGACCCTAACAAGTCATGGACCATACACAGGGTAGTCATCAATCCTTCTTTTACTGTCTGAATGTTAGATTCTCAAACCTCTCCAGCAGAATAAAAGGTGAAATAAATTGCTAGGTTTAAATTTAACACCTAGCTCCCATGTTGAATAATTTGGCTGTGTTGGAAACCTTGATAGAGTAGCAATGAGTGGCCCAATCTATAATGTGTAATGTATCAACTAAAATTTTATACTGGATTCTTCCAGCACACTTGGCTCCTATGTGGCTGTGAAAGATGAAAGGCATTTGGCACAAAAACCTGAATACTAAAGTCTCAGCAGACTTCTTCCCCAAATATACACAACACACACACACACACACACACACAGACACACACACACACACACACACACACACACACAGAATAATAGAACAACATGATTTTGTTGAGAAAACATAAGCAAACTTAAATGAATAAAATGATTGACAGAAATGTAGACAAGGAGAACTTGTACATAGGCTTTCAACATAAAAGAGAGAAGAAGCAATACATAAATAAATAGCATTTTGAAATCTCCTGCATTTATACTCTGAAGCCAGTCTCATCTTGACATTCCTCTGCTTAAAACTCTTTAGTGGCTCTCCAGCACCATCAGAATGTTTAATTCCTACAACAAGCCGTGATTTCCCATCTTGTATGTCTGTAAGCGTATGGGGCACTTATAATGTACTAAATCATGAGCTAAGAGCTAGGACTGTAATGGTGAACAGATACACAATCTGTTTTCCTATATTTTAATCTACTCTACTGGGAATAATAGATACTCATCAAATAATGACCCAAAAATGTGAAAGTGGATAGTAGTCAGTTCTTTGAGAGATACGTTGTGCGTTTAATGTGGGGCATTCAACACAGTCTAGAGTTTTAAGGCAGAAGAAAAAGCAAATACAAAAGCCCTATAGCAGGAAGGAACATAATACATTTGAAGAATTGCAAAATGGATATTGGAATAAAGAGAGGAGGAAGGTATAAAAGAGACAGTGGTAGGAGACAGAGAAGTATATAGGGGCTAGATCTAGAGAAACCTCTGAATTATGTTTCGGTATTTATCCTGAGTATTAGGAAATCATTAATTTGTTTAATCAAGGGATTCTTTTATGAATTTGATATCTTAAAACAAGAGTTGGCAAATATGTTCCTCTGGTCCAATCTAACTTACTGCCTGTTCTGTAAACAAAGTTTTATTGGTCACAGCCATATCCATTTTTTAATACATTCTCAATGGATGTGTTTGAGCTATAATTAGAGTTGTCTAGTTGCAACAGAGAATACACGTCCGACAAGCTAAAAATATTTGCCATCTGCCCCTTTACTGAAAAATTTTGCTAACCTTTGCTCTAAATTATTACTATGGCTTCTGTGTAGAGAATAAACTTGAGGAGGCAAGAGTGGATATACAAGGATCAGTTTAAAGAATTTTGACTTTAGTAGTACAGGCCAGAAATGGTGGCATGAATTAAGTGGTACTGATGTTAGAGATACAGAACTACTGATGGATTTGAGAAAGATTTAAGAAATAAATTGGGTAGAAATCAATGATTTATTGGATATGGTGCATGAATCAGAGAAAAGTTTTAAGGATAAATTTTATGTTTATGTCTTGTACTGCTAGATAAATAGTAGTGTCATTTACTGGAAATGTACCAGATTTATGATGAACATTGTAAGTTTAATTTTGGACATGTTAGGTTTGAGCTATCTTTTAAACAACCAAGAAAAGATGGAATGTTTTCAGTTGTGTTTGGAGCTCAGATAAGAAATCTGAGGTAGGGATAGAAAGCTGTGATCATATGTGATTAGGATTCATGGGTGTAGATGGGATTGTCTAGAAAGATATCTTTACCTAGATAAATATAGTATAAGCCTTGAGAGCTCCAATGTTTCAAAGCTAGGTACAGTGACATGACCTGCAAAGGGAAATAAGGGAACATGTTCAAAGATAGAAAGAAAAGGTTATTATCAGGGAAGTCTAGGAAGAAGAAAGTTTCAAGAAGGGCAGGATGGTCAATAGTAGATGAGAACTGACCAAACAGTGCCTTGGATATATGACAATAGAAATCATTGGTAGCCTAAGGAACATCTGCTAAAAACAGTGATGGATGTTGGAGCCAGATGTAGAAAATATCAAAAGTTGGAATTGAAAATATACAGGCAATTCTGAAACAGTTTGTGAATAGGGAAAGAATGTTACTTGATATATCCCTCCACGAAGGCTAAGTGGTAAGATTAGACATCCCTTCTGCAAAGATTTCTCTGACACTCCACCTACTCCTCAAGACTGTATTAAAACCTTCTTACATAAATTCTCATATTATTAATTCTAACTGTGGCACATATTACACTGTTTTGCCACTGGCAGTCTCCTCTTATTAAATTGTAATCCATTTGAATGGCAGAGTTGAGTTTTATTTTACAATTGTACCCTCGGCACTTAGCTCTCAATAAGTAGCTTGCTTTTAAGAACAGAAAAACAAATAATGTAACAGACTTCCCAGAACTATATATAGGATAAATATATATGTTTTTGTGTATGTATGCATAGGTGTGTATACACAAAACACACATACATTGTATTTTGAATTAAAAAAATACACTGCTAAATCATAGGGATTATTATTAGTGTAAAATTTTTTTGTCTTAACAAAAACTTTATTAAAGAAATTCTTTTTTTTTTTTTTTTGCTGCTATGGTATCAATTTAAAAACTTAAAATTAACTGAAATTTAAATATTTAAAATTTAAAATACACAAAACATGATAATGGATGGTGATTATGTTTGGTTAACTCTATGTAAAGTATTATATTTTCCAGTGGACCTAGTTATTGGAAACAGAGGTAGTCATAAATATGTTTTAATTAACTGAAGACTATACATTTTTCCCAAATGTAAAAATTAAGTTAATATGTGAACATGCATTCTCTAGACTCTTTGAGCTGAGGTCAAGGTATTAAAAGTCAATATAAAAATGTATTTCATGAAAATCTAGAAGTAAAAATACAGAAAGAAGTATCTTTTAGTGAAATCTTACAAATTGCCAACCAAATACTAGTAGAGATGCGGTTCTGTTATTTTTGAAAGCAAGATGTTTTATACCTAAGAATAACATGTTGTTTTTCTTTTTACTGTAGGAAATACACTTCCTCATACATTAGAGGAATAGAAATCATCTACCCGTCAGCTGTCACTTCAGATGTGAGGCAGCATAATGGGCTCCCAGGCAACTGCTGAAAATATCTCAGAAAGGGCTTTTCAGAAGTTTGTGGCCTGATGCATACACAATGCAGTGGTGTGGCTGTTAATATTATTTAGGAGTAAATTAGTAATTTTTCCACCACAGAACAGCACTGGAAAGCTAGAAAGCAACTACAACTTTCCTTGACGTTGGTGAACATTCATCATTGCCTTATATATTTTTAGCTTTTAAAACACTTCTATTAAAGACTTTATTTTTTACAGAAGCTTTAAGTTTACAACAAAATCAAGAGGATTTCCTCATTCTTAGATGTAGATTGTAAATTTTGTCAGGAATATCACATAAGTGGTTTTGTGTTCTTCCCAGTACAATTTATCAGGAGGTACATGATGTTGATTTGCCACAATGCTGTTAATTTTAACCTTGATCAGGTAGTGTCCTCTAGGTGTACATAATGTAAAGTTAGTATTTTTCTATTTTGATTAAAATTTATTCATGGAAGATGTTTTAACATGATATAATGTTCTTCATAAAACTTTCCTCTACTATTAATATCTAGTGATTTTCTAGCTCCATCATTCCTTTCTCATTCAGTAGTATGCTTTCTAATACACATAGGAGTGTTTACTTGTTGTTTATTTTAGTCTGTGTATCTTTATGGATTTATACTTCATTCACTAAATTATAGTCCATTAGTCTCATTATTTATGTTAATGTACAAATGTCCCAGATGTGGGAAGCCAAAGTCCCTTCAATTGTGTCCCATTTTCTTTTGACATATTCCCATCATTGTTTGAGTTATTTCCTATTTTCTAGCACAATAAGAGTTTTGAGGCTCATTCTGAAATTTTCATGTCCCTAACTTTGGAATCAGTTATATCCCCCAGGGTTCTGATTCATTTTACTTAAGAATAATACTTAGAAATCAAGGTCTGCACAATTTAGTGTGGTACTTTTGATTGGTTCTTTAAGTGTGCTCATAACTAATGCTTCTAGATCCTCTTTGTTAGGAAATACACACACAAACATACATACTAAAACATACATTTACACATATATAATACCTATCATCTATTTATTATCTATCGTTCTCTCTCTAGGTATGTTTCAATTGATACTTCCATTGCCAATCCAACACCATAGCATATAATCTATTCCTCCACATTTTCTTATTTGTAACTTAAGTGTGGTTTTACCATCTTATACTCCAACTTGAATGTTTCAGAGTTCCAAATGTTCTACATCCTTGCCAATATTTGGTGCTATCATTCTTTTTTGATTTTAGCCATTCCAGTAGTTAAATAGTGGTATTTTATGGGGTCTATTTGGCATTTACCAATGACTAATAACATTGATATCCTTGTTAGTTTTTTATATATCTTCCTTTATGAAATGTCTGTTCATGTTTTCTCCCTTATTTGTTCAGTTATTTCTTTTTTTTTGATTGTGCTGTACAAATCCATTATACATTCCATATTCTGTATAATGTTCTTTGTCAAATGTGTCATGGATTTTTCTTACAGCTGTTGGCTGACCCTTCCAATTTCTTAGCACTGTATTTTGCTGAATGGAGAATTTTTTTAAATTTTGATAAAGTCTAATTTATCATCTATTGTGTTAACCTTGCAGATTATTGTTATTTGTGTTCTGTTCGAGAATTTTTTGCCTCCATCTGCCCCCACCTTATTTAAACAGATATTTTCCTTTTTTTCTTCAGTTTTTTTATGTTGATATTTATGATCCACATCAAATTATTTGGATAAGATATAAGATAGGGGTTGCTTTCCTTTTCCCCATATGGATGTCCAGTTGTTTCAGCACCATTTGTTGAAAAGATTTTCTTTTTCTCCATTGAATTGTTATGGATCTTTGTCTAAAATCAATTGACCATGTATGAGTACATTTCTGAATTCTATCCTTGTGTGAACACTACACTGTCTTGATTACTTTATTTTTATTCTTTAAATCAGGTTACTTAATTCCTTAAATTTTGTTTTTCAAGATTATTTGGCTTTCCATGTCTATAACATTTCTATAGGAATTTTAGAATCATCTTGTTAATATCTATTTTAAAAGTGATCTTTCTGGATTACCTATTATATTTCATTTTCTAAGAAGAGCAACAACAAGAAGTGAAATAAAGACAAATTTTACTTGTATCTAAGTTTAGAAAAAAAATATTTTTTCAATGAGTCCTGAGTCTTTTCAATGAAACTTCTTTAAGCTTTTCAAATTTATGTACTAATAGAGATATACATTCATTGGAAAATTTGAAGGTAACATAGAATTTCTAAATTCCATTAACAGCCATCTGTAACTTATAGTTCCTCAAAATAATTTCAAAGGTACAATACATTCTGCCATGATCACTTCAAAATTATATTGAAAATTTAGAGAAAAATGTTTGAAAACTCTTTACAAAATGGTTTTTGTGAAGTTTTTCAATAAAATTAATATTGAGCTAGCATACAAAAATTCACTCTTTAGAATTTTTAAAGAAGCTAGTCAAATAGGTAAAACAAGAAAGTAGCTAAGAAAATAGCTTCCTAATATAGATAACCTTGGAATCTCAGTATTCCCTCTTGGTTAATAGCTAAATCTCAAACCATATAAGCAAAACAAACAAACATAAATTAACACCAGTTCCTTATTGGTAATTACCAAAGTTTATAAAAGAACTACCTATGATATGTTTTACTTGACATGATCTTTTGCCAAAACCCTCTCTGTTCCCAATACTGCTTAGAAAAATGTCTTTTAAGTGAGGGCCTGAAAACTGAGATCAATACTTCAAAGAGATAGGGATGCTAACAGCACAACTTTATGGCATGGCAACTTTAAGTCCTAATCATCCCAACTAGATCTTGCCTTTTATTCTATCTTGTTACTGTACTGATAGTTCCAGGGTCATGACATCACAGGAATGGGACAATGAGGACTTAAAAATCATGCAGTTTGTAATTCCAAATCCTGTCTTCAATGACTTCTCCATGATAAACTTTGTTGGAGCCACAGAGAAAATGAGAAAAATTAGAACAAGGTGGCAAATGTTTCATAAAATTAAATTTATTAATCTTTTTATCCCATGCCCTTGTTGCTTTTATATTAAAATATCTTCTACTTTATGAAATTATATGCTATCTACATATAACACACACTTATTTAGTAAAATGAAAAACTGGTTGTAGGTCACTAAATTTAGGAGAGGAAAGCTCTAGAACTTCTGATTTTAACGCAATCTTTCCCTTCCTTCATTGAATTCTAGAATGTCCCTTATAATAACCATGACAATATTAGGTAGTTTACAATCTTAAAAATTTAAGGTTTATCTTAGATATTCTTATGCTATGAAGTAAGCTTATATAAGTATTGTGATAATTCTACCAGAGTTCACTTGACTGTCCAGAGTCCATCTAATCAATCATGTGTTTCATGAGCCAGATAGTCTCTAGGTAAGACACTCTATGGGTGTGTCATAAACTACAATTACTGAAACAGGTAATTCAGTTTTTAAAGAAATTAACCTGATATGTAAAAGCCTTAGCAAAATAGGAGAGTAAGAAGTCATCTCCAATCAGTCTAAGAAACAACTCAGCCCAAGGTAAGTGTTCTAAGACAAAGTGATTTTAAAACTAGAAAGAGAAACTAGAAAGTTGGAACCTGGGTAGTGATAAAGTAAGGCCAAAAATTTAGCAACGGAGAGGGAAGAGGGAAGGGGAAGGATAGGGTCAGAAATTAAATTTCTTTTTCTCTTCTAAGTAGCAACATTCTTCTTGGCAGGAAATTCTTTTATTATTAAAGTATTTTGAATCTTTGAAAGATGATTTCCCACTCTCCACTCACAGCATGGTTCACTTTGGAAAGGGATGTCAAAATAATGAGAGGACTATACATTTCTGCTTCAGAAAAGAAAGAAAACTTGGGAGAAGAGAATATGGGGAATAACATGAGAAATAGAGCAGGTATTGAGGTATGAAGAAGTGAGAATGTGAGCAACATGATGGCATATAGGCATCCACTGAAAATCATATAATAGCCATCATGGTCAAACAATTTTTAAAAACAAGTTCTATTTTAAGTAGTTTACATTGTGATGGTATTAAATAACTATCCTTTTTTTACCTCCATATCTCCAGTTTGAGGAAATGAAGACAAACAAGATAATTTCAAATCTAAGTTGCCACAGAGTGGAAAAGGACTAAAATCTTTCTGTCCGCTATCCGAAAAATTGACCTTTGGTTAACTCTAGCTTTGTTTCCTATAGTAACCAAAAAAAGGAGTATCTTTGTCAACCGTACTTCTGGGGTTGGTTATGATAGAAATGACATATGTTTGTTAAATTATGTCTAAACATGAAGAAACTATAAATGTGGTGACAGTCCTTTCCTCTGGAACATGTTCATATAGCAACACCTTTATCTCTTAGTTGATCAGAGTAGCTGACTTCCTCCAACAGGTACTTTCAGTTCCTTTTGACTTTAAGTCTTAGGGTTTCTAGGAAATAGAAAAGCCTTTCTATGTATTGAACATGATTATACAAAGAATCTGTTAAATTGGGCACAAGACATGGTCTGGGACCCAAATTCATAGGCCTGGCAAACAAATTTAATGTGACAGATACTATGCTTATTTGTAGGCATCATTTTAGTTTTTATAATGCTAGTGGTATTGTTCCACCTTAACCCCATAGATTGCTAAATCTTAGCCAAGGAGTTTTCTCCAGTTTGATTCATTCATGCTACTTTTTCAGAGGACAGAGGCTCATAGGAATCTACAAATACTTATATAATTCCTGGACAACAGTAGAAATAAGAACACCTTTTTTCCCTAACCAAGGCACTCTAATATATCAAAAGTGGGAATTTCACATATTGAAAGAGTTTTCTAAAAATCAACTTTTGAGGAAAGACTTCAGGCCATCCTGACATCATACATACCAGTAGACAAAATCTTTTACTTTCCACAGGCATGTATTCTATAAAAGCCACTGCCACCAGGTTCCTGGGAGATTTGGCTGGGGATTCCTGCATTTACCTTGGGAGTGCCCCATTAAAAAATTCTTCTGAGAAATAGCATATTTTTCAAAATACATTGTGAATCATTTCATCTTTTTGTTAGGCACAGTAAGAGTCTAATAATGCCTTTAATATCCCTCTTTTATTCAGATGATGTCATTAATACCATCACAACATTAACCAAGCAAATAAGTACTATGAACAGGTATTACTTCATTAGGTAATTCCCATGGTCCAAATTTCTTCTAGCCTCTTTTATAATTGATTTGTCCACTTCATTTTGTGAAGTGTGCTTTTGGAAACAAACAAGGCTTTCTTATTGTGTTAAAGAGTAGAGCTTTGAAGTTCAGAGTCTGACATGTTTTAACTACAACTTTTGTAGCTCTGTCAGCAAAATGAACTACTAATCTGAGCAGGCAGTTGTAAAGTTTCTAACAAATAAGGTATTAATTTATCATTAGTTAATTTTTAGTTCTTATTGAAATTAAAACTCTACTTTTAAATTTTTGCATGACAGACACTATATATTTATTTGTAGTAAATATATATTATGTATTTAAGTCTAACCAAGAATCATTCCTCTAGTAATTGCCATTAATTCATTTGCCTATGCAAATTTAATTCTAGACAAAACATAAACTTCCAGTGTCTTACAATAAATCATTACAGCATAGAAGGGTTTAAGTTGGCCATTTTCCCCAAGTACATGACACATCAGTAAACACTATCAAATATGCAATATGAAAAGGAGTATCAAGTAATTCCACCTGGGTTTTTCAAATTTTGAAATTCTGAGAGCTGGAAGGGAGACAATAGCAATTTCACTTGTTTAAAAGCCTCTTTAGATCCTAGGGACAGAAACAGATCCTAGGAAGAATTGTCCTGTATTTGTTTCATCAAAGATTTGGTCCATTCTGCAAAATCTGTAATCTTGTCTATAATGCTGTACTAGACCCAAAAATTGTCCAAGTTTTGTGTGTGTGTAGTAGTAGTAGGCCACTTTATCTGCAAAATTGGATTATTCCCATATTGTAACACTCTGTGGCCTATAACTGACAACAGGTGCCCTACATATTTATCTCAGATAAGTAATATTGCAATTTGTCTATTGAGGTCTTATGCATTTGTGAATCAAATAATTTTAACAAAGCCAAAGTATTAGTTTTGCATTGTTTTTTTAAAGTTTTGGAGGCTACTAGAAAGCATCTACATTTTGAATAATTATAAATGGCTTTAGTAGAACAAACTTCTCTAAGTTATCCTGTAAATGACTAGAGACAATAGTGAGGGAGTCTTGAAACCCTCGAGTAATTCTTTATCATAAATATTGAGGTGCTTTTAAGTAAAATCAAACAAAAATCTCAATTGGTCCACTAGAGGGACAGAAAAAGTAGAACATAGATCAATCATAGGAAAAGACTTTGCAGATAACAGTACTGAAATCAGAATAGTTGCAGGGTTAGGAACTACAGGGGTTAATGAGTTTTCTAAGATCTTGTACAGATCTCTATAGTGGCTAACCAGTCTCTCTTAGCTTTTTTTTTTATGGAAACATGGGAATATTACACAGTGAATACTCCCTTTTTAAATTATCTGTTCTTATTCTAGTTCTTTTTTACCTAATTTTATTCTTTCTAATTGAACATCTGACAATGGATTTTTATTTACCTCATGGCCATACCTTATCTTTTTGGAAAATTATTTGTATTAGCTTTATATTTTTAATTAAACCAGAATCATAGTTCCCTAGGACCCAAAGCTATGCATACAATTGTCTCAGCTCAGGGTGCTTTTTTAGAACAGTGTAAGACTGCCACTCTCTGGTATATCCCTTTTATTCCAGAAGTCAGAGAATAACCAATCCAAGTGCGTTTTTCCTAAGGTAGCTTCACAAACATTCCAACTGGAGTATAGAATATGAGCCTTTAATTTGCACAGCAAAGCTTTCCCCCAGTAGGTTTACAGGAGATTCAGAACAAAGAACGCCTGTTTCTCAATCAGAGCAACTATCTATAAGGGAATTGTGGAGGGCAAGAAACAAATAAAGGATGATCCAAAACAGCTACAACCTGCTCTGTTGCCAAGTGGAAAGTGAGAAATTTCCAAGGAAACTGCAGAATAAGTAACACCAGTAGTTATCAGAAAAGGCAAGGATAGATTAGCCTGAGAAAAAGTTATTGACACGTGGTTCACTAGTTCCCACTGTCAAGATTCCCTCCACGTTTCTATCTACTTTAAGCCATTTGCCAAGTATTTCCTAGCTGAGGGTTGTCCCTTAAACTCTTTTGATTCTCTTATCCTTATAATCCCTACATCCTTCAGAGTCTCTTTCTGCAATCCCCTTCCCAATTCCCTGGCTTTTTGCAAAAAGGACATAGATTTACTGTCTCTTTTCTTGCTTTCTTTCCTTCATAGGTTGGCCAGAGTAGGGATTATTCCCTTTAGTAGAGTTCTAACTGAGCAGCCAACAGAGCTATAAGGTTGTACAGTGTCTATAATGTTGCACTAGATTATTCTCAAATAGTAGCTACTGCTAACATATGAGTAAGAGTCTGTTCTTGCCATCTAACCACCTTTTCTGTAAACTGGGTTTAGATAATGGGCATGAGAGCCAACACAAAGGTAGTTAGGCCAGGAGGCAATTTTTCTCTCCCTGGGATCTATGAGGATAGATTTTGAGAAAATTCCAACAAACCAATGAAAGATATCAGCGGAACCTTACCCATCTTCTGAGTATACTGCTGCAACTTCTCCCAACTCATCTTTACCAGAAAGATATCAAGTAAGTGGCTGTTAGCAAACCCTCTCAGTGGATCTCTATTGCTCTTAGCTCATCCATATTTTGGGAGGAGGGGAGGAGCAGATAGTTGATTTCCCTTGGCCACCATACCCCTTGATGTGGTGACTGTCTGCACCCCAACATTTGCACTATCAAAGGATGAAATTACCAGTTTTCTAAAGTAAATACTCTAAGAAAAAGGATGGGGAGGAGTCTCTTCCCTTATTTTCAACAGGGATAATTAAGCTTCTTATTATTTATTTTATTTGCACTTACTATATACAGGGTTATTTTTTTGCAATAAAATAGAATTTTCCCATAACATGTAAATAGGAAATTTCACAAATTTCACTGAAATTATTTGTTATTGAATTATGTTGTATAATTTCTTTTCTCATCTTTACAATAGCAAAAACTACAGAGATGCTTGTGTATGTTAACAATTTTACTCCTCTGTGCATAGAGAAAACTGATAATCAACTTGATAGACTTAAGGAAAATGGCCTCCATGGTTTATAATCATCATTGCCAATTATTAAATTCTTATTCTAAATAGCTGATAACCAATGGCACTGTTTGTAACAGATCTCTTTCCCCTGTGCTGCTCATTATTCTCATCATCACTGCATGGACTATAACATGTACTCAAGCTTTGTAAAACTTGTACTGTCCCTATCCACAGCCATCCAACTAATTAATTCTCTTCAATCTCAACATTACTCATAGAAGCAACATATTTCACTGATCATAGTGGTTAACTCAGCCAATGATTCAATTGAAGCTGCTAAGGGAATATTTAATTTTTGAAAAGAGATCCTCCATGCAGCAAACTAGCAATATCAGAAGTACTTATATCCATATGATATTCTCTAGTGCTTTTTAACTTTGGAAAGCTTTCCTGGACTTCACAGCACATTAAGAAAAATGAGTGTGACATAAGGGAAAATTACCACAGGTTTCAATGTTTTGTAAGATGTAATGATATATTTTATGGCAATGCAGAGATTACTATACTCACTAAAGGGAAGTTATAATACGGTCACATATTTTTTGATGGATTGAAATAAATTGCATTAGATAGCCAATAATTCCTAAAAATTAAGTTTAGTATTTTTTAAAAAATAATATAAACTTGTTATAATGTGAATATATCTGGTCAACACAGACAATAGTCTAATCTTTTAGCCATTCATTAATTCATTCTGACTTGGTTATTACTTAGTGATATATAGAACACATGGCCTCTACCGAAACCACAGGGTGAAGGGTGTTGTCAGTGGTGCTAACTGGTAGTGAAAGTCCTGATTGCCCACCAGTCTTCTTCAGACACAATCCCAGGGAGTAGTAGATAGGGTAGAGCAAGAGGGCTAGTTGGAGGTGGAAGTCCAGACTCCTGACATGGTCTCCACTAACGCTGGGGGTGGGGCTTTAGAATACATTGCGAGGTTGAAGCCCCACTCCCTTACTTTTATGTCTTTGACACCACTCTAGCAGAAAGATTGGGTCCCCACTTGTCCTTGCCAGAATGGATGGGGGTCAAGGCAATACCTTTTCTGTAGTATTTTGCCTGAGTAAAATGGTTATTATATACAAATTTTTGGTCTTGCTAGTTTCTATCTTTCCTGGTGCTTTGATTAGAGACTGCAGGTTCTGTTGTTGTTTGTTTTGTTTTGTCTGTGTCCATTGGAATTTCTAAGTTGCCCACTTCTTGAACTCTAATCATGGGATATATGAGAGAAAAAGTATGGAAATATTGAATCACTATATTGTACACCTGAAACTAATATTACACTGCATGTTAACTAACTGAAATTTAAATAAAAACCAAAAAAAAAAAAAAAAGAAAGAAAGAAAAACCAAGGCATTCACTACCATACTGGTCAAAAAAATTAAATTTTGGATTATTTTGAGAATACCTTCTTGGAAATGTTTAATTTCTCAACTAAGAAAAATATAGGCTATATATAAATATATAATATTCAATATTTTATAATACTGAAGTATAAAACTTCAATTTCATTTATTTAGTTCCCAAGGTTAGTTACCATTTTTTGTAACAGCAAACCAGTCAGGAAACTTAATCTTTACCAGAGCAATTTTTTTTTCTCCTGGAAGGTGGCATGCTTACTTTCTTGAAATAATATTAAGTCATATCATTTCTCAATATTTACTGCTCATATGAATAACTTTATATGTTCTAAAGCCTGTAACTTATAACACATATAGTAGTGGGATATTGGGCCAACCATATATTGTGCTATAATTCAGGAAGTGAATATGAACAGAAATATCTGCCTTATGAGAGACCCTCCACCCAGCACCTTTACATGACTTCTCTAAGAAAACAAGGTATTATTAAGCTTCTTAATACACTTTTAGTTTTTTTTTTTTAATTTTTTTAATGTTTATTTATTTTTGAGAGAGAGAGTCAGAGTCTGAGCAGTGGAGGGGCAAAGAGAGGGAGACACAGAATCCGAAACAGGCTCCAGGTGCCGAGCCATCAGCACAGAGCCCAATGTGGGGCTTGAACTCACAAACCATGAGATCATGACCCGAGCCAAAGTTGGACACTCAACCGACTAAGCCACCCAGGTGTCTCTATACACTTTTAAATGATAGTAAAAGTAGAATAGATAGTCACTACTCCTAGTGCAAATGAAATGACTTGATGTAGAAATTGTTCAGTCTACTGAGTTTCAAGAACTGGCTTGAATATGTCACTGCATAGATGAGATGATGCCAGCTTGCTAGTTTCACTTCAAACTTCTCAAATAGATGCTTCATTTTAGCTGATGCCAAGTCATATGAAACGCCAATGTTTGGATTCTTTTAGATCTAGTAAATTCACCAGACTGTCCCTCCAATTACTAAGATTCCTCATCTGGAACATGTCTGGATAGTGTCCAAAAGAGAAATTAGCTCTTCTAATAAGTTTTAATAGTAACAACTGCTTTCTTTATTTTTAAATCATATTTGAGTTTTAAATATATTTTTTTCTCCAGCTAAAAATTAATAAGTCTTGATTTAAAAGAATGGCCACACTGATGTCTGTCAAGCTCACCCAAATAGCCACTTATCACCTATGAAATTAACATGTCCCTCCAAATCTTGTTTGTGTCCCTGATAAAATGTATATAAAACCTGTCCCTAAATTTTGATCACTACTCCAGAAGTGTTTAGATCTGTGCTTATATGTATTTATATGTCTTGGTTGTTTTTAAGTCTCTACTTATTCTATATTTCTTGATCATGCATAGAAGAACCCTTTGGTGAGTTGGATGAAGCCCTATTGAAAGTGTCTGTGAAATCAGTCATGCCCTTTGAACTATTTATCATCCAACATATAGATCAATTTTATTGGAAAGGTTTGATTAAATTTATTTCAGTGGAAGTTTATGGGAATCCTGAAATAGGATTTTATTTTTAGATCACAACATACTTAGCCTTATCATGCTTGCATTGGGTATTCATGACTAGGAGAAAATTGTCATTTTCTGTCATCTCTTCCTAAAAAACTGGAGACAAAAAAAGCATGCTGATGACATTGTTTTATTGTCAGATGTAGAAGTGGATTCAATAAAAACTGTTCTAGCTAATTACTGTCAGAATAATTTTTAAACTCAAATGATCATTTTTTGTAACTATATGCTAACATTTAATTGGTATATATTTATGAATCCTAGAGTAAATAAAATTGTTGAAATACTTGGAGACAGATTTTGAAATTTGGCCACCCATGGGTACTATATTAACCATATTAATGAGTGCATTGGGTATTTGAAATGCTTTTGACATTTCAAGGCTAAAATGTTCATGTAATACTTATAGCCCTAAACTTTGAAGTTTTGATTGCTACATAGTTAGTCTAGTATTTGAGCAGCTTTAGCATTACATTTTGAGGAAATACTGGCCTGCTCAAAGATAGAGCCTTGTCTTAATCTTGTACCATAAGTGAAATGGCTCTACACAGACATGTATCCTGACTAGGGCATCCTATTTTCATAAGATTTCAATACAAACTTCAATAAATCAACTGTTTGCCAAAGCAAATGCATGTGACCTGAATTGTCAGTTTAGATTATCTGTAATTAAGTTTCATGGAAAACTGCCTAAAGGAAAAGCAGTACATTTGTTCTAGGCATTTTAACTTTTATCCTTGAATCAAATTGTGCCTTCAACAACCTACAATCCTGAACTATGCAATCTGGATGGCATATTAACTAATTTCCATTAAGATATATCATATGTAAGATCCAAGTGTCACCAGTTCCTACAAAGGATATCATACATTGACATAAATTTCTAATTTTGCTGGCTATCTTAGTAGGCTTAGCTAGCCCAGCAACAGGTTCTCCAGCCCCTGCCAGTATCACTTTCGCAGTCTATCCTTTATCAACAGGTAAATCTTAGAGTATAGAGAAGGTGTGCTACCTATGCTGTATCCCAATAGCTGTGCCACTGCCAGGAGCTATCACTTACCAGGTATTATTCTGGCCATCACAATGCCATAGTTTCTCTGTTTGCTCCAGCAAACACAGCGTTTCTGTTTGTGTCCTGTGCCATCAGGTCCTCTATCTTACCCCTTCTGTTCCACATTAGGTTGCCAAAGCTGATGGGTAGTCTATAATACAGTACTAGAGAAAATGAGCCTCCTTTTTATGTCTTACATCATGTTAGAGGAATATCAAGAAGTATTGTGTGAACCACAACATATTACATAAATAGCTATTTGCTTTATTTACAAACTCCTATATTTTTAAGACATACACCCATGTTGATGTGAACAGGAACATTATTTTCAGTGTTTTTTCCACTTCAGTCACCTTGACAATAGTGTTGGCTGACCACTTGCAGAGTCATGTCTCACTTCTGTAGTAGTTTCCTATACACTCAGTGGAAACACTATTCTTGCTTCTCCTCTGGACTCTATACTCATTGTGGCAAAGCTTCCCTACAGCATGATGTGCAAGGCAGGGAAGAACAGATGGCTCTCTCCTTAAGTACTTGTTATGAAACCTAGAATTACTAATGCTTGTTCCCATAATCAAATGAAGTCATTTATGAACATAGCTCATGTGTATGCTGCTAACTCATCTCCATATCATGCCCCCAAAACCAACTCAAGAATGAGACAGTAGCTATGCCTTTCATCCTCCCTGTTGGTCTTACTGGCTGGTGTTCCTGCACCAAAATAAATCTCTTCCTAACCTCACAGAAACAAAAGCACCTAAGCAGAACACCACATGCAAATCAATACCAGCAAGGTCACAGACCCAAAGGCTTCCAGAAATAGTAATTCATTTTGGGCTCACTTAGAAGTCCAATCCTTGGCCAGAACACATAAATTGCCAAGTAGTGAATAAAGAAACCATAGTATGATGTCTGCTAATCTCGACATTAGCTGGGCCTGTCTCTCTGACCTCCTATTTGTTGTAATCCCATGCTTACTTGTGGAACCTACTGCTTTAATTTCTTTTTCCTGGTTTAACATTTCTCAGGCAATGCTCTCTGCCCGTGAATCTGCCTACAGGCTTCCCACCCCCCCCCTCCAACCCCGCCTGCACTGACCCAGAACTGCCCCCTAGAGGACACAGGGGGGCATTGCTGGGCCAGTCAGGCTTTGGAAGTTTCATGATCAAACCTGAAATGGCCCACACATAGTAGATGCCTGATGAATGTTTGCTGATGATTCTGAATTCAGTACCAATAATAAATTACTTTATTACAGTATCTCACTGCTCTGCAGCTGTTTCTCATCCATTTTTGTCACACTATATCATTGAGCCACATTCCCCAAGGCTTCGGCTAAGCTACAACTTGATTGTAAATTAGACATCTCTGGAAAAATGTGTTAAAATTTTTCATAGTTTGTTTTGTGGGGGTAGGTAGTGGGGACTGTTGTTGTTATGTGGCGGGTTTTGTGTGAAAATGAATACAGCTTTGCTAATATAAATCCAAGTTATGTGGCTCAAAATGCCAAACTCAGTGTGTGGTAAAGGCTAAGCCAGCACTGCACATAGCCAAAGGCTTTCCTAGATCTAGCTAAGTGCATTAACCAAAAAGTAGCTTACCTGGAAGAAATGTACAAATGAGAATTAAATCTATTCTAGTTAAAATCAAACATACTTGAGTCTTCAAATATGAATGACATTTCTATGTACTGCTTCTTAGAAGAAGTATCAATTACCCAAGAGTTATCAAAATTTACTTTTCAAAGAATAGTCTTTATATTTTGAAACCTGGTTGTAGACCTAACTAAGTATTAGTATACCTTTTGGGGGTATTTGCATCAACTGCAGACATGAAAAATGTCTCCATTTGTGCTATGGTATTAACAAATTCTACTATCTACAGGACAGTGGCAGCTGACCATTTTCCCTATGTAGACTTAGGCACTGCACACCCGTCAGAAATACTCCCCGCCTGAATTTAAATGGACCAAAAGCACTTAAGAATGTTAGGCAATGTCAGCATATACTACATCTCTAATTATAAACTCCTCAAGGACAAAGTCATTGTTTCCCACCCCTCTGTTTTTTTCACTCAGGCACCTACAACAGGATTATTCATTCATCAGTCTCCTAATAAATAGTGATGACTGTACTCCTTCTGAAACATAACACTTACCCAGATTAGGTATCTTCTAGTCGATTTGTCAAACACCATAAATCAGGGGTTCTTAAACTGAGAATGTAAGAAGATATGTGTTCTCGTATGGGAAAAGGCTAAAATTTTTATTTTCATAAATCCAACCTCTACTGAAATTTAGCATTTCCTTCAATTATGAAGTAACAGCACAGAATAGTATTAACGGTATCTATGACTATAAACAATAGAATTCAGAGGTGATTTTAAACCATATTAATTTTTGATGTTTAATTTATTTTATACTCATAATTATCTGAAATGGCATGAGTGATTGGGCAAGCCACTAAATCACACATGATTAGAGCTGTCTATTCATGGGCAACTCCGTGCCTGGTGATCATTCAGGCACCCAACAATAAAGGTGCATGTGTTTTCATCAGTGATTCAACGACATTACTTTACAGTACTCCATATCTACAGGTGTTTTTTCTATTCTTTTTAACACTTATTTATTTATTTTAAGAGAGAGAAGAGCAGGGGAGGGGCAGAGAGAGAGAGAGAGAGAGAGAGAATCTCAAGCAGGCTCCATGCTGCCAGTGCACAGCCCAATGCACTCTTCTTCTATAAAGAAGTATATATTTTAGTATATCACAAAAATTTTAAAACATCTTCTTAACTCTTTTGGTATGGCACAAAGCTTTCAATGAAGATGTCTTATGTAATAGAAAATAATGAAATTTAAAGTATGTCCAGGTATCTCATGTAAGTGATCACTGATTAGTAAACTTTTTTATTCTTCTTTCTATCTTCTAACTGATTAGTTTGTCTGCAATGTAGTAAAACTTTGTATTCATGTGTCGGTATAGTGCCAAAGAATTCCACGAAGACTCTCTTTTATGCTACTACAAAGATTTTCAATTTGGGGAAGAAGGAATTGCTCTTGGAACCTATTAATCTTTCAAAAAAGACTAGAGTAGTAAATGGTGAAAATAAAGTGTAACTAAACGAAGTATTTGACTTATGGACAAAAGAAACATTTTCTCAAAGAACTAAACCAAGTGAAATCAATTTGTGGGTATAGATAGTTTTTATGATCATTTTTATTGAATACACATTTAAAAATCCATTATTCAGGGACTCATTTCCAAGGTCTCTTTATCATAATAATATTTATAATTTTCCTAGTAAGAATTATCATTTATTCAAGCGGAATCTTTGAACTGAATTGACTCCAATGCTCTAAGAAACAAAGTCACACTTAGTAAAAGTCAACTGCTGAGCAATCAATGGAAATAGAAACTTAGTGTATGAGACCATTGATCATTTTGCTATTGGGCTGGATAGAAAAGACACTACTATAAATGGAAGATTTGGTCATACCTTATGGACATGATGGTTCTGTACAGTTATCGTGACAACAGACTTTGCCATAAATAAACAAAAAGGCAATTTATCTGAGGTATTAAGCTTCACCCCAGTAGAATACTGCAATTATGCAGTTTTTCTGTGACAGAATTGCTTTCATGAACTCTGAAATCTATTATGCATCATTTCCTATAATATTGCTTTCCCATAATTTTCCTTGGCAGGTAAGATCTCAGCTATACACTTAATGTAAACTGTGATAACAGCATCTACATTACTAAGAAGTTCCAATTAGTCTTTGAAGATTATAGAAAGTAAATAGAACTTATAATAATATTTTTAGTTATGGACTTTGTTTCTATTTTACCAAATGACTAGAAATAACAACTGGACTGTAGATTGACAGATTTTAGAAAAATATTCACAATGAGAACAAATTTTATCTTAGTATTTCTTGTATTTAGTTTCATTTACAATAACATGCCAGTTTAAATTACATCAATTTGGCTCATTTCACTTAATTTCACACTTAAGAGACAATGCAAATTTGGAAATCACACTTACATGTGGCATAGGCCTACACTTTAAATTTCATGCTTGTGTTCTTGTTTATTTGATTTCTTTCGAAGCTCCTGGCAATTAGCAAGCCATGGAGGAAGTAGTTTAAAGACAGAGCTCACAGAGTCGCCTAACAGGATGTATGTGGGATATAAGAGAAAGTGTGGAATACAGATGACTACACATTTTGAATCTAAGAAAACTGGATTTCCAATAAGGAAGATGAAGGAATGAGATTTAAAGGCAAAATCAATATGCCAGTTTTAGGTACCTTTAGATGCCTATTATATATCCAAGTAGAGATGGTAAGAGGAAATTCAATTCTAATAGTCAAAAAAGAGAGACCCATGTTGGAAGCTCACAACACATAGATATGATACAAACCATATCGATGGATAGGATCTCTTAGAAAGTGAGTGGTGAGACAGAGGAGAACAGGTTCCAGGCCTAAGATAGAGACCACTAGAAAATTTAAGAACTGAAAAGGTGAGGAATTTCTAGCAAAAGATACTGGGAAGGAGTGGTAATTGTGTTGAAACAAAAATCTGTTAGAATGTGATGTGAAGAAATGTTTAAGGAGGAAAGATGAAATCAAGAGTTTCAAATGCTATAGACAGGTCAAGTAATAGAAACTAAAATTTGCCCAATAAGTTTAGCAACAAGGAGGTCACTGGTAACCTTGATAAGAAAGATTTCAGTGGAGTAATTAAAAATAAAGTCTGATAGGAATGGGTCAATAGAGATTAGAAAGTAGGACGTTGGAGAGGGGGAATATATACAACCCTATCTAGGAGTGCTATCACAAAGAAGAGAGAAAGGAGAAGCCTGTAGGAAGATGAAGGTTTAGCATTTGTGCTTGTTATGGTTGTCTTAAAATGGGATATATATATATATATATATATATATATATATATATATAATGTTTGCACTGTGATGGAAATGTTCAGTACAGTGAAAAAGAAATTGATGATTTAATGAGTATGAAGATAATTGAAAGATAAAGGTCTTAAGTAGGTGATAAGGGATAGAATCCAGGGCACAAATAGAATGACTGTGGTTGGGGGGTTGGGTGGAAAGATTGTATTACGTATAAGAAAAGGCTAGATGTAGAAGTATACATAAAGGTCATGTGCAGGAAGATGTAAAGATTCTTTTAAAATTGATTCAATTATTTTGTTGAATTAATAAGACAGCTCAACATCTGAGAGTAAAGATGAAGGAGGGATAACAGATTAAAACAGAGTTGACATGATATGAAATAGTATTCTTAGAAAATAGGGATACAAACTGATTATGAAAATGTCACAGAAGCACAGGGTAGTGTTGGGGTTTCATTTGAATTCTGTGATTTAGAATCTGAAATGAGACCAGTCAGCTTGGCTGCATTTTCTTCAGCAATGTTGCTCTGATATACATCTGGAGTAGGCAGAGAGTTTGATTTAACAAGCTTTGGAGTTTTGCCAAGAGGAAGGGAGAAAGAATAAAAAAAAGAATTATGGGTATATGCAAAAGATTGATTAGAATAGTGAATCATGGAATCTAATTCTTTGTAAGAAAAGAAATAAGGACATAACATGGGTGACAGTGAAAAGCTAATAGAATGAATATATTGGAGTCTGAGTCAGGTCAAAGAATAGTTAGAAATAGGGTGCTAGAAAAATAATGGAAAGATGGAGTTGGTTGTCAAAGACAGGGATACTTGTGATAAACAATTTAGATGAGTTGTAGTTATTGCACACAACAAGACCTGGAATACATTAGAATATATGGCTGATATAAGAGGAGAAAAAATCACTAGAAGTCAGCAGGTTAAGAAACTAATAAGTCAGGGCGCCTGGGTGGCTCAGTCATTGAGCGTCCGATTTTGGCTTGGGTCATGATTTCGCGGTTTGCGGTTTGTGAGTTCGAGCCCTGCGTTGGGCTCTGTGCTGACAGCTTGGAGCCTGGAGCCTGTTTCGGATTCTGTGTCTCCTTCTCTCTCTGCCCCTCCCCCACAGTGCTCTGTCTCTCTCTATCAAAAATAAATAAATGTAAAAATTTTTTTTAATAAAAAAGAAATTAATAAGTCATTGTTGAATGTATTATATAGATAATATACACGGAATTGAAATTACTCAGACTGAGAAGAATGGTGCAGAAAAATATATTGAACCAGTATCATCAATAAATGAAGGCAAGTGACCATAAGTGATGAAGATGACTGGAACAGAAGGTGATAGCATGAGAATCAAAACTGGGCTTTTGATAGTGGCTGAAGAAACAATATCTGGAAGGAGCAATGAAGAAAGGTGAACTTACCACACCTCTAGTAATATGTGGGATGCCACCACCTGAGAAGGCTGTAAGAAAGCTAGCTCCCAATTAGAGTACAAATGAGAGCCCATTTATAGAATATGCAGAGCAATGTAGAAAAGAGATTCTGGGTAATGAGAGATGTCCATGCACCTTAGACTTCCTAAGTCTGTTGACTGAAGTAAACAGAAATGGGAGAAATCATGGATTATTTTCTTAGTGAGTAGTTCGATGTTAGTTTTCCACCTTGGGATAGTTATCAAGTAATTTGTGGTGGTAAATCAAAGTGTACATGATACTGATGAATATCCATCTTACCAGGAACATGGAGTAGTCTCTGTCCCTCTCCAGCTCTGTAAAGAGGGACTGTTAAGAGTAGGGACAGCCTTGCTAGGAGCATAAAATTTCAAAGGTTATAAAATATAGCATTTATGGCTCAAAACTCATCAGATCCCATGGGACTCTGCAATGACATTGAGGTGCTCTAGCAGAATATGGTGAAGATCTGTTATTGAATTTTCCATGAGAATTCTTAATTGTTAAATCAAAGGTTGCTCTTTTATGGAAAATAGCAGACTTCTGCAAAAGGAGGTTGAAATAAACTTCTGTTAGTAAAATTCATACTTTTTAATTACTGACTATAAGGTATAACTAAATATTTAGTGGAGGTGGCAGGAAGGAAATAGATGACCCCAGAGGAGAGTGAAAAGGCAACAAAGAAATCACTGTCCTAGAGAAAAAGGTGATTTGTATGCACAGAAATCAACTTCTGCCAAAAAAAATGCGATACTAAAATAAAAATTATTTCAAAACCTAATAATATGTGACTTAAGAAAATGTTACCAAGAATAATCTCTGACAGCAATGTACACAGTCTACTTCTCTTTGAACCAAATGACAAACTACAAGTCTAAAAACATGTCCAATGCTCTGTACCAATCTGCAGAAAGATTATCTAATATTGGATAGATCATAACAGATGAGGTACGACTATCAATCAACTGGATTTGTTGTTCTTAAAAACATCTGAACCTATTATTCAAGAGCTGGGATTTCTGTTTCCATTACTATCTTTCTGCCTACAGGTCTGTGTTGCTTAGAATACAAAATGTGCATTACAGAGAAACGCCCAGTTTAGAGAAATAGCATCATCTTCTCTCTAACTGTCTAGGAATAGGATGACAAAATTATCAGCAGAACATAGGGTTTAAAATAAAGTCTTACAAGCTTTATTTCTATCATTTATATAAAGAAATCCTATAATTTCTTTACTAAATAATTTTCCTAATTTAATTACGTATTCATGCATTCACTCACTTATTTTATTAGTGTCTACTCTGTTACTCTGTACCACACACTGTGCTAGGCCCTGTGAATATAACAGTGAATAAGACAGAGAGATAGCTACAAGAGAAATAGCTACAACAAATAGACATAATGAATACATAAATAATTGGAAGCTATAATTAATAAATAAAATAAATACCAGGTCCTCACAGAGACTATAATATTATGGGAACAAAGTTTAGATTGTAAAGTCAAGAAAGTGATATCTCTACAATTTACTTGTTATCTACAATGGGAGAAAAGATATCTTTCTAGTGGAGAAATCTGGCAGATTCTATCTAAGAATCAATAAAGTTATCACCACAAATATGCAACAACTAAAGTGGTACACTGAGATAGTATTTCTATAGTATTCCTGTAAAAAAAAATAATAACCTAAATCCAACCATCAGGCAATCATTAAAAACAACAACAACAACAACAAATAATTGGCTTGGACTTTTCAAAAATGCCAAAGTTGTTAATGTCAATGAAAGGTTGAGGGACTGTTTCAGATGAAAGGAGACTAGAGAAATATGAAAACCAAATGTGATGGAAGTCTAGATTGGATCCTAGATGGAAAGGTAAAGTTGCTATAAAAAACATGGAGTCAACTAGCAGATTTTGACCATGGAGTACATACTAAACAAAAGTATTTTATTGATATTAGTTCTCCTTAATTTGAAAAAAATACCATAGTTACATAAGAGAATGGCCTTACTCTTAAGAAATAGATGCTAAATTATTTCGTGGTGAAAGATCAAGGATCAAGGTGAGTGTAGATTAACCTAAAATGGTTTAACATAGACAGAGATGGGTAGAAACAGAGAGAGAGAGAGAGAGAGAGAGAGAGAGAGATACACATGGCGGTGCCTGGGCAGCTCAGTTGGTTAAGCATCCAACTTCAGCAGCTCAGGTCATGATCTCACGATTTGTGAGTTTGAGCCCAGCATTGGGCTCTGTGCTGACAGCTCAAAGCCTGGAGCCTATTTCTAATTCTGTGTCAACCTCTCTCTCTGCCCACCATAGCTCATGTTCTGCCTCTCTTTCTCTCTCAAAAATAAACATTAAAAAAAAAAAAAGAGAGAGATACACATAGAGAAACAGAGACAAAGAGAGAGACTGACAAAATATACACAAATGATGAAAATATTTACAAATGGTAAATGTACATTGAAGTTGAATATGTGTTCATTGTACTATTCTTACAAATTTTCTATTGTTTTAAATTTTTCTAAATAAAATCAAAAGCAATTTAAACTTATACCCGATGGAAGAAAGAATGGTATTACCTATATGGTAATATAGGTAATAAATTTCAATATGGCAAAGAAAAAAGATGTTCTGAGTTCAAAGTTCTGAGGCAGGAAAAAGAAAAGAAAATGCCATGCAGTCTAGCTGAACTAAAGAGGGTTAAGTTCTTCCC
This sequence comes from Panthera onca, assembly GCF_046562875.1. Lineage (NCBI taxonomy): Eukaryota > Metazoa > Chordata > Mammalia > Carnivora > Felidae > Panthera > Panthera onca. Next base: position 131,955,989 of record NC_138340.1, on the reverse strand, counting down.
TGAGTTCAGAGAGATTCCTCTACTGGTGTTGAAGAAACAAGCCACCACAAACTGTACAGCTGCAAGGGAATGCATGCTGAAAATCAGCATGTGGGATTGGAAGAGGATCCTGATCCTAGGACTAAATTGATCCCAAGCTGACACCTTGATTGCAGCCTTTTGAGAACCTGAGCAGAGTACCCTGGACTCTGACTTGCAGAAATGATGAGATAATAAGTGGCATTATTTTTAAGTTGCTAAGTGTGTGGTAATTTGTCACACAGCTATAGAAACTAATACAGTTGACCCTTAACACAGGTTTGAAATCCATGGATCCACTCATACACAGATATTTTTTCAGTAAATATAGTACAATACTATAAATGTACTTTCTCTTCCTTAAGATTAATAACATTTCTTTTCTCTATAATAGGAAACTATTATAAGAAAAAGTATATAATACACATGACATATAAAATATATGTTAATTGACTGTTTATGTTATTGATAAGTCTTTCAGTCAACAGTAGGCTATTAGTAGTTAAGTTTTGGGGAGTCAAACGTAACACATGGGTTTTCAATTAGGTGGGGATTGGCTCCCTCAACCCCTGTGGTGTTCAAGGGTGAACTAACTGTACACTATGCAAATGACTTAGCACAATCTTGGAAAAGAAAAGTTGGAAGACGCTACCTGATTTCAAGACTTACTATAAAGTTTAATTAATCAAGACAGTATGATTTTGATGCAAATAGAGATAAACAGATCAATGAAACAAAAATAGAGAATCTAGAAATAATCACAAAAATAGACAACTTATTTTTGACAGTCACTAAGGCAATGCAATAGGAGGAAAACCAGTATTTTCAAGAGATAATACTAAAAACATTGAATAAACAAATAGGAAAAAAAATCAGCCTCAAACCTTATTTCAACACCAGGCATGAAAATTAATTCAAGTTGGATGACAGTTCAAATTTTAAAGCTAAATCTATAATGCCTCTAGAAGAAAACATAAAGGAGTGTCTTTATGATCTTAAGACAGGAAAAAGATTCTGTTTTTACCTTTAAGGTTTTAAAATTTTAATTCTAGTAAACATACAGTGTTATATTACTTTCAGGTGTACAATATAGTGATTTAACAATTCTATACATTACTTAGTGCTCATCATGATAAGGGTGCTCCTAATCCCTTTCTCCTATTTCACTCATCTCCCCACCCACCTCTACTCTGGTAACCATCAGTTTGTTCTCTAAAGTTCAGACTATGTTTATTGGCTTGTCCCTCTCTCTCCCCCCCTTTTTTTTTCCTTGCTCTTTTGTTTTCTTAAATTCAACACGTGAGTGAAATCATATGGTATTTGTCTTTCTCTAACTGACAGATTTCACTTCTCAACATACTCTCTAGATGCATCCATGTTCTTGCAAATGGCAAGATTTCATTCTTTTTTATGGTTAAATAATACATTGTATATACATATCACATCTTTATCCATTCACGTATTGGTGCACAGTTGAGCTGCTTCCGTAATTTTGCTATTGTAAATAATGCTGCAATAAATATAGGGGTGGATGTATCCCTGTGAATTATGGTTTCATATTTTTTGAAAAACACTCAATAGTACAATTACTGGAGAGTAGGGTAGTTCTATTTTTAACTTTTTGAAGAACCTCCATACTGCTTTCCACAGTGACTACATCAGTTTGCATTCTCACCAACAGTATATGAGGGTTCCTTTCTCTTCACATCCTCACCAACACTTGTTTCTTCTGTTTTTATTTTAGCCATTCTGACAAGTATGAGGAGATATCTCATTGTATTTTTTTATTTGTATATCCCTGAGAATGAGTAATGTTGAACATCTTTTCATGTATCTGTTGGCCATCTGTATATCTTTGGAAAAAAGTCTTTTCATGTCTTCTGCCCATTTTTAATTGGATCATTTGTTTTTCTGGTGTTGAGAAGAACTGTTGTATCAGTTCTTTTTTTTAAATTTTTTTTAAGTCTATTTTTGAGAGAGAGGCAGAGAGTGAGCAGGGAAGGAGCAGAGAGAGAGGGAGACACAGAATTCAAAGCAGGCTCCAGGCCTGTCAGCACAGAGCCCGATGCAGGGCTCGAACTCACAAACCATGAGATCATGACCTGAGCCGAAGTCGGACACTCAACTGACTAAGCCACCCAGGTGGCCGTAGTTTTATCAGTTCTTTTTATATCCTGGACACTAAACCTACATTGGATATGTCATATGTAGAGTGGGAGAGAGCCAAAGCATAAGAGACTCTTAAAAACTGAGAACAAACTGAGGGCTGATGGGGGGTGGGAGGGAGGGGAGGGTGGGTGATGGGTATTGAGGAGGGCACCTTTTGGGATGAGCACTGGGTGTTGCATGGAAACCAATTTGACAATAAATTTCAAAAAAAAAAAAAAAGGATATGTCATATGCAAATTACTTCTCCCATTCAGTAGATTGCCTTTAGTTTTACTGATTGTTTCCTTTGCTGTGCAGAAGCTTTTTATGTTGCAGTCCTAATAGTTTATTTCTGCTTTTATTTCCCTTGCATCAGGAGACATATCTAGAAAAATGTTGCTAAAGCCAATGTCAGAGAAATTGCTACCTGGGCTCTCTTATAGTATTTTTATGCTTTCATATGTTACATTTAGGTCTTTGATCCATTTTGAGTTTATTTTTGTATATGGTCTAAGAAAGTGGTCCCGTTTCATTCTTTTGCATGTAGCTGTCCAGTTTTCCCAGCACCATTTGTTGAAGAGACTGTCTTTTTATCATGGGATATTCATTTCTCCTTTGTCAAAGATTAACTGACTAAATAGTTGTGGGTTTATTTCTGGCTTTTCTATTCCATTCCATTGGTCTATGTGTCTATTTCTGTGTCAGTACCATACTGTTTTTATCACTACATCTTTGTAATATAACTTGAAGTTCAGAATTGTGATGCCTCCAGCTTTCCTTGGCTTTTTCAAGGTTTCTTTGACTATTCAGGGTCTTGTGTGGTTCCATACAAATTTTAGGATTGTTTGTCATAGCTCTGGGAAAAACGATGGTATTTTGAAAGGGATTGCATTAAATGTGTACATTGCTTTGGGTCGGAGGGACATTTTAATATTTGTTCTTCTAACCCATAAGCATGAAATGTCTTTCCATTTCTTTGCATCATCTTCAATTTATTTCATCAGTGTCTTATATTTTCAGAATACAGGTCTTTTATCTCATTGGTTATGACTATTCCCAGGTATCTTATTGTTTTTGGTGCAATTGTAAAAGGGATTGTTTCTTAATTTCTTTTTCTGCTGCTTCATTATTGGTGTATAGAAATACAACAGATTTCTGTACATTGAGTTTGCATCTTGTGACTTTCTTAAATTTGTTTGTCATTTCTGGCAATTTTTCAGTGGAAGCATTTGGGTTTTCTATACAGAATATCGTGTCATCTGCAAATAATAGAAATTTTACTTCTTTCTTGCCACTTTGGTGCCATTTGTTACTTTTTGTTGTCTGACTGCTGTGGCTAGGACTTCAAGTAATATACTGAATAATGGTGGTGAGAGTAGACATCCCTGTTGCCTGGCCTTAGAGGAAAAGCTCTCAGTTTTCCCCCATTGAGGATGATGTTTGCTGTGGGTTTTTCATATAAGGCCTTTATGATGTTAAGGTATGTTCTTTTTGAGCCTACTTTGTTGAGGATTTTTATCATGAGTGGATGTTGTACTTTGTCAAATGCTTTTCTGCATCTATTGAAATGATCATATGGTTCTTATCCTTTCTTTCATTCATGTGGTGTATCATGTTGATTGATTTGTGAATACTGAGCTACCCCTGCAAACCAGGAATAACTCCCACTTACCATGGTAAATGATTTTGTATTTTATTGTTGGATTCAGTTTGCTACTATTTTATTAAGAATTTTTGTATCTTTGTTCATCACAGATATTGGTCTGTAGTTCTCTTTTTTAGTGGAATCTTATCTGGTTTAGGTATCAGTGTAAATTGTTCTTATAGGATCAATCTGGAAGTTTTCCATCCTTTTCTATTTTTTGAAATAGTTTGAGAAGAATAGATATTAACTCTTCTTTAAATGTTTGGTAGAATTTGCCTGTGAAGCTGTCTGGTCTTGAATTTCTGTTTGTTGGCAGTTTTTGAATTCTGATTCAATTTCATTCCTGATAATTGCTCTGTTCAAGTTTTTGATTTCTTTCTGTTTCACTTTTGGTAGTTTATATGTTTCTAGGAATTTATCTATTTCATCTAGGTTGTCCAATTTGTTGGCATACAATTTTTCATAATATTCTTTTATAATTGTTTGTATTTTTGTGGTATTGATTATTTTTCCTCTTTCATTTGTGATTTTATTTATTTGGGTCCTTCCTCTTTTCTTTTTAATAAGTCTGGTTAGAGGTTTATCAATTTTATTAATTTTTTTCAAAGAACTAACTCCTAATTTCATTGATCTGTTCTATTCGTTTTTGTTTTTAGTTTCAATGTCATTTATTTCTGCTATAAACTTTATTATTTCCTTCTTTTTTCTGGCTTTAGGTTAGGCTCAATTCATTATCCTTTTTCTAGTTCCTTTAGGTGTAAGGTTAGGTTGTTTGAGATTTTTCTTGCTTCTTGAGGTAGGCCTGTAGTGCTATCTACTTCCCGCTTAGGACCACTTTTTTCTGTATTGTAAAGGCTTTGGACCACTGTATTTTCATTTTTATTTGTTTCCATGTATTTGTTTATTTCCCCTTTGATCTCTTGGTTGATCCATTCATTGTTCAGTAGCATGTTATTTAACCATATATTTGTGCTCTTTCTAAATATTTTTGTTGGTTGATTTCTAGTTTCATAATGTTATTTTCAGAGAAGATGCATAGTATGACTTCAGTCTTTTTGAATTTGTTGAGACCTGTTTTGTTTCCTAGTATATGGTCCATTCTAGAGAATGCTCCATGTGCACTTGAAAAGAATGTGTATTCTGCTGTTTTAAATCCATCTGGACTAGTGTGTTATTCAAAGTTGTTTTCTTGTTGACTTTCTGCTTGGATGATCTGTCAATTGATTTAAGTGGGTGTTAAAGTCTCCTACAATTATTGTGTTATTATCAATTTATTCCTTTATTTTTGTTATTAATTGTTTTTATATATTTGGGTGCTCTCTTCTTGGATGCATAAATATTTACGATTGTTAGATTTGGTTGGATTGTCTCCTGAATGATTATATAGTGTCCTTCTTTGTCTCTGATTACAACCTTTGTTTTAAACTTTTATCCAAAATAAGCATTGCTACCATGGCTTCCTTTTGACATCCATTTGCATAATAAATATTTTTCCATCCCCTCTCTTCCAATCTGCAGGTGTCTTTAGATCTAAAATGAGTCTCTTGGGGCTCCTGGGTGGCTCAGTCGGTTAAACGTCTGACTTCGGCTCAGGTCATGATCTCGCGGTCCGTGAGTTCGAGCCCCATGTCGGGCTCTGTGCTGACAGCTCAGAGCCTGGAGCCTGTTTCAGATTCTGTGTCTCCCTCTCTCTGACTTTCCCCCATTCATGCTCTGTCTCTCTCTGTCTCAAAAATAAATAAACGTTAAAAAAATAAATAAAATAAAATGAGTCTCTTGTAGGCAGCATACAGATGGGTCTTTGTTTGCTTTTTTTATTGAATCATCTTTTGATTGGACCATGTAGTCCATTTACATTCAAAGTAATTATTGATAGGGACACCTGGATGGCTCAGTCAGTTAAGTGTCTGACTTCAGCTCAGCTCATGATCTCATGATTTGTGAGTTTGAGCCCCATGTCGGGCTCTGTGCTGACAGCTCAGAGCCTAGAGCCTGCTTTGGATTCTGTGTCTCCCTCTCTCTCTCTGCCCCTCCCCCCACTCATGCTTCATCTCTCTCTCTCTCTCTCTCTCTCTCTCTCTCTGTACGTTTCAAAAATAAACATTTAAAGATTTTAAAAAGTAATTATTGATATATACATATTTATTGTCATTGTATAATTTGTTTTGTGGTTGTGTTTGTAGTTTTTCTATGATAGTTTCCTCTTTTGCTCTCTTTCATAGTTTGTTGGCTTTCTTTAGTGATATGCTTGGATTCCTTGCTCTTTATTCTTTACATATCCATTACTGGGCTTTGATTTCTGGTCACCATAAGGTTTGTATATAACATCTTCTGCATGTAAGTTGATGTTCACTTCTATATTAAGTTGATGTTCACTTGAGTTTGAACCCATTCTTTTCTCCTCTCCCTCTTATGGTTTAGGTATATGATATCATACTTTACATTCTTTTATTTTGTGAATCCCTTAACTGATTTTTACAGATATACTTATTTTTACTGCTTTTGTGCTTTCTACTTTTCACATTCACATATGTCTCTCCTTTCCACAAAAAGAGTTCCCTTTAATATTTTTTTGTATGGCTGCTTTAGTTGTCATGAACTCCTTTAGTTTTTGCTTGTCTGAGAAATTTTTATCTCTTCTTCTATTCTGAATGATAGCCTTCCTGGATACAGCATTCTTGGCTGCAGACCCATTCAGCACTTTGAATATATCATGCCACTCCATTCTGGCCTGCAAATTTTCTGCTGAAAAATCCACTAATATCCTACAGGGTTTCCCTTCTATGTAATCATCTTTTCTCTTCCAAATTTTGAATTATTTATATATCACTAATTCTTTGCCATTTTAATTACTATTTGTTTTGGTGCGGACCTCCTAGGGTTGATTTTGCGGGAGGCTCTCTGTGCCTCCTAGATCTGGATATTTGTTTCTTTCTTCAGATTAGGGAAATTTTCAGCTATTATTTCTTGAAATAAATTTTCTTCCCCCCCCTTTTCTCTCCTGTTCTTCTGGGACCCCTATAAATACAAATGTTATTACACTTGATGGAGTCACTGAGTTCTCTACATCTATTCTTATTTTGCATAATTCTTTTTTCTATCACTTGTTCAGCTTAATTACTTACCATTACTCTGTCTTTCAAGTCATTAATTCATTCCTCTGCTTTCTTTAGCCTGCTATTTATTCCATCAAGTGTATTTTTTATTTCATTTATTGTGTTCTTCATCTCTGATTACTTTTTTTTATCTCTTTATTAAGGGTCTCACTGATATTGTCCATTCTTCTAAAGTCCAGTGAGTAATGATGATTACTTTAAATTCTCTTTCCAGAATATTACCTATATCTGTTTCACTTATGACCCTTTGCTGTGGTTTTGTCCTGTTCTTTCATTTGGGACATATGCCTCTGTCTCCTCAGTTTGTCTAACTCTGCGTCTGTTTCCATGTGTTAGGAAAGTCAGCTGCACCTCCTACTCTTTTTTTTTTTCTATATATTTTTGAGAGAGAGAGAGAGAGAGAGAGAGAGAGTACAAGTGAGCGAGGGGCAGAGGGAAAGGGAGAGAAAGAGAATCCCAAAGTGGGGCTCAAGTTCACCAGAAGTGGGGCTGTTTGTTATGCTGTCCCTCTCAGGGTGGGGACGCCACTTCCTAACACCCTTAGGGCTCTCCCAGAGCCAAACTTGCTGATTTCTTAAAATTCCAGAATTTAAGTCCTGCTGTTTGTAAGAATTCAGACAATTTGTCCCCTCTCACTTTCAAAGCCAAATGTTATGGGGATTTGTCTTCCCCATGTAGGCTCCACAGTATAATAGTAGAATACTTTTTTTTGGCCTTCTTCCCACCTTCAGCTCCCTCCCCACCATGGATGGCCACTGTCTGTTTCACTCCCAAACCACATCTTCACCCTTCCTACCTTCTTCAGTGTGACTTCTTCTCTGCCTTTAGTTGTGGAGTCTGTTCTGTCAGTCTTCAGGTCATTTTCTCAGTTATTTATACTGATGTGTTATCTAGTTGTATCTGTGGGACAAGGTGAGCTCAGTGTCCTCCTATTCCACCATCTTCCCCTGCCAACCACAAGGAAAAGATTTCTTAGATAGGATATAAACTGCATTGAACACAAAAATGTAGTAAGTTGGGCTTTATCAAATAAAATATGCTTATGAAAAGACTCCATTAAGAGGATTAAAAAGGCAAATTGTGGCCTAAGAAAATACATCCAACCAATACATAAATAATCACAAAGCAATAATAAAAAGACAAAAATCTAATAAATAAGTAAATAAATAAACAAACAAATAAACAAACAGACAACAGCAAGGTACTCCCAGATATTTTCTCAAGAGAAATAAAAATATATGTCCAAAAATAGCCTTGTACAAAATGTTCCAACATCTTTATACATAAGATCCAAAAGCTGTAACAAAACTAAATGTTCATCAACATGAAAATAAGCAAATAAGGTACTAATACATGCAAAAACATGGATGGATTTCAAAAACATTATGTTAAATGCAAGAAGTCAGAAAAGAGACAACATATTCTAAGATTCCATTAATATAAAATCCAAATACAGGCCAAAACTAAATTATCTCCACAGAAATCAAAATATCTCCATCCCCAGTGGGCAATGGAAATAAGCACAAGGGAACTTTCTGGGTTATGAAAATGTTTTATATCTTCATTATAAGTGTCAGTTTCACACAGAGGCATACATTTGTCAAAACTCAGTGAATATACATTGATCTGTCCATTTTACCGAATGTGAATTTTACCTCAATAAAAATGTATTAATGAAAGTGATAGAATACGATATATTTAAAAGTGCTAAGAAAATATGATCAAAGACATTAATTCTGCTTGAGGAGATTAGGGAAAGGTTAATAGTAGGAGGGGCATTTGTGCTCCTGCTTTAAGAATAAATAGGCAATGCCCCGGCAAGCAAAGTTGACAAGGAAATGAAAGGGATTCGCTTGAGAAAGGCTGAATGCTATGCAAGTACATAGAGTGGGAGCTCCATGCAATGGTACAGAATTTGATACAGTTAAACTGTACACCAGGGGAGGTATCAGACTGGAGAAAGTATAGGTAGAAAGTTAGGCAGAAGCAGGTTATAAAGGGAAGTTTACATTTTGCTAATAAATTTCAATTTATTCTACTGTGAATAAATTATTAGCAATGGCATTTAAGTAAAGCAAAGTACTGAAGAAAATTAATTTGTATTTTAGAAAGGTAAGCCTGTCAGTATCCAGTATAGTTGGGTTATTTTATATGGAGAAGAAGCAGTGAGACCAAATAGGAGATGAGTATTATAATTCAGCAAGAGTTAATAATAATCTGGATTGTGTCAATGGTTATAAAAGAATGACAGGTATCAGAGATGTTTCAGATACACGACTATAATGATTTGAGGATGAAGAGTCAAACAATTTCAATTAACATGGGTTGAACAACCAGATTTTACATTAACCAGATGTAGGTGGAAAGGGGGTAGATTCAGGGATGGAAATTAGTTCAGTATTAGATGTGATAATTTCAAGAGGCCTATAAAGGAGTTCTAAGTGGAGTTATTTGATGCGCATTTAAAATGGCCCCTTGTTGGCTATAAAGCAGAGTTGAGCTATAGATTCATTTGCCTAATTTTTCCTATGCTAATCTTTAATAAAAAGAGAGAGTAAATAATGTAACCCAGGATTGCACCTGGCACTAGCTTTGGCACAAAGTATGGAGGTTTAGTGTTCTGGGCATAGAAATATTGAAATAGATGGCTATTAGGTGCTGAATGTGGTAGCAGCACAGATAATCCATGCGGAGAGGAAAAAAAAAAAAAAAGACCTGCTTGAAATGAAAGGATTAAGTGATTAGAAATTGTAGTGCAGGTATGGAGAAGATCTTTAAAGGAGGAATAAAAGAATGCTTGGCTGAATAAAAGAATGCTTGCTTAGGGATACACTAAGATAACTCACAAAGATCAAGTTGATGTTACCTTTTATGGCTAATAAGGAGCTTGTGATGTAAACAAAAAGGCAATAAATACACAGACTGGTAAATCCTATAGTAAGAGTAAATTGTGGATATTATGTGAGAATGTAGGAGTCCATCTAACCTAGTCTTTTATAAGTCATTTTTCTCATTGGAGAAATAGACTGCTTAGCTAAGTCCACATAAGTGGCTAATATATGTCAGAATGTAAAATCAATTTCCTCAGCCCCACCACCCAAAATACACCAAATCTAAAAAACAGTGGTAGTAAGGCTAGTTCTAAATTTTCACAGTTCAGGACTTTGTGTACCACTAAAAAATTTTGGCTACAAAACTCCTATATATTAAACTAATTAAAAAAAAACACTTCATCTTTAATACATAGCTAAAATGTCCTTGATTTCTGATTCTTTATTGTTAATGGTTTAATGACCAGGGCATATGAGCATCCAATTTACTGAATTAGACTCTAAATATATTTCTCATGAACATTAAAATGCAGCTTTCCTGTGAATTTTCTATTTTAAAAGTTAACTTTCTATCCTATCATAAAACAAAAATATTCTAAAATATGGCCTGATTCAGTGATTGATTTTAGTTTTCAGGTACTTTTTTAAAAAGGAAAGTCCTCTCTCTCTTTTCTCCTCACCCTCATAAGAGTTTAACTTAATACTAAAGATTCTACTAATCACATCAAGAGTACACAAATCAACTAAGATGCTATGGATACAACCATACCACACTTTGAGATGAAATTGAAACTCTAATGGGCAGAGTGGGATGAACTATTCTCATGCAATCACTGACCAGTTTTGGTTGCAGTTAAATAATTTTTAAAAAATCGTCAGATACTAGTTTTAATATTGACTTCAACCACTTGTCATTTGTGATATCATGATGTATAATAAAAGACACATATTTTGGTTTTGTCCCCCACTTCTGCACAGATATTCCAAAGCCCTTCGAATTTCCTAAATGAGAACAGTGATAAAGGTGTCTTGATACTCATAATAAATTCCTGTCAACTACACTTGAGTTTATGTTAATGAGATAGTTTTTAAGGTTAGGAAAGCACATAAGGATGGGGGCTAGTTGCCAGGGGAATCAACCATGTGACTGGAGGGTTGAACTTTCAGTTGTACCTCACTGACCTCCAGAGAGAGGAGAGGGGCTGAAGATTGCATCCATCAACAATGACCACTGATTCAATCAATTCTGCCTACATAAGGAAGCCTCATAAAACCCAAAAGGGCTGGACTCAGAGAGCTTACAGGTTGGTGAACATGTGGAGGTACTTGGAGAGTGGCATACCTGAAAAGAGCATGAGAGCTCCATACCCCTTTCCCCCATACCTTGCTCTATGTATCTCTTCCATCAGGCTGTTCCTGAGTTATACATATTATAATAAACTGGTAATATAGTAAGTAAAATATCTCCCTGAGTTCTGTGAGTCACTGCCAAGGAGGGGGTCACTGGAGCCTCCAACCCATAGACCTCCAATTAGAAGCATGAGTCATAACCTAGACTTGCAACTGCCATCTGAAGTTTGGTGGGTGGATGAGGCCGACTTATAGGACTGTGCTCTTCACCTGTGGGATCTGACACTATCTCCAAACAGTGCCAGAACTCAGTTGAATCGTGTGCCAGAAAATTACTTGTGGAAAACAACATACATTGTAATTGAGAGAATTATAGTATTATATATTCACATCCAGATTTTTATGTACCTGAACCTACTACCTAGTTGTGTCAATATTTTTTCATGACAATATTTATTTACATATGAGACTATAACCTTCACCAGAGAAGAGTCTATGTTTACTTTACACAAGAATGATTCCTGGTATTTGGTAAGAATGTCTGGCACATAGTGAACAGTCAGTAAATGTTTATTGAATGAATGATTTATATTTAAAAAGAAATGGAAGTATACAGTTACCAACAATAATTATTGAAAAAAATCTCAGGCCGGTATACTGAGTTTTTTCCCAAATGACTGGTCTATCAATATAAAGGAAATGCAGGACAAACTATTATGCATGACACAGTTATATAAGAAGCTGAACTTGAAGGACTAGTCTTCTTAGATAAAATATTTAAAATAATGACCACAAGAATGGGGTCAACATGTGCCACGGTTCCTGGCATTTGATTTTGGGACGTTTTCAGGCTTGTTGCCTCCTACAGGAAACAAAACTACTTGTGAGTCAACTCTCCTCAGAAATGTGTTCCATTTCAATTCATAGGCTGATTATTTTCCAAACTTTCTTTTACATTTACAACCCAAATTCATATTGATGACCTATATGTTACCCAACGACACTTTAGAATAATAATTCCAGACCTGAGTGCCACAAAAAAGCGTAACATGTCATATATTTGAGATTCTGCTCTTAGGTTGCTCCATGGTAGTTTTCAAATAATTGTCATTAGGGAAGGGGGTCCAGATGGCACCAGGAAATACACACATATGACAAAGACAGTAAGCAAAAGAATGAGTAGTTGAGAGAAAATCAAATTACTATACATTATAAACAGCAAGAACAATAGAAGGTGCCATGAAAAGAAGAGAGTCATGATCACCATAGATTTGTCAAGGCTTCAGATGCCAAACCATCTGGTCTACTCTGTCATTTAAGTAAAACACATTATCTTTATAACTCATAGAAGTCTCATTAAAGTTTTTATTAATTTTACTAAATTTCTGACCAAAATGGCAGGATGTTTCTGGACTCCTATGGACATGAGCTAAAAGAACAAAAACTAGAAATAAAATAGAAAGTCCAAAAATCAGAAAACAATCATACTTCAATTGGAATATAACAATGAGCTAGCATCCTTAGCTAAATGGTGCACTGAGACAATCTACAAACTCTCAGGTGAAAACTGCAGGTAAATTTGATCAAAGCTCACATACAGAGAATGTCAATAAAGAAAAAGATCATGAACAAATTCCCTGAAAATGGCTCAAGGAAGGAGCCAGAAGGAGAAAGAAAGAATTCAAATAAAATTAGTAAAATTAGCAGTGTTTAAAAGCAAAGAGTGAAAAGACATCAAGAAACTTGCAGGGATGAATATGTTTGATATCTTGATTGTTGGTGATAATCTCAAAATTTACTAGATTGTACACTGTAAATATATTCAATTTATTGTTTGTAACTATACCTCAGTAAAACTTTAAAAATCAATACATTTGTATCTTCTTCTATCACAGAGACTTTACTTGTGAAACATTTGGCATAAATTCTCTGTCTCCTCTGCAAAGCAAGTCAATACTTTAAAAATGCCATAATTCTAATGAGATAAAAATCTATGCCTTTTAGAGTGAGAGCTCTCATGATGGCTGTAGATTGATAGCCTGAAAAGTTACAGAGTTGCAGGAAAATATTCTTTCCTTAAGCAATCTTCAGAAAGTTATGCAAAAGAAAAATAGAAATGTGGTTCACGAAGTTACCTCAGAAAAATGTGTTTAAAGATAATATCACAGACAACATTTCAGATGAAAATTATGGAGTTTTAATTGGTCTGCAAGCTTCCAAAATTCCCAGTAGGTAAAATGCAATAGCAACAGATGGCAGACAATTTGGAAATCACAGTGGAAAGCAGAGCATCTTAAAATGTAGATGTATACCTAGAAAAAATTTCAAGAGAGCCTTATATGTAAGCACTCCGATCCAAGGCACGTGTTTTAATATAGATTATTTATCACTGATAAAGTCACTTTAATGTGGACTTATACAAGATAAGCTTACATCATTATTCTTTCTGATTCTTCAGGAAAAAAAGTGTCTTTGTACATTTGGTGCCTTTCATGATGATGAGTAATTCTTGATGTGGAAATTTTCGTTTTCTTGGTTTATCACTTAATCAGAAGCCCTGAAAGAATTTTTTAAAAAGCTAGCTCTATATCACTTGCAAACTGACCAATGACCCACTGAGTAATTAAATTGCCTGACTTTTTTAAGATGACATCTGAGATAATTACAATGAAGCTCACTGATTCATTCATTCACATATTCCTACAATACTGTTGAGTATTCAATATATATCAAACACTAGAACAGACAGCGAGGATTCAAATAAGAGCCAGAAAGGTCCTGTGGCAAAGCAATCTGCTTTCTATTGTGAATTTAGAAACTAAATAGAAAATATTATGTGATAAGCACTATGACAGAATTCCTGCACATAGCATTGAGTAAACGCAGCCAAGTGCACCTATCCATGGACTGGGGGGAACTCAGAAAAGTTTTTCAAAGAAGTCATATTGGAATTAATGAGGCAAGGAAGGTGTGGTAGAGGATAGAGAACATGCAAAGGCAGGAACTGAGTGAGCATTTTCTCTCTCTTTACAGTGAAATTTGGCTGATTTTATACTAGTTTTTCTATATTGCTTACAGATAAGCCAGTGAGTAAGTTGAGCTAAACTTAAAAGCGGCTGATACATCCACTTAGACTACTTGGTCAAAACTTCATTGACAAAGCAATATAAGACATGTTGTGTCTGAATGATTAAATAGATACGCATTTAAAGCTTAGGGCAGAGGACATTCTGGAACTTCTTTATCTCATATTCACTTCAATCAATTCTCAATGAGATCCCATCATATTTCCTTCAATGAAGCATGTCTTGAACATGGGCTTTGGAGTCAGAAAGACCTGGGTTTGTCCCCAATATTGTGTTTGTACACAATAACTAGCTTGAATTTGGGTTTAATTTCAATCAGTCTCAGTGTTCTCATCAGCCCTGCAATGTGAGTTTTAGCAGTATCCACTTCACGTTGCTGTTCTAAGAACCAAATGAGGTGAAGTTTGTAAAATACACGAGAGGTTATTTAGTAAGAACTCAGCGAACAGCAGTAAAAATACATACTCTGCAAAATGCACAGCTGCATATCCCCAGCCCCAAAGCATGTGTTTTCACATAGTATTTTAAAATTCAGATAAAAAAGAAATCACTTGAGAATCTTTTCCCTGAGGTGGAAGGTCCAGCCTAAGGAGTTTGCTGTTTCACAGGGACATTTAGACTTCCACCTGAAACATCTGAAGCTCCACCACATTTGTGCCAACCTAGAAAAACTGCATTAACTTGACTCTCTGCCTGTGCTGAAGATCAGTAGTGCAGCTTGTAAGAATTAATTTATCATGTGTTTCTAATCTACACGAAATAAGTGACAAAATCAAGGCAATATCATAATCAAATGCACCCGTGTCAAAGTTCATCCTTCCACCCCAGCCAATGCCCTCTCCTGGGGCTTGAGTGCCTACCTAGTCCTTATATTTCATCAAGAGAAGTTATTTGTGAAAGAAAAGAAGTTTCCTTAACCAGAGTAATTGTTCTACAATGTAGAGTGAGGATGCAAATTTAATTCACACTACAATCTGTGTATTTCAAGAAAAAGCAAATTCCTTTATTTTTTTATAGATTATCTGTACTTCCATACAAGTCCACCCAACCTTTAGCAGGGAAAAATTCACTAAATGCCTAATATAATTAACATTTATCATATTTTAAATAGTAACTAAGGGAATGTAAGATTTCCTAGGATTAACTCAGTTCCTCAGGTGGTCTTCTCTCCTTGCCTCTCTTCTAAGATGGCATCTCAGAGCATGCCATATAGAGGAATGTGTGATTCATGAGATCACTAAAAAGTGAATTCCTTGAGGTCTCTTTGTATGGTATTTTCTGACCTTTTATGTGATGCTCACATATGATCTCTGAGCTCAAGATTTGTATATCTCTGAGTTTACTGGCATTTTATATGACTATATAATAAGTACCACAAACTAAAATGTTCAAAACAGAACACAAGTTTTATTCCTGTCTGAATCCTCCTCATTAATATAAATGATCCCATCATCACCCATGTTCTCTTGGCAGTCAGACTGATCTTGAAAATGTTATTCAAACCTTCAATCTCCTTCAAAACCATTGACTGTTCCCATTGCTTGTAGTATGCCTTAGAGCCTTTGTAATTCACTGTTCTGTGTGCCTAGGTTTCTGGCAAGCAAAAATGTTACTTCAACAGAGACATTTGTGACCACATTGTCAAGAGTGGCAAGAATTGAGTTCTCTGCTTTGTATCACATAGCTTTCTTTGGATTGCATTATTTTTTCTAATGTATAATTTTTATCATTAATTAAGTAATGTTTTTTTTTTACTAGTTTATAGTCTCTTTTCCTTGGTTGTAAACTCCCTATAGGACTCTATTTGCACTGTTATCATCATATCTCTGTCACTTAATTTACTGAGCAGAATAGATTAATGAAATCACTGTATGCAGCAGTTTGATCTACATTTAGTTATGCTTAAAAATTATTTGCCAAGTTATACAAATTCTTTCATAGTTGGCATATTATGGCTTCAGTCATTTTAAACTACTATTATTATTACCAATACTCGACTATGTTATCACTATTACTACTGTTGCCTTTTAAACATTCCATAATGAAATAACTGATGTCTCCTAACATACTTAGAAACAAGAGCCTAGTGCTTCACTGGGAAGACCGGGTAATAATTACTGGAGCGTTGGCCATATCTGCCACTATCACTTTAGGACTCTGCCAGGAGCATTTTAGAAGCTAGCGATGATGATTGCCTTGAAGATTCAGTCATTTGAAAAGTTCAGATAACCTACATTCACTTAGAAGAAATGTATAGCTCCTATACATAAATTGTTAACTTCTCTGGAGTGTGTGCCCTTTTCTGTAACCATGCAGATCTAAATTTTATGCCCAAGGTTCTGATAAAACACATAGTCCAGTTATCCTTTGCATTTCTATGGTCCTGGGCCATGAAGCATGATATTGCATGAGACCAGTATCACCCAGAATTATCACTTGTCCTGAGGCCTGAAAAGACCTAATGAAATTTAATTTGTTTTGCTGGGAGCATTATTGGCTCAAGCATATTGCATTCATCTGGAAGCTTATCTCTGAAAACCTAGAAATAGCTGCTTTGACATTAACTTTTTCCTTCTGTTTTGTATCATCGTGAGTATTGTGGATATCTGCAGAAATTACTCAAATTTGTAGCCATGGTGGTTGAAACTGTACATTAGACTTTACAAACATGTGAACTTTCCTTAAATTTATGCACAGAAAGAAAATTCAAGAGTCTTTCTCCCAGGAAGCTTTCTTAGAAAATCCTTTTAAGTTAACCAATAGAATACTTGTCTTCTCTTTTATTAAAAGTTCTCAGAATTAATTTCACAGACATTTTCCACCTTTACCTTTTGCTGAAACTTTTTTCAAGTCTGATAAATATGTTAAATCGCTCAAACTAGCTGATACTAGTGTTGAAACTTATATCCATCAGCCCTAGCTCCTGTGTTTGCTGTGTTCTGTGTGACTTTGGCCAAGTTTTTTGTTTTTGTTTTTGTTTCTGTTTTTGTTTTTTAACCTTGTTAAGTCTCTATTTTTCCACTGTAAAATAAGAATACTAATGACTTATATTGTATATGATTCTCCAGGGTTAAATTAGATAAAGCAGTAAAAGGCCTTAACCAGGGGCTTGGCACTGTTGTCAATATATGGTAATTACTATTAATAGCTACCTTGATGGCTATTTCTTCTATCTAGATAATTCTTTGTGTCTAACATATTTGGCTGAAAATTAATTATTTACTTCTGCAGAAAGTTTGTTGTGTTTTCAATGCTTAAGTGCCATAACTATCCATTTTACTCACTTCCCCCCATTTTTCTTATTTTACATTTTACCTCTTAAATAGGTAAAATATAATTACAGTAAAAACTTGGATTGTAAGTAACTTGTTCTGTAAGTATTCTGCAAGATGAGCAAACATTTCTAATAAATTTTAACTTGATAAGCGAGCAATGTCTCAGAATATGAATAGTATGTAACACCAAATGTCACATGATCACAACTGAGCCAATGGTTCTCGAAATTCACTTTGACGTACAAGTGCTTTGGACTACAAGCATATTTCTGGAACAAATTATGCTCACAAACCAAAGTTTTATTGTATAAGGGCATTATATATTTTGAATGTCTTTATTATGCTTGGCTAAATTTTTAAGACAACTCTCAGTATCACTGCATTGAGTACGGTTGTCTAACAGGGACCATTCTTCCTTTTGTTCATGTTTCGGCCTTATAAAGCACCTCTGCTATTATGAGAATAGATGTTTCACACCTTTTTCCCACTTAAAGGCATATTACAGAGACTTCTTTCAACACTATATATGATCCCTTATTAACTCCTCACCAAAGGAGGGTTGGTGATATAATTGATTAGAGTCTGAGACAGTCTTTGTGCTTTCCAAATGATAGTGTTACTGTGCCTTGAAAAGCAACCACATGGGAGCCTCTCTTCCCTTTCATATCATCTGCCAAGAGGATTTACACCTTCTTTTCGTTACAACATTTATCTTGGTTTTTTTTTTTTTTTTGGTTTTTTGTTTTTTGTTTTTTATCCCCCTTGTAGAGAGCAGACACGAAAGTGTTTCTCACCAAGGCAAAGATGCCGATACAGGCCCTCTCTGTTTTAGTGTCTCTCCCTGTGGATTGGTGGGTACCTCCAGCTCCATGAGAGCGACTGGGCAAGGAAATTTAGAGTCTGTCTGAAAGACTCAGGTGTTCTAAATCCCAGGGAATAGTGAGTACAAAGCTTCTGGGTCTAGCTTTTCAGGGAAACTCTGATTTCAGAAAATTCTAGCTTGTCAAGGAATTAAGAAATGTATTTGGCTATTGTTTCTTGTGTATGGTATAACTTCAAAGGATACCCACAAAGACAGAAAAAGTGAACAAAAGCTTTAAGTCATCTACAATCCTTAGTGTTATGCCCCTTCTTTCAGAACAATTCCAGGAATCGTTTCATAATGTAACATAAAGAATTATAAAAAGAGAAGTCAGTCCATTGGTATTCACAGATTTTCACTAAATATTTTCGTTTTCACTATTCATTTTTTCCCTTCAATTCCACCTAGAAAAGGTTTTCAGAGTGTAAAATTTTGTTAAAAAAAAAAGACTCCTAACTGTGAAATAAACACTAGTTCTAAAAATAACCTTTATGTTCTTTAGAAAAAGGCAGCCACAATCTCAAGAACCCAGTCGTGTAACTTGACCATTATTTGATGTCACATGGACTTGCAGGACCTATTTATATAAATTGGCAGACGCTGAAATGGTTTCAAATATATCTCTAAAACCCCACATAATCCCATACTTGTGTGCTATAAATTCACAATCTCATAAGGAAAAAGAAAATCAATTTTAATTTCAAAATTAAACTTGGAAGAAACCAACAAATTTAGTAACAATAAAAAATGTTTGACTTGGTGTTCCCAGAGTTTTTAGTAAGAAACTACTAAAAAAGCTTATTTTTAATATGAATTTTGGGGAGCAAACTACCACTCCAGTGAAATCTAATGATGAAGTGTTTAAAATAAAGGCATAGGCTCTGGAGTGAAACAGAACTGGGTTTGATTCCTTAGCTAGGTGAACTCAGATTTTTATAGACTTAAGTTTCCACCTGAGTAGAAAATGAGTGAAAACTCCTTCCCCATAGGGTCATCGTAAGTATCAATGATAAATTTGTCAAGCACATAGGATAGCAGTAATCTACTAGATTACTAATCAATCTGGTTAGTGACTACTAATCAATAAGTAAACTCAAAATAGAAGTGGGACAGTACAAGAATATTTTTATTTTCATTTTAACACATATTTTATAGCTGGCTGCAAGATATTTAAAAAATATTTTCATTTTTATAAAAGGAGAGAGTAATAGTGTAACCAGATATTTATTTGGACATATAGGGATATTAAATGAAATTAACAACCTAATTTATTTCCCAACTTCTGTGTTGTCATTCTCTCTCTGATTGAGAGTTCTGCTGAATTAATCTTTCTAAAGTATAATTACCATCTTGTTACTCTCTTTTTTTTTTTAATTTTTTTTTTCTTAACGTTTATTTATTTTTGAGACAGAGAGACAGAGCATGAATGGGGGAGGTCAGAGAGAGAGAGGGAGACACAGAATCTGAAACAGGCTCCAGGCTCTGAGCTGTCAGCACAGAGCCCGACGCAGGGCTTGAACTCACGAACCGTGAGATCATGACCTGAGCCGAAGTCGGACGCTTAACCGACTGAGCCACCCAGGCGCCCCCATCTTGTTACTCTCTTGTTCAAAAATCTTCACAGATTCCCCACTGACCACTGAATAAAGTCCAAACTTCTTATCGTGCTTTTTAATACACTCCACAAATGTAATCCTAATTTATCCTTCAGATATTACTCCCTACTATTTTCCTCTGTAAATCTTATGCTTAATTCCTCAAATTCAGAGATCTTCATTTATTCATCTTTGCAACCCTACCATCCACTCTACTGCAATGTGTACATGCCCTTCCCAGTCAGTACCAATATGGTTGTTTCCAGGTTTGTGATTCTCACCTCCTCCAAAATTTACATTGTGATTTGTCATCATTTTGAATGCTGTTTTGGTCTTTTGAAATGTTAGTGATTCCCACAGAACTCTAGAGCACACCATTTCAACTGCATCATCAAATGGTTATTTATAAAACTAAGATAGATGATCCCTTCTGGGAAATATATCACTTCCAGTATAATGTTGATGCCTTCTTCATTTGGGACCTAACCCATGCCTTCACCATCTGAAGATATGACTATCAAAGACATTAAAATCTTTTGCTTAGTTCAGTGTTACAGAGAGTAGATGTTCAGATGTTATTAATTTTTTCTTTTTAAAATTATTCTTAGATGTTATTTTTTGAATAAAGAAATGAATTGAAGTTCTCAATGAAGGATACAGGCTATCTACTTTTTCTCACTAGTCTATAGTATGCCACTATTGCAAAGAAAGAACATAGTCAATACAAATATTGTCCTAAAGGCCATAATGCTTTCCAGCCAGTACACTGTGATTCTTCATATGATTACACATTAATTTTTCATAGACTTGTTATAGCTTCTTACCAAGAATGGAATGTCTATAATTGTCCTCTGTTTTCTTTAAAATACTGAGAGCTACCATCTTCATTCTGTTGCTCAAGCACTCATATTGTTACTAGCAACTAACAAATATTACTTAGAATCCCATATGCATAGAGCACCTTGTTAGGTACTATAACAAATAGTTAAAACAATAATTCTCAAGAAATGTATCTATACTTGATGCCTATACTCCCTTATGACCATTCTCTTCTTCACTCACCATACATGGGCCTTGGGCTGCTTAAGCACTCTGCTAAAATCACTGTTGTCAAAGCCAATCACCTCTCTCTCACAAAATCTAACTCGTATCCCTCTTCTCATCTAGGCAGCATCTGCCACAACATAGTCAAGAGTCTCTTGATCTCCCCTGTGCCCACCTTTCTCCAAACATTTCCCTAATTCTTCTTTGGCTCAATAAAAATCACTGCCCTATTATTCAAGAAAAATTAGAAATCAGTCTTATTTTTTTTCTTCGTTCACTTGCTGCATTCAAACTAATAGAACCGAGTTGTATTAGTCTTCCTACAGAATATATTCTGAGTCTATTTCCCCTCATCTCCACTGCAACCATGTTAATGACAGATTCACATAAAGTGTACTCCATCTGTGACTGAACTACTACCATTACAATATCCTTCTAATTGGTCTCCCGCCATGTCTCAACCCTCTTATAATAGATTCTAAAGGTAATAAAAACTTCTCACTTCCCTCCTTAAAATCTTCTAGAAATTTTCTACTGGATATAGAACAGCACCCCAAAACCTTACCATGGTCTTTGTACAAGGCCTCCACGAGGTCCTGCCAACACTAGAAATCTCTCTTATCTCTTCCTCTACTAACAAGTTACTTATATAAAACAATCGTCTTCACAGTACAGGGCCTTTGACTTGCTTCTTCCTTCTCAGAGAATCTTTCCCTGACCACCCAATATTAAAGAGAATTCTTAGTCCTTTGCTGTTATATTATCCATTTCATTGGCTTCACAACATTTGCATTTACAACAGCAATGAAATGGGTCATAATTCTGGTCATTTATTGATATGCTTCTTTATGTTTTGCATAAATTGTCCAAATTACAAGTTATCTGGGGGCCAGGAATTGTCTTCTTCTTTATAGGTCTAGCACACAAGTTAGCAAACAGTTGCTTCTGAGCCAACCCAGACACTGCCAATTTTGTAAACACAATCTTATTAGAACACAGCCACACCCATTGATTTAAGAATGGTCTATGGCTGCTTTCATACTATAAGGATAGAATCAAGTAGTTGCAACAGAGACTGTATGACCCCCAACCAAAAATATTTACTATGTAGCCATTTCCAGATAATGTTTGCCAAGGATTTTACTTCAATTACAGAAAGCCAAGGTGGTTGGATCCGTTATAAAAAAACAAAAAAACAAAAAAAACCCAAAAAACAAAAAACAAAAACCTTACCAGTTATCTAGCCAAGGACTTAACAAATTTTGGAGCCTGAATTAGGGTATTTGTAGTAAAGTCTGAGAGAAGTAAAGAAATCATTCAGAGAGAGCATATATAGATTTTGACACCTGCCGGAGTATAAGGAATGAAGGAAGAGAATGGCATGACTCCAGGGTTTTAAGTCTGGGTACCTTAGAGAATGTTGATACCACTAATGAAAACTGGGATGTAAGGAGAAGGATGTGATCTGGAGTGAGGACAAAAATATGATAATGGACATGTTAAATACAGTGCTAGCAGCACCTTGGAAGTTAGTGGAAGAAGCTGAGAAGAGGGATTGAGATGAGAGAACTGCATTTCAGACTCATACATACGTGAGCAATAACAATATTTGAAATACTTCATGGAGATAAAGATTCAGAGAGAGAATCTTTTTAAGCAAGAAGATACTGAAGGACAGAACTTTAAGAAATATATATATGTAAGGGTGAAAGAAGAAACAAAGGAGAAAAAATAATCATCTAAGAAGGAAAATTACAATCGTTTCCAGAAGAAATGGTTTTTGAGTCTTAACTGCTAAAAAAAGAAAGTTAGAAATGTAAAAGGAAAAGCACAAAATAGGAAAATTTTTTGCACATTTATAACAAAAAATTATTCATATACTTCATGGAGATGTATAAATAAAATTATATGCATACACACATACAGAATTCTTATAAATTAAAAACCACAATTCAAACACCTTATATTGGTAAGGATAAAGGCATCATGGTTACGCGAGCTGATCAAATGACAGTGACTTAAGAAATATAGAAATTAACTTCTTCCTCATGTTGCAATCTGAGCATGAGCATATCAGAGCTGACATAGCAGCTCCATGGGATGGTGGTAAGCACCAGGCTCCTTCTAGCTTGTGATTCTATTATTCTTAACATACATCTTCTATTTTGTAGGCTATAATGGCTGCTCCAGTTTCTGCCATAATGCCCTTATTCCAGCTGAAAAGGAAGGGGGAAAGACAGTAGACAACACCTCACTCTTTTTATGGACCCAGACATCACACACATCAATACTGATCATATTCCATTAGCCAGAAAACAGTCACAGGGCCACTCCAGCTACCAAGAAGCCTGGAACTTGTTTTTATCTCAATAACTATGTGTCCAGATAAAATGTGTGGGCTCATTCCCAACTAAAGAAAGTGAAAAGATACCAGTAATAGCTGGTAGTTTCTGTCCAACACCGCCTCAAATGGGGGGAGGGGAGGAAAGACACAGAATATGAGAAAAAACACAAAGAATATAAATAGCCATTAATGATCATCAAAGAAATAAAAAATGTAACAAGATACCAGACAATTCTATGACATTAACAATAACCAAAAAAATGCTAATATTTACAGGTAAACAAGCCTAACCATCCATCCCTGCCTAAACCCAGACCAGACCACTTCATTGTCACACCTACACTCGTACAATTGCCTCCTAATTTACATGCTCCCTTCAAATCTTGTCATTCTCAATCAATCCTCCAAAGTGCTCTTAAGTGATCTTTAAGAAAACCCAAATCTTCATCAGCTTACTTTTTCCATAGGGAGAAAAAAAATCCAGGATTCTGACCTGGTATTAGACCTTACAGATCTTCACCATTACTCTACATGCCAGGCATGAGGAAATGCTGACAGTTCCCCTAATGGACTTTAATAGTTCACACTTTTGCTGATTCTGCTTGCTCAGTCTGGAATGCTTCCTTCTGGCCTCCCTGGCAAATGCCTACTCATCTTTGGACTCAGCCCAAATGCATCTTCTTCTGAAAATTCTGATATCTTTTTACCACATATAGAATTGATTTTCTCAGCTCTGCCCAGACTGCATCCTGTATATATTTGTACTACTTTATCATGAATTTTTGTCTACTTCTGTCACTAAAAAATTAAGCTTTTTAAAACACAGGATTGCATCATCTCTTTCTTTGATCTCCTTTAAATACCTTAACTCCTGTCACATAATAAACCTTCACTAAATGTTATTGGTGAAGGTACCGGCACCCATCCTTCTAATAACAATGTCTCTTAAATCTTGGACTTGAGTAGAAGGGACAAATCTTACCTGAAGGCTGACAGGAAATTTTATTAGACATAGATGTCCCCATACCTTGACACTTGAATACTGTCCTGGCCTAACCTTGCATAGAAAAAACCAAAACCAAAAAACAAGACTTTTCTTTCTTTAAGTTTTAAGAGGCCTCCATTGCAATATCTTGCTGTCTGTTCTCAAATGTCAACCCCTCCCTATTCTGTGGAAGCACAATGAAAAGAGGAATTAAGTTGTTTATGTTGTTTATGTTCCCAGAATCTGGTCTCCACCTCTGATACTCATTTTTTTTTTAACATTTATTTATTTTTGAGACAGAGCGAGAGCATGAACGGGGGAGGGTCAGAGAGAGAGGGAGACACAGAATCCGAAACAGGCTCCAGGCTCTGAGCTGTCAGCACAGAGCCCGATGCGGGGCTTGAACTCATGGACCGCGAGATCATGACCTGAGCCGAAGTCGGCCGCCCAACCGACTGAGCCACCCAGGCGCCCCTCCACCTCCGATATTCAAAATAGACAATGGATAGATTCCTCCATGACCTAAGCTATTTATCAATTACAGGAAAAACCTACATTAATTTTCCATTTGTTGCCTTTCTCAATCCATAGTCTCTTTGGGGGAGGGCACATGGGAAATTTAAAATTAACTAAATAATAATATTCCCAAATCTAAGGAGATTTTTTCTTTAATTCCATTTTTAATGTTTATTTATTTTTGAGAGAGAGAGAAAGAGAGCGTGTGTGTGTGTGTGTGTGTGTGTGTGTGTGTGTGTCTGTGTCTGTGTTTGAGTGGGGGAGGGATAGAGAGGGAGACCCAGAATTCAATGTAGGCTCCAGGCTCTACATTGAACTGTCAGCACAAACTTACAAATGAGATCAGGACCTGAACCAAAGTTGGACACTAAACTGACTGAACCACCCAGTTGCCTCCAAGGAGATATTTTTTAATGGCATTGAAATTAAAACCAGGAGAGCCATCAGTCAGTTCGCTGACCAGTCATAACTTCTTTCCCAAGGATGTAATGTCAGATGTTTAGTATTGAATCTGGGATAAGGAAGATTCAGAATCCCTAAGAATTTTTCTGCCACTCTTGAGTTCTTTCTGATTTCATTTGTATATTCAGCTGCCACATGACTAATATAGGTCTTTATACCATTAGGCCTCTGGAACACCACTACTTGCTAATGCTTCTCAATAAACTAAAGAATGATAAACAAATTTGTATGGCAGGGTAGAGGATAAGAAGGAGGGCATGTCAGGAACAAATGACTAAGATCTCTACCAGTTTTTCCAACTCTAACCAAATTCAATTAGAGAAATTATATTATACTTTATTATCTCGTAATTCATCTGTTCACTTTAAAAATTTTTTGTTTAATGTTTATTGATTCTTGAGTGAGAGAGAGACAGAGTGTAAGTGGCGAGGGGCAGAGAGAGAGAGAGAGGGAGACACAGAATCCGAAGCAGGTTCCAGGCTCTGAGCTGTCAGCACAGAGCCCAATTCGGGGCTCGAACTCATGAACCATAAGATAATGACCTGAGCTGAAGTCAGACGCTTAACCGACTGAGCCACCCAGGTGCCCCCATCTGTTCACTTTTTTAAAAAGTAATGTACTGTTTCTTCATAAAGTCATTAACTTTCTTTAAATTAAAAAAGTTAGAGAGGGAGGGAGCCAAACCATAAAAGACTCTTAAAAATTGGGAACAATCTGAGGGTTGATGGGGGCGGGGGCGGGGGTGGGGGGGTAGGTGGGTGATGGGTATTGAGGAGAGCACCTGTTGGGATGAGCACTGGGTGTTGTACGGAAACCAATTTGACAATAAACTTCATATTTAAAAAAAATAAAAATAAAAATAAATAAATAAATAAATAAATAAACATTTAAAAAAGTGTATCTTTCTGTTTTTTGGAATTACAGTTTTCTTTACAGTGACTTCTAAGCATCACATAGGATTATAAACTAATAAAATATTATCTCTCAGAATAGAAGCATAATCTGAATCTTTACTTTTGCGTTTGTCAATATTTGCTCTGGCCCAAGGCATTTTTAAGTGACTAGTCAGAGACCATTCCTGTTCTCTTTTTCGTTTGCTTTTTCCTTTGAATATTTCCCAACTGAAGTTCAGAGAGAAGCATCTTTCCTCTCTAGATACAAAGCTACATAAGGGAACTCTGGAGCTCCTGGAGGGCAAAACCTTTATTTTATGGCAAAAACTGACTTAGAACTGAAAACACAAGAGGAAAAGAGCTAGGAGTGGGAGGTGGGAGAATGGGAGGGAGAAAGAGGATGAGAGCACAAATCCTGAAACATACAAATTCCTTGTTCCCATCATTCCCTACAGTGACTTCATTCTTGCTCTTTTTATAATTTTATTATGTGAACCACTTATTTCCGTTTCGCCAAATCTGCTTTGAGTTTAGTTTCTATTCCTTGCTTGAGAGAGTTGAGAGAGTACTAATAAGCACT
Source organism: Panthera onca (assembly GCF_046562875.1). Classification (NCBI taxonomy): domain Eukaryota; kingdom Metazoa; phylum Chordata; class Mammalia; order Carnivora; family Felidae; genus Panthera; species Panthera onca. The sequence continues at coordinate 131,929,239 of NC_138340.1, read as the reverse complement.
AACCAGTCTCTGACCATGATAATAAAATTCCAAATTTTGGTTTTCTTCTCAGAATTTATGGATGCAAGAGGATTAATTCAGAAATGAATGAAGAATTCCCTTGGTTTTATGAATTCAAAACATGTTAGCCACTTCTCTGCCTACTGCTTTGAGAATGACTATGGAGGAAGTAAAACTGGGGAGAAAATGTATGACCACCTTCCTTCCATAATCTTAAAATTTGCTGAAAGTGTTAAAATTTCCCATGTAAAACATTTCCCATTTAAAAAGTAAAATTTAGAAAATGTCTAACTCTTGCTATTCTGCTTTCTGGTAGGAGCTGGCACACAGCTGTATATGCAGAAGCTGTGAGGAGGACATTCATGTCTTTGCCTAATTAATGTGCAGCTTGGCTGGACTTTTGTCCAATCCCTGACAATGCCAACAGTGATAAGGGACCATTAAAGTCTAATGAGCTTGGAAAAATTAGAAATCTGAGTCTTCTGTAGAATGTTAAAGCTGATCTACTTGTGTGGGGGAAGAAAAAATCTTAAGACTTTCGTTCTATTCATTAACAATGTCCTTTTGAATTAGTAAAGAAATGTTCTTATCATTTAAAGCTCTATTATGTAAGTGTTTCTTTCATTTTTTAAGCTGCAAACTGTGTTGACTAACTGCAGCAGGGAGAACAAATAAATTAAATCCTTCTTTTCATCAGAAAGCAAAACTGAGTGTGTCTAAATCAAGTTTTTTGTCTTAATAAATAAAAGGTTCCTAGAGGAAGTGTTATCTGATCTTAGCAATCTGATGTAAAAGTAAAATGTACACAATTTTGTGCAATGTGAACACAGATTAGTTACTGATGTTCACTGCTAGTCCATTATTAATTCACATGTTTCATTAATACTTAAACTATTACTTTTAGTTGGAAAATTATAGAGGATGCCTAATAAATTTCTTAATTCTTCTTTATCCTTGACTTCAGCCATCATAAATTGAATTCATCCATTCTCCAATTAATGTATGTTCATACACATGTGCATATTACAGGATCACTTTAATACTATTAGTACATGAGTACATTAGTAAACAAGACAGATACTATCTCTACCTCTACCCTATATAGGAAAGCCTTTATGGAAAGTCTTCTTGTAAAATACTTTTTAATATAATGGATTCATGCAATAAGTAATATTGTGTGTTACTATGATATACTCCATATTCTAAGCCTCCTTGAATAGATCAGAAGAATACCATTGCTAGCCTGAAGTCCATGTTATAATGAATATTGTTATAATGAAACTTCTGTTTGCTTCCAGAAGATGAATAACATTCAAATTAGAGAAAAAGGCTTTCCTGGAAATGACCTAACAAGACATTTAAACTCACCATCACTTCTGCATTCTGAGGTATTTTCCTCAGAAGTTCACATACAAATCATTAAGGTCTATATATCATTCCCATTTATGCAAAGGACAGTGACAATACAAATCAGTCATTTTGATCATCAGTAAAAATCAATAACGACACACTCACTGCCTGGATATTTGTGTAAAAATTTGTGATTTTTTTTCTTTCTGAATCATTTCCCCTGAGCTGTTTCTACTGACAGAGTATGTCTACTCACATTAGTGACAGGAAGACATAATTAACTGTATGTTGTCACTAGTGATTGGATGATCCATGAAGTAGGGCACACTAAGTGGGGCAGATGAAATCCAGGCTATCCTTCCCCACATCTGCTGAAACAGAATTAAGAAATAATCTCTGAAACATTTCCACTTCTCATTTCCAAAGTTTATGAGGATAAAAATGATGATAATCTATATTTTATAGGATCTGTAAGGGGAAATATCCTACTCTACTCTCAGAATGTGTCTGAGATAAAGATAAATCTATGTAATTGTAATTAGGGTGAGATCTTAATAACTGGTAAATGTTACTATGCCTGATTGTTAAGTGTGAATTGTTAGTAAAAAAAAAAAAAAAAAAAAAAAAAAAAAATGAAATCATTATATGGTTCCTAATCATTCACTCAACAAATATTTAGTAGGTGCCTTCCATGTATCACAACTTTTCAAACAACTGAGAAAAGAGAGAAGATTAAAATATAATTATTCTCCTTGGAGTAATATCAGCCTAAAGGAAATTAGAAAATTGATGCTTAAAATAAAGCAGTATCAAAGCTATAGAAACAAGAAGGTCACAGGAGAAGGATTAACAGATGTGAGGAAAGGGGCCTCAGAAAAGCTCCAGGAGCATGTAATACTTGATCTGAACCTTCTATGATACTTGGAAGATATCTAAAAAACTAAGAGTAGAGGAGTTTACAGGAGTTAGGTAAAATGTAGCAACTAATATATAATTCCAGAAAAAGGCCACCCAACAGCAAAGTCAAGTAGATGTGAGGTCTTAACACTGGTGGGAAGAAGCAAGTAATATGGTTTATTTGGAGAGAAGGGAAAGGAAGGAATATTGTAGAAGGTGAGCCTAAAAGAGACAGCCTAAGGTCAGATCATAAAAGACCTCAAATGCCTCCATGAGGACTTTGAATTTTATTCTCAAGTTTGTAATAAAAATTTCCAAACATGGCTAGTTTTGTATCTTATTTTTATTTTATTTTATTTTATTTTATTTTATTTTATTTTATTTTATTCTATTAAAAATTTACTTTAGAGACAGTGAGAGCATATGCACAAAGTAAGGAGAGGGTCACAGGGAGAGAGAGAGTAAGACTGAAGGCAGGAGATCATTTTGGAAGAGATGGAGCAGGAATGGAAGATGTCCCTCTCATATCAGTTAGAAAACTAGAAAGATGGCTGTGCTTCTTCCCAAAAACGGAAACAAAGAGGAGTTTCCTTCTTTGAAAGGTAAATGATAAAGGAAAGCCCAAGTTCAATTTGGATATTCCAGTTTCAAAGGCATGTACAACATATGAAGTGGGCAGTGGAATAGAAAGAGGACAGGAGCTTAGAAAAACTATGGGTGAGAAGTAGACCATGGGCAGTATAATCATATGGGTATTGGTTTCATCGGTCCTGGCAACCTCCTCTTCGATAGGCGCATGCTGCACTGGCTATTGTTATAGGTTTGCTCACCTTCACTGATGATAGCCTTAAGTATTCATTAAAAGAATTTTTAAAAAGAAAAGAAGATATTTCCAGCTCTCTTCCCAGAATGACTAAGAATCTTCAAGGAAAAGGTTGGAGGCCTGTTTGTCTCATTTTGTTTTAAAAATAATACCCTTAGAGGATTCTTACTGGCATGGAATTCTAGGATCTGCTAATCTAGCAGCAGTATTTGTTAAGCACCTACTATGTGTTAGCATTCTACTCTAAGCTTTGTGCACATATAGTCTCTAGGCCTTACAATAATATAATACAATAGATATTATTATTGCCATTTTAACATGAAGAAACTGATGTTCATGGTCTTGCTCAACGTCTCAAAGCCAATGAGTGGAAATAGCAACTTCTACAAATTCCAGTATCTGTACACTTTACATTAAAATATACCTTGCCCTGCTTTGTTTTGAAGAATGCCCAGAATTACATGAAAGGTATTTTATTTTGGTAATGAACCTACAGCATTGGAGAGAAAATGAAGAAAGTGCCAACAATATTATCTCTACGAGTCTAACACCAGACCATCTTTAGTGTTGTCAATCCCAAACACATCTTTCCTTTCTTGCACCAATATTGCTTGCTAAGCAGCAACTGTAGGTGCTTAGGTGCATAGCCTCACACCCTTTAAACATGTTCTCTATTATTTTTTCTTTTCTTCCTCTTTTCTCTTCATTCTCTTGCCTGAAGATAGAAACCACTACCCTCTGAATTCTGGCCAACTTTGAGTCAAAAGATGACTGAACAAAATGAAGATAATGAGAAGGGAGGCTATCCAAGTGGGAATGGCAGGTGGGAGGAACAGCAGTGATATCAAATATAAATAGAGTATAAGAGTAAATACAAAATGCTTGATTAAGCTATATTTCAATGGTAAATACTTTTTTGCTACATTAGTCTTGTGTTCAGCAAGTACAAATACATTTTCCTCAACTACAGGTGTCCTACTCTGACAATTAATGATCCTAGGATCCTCATCCAAAATCATGTGCCCTGCGGGTCCTTGTGGTGCTAACAATTGGAAAGGTTAAGTCATTTTTTAGCCTGCTATTCTTCCTGAGGTTTACAATGCAGCAAGCTTTTCTGTATATGACCATCAGTCAACCACTACTTAATAAAGGCCCAAAGGATGCAGCATCATACAGAATCCCATGCCATGGTAGATTTAAGAAAGCAAAGATAATAACTGATAGGCTTCAAAATAGATGATACAGAACACATCCAAGCAGGGATACTGGAAGCACAAAGGAGGATCCAGAAGCCGGTGAAGATAAAGTTAACTAAGCATTATGATGTCCTTGTAGAGACAAAGGGTATCATAAAGGGACAGCAAAGGCCAAGAAGTTCCACAATACAAACTATGAAGCCAATGAGTGAAACATCTTACAGTGCAGGACAGTAATATAGTACTTAAATAAGAATGGAAACATGTCAAAAGATCATAAGAGTCAGCTTAAAAGTGTCCCACTAATTAAATCTGGGACAATTAAAGCATCAAAATAATTGCCTTAACAAGTTAAAACCCATTAAATAAGAATCCATGAGTATATGCTGATATTAATCAATCAATTAAACAATATGAAAGAAATGCTCTTTCTTATCATAGAATGCCAGCCATTAAATGAAAAAGGTATGATAGAAAATCATTTGGCAACCATCAACACAATAATTGAGTCAGGCAAAAATCGTCAATGGATGCTAAAACTAGGGGGTGAAAATTTAATGGGGAACAGGATATTTACATAGCCTCAAAGTATCTCATACAAGATATTTATTAATTACAAACTGAAAAACAGTAACTTGAAATGTTGTTTATTATATTATCATTAATAAAAAATGGTTCTATTCTAATTTTATGTCACTGTTCTATAGGAAAAGTCTTTAATTAGTATGTATTTGAACTAAAAGTTAAATTGAAGCCAATTTTTCTGATATCAATTTATTTTGCTGTCTTCTCTCTAACTCCTCTAACTATTGCAGGGAAAGAATTCTGGGTAATTGGTTTTTCTAATCAGTTGCATTTTTATCGATCAAGATTTTATTGACTTTATGGTCCTAATTTCAGTGAATTTATAAAAATTATCCATCATTTTTCTTTAACTTTATAGTTATGGTATACTCTCTCTCAGAACAGATCTCTTAGAGGTCTATAAGGAAAATAGCACTTGGAAATCATGTTGTCAGAGCTATGGAGAAATGATCTGGGTGAGACAGATGAGAAAATTATTCTCAACCCCACATGCACCATACTGGATAGAGAACCTATATTTAGCCTGAGCTCAGCAGAGCGGGAGGGATTGGTGCTCAAGGAAATGAAAGAAACAGATGTAGCACTCTCATGAAAAGGCCATTCAATCATAGCACTTTAGAAGGATTATTTTCATTCTAGCCTTGGTGCATTTAAAAGAAAACACTTCTTTCAAGTACTGTACAGCATAGCTACAGGGGCTTCCAAGTCATAGTATTATGTTTGGCCTGTCCCAAGTGAATTCCAAGGAACACAAATCCTATAAGATGCCAACACATATTCCAAAAAAGGTGGTATCTATGGTCAAATAAACTTGGAAAAAATTGGGTTAAACTAGGTTAACTGAATTCTTTTACCACACAAACATTTTGAGAAACTCTTAGTTATTCATCTGTGTAGAATGCCAAATTTCCAGAAGCTGTGTGATACCCTACACATTCAAAATTATTTGATTGTGAAACCTCCCTTCTTTCTTGCAGAGCTTCTTACAGACCTTGTGTTCCAGTAAATAAGAAAGAAACACAAAATACCAAGAAAGTTTGCCCTTTACATCAAGGAGAGAAAAACAGGCCTTCCCTGAATGATTGAGAACAAATTCAACAAAGAAATGGTAATTGATGCATGGAGAATACCTTTATAAAAGTTCTACAAGACTGTATTTAAAATAACTTGTTCCATCTAGCACCCAATCTTAGTTTCTCCTATAAAATGACGCAGGGCTCCTTGGAAAACTGACTAATTCTAGAGTTGGGGCAGGAAAAGTACAAGTTGACCCTGGCCATCATGTAATGACAGAAAAAGAAAAAGTGCTAAAAAATTAAAAACACAACTATGGATACATGTCAAAAGGATATAAGGTGAGCTGAAAGAGTTCCCTGTGGCCAAAGCCATAACAATTTGAGCAAAAAAAAATGAATAAATTTGTACTGGATTATAACCCAAAGTATAAAATAAAAAGACATGAGTTAATATTGATATAAATAAACAAGTGAATAAATAAATAAATGAGGAGAAAAGACAAATAAATCTTTCTTACAGAATTCCAAATGGTACTTTCTACCCAGAAGGTGGAGCCAAACTCTCCCTCAATCCACTCCTGACCCCTCCTGTGTGGGCTACACTTAGTAACTTCCTTCAAAAGAACAGAGAAGGAAAAAGCAATTTACTACAGAGAAACTAGAAAAAAAAAAAAAAAAACTACCTGGGGTAAAAAATCATGGTTCACATCATCAGTGGTAAGATAGGTTGATAGTGTATTACCTGTATTGCTCAGGCTGCCATAACAAAATACCACAGATAGGGTGGCTTAAACAACAGAAATTCATTTTCTCACAGTTCTGAAGCCTAGAAGTCTAAGATCAAAGTGTCAGCATGTTTGGTTTCTTCTGAGGCTTCTTTCCCTTGGTTGGCAGAGGGCTGACTTCTTTCTATGTCCTCAATCTGTATTGTCTGTGTCCTGATGGCTTCTTATAAGGACACCAGTAATACATCACAGCCCACCCACATATAAGGAATTAGATTGTAATAGCAGTAATTTATTAAGGCATAAGGAAATATGGAAGGAAGGAGTAGAAGAAAGAAAGCAACACATTATGAATGGGATAAACCAAGACCAGTCTGTATGTTCTGAAAAAAGACACAACAGTATTATACAGTGCTATACTCAGCACAGGTGTCAAGTATGACACTGATGTAGTAAGATGGACAACACTCAGGAGAAAGGAATAGGAGGCGAAGCAAGTGTAAAAGAATTCACCTCTCCATCTTTCATGGAGAGCTATCCAGACCAAGGGTAGATATGGAATTTAAAATGCTTCATACTTGGGGCGCCTGGGTGGCTTGGTTGGTTAAGCGTTCGACTTCAGCTCAGGTCATGATCTCACGGTCCGTGAGTTCGAGCCCCGCGTCGGGCTCTGTGCTGACAGCGCGGAACCTGGAGCCTGCTTCAGATTCTGTGTCTCCCTCTCTCTCTGCCCCTCCCCCACTCATGCTCTGTCTCTCTCTGTCTCAAAAATAAACGTTAAAAAAAATTAAAAAAATAAAATAAAATGCTTCATACTTACATATTTTTCCATATTATTTTCTTCTATTTTAAATAATTGAAAATACTTTGGCAAAAAGAAACATTTGTCTCAAGTTTAATAATTCCTTCAGTTCTGCTTGTTTCTTGTTCTGTTACATTCAAATAGAATTAAACATTAATACTTTTTATTTTTAAAACATGTAGACTATCATTCAATTATTATAAAATTATATTTGGCTCCCTTTCTCTTTCCTTCTGTGTATACATAGACAGATATATCTGGGGAAATCCTTCCCAGATGTAACACTGGTCATTTCAAGGTGATAAAATTCTGGATGAATTGTCTCTTTGTGTTTCTCTATATTGTTGAATCTGTTTAAGAAGAGCATGTATCACTTTATGTAGAAAAAAATGCTGTTATCTTTAAAAAATACAGTTACAAGGAAGAAAGAAATATTTATTCTTTTTTCTACTTTTTTCAAGGCTTTGAAAGGGGGAAAAAGCAGTGAAATAAAGGGAAAGGGAGTTTACAAACTGGTTTGAGATGAGAAAGCCAATTTCTTTGAGAAGAAGGATTCGTTATCTGATGAGTGCTGAGTCCTATCTGAGAAAGCCACACAATGAAGCACTCTCAGGGTAAATAAGCAACACTTAAGGACACCATATGGGCTTTTTATGCCAAAAACTAAAATCAACTTCTTGGGTGATGATGAATGAACTGAGAGTGGAGGTTCTATACTACTTAGAAAGATGAAGGAAAAAGATTAAAATCAAAACAAAATAAAAGGTAAGCAATAATTGATAGATAATGGGCAAGTTTAATGGCAAACTGTACTTAAAGTTATCAAGAACCAGTATTTGAAATTTATTGCAAAGAGATTTGTAATTTTTATTAAGAATTCCAGTAAACCCTAGACTTCTGGGTAATGTGAATCATTGAGAAGGAATCTGCTATTTTCAGGCCAAAATCTGATCTTTTAATGATGTAATAAGGTCAACAGATCATGAAGTCTCCATTAACTTACCTTATATTGAACTCTTTAATGACTTTGAAATGTATGAATTGGGCTCTGTCAAAGATTGGATGAAGATTATTACAGTTTTGATTGCCCCACTCTTTTATTAAGCATTTAAGGTATATCTGTACACTGTTTTCACAATTCTCACCTTTCTTCCCAACAATCCATTATCCCTCTACACTCCCTCTCCTTAATAGAATGACTTGCATTCTCTTCACATACAGAAACATCAGTATCTATTCCTGAATAATCACAGGAAATACATTCAAATAATTGCCTAGTTGAGAAAATCCCCTTTTAATAATCTAAGAAGGACTATTTCAGTTGTCTTCTAATAAAACTGAACTAAATCTCTGCTAACGGAAGGTTGCTTTCAGTACTAAGACTAATTCTTTCCAGATCAATTCCACTAGATATTTTGTGCAAAAATGATTTGATGGCCAAATAGATCTAGGGGGAAAAAAATCATTCCATGCACTTCCATTGATAGGCCCTAAGGCACTATAGTATATTAGAAGCTTTGAAAAATTCTCAGGAAAGACATAGTTATGATTTTGTTCAATCCAGTGTTTCTTGCACTTGTTTCACTGGGGAACTATTTCCCTGCTCCCACTTCCCACACCATTTTAGCAGCAGAACATGTTTTGAAGTTTCTTGCTCTAGGACTTTATTTTTCCATGTTGTTATTTTTTGTTGTGATAATTTTTATTTTTCAGTTTGTATTTTCTGTTCATGATGAATGGTTTAGAGCTAATATTCTGCCTTTCAAAGGGAATCAACTGTCAACATGGCTGAGCTTTGTCTGTTCTTTTGACTTGGTACTAACAAAGAGTTTTTGCTTAATAAGGCATATTCTTCATCACTTCTTACTCTATCTGAGCCAATGCTCTTATTTTATGTAAATTACCAAACACTTCTTTTAGATTGATATGATTGTGTCTGTTTTTAGAGACAGAGAAAACATTATCTGGGTCATAAGGATCGAATCACAATCTTCTCTAAGCTCCAACTCAATGTGAGATCTTGTTAACACTTAACATTTCTACCATTTAAAAAAAGTCTCTAAGTCACCAATACCAATTTTTATTCAATCAATTCATTCAGACAACAAAAAAATTAATAAGCTTCTAAGGTGTACCAAATATCCCTTTACTACTCAAACATTTATGAAACATTTGCCATACTGCAGCCACTGTGCAAGGTGCTGGGGATAACACAGTAAAACGAACATATAAGGCCCATATCATTACCATCTAACATGGAAGATAAACAGTAATTATAAAAAAGTAAACTATTATGAGGAAGTAGAGAGGGCTACAGGCCATATAATGAGTAGATCTACTATGGCTGCAAGAATCATAGGCTTCTTGGAAGAAATGATGTTTAAGTTGAGAGTGTCACTCATTTAACAAATATTTATTAAGTACTTACTCTGGTACCATGCTAGAATTGGAGATGCAATATTGAAGCAACCACTGTCTTCACGGAGCTTAAAACTTTGTGAGGAAGACATAACATGTAAGCAAATAAATTACAAGTTGGCAGCTATAAGAAGTGATAGGTAGTGAATAAACAAATTACAAGGAAATCTAGATCTGCTAAAGGAGGTCAGAAGAGTATTCTCAAAAGAGCAAAATCCAAGCTGTGAACTGAGGAATAAATATCTAAACATTTTTATGTTTGGAGAAGGGAAGTTCCTGGCATAGGAGTAGCAAAGGCAAAGACCCTGAGGCAGGGAATACATGGGTCTGCTCCAGGAACTGAGAAAACATGAGCATTATTAGTCTAGTGAGCAAGTGATGGAAAGAGTGGAGTTGGATGAAACTGGAGAGGTTATATCCCTACAAAGATCATGGTTAAAAAAATGCATATTTTACTCTCATTGGGGAACTACTGTAGGCCTTAATAGGAGTGACATAATATGACTTGGGTTTTAAGAAGGTAACTTCAGTTTTTGCATGGAGAATGGAGAGGAGGAAGCCAAGAGGAGAACAGGAAGGCCAATATGGAGGATGTTAAAGAAATCGAGGAAAGACCATAGAAAATGAGATGGAGAGAATTAGATGAATTTGAAATACCTTTGGCATTAGAACAATGAAATTTCTAGGGTTCTGCTTTAGTAATTGGGTGGATGATGATTTCATTTGTTGAGTGAAGAAAGTCAGGGATATCAGGTTTTCTGGAAAAGAGAACTAAATAACTGTTTTTGACCATGTTAACTTTGAGTATGTCTAAAACATCCAAGTGCAGATGACATGTAAGATACTATACTTTTAACTTTGGATCTTAGAATAGATACTTATGGATGAAGATCCTCATCTGGTACTTTAAGTCGTGAACATTGCTGAAATAACCTATGAGAAACCATAATAAGAGAGGAAAATGGGACCAAGCACTCAGTCTTAGAAAATTCCAGCAAATAGATTTTGGGGTAAAGACAGAACCAGAAAAAGAAGTCAAGAGAAATGGCCCATGAGGTAGGAGGAAAAAAGAGTATATATTTTTTTTCAGAAAAAAAGATAAAGATGTTTAATAAAATTACATATTTTATTAAATATTTCTAGGAGATCATGATGAGGGCAGAAAAGTTTCCATTTGATTTGGTCACATGGAGGTCTTTGCTTATCATGACAGAGGTGCATATCTGGGAAAAAAAAGTATGAACAGTAGAGGTGAAAAGAAGAGCAAGAAAACATTACAATCAAGAGAAATACCATATATGAAAGTGTTACATGGGAGAAGAAGGACAAGGACCAGAAATCCTGTATGGTTGAAACATGGGCACAAAAGAGAGCAACAGGACAGATAGGAGGCTAGAGAGGAAGAAAGAAATTTTATTAGGTGCTGAAGATATAAATGTCAGGAGAGTACAGGCTTTGTTAGTATAAATGGCACTAACAAAGAATTAAAAATTCACCACGTAGAACTGTGGTTGTAGAGGAATCAGGGAGGCTATTCCAGAGAAAAGTTATGCATATACAAAAGGCCAAAGCTAAGGAGTAGTATGCTACCCTTGGAACAATGAAATACTTAGCCATGCTGAAGTAGAGGGTTTCACAGCATTTAGGGGGAAATAGTTAGAGATCAATCATGAGGGGCTGTGTATGGCATGCTGAAAGTTGGGCTTTGTCCTGCAGACAGTGGGAAGACTGAGGAATTCTAAGTCGATAGATATGATTTACGATGATTCATGCTTTGAAAAAGTAACTCTGGTAACAGTATGGAAAAGAATTGGTGAAGATGACTTGAAGTAATAGACCCAAATTAGGAGACTACTGTAATAGCACAGGGAAGAAATGTTGTGAGGAGGGAAAAGACAAGTTCTCAAGATTTTAAAGAGGTGGAAATGAAAGAATTTAATGACATTTGGAGGTAAGGGACTTTGGAGAGAGACACTTAAGATTGTTCCCAGGTCTCAGGCTTGGGTGATAAGAGATCTTGATGTCACTTTACCAAAATAGGAAATGAATCTATAAAGTAGCAAGTAAATAAAATAAAGCATTCCATGAGGTCAAAGAGCAGATATAATAGGAGATTAAGTGATGGCAGTATAAATGTTTGTAGTCTGAAAGTAGGATAATGGAATTTGGAGTTTTAAAGTGGGAGCTTCCATAAGGAATAAAATGGATCAAGATACATTACAGAACAATAAAAAAGGCAGAAAAATTAAATGCAGCCAAATATAAGATTAGAATAAAAGAATTATGAGATGTCAAATGGCTCTGAACATATGTTCAAGATGGTTGATAATTTGACTCGAAGCTTTCCAGAGGATAGACTGAATCAGTACAATGTTCATAGTGTCTATTCCAAAAAGCTGTTCCTCAGAAGTCTGGCTTTCCATCATTATAGGACATGAAAAATTTTTCCCCCATGAGTTCTTAAAAGAGGACAATGCCTTTGCTTTTAAACTGGATTGTGCTTACCTCTGAGAGTTATGCTAAGGGCTTGGTGGTACTTAAATCCTAGGATAAACAGTTTGTCTCTGTGGAATTTTAACTTTATTTGAAAATTTAAATGAGAATAAGAATCATTATTTGTAAAATCCACACTGATATGTATATAATGGCAAAATAAAACTCAGTGAGCTTTTAAGATAAAATATGAGTCTATAATTAATTTCTACACTTAACATTATATTCCAGAAACTGAGAGACATTAATGTATTCTCATCTACCTTTTGAACGTTATAGAGACTCAGTGCTTACCATTTTTTTCATTAATTTAAATACTAGATAGGTAAGAATATAATAGTAACTATAATAATGACTTTTATATAGATTTTGTTCTGTCAATGGAAGCTGGTGATCTAACGTTAATAAAAGTAATGCTCTAGGGGCCAAAACTATGCAGAATGTTACTCAGCTCTCTTTTGGTCTGACCTGATCCAAGAATAAATTATACTAAGGATTGAAATGATACATTTCACATAGTCCTTCAAGACTATTATTTATTTTAACACAGTTTTTATAAATATTAGATGGCAGAGAGATCAAGATAGCATTATTTGCTAGGTATCTGGAGTGTAATTATCTTATACAGCTAGTTATACTTGATTTATATTCACTAATGATCAAAATTTTAGATATAAATTTAGGTTAGCAGAATCTAACACATAAAGAATATGTGACTGAAAAGAAGGACATATTAGTTCTTCAAGGAGATGAACTGAGGCATAACAGAAAGTTCAATTTAGTGTAAATGATTCAGTAGGTAACCATGAACAGAGATGAGCTATCCCTGGAAAACAAGTTTGCAACCATTCCAATTTATAAATAAATGGATAATCAAGTTTCCAAAGGATATATATCAAGAGCATGGCTATGATAATTCTAAAATGGAAAAATAATTTAAATAAGTGCTACTAAACACCTGTTATAGACATGAAAAAAATACCAAAGTGTTTCTAATGGCTATTTATATTTGGATCAAGTGACTTCCTTCATGACCCTCTAATGTAAACTGATTGCACAAGGTATTTGTAAATAATGAGCAAGCTGGCATGCTGAATACAGTAGTTACAAAACCTGACTTTGCCTTGGCATCACTTGAGAAGATTTTCTATATCACAAATCCTCAGGTCCTACTCCAACACATCCACTAACTGAGAATCTCTGTAGATGGGTTCAAGGAAACCGTATGCCTAAAATGCTTCCTAAGCAATTCTGACACATCAAAATTTGGAGAACACTACAAGCCTGTTCACTACAAACTGGATGAAGACTAGATGTTCATTACTAAAAATGATTACTCTCTTGCAATGGTTGATGATTAGCCATTCTATCTGACATTAATTAGATAGTACTTCTAACACCGTTCCTAATTTGTAACAGTAAAACAGTGTTCCCAAAATACACAAAAGAGATTGTTTTTATATTCTTTCTAGCTGGAGAGCCAGTGGGTATCTATGCCAAACTACTCAAAAAGAATATCAAGTTATTAAGTAACTAGTTGAAAAGGAAGGATTCCAATACACATCTCTGTTTTACATGCAGGAAATTATTATCTGACTCATCAGGAGACTATTTCTGAGTGAAGGTTATATCAAAGCTGCTGGCCTATAACATATTCATTTTATTAGACGTATAGCTGATTCATGGATTTGGAGTCAAAGGTTATGAAAGATCCATAAAAGCTACATGCAATCCTATGTTGTTCCTGACAAATTTGTCCCAGAGATGATAAATATAATAATAGAGCCCAAATCATCATCTGCCCCTTTCATAAAACACTGTTCTCAATAGCTTCAGTTTAACTGTAAGCCTAAAAACCTGAAATTCAGACAGTAAAAGTTACCCACTCTTTTTGTTTGTTTTATTATAAAGACACTCTATATTAAAAGGAAGACAATAACAGAGCCCAGAGTGGTTAATAAACTGACATGGGATTTAAATATAAAACATAATATTTTTTTTCATTCATAAACCTGTGGAAGTAAAGGTACAGCTGACAGGCACTTAGGAGGCATAATGGAAGATGACGTGGAGAAAACAAAGGGACACTAAAAATCTCATCAAATAGGGCGTGAGTGGTCAACAGATGCTGTCTGCAACTTTATGGAACAAGAAACAGTTTTTTACTCAAGACTATTTTTTAAAGCAGTTTCAGCATTAAAGTAAATGGGAGGATACAGAGATATGCCCCTTACCCCTACACAAACATGACCTCCTCCATTATCAACATCCCCTACCAGAGCAGTACATTTGTTATAACTGATGAACCTACATTGACACATCATTATCGCTCAAAGCCCATAGTTTACATTAAGGTTCACTCTTGGTATTGTACATTCTATGAGTTTGGATAAATATACACTACAATGGCATATATCCATCATTATAGTTTCATACAAAGTATTCTCACTGTCCTGAAATTCTTCGGTCCTCTGTGTAGTATGCCTCTGCCCCATATCCCCCAACCCCTGACAGTCACTGATCTTTTCACTGACTCCATAGTTTTGCCTTTTCCATAATTTTGGGATCACACAAATGTAGCTTTTTCAGATGGCTTCTTTCACTTAGCAATGTGCATTTAAGATTCCTCCATGTTGTTTCATGGCTTGAAACCTCATTTCTTTTTAGTACTGAACAATATTCTATTGTATGGATGTACTACAGTTTATTTATCCATTCATCTAATGAAGGACATCTTGGTTGCTTCCAGCTTTTGGCAATTTGAATAAAGCTGCTATAATCATTTGTTTGCAGGTTTTTTAGTGAACGTAAGTTTTCAATTCCTTTGAGTAAATACCAAGGTATGTGACTACTGGTAATATGGACAGAGTATATTTAGTATTGTAAGAAATTGCCACTCTTTCAAAGAGGCTGAACCATTTTACATTCCCACCACCAATAAATGAGAGTTCTTGTTGCTCCATATTCTCACCTGCACTTATTGTTGACAGTGTTCCAGATTTAGCTATTCTGATAGGTGTGCAGTGGTATCTCATTGTTTGAATTTGCATTTCAGGAGTTTTGTGGAAGTTTTTTTAGTTTTGGGTTTTATATTTAGGTCTGAGTTATATCCATTCTGAGTTAATTGTTGTGAAGGGTTGTTAAGATCTATGTCGAGATTCATTTTTTTGCATGTAGATGTCAGTTGTTCCAGTACCATTTATTGAAAAGACTATCTTTCCCCCCATAGTATTGCCCTTCCTCCTTTTTGAGCTAATGCTGAAGTTTCTATAGGGAGGCAAAAGACCCAGAATAACCAACCCCATATTAAAGGAGAAGAACAAAGATGGAGGACTGTCACCCCTCAACTTCAAACTTATTACCCAATTTCAAGACTTATTATAAAGCTAAGTATTCAAGACAATGTGGTATTGGCAAAAAAACAAGATAAAACAAAATAAAATAAAATAAAATAAAATAAAATAAAATAAAATAAAATAAAATAAAATAAGCAAGCAAATGGATCAATAGAACAGGACAGAGAACCCAGAAATATATTCCTGTAATACAGTCAACTGATGGTATTGAGTTTAACTGTGTCCTTACTAATATTCTGCCTGCTAATCTGTCCATTTATGATGCAGGGATGTTGTAGTTTCCAAGTATGATAGTGAATGCATCTGTTTCTCTTGCAGTTCTATGAGTTTCTGCCCTAAAACTCTGACACTCTGTTGTTAGGTGTATACATGCCCAAGACTGCTATGTTTTCTTGGAGAACTGACCAACTTTCAGCATGATGCAATGCCTTTCTTTATCCCTTATAACTTTCCTTACTTTGAAATTTGCTGTCTGAAATTAATATAACTACTCCTGCTTTCTTTTGATTAATGTTAGCATAGTATACATTTCTCCATTCATTTACTTTTAATATATATGTGTCTTTATATTTAAATTGGGTTTATTGTAAGTAACATATAGTTGGGTCGTGTTTTGGGATCCACTTTAACAATCCGTCTTTAAATTTGTACACTTAGTCTACTGGTATTCAAAGTGATTATGGATAGAATTAGAATAATATCAACCACATTTTTACTGTTTCTATTTGTTGCCCTTGTTCTCTGCTCTTGATTTTGTCTCCCACTGTTTTTCTGCCTTTTGTGGTCTTCATTAAACATTTTAAATGATTCCATTTTCTGTCTTAGCATATTAGTTATACTTCTGTTTTTTATTTCTTCTACAGTCCTCTGCTATACCAGCTGAGCTATCGAAGGGTGCTATACTTCTTTTTAAAAAAACTTCTTTTGGTGGTTGCTCTGGAGTTGGCAATTTACAACCAATGCAAGGCCACTTTCAAATAACAGTATATTGCTTCACAAGTGTTTGAGTAGCTTATAATAACAAAATATTCCTAATTCCTCCTTTCTGTCCTTATATCAGTGTTGTCACTTACCAAGCATGCATAAACATGTTTATATATACAGATGATATATACATAAGCATACAATACTAAATACAATGTTGGTATCATTATTTTTTTTTCAATATATGAAATTTATTGTCAAATTGGTTTCCATACAACACCCAGTGCTCATCCCAAAAGGTGCCCTCCTCAATACCCATCACCCACCCTCCCCTCCCTGCCACTCCCCATCAACCCTCAGTTTGTTCTCAGTTTTTAACAGTCTCTTATGCTTTGGCTCTCTCCCACTCTAACCTCTTTTTTTTTTTCCTTCCCCTCCTCCATGGGTTTCTGTTAAGTTTCTCAAGATACACATAAGAGTGAAACCATATGGTATCTGTCTTTCTCTGTATGGCTTATTTCACTTAGCATCACACTTTCCAGTTCCATCCACGTTGCTACAAAGGGCCATATTTCGTTCTTTCTCATTGCCATGTAGTACTCCATTGTGTATATAAACCACAATTTCTTTATCCATTCATCAGTGGATGGACATTTAGGCTCTTTCCATAATTTGGCTATTGTTGAGAGTGCTGCTATAAACATTGGAGTACAAGTGCCCCTATGCATCAGTACTCCTGTATCCCTTGGGTAAATTCCTAGCAGTGCTATTGCTGGGTCATAGGGTAGGTCTATTTTTAATTTTCTGAGGAACCTCCACACTGCTTTCCAGAGCGGCTGCACCAATTTGCATTCCCACCAACAGTGCAAGAGGGTTCCCGTTTCTCCACATCCTCTCCAGCATCTATAGTCTCCTGATTTGTTCATTTTGGCCACTTTGACTGGCGTGAGGTGATATCTGAGTGTGGTTTTGATTTGTATTTCCCTGATGAAGAGCGACGTTGAGCATCTTTTCATGTGCCTGTTGGCCATCCGGATGTCTTCTTTAGAGAAGTGTCTATTCATGTTTTCTGCCCATTTCTTCACTGGGTTATTTGTTTTTCGGGTGTGGAGTTTGATGAGCTCTTTATAGATTTTGGATACTAGCCCTTTGTCAGATATGTCATTTGCAAATATCTTTTCCCATTCCGTTGGTTGCCTTTTAGTTTTGTTGGTTGTTTCCTTTGCTGTGCAGAAGCTTTTTATCTTCATAAGGTCCCAGGATTCATTTTTGCTTTTAATTCCCTTGCATTTGGGGATGTGTCGAGTAAGAGATTGCTATGGCTGAGGTCAGAGAGGTCTTTTCCTGCTTTCTCCTCTAGGGTTTTGATGGTTTCCTGTCTCACATTCAGGTCCTTTATCCATTTTGAGTTTATTTTTGGGAATGGTGTGAGAAAGTGGTCTAGTTTCAACCTTCTGCATGTTGCTGTCCAGTTCTCCCAGCGCCATTGGTTAAAGAGACTGTCTTTTTTCCATTGGATGTTCTTTCCTGCTTTGTCAAAGATGAGTTGGCCATACGTTTGTGGGTCTAGTTCTGGGGTTTCTATTCTATTCCATTGGTCTATGTGTCTGTTTTTGTGCCAATACCATGCTGTCTTGATGATGACAGCTTTGTAGTAGAGGCTAAAGTCTGGGATTGTGATGCCTCCTGCTTTGGTCTTCTTTTTCAAAATTACTTTGGCTATTCGGGGCCTTTTGTGGTTCCATATGAATTTTAGAATTGCTTGTTCTAGTTTCGAGAAGAAGGCTGGTGCAATTTTGATTGGGATTGCATTGAATGTGTAGACAGCTTTGGGTAGTATTGACATTTTGACAATATTTATTCTTCCAATCCATGAGCAGGGAATGTCTTTCCATTTCTTTATATCTTCTTCAATTACCTTCATAAGCTTTCTATAGTTTTCAGCGTACAGATCTTTTACATCTTTGGTTAGATTTATTCCTAGGTATTTTATGCTTCTTGGTGCAATTGTGAATGGGATCGGTTTCTTTATTTGTCTTTCTGTTGCTTCATTGTTAGTGTATAAGAATGCAACTGATCTGTACATTGATTTTGTATCCTGCAACTTTGCTGAATTCATGTATCAGTTCTAGCAGACTTTTGGTGGAGTCTATTGGATTTTCCATGTATAATATCATGTCATCTGCAAAAAGCGAAAGCTTGACTTCATCTTTGCCAATTTTGATGCCTTTGATTTCCTTTTGGTGTCTGATTGCTGATGCTAGAACTTCCAACACTATGTTAAACCACAGCGGTGAGAGTGGGCATCCCTGTCGTGTTCCTGATCTCAGGGAAAAAGCTCTCAGTTTTTCCCCATTGAGGATGATATTAGCTGTGGGCTTTTTATAAATGGCTTTTATGGTGTTTAAGTATGTTCCTTCTATCCCAACTTTCTCGAGGGTTTTTATTAAGAAAGGGTGCTGGATTTTGTCAAAGGCCTTTTCTGCATCAATTGACAGGATCATATGGTTCTTATCTTTTCTTTTATTAATGTGATGTATCACATTGATTGATTTGCGAATGTTGAACCAGCCCTGCATTTCAGGAATGAATCCCACTTGATCATGGTGAATAATTCTTTTTATATGCTGTTGAGTTCGATTTGCTAGTATCTTATTGAGAATTTTTGCATCCATATTCATCAGGGATATTGGCCTGTAGTTCTCTTTTTTTACTGGGTCTCTGTCTGGTTTAGGAATCAAAGTGATACTGGCTTCATAGAATGAGTCTGGAAGTTTTCCTTCCCTTTCTATTTCCTGGAATAGCTTGAGAAGGATAGGTATTATCTCTGCTTTAAACATCTGGTAGAACTCCCCTGGGAAGCCATCTGGTCCTGGACTCTTATTTGTTGGGAGATTTTTGATAACCGATTCAATTTCTTCGCTGATTATGGGTCTGTTCAAGCTTTCTATTTCCTCCTGAATGAGTTCTGGAAGAGTGTGGGTGTTTAGGAATGTGTCCATTTCTTCCAGGTTGTCCAATTTGTTGGCATACAATTTTTCATAGTATTCCCTGATATTTGTTTGTATCTCTGAGGGATTGGTTGTAATAATTCCATTTTCATTCATGACTTTATCTATTTGGGTCATCTCCCTTTTCCTTTTGAGAAGCCTGGCTAGAGGTTTGTCAATTTTGTTTATTTTTTCAAAAAACCAACTCTTGGTTTTGTTGATCTGCTCTACAGTTTTTTTTAGATTCTATATTGTTTATTTCTGCTCTGATCTTTATTATTTCTCTTCTTCTTCTGGGTTTAGGCTGCCTTTGTTGTTCTGCTTCTATTTCCTTTAGGTGTGCTGTTAGATTTTGTATTTGGGATTTTTCTTGTTTCTTGAGATAGGCCTGGATTGCAATATATTTTCCTCTCAGGACTGCCTTCGCTGCATCCCAAAGCATTTGGATTGTTGTATTTTCATTTTCGTTTGTTTCCATATATTTTTTAATTTCTTCTCTAAGTGCCTGGTTGACCCACTCACTCTTTAGTAGGGTGTTCTTTAACCTCCATGCTTTTGGAGGTTTTCCAGACTTTTTCCTGTGGTTGATTTCAAGCTTCATAGCATTGTGGTCTGAAAGTATGCATGGTATAATTTCAATTCTTGTATACTTATGAAAGGCTGTTTTGTGACCCAGTATATGATCTATCTTGGAGAATGTTCCATGTGCACTCGAGAAGAAAGTATATTCTGTTGCTTTGGGATGCAGAGTTCTAAATATGTCTGTCAAGTCCATCTGATCCAATGTGCCATTCAGGGCCCTTGTTTCTTTATTGACCATGTGTCTAGATGATCTATCCATTTCTGTAAGGGGAGTGTTGAAGTCCCCTGCAATTACCACATTCTTATCAATAAGGTTGCTTATGTTTATGAGTAATTGTTTTATATATTTGGGGGCTCCGGTATTCGGCGCATAGACATTTATAATTGTTAGCTCTTCCTGGTAGATATACCCTGTAATTATTATATAATGCCCTTCTTCATCTCTTGTTACAGCCTTTAATTTAAAGTCTAGTTTGTCTGATATAAGTATGGCTACTCCAGCTTTCTTTTGGCTTCCAGTAGCATGATAAATAGTTCTCCATCCCCTCACTCTCAATCTAAAGGTGTTCTCAGATCTAAAATGAGTCTCTTGTAGACAGCAAATAGATGGGTCTTGTGTTTTTATCCATTCTGATACCCTATGTCTTTTGGTTGACGCATTTAATCCATTTACATTCAGTGTTATTATAGAAAGATACGGGTTTAGAGTCATTGTGATGTCTGTATGTTCTATGCTTGTAGTGATGTCTCTGGTACTTTGTCTCACAGGATCCCCCTTAGGATCTCTTGTAGGGCTGGTTTAGTGGTGACAAATTCCTTCAGTTTTTGTTTGTTTGGGAAGACCTTTATCTCTCCTTCTATTCTAAATGACAGACTTGCTGGATAAAGGATTCTCGGCTGCATATTTTTTCTGTTTAGCACACTGAAGATATCGTGCCAGTCCTTTCTGGCCTGCCAAGTTTCAAAAGAGAGATCAGTCACGCGTCTTATAGGTCTCCCTTTATATGTGAGGGCACGTTTATCCCTTGCTGCTTTCAGAATTTTCTCTTTATCCTTGTATTTTGCCAGTTTCATTATGATATGTTGTGCAGAAGATCGATTCAAGTTACGTCTGAAAGGAGTTCTCTGTGCCTCTTGGATTTCAATGCCTTTTTCCTTCCCCAGTTCAGGGAAGTTCTCAGCTATTATTTCTTCAAGTATCCCTTCGGCACCTTTCCCTCTCTCTTCCTCATCTGGGATACCAATTATGCATATATTATTTCTTTTTAGTGTATCACTTAGTTCTCCAATTTTCCCCTCATACTCCTGGATTTTTTTATCTTTTTCTCAGCTTCCTCTTTTTCCATAACTTTATCTTCTAGTTCACCTATTTCTCTCCTCTGCCTCTTCAATCCGAGCTGTCGTCGTTTCCATTTTGTTTTGCATTTCGTTTAAAGCGTTTTTCAGCTCCTCCTGACTGTTCCTTAGTCCCTTGATCTCTGTAGCAAGAGATTCTCTGCTGTCCTCTATACTGTTTTCATGCCCCACAATTAATTTTATGACTATTATTCTAAATTCACTTTCTGTTATATTATTTAAATCCTTTTTGATCAGTTCATTAGCTGTTGTTATTTCCTGGAGATTCTTCTGAGGGGAATTCTTCCGTTTGGTCATTTTGGATAGTCCCTGGAGTGGTGGAGACCTGCAGGGCACTTCCCCTGTGCTGTCATGTATAACTGGAGTTGGTGGGCGGGGCCGCAGTCAGACCTGATGTTTGCCCCCAGCCCACCGCTGGGGCCACAGTCAGACTGGTGTGTGCCTTCTCTTCCCCTCTCCTAGGGGCAGGATTCACTGTGGGGTGGTGTGGCTTGTCTGGGCTACTTGCACACTGGCAGGCTTGTGGTGCTGGGATCTGGCGTATTAGCTGGGGTGGGTAGGCAAGGTGCACGGGAGCAGGAGGGGCAGGCTTAGCCCGCTTCTCCTTAGGTGATCCACTTCAGGAGGGGCCCTGTGGCAGTGGGAGGGAGTCAGATCCGCTGCCGGAGGTTTGGCTCCGCAGAAGCACAGAGTTGGGTGTTTGCGGGGAGCAAGCAACTTCCCTGGCAGGAACTGGTTCCCTTTGGGATTTTGGCTGGGGGATGGGCGGGGGAGATGGCGCTGGCGAGCGCCTGTGTTCCCCGCCAAGCTGAGCTCTGCCGTCTGGGGGCTCAGCAGCTCTCCCTCCCTTCGTCCTCCAGCCTTCCCGCTTTCTGAGCAAGCTGTTAACTTATGACCTCCCAGATGCTAAGTTGCGCTTGCTGTCGGAACACACTCCATCCGGCCCCTCTGCTTTTGCCAGCCAGACTCGGGGGCTCTGCTTGGCCAGCAGGCTGCCCCTCCGCCCGGGCTCCCTCCCGCCAGTCCGTGGAGCGCGCACCACCTCGCCGCCCTTCCTACCCTCTTCCGTGGGCCTCTCGTCTGCGCTTGGCTCCGGAGACTCCGTTCTGCTAATCCTCTGGCGGTTTTCTGGGTTATTTAGGCAGGTGTAGGTGGAATCTAAGTGATCAGCAGGACGCGCGGTGAGCCCAGCGTCCTCCTACGCCACCATCTTCCCTATTCTCCAGCACTATCGTGGTATCATTATTTTGAATAAACTACTAGATCAGTTAAAATAAATCAGTTGAAAATAAAAAATAAAAGTTTTATCTTATTTCCACTTATTCCTTCTTGGATGTTCTTTCTTACTTTATGTAGGTCTGAGTTTCTGGCCTATATTATTTTCCTTCTCTCTAAAGAACTTCTTTTAAGATACCTTGCAAAGCAGGTCTACTGGCAACAATTCTCTCAATTTTTGTTTGTCTGAAAAAGTCTTTATTTCTCCTTCAATTTTGAAGAAAAATGTTACTTAGTACAGAATTCTAGGTTGTTGGGTTTTTTATTCTTTCAACACTTTAAATATTTCACTCCACTCTTTTGCTTGCATTTATGAGGAGACAGATGTCATTCTCCTCTTTGTTCCTCTACAGGTAAGGTATATTCCTCCTCTGGCTTCTTTCAGGATTTTTTTTCTTTACCTCTGATTTTCTGTTGTTTGAAAATGATAGATGTAGGTATAGATTTTTGGGGGGTTTTATCCTGCTAGTGTCCTCTGGATCTGTGATTTGGTGTCTGACATTATTTTGAAAAAATTCTCAGTCATTATTGTTTCATATTCCTTTCTCTCTTTCTTCTCCCCTGGTAGTCTCATCACATGTATATTACACTTTTGTAGTTAACCTCATGATCCTTGGATATTCTGTGTTTTTCTTTTGGTTTTTGTTCTCTTTGCTTTTTTAGTTTCCAAAGTTTCTATTCATATATACTTTAGTTCAGAGATTCTTCTCTCAGTCCACTAATAAGCTTATCAAAAGCATTCCTTTCTGTTACAGTGTTTTTTATCTCTAGCATTTCTTTTTGATTCTTTCTTAGGATTTCCATCTTTCTCCCTACATCATCCATCTGTTCTTTCATGCTACATTATCCATTAGAACCCTTGGCATATTATTCATCGTTGTTTTAAATTTCCAGTCTGATAATTCCAACATCTCTGCTATGTCTGATTCTTATCTTGATTTCTCTGTTCAAACTTTATTTTTTGTCTTTTAGTCTGCATTGTAATTCTTTCTTGATATTTAGACATGATGTACCATGTAAAGGGAATTATTGTAAGTAGGCCTTAGTAATGTGATGGTAAGATGTGAAGGGAGGCAAAATATTCTATAGTTCTTATGATTAAATCTTAGCCTTTAGTGTAGCTATGACTCTGGACTGTAGACTTCAGAAGTGTTACTCGGGTTTTTTTTCCTCTCCTTGGATGGCTAGAGTTGGCTGGTATTGGGTATTTCCCTTCTGCCAGAGAAGTTAGCCTCTGATAATATTCCAGCAGATTAGACTCTGGTTTACTAGTTTCTCCTGAGGGCAGGCCTTCTTAAGAACAGAATGCTCTGGCATATATCAAAATGATTCTTTTCCCCCTCTCCCTGTTGGAAGTATAGAGGATTTTTCTCTAATATTTTCTCTAAAAATCTTGTTGAGTTCTAGAAGGTAAAACTCACAAAAGTTTAGGGGATACCCCCTCCAATTTGACTGGGTCCCCTTGGAGTTTTTAACTTTCAGAGTTGTCCACATTAAGTCCCAAGCAATTTATCAGTTATAGTTCAGATTTTCCTACCTTGACACTGGTTCCCCTGGCAAAGTTTCCACTTGTGAGTCTTTGCTTTGGGAAGCCATGACTCCTTGTACTGGCCTGTCTCTCCAATCTTGAGGGCAGTGTGTTGTCCTGTGTCCTTCCCTCTCTTATGGATCCAAGAAGAGTAGTTGATTTTTAGAATAGTCAGCTTTCTACTTGTCTTAAGGAAAGAGTAACTTCCAAGATCCTTACAGGTTGAACCAGAAACTGGAAGTACAGAAACTTAGTTTTAACATTACAAAAGAAGCCAATACACAAATGAAAAATTAATACCTATAAAAATAGAGAGGATTTCATTGAAATAAATCTTCAATTTCCATAATGCTGAATCAATAAAAATCTTAAATTGATAAAAATAAAATTATGTCTATGATTTTGTTGCTTGGTAATAACTGGTATAAAAGTTAAAAGGAGGTTGTTTCTTTCTGGGAGGCAAGACAAGTCTCAGTATAACTTGGTGGACTGAAGTGAATGGTAGACAGTGATTCCTTATTATTACCTCTTCTGCACTATTTGACCTTCTTAACCATATGAAAGCATTACTTTAGAAAAAATTACAAGGGGAAAGAGAAACAGGCCTGAATTCTATAAACGTTATCATTGGTTTTGGTTTATACAATAAGCATAATTAAGCATAATATCAATTCAAGAAGTGGCTCAGTCAGTTAAGCATACAACTCTTGATTTTGGCTCAGGTCAAGATCTCAAGGTTCGTGAGTTCAAGCCCCACATCAGGCTCTGGGGGATTCTCAGAGTGAGAGGGATTCTTTCTCTCTCTGCCCCTCCCCGATTCTCTCTCTCTCTGTCTTTCCCTCTCTCTCTCTCAAAATGAATAAACTTTAAAAAATATCAATTCAAACTCAGGTTTCAATGACCTCTCTTACAAAATTCAGGAAACTGAGTCTTAAAATCTTCCACTTAAGCTTCAACTGCAATATTGAGTTTGTTATTTGTTTTTGAGAATATAATGTTCTTAATACTTAGTTTAATAAGCTCTAATATGGCCTCTTTGGAATTTCATTTTCTACATTGCTTTTCTAATCACTAGCATTTTCTTTTGATAGCTGAAATTCCATTTCAGAATAACAGAAGGGCAAACAGGTGATTTTGTGATGATCCTCCCCAATAAGTGTAATCATCTAGACAAGAGCAAAAATGGATGGCTTAGATGGAAAGACATGTCCCTAATTAAGGAGGAAATTCCTTAATTTGATTGCTGAGTTTCCTACATAGTAATTTTTGGTATCTCCTGTTTTAGGCTGTTAAATATTCTTTCCTGAAGTCCCTGTGGTTTACACTCCTGTGCATGTCACCTGTGATTCTGCAGCACATTATTCTGGATGATGCCTCAGCATCTGTTGGAATTCCTTTTAATGAGGTTTTATGAAGAGATGTTATAAATCCATAATTAGAGGGTTTTGTAAAATCTAAACTACTTAATTATACATCCCAATATATGGTGTTTCTGTATGACCAGACCATTCCTACAAATCCCCTTAAAATTTGAAAGTAACTTAAAGCCTCAGGAAAAGGTGAATCAGCCACCATGTTTAATTGTACCCTACTAACCTCACTCTCCCAATTCTGAATGATTTTATATTTCAATGGCAGTAGAAAAAAAGAGACTATAGGAAAATCATATTACCAAAACTTAGGTGAAGGGTGGGGAAGAGAGAAGGAAACCTGGAAGAAGCTTAAATTCATATTAGTAAGTGAAAAAAAAGCCAATCTGAAAAGGATACACACTGTATGACTAATTATATGACATTCTGGAAAAGGCAAACTATGGAAACAATAAAATGACCAGTGGTTGCCAGAGGTTGGGAGGAAGAGAGGGATGAATAGGAAGATTTTTAGGGCAATAAAACTGTATGTGTAGACATGATACTACAATAATAGATACATGTCCTTAGAGTTATAGAATATACAATGCCAGGAGTGAATCCTAATGTTAGGTGATAATTATCTGTCAGTGTAGGTTCATCAATTAAAACAAATGTACCACTATGGTATAGGATATCAATAGTGGAGGAAGTTGTACATGGGTGAGGACAGGAACTATATGGATACTTTCTGCTCAGTTTTGGTGTGAACCTAAAGCTACTATAAAGAATTAACTTTATTAATTAAAAAATAAAAGAGGGGCGCCTGGGTGGCTTAGTTGATTGAGTGTCCGACTTCGGCTCAGGTCATGATCTCACTTTGCGAGTTGCATTGGGCTCACTGCTGTCAGCGTGGAGACTGCTTTGGATCCTCTGTTTCCCTCTCACTGCCCCTCCCCTGCTTGCTCTCTCTCTCTCTCTCTCAAAAATAAATAAACTTTCAAGAATAAATAAAAATAGGGGCTCTTGAGTGGCTCAGTCAGTTAAGCGTTCGACTTTGGCTCACGTCATGATCTTGCAGTTTGTGGGTTCGAGCCCAGAGTTGGGCTCTGTGCTGCCAGCTCAGAGCCTGGAACTTGCTTCGGATTCTGTGTCTCCTTTTTCTCTGCCCCTCCCCAGCTTATGCTCTGTCTCTCTCTCTCTCTCTCTCTCTCTCTCTCAAAAATAACATTAAAAATTTTTAAATAAATAAAAATAAATTAAAAAAATAAGAGAGTAATTAGTGATAAGTTACTATTAACATTTTAAGATAAATTTAAGAGAAAAGTTGCATGTAAAATACCATAGAAATATTGTTTTTACTTATTCAAATTTCCAACCACCCTTTCACTACATGTTTGGCCAATGTAATTGCTTCCTGGCCTACAGGAAGCATTCTTAATACTCATTCTCCTTATTGAAATTTTATTATTTACCATTCTACACAGCTCAACACTGTGAGTATCAGTTATGGTAAAAGTACAAACAGGTAAATATATGTGCAAATGGCATGTTTCTCAGCAATTAGAATAGGAGGAAATGGGATTCTGCTTTAGCCATTATGAGTGAGACCTCAGCTACATAAATGTTGGGTCTCAATTTCTTTCTTAAACAGAATCAGAGGGATGGACATGAATATTTTATTTCTAAGGTGCTTTCTAACCTATTATTTAAGTCTTCTATAATTTTTACATTTCTTCTATACAAAATTCCTTCATTGAATGAAAACAAAAATTGCCTTTGGGAGCGCACCATCAGCCAATGTTTTACAAACAAACTGACATCCCATTTACTTGAGTGAGGATGGCCCTGCTTCCTTGTTCCAAATATTTTAAAGCCAATAAAAGTTGTGGCTCAGGTATGTTTAGATAGACTGAATTTTCTCCATGCATCCCTACTCTGAATTCTCTGACTACAAGACTCCATGCGGGCATGAGCGGTAGAGAAAGCATATTTAGGGTTGTCAAGCATAGCTGTGGTAATCAAAGATATCACTTGAAATGGAGAGCGGAAAGTCAGGTATGAAAAAAGTTTAGGAAGCAGTGTGAATTCTATGGGTAAAGAGTCAGAAGGAGAGGAGATTTTCCCTTTCCACAAAGCAAGCCAATGTCATTGTGTCCTGCTGCCCCAGGCAGAAAGTCTGTGTAACCAAAAGATCCCATTACCTGTTAAGTAGAAAAGTATGTTACCCTTGGACAATTTTACTAATTTAACATGTTATAGCAAAGCCTATATAAGACATTTCTTAAATCCTTATTTTTTTTCATGACTAGTCAAATCTATAAACCTATGGTTTATATCTTACATAAAACATTTTATTCCTCAAACAGTTCCTTTCTTGGTTCTTTCAAAATTACAGTGAGGGGGCTTCCAGAGACTTGATTTTGCCTTTACTGAGGAATTAATTTCATGCATGAAGGGACTATGCAATATCCCAGCAGGGCAGATCATCACTAATAGTGCAGCTACAAGTCCTATAGCAGTGGAAAAGAGTAAGGGACTCACTGAAGCTTTCTGGCTTGGGATTTTTTCTTTTTAAATAGAGACTGAGAGTAAGGATTCTGAGCCCACTAGTGTCACTCATCCTTAAGCTTTCCACTTGCTGGTAGAATGATTTATGGGGGAATGAGTAGGCGTGGGAGTGAACTTGGGTTACCATACTTGTGCATTTCACACCTATATGGTAAAAATGTCTTTGTCATCTCCTTGGAAAGAAACAAAATTGACAGAGACAGATGGAAGCTTCGCCTTCTTTCTCTGAGGAGGCGAATTAATACAATTAAAATGAGCGATGTGCTTACATTGACTGGCTTGCTAAATAGACTAGCCTTGATGATAACCACAAGTATATTTAAAATACAGATAAATATTTATAGAGGTTCAATATTAAAGGGAAAAAAACATCTGGGTTGATGAAAGTGGGAAGGGAAAAGATCCTCACTAGGTTTCTAAATACCAGTGAGATATTCATTTAAAAACACAGCTATAACTTAATTAACTAAAGGACAAACACTAACATTTAGTAAAACAGAAATAAATAACAGAGAGCTCTAACAACAAGAAATAATTAAATCACTCAGCAGTGGGGGCGCCTGGGTGGCTCAGTCAGTTAAGTGGCCGACTTCGGCTCAGGTCATGATCTCGTGGTCCGTGAGTTCGAGCCCCGCGTCGGGCTCTGTGCTGACAGCTCAGAGCCTGGAGCCTGTTTCAGATTCTGTGTCTCCCTCTCTCTGACCCTCCCCCATTCATGCTCTGTCTCTCTCTGTGTCAAAAATAAATAAATGTTAAAAAAAAAAATAAAATAAATCACTCAGCAGTAAATGAAATTAACAGCATTTAAAAAATATGTTTAATGTTAACATAGAAAATAAGGTTTGCTGATAAAGATAATAAGAATAAAGCCCTCCTTATTAGTAAAAATGTAAAACAAAATTTTAATAAATGAACGGTTATTAGGGAGAGATGAATTCTAGCTTCTTAAAGTAACATCTTAAAGAGGAGAGTTAAAAATTAAACTCTATTTCAAATGTCAGAAATTTGAAATATGTAAAAGCCTTCTTTTGCATAAATGGGACATTAAAGATGAATGTCTTGTGTGTTTACCTAATCTCTTCAAATATACAAACTACAGTTTTAGGTGTAAATTATGAAGCTTTAAAACATCATGGGATGCCTGGATGGCTCAGCTGGTTGAGCATCCAACTCTTGATTTTGGCTCAGGTCATGGTCCAGGGTCATAGGATCGAGCCCCACATCAGACTCCACACTGAGCATGGAGATCTTCTTTTACTTTGCTAAGCCAGATAGATGTACCTGGGTCCCTAATCCCATCAACACTAGATTTTTAAAAACTGTAATTTACAGTTAAATGTTATTTATTAATTATCTGAATCTAGAATAGATATTTAATATAAGCATACTTCAACATGTCTGGTGTTGCAGAGGGAAATATAATAGGTCTTTGAAAATTAAACAAAGCAGGGACACATGGGTGGCTCCATTGGTTGAGCGTCCGACTTCGGCTTGGGTCATGATCTCACGATTCGTGAGTTCGGGCCCTGCGTTGGGCTCTGTGCTGATGGCTCAGAGCCCGGAGCCTGCTTTGGATTCTGTCTCCCTCTCTCTCTGCCCCTCCCCCAACTCATGCTCTGTCTCTGTCTCTTTAAGTAAACATTAAAAAAAATTTTTTTTAAAAATTAAAGCAAAAACAAAACAAAACTGAAATGTGATTCTATAAGAACACATTTCCAAATCAGTTTAACTTTCTTCTGTTAAGAAATATTAAATAACCTTCATGAATTCCTCAATAAGTGGATATTTATAGAGTTACATTATATCTGTAATGTTACATAAAATAAGTTACTTCACTGAAAGTGATAACCATAAATCAATTTATATAATACAAACATACTGCAATAAGCTCTTTCTCTATTATCTATTTAGTAAGCAATAAAACTGTCTAATGCATTTGAGTTTATATATTTGTTTTTCTACTTATGAATACTAAAGACATGCATACCAGTGATTAAATGAGCTTTGTGCAGAAAAGTAATTCATAGGTATATCAAATAGGTAAAACATTATTTAGAAAGGAGTATGATTATGAATAAAATTCTTTTAAATAAGCACTGGTAAAATGTTCTTACTCATTTAAGTTTTCTTACTCTTTTTTTTTTAATTTTTTTTTTAACGTTTTTATTTATTTTTGAGACAGAGAGAGACAGAGCATGAACGGGGGAGGGTCAGAGAGAGAGGGAGACACAGAATCAGAAGCAGGCTCCAGGCTCTGAGCCATCAGCCCAGAGCCCAACGCGGGGCTCGAACTCACAGACTGCGAGATCGTGACCTGAGCTGAAGTCAGATGCTTAACTGACTGAGCCACCCAGGCGCCCCTAAGTTTTCTTACTCTTAATTTATTATTATTTCATTTCAGGGGGTAAAGATTTTCCCAATTCTTTTTCCCTCTTCTTTTCACAATCTCCCAAATGAAATGGTTATGAAACAGAACTCAGTATTTCTATTTCCCCTATAGCAGTTTTCTTGGAAGAAGTGGACAGATCTTAAATTTATGATGATAGTGAAGGTTCTACCTGCCTAAAATATACTGGTAAAGCCATTATTGTGACACTACTCTCTTTGCACTTTCTGGGTCACTGAAAACAGGGCAGAAGGCTCTAAGCTATGTGCTCTAAGTGGAACTGTTTTGTTTACATGCACCAATGCCCCATTTGTAGGGAACCACAATGTAACCAGAGAAAGGTACATAAAGGATAGATTTATTTTATAGCCTGGCTTTAAAACAATAAAGATAAGCCCTCTCAGTTTCAAACATTTAATTTGTTTCATCAAATGCTAAGAACTATATTGCTCAATGGTTTTTATCATGTTTAGTGTCCATGAAGGACAGAATTCAGGCGATGTCTTCTCCTTGTCTGTTTAGTAGAAGTATTCAATACATGACATATAATTTAAATACACTATTCAATAATAACGAGGTTCTTGTAATGATTTCACACAGATAATATTCTTGAAAAAATGTTAAAATATGGTAAAAATATGCATCATTAGAATAATAGCTATTTAAAGAATACCATATGACTGAATTTTGTCTTATGCAAATAAGGAAAAAGAGCCACTCCAAAAGAGAAATAGATTTATCCAAGTGCATGCAAGTAGTTGTATAAAAAGTCATCTAATTCTGCAACTGGTATTCTTTCTATCACACTTCATTGCAGACAATGAAATGTAATATTTACTTTTCTAGATCTCTAATCTCTATCCTGAAGTCACATTTTCATGTAAACTAAAACATGAAGAAATGCACTAGTAAATAGGGTCAGCTTAAGTAAAGGTGCAGTTTTCTACATGGTGTGTTTTTAGACCCACCGAATGAGCTCACAGTCCAAAACTATTCTCCACATCTATTGAGCTATATGAATATACTGTCATTATGGCCACTGTTAAAAATTAAGTCATAAGTGGTATTATGCATATCAAATTGCATAATATGCAAATTTGTTTATTCCCCCATTACAAAGCATAGATAAGATCCGTTCAATAGTGGCAAGAGTGTAACAGAAAAATTCTGATTATAAAATATGATGTTCATGGAGGTTAAAAACAGGGGCAGGGTTTAGGGAGTTGGGAGGAAGGGGTAATTCAGTCAACAAAATAAGGCAGAGTGTACCCAAGACTGGTTGGCATGAAAGAAGAATCAAAGAGTGTTGAATAAAACTATCTACCAAATTACTCTGCCTAGAGCCATCAGTGCTCTGTACATATTTTTAAGCTTCTTTCCCTGAAAGCATGTGTTTTTCAAATTGTTTCACTCCTCTGTGCCCTATTATATGAAGGGATAATTTTCAGTCAAACCTTTTTGATATGTATCCAACCTCAACTTGCTCATTTTGCAAAGATCTAAAATACAAAGTCATGGGATCTAAACATTTGCCTTTAGAGTTATAATTCCTTACTACATGTGTATGTGGTTAACTGTCTTTAAAATACTCCCAATTTAGGGGAGCCTAGGTGGCTCAGTCAGTTGAGTGTCCGACTTCAGCTCAGGTCATGATCTCATGGTTCATAAGTTCGAGCCCCACGTAGGGCTCTGTGCTGATGGCTCAGAGCCTGGAGCCTGCTTTGGATTCTGTGTCTCCCTCTCTCTCTGCTCCTCCCCCACTTGTGCTCTGTCTCTCTGTCTCTAAAAAATAAATAAATGTAAAAAAATTTTTAAAAAGACTCGCAATTTAATAAAAAAATAATAAAATAAAAGACTGCCAATTTAAGATTCCTTATCTGTAAGCCCATTTCTCTCTCCTCTACCCTGATTTCCAATTAACATTTCACCAATGGGTGCCTGGGTGGCTCAGTCAGTTAGGCATCCAACTCTTCATTTCAGCTGAGGTTATAACCTTAACAGTTTGTGAATTTGAGCTCCTCATCAGGCTCTGTGCTGACAGTGCAGAGCCTGCTTGGGATTCTCTCTCTCTCTCTCTCTCTCTCTCTCTCTCTCTGTTACCTCCCCATATGTGTTCTCCCTCTCTCTCTCTCAAAATAAATAAATAAACTTAAAAAAATTAAAAACAAACAAACAAACAAACAAACAAAAACACTTTTCACCAAAAGGCCAGAGACTATAACAGAATACTGCCACATGGATAAGGTAAAGGCAGGTCCTCCTCTTCTGGTCTGAAGGTATTAAGAGAATAACAGAGAAAGAAGAAAGAGAGAAAATAACATACATATGTTTTTATGAAGAAGGACAGGATTTAGCTTTCCTGCACTGCTCTTGGGTTGCTTGTGTCGCGGACAAGACCCAGAAGTTCTCTGATCTTAAAAGGAGCAGCCGAAAGCAGCTGTTTTGTGAGCTAACAGGCTTGCCGTGGGATTTATTAGGCCACAGGAAGGATGGAGGACATGGCAGAGGTTCAGTAGGTGAAAGGCAATGGTGGGAGCCAAGTGAGGGAAGGCTGCCAAGCTCTGCCCATGCCAAGAGAGGCCAGACCAGATGTGTATACTGATCCCCAAGTTCAGTCCAAGTGCTGGCAGGCTGATCAGAGCACAGGCAGATGAGAGACATCTGCATAGTCCAGAAAGACCAGGGGACTCCATGGAGAGCACCAGCTTCCCCTGCTGCAGCAAGGACGTGGTCTGTTCCCCACATTCCCGGCAGATCAGTAAGTAGAAAGAGAGGCTTGTGGAAGATTGAGTGATTTGACAAATGAAACAAAGTGAAAACTAAAGGGATCACTTAAATGACTAAGTTGGACTAAATCATAAACTGAAATGGACTACATGTATTTTGTTTTTGTTTTCTTGCTGTCCAGATCATTTACATGAGTGAGGTGTAGGTAATCTGCAATGCTGCCACACATACACACTCAGTCAGGATGACTATGGATTCATTGAAACAGATTCTATCCCTATTGTTTAATAAGGCAAAACGGTTATCACATTAATTTGTACCTTATGGCCCCTCAGTGCAACACTAGGATGATTGTGCCCCTAAAAGAAAGCAACAAATGGAGGTAAAGTATATTTAATTAATTCTACCTATTTAAATTGCTTTGTTTACATAAACTCTAAAATAGGCATTTCAGAGCATATTCTAATTAGAAATGCTATAAATCAGATGTTCCCAAACCTTCTTAGTTCAAAGCATCCTAAGAGTCTCACTAACATTTTTTAACAAGTTACCAAGATCAAAACAAAGAAACAAAACAAAACAATTGGATAAAAAAAAAATCTAATGGTTCTTTTTCTTACGTAGTTAGGTACAACTTAAGAAATTTTATACTCTAATAAAACCATTGTTATTTGAAAAAGTAATGCAAAAAATTTGAAAGAAAAAATTTTTAATTTTATCTTTAAATAGTTACAATTATTTACTCCTGAGATGTTTATCTCTGCTGAGTACTGAACAATTTCACAAATCGTGCAAACTGGATATGGCCAGTCACCCTCTTTATGGGCTTTTATTTTTAAATGAGAACTTTTTTTTAGTTGAAGCATACTTCAGAATACATGGTTCTAAAAGATATATATAAAACATTCCATCCAACAAAAAGAGAATACACATTTTCTTCAAGTGCATACAGACAAAACCCCTGGTTAAATGACATAAAAAGAGACATAACAAATTTTACAAATTAAAGAGAACATAAATCACATAAGAAGGTTAAATCACATAAAAAGAGACAACAAATTTTACAAATTTACAAAAATTAAGAAATCCTACCAAATATATTTTCCAACCACAATGGTACAAAACTAAAGATCAACAATAAAACAAAGCTAGAAAATTTACAATGTAAATATTAAATGTTTAATATGCAAATATTAAACAACACACTACTACACAAGCAATGGGTCAAAAGAAATCAAACGGCAAATCAAAATATGTTTCAAACAAAAGAAAAAGAAAATGCAATATTTTGAAACATATGGGGGTGCAGCAAAAGTGATGTTAGAATGAAATTCATGCTATAAATGCTTGTGTTAAGAAAAAAAAGTTCAAAAACAAAAAAGCTGCTGGGAGAACTGGACAGCAACATGCAGAAGAGTGAAACTGGACCACTTTCTTACACCATTCACAAAAATAAACTCAAAATGGATAAAGGACCTGAATGTGAGACAGGAAATCATCAAAACCCTAGAGGAGAAAGCAGGAAAACACCGCTCTGACCTCAGTCATAGCAATGTCTTACTCAACACATCCCCAAAGGCAAGGGAATAAAAAGCAAAACTGAACTATTGGGACCTCATGAAGATAAAAAGCTTCTGCACTGCAAAGGAAACAATCAACAAAACTAAAAGGCAACCAATGGAATGGGAAAAGATATTTGCAAATAAAATATCAGACAAAGGGCTAGTATCCAAAATCTATAAAGAACTCACCAAACGCCACACCCAAAAAGCAACTAATCCAGTGAAGAAATGGGCAGAAGACATGAGTAGACACTTCTCTAAAGAAGACATCCAGATGGCCAACAGGCACATGAAGGAGGAGCTCAACGTCGCTCCTCATCAGGGAAATACAAATCAAAACCACACTCAGATACCACCTCACGCCAGTCAGAGTGGCTAAAATGAACAAATCAGAAGACTATAGATGTTGGAGAGGATGTGGAGAAACGGGAACCCTCTTGCACTGTTGGTGGGAATGCAGACTGGTGCAGTCACTGTGGAAAACAGTGTGGAGGTTCCTCAAAAAATTAAAAATAGATCTACCCTGTGAACCAGCAATAGCACTGCTAGGAATTTGCCCAAGGGATTCAGGAGTGCTGATGCATAGGGGCACTTGTACCCCAATGTTTATAGCAGCACTCTCAACAATAGCCAAATTATGGAAAGAGCCTAAATGTCCATCAACTGATGAATGGATAAAGAAATTGTGGTTTATATACACAATAGAATACTACTTGGCAATGAGAAAGAATGAAATATGGCCTTTTGTAGCAACGTGGATGGAACTGGAGAGTGTGATGCTAAATGAAATGTCATACAGAGAAAGACAGATACCATATGTTTTCACTCTTAGGTGGATTCTGAGAAACTTGACAGAAGACCATGGGGGAGGGGGAGGGGAAGAACAAAAAGAGAGGGAGGGAGGCAAACCATAAGAGACTCTTAAAGACTGAGAATAAACTGAAGGTTGATGGGGGGTGGGAGGGAGGGGAAAGTGGGTGATGGGCATTGAGGAGGGCACCTGTTGGGATGAGCACTG
Source organism: Panthera onca (assembly GCF_046562875.1). Taxonomy (NCBI): domain Eukaryota; kingdom Metazoa; phylum Chordata; class Mammalia; order Carnivora; family Felidae; genus Panthera; species Panthera onca. The sequence goes on along the minus strand of NC_138340.1, from coordinate 131,893,310 downwards.
GGGGTTGTATGGAAACCAATTTGACAATAAATTTCATATTTAAAAAAAAGAAAAATATTCCAATAAACATCATTATATCACAAGAAACTAGAAAAAAAAGAAACTTAGCTGAAATTTAGTAGACGAAGGAAATAGCAAAGAAAAATCAGAAATTAATAAAAGACACTAGAATAAACAACATAACACTGAAAGTAATGACCAGGTTTTCAAAAACAAATAAACAAAGTTGGCAATGCTTTAACTGCATTAAATAAGAAAAAGGAGAAAGAAGACTCAAAAACCAAAATGAGAAATGAAAGAGAAAACAATCCAATGGATAACCACAGAAATATACAGTATAAGAGATTACTATAAACAATATATACTAACAAAGCAGATAACTTAGGAAAAAAACAGATAATTCCTAAAAATTCCTAAAAAATATATGATTTTAATCACAATTTAGTGCAAACTAATGTCAAACTGTGAAAGTATCTCAAGCTAGTATTCATACAATGTCTCATAGTTATTGGGTAACACTATGTTTCCCTTAAAAAGCAAATATGTCCTGGGGCATCTGGGTGGCTCAGTCAGTTAAGTATCTGACTTTGGCTCAGGTCATGATCTCATGGCTTGTGGGTTCAAGCCCCAGAATGGGCTCTGTGCTGACAGCTCAGAGCCTGGAGACTACTTTGGGATTCTGTGTGTGTGTGTCTCTCTCTCTGCTCCTCCCACACTAATGCTTTGTGTCCCTCTCTCTCAAAAATAAACATTATTATTTTTTTTTAATTCTTAAAAGCAAATATGTCCCATGTTTCTCTGAGTTTGCTGTGGTGCCTGAGGGCACCTTGGTGCATAGTTTGGCAACCACTGGTATAGCAGTTATGTTCTTTTAGCTCATTGATGTAAACTGTATATGGATAGGGGGATTAATATTGTCTTAAAAAATTTTAGGGGCACCTGGGTGGCTCATTTGGCTAAGTGTCCAACTTCAACTCAGGTCTGATCTCACTGTTTTTGAGTTCAAGCCCTATATCAGGTTCTGTGCTGACAGCTCAGAGCCTGGAGCCTGCTTCGGATTCTGTGTCTCCCTCTCTCTCTGAGCCTCCTCCACTCATACTCTGTCTGTCTCTCTCCCTCTCAAAAATAAATAAACATTAATTTTTTTTTTAATTTTAGAGCACTTCACAATTGGTAAGAACATTTATTACAATCTAATAAGTGGTACCTACAACAATTACTACTTCTAAGTAAGACTTTACTGGAAACCAGCATATTTTAGTGATCAAATGCTGAGCTTTTGCTTCATCTCATTTATGGAAAGATATCCCTCACTATTCTTTATCCAATGATCCTAGCACTTGGTTCACATACCTAGTGTAGTCGTTATAAAGAGCTGAAGTGTCTTTATGTCTGACTCTATTTATAAGCAGATCAAGGGCAAAGAACACTCTTTTTAAAAAAAAAAAATTTTAACGTTTATTTATTTTTGAGACAGAGAGAGACAGAGCATGAACGAGGGAGGGTCAGAGAGAGGGAGACACAGAATCTGAAACAGGCTCCAGGCTCTGAGCTGTCAGCACAGAGCCCGACGCGGGGCTCGAACTCACAGACCGCAAGATCATGACCTGAGCCGAAGTCGGCCGCTTAACCGACTGAGCCACCCAGGCACCCCATAGAACACTCTTGTTCATCTGACATCCCACTGTGCTTGGCATATGCACTTTGCTTGGCATAAAAATATGTTACTAAACATGCATTGAATGAATCAATGGTCAAATGCAGAATAGTAATCCTCATTGGTACTAAGTACTGAATCATAAAGAACATGACATATTTAATTATCAAAAACCACTCGATGTTGTAAAGAATCTTTGTGTGAAGAGTTTTTGATCTTAGAATATGAGGTCTGACTTACTGAGACTAGTCATCTAAAAGAAGATCATACCCAGAAAAATGATTTAAGCTTCCAGATTGTAGCACTTAATTTTTTTCTAGAACACTAAAGAAATCAATATGCTTGTCATAGTGATCTTTATGTGGTCATATCAAGTGTTAGGATCCCTAAAAATCTGAGTATTAAGAATTTCATAAAATATAAACTCAGCTCTAGAGAATGTGATAACTTGGCTCAATATACTTCTGAGGTAAAAGATATGCTTACTATACTATCTACCCGCAAACACTTGCTCAACTCAGGTCAAGGAATTTAACTAAGGATTTTCATTCCAGGCATGTTCAAATTTATAAGGTTTCCCCAGGAATTTTAAGTAGAATGTTTTTGATGCTCATCTAAACTGAGTTTGACATAGTCAATCTTTGATAAATATTTCTTGGTATTATTTAATAATAAATTTTTTGAGTAGATGAGGAACATAAAGCTAAATATTGCTCAATTTATTTAGTTGTAAAAAATCTGTAAGTGAAATATATCAAAGTGAAGTATTTTTTTTTTTTCCTTTTGGAAAACAAATCTGGCACAAAATTGCTAGGAAGTTTTTTAAAATTATTTTTGAATCCAATGGTGATACAACAAAACATTAAACTAAACCAATTTTAATTTTCAACTGAAATGTTTGAGCTCTCACTCGAAACTATTGTCAATAAAATAATGACTCAGTGAGGGAACATAGATGAGAGGATTATGGAAGTGGGAATTTGTATCCTTATTTTCTAAGGATACATTGTACACTTCCACACAGTATATAGTCAGAAAATACATGTTGAAAAATATTATAAAGATCAAAGAATAAAAATAATGGATATTGGAAAATAAATCTTCCCACTAGAATTAAAGGTCTATAATAGATTGGAATTTAATGGTATATGAGCTGTTTTAGAAGTTCTTTTAACTTTCAACTAATGATGCCCAAGTAAGTATAAATAACATCATCATGTATTGTTTCGGGGTACACAGAAATTGCAAAGTTTATACTAGCAAATTGATGTGGTTCTCTCTTTAAGTTGCTAAGCATTTTTCACATATCCTGAAAAATGAATAAAGCAATAAAACCAAAACAATGCCTAATATAGACTTAAAGTATAACCATGAAAATAGTATTGTATGGTGTGTTTGTTCTTTGTGATTTAATATTATATTGTTATGAAAATAGTGATTTTCTAAACACTTTAAAATTCTACTGGTATTTTTTTTAGTAAAATATCATTTACTAGGTTTTTCTGCTTGCGACTTTGTTTTATTTTTAAAGCATTCTGGTTTTAAAATATATTCTTTGATTTAAGAATTTTTAGATGAATATGTAGGTATTAATATAATTGTAAGATTCAATATTTGAATCAATAAATATATGGCTAAAAATTAGTAATTTGGATAGGATAAATGCCTTTATGTTTGCTGGAAAAATTCACTGTTATTTATAAATAATATAATATTGTAGCATACGGTAGCAGATAATGTTAGAGAACCCAAATGTTAGCTTATTGCCTTGCATTTAAAAAGGCCTATAATTTCATAAAAATAAAATTCGTAATATGATTGACTATCTAGAAAGTCTCTATTGATGACAAGATATTTAGCAATTATTCATGAATCCTGAATCACTAGGTTATAAAGTGACTGGGCAATAAGAATACCCCAGATAAAAGAATCATTCCTTCCCTTATCTTTAGAGCTTCTTTCATTACATAGCTAACTCCCTGGAATGGGCTGGACGTAGAGCTGAGCTAGATTGATTCTGGAAAAGCTGTGAGAACCACAGAGCTCTGACTTCCCCTTAGTGCAGAAAGTCCTTAAAACCCCATAATCACACAATCTTTATAAGTCATCTTAGAAAGCCATAGACCTGATCCTCCAAACTGAGGGATGTATTTAGGCATTTCAGGATGTCTCCAGTTGTGGGGATCTGCCAACTACAATTATTCACTTCCAGGACAGAATGAAGAAAAATATTCCTTTGACTTGAAGAATGAAGATGTACTTTATCCCACAAATTATATGGTTGCTACACTCCTAACATAGTAAGAATAGTATGAGTGATTTTAATGGCTAGATCTCATGCCAAGTCTTTGCCGCAGATACTTCTAGAAGAGTGGCACATAATATGCATGATAATCGGGTTTATGGTTCTGCAGCCACAAAGAAGTGGAACCATATCATGTTGGATAGCCAACCAGCTGGATTCCTTCCTCTTTGCCTCATTATAGGACATACATCCTAGTGAATTAAAAATGTTCCCTACATGCTCATGAAAATCACCAATGTGTGTAACAAATTTGCAAGTTTTTACCAAAGGAAAGAAAAATTAATGTTATGTTAGTTACTGTTCTTACTTTTGTTTTTGAAAAGACACTTATCTGAAGAAATGCTATAAACACTGAAGTTAATTCTTAGAAAAATCGACCCTCTCAGACAAAAATATTTTTTAAATACCTTAAAATACCTGAACAATGAGGATAATCTAAAATTAGAGACAGCTTTGTGGAGCAGATGACATAAGATAGTTCTTGGAAGATGGGTAGAAATTTGACAGGTGGAGATAAAGAATAAGGATATTCTGGGCTAAGAAACTGACATGGAAAATGCAATATGTTCAGAAAATGACGAGTATACTGCTATGCAAGGAATGTAGGGCATTTGGGGTGGAGGAAGGAATATATGTGTGTGTATATATATATATATGTGTGTGTGTGTGTGTGTGTGTACATATATATGAATATATAGAATATTATATACATACTCAATATACATAAATAAAAGAAGCACAAATAAATTAAATACCCAGCTTTTTCAAACTTTCTACACATTTTTTCAGTAAACATTTTTGATACAGAATCATCTGTAACAAATTGAAACACACACTTACTATTGATAGTGTTTGCTCAGATATTTGAAGATGAAACATATAATTACCATGTAATACAGTGTCAATCTGCACTGAAATAACCAGGTTAGCATCATCATCTTTTCCTCCACTAAGCAAATACCAATACAGCAAAATGACATACTTTTTTAATTGCCTATATTTTTTACAAACTTATTTAAATCTCAATAGCTGATTGCTTTTCTTGAAAAAAAGAAAACATTTCTTAAACAGCTTTTAGAAAATAACTATTGAAAGCCTCAAGTTTCTATAAAAATACTAAATATAAGCAATATATTCTGAAAGACTTAATTTGAATATAATGGACTCTTGTCACTAAAATAAGTGGCCAAACATTGTCTTTACATTTACTTAGACTCCATCATATCTCATTTGTTTCTACTTTTCCTATATTCCTATTTTCTGTCGTTTTCTTTTTTTTTTCCTTGTTTTTTTTTTAATTTAATTTAATTTTTTTATTTTAGAGAGAGAAAGAGATTGCACAGTGGGACAAAATAGCAGAGGAAGGGACAGATAGAATACCAAGCAGGCTTCACACTCAGTGCAGAGCCCAACGCAAGGCTTGACCCACAACCCTGGGACCTACGTCCTGAGCTGAAATTAGAGTTAGACACTTGATCGACTGAGCCACCCAAGCACCCCATATTTCCTGTCATTTTCTAATTACTGTTTTTCACATTCCTTCCCATTATTTTTCTTATTTCTTCTTTATGCTAGGTTAAAAAAACAATGTATGGAAGGAGAAAAAGCACTTTTGTAATATATAATTTTTAAATGTGATATGTGTACTTTGGAAAACTACATTGGAAAATTCAGAAAAATAAAGAAGAAAATAAAAGCCAATCATTCTCCCACCGCAGAGCCATATAGAGACAACCACCGAGAATATCTGACGTATCCTCCTAGAATATTTTTTTTAATGTATGAATGCATGTAATATTTTACAAAATCAGAATAACATCATATTTTATCTGCTTTTTTAAAGTTTATTTTGAGAGAGAGAGAGAGAGAGAGAGAGAGAGAGCGTGAGCAGGGGAAAGGCAGAGAGAAAGGGAAAGAGGATCTCAAGCAGGCTCCGCATGTCAGCACAGAACCTGACAAGGGGCTTGAACCCATGAACCATGAGATCATGACCTGAGCCAAAATCAAGAGCTGGACGCTTAACTGACTTAGCCACGTAGGCACCCCTATTCTGCTTTTTAAACTTGAAAAAGTATCAAATGTTTTATCAATATTTAATCACTAAATATTTGTGAAATGAATTTAAATAGTTTAAGCCTTCTGCTTAATAGACATTTATAATTGTTTCTTCTTTTTAATAGATAATTCCAATTATTCTGTAATAAATCTTTTATAAATATTTTATTAGTTAATTTAACACCTTAAAAAATTGTCCTAAACTTCATAAAATGTTACATACATTTTAAAATGATAGTGATTATTTTATGTTACAAAGAAAATATATTTATCATAAAATAAAATATAAAAGGCAAAATAAAATAATAATAGTCAAAGATAAAAACTTATAATTTTGCATATTTCCTTTAGGTCTTTTTTACATGCATATTTTATACATATGGTTTGCATACTGCTTTCTTGATTTTACATTATTTTAGGATAGTTTTCCTATAGCTATCTATTACCTAAAAACATGATCAAAGTGGAAAAAAACATAGAATTTACTATTACTTATAATTCCTTTAACTTGAGGTACCATTTTTACTGTGATACACATCTTCATAGACTTTTCTTTCTTTCAATTTGCACAGATTTAGCAATAAAAATTAAAATGCTAGTATACTGTATTCAAGGATTTTTTTCTTCCATCTGTATGTGATCTCATGTGTGACTTTTAATAGCATCTATGTACTAAAGTCTCCAAGAGCTATAGTTTCAGATTTCAGAAATGCCTCTGTCCCTCATAAATTTTGAAAGAATATCTCTGAGACATATATAATATATAATTATATACATATAATTTTACATATATATGAAATAATATATGTGATTATGATATAGAATCAGAAGTTAGTTTTACTGCATTCTACTAGATTGGTTTCCCAAATTGCTATGCAATTGTATATGCCCAAACATGCAAAAGGACCCCACCTTCCTACATTTTCACCAACATTTGGTATTGAATTCCTTCCTAGCATATTCCAATTCAGCCTGCCTATTTGGCCTGTGCAGAAGTTAGATGACTCTTGGAGAATAAAGTGAATTATCATAGGTACAATCAGGTGATGGTGACTCAAACTATAGCTATAGTTCCAGATGTGGTTTCATTGCTTAAACAAATTAATATATCCCCTGACACCCGGTATGCAACTATTGATCACATCAAGGCTTTTTTACGCTTGTTCTAATGGTTTATAAAGATCATCTGAAGGATTTTTCTTTCAGTTGGCAAGGCCAGCAATATACCTTCAATGTGTTACCAAAGAGGTATATAAGCTCATCAGACTTATGTCATGTAGTCCACAGGGAAGAAACTTGATCATCTTTTTCCTCCTTCACTTTCTCCACTATACTGCTCCAAAACATTGATGATATTCGGACCTGGTGAGGAGGAAGGAGCCACTACTCTACATACATTGGCAAGATACTTGCAGTCCAGAGGGTGAAAATAAAGCCCACAAAAATTTAGGGAGTTAAATTTCAGTGATCAAGGAATTTAAGAATAACAAAGACAATATTAAAATTATAAAAGTATATAAAGAAAAAAAGTAGATCACCTACAAACAAATAAAAGATCGACATCAAATATCTCAATAACACCACTGGAGGCAAAAAGAGTAGTATATTTAAAATACTGATAAAGAAAACTTTATATTCTCAGGCATATAAAGTCTCAGATATTTTGCCACATATAAAGCCACATGAGAATACTCTTGGAAGAAGAAATAAAATAAAAATGATGCAAATCAACATAATGAGTGTACCAAGAAACAGGGTATGTGCTAGATGCTTTATAATATTTGTTGAATACAGTATTGAAAGTTTAGATGAGTATAGTACATCCGTGTTTTAATATAATCTATCCTGGAGTCTTTATGGCACTGTTTTAATTATCGTAACATTATAATGTGTTTTAATATAATGAATTGTAACACTATACCTTTTTGTTTTTCTTTAAAAATCTGATTGGGGCACCTGGATGGCTCAGTCGGTTAACTGTCCAACTTCAGCTGAGGTCATGCTTTCCCGGTTCATGAATCCGAGCCCCATGTCAGGCTCTATGCTGACAGCTCAGAGCCTGGAGCCTATTTCAGATTCTGTGTCTCCCTCTCTCTCTTCCCCTCCCCTGCTCACACTCTGTCTCTCCCTCTCAAAATTAAAATAAAACATTAAAAAAAATTTTAATCTGATTAACTTCTGTTTCAAATAATGATGGGAAAGCGAATATTGGATTTACCCCTTACATACACACATTCTATGTAACTATGAACTTAAGAAAACATATGAAACAATAGTTTCTAGGCATTACACAATAGGCAGGATAGAACTTGAAAAAAGGGAAACCAACAAAGTGAGGTAAACACCATACTCACTTAGGCTCTTTGCCTGGAAACACACTACCTACCATAGCTAAGACATATGGAATGAAAGTAGAGAAGCACTCTTGCTAAACTGAGGAGGCAGAAGTTGGGGTTAGGGCATTTAAAAAAAAATATATATATATATATATATATATATATATATATATATATATGAGATGCACAGATGTGCATATATATATCTCATATATATATATATATAAAAATATATATATTTATATAAAATATATATATATAAAATATATATATATTATATAAATATATATATAAATATATAAATATATTTATAAATATATAAATATACAAATATAAATATATATATAAAATATATATATATAAATATTTATATATATATATTATATATATATAAAATATTTATATATATATATATATATATATATATATATGAGATGCACAGATGTGCATATATATATCTCATATATATATATATATGAGATGCACAGATGTGAGACCTGGAAGTCATGGAGATTACTCTTGAGTCTTTCACCAAAGTCTAAGCTGTACACCTACAGAGAAAGATTTCAAAAAGCCTATTAGAAAGCTTCAAAACTAAGAGATGAAAAAAGAGGACACCTGAAGTTTTGCAGTTCTGGGATATACTGGAGTACTGGCTATGTCAGGGTAAAGAGATCTCATTTAACCCTTCAGGCATTCAACTGAGACCCCAGAAATGGAAAAAATAGAAGCAAACATCAAGTACTAGAAATAGGACCACACCCTGAGATTAAAAGATAAAACAGAATCAAAACAAAACAAAGTTTAAACAAAACATAAAGCTAAGAGTGAGAGATTCAAGAAGATCTAGTAAGTTAACTGCCAGCCAGGACAAAATTCAATATTCTTAAAAAGAAACCAATATTATCAAGAATCCCTACATTCTGTCATCCACAACATCCCCCTTATAATCTAAAATTATTGTACCTTCAAAGAGCAGAAAAACAGAAAACATAATTAGATAAAAAGTAGTCAATAGAAAAAAATACTTGAGATAACCTAGATATTGAAATAATCAAATAAGAACTTTAAAATAGCTATTATAAATGTGATTAAAGACATAAGAAATGTATTGATAGAATAAATGAACAGATGAAGTCTTCCAGAAGAGAAACTGTAAATATACATAAATAGCCATATAAATTTCTACATGTGAACAATATATGAAATAAAAAAAATTCACTGGTTATCTTATCAAAAGTGTGAATATAGAAGAATAAAGGGTCAGTGAAATTTAAAAAAAATCAATAAAAAAATACCCAAACTAAAGAACAGAGAAAAAAGAAAAAAGATTGAGGGAAAAAAACAGCCTAGTTTAACAATATATGATATCAATCAGTCTAAGAAACATGATTCAAGTCACAAATAAAGAGGAGGGAGAGAGAATTTATGCTTCCAAATGTTGACCCAAATCAATAAGAGGAAGTACAAGCAGTACATTAAGCAATGTTAGTAGTATTCCTCAGGGTGTCCTCCATTTTTGTCTTGGGAGTACAGACTCATTTTCTTGTAGTGAAGTGGTTGGGTCAACCTACAACCATGGCCACCAGTCTTCACCTGTCTGCTACTTTCATGGACTTTTCCTAGTTTTCAAAGATGCTACATGTTTCTCCTTATTTCCATATTTTGTTGATCATTGCATTAGCAGTGTGAGAAAGAGATAGTGAAAATCCTGTAATCACACTGACGCTGAATTCAGAAATCTTTGTATCTCTTACCTCAGACTTTTCTTCCTCATTTAAAAGGAAGTAGAAATAATAAAGCAATCAAGTTCACCAGCCAGTGGACAATGCACTCGGCCACGTGCTTGTGGCTGACAAAAAGAGATTTAGTTCCAAATTAGGATCCAATGATTGACCATATATTACGAAAAGAATGCTATAGGACAAATAGCATTGGGGAATTCAATGTGGAAACTGTCCTGCTAAAGTGTTCTGGGTGAGGGGATTAGCATGGACTCTAGAGATGGTCAATGGTGTGATGATGCAGATGTTACTGTCTACTAGTAATTGCTTCTCACCACAGATGTGTATGGTACATATCTATTCTGAGGCATAAGGAGCAGTGAGTACCTTTCAAAGTCTTCCCATCAAGATCTTTGATGGAAGTCTAAGCTTTTCAGCCTATACATTTTAGACATCTTTAGATATGCAATATTTTTCCTCTGAAGTACACTAGACATTTATGATAGCTTTTAGTCATTTTTAAACAAATAGCCTTTTTCAAACCCTTAGGCTTTGTATTTGTTTTCATTACTGCTTCTACTAAAATATAATACATGCAGGAAAGTGCACAAACCACAAATATACAGCTCAATGAACCTCGACACACACACACACACACACACACACACACACACACACACACACACGTAACCAGCCTCCAGATCAAGGCATTTACTATTACCAGTATTCTAGAACCCCCTCATGCCTTCTTCTAGGTACTATTTTCCACTTTGACTTCTAACATTCTAACATTAGGTTTAATCTGCTTTTGAATTTTATGTAAATAGAAGCCTACAGTTTATACTCCATTGAGTCCAAAATTGTTGAGTCTAATAGCTTCTTTTTCTCAGCACTTTATACTATTATATATAATATTTATATGTATCTATTATATATAATATTTTCTTATTCATTCTACTACTGATAAACATTTGATCCACTTCCCAGTTTTCAGATATAACAATGCTTCTATGAATACTCTTGTGCATGTACTAATAATCATAGGTAGTAAGTATTTCTGTTTAGTATATGATTGTTACATCAGAGAATATGTATATGCTGAGCTTTAATAGATGCTGTAAAACAGTTTTATAAAGTGGTTTTACCATTTTCTATTTCTACCAGCTGTGTATGAAATTTGTATCTGCTCTAAATTCTCATCAATACCTGCTGCTGTCAGTCATTTTCATTTTAGCCCTTCTAGTGGATATGTAGTACTAATACACTGTGAGCTTAATTTCTATTTCCTTTATGGCTCACAAATATATTCATCTTTTCATGTGCTTTTTGGCTTCTTGGATATCCTCTTTTGTGAAGTGCTTGTTCAAATGTTTGCCTGTTTATTCACATAAGTTATCTGTCCTTTATGAATTTATAGGAGCCCTTTATTCTATATAGGAGTCCCTTGTTAGATGTGTGCTTTAAAAATATCTTCTTCCTTTCTATCACTGCACTTTCTCTTTCTTAATGATGTCTTCTGATGAGCATACATTCATAATTTTAACATATGATATACTTAAAGGCAAAATATTGAAAGATTTACCCTCAAACTGGAAACATGACAAAGATGCTTATTATCACCATTTCTATTCAACATTGAACTGGACCTTGTAGCCAGTCCATAAAGGTAAGATGAAAAAGGAGGGAAGAGGAAGAAGAAAATGAACAGGAGAAAGGAGGGAGGGCAAAGATGGAGAGAGGGAGAGGGAAATAAAAGTTATAAGAATTATAAGAATTAAAAAGAAAAAATAAAAGCTGTTATAATTCAAGGGCAAAAATAATAATGTGCTAGAAGGTCCAAAAGAGTCTGCAAGCTATGAGATAATGGGTGAATTTAACCAGGTCACTGAATGCAAGGTTAATATTTAAAAAGTCAACACTTTTTCTCTCTCTATAAGCCATGAGCAATTATAAAATGAAATTTTAAAACAATACTATTTATAAGAGCTTAAATAACAGCAAATAGAAATAAATCTAACACAAAAGATGTGTAAGACCACTATATTGAAAACTACAAAAGGTTATGGACAGAATTTAAAGTACAAAATAAATGGAGGAAAATGCCATGTTCATGCATTTAAAGACACACTATATAGAAAGGGCAATTATCACCAATTAAATGTAATCTACAGATTACATTTCAGACACTCCAACTGGAACCTGGTAAGTTAATTCTTTAAATTTTTTATTAAAATGTAAAGGACCAAAAATAACCAAGGTAATGTTAAAGAAGAGCAAAGCTGGAGGTTGCAAACCTTGAACTTTTCTAGTATAGCAGAATTGTATCACTGCTGCATTTACTTTATCAGTGTGTTCCACTTGGCTGAGATAAACTGCTGCATGGCCTAAAGCCCTCCAGTTGCTTGAACTGAGTGGTCCTGCCCCTTGTTACTACAGATCTCTGAAGAACTGTTTATCAGAGAGTAGTTGACATCAGGATTATAATGGGGGACCCAACCCTTCAGGAAACTAGACACACCAGGAGCTTTGTTTTAGGCACAAATGCCTTATCTGCTTTTAGTGAGTTTTCCTTTTGCTTTTTTTTTTCTCTTATAATCTCTAAGCTTTTTGCCTTTCCTCTAGCCTTTAATCTTAATCTTTTAACTCTCCCTTAATACATTTAAATCCATTGGCTGCTAACCTTTTTTTTCTTCCTTTTAAAGCCCAGCTACTTTGTAGCATAATTATTTTCAACCCAAAATTGGGGAATGAGAAGTTTGCTTCCCTGTGGGCTATTCTTTCAGTTACTAGTTCCCACCAAACTCATCTGTAAACAGAACCTTGTGGAGCTGAATGGTAAACAGTTTAATTGAGAAGTCTTATGCTCATTAAGGTGTAAAAATAGAGTGGTTTATTTCTCAATATCTGCAGCCTACTGCATACTACATAACCTCCTCCCTGCTGAGTAATGAGAATTCTAATTATTCCTGTACTTCTCTGGTCAATATTCAATCAATCAATTTAAAGTATTAGCAATACCATAGATGTTCCAATTCCTTTTCTTAACTGCTTTAGTTCACAGATAAGGAAGCTTGGGCTAAGAAATTTGGCCAAGATCTAGTAAATGACACTGTTTGAATGCCAGCAGTATGGCTTTAGAGCCAATAACCCTTATAAAAAGCCCATTGAGAGGAAAAAATTACTTATGTAAGATAGCTCTGAATATACTCAGTACATTCTTCATCAAGGGCTCTTAAACAACATACAGTGAGAGACCATATAAAATCCCTAAATCTGAAGGCAGATTTGGGGTATATACAGTCAATTTTTGATACTTGCAGCAGTTATATTTTATAATGTCACTGAGAACACAGAATTAGTGAATACTAAATCATTGCTCCTAAGGAAGATGAAGAATTTCTATCCTTGGGAAAACAGTGATAGATTTCTGCAAGCCTGTGGTCACAATTTTTTTGTCAACCAATTAATATATAACCTTGTTTTATGTGTTTCTGTTTTTATTTAATATATATATGTATATACATATATATATATATAATTAATTCATTAACACTGAACTAATGACCAACATCACTATAACTTATGCCTATATTAAGTGTATCTAATACACATTTTCTGCATATCATGTATCACTGCCTTCTTATGCTTAGAAAAGCAGTTCAGCACTATGCTTGGGACCATTTTAAACAGTGAAACCACAAAAAAAAAAAGCAAAAAAAAAGTGAAAAACATGACCTTGAATATACTGTGATATTGATACTTGTTTGCAGTATGAAACCTGAAATAAGAAACCAAAGCTTGGTTTTACTAACTTCAGCTGTGAATGTCTACATCAGGCAACACAGATTTTTCATTGCTTTGCATGGGCACATACCTGAGAATGACCAGGAAAGGACTTGAAATGCTGACTTTGGGGTCACAAATTCTTCTACTGAGTAAGCAAAACCATAAATTTGGAATTTGTGAGTAATGATGCCCTATATATTATTTTCTAGGAAGATGCTTAGCTATGACCAGATCCTCAAAAACAGTCTGTAACCTCTTAGAATAACCAAAGAAAGAATGAAGACAGAGAATAATTTAAAGTTTATCTCTGACTCAAACCCCAACAAATTGAGACCGACACTGAACAATGTGGTATTTGCCCATTGTATGGTTGTTTCTACTGCATTTTGGTGGACATCAATGATTCATGCTGAAGCCTGAGGAACCACCTTAATACACGCTGAAATTCATTAGAAAGAAAGAAAGAAAGAAAGAAAGAAACTCTAAATGATCCAGTGACCAAATGACCTAGTATATTAATGTTACTAATTGAGCCTAAATTTGATCAACAGAACATTTGTCTTCATTGCAACAAAAATGATGAGAGATGTTATTCTCAGTGTTATATAGCATCATCTTTGAAAGTAAACATATAGGAAGTTCTCCTCTGATGTCAGGATAGGGATAAGTATTTTTATCTGAAGCACCTGGCTTGTTTTCATCTCAGGAGCACTATAAATCTTATCATGATTTTGTTTCCCTGTTCACTGCTAGAAAGCTTAGCCAAATTTATAGCTCAACATCAGCATAGTACATATGTACATTACCCTTTTAATTTTATCTTTCCAAACAGTATTTTACTCATGTTCTAATTTTTTCACCTTCTTTCCATATTTTTATATTTTCTTTCATTGCACCTTAAATCACTTCTTAAATAATAAGTTTACATAAATAATAAATGCTGAACATATAATTTTTTATTTATAATCTTTTCAAAAAATTCCAATGGAAAATGAGAAGCACCAGTAAAAATGTAGATGCAGATAATTTCTGCCCCCATAAAAGACAAGAGTTATTTTTCCCCAAAAGTCCTTTCTATACCCTATCACAGCTCCTTTCAAACTGTGGTCTCTGGACCAGCAACATCAGTTTAAACCCGGAATGTTAAGAAATGCTAATGCTTAGGCATCACTCCAGACCTTCTAAATTAGAAACTCTGAGCGAGGGGACAGCAACGTGGGTTTCAACAAGCCATCCAGGTGATGAGGATGCACACTCCACACTGCTCGACAGGAAATTGTGTCACATGAAGCCCACTTATGCTCTCTTTTGCCATAATGATGCGCTTATAACCTTACACTTCTCAAATATAACTGTACTGGAATCCTACAGGAAGATTTTTATAATCACGAGGGGTTAGGACCAATTTATGGGTATTCTTTATACCTCTCTACATATCCTGATAAGCAAATGTGACAACGATTCTCTAAGTCTAAAGACAGGTTCAGTCATGAAATCAGTGATTACTCCTCACATCTTAGAGCATTTCAGGCTAAATCTTGTTCCAAGAAGTTCAAACTAGTATATTGCTACAGTATCATTTTGAGAAATCAGTAAACTGGGTTCCTGTCTTACTGTGTACACCAAAATAAATATCAGATTAAGTCCAAGATTTAAATGTTTAAAATGTCAGTCTATAAAAATACTAGAAGAAAATGCAGATTAAATTCTGCAAAATCTTGAGGTGAAAAAGACTTTAGAATAACCATGACCTAAGCCCAGAAGCAAGAGCAGGAGGATGGGCAAGTTTTTCTACATAAAAATTGGTATAGGATGACATCGTTAAATGTAAGTAGGTAGATTATTTCCTGTGCTCCCTTTGCACTACTGTGTCAATCTAAGCATTGACGCAAAGAAGAAAGACAACCTTAGGGTAGTCAAAGAGAATTGTGTCAGTTTCTTGGCCTTTGTATGGACCAGTTTGAAGACAAAAAAATATGGAGAACAATAAATCAATTTTTGTTTTCCCAAAACAAAATAAAAATTCTCTGAAGGGTAGGAGAAAGAAGGTTAGAAAAGACCTGTACCTCGCTTCCTATCTGGAAGTCTAAGCAGGAGAGTTCTTCACAAGAGTCCTAGTTGGCATCACCACAGTAGAGTGGGAGCAACTGGGATGCCTGTATGGAGAAGCTGAGGCAATCCCACCAACTTTTTGTAGCCCCGGAGAGTAAAAGAGATTAAATTACCCTGAAAAGTATATAGCTGTAAATTCCTAGAGTGAGCTAGGGGACCTGAAGAGGTCTCACAGTTGTAACTAGAGGAAACACCAGCAGATGGCAGCATGGACTATACTGTACAACTGGGGACCACAGCCATTTTAGTGAAGCCAACCATCAATAGGTGTTAATAGCCATCACAAAAGATGCAAACATGAACAGAACCCAACTGAGGGACTAATCACATTCTGCCAACACCATGACCCTCTAGAAGATCCCCAGAATTTATATGCCTCTTTAGGGACAAACAGGTAAGGGAGTGAAGTCCCTGAGTTGCCATAATTTAAACTTGAAGTAACTGGATTTATACAAGTGAATAAAATCCACCTGTTATCACGTGGAACAAGACGGGTGCAGAGGGGTTGCTGGAAAGGTAAATATTCAAAAACAAAGGAAAATATTACTATATTTTTATTTTTTGCACTCATGAGTATAGCTTAAGAAAATTATACATTGGAAATTTCTGCATGGCAAAAAAAAATTGTAAACAAAGTCAAAAGATAAGTGATCAAGTAAGAGCAAATAAGGAACTTATTTGCCAAACAAGGGGCTAATTTCCTTGATATACAAAGAACACTTAGTACCAAGAAAAAGTTCATTTTTATTAGACAAAGAGAACTATACAATAAGAACTGCAATTCATTCACCTGAAATGTGCAACCCTTACTGGAATTTTATGATGGGATAAAAAGAGGGGGGAAATGTGGTAAAGAATTACCTTGAATAAAGAAAAACTTACAATTAACTGACATATTCATTATTGAAAATGAGTTTATTGGATGATTTGAATCTATGATATATTAGTTAAAATCTAGATAGTCAATCATTCTTGCTTTTACCATATTGCAATGTCACAGGATCCACATTATCAGCTGCCCTTTCTTTCCACAGGCCCCTAGGAACTCTGAATATAGATCACTCACTGTTCTCAGGAATTTCCTCTCTAATAAGGCTGACTACAAAGCCAGACCCATTCTAACTAGCCCTCCTTCACTTTTCTCCCCATGTATAAACAATCCTATTTTAATGTTAAAGGCTTACCTTCAAATTAATTGTGGGAAGCAGACAAAAACTAACATGAAGAGAACAGAACTATCAAAGCCACTACTCCATATTCCAGGCTTCAGGGCACCATTTCTAAGTGAGTATTTTCAACGTAGGATAATTACTACATATGAAAAAAAAATTTGTTTTAGTGTATGTGGTGGCTTTCTTATGTATAGTAAACTTGGAAATTATAGAGAGGTAGAAGAAAGAAAAAGTGTCACTTGTAGTTCTCCCATGTAACATCACTACAGTCAACATTTTGCTTCATTTTCTCTAGCCTATAGCACCTCATTTTTAAAAAATGTATGTTTCCCATTTTTATAATTTACATTTTTACATAACAACAAAGGTCTTTCCAGAGAACTTTAAAATTTCCTCAAGTATCCTCTTTAATGATGCAGAATGGATAATTTACTTGAATATTCTTCACTCTTATGACAGGTTATTTCTACTTCTGACTTGCTGAAAGTATTGCAGAAATTGATATTTTTGTAACAGATTTGAGCATTTTTTTTTCTGGAACTGAAAGTTCTTCAGGAGAGTTGCCCAATGGAGGAATTGTTAGATTAGAAGCATGTACATTTTTAAAGCTCTTGATTTATTCTGCAAAACTTTCTTTCCTCAAGTGTTCAACCTATCTGTCACTGAAAATGCACAACAGTATTGGCAGTTCGATGTCACTCTCAGTCACACTGGGCGTCTCCTTTTGTTTTAATATTTTGGTAAGTTAAACGGTATCTAGTTATTGTTTTATTTTAATTGATATATCTTTCTTGAATTTGCTTGTCATTTGTATGAAATATTTGCAACCTCTCCTTTTCCCCCCAATGTGACCCTATGCTCAGCCAAACCCATTCGGTTAAATATATTATGTAACAAGTATTATGTGTCAGGCATTGTGATATATATTGGCAACACATTAATGAAACTAATTTGTAGCTCTCTAATTTGCAGCTCTCTCAGCACGTGACACCTTTACTTGTTCTGGGCCTTTGCACTTGTTATTGTTGTTACCTGGAATGTTCTTTCTTCTCTGGATAACTCCCACTTGCCTGTTGGATCTCAGCCTAGGTGTATTTAGAATTTCAGCGTACATGTGTTCCCTATGTCTGCCCATCCTTTTCATGTGTAGGCATTATCACTTTGAACTATAATTTCATATTTACGCTGTACCTTCCACTGGATTGGCAGCTCCCTGAGAACAGACAGTGTTTCATGCTTATATTTGCATACACACTATTTAAAATTGTTGGGTACATAGTAACGAACTAATGAACAAACAAATACATTTCAGTGTTGAGTAGATGGATTACTAGCCATGCAATTTGCTCATTTTAACTCAGTGTCTTCATGTGTATGAGTGTGTGTGTGTGTTTCCAGTTCATTTTCCCTTCTACTTAATTTTTGGGGGAAGTGTTAATTTTGTATATTTTGGTAGAATCTACCCAGTATATCTCTTTTTTCCTTACCATGTTTAATTATAAATTCAACAGATGTTTCTGTTTAAAACTTCAAATAGCACACAAGGATCCAAAGTACAAGGTAGACACTCTCTCACCCTCCCTCTATGTGATCAATATAAAGTTTTTTGTGTATTTTCCCAAAGACTTTCAATGTATATATACAAAAATGTTTATGTGTCCTTTGTTTCTTTAAATAAGTGAGATAGTACTATGAATATTGTGTTCTGAAACTTGCTTTTTGTTCCTTAATCTTGGTCATATATATTTATGAATGGTATGTTTTGGTCATGGTAAGACATTTGTACTCATTATTTAGAACATTAGATACTATTTAATAAACTTACCATAATTTATCCAGTTATCCATCAGATATTTAACAGGTATGCATTTTTTTCTCATTAATGTACATATAATACTTAAAAAAAAGAATTACCCTTTCCTTACCTATATTAATCTATTCTATTTTTATCTTATTTTAATTTTTTCATATAATCATAAATCTTTTTCATGGGATGAAGATAGTCCTATTTTGCCTAACATCCCAGCCACCATCAGCATGTTCAAAGACTTTGCCCCTATTATGTCTTCTCTCTTTTGCATCATTAATTCTTCCTTCTTTTATGGATCATTCCCACCACCACCACCACCACCACCAAAAATCATGCTATAATAATTCTTTTCTTAAAAAAAGAGAAAGACATAAATTTATCCACCACTCACTGGTTGCTCCTTTTTATTGCAAATCTACTCAATATAGTTGTTACTGTTCATTTTCTACCTCCAATTTTCTTTTGAACCCACTCTGATAAGATGCTCATTCATACTACTCCACCAAACCTATCCTGGTCAAATCCACCCATCACCTCTATATTAACAAATCCAATTTTATGTATGCATTTATTTGAGAACGAATCTCTCTCTTTAAAAAACATTTCCTGCTATAAATATCGGGGTGCATGTATCCCTTCAAGTCAGTATTTTTGTATCCTTTGGGTAAATACAGAGTAGTGCAATTGCTGGATCCTAGGGTAGTTCTATTTTTAACTTTCTGAGGAAACTCCATACTGTTTTCCAGAGTGGTTGCAACAGTTTTCATTCCTACCAGCAATGCAAAAGTGTTCCCCTTTCTCTGCATCCTTGCCAACACTTATTGTTTCTTGTGTTGTTAATTTTAGATGTTGAACATCTCTTCATGTGTGTTAGCCATCTGCATATCTTTTAGTTTTGTTGATTGCTTCCATGGCTGTGTAGAAGCTTTTTATCTTGATGAGTTCCCAATAGTTCATTTTTGCTTTTGTTTCCCTTGCCTCCAGAGATGTGTCTAGTAAGAAGTTGCTACTGTAGATGTCAAAGAGGTTGTTACCTGTGTTCTGATTTTGATGGTTTCTTGTCTCATATTTAGGTCTTTCATTCATTTTTAATTCACTTTTGTGTACGGTGTAAGAAAGTGTATGGTCCAGTTTCATTCTTTTGCATGCTGCTGTCCAGTTTCCCTAACAGCATTTGTTGAAGAGTGTCTGTTTCCCACTGGATATTCTTTCCTGCTTTGCCAAAGATTAATTGACCATAAAATAGTGGGTTTATTTCTGGATTTTCTATTCTATTATACCAACTTTTTATTCTTTCAAAGTACCTTTAGAAACATTTTGTCAACATGGAAAATATTCATTGGAATTTTCATCAAAACTATAATTGATTTGGGAATGATTGATACCTTAAAGCTATTTATTCTTCTTAGTATAAGCATCTTTTTATTAAAAAACCATATAGTTATAGAGCGTTATAGTTCTCTTCATATAAGCTTCACATATTTTTCTAACATTAAGGCTATTCTTTTGTAGTTTATCTCTTCATTGGAGTTGAAAATGAGATTTCCAAATTATATATTTTTTACTTAATTGTATGTAGGTATGCATGTATTTATAGTGGTGGAATATAGAAAGGCTATTGATTTTGCATTTAAAAGAATACTCAGTTGTGTTATCTTCATACCCTGAGCTAAAGTCAACCAAAGAAAACACAGTTTAGTCATGAAATATATATTTCACAGATGAAGCCTATTTTAAAATCAACTTTCTGATGACAAAATAACAGTGGTAACCTCTGCAGTTTAGCAAATGTAACAAAACAGAATTCAGTTTTGGAGCTTTATATATTTTTTTCTTAAGATGTTACATAATTAAACAGGATTGGACTGGTCTTTTATATCATAAAAAAAGTTCATATCCATAGTCTAAATGACTATTTTCTGGATTATCTGAAGAGTCTTTCTCACATTTCCCCCTTCTCTCCTTCTCTACCTAAAAATTGGTTACCCTCTCTCCTAATGATTCTGCAGCCTGATTTACTCTCCATGATTCCAAACTAAAGCCACTGTACCTGGGGGTAAGTGTGCTAGAAGTGAGTGGAGGTTAGGAGTTGTGGAAAAACAGTAGGTGCTTTTTGGTAGGTTCATCTTCTCTCTGATTCTTCTTCAGTGAAAGGATAATCTAGGCTTGACTGTTACTAAGGATGTCCCTTCCAATGATAAATGTTATTTATTTACATGGAAAAATATATCTTTACATTTGTTTTCCAACATTTAAATAAATCATAACTTTCACAACAATGTAGAGATAAGGGGCCAACACAGCCCTCAGCAGCAACACCAACTTAACCCACTGGCATTCATTAAGACACATGAGTTTAAGCCACAGCAATAGTTGTAATCTTGTGACAATAACAACAATAACAGCAACAGCAACAACAAAAACAAAAACACATCAGATGAAATACATTAACCAAACTAACCATGCATTAAACATCTCTTAATCTCAGTTCAGTTTTACTAAACAAACCAACAGTAACTAGCTTAGTCCCCTTTAAGAAAACAAAGCAGCAAAATTTCAATGTGCTAGGTCAATCAGTTACTATGTGCTTTTTATTCATGACTACCACATCATCATTATGTTGTGTGTGTGTGTGTGTGTGTGTGTGTGTGTGAGAGAGAGAGAGAGAGAGAGAGAGAGAGAGAGAGAGAGAGATACACATAGGAAAGGGTAATTTGAAGGAAAGACCTGGGAGACATCATCAATCATCAATTTATTTTTAAACATTATTAAGATAAATTTAATCTCAAGATATAATAGATTCATCAATCCAATGTTCCATTGCTTGCATGCTGCCTCTACAGGGAGATTTTCCTTATAATTACCCCAAGGGTAAAGAAAGAAATCCCAGAGGAGCTGTGACTAAAGCAGAAGTTGAATTATTACTCTGCATTGTCTTCCTCACATAAAGAAGCTATCATAGCCTTAATTATGTCCTCCATTAATATACTGAAGCCATACACTACCCCCCCCCCACATGTGGCTGTATTTGGAGATAGCTCCTTTAGGAAGGTAATCAAGGTTAAATGAAATTAGGAAATCAGGGCTCTAGTCCAACCGCATTGGTGCTCTTATGAGAAGGGCAAGAGACACCAGAAATGGATCTCATTCTCTCTCTCTCTCCCTCTCTCTCTCTCTCTCTCTCTCTCTGGATCTCATTCTCTCTCCCTCCCTCCATATGAGTACAAAGGAAAAGCCATGTGAGCACATAGCAAGAAGGCAACTGTCTACAAGCCAAGAAGAGGGCTCTCACCAGAAATTAAATTTACTGGCACCCTAATCATGGACAGAACTGTTAGAAAATAAATGTCTGCTGTTTAAGCTGCCCAGTATGTGGTGTTTTTATGGCAGCTTGAGCTAGCTAATACAGAAGTTCATCATCTTTTAATTGTTATTCTCCTACAGTCTCTGAACTTCACCTGCAGTGTCCTACCATCATCCATCAGTTAACTTCAGTGTCCTCCCAAGGTGAGGAACTGAGAGATTTAGACACTGTTCATGTTTCTGTCTGTGATGTATTTGTAAATGTGTTTTATTGATTTATACAACATGTGGCTTATTATTTTCTGCTGGCCATTAAAACATACCTACTTTGGATCCATGTTTTCTGGTTTTGCCTCTGGTCGTGCTGCTTCCACTGTTGTCAGAGGTGCCAAATGCAAGTTGGACTGTAAATGTGTATTTATTTTTCTCACTGGGATTGTAACTGGAAGGCTAGAACACCACAGATTAATCAAACTCCCCTTTTGCTTCAATACGGTGCCAGGTTCTTCACTTTAAAACATGCATTTGGTCCGTCAGATTGCCAAGTTTTAGGGTGATGGTGACGATCTTGATGAAGGGACCTCGGAATTTGAGCTTGCACTGTGGTTTGATGCTCAGGACACGGTCCATCTTTACCATATTCATCCACAGCAGTAGCATCACTGGCTGGGAGACTCGTGAGAGACCACATTTGATGCTGCTGCTGATGATAATAATAATGCCTGTGTTCCTGGGTCATTTATGAGGTGAGAGGAGGGGGCTGTGTATTCATCTTGCATCAATACATTTCATTTTACTTTCTTGTTAATTCTCATAGTTCTCCATTTCATCCTTTTCTGCGTTTCTCTGTATATAATTATACCATATGCAAATAAAGATAATTTTGCATTTCCCTTATAATAATGATGCATCTTATTTTGGTTCCATATCTTATGGCTTTGATTAGCACTTCCAGAACAATTAGATAACAATGAAAATAACAACATTTTTGTTTTCCACCTGATTTTAACTGGATACTATTAAGAATGAAGTCAGCCATTGATTTGAGATGTTATAGAAACAACACATGTTAACGCAAATTCATATGTGATTTTGGAAAGATTTAAAAAAATATGAATGTAAATTTTTTTTCTAGAATTTCTCTAATTTTATTGAAATTACCAAATGTTTTTTTTTCTTTCCTGACCTATTGGTAGGAAGTAGTATACTACTTGTTTTCCTAATATTGAACTAACTTTGTATAATGCACAAGATTTTGAGTCAAGAAAGTAAACCAGACCACCCTCTGAGGAATGTTTAATCACTAAACACGTTGTACACATTTCTGTCCTATAAAAGATTCATGTTCAACTATGATCCCAATCAGCAACTTTCTCTTCCCACTAAAGGGAACAAATTATAACCCTTTCCACTGCTGCAGTAAACAGCAAACAGATTGCTGATTATACAGAAAGGGAAAAAACAGACATAGGACAGAGCATACAGATTAGAAAGAAGCCATTCCATCCTTAACACTAAGTAAATAACAGACATTTTGCAAAGTGCATTAAAGGGAGCAGACTGCTATAGAAATCAATTAATACAGACTTGTTAACTGAGAGCAAACTATGAGCAATTATATTATCAAGTAAATAGAATAATCTGTAAATAGCAGTAAGGACCCCACAACAAAGAAACCACATGAATTGGCAACCTTTCCTTTTGTGTCCATAGCCTTCTGAGCTTGTCTCTCTAATTCAGCAGTATATCTAGTATTGGAAAGGAAAAAACAGAACAATAGGACTTATGAGAGGCTGTTAGGAGAAGTAACTCAATGGCATTAAACAAGAAGTGCCCTGACACTGTACAGTGGGAGAAAATTTGTCTCCAGCTGAGACTCCAGCAAGTAAATGACTATTCTTGCCCAGAGGAGATCTATTTAACTCTTCCTGTATTAAAAGCATAAAAGAAACTCTGGACAGAAAGAACTCTCATTGTGGTCAAAATGCAAAGGGCAGAAACATTGAGTGGAAGGTGACCTATCTGGCAGTTATTGGAGGTTCTCACATGGGGCTGGCACCCTATAGAAAGTACTGAAAACACCAATCTGATAAGAAACATGTGATAAAGATTTGGGAGGAGATATCCTGTAGTGAAAAGATGGTGGGAATTAACAGCAGGGAGCTAGATCTTGCTCAAGATATTTGCCATGTGGCCATGAACAGTAACACAAATTCTGAGACAATTTTTCTTCATCTGTAAAATGGAGATATTAATACCCACATGGAAAAGATATCAGAACTAGATGAAATGTATATGTATAGCATAGAGCAACACACAGTAAATATTTTAAAAGATGGCTTGTTACTTTATTAGTTTTGGAGCAAACCTTGAGAAATATAACAGAAACTTGGAAATATATTTAAGATACAAATAAAGACCCTAACACAAAGACAATTTCATGACAGAACACTGTGGGGCAAGAATTATGTGGAACACATAAATATATTAATAAAACTTAGGAAGGAAAATCTCCATATGCACATGGATGGGAAGGGAGACTACCCCCTAAGCTCTATCAACTGTCAATCAAAAATAGCTCCTCAAGGAGGAGAATGGGAAATGTTTATCAAAACACAACACATATACTTTACAGGTATTTGGATTTATGTTCAAGTTAAGGCATAGTAATACAGGCACTGTTTCATTTTGAAGGATGGATCTTTCATCCATCTTTGAAGGATTCTCAGTGAATCCTCTTTTGGTCTTTATAAGATTCCATATTAAATAACCACATACAGAGATAACTTCACAGGGGACTCCAGAAATTCTGGAGTACAACTTGGGCAAACCAAGTTGGCAGTACCTCTTACAGAATCATGTTTTAACAAACTTCTTTTTTGCCTGGCTAGATTATTCATCTTAACACTCATCACACTGTATTTCACATGTTTGTTTCAGTATTTGCGACTCTTATTCGACTGCGAGCTCCCTGAAAGCAGGTATAGTTTTATTCACCTTTGTGTTTCTTAGGACCACATACAGATATAGAGCTGCCTTAATGTCACTGTAAGACTGAGAAACTTCTTAGAGGCCCCACTCCATGTCATCTGAAACATGTTAAATTTTAGCAGTCACACTATGGCTCATTTTTACTGTATTTTACTGTAAAATTTTAAAGATATTTGTAATTTTTTTTGAAATTTGGTGATAAGCCAAACACTTTATGATTAGCTCTAATTTCTCTAGTCTCAGCTCATAATGCACATCCAGGAATTCTTGCAAAGTAAAATAATCTAAATTACAAATTGTTTTCAATGGTCATAAAATTTTAATGGACATGATGGACATGAACCTTAACAATGAACAAAGCTGGAGCAATATTAACTTTTGTAGACATTTAAACATTTATTACTTTACAATTTTCAGGGTTTTTTTCTTTTTATATTTTAGAATCAATGGTTTGTGGTTTTTTTGTTTTTTTTTTGTTTTTGTTTTTGTTTTTTTTTGCTTCTTCAGTTCTTAAATGTTGTCAATGGCCTTTGAAGAGCAAGAAGGCCTAGGCACCAGGCCTATTGGCACACCAGGGGTTAATCAACCCCAAGTGCATACAGTAGATGGTCAAGTAGTGTTTGTGGATTTGATGGGTAATTTGAGAATATGCACATGCCACGGGTATGTAGCACAGTTTGTGATGCAGCTTTATTTTACTAGTGGCACCACTAAGCCATTTTATACATAGCAGTGGCTGGCTACATCAGTCATAATGTTGGAAGTTGAGAAAGAGGCATTTTCAGAACTGAAGGGTTAAGTTGGCTGTCAGAACAGGCCAACAGCTGAGATCACCCCATAGTTATCAGCACAGAATCTCAAGCAGACAAGTGGAAGTCAGACAACCTTAAGACTTCAGAGAGATGTTGGGCTTCACAGACATTGGCAATACCACGGTCAGGCCTTACTGCTGATATTCATGAAGGGAGGGAGACTGGCAGATGAGTTCACGAAAATAGATTGCTCTGATGCCATCTTTTCTAGGGAAGCCTGACTTCACAAACACTGTTCTCCAGACTATGTGTGAATGACTGCAATGAGCAGATGCTCCTGGGCTCAAGGGGCAGTCATTCCTCAGATGTATTATGGCAGAAAGAAAACAACTTTAAATATGGTAGTTGAGAAAGGCATTCAAAAGAGCAGTTGGATGGGACCCCAAGTTGAGATGGCTCATGTGTGCTTAGTCATCACCCCAGTGGCAATTACACCTGACACACCTGGACCTCTAGGTCTCAGTCGAGGTACTATCTGCCATGGTTTCATGGCTGCACTGTAATAGCTAAGCAGGATGGGAAGAGAGTTGAGAGTTTTAAAGTCTCAGTATGGATAGATATGATTCCTAAAAACCTCTGAGATTTCCACATCAGATTATTCTTTCAGGACTTCTCCAGGGTGAGAATCCTAAATGCTAGACCTTGGTAGACAGTTATTTACAATTGAAATTTCCATTTGCCTTAATGATTCCCAAGCATACTTGAACTATAATTGAATATCTAACTCTGAATTATGCTTATATTTTCATCAATTATTCAACTTTTTCCTTAAAATATGTTGGGTATAGAATCTTTGGCATAACAATTAACAGCTGCACAAAACACATCTCTTTTAGCCATATTGCCTCCAGGAATTTGATGATCATATTCATGTTTGGATGCTCTCTCTTACAAAAGGTTTTTGTAAGATAGACAAATGACAAGTATCATGTTATAGCTACTTTATTTCAGGGAAAATGACCATGCACTGCAGCAAAACTAACTAACCCAAAGGCACAAAAGTCTTAGAGAGGAAGGTTGGGAGCTAACACATAATGAGGATCTATTATGTGCTGAGAAGTTTGTATGTATACATATCTTTTAGTAAGCATTGCTTCACAATTCTGTTTATCAGATCCATAACTCTGACCATTTTCAAACAAAGTCTGGTACCATGAAAAACGCAAAGAGGGCTCTACATGACTTTGGAGCATTTATTCACTTGCTTAATAACCTTCAGTGACTCCCTATCTCCCACTAGGTCAATTTTATAATTCTGCTTGCTTTTCAAGATCTTCACTGGTCTCCCTACTAGCCTACCTTATTTTTTCTTTCTTCCCACATATTCCCTCTGAGCAACATAGGTCAGTATTTTTACTAACCTACAAACATACTTTGTTCATTGCCTGTTCCAAGCATCTTTCTTTCCTCTTCTGCCACCTATGTAAATGTTACCGATTCTTCAAGGATCCCTTCACAGCTCATTATTTAGCAGAGTTCAGGGACCAGAAATGCTACAGAGACTTTGTTAAACACGATCTTAACTATAATATGGTAATTCGCAAAGCACAGACTTAAAACAATGATGTGATAATGTAGTTAGTGCACATTTATTTATGGTGAAGGGAGCTCTGAGGTTTCATCTCCTTGGAATAAAGCAAAGTGCTAGCTGATTCCAGCAACTTCAAACTCTAAGTCCCTTGGAATATAAGAGGTGGCATTTTTCATGGGACCTGAGTTCAGTAATATAGTTTTTAATCCTCCATTGAACTACTTGAACATAAGCTTGACAAATTTCATTTTTAAAGTTATCAGGCTCTAAAGTACATTCCACAGTATTTGAATTTGCAGGGCTACCACTTCCATAATAAATACGAGACTTAGGATAAATAGGATGCCCACCTTCCTTTTCTTTTCATGAAGGGAGACTGCTCTATAATCCAGAATGGAACTCATGGAGACTAAGTATAACAGTTCATATTTTCTTTATAGGCAATACAAGAAGCTTAACTATCAAAGTCATACAACCTTTTAGTTTTGAATGACATTGTTCAGCAGAGGTTTTCACACTATCGTTTTATGAACATAGGCAGTTGTTAGAATTCTTTAAGGAAAATTTTTTATATTTAAGAATGTTTAAACACAATTTTTAAAAGTATCACTTTAAAGAGATTTATGATAATGGAAACTAAATGATACGCCCATTCCAAGAGTAAAGAGAACAATACAGTGCATTAAACATGGTCAGGTCAGAATCTGCTGCTTTTGATATAAGGTTGTTGATCTGGTAAAATTTTCCTTCTAAATACTCTAAAGTTACTATTCAGTCAATAAAATTTAAGAAGTATGCACTAAGTATTATTATATGTGAGCCCTGTGCTATGTACTAAGTGGCCAAAATCAGACATAGTTTCTGTCTTCATGGGAGCTTTCTGTTTGTGGAACAGACAGACATGATTGAAATGATCACTCTAATGACTGTATAATTACAAACTGAGCTAAGTTTTCTGAAAAAAAAATGAAGTGTCCTAGGAAACTTAGTTCTGAGATTCCAGGTTCTCTTCCAGATATATAATAGCCAAAATAGACATATTTCTGCCCTATAAGAACTAGACTACAGTTAGGGGGATAGGCATTATGTAAGTAAGTAAGTAAACAAATAAACAAATAAATTCAAATAATACTTGGTCTTATGGAGAAAACAAGGTGTACAGTGATGAAGAACAATAAGGAATGGGGCTGATTAGATAAAGAAATAAGAGGTACTTTTCTTAGGAGAGATACGTATGCTGAAGACTAAGGAATGAGAAGGATCCTGCCATTTCAAGGAGTATTGGGGAAGACAAAATCATGTATAAAAGTCCTAAAACATAAAAATAGATTTGTTTGTGAAAATATCAGAGAGTATGCCACAGTGGTTGGAATAGAGGAGGGAAGAGAAGAGAGACATAAAATAAGGTGATAAAAAAACAGGTAGCAGTCCAATCATTAGAACCATATTGGAAATATCAAGGGGGGTTTGGATTAGATTCTAAATGCAATGAGAGAGCATGAAAGAGGACAAAATGATTTAAAGTTCAAATTGTTCCCCTTGGTAACTAAATAGACTATGACAGAAGGAATTGCAGTCAGACACTATTGCTGTCCTCCAAGGAAGAAGGGGTTATATTGTACCAGAGTCTTGGCAGAGAAGATGAATAAAAATACAGATTTCAAGATATTTTGAAGGAAAACTCAAGGAATCTGTTGATGCATTAGCTGGGGGAAGGCAGGAAGATTAGGAAAAGTAAATTAAGGATGACTCCCAGGTTTCTGACTTGAGCAACTGAATGGATACATCAATAGATGTGATGACATCTCCTAAGTTGGAGAAGTGCGAAAGCAGAACAAATGTGAACTTAGGTGGGGTGGGGTAAGGTGCAAAGGAATTTGGTTGCAGCCACATAGATTTTGATATGCCTGTAAGACATCCTAGTTGAAAGGTCAGGTGGGCAGTTAAATATGTATATGAGGAGACATTTGAAATGGACATAATTGAGGGATCTTCAGTCTGTAGATGATTTATAAAGTAATGGTTATAAACAGTACCACCAAAAGAGAGAATATAAAGAGAGAGGAGAAGGGGATCCAAGACCAAGTTCCAGAGGAAAATGTTCTAGGGAAAACTAACAAAAGAGATTGGGAAGGAGTGGTCAGTGAAATCTTGGACACTAAGACATGAAAACTAAAAGATAAGAGTGTTTGAAGAAATGTGTAATGTTATTGAGAAGTCAGGTACTCTTTTGGCTTTTACTCATTTATTAATTAATATCTGTGATTTTATTTTTAAAAAAGATAAATGTATCAAAATAACATCATGTAAAAATAATAATCCATAACAGAAAGAGTTGGTAAAGTAGTTCTATACACATTATCTCACTTGATCCCAACAATTAAATATATTTTATTACTGACTGTATTATACACTCAAAAACACTGGAGCTTATAAAAACAAGTAATATTTAATAATAAAGTCAACATTTATTAAACAAGTATGGTGAATTTCTCCTTTGAGAGGCATGTTCTAGCCTCTGTGGATATAGTTATAAACAAAAAAATCGTATCCTTGAATTCAAAATGCTTACTTTCCAATGAATATTGTACTATACTGATTACAATGTAGCACACAGGGCTTAGAAAATTATTAAGAGGTACAGAGTTTTAGTAATTCAAAAATATACATTCTCTCCAATGTTTATTGCAGCATTATATACAACAGCCAAGACATGGAAGCAACCTAAGTGTCCATCAATAGACAAATGGATAAGGAAGATGTGAGATACATGCGCGTGCACACGCGCTCACACGCGCACACACACACACACACACACACAGTGGGATATTATACAGCCTTAAAAAGATGAGATCACACCATTTGAGACAACATGGATGGACCTAGAGGGTATTATGTTAAGTGAAGTAAGTCAGACTTAAGAAAGACAAATGCCATATGATTCCACTCATAAGTGGAATCTAAAAACAAACAAACAAAAACAAATAAATAAACAAAAACAGAATCAGACCTATAAATACAGAGAACAAACTGAAGGTTGCCAGAGGGGATTGGGATTGGGATGGGGATGGGCAAAATGGGTGAAGGGGAGAGGGAGATACAGGCATCCAGTTACAAAATGAATAAGTCAAGGGAATAAAAGGCACAGCATAAGGAATACAGTCAATGATACTGTAATAGCAATGTAACAGGACAGATGGTAGCTATACTTGTGAACATAGCATAATGTATAAACTTGTCAAATTACTAAATTGTACATGTGAAACCAATGTAACATTGAGTGTCAACTATATTCAGATTTCGAAAGTGCAGAATTTTGACCCGAGAGGTTCACTTTTTAAAAAATCTTAATTACTCATTAAAAAAAATTTTTTTAATGTTTTATTTTTGAGAGAGACAGAGAGAGAGAGAGCACAAGTGAGCAGTGGGGGAGGGGGAGAGAGAGAGGAGACACAGAATCCGAAGCAGGCTCTAGGCTCTGAGCTGTCAGTACTGAGCCAGACATGAGGCTCAACTTCATGGACTGTGAGATCATGACCTTGGTGAAGTCTGACACTTAACCGACTGAGCCACCCAGACACTCCTTAATTACTCATTTTTTTAAGAGTTCATTAGTATTGGGGAGCCTGCGTGGCTCAGTTGGTTAAGCCTATGATTCTTGATTTCCACTCAGGTCTTATCTCCCAGTTCCTGAGATAGAGCTCCACATGGGGCTCTGAGCTGACAGCTGAAGCCTGCTTGGGATTTTCTCCTGCTCACTGCCCCTCCCACACTCATCCTGTCTCTCTCTGTCTCAAAATGAATAAACATTTAAACAAACAAAATAAAACAAGAGTTCATTAGTATTAAGCATACACATATTGTTGTGCAAGAGGATCACTTTTTAAAATTCCTGCCAATGTTATAAATCTAAAAATAGTACTTTTTTGAATTTGAGGTAATACTATCTTTAGTAAACTAAATATACATGTTTACTCTTTGTCTATATTGACATATTGAGGGGTCTGTATCTTAAAACTTTTCAAAACCTTACCTACGCTCTGAGATTTCTTAATAATATTAATGCTTGCCAAGAATTTAAAAAGCATTAAAATCTGTACTGTTTGTGTCTAACCAAGTCTTTATCCATTTGGGCATTGTCCTGATATTCTACCAATGTAGTCACTGGAGCATATAGGCTTCCTGATATCCCATAAATATTGTCTACTTTGTTTTCATGGATTAAGTGAGTCTTAGAACCACCTTGACAAAATAGAATGTCACTAAGTTTGTGCTTTTTCAAACAATACAGAAAAAAGAAATTTCAATGTATTTAATAGCATACACTTTATCTTCTTTTTCTTATCCTCTTTTCCTCTAGGAATTTATTCCTGTCTAAAATAATCTATGAATGCTACAAAAAATGTGGCATCTTATCTGTGAAAGAGTCAGATAACATTAGTCCTTGGTAGATTTATCAATATGTCTGGCACTTAGGAGATTTATGTGTGGGTCATTCTGACAGGACATATGTAACATTGATTTTTTGGCTGGATTCGTGCTAACTGGACTTGACTGTATAATTTTGTGTTAGAGCCACTGACCCTCTGAAAAACTGCTTTGCATTTGTACTTTTGTTTTGGATAAAACCCGGTTTAGATTTCTTTGGCCTTCAAAATGACCACGATGGTCTCTATGGCTTTTTCTTTTTTTTTCTTTTTCCCTTCTGGAATTTACACTGGCCAAAGAACACTTTTCTTTTTAAAAACTGACTTTCACTGTTGCCATGGCTGAATCATTCTTAGAGCAACTTCAGTTTTACAGAGAGATTTTTGTTTAATGTCTTCTCTGGCATTTTATAAGGTTAAAGAGGCACTTAGCAATAACCTTCGTGTGCAGTACATATAGTCTGCAGTCATTGAAACATGAGTGCAGATGAATAGCTATGTTATTCCCACTAAAGAAAAGAGGAAAAAAAAGACTTAAATTCTATTGAAGCAAGTGACCAATGGTTCTCCATGTGGTAGTACCTCCTTGTAGGGTGTGTTTTGGGAAAGCATGGGTTATTTGGGGTTGTCACAATGAGGGTAGGCTCTAGTTTTTCAACAGAGATAGCCAAAGATATGTTCTACAGCATGCAAAGCAGTCCACTAACAAAGAATCGTCCCACAGCCCACATGACTTTCAAACATCCCACTGGTCACTTACACAGATGAAAAATCTGTTTATTATCTGAGCCTAGAAGCTAACTACATTTTATAGTAAGCACAATGTGTTTCTGTATGGTTTTCCCTGAGGTACTTTTTCCAGGAACGCCAGTACTAAGCAAATAGTGGGAAGATTTTATTTTGTTTTTTCTGGACTTTAACCAAAAGTTGCCTATAATTTTATAAAATCATGTCCTGATAGCACTGTCACTTGAGAGATTCAAGTCACCAGTACAACCAATTCAACATACCTGTATCATCTGCACTTACAACAGTCATATGTTAGGAATTCTAGGTATATACATGAAAACATCTCACCACTTCATTTTATTTTCTTCTGTAGTCATGACTGAGTTTTTTCATATTAAACGTATAATATTTCATTTTATTCTTTCTCCTATTATGAAACCAGATCATTGTACTGATTAAAAAAAAAAAAATATTAGGGGTACGTGGGTGGCTCAGTCAGTTAAGCAACCAATTTTAGATCAGGTCATGATCTCACAGGTCGTGAGTTGGAGTCCCACGTTGGGTTCTCCGTTGTCACCATGGGGCCCACTTCAGATCCTCTGTCTCCCTCTCTCTCTACCCCTCCCCCACTCTCTCTCTCTCTCAAAAATAAAATAAAACATTAAAAAATATATTATAACATAGGATATACTATCTAAAGTGTCATTTTAGGATAAAAAGGGAACATTATAAAACATTTCTTATAAAAAGAGTTATTGGCTGAACACTAGAAAGAACAATTAATTTCTGACTTCTGAAACTTAAGAGAGAAGGGGAACTATCTCATCTCTTCTCTGGGGGGTTTTAGATGATGTTAATCTGGACAAATCACAGAGGCTTTCCTGGCAAGCATTTTGGAAGCACTGACCAGTTATGTCAGACAGATATAGACAAGGAATTCACCCTTTAGCATCACTGTTTATGTGGTATAATAGTCTATTTCATGATAGCCCTTAGCATGAGAGCCCTAACCTCAATCTCTAGAATCAGATCATAGCCTGATACAGTAAGTAAACATATCAGAAGCAAAACACTGGCCCTATTTATTCAGACCTGCCTTGGTCCTTGATTTGTACTTATCCCCTATATAGCCTGAGGGTCCTACTGCCTCAGAGAAGCCAACAATAAAGTCTTTCCCCATAGATGTACATCAAAGCTTTTTTCCCCCAAGAAATTTTATCACTGATTTGTGAACTTTGCAGTCTGGCCGACACTCCCTCTGTGGTCCAACCTAGTATTAGAGCCCGAGGAAAATTCAGGTAGGCTGTGTGTCCTTAGCTCCTCTCTGCCCATGCCCTACCCCCTCCTTCCAGAGGCTTCCAGGACCATATGCAAATATGTCCTCTAATGGTTGATGATCATCTTTTATTATTTTTTGACATAGGCTCAGCTATTTACTGTAATCATTGAGCTTTTAATGATCTGAAATGGACATAATAAAAAGTAACTAACTTTACAAGGTTGTGATAGAATCCTAGGCACAGGCAAGAAGAATTTTTTAAAAAGTTACCCAAATACACCTAGGTACTCAGGTGTGATGGTTTTTTGTGAAGAATCTATACCCACCATTCCCAGGTTCAAATGCCAGCTATGCCATTTACCAGCTCTGTGACCTTGGTCTAGTTATTTAACCTCTCTGGTTTAGATCTTCTGTACAATGGTGATAATAATAGTACATACCTACCACACAGGATTGTGATGAGGATTAAAGGAGTTAATGTATGCAAAGTTCTTAGGACAGCGCTTTGCACATAGTAAGCACTCAGTAAACACTAGTTATTAGCCCTAGGATTGTGTTTCTGTTTCCAGAGAAAATAAATGCAGACATTTATTTTCCCAGGTGTTCAAGTTAGAAAGAGAGCCAAACGCTAATATGTTTGTTCATCCTCAAGTTTCTCTTGTGCTTTAAAAAAAGGTAGGAGTCCTTTCTTTTTCCAAATCACAAGTATGTGATAATTAAAATACATTCCCATGACCTCATGTACTTAAAAATGTGCATTATATCTTTCTTGTAATATGTGAACCAAGAGGTGCTTTGGGCAAAGGTGGTTCCACTTAGGGGCTTAACCAGCAGGTTTAATTCTGATCCTAATGTTCCCTAGCTTCATCTATGAATCTAGTGACACAACATAGAATTCTTGCAACCATACAGCTTTTTCATTATTCTTTTTTGAATATTTGGTTTTTCCCTGTTGGAAAATAAAATTTCAAACCGCTATTCACATTGTTACTCCAATATGTCTAATGTGTCTTCATTACTGTTCACAGCACCAGTGATTACCACCGCGCCCAAACATCAATTAATGCCTGATGATGATTATGATGTTGATGTAGTCAGAACAGAGGAGCCCTTGATTATTCTCCATCTCTGTGTCAGATCTTCAGTGTATATCTAAATATAACCCCAGATCATCCATTTGGACTGAATTGCTTTATAATCAGTAAAACTGAATTTTCCCCCTGAATTTACTGAAACTTTTTGTCTCACATAGGAGTCATAGCCTAAAGGTTATGAAGATTCTAGCCTTCTCTGCTTGTGTAAATTAATAATACCAGGATCAACATTTCCTTCTATTTATTTATATTTAAAGCACCTGACATGAGAATTTAGGGGATTCACCCAGATTTAATCCTTTATTTCAATAGTTTACATTTCTTTACTTTTACTATTTTTTTTCTTTTTCTATAGCAATCACTTTGTGGTTTTTATTATGTTATGGCTGGATTTTATGATATTAATGGCCAGATTCCAGCTGATTGGTTAGAAGGGGGAAAGGTAATGATGACAGGTAAAGATGAGATCTGCAGGGCTTGAAATCCTGTTCTCAGCAATTTTTTTTCTCTTTTCTCCTGGGATCCATTGTAAGACAGCACCATTTCATAAAGTGTCAGGTAATTGTTAACACTAGAAATATGTACTTAAATTTTCAAAGAACTAGAATAAATATTCAATCCATACAGACATAATTAGAATGATACATTTTATGTCTACCCAATTCCCTTGGATACATTTGCTCTATTTCCCAATAGAAAAGAAAACACATCCTATGAAATCTGTCAGGGAGTTGCCAAAGGACATTCTGCTGCTTCCATTAAAAGCACTGAACTTAAGAGAAGCGTATAGCTGTCCGTAACTCAAAGGATTCCTTGTTCAAAGACTAATGGCACCGCGGCTGCACATCATTGTGATTTTCTTTCATAACAGAGGATTCAAAGGTATTAAAGAGGCCTCAGTAAATTAGCATGCTTTTATGATCAATTTTAATTAATCATTTGAGTAAGACAATGTGTCACTACATACATCATATGGAGGAATTTATCACAGTGTCACTTGCTTATAATAAAAAATAACCCTTATTATCATAAAAGCTCCTTAAAATGGAGGAGGAAAAGACATTAAAAGTGGCAGGATAGAGAAAAGAAAGGAAAAGAGATGGATGGAAAGAAAATAGATAATAAAGACAGAGAAGCATTGTAATATTTAAATGCTAACAGTGAGTCTATCTTTGTTAACTTATCGTGTTTGGCAGTACAAATGAACAACAGAGTAGGGAAAGGCACGATATGTTAAATTATTATGGGTATGTCAGATAAGCATTTTGTCTGATGTTTCCATCTCTGCTGGAAGGCTGGCTTAAAACTGTGTGACCTATTCTCCAGGGAGTCAAAGATAAACACCAGCAATTGTGTAATTCCTCCCACTCTGATAAAGATAAATATGTTCATATTTTTCCCAGCTAATCCTCCTTGTTGGATGATAACATAAGGCTGCATCCATGTGACATACAGAGATTCAAGATATCTGCACAAGCATCCAGCTATCTGTAATACTGTCTGCCCACTAGGTCATCTTGTTATCAGGGGCCCTTTCAGATTAAACAAGTTTGTGGTAAATTAATGCAAAAATAAATCTATAAACCTGAATCTAAGGCAGTGGTACCAGTCTTGTGTTGCACAAAATTATTGTAGGAAAAGTTTTTTTAAAATGATGTTCAGGCACTATTAAAGACAAATTAAATACGTTTCTTTGGGTTTGGGGTCTGGGAATCTGTAAAAGCTTCCCAAATGATTCTAAAAGTGCAACTTGATTTGAGAATAGTATTAAAGCTTTTGAGAATAGTAAGTATACTCAAATCTTGTCAGATTTCAACCAAATAAATATCAGCCTTCCTAATTTGAAAATATGACAGGGTTATTTTCATTGGCTCAGACTGCAACAAAAATATATGTGTTAAAAAGTGACACGTTAAAACCCAAAGCAAAAGTAAAGGGATTGTGGAAGAAACAACTATGAAGATAGGAAGTTGAACTCAATTCAACAAATGATTATATGAGCAACTCATAAGTGTAGCAGGTCTTATTTTGGTTAAATAATAAATGGAGGTAAATGAGGTAAATAAATGAAGTCACCAAATAGGATTACTTAACCAAGGATAGTGATTGACATTTACATATACTTTCTGAACATAGGATGAAATGAGAAAAGTGTATATCATAGGGAAGTGTTAAGGTAGGCAAGTGTTAAGGAAAACATTTTGGAAGTAAGACCCTCAGCTCTTAAATAAAAAAATACTGAGAACTGTGACTCTCTTGAACTGGAATGTTTAAAAATCAAGTAGACTTGCATCTGTCTAATGGAGTCACATTGTGTTATACTTTTACCATCCTATGTTTTTTATGTGGCTTCTCTATTCCTGCCTTTCTCCAAGTTCCCCGATAATCTATTGTTGACTCTTCATAATTGAGAGGAAATTCTACTTTTTAAGTCTGACTCAGGATTCTGTGTTATGCCCTTATCTCTGTACTTCATGTCATTAGCTTCAGTACATTTTAGCCCTGAACTACAGCTAGCAGGGTTTTTGTTTTTTGTTATTTGGATTTACCTAAGAGAATGTATTTCTACATATTGTTTTTTATATAATATTTTTACATAATATTTTATGTAAAAAACATTTTATAAAATGTATAAATGTATAAAAATACATAATATTTTTAAAATCGCTTGAAGAACCCAACCTATAGTTTCATCTTCAAATTAAAGTAGTTTTCATAAAGTATGATGGGAAAACCTTAATTGCAAATGAGGTATTTTTGTCTCCCATTTTTATTGAGTTCTTAAGAACCTTATAGATGAATTAGTCCTTAGGAAGTCCCCATAGAAAGGAGAGTATAGACGTCTCATTTTATCTTATTATGTGCTTTGTTCTCATAAATCACTCATTAAAAAGAAAATAAAGCTAAGCTACTAATATGTTCCAGAAACTGTGCTAGGTGCTGAAAATATCACCATGAAAAAAATATTCTAGGGAGAAGAGACAGACTATTAAAACATAAATAAATATTTTCAGTTGGAAATAAGTCCAGTGATTAAAAATAAGCAAGGTGCAGGGATAGAGAGTCAGGGTTGCAATTTTAACTGCAATGAACAGGGAAGGCCTCAATGAAACTGTGACTTTAGGGCATAGTTTTGAAGAAAGTGAAGAGGCAAATCAAGCACTCTTCTACCAGATATTTTCAAGAACTAGGTAGAGAAAAGAGCAAGTATGCAGACCTGAGGCAGAGAAACACTCCATGTATTTGAGAAAGAGTGAGGAAATGAGAAGGCTAGAGAAATGCTAGGAAGAAGGCATGTATGGAGGAGGGGGTAGAACAATTCTTTTCTCAAACATACTTATGATGAAATCAGTTATCCCTCCTTCTATGCTCTGCACTTTGAGTCCTGTCCCTAAAAGTAGGCATTTGAGGAAGACTTGGAGCTCCTAATTTTGACAGAGTCTGAATAGAAGGAGAATTCATGCATTAATAAGGGCCCTGGCAAGAAACAAGGTACACTCAGGTAGGATTGCTAAGAGGATTTAAGTAAGGGAATATTTATAGAGGAGTGGCCAGCAGCTAGCAACAGCAGGAAACCATCACCTGAATGGTAAAGGGAGAAAATTAGGTTAAAGAATTTAGTAGGAGCTATAGTCATGCAAGAGGAGTCGCTCACCATGAGCTGTAGACATGGATTGAGCAGCCTCTGACAGATTGGAGACCCAAAGAGGGAGCAGTGCAAGTAATGCCTAATTTCTCTCTCTTTCTATCCTCCTATCTTTTGTCAATGGCTCGCATTGGCCCAATTCACTTGGAACCAGAAGGCAAGGAACCCTGGTAACTTACTCTATAGGGTTCAATATCCTCAGGCACAGAGAAGAGTAGAAAGTGGATTAGGGAGAGAAGCAAATACAGAAAAACCAGCACACTATATAAGACTGCATTTCATTCACATTTTATTGAGTGTTTAGTCCAAAAGCAATTACAGCAGTATTGGTTAATAAGAATCAAAAATGTTAATATACTTTGACTTACAAGTAGTCGATAATTTACTGCTATTCATTAAAAACTGAAATGCCTATGAAGCTTCAAAGCAATTTAGATATTTTTAATCTACTACTCCAAAAAGGGGTTTTTGTTCAGGTAAGGATCATGTAATTTTTTTAAGTCGTATATGTATCTATGTCTATCATATTGTCTTGAAGGTTTGAAGAAACTGCTATTCTGTTCAAGTGAGTCATCTTCAAAATTACTTGTTGATCTTTATTCTGGACATCAAGCACTTTTTGGAGGGCCAGATGCATACAATTGAGCCTCCCTCTTGTTACATAGCAAGAAGCCATGTATCTGGCTACCCTGTGCCACACAGAGATCTCTGCATATTTCCGACTAGCCTTCAAGGATGCTGTGTTGCCTGAGATTGTGCTTGAAGCTGTCATATTCCACTCTCAAAACACTTATACGGAGGCTACTGAAAAATAGAGATGATGTCAAGTGATGTATATTCACAATATTCACTAGAAAGGATTCTGGTTGACAAGAATTTGAACTGAATTGTGTTATTGTATCTTATACTGCGATTTTAACCAGACAGCATAGAACCTGTCTTGGCAAGAAAGTATCTATTCTCCTAATTCTAATAATATCCTTCTAATATTCTTCCAATATTGTTACAAGCCTCTAGGTAGATGCTAATTCAGATGATTTGCTGGACTGTTTTCCATCATGAGAGGTTCCATTTATGCATTCTTTAATGATTATGCAGGATATAAAAAAAAAAAAGACAGTGAATTGTTTCCTCAATAATTTTCCAGAGTTAAGGAACATCTGAGATGAGAACACTAACCTCCTCCCCAGTAACAGGACCAATATTATTGGCAAACCCTAGGAGTTAGGAATCATCAATACATTCATGGCTCCATTGCTTTAAGTAATGGGCCTCCTCACTCTGGGGTGCATACACTCAAAGGCAGAAGAAAAAAATATCTAAAGAAGAAAATCAGAATTGAATGGCAACTTAGTCATTATCAATCTGCTTCAAGTATCAAAGATATCATCATTAAAGAATCCACAGAACATCTGGATCAGAAAGGACCTGCTGATAGAAAAAACCTAATGCTTTTGCCTCTCCTAAAACTAAAATTTTAGAGCTCATTTTACTAGGAAGGACACTGAGGCTAGTAGAAACCAAGCATCTGGGGTGTGCGTGTGTGTGTGTGTGTGTGTGTGTGTGTGCGCGCGCGCGCATACTTATATATCACAAAGTTAATACATAATCAAGCTAAATTAGGTTGGCCTCCCTAAAGGCAGAGCCTGAGACAGAGATTTGATGCTTGGAATTTACTGAGGGAGCGCTCTCAGGAGATACTTGTAGCTGCCTGAAGGAAGTGCAAAGAGCCCAGCAAGGATGTGTCACAGGTAAGTCTAACCTTGGCCTGATCCATGAGGGTAACTGAAGCATTAAGCACACTGATCTCAACCTTGGGCAAAGCTGCTAAAGTTTGGTACACATTGGTCACTGCATGTGAGCCACCTGGAGGTGGAAAACAGACATAACTTCTTGGATGAGGCAGCTCTCTGGGGCCTGCTGTGAGCCATTTGCAGCCAACTCTGAAACTGAGGGGTGGAGTACCAGTCTAGTAAGATGGTTCCAGCATCTTCCATGGAATCAAAATTTGAATTCAGATCCCCAAACAACTACATACCTTCTTTTCAGTATGTGATGTTGACTAGAGCCTACCTATCGCCCCCCATTCAGTGTACCATAACTCATTCTCTAATGTTTTCTTCTCTCTCATTCTAAAAGTAAATAAGGTAAGACAATAAACTCCCAAAATTATTTCATCCTGCCCCTTTGTTTCTTCAGTTATTCAGATTTGTGAGAAGTGGTGTCAATGTCTGTGACAACATGAGGGCATTGCTTTGGCATGCTATACTATTTCATGCCCTTGAATTAGTATGGATTTTTGTATTGTGTCAATAGTGATAAATCTAAAATTCACTTTCTAAGCCTAGGTACCCAATCTACTACTTCTTCCTTAGCAGAAGGCACTGAACAAAGTATTTGCACCAAATGAATCCACTTAAAAGGAACAGACTGAAAATGTAAGGGTAATGGAAATAAAAAGCTAGACCACAGGGGGAAGATTCAAGTGATCACACACCTTAAATAATAGAAGTCTGTGAATTCATGCTGGCAGACCTAAGTAGGTCACCTAATCGGTTGTTTACTGTGCTGTTGGATATGAAGCATGATAAAGTAAGCAGGAAAGAAACTGTATGAGCTTCATCTCCATAACAACAGAGAAGAGAACAAGAGACCCTGGCCAACCACCTCCACAAAAGCAGTTTTAACCTCAGAGCAATGAGGAGTGACATAGCAAACTGCTGCTAATGTCTGAATAACACAGGGCATTGAGCCAGGTAAAAACTTTCCCTTTTCAGAGGACTGAAGACTTTGATCCATGGACAGATTTGCTGAACTAGCTGAAACCTTGAAAGACTGAGCTAACTACTGCAGGAATAATGTAAGATAGTAGTAGAATGAGAGTTTATTAAAAGTAATTTAATTGTAGTATATACTATAATAATGTAAGACAACAACACATACTAGTAAATATTAAGAGATTGGTGCACTGTCAAAACTTATCTGTATTATGAAGAATACATCTTGTCTTAGACATGGTACTGTAAATGATAACTTGTTATTATGGCCTAAATAACATTTTGAAATAAGCGTTTTTTCCTTTTCTTTATCTTACTGAAATAAAAATTACACTAAATTTAACCTTTAACTTCACTTTTTCAAGGCATGACTGAACAAGTATTCAACATTCTCTTCAATAACCTTTTCAAAGCAATCTAGACAATTTTCTTATATTTATTATCATTTTTTAATGCATTGAGGAACTTGTTTGGGAGATTTGTTCACAGAGATTTTTGCCAGTGGATTAGAATTTTCATCTCTCAGCATAACCAATGGATCCGCTTTTTAGAAACTATAACCCTGGGACATTTGAACCTGATCTTTGATTTTACATTTCTGGACATTCTCCAGATGACCAAGTAATTCTCTAAGAAATTTTAAATCTGGATTTTTTTTTTTGCCAATATAGAATATATTTGAAAGACTTGTTAATAGCAAATCCAATGTATCAGTAATTATATCTCAGCACCTAATAAATTCTTCCCAACAGAATTCAAACTTCTGAGAGTTCTTTTCTCCCTACTTCCCTCAGACCCCAGTTCTTTATCTCTTGAGTGTCTATAGGCATGGAAGTTCCACTGTGTTGAGCAGCAGGACTGGATATCTTAGACTGCAGCCACATTCTACAGACCATCAATAGAAATGTATGTAAAGGAGTAGAAAACAGCATTCAAAAAAATCTTTGCTGGTTTGAGTGGACAT
Organism: Panthera onca; assembly: GCF_046562875.1. Lineage (NCBI taxonomy): Eukaryota > Metazoa > Chordata > Mammalia > Carnivora > Felidae > Panthera > Panthera onca. The sequence continues at coordinate 131,850,800 of NC_138340.1, read as the reverse complement.
AGCCAAGATTTGGATGCCTCTCTTTGCAAGTCAAAATTTATGCCAGAAAGCTCTAATGAAAATTACTCTGCTTAACAAATCTACATGTAAAATCCTTCTAAACTCTGAATGAATTCATTCGCAACATGTGGAACATTTTTCATTTCTCTTTCTTCTTTGCAACATACATAATTAATTTAAGAAATTATGATTTAGGTCAGCCTATTATAAAGAGACAATTTAATGTAAGCAGTCTTTAAAACAGACCTGTTTCTAGTAACTTTTATTGCCCCTTCAAAAACATTAAAACAGTATCTGGAGTGGTTTAAAGCACAGCCTGTGATGTTGGGCTAGAAGCCTAGCACAGCCCCCAGCTACCACTAGCTGTGTATGATTTGGGTGAGTTACTGAACATCTTGAAGCATTGGTTCTCTTATCTCTAAAAAGAAGTCATAACAATAATAATTACCTCACTGGGCATTAGGGAAATCTGATGAATTAATGTGAGCAATAACCTTTCCCTAGTGCCCCACACAAGTAAGTGCTCAACAAACAACTGCTTATTGTCATGTTTGAAAGAAAGCTGCAGAATATTTTACTATATACTGCTCTGTTACCAAAATGTAACTGTGTAATTAATGTTGAATGGAAATGCTCCTATCAGTGAAGACTTCTGATATTTCTAGAATATAAAGCTGATTCTACTTCCTTTCATAAAATCCTTTTGTGATTTCCCATAATCTTGCTAATAATATGCAAACCCTTGTCATGCACGATACACAAATTCTCTCATCATCTTCTCCCTCCTTGCTCCACATTTCCTCAATTTTATCTACTACCACTTCTGGCCTCAATAAACCCAACAGTCCTACAAAACCACTCACAGCCCCTGAATATGCATGTCGTGCTGTTCAGGCCCCTGTACCTTTGCCTATGCTGTTTCTTCTATCTTAATCTTATTTGTTTTAATTATAAGACATTAAAAGAATGTCTTTTTTTTTAAAAATAAAAGCATGTGTTTATACGTCTGCCTCCATTAAGCTACGAGTTTACTGATTACAGGCATGGACTTTGTCCTGTTTACTATTTCTCCAGCAGAAAATATTCTGTTTGGTTCATGTACCTGCTCACTAAAATTTGTTTTAATGAGTGAATTACTGACCAAATGTATTCACTGACATTTTTACCAGTTTTCACCACCTCTGTTATTTCACCCTGATTCAAATTGTCTTTGCCTCCATTCTGGTTTCTCTGCATCCATCGGCTTTTCTAGAGTCTGTTCCAAACAAAGTAGCCTGTGATAACCAATAGCCTCCAATAGTTTCTATTTACTTCCAGAGAAAGTCCAAAGTCCTTACAATACTTTAAACAGCATGAAGAATCAGGGCACCATTGTCTCATGAACACTTTTTCCTCCTACTTTTATCCTCTACCACATCAGTATATCCATATAGTGCATTTCTTTAAACACAGTAAGTAAGCATGCACTTGCCTCAAGGCCTTTGCTCTATCTGGCAAGTCTTCACTCACCTATCTGTACAGTTCTTTACCTCACTTTGTGTGAGTCTTGCTCCAATATCAATTTATTTTAGAAACCCATCTGGTCACTACATATAAAATAATAACAACATATAAAATAATCCTACAACCAACAATCTTGCCCCAGCTTTCGCAATCCCATTATCTTCCTTCTGTACTTTTCTTCCTAGCACTCATCTCCATCTTATTTATATGCATATGTTTACTTCTGCATTTATTTATTGCTTGCCTTTCCCACTTGTATTTAACAATTGCAAAGTATGTATTTAATAAATTAATATTACATTTAGTGTTATGCCCATTGTAGAATAATATTCTCTTTTTCCTGGCTAATTAATAGTCTAGGTTTACCTTCAGCCACCCCTATTGCTTTTCTCTGCTTTCCTTAACAAGGAAAGAAGAAAACTTAGAATGTATGTTTTCCTTAATGGCCAAAAATGAGAAATATATTTAAGTTGAAGAGCCATATTTAGGAGGTTATTCTGTGCATAGCATGGAGGCAGGGGGCCTAAGGAAACTTTATAAAGTAGGCAATTGGACTTTGAACCTCAGTTCTTTATTCTTTTTTTTTTTTTTTTTTTTTTTTTTTTTTTAATTTTTTTTTTCAACGTTTTTTATTTTATTTTTGGGACAGAGAGAGACAGAGCATGAACGGGGGAGGGGCAGAGAGAGAGGGAGACACAGAATCGGAAACAGGCTCCAGGCTCCGAGCCATCAGCCCAGAGCCTGACGCGGGGCTCGAACTCACGGACCGCGAGATCGTGACCTGGCTGAAGTCGGACGCTTAACCGACTGCGCCACCCAGGCGCCCCAGTTCTTTATTCTTATATACATTACCTTCCCCACTCATATCATCTGCCTTTCTCATTTCAAGTAGTCAGTACTTTGTCTTCTTTCTCCCCAATTTGGAATTCTGAGTGACTCTCCATTCTGATCACTGACCCCTTTCTTCTATATTAGACACTCTCAAGGAAGGGCTTCTTGCTTTCTTCCTACTGTAGAGACTTTTCTCATAAAGCATTAGAAACTCACGCAAGCTAAATCCTGAGAGGATTTGAATTTTGCCAGAGATTAAAGTCTTAAAATAGAAAACTGAAATTCGACTGTGGATTATGAAACACCAGCAGGAATGAGCAGAGGCTAAATTTTTTTTTATATTAAGTCTTGTTAACCCTGAAATAACACTTCTAAGAGGTCACTCCCCAATGCTAGGTCCTAGGCAAAACAGAAAACTAACCAACCTTCTCAAGAGTTGAGACCTAGCTTTTGTTAAATATCTAGAACTGGAAGAATATACAGCATGTAGTGGACACTATGTAGACATGTATTATTTCTTTAAAGATTTTTGTGACTTAGTTGTAATCTAATAAACTTGAAAAGAGATAGGGGCACCTGAGTGGCTCAGTCAGTTGAGCGTCCAACTTCGGCTCAAGTCACGATCTCACGGTTCATGAGTTTGAGCCTCACGTCAGGCTCTGTGCTAACAGCTCAGAGCCTGAGCCTGCTTCAGATTCTGTGTCTTCCTCTCTCTCTGCTCCTCCCCAGCTCACACTCTGTCTCTTTCTCTCTCTCTCAAAAATAAACATTAAAAAAAATTAGAAAGGGGAATTTTACAAGGTTTCTACAATTATAGTTTTACTAAATTGCTTGCTTTACAGCTTCCTTTCTATCTTCCCAATGTTTTTCATGTCTTTTCCTGGTCCAGAATGCCTAGCAATTTCTAAGTACGTAGACCATAATAAATTAACACCTTCTCCATGCCCCAAAAGGACATTTTTATAGAACTTTCAGAAGTTCTTTCACATGGTTACCCAAGTTTCTCTTGGCCCTCAATAGAGAAGTTAAGTGATTCGCCCAAGGTCACAGAGCTGATGGGTGATAAAAGATGGATGAATCATATCCAATGACCATGAGGGAGGGTTCTTGGTGCTATATTATCCTCATATACAAGGATGATGTTACTGACCTACCATTGTCACACTCACATTTTAAGTTGCTATACTAATGACAATGATGGATTTGCTTTGATCCACCCATATATTCCTATCTTCATTCATGACCTACAGAGTATGTTGTTGTTTTTTTAAATATTCAATTAATTATGTAAGATCCAGCAATTACATAAGATGCAGGAGTGGCCAATTTTTAAATCTCTACAATAAGATTCTCTAACCAATTGATTGATTTTTAGAGAGAGAGTATGCAAGCAGGGAAGAGAGGCAGAGGGAGAGAGAAAATCTTAAGCAGACTCCATGCTCAGCACAGAGCCCAATCCAGGGCCCTATCCCATCATCCAAGGTGCATGACCTGAGCCGAATCAAGAGTCAGATGCTCAACTGACTGAGCCACCCAGGCACCCCTCTAGCCAGCTAATTTAAATAGAGACCTGTCATGGTGGACATCAATCAACAAGGCACCAAGTAATTAGCTCCAGGAATATTTATATAATGAGTCAGGCCTGGGCCTAAGTCTTGACAGGTGTTCAGTCTTATTTGTATTTTGGTAATGCTATTTGTTGTTGTCTAATGTTTTAATGTATTTTTATTACACAAAGGTTTCTTGGTGAAGGGCATGGATTTTTTAAAAGCAATTAGTAAATTATGAATCGTCTGATACACATTTTATGATGACTGAAGTGACCAAGTCAAAACTACATTTATGTATCATGTGTTTTTAAAACAAACATTTTATTTAATTATTTTTTATTTCTAATCCACTGAGAAATCTAAGAAAAAAGCATGAAGGGACATAGGAACAGAAGCAGAAAAGGGCAATCAATGTTAAAAGACTTGGACTGGATTACTGAACAAAAAGCATTTGGACTGAATCACTGAACAAACCAGAGGTACATCTTTTTCCTTTCCTAATCCTCCCTTTGCACTTGCCATTTGGTAATGTGGATCACTACTATCACATTAACCCCTGTGGGTTATAAGTGGTATCAGCAGGCTGAATTAAATTTCTATTAAATGCATTTGGAGATTTGTGTCATATGTCTTCAGTTGCAGTTAGATATATACCTGTGTAATTTGGGGAGGTAAGGATCAAAATGGTCCTGAATATGTTTTTACTTTAGGTAATGAATTATAGACAGGATATGTATTTGTTTAACCAGATCTTAAATTCTCAAAATGCAAGAATCACATAGAATATTTGGAGGAGGAATATTAATACCAATACTCAAAATAAATCGCTACATGTTTTTCTTTATTATTCTCTGTTCTCTTTACATTCAGAAATCAGGAGGAGATTAACAGTCTACAAGTACATTTTTTGATCATTGGTAAAAGATAACTTCAAATTAAGCCAAGCTGTTCTTTTCTTACTCCTATGGTACTTAGTTGACATGTCGCCTGACACATCATGTATTAGAACCTCTTTAGGAGATGACATTGTAGAGGAGACTAAGCATTGAACACTGTAAAACAGTGTTTTAAAAAGTGTGTTCTGTGGCGCCTGGGTGTCTCAGTCTGTTAAGCGTCCGACTTCGGCTTAGGTCATGATCTCATGTCTCATGGCTTCAAGCCCTGCATCCAACTGTGTGCTGACAGCTCAGGGCCTGGAGCCTGCTTCAGATTCTGTGTCTCCCTCTCTCTCTGCCCCCTCCCCAACTCATACTCTGTCTCTCTCGCTCTCAAAAATAAATAAACATTTAAAAAAAAGTGTGTTCTGAGGAGCAACAACAGAATTACTGGAGTGGTTATTAAAGTGCCAATTTCTGGGTCCCAGACTACGCCTCCTAAATCAGATTTTCCAAGGCCAGAACCCAAAAACCTGACTTTTCAGTAAGCTCCAGAGTAAATCACATGCTAGAGAATTAGTGACTTACTGGAGGCTAATTTCTAACTCTCATACAGCTCATTCCCTTGGTGAGAAGTAAAAAAAAAAAAAATGAGAATGGAAAAGTTGGTAAAGAAATAAAAAAGCAATTGATCATTGATCTCATATAGCAGAGATAACTTCCCCTACACAGTTTTAGTTTTGCTTTGTGTAGATCATGAGTCTACACGAATGTGTTTTAAAAACTGTATTTTTCCTGAATTTGTAATCTAAATTCCTAGCTGTGAAAATAATTAATTTTTAATTGGGATAATTCACCAAATTATATCTTGAGTTAGTGTAACATAAATCCTTAGACTGAGTTAGGATGAATTTAAACAGTGTGTACAATAAGAACAAAAAAATGGTATGAAGGGGAAAGAGAAGGAGGTAGAAAGAGATATAGATGAAAGCAGATGAGTAACTCTTCTTGGAAATCTACTTCACACCTACCTGGCAAGAGATTATAGAGTATCATTTTCCAAGAATGAAACAGTCCTCTTAAATATTTTTCCATATTAGACAAAGGGATTATGCAAAGGAAAACAGTACCTATGTGCCTCTGAGATGGGGGTGGCCAGAAAATATTTAATAGGATGAAACATTCCACTAACCCTAAGCAATGACTGTAATAAAACCTTGGCACTTATGAATTTCACATTCATGATTTTCACTATTGTAGAGTGACCTGGGCTCCTTGCATGCAGTAATCTGTAATTTTGATGAGGCACAATTTGAACTGCATGTGTTGAAAGGATAGGATGTCAGAGGGAGTCCTTCAGTCTGTCAGGGCACCTGGGCAGTAGCCTGGCAGTGGAGATGTGACCACTGTTACATATGTGCAATAAGGCTTATGCATCATCTCCCACCACCCAAAAGTTAGCTTTTAGAGCTGTTGATAGAAGTAGGGAAAAAGTCAAAAAGTCAAAGAAACAGACATTTTTGAAAAGGCAGAATTTTAAAATTAAAGAATGGCGTATCATTGATAAGAAGAAACTCAGTTTATGCTCCTTATGAAAGAGTATAACATAATGGTTAAGCCCATGAACTTTGAAACTAGACTTCTTGCATTCTAATCAAATGGATTTCTAATAAAGTCCCAGCAGTGCCTGCCTCAGTTTTCTCATCTGTCAAGTGAGGGGTAATTATAGTGTTGTTCTCAAAGGATTATCATGAGGGTTGAAATTAGTAAATATTTATAAAGGGCTTACAACCGTACTATATCAATGTTTGTTTAAACAAATTTCAGTAAAATTAGCATATTGTTTCAGGGTATGTTCAAGCCAGGAGAGACAGAGCTCATCAAGTGAGAAAGTCTTAGCAACATGTGAAAAGACCTTTTGCATAAAAGGCATGTGTACCTGGATGGAAATACAACTTCTAGGAAAGCCAGGACTGTATAAACAATACTGCTTTGTGATTCTGGAAAATTTTTTACAGGAGCATCATGTCTCAAAAGTAAACACCCACTATATTGAGCTGATAAAACAATAAATGATTTCAATGGGGGAAAGCTTCGCGTGAATATGGAAACAACTTCATCTAATACGTAACTGATTTAAAAAAATAATGAAGGATATCTGTCTGAGGACTCATAGAAGCTTTATTTTCCTGTAGTAACATCATCTATGAGACAGGCATATTTGTCTTGATCTTCCTTTTTTCACTTTGTCAAGTGTATTCCTTGGCAGTTGGCAAGTAAATGAGCAAAACCATAATCATAACTTCTCTGTATATAGTCCATTTCCTCAAAAAGCTGTATGAGCATAAAACATACATTCTCCTCCTATATCCTGCCAGAATGTCAGTGAGGCTGGCCTTCAAATAGGACTCTGGTGCATTCCAATTTACAGATAAGCATTACTTATTGTTGGGAATGCACTGTAAGGATGAAGAATGCAGGAACTGCACTGTTAGGAAGAATAAAGCAGCTTTCAAAGAATGGTGACATCACCCAGCAAACTTGCTGTCACTAGAATGAAATACATGGGAGAAGTTCAATTAAACTCACAGTCTGAAAGGTAATTTAAAGGCCTCTTTCTCCAGATTGGTGTGCATAAATGCCCAATTTTCATTCTTATCTTTGCTAGGATCAGTAACATCAAATACATAAATAGAATTGGCAACTAACAGCTTCATTTGTTCAGGGCAGAATCTTTCTATGATTCTATACTCACAAACCACTCCACCCCCATGTCAAACTGCAATTTCCCTTGCAAGTAATTCACCTTAAGATAATTATCTCCCTGCAGTTGTGTTTAAATTCCAGTTTTAACAGGTGCATGTGGCTGGTTCTAAAAAAAAAAAAAATTGTAACTTGAGATATAAATGATACATGGTAGCTGATCTCACTTATCTTCATAACAAAGGTATCTCATTGTTCTTTACAAAGAAAAATAAATGTCATATGAGACCAGTTACCCTAGATTTTCCTCAGTAGTCATCGGATGCTTGCTATTACTACTCTTCTCTGGAACCAAAATACTTTTAGGAAATTATACTGAATGACATACAATCAGGAGGTATGATTGTATACATTCAATGCCCTCCATGGCTAAAACTGCCCTCCATGGCTAAATTCCTGTTGCCACTTCTATGCAGTTAAATGATTAGCCAATGGCTAATGGCTACCAGCTCACTGGGCTGTCGGCTGCCCACCTGGTTCCACCACTGCCAGTGATGTGCTGCTCTGAAACACCAAAATGGCAGCTGCCATCTTGTCCTTTGAGATTTAAGTAAAATTCAAGGTTAAATGTAATGCCTTCTCTACGTTTCTGAGCATTTCAGGGACCTAAATTTTCATTGCAATTTCCTGCTCTGAATTTCTTCAGTTCCCAGTGGATTCTAAGTCTTTGATCTTGCAGCCATTCTCTTCCTGGAATCTGCTCTGTGAAGGCCTAGAGAATTTAGGCCTTTCTCTGATTTATCCCAACCTATTCACCCTTCACTAGAGATAATCACATGGAGCACTCAAGGTCTGGAGCACAAGGATTTTTTATTTTTTGTTTATATATTTATATTACATATAAATATACATATATATGTTATATATATTTAGTAATTAGTAAAAGTTTATTGTGCATACACAAAAAAGACAGTTTGCAAAACCAGGAGCACTGAAAACAAAAATGTTTTATATATATATTTTAGAGAGAGAAAGAGACAGAGAGAAAGAGAGAGAGAGAGAACAAGCAGGGGAGAGAGGCAGAGGAAGAGAGACAATCTTAAGTGGGCTCCACACTTAATGCAAAGCCCGACATGGGGCTCCATCTCACCACCCTGGAATCATGACATGAGCTGAAATCAAGAATCAGATGTTCACCCACTGAGCCACCCAGGTGCCCCAATTAGACCCTGCTCAGCTTCTGCTCTTTTCACCTTGTAGACACCCTTTATTTATTATGTATAGTAACTGAGCCAACCATTGTCAACTCACTCCATGGTCTGATACCAGATGTCTGCAAATCCTGCTAAAGTAAGGGTCCTCGGCTCTGGCCCTCATTGTTCACTCAGTAGCACAGAGGAACCAATGAATGGTTTGAGGTTTTACAATTTTCTTTTTCCCATAATAGTCTCTGTGTATGCTTCCTTAACACTCACACTCTTGTGTATATTCAAATCCTATCATTCACACTGGGGTTATTAAGTCACACTCTCTGGGGCCAGTTGGACTAACACAGTAATTTGACTCCTTTTATTTACCTGTTGAGTCTGTTAAAAAAATATTTGAGATGGTCCAAAACTAATTAAATGAATCAACCAAACAGCTAATTTGGTCTGTTTGTCTTTCTCCTAGCCTCCCTTCCTTCCTTCTTGCCATGATGGCTACAAACCAATTTGCAAAAAAATCATTCTACTTTGTGATAGAGAAGGAAATCTGGGTCATATAAATTTATACCTATAATTTTAAAGCTCCCAGATCCCTTCAAGAGTATTACTGTTAATATTTTTCTCTAAATGCATAAAGCCTAGAGTTGGATATTGTGTTATGTATCTTTGTGAATTGAACTTTAATCTCTAAGTCCAAATAGGTAAAATAGAATCTGAATTGTTCATGAATACAAATAAAGTATTCAAGATTGCACATAAATTAAATGTCTTATACCCTTCGTTTGCCCAGGTCATGGACAATAAAATAGGGTCACAATTACATAGGCAAAAATAATATTCTCTAGTTCTACTTCAGTTTGCTTGATAAAAAAAAACTCCAGGCCTCTCAAATCCCTTCTAAATAATTCTGAAGTCATGTCTTACCTTTGTTCTCAGCAGCCACCAGACAGGGAATATTTTTATCCTTTCCTGCTCAGGCCTTGCTTCCTAAAGCAATGGCTGCTGTTGAGGATCCCAATGTTAGAAACAAAGGTGTCACGATTTGTGCCTGGACTCCTTGCTCTGTTTTATTGTTTCTCAATTTCAAATGTAGATAAGCATGGTTTCCTGTTCAGACGTCTGTCATCTGTCCTCAAACAGTACCCCTTCTCTGATCTTGAAGTGAATCTTTATGACATAGTCGACAAGTAAGGTTTATTGCCTTATGCTTTTTCTCTCTTAGTGTGATTTTAGTAAAGCAGTTCTTTTTAAATTCTCAAATGTAATTTCCTCTCTCTCAGACACACAGTGCATTACAGGCTGGGATCCAAGTACAGATGTTATACTCACCTCCAACTGGTTCACTGCTTACCTTTCTCCTTATTTAGGTAAGTCCTATGCCTTTCAGAGCTCCCCAGAGATCCTTCCCCTCCATGAGACTTTAAAAATGCCCAGACCTTGAATCAATATAGCAAAGACTCAAGCCCAGCTTCAGCAGATTTGTCAACAGGTAGGTATAGGAGAGGGCAGAATAGAAGCTAGAGATCAAGTCTTTCACTTACCCTAAGTCTCTAAATTTCTAAGTCTTGGAAAGAAGAAAGCTATTTTTGATTCTTTCCCTCACCCTATCCCTCATTTCTTTCTTTCTGATTATCTGTGCTGCAGGGTACTGGCTTTTACATACTTTATCCAAAAAGTAGGGATAGGTACTAAACTAAACCTGATCAGGAGAAAAAGGTACTAAATCAGGATTAAAATTCTGAACCTGAGGAGCACAGAGGGTCTTCATAAACAACTTTGCTGTAGTTTCAGTTCATGGTAACAGCCCTGCAGTTTAAAGGAATCTGTATGTTTAAAACCATGTGTTAGTGATTCGTAGATAATCACTATTTTTGTAATTTCCACATTAACATTGGTATCTCGTAAGAATGTAGGTGAAGGTGACAGAATAAATAAAAATAAAATATCATCTGTGCAGGATATTTTTAACCCCTTAAAATTACTCCCGAAATACAAGATAGCATTTGACTTCCATTATTGCCAGGCTCTGGGGTGAATGGCTAGAAGGGCTAATTGCCTTCTTCCTCACCCCTTTGCCTTTTGCAATGGAACGAACTTCTTCTGAGAACTGCAAGCCATCTGGCATGCTGCCCTCCTTAAGGTTAAAGTGGATCCTTAACTGTCAGGTACTGACTGGTGGGTTTGAAGCTAGGTGACATTTTGAACAAATTAAAAGGTGATCTGCTAATGCACACCTTTCATACAGGTTTTTGAATTGTTTCTTTTTATTCTTTTTGATTTCTCCCTAAATATTATGTTTCTTTTGATCTACTCCGAGGAGAGTTTTTCTTCCTAGGGTCTCTTGATTACCTGTCCACAACCTCCCCCTTCAAATGAACCCTCAGATTAAGTCTTGACTACCTTTAGCACTGTGAACTTAGATAAAATGGTGAGAAGGGGAAGTTGCCTAGAATTAAAGCTTTCAAAATGCTTCTTCACATCACCTTGGCACCATTATGGCCTATTTAAACCATGGAAATTATGTGTATCACTGAAATGTATCTATTTTTCTTCTTTACTGTCAATATGTATTGTAAATGTATTTAAGTAAGTAAATGTCAGAATTATAGAAATGTTTATACTTTTTCATTCTTTTCTGTTTTCCTCTTGGCAGTCTAACAGGTGTGGTCTCTCCACATTTACAACATTCCTGCTTTTTTCTTAAGAGTCCCAAGAGACTATAGTGGAGTCTGTGTCTAACCACACCTAAACAAGTGATAGATTAAAAGACAAATATTATCAGTTGTTTGGATACCTTGTTTACCCTTGCCAAAACTAACTGATTAAATGGCTACGTATTTAAGAGAAAAAAAGAGGTAAAGTTAAAACAAAGTTAAGAGAGTAATAAAGGACTCATTTTTCATTTCCAAACATTGGTCTATATAGATAGGCAATGTTGAATGTGTCAAAAGATTATGCCTATGTAACATCTTTCAAATGCTAATCAAGGGATTATATGCATATTCTATTATTTGTATGTTCAGGAGGCAAAGGATATTGTCTACACATTATGTGCTTTTGTCAATGTCATTAAAAGTAATCTCTTCCTTGGGGCGCCTGGGTGGCTCAGTCGGTTAAGCGTCCGACTTCAGCTCAGGTCACGATCTCGCGGTCCGTGAGTTCGAGCCCCGTGTCGGGCTCTGGGCTGATGGCTCAGAGCCTGGAGCCTGCTTCCGATTCTGTGTCTCCCTCTCTCTCTGCCCCTCCCCCGTTCATGCTCTGTCTCTCTCTGTCTCAAAAATAAATAAACGTTAAAAAAAATTTTTAAAAAAAAGTAATCTCTTCCTATTCACTTAACATGACTACTAATTTCAGGTAGTTAGATAATAACTATTGTATCCTATATGAAACTCTTGTATAAAAGATACACAGATTTTAAAGTGTATGAGTAAGAGTAACTTTACAGTGGAGAAACCTGGTAGACAACCCCTTAACCAAGTAAAAAGTCATTTTGATAGCACCTCCACAGGGTGTGACGACACGAGCACATCATGTCTGTGGTATTCTTCCCCAAACTCTGCAACTTCAGTCTATTCATGAGAAAACATCAGGCAAACCTAAACTGAAGGACATTCTACAAAATACTTGATCTCTACTCCTCAGAAGTATCAAGATCATGAAAGACAAGGAAAGAGCAAGAGACAGTCACAGATCAGAACAGACTAAGAACACATGATGCCTAAATGCAATGTGGTATCCTTTGTACCCAGAAAAATAACATTACCAGAAGAACTGTGGAAATTTAAATGAAGGCTATAGTTTGGTTTGTAATATCATACCAACATTCATTTCTTAGTTTTTTGTTTTTTTTTTTTATAAATGTACTGAAGAAATATAAGAAGTTAACAAAAGGAAACTGGGTGAAGGGTATACAGAAACATTCTGTGCTATCCTTGCAACTCTTCTATAAAGCTAAAATTATTTTGAAAGAAAAAGTTTATCTAAAAATGAACTTGTAACTCTGAGAGCTTATTTATAAGTTTGTTAATTCAACATACTTAAATAAAATAGAGCAGAGCAAGAAGTTCCATTCTGGTATATAGCTATATCTAAAGATCGTTATCTATATTTATATCTGTATCTTCATCTAAATATAGAGATAGGCACACACAAATACTCACACACACACATAAGCACACATACACATAAGCACACATACACATTAGCTTTCTCAGTAAGGATAAGATGACAGGGATGAGAAGTGTATTCTGGTTTACTGTAGACAATAAGATGCACAGAAACTATCAAGTCCCAATGAAATCTGGGATTTGTTTAATATTCATATCTCTTTCTCTCCTAAGCCCATTAGCTCACTTCTCCATAATGCATCAGTTCATAGTGACATCTATAAAAGTGTTTCTTGCCAGTTTGTTCCTTCTAAAATTCTTACTCCTTTTCCCATCTGGCTTTGCAAATACATAAAATATCTGTGTTGCATCACATTATTTAAAGCAGCCTCCAATGATATACAGTGACTTCAAGCGTGGCTTAACGGTTCCAATATCTGATGCAAATGGCTTCTTTAATACTCCTCAGATCAAGCCACCCAACTTTGGGCCTAACTGTTGTTTATCATCATCTGTGTAGCAGTCTGCTCTACTTTTCTTCCGTCTGTTCAGGCTTAGGCAAGCTTACTGTTGAGCAATTGCATTCCTTACTATTGCCAAAACAGGTTTTATTTTATGTAATTTTACACAGCCAAACTGCTCCCCTGACAGTAGCCACCCTGCTAGATGCAAGCTCATCAAGCTCACTGGTAATAGCATCCGAGGAAATATAGTCAAGAATCATTTAAGTGTTGACGTCAGGAAACAAAGAAACAAACTTTCAGGGTATATGTTTCTGATTGTTTACCATCCAGGACTGGATGACCAATTCAAAAAAGTAGAGGTATCTTTTGATCTTCTATGATATTTATTCAGTGAAATTTAAAATGCCATTAAGTAAGTGATCTTGACCATAAGTGCCATACATCTACCTATGCTTTGGGACTATGAAATTGTAATGTTTTTTAAGAAGACATACAAATCTCTTGATAAATATCAAGTTGAGTCTGTGTGTGTGTGTGTGTGTGTGTGTGTGTGTGTGTGCACGCGCGCGCGCGCGCGCGTGTGCACACACGTGCACGAGCACCCCTCTCTCTTTTTGGACAGAGGATGGAAGTGACTGCTCACTTTTTGCATTACACTTTGAAACTTTCAAAATGATTTGGTAATATGTATATAGGCATACAAAGAATTTGGGAATAAAATATTTTCAGAATTTAGCAAATGACTAGCAGCTCTGAGAGAACATATTGATGTATAGATACTCTGTTGTACTAAAGATATTTAAACGAAGAAATATGGAATAATCTCACTTTCTTCTCTGAGACAGGGAAGGAGACTCCACTTTATTCATATTTTTTCTTTAACAAGATGTAGTAATAAGTGTGAGATCAGAAAAAATATAGTGTTGTCATCTGTAAAATATTATTCTTTCCCTTTGTCTACATCATATCTGAAAATAATCATGCTGTACATGTCATTTGTTTTGTATTTTGTCTCACATTTATACTTAAATTCTCATATAAGAGATTTTATACTTAGAATCTCATTTTATGTTGATAATAAAAATATAATTCAGACAAATAAACCAATGATAACATAAATTTCATCAAAATGAACATATGATACTTTATATATGACTCAATAACTTTCTGGGAGAACACAGAAATATTTCCATGGGCACAGATTCTCAATCTTAGGGTAAACGCTCATGTAACTGGAAGGCAGAATAAGAAATACAGCAGGGATGTTCTTGTGGAAGAGAATGTCCCAGCAGTGTGTGCTCTTACTGAGTTGGCCTATCTTACCCAAAGGAAGTGAGCTAAAATGGGAATGGTGTACCCAATACATTATTCATTAACAGGGAGCACTTCCTCTCCATCTATGCCAAAAGCAGAACCAACCAATCTGCCTGCCATTCTTTGCTATGCCTTTAGAAGGAAACAGAAGCAAAGTACTCATCAGTCCTATAAAGAAATCATATAAAAGATTTCTTTAAGGACATAATGTAAAGCAATTGGGGAATTAGCATTATATAAAAGAAGCTTAATATGGATAATTTTGTGATGCAGAGATCACATTAGAGTATGAAAGTGAATACTTTTATTATACTATTGGTCCATGTGGCACACAGATGGCTAGAGTCCAACAATGTTTTAAGCTCACATTGGAGTAAGAAAACGAATATTTCTATTATACTATTTATTATTGATTAATACAACAGAGATAGCTAGTGTTCACCAAAATGATGCTCCCCTTCCATATGGAAGATTCAGTATTATGAGCCACTGACTCACCTAGGAACTACATTTCCCTGATTCCCCTTTAATGTAACAACCATATACCTAGTTCTCACCAGTAGATGTGGGAAAATATGTTTGTCACATTCATGCTAGAATCTTTTAAAAGCAAATGTTAATTTTCCACTGTCTCTTTGTTTTTGACCTAAGAGCCCCAAGGGATGTCAAAATCACAAGACGGAGGGGCTCTTGGTTCCAGAATTACCACATGTAAGAAACTTCCTCCTCACCACGAACATTGATAGAACTATTAAGTTTGTGGGAAATAAATTTTCATCACATCAAAACTAAATTAGGGGTTAGTTGTTCAGCAACTAGCATTATCCCATATTACACAGTTGGTCCATTATCACATGAAAATAGAGAAGTAGAAAGAATATCATCAATAATTATGCCTTACAAAGGCATCAGATTAAAGGAGATACAACAAATAAAAGACTAGCTCTCTTAGCCGAGTTTGGGTTTTTATACCTGATATTCTAAGTAGAAGAAAATTAGCAGACCTGAAAAACACTCAAAAACAATGTTCTTTCTGAGACAGAAAAGATAACCAAACATGAAGTTTTTAAAGGAAATAAATTAGTTACATTAGAAATAATGGTTCCCTATACTATGAAAAATTATATGCCAACAAACTGGACAACCTAGAAGAAATGGACAAATTCCTAAACACCCACACTCTTCCAAAACTCAATCAGGAGGAAATAGAAAGCTTGAACAGACCCATAACCAGCGAAGAAATTGAATCGGTTATCAAAAATCTCCCAACAAATAAGAGTCCAGGACCAGATGGCTTCCCAGGGGAGTTCTACGAGACGTTTAAAGCAGAGATAATACCTATCCTTCTCAAGCTATTCCAGGAAATAGAAAGGGAAGGAAAACTTCCAGACTCATTCTATGAAGCCAGTATCACTATGATTCCTAAACCAGACAGAGACCCAGTAAAAAAAGAGAACTACAGGCCAATATCCCTGATGAATATGGATGCAAAAATTCTCAATAAGATACTAGCAAATCGAATTCAACAGCATATAAAAAGAATTATTCACCATGATCAAGTGGGATTCATTCCTGGGCTGAAGGGCTGGTTCAACATTCGCAAATCAATCAACGTGATACATCACATTAATAAAAAAAGAGAGAAGAACCATATGATCCTGTCAATCGATGCAGAAAAGGCCTTTGACAAAATCCAGCACCCTTTCTTAATAAAAACCCTTCAGAAAGTCGGGATAGAAGGAACATACTTAAACATCATAAAAGCCATTTATGAAAAGCCCACAGCTAACATCATCCTCAATGGGGAAAAACTGAGAGCTTTTTCCCTGAGATCAGGAACACGACAGGGATGCCCACTGTCACCGCTGCTGTTTAATATAGTGCTGGAAGTTCTAGCATCAGCAATCAGACAACAAAAGGAAATCAAAGGCATCAAAATTGGCAAAGATGAAGTCAAGCTTTCGCTTTTTGCAGATGACATGATATTATACATGGAAAATCCAATAGACTCCACCAAAAGTCTGCTAGAACTGATACATGAATTCAGCAAAGTTGCAGGATACAAAATCAATGCACAGAAATCAGTTGCATTCTTATACACTAACAATGAAGCAACACAAAGACAAATAAAGAAACTGATCCCATTCACAATTGTACCAAGAAGCATAAAATACCTAGGAATAAATCTAACCAAAGATGTAAAAGATCTGTATGCTAAAACTATAGAAAGCTTATGAAGAAAATTGAAGAAGATATAAAGAAATGGAAAGACATTCCCTGCTCATGGATTGGAAGAATAAATATTGTCAAAATGTCAATACTACCCAAAGCTATCTACACATTCAATGCAATCCCAATCAAAATTGCACCAGCATTCTTCTCGAAACTAGAACAAGCAATCCTAAAATTCATATGGAACCACAAAAGGCCCTGAATAGCCAAAGTAATTCTGAAGAAGAAGACCAAAGCAGGAGGCATCACAATCCCAGACTTTAGCCTCTACTACAAAGCTGTCATCATCAAGACAGCATGGTATTGGCACAAAAACAGACACATAGACCAATGGAATAGAATAGAAACCCCAGAACTAGACCCACAAACGTATGGCCAACTCATCTTTGACAAAGCAGGAAAGAACATCCAATGGAAAAAAGACAGTCTCTTTAACAAATGGTGCTGCGAGAACTGGACAGCAACATGCAGAAGGTTGAAACTAGACCACTTTCTCACACCATTCACAAAAATAAACTCAAAATGGATAAAGGACCTGAATGTGAGACAGGAAACCATCAAAACCCTAGAGGAGAAAGCAGGAAAAGACCTCTCTGACCTCAGCCGTAGCAATCTCTTGCTCAACACATCCCCAAAGGCAAGGGAATTAAAAGCAAAAATGAATTACTGGGACCTTATGAAGATAAAAAGCTTCTGTACAGCAAAGGAAACAACCAACAAAACTAAAAGGCAACCAACGGAATGGGAAAAGATATTTGCAAATGACATATTGGACAAAGGGCTAGTATCCAAAATCTATAAAGAGCTCACCAAACTCCACACCTGAAAAACAAATAACCCAGTGAAGAAATGGGCAGAAAACATGAATAGACACTTCTCTAAAGAAGACATCCGGATGGCCAACAGGCACATGAAAAGATGCTCAACGTCGCTCCTTATCAGGGAAATACAAATCAAAACCACACTCAGATATCACCTCACACCAGTCAGAGTGGCCAAAATGAACAAATCAGGAGACTATAGATGCTGGAGAGGATGTGGAGAAACGGGAACCCTCTTGCACTGTTGGTGGGAATGCAAATTGGTGCAGCCGCTCTGGAAAGCAGTGTGGAGGTTCCTCAGAAAATTAAAAATAGACCTACCCTATGACCCAGCAATAGCACTGCTAGGAATTTACCCAAGGGATACAGGGGTACTGATGCATAGGGGCACTTGTACCCCAATGTTTATAGCGGCACTCTCAACAATAGCCAAATTATGGAAAGAGCCTAAATGTCCATCAACTGATGAATGGATAAAAAAATTGTGGTTTATATACACAATGGAATACTATGTAGCAATGAGAAAGAATGAAATATGGCCTTTTGTAGCAACGTGAAAGGAACTGGAGAGTGTGATGCTAAGTGAAATAAGCCATACAGAGAAAGACAGATACCATATGGTTTCACTCTTATGTGGATCCTCAGAAACTTAACAGAAACCCATGGGGGAGGGGAAGGAAAAAAAAAAAAGAGGTTAGAGTGGGAGAGAGCCAAAGCATAAGAGACTGCTAAAAACTGAGAACGAACTGAGGGTTGATGGGGGGTGGGAGGGAGGGGAGGGTGGGTGATGGGTATTGAGGAGGGCACCTTTTGGGATGAGCACTGGGTGTTGTATGGAAACTAATTTGACAATAAATTTCATATATTGGAAAAAAAAAAAGAAATAATGGTTCCCTACTCATTAGAAAATTTTCTAAAGACAAAGATAATAGAGAAGAATTACAGAAGAAAAACCAAACCTACAGTGATTTGCCTATATGTGCATCCCTACAGATTTCACTCCCTACACTCATATATTTCCAAGGCTGAGAGAGGTGTGCAATGTAAAAGGGCAGGGAATCATTCACACTCCTCTTAAATTCTCTCAATCTTAGTCAAAGACACCGTACTTCTCTGTTAAAGTATCAGTTCATCAGTGAAGCATTCCTAATTTCTCCGTATGTTCCCTCCCCCTGTCCACTTTGGGCTCTTTTGGCATCCACAGAACTTTGTGTAAGCCTCCATTCAGCACTAATGAATTATGGGTGGGCTGTTTCTCTAGGAGTGCTCTCTCACCCAGCAGTACTGTCACCCAGCAGCTTGAGGACAGAGGCCTTGTCTTATTCTTCTCTGTATCCCCAAGAGTCATTTATTCATCAAATATTTATGGAGAATTTATATTGTGCCAGACTCTATGATAGGTACTGAAGACAAAGACCCTATGCTAGGTACTAAAGATAGAATGGTGAACAAGACCAATAAGGTTTCTGGAGATTACATTCTATAAGAAAGAAAAGAGAAGAGAAGAGAAGAGAAGAGAAGAGAAGAGAAGAGAAGAAGAAGAGGGGCGGGGAGGAGAGGAGAGAAAATAAAGCGAATTGGGGGAGAGGGAGGAAGTGAAGAGGGGAGGGGAGGGTGGAAGAAGGAAGGCAGACATTGAATTATCTCAAGTAATAATAATTTCTATGGTAAAAAAGAGGCAGGAATAGGGAATGACAGAGAAGGGCCTTCTTTAGGTATAACAATCAAGGAAAGTTACTCTGAGGACAATTAAAAGATGAGACTTAAAAAAAAAAAAAGAAATAGCTACCTATGCAAAAAAGATGGGTGGGCATCTCAGAAGAAACAGTATGTACATACGCTCTGAATCAGAAAAGACTTGGAGTATTTACATAATAGGCTAATGAGTGTGAATGTAGTGAGTAAAGGAAGCATAGCCTGGCATAAGCTGGGGAGGTAGACAGTCTTCGAAACTTGGATTTTATTCTAAGTAAAAGAGAAAACCATTTTTGTGCTATAAGCAAGAAAGTGACATTACCTAACCTGAATTTTGAGAAGAGCACTTTTGTGCAGGGAATGGACCGGTATGAGGGAACAACTTAGGTTATTTAAATGAACCCAATGAGAGATGTGAAGAATTGGACTCTGATGAAGGCAAAAGATATGGAGAGAAGGTGGCAGACCCAATATGTATTTTAGCTCTTAACTTCACAGAATGTACTTAGAGCTTAAATGTAAGCATTGACAGAGAAATTAAGGAATACAGGATGACTCTCGGGCTTGAGAAACTGTGAAGATGGAGACAATGTGTTGGCATGGTGGAAGGTACAGATGGGTGGTTGAGAATGGTGGAGTAAGAAGAAGTCAAGATTTCCATTATAAGGACCTGACCAATATACAAGATCTACAAGAGCAGATGCCAAGAAATACATAGGCTAGTCTGGAGCAGAGAGGAAATCTGAGTGGAGTGGAACATTTGGGGTAACCAGCATAAGGTATAATTAAATCTATGAGAATTACTCAGAAATAGAGCATATGAAGAGAATTCAGTACCTTTCAATGTACTTCCTGTACACTTGTTGAATAAGGACAAGAATCCTGACCTAATTTCCAGTGCTCATGAGTATAGAGTGCCTCTACACCCTGCCTACTGCACCAAATTCCACCACCCTTCTTTTTCAATGCCAATTGGCTATTCCTGCCTAACTGCCCAGATATTCCATCCATTCAGCTCAAATTTCTCATACCACATCCTAAGGAGACCCTGTAGAACACGCAGCTTTATTCCCTACTGCCAGAATTCCTATCCTTCATATTTTGATCTGTCTTGCTGATAGTGGGTTTTTTACTCTGATAACATAAACAAAAAAATATATGTCCAGATGGTTCCCAACACTAAGGGAGATGGTGAGATCCATTAGCAAGTATGTATAAGGAAAGAAAAAATAATAATAATAAAGAAAAACAGAGTCTAGAATAGCCTGAGCATTAGTATGTGCTTGGATATTTAGGGAAAAAAACCTTTATAGGTAGAAAACATGATTGAATATACCTCAAAAACTTCTGTACATATTCCATTAGGAAAAAGTCACATTGCATATTTCTTAATTATGTGACTCTGTGTTTTTTTTTAATTAAAGATTTTCAGATCTTAAAGGTTAGACTCTACTTCCCAAACATACTACGTATTTAAAGAAACAAAATATGATGTATGAGTTATTTAATATAAAAGAACATATTATTCTTTACTGGCATTATAGTTCTTGTTAAAAACTTCACTGTAAGTGATCTGAATTTTTGAACATTAGCTTTACCTCATTACCATAAAATCATGATCTTTTAAAGGCAGTTGAGAGTACAGCTAACCTTAAGAAAAGGATGTCATCATTTTCTGATTGATTATCTCTGCTTTCAAGAGCCAGTCACCCAGAACTTGTGTTTCTAATAAAATGTGATTTTTTTTTCAGAAATGGGATCAGATCTGTATTTTCTTGGCTTTCTGAATACAAAACAGACTTTGTGGGATGCATGTCTAATGAGTCATCCTTGTTTTTCATGAAAAACATGATTTTCCAGTACTGTAGCATTTTGCTCTTTACTGATGCATTTGCATAAAATGAATATATTACAACTTGGATGTTGTGATTTAGTTAATTATGACAGTCACACTGATGCCTTGGTGATTTCATGAATCTGGAATGAACCTGAGTTTTTTTTAGGGGTCTTACCTCTAATATAAAAAAAAATCCTGTAGAGCAAAACTCTTAATTGTATTTGATTATCTTAATAGTCTCTGAGTCTTAGAATGGACACATATTTACCATGAATAAAAAAAAAAAGTACAAGGTCTTTTACCATGAATAAAAAAAAAAGTACAACCATGATTTAATACTTATTCACTGGTTTTCACTTTAAGAAAGCTTCAAATTAGTTATCAATTCACAATTTCAGTGTTTTTATACCAGATATGTACATAGGCACATACAAAGTAAGAAGTTCTGTCACTGACACAGTTGCTAAAATCATCAATATGCTCAGAATATCTCCACAAGCTCCAACTGCCTCTGTGCTTACACTCATTCACTTATTCATTCCATTCTTGAGTAGAGACTATGTTCTAGGCACTGCCTTATGGATTGAGGATACAATAAAGATAAGGCAGCTAAAATAGTTGCTCTCATGCCTCTTCTAGTGGAATAGACCAAAAAAAAATTCAATAAATTAACTAATAATTACTTTCATAAATATTTGAAATAACTGGAATCCTGTGATACAGTGACCGAGCATAATGGCAACCAATATTGCCTTAGCACTCCCCTCAGTTTAACCAAACTTTAGACAGGTTTTTTTCCAGACTACAGACCCCTGAATTTCCTTTTCTTAGAGGATTTACTTTAGAAAATTTGCAATTGCCAATATTTCCCTGACTCCTTTACATGTAAATCTTCTCCTAGCTTCTGACCAGTTTTACAATGCAGGAATGTCTTTATCAAGGACTTGGACCATCCCTATGAAATACAATCATCAAGAAAGAAAGATAGGACCCCTTTCTTCCAGTCTCTTTGGGAAGGTAGGAGCCTAACTTCACCACTTATTGAACACAGCTGGCCTAACTGGCAATCTCACTGTTAATGTCTCCAGTAGTTTTCTACTACCTGAATCAGCACTTAAATACTCTCCTGCTTTTTGTTTTAGTGGGGTTGAGTTAAATATCCCTCCTTTACTGCAATAGACTTGAGCGAGTCTTTCTTGTCCGTTTAACTTGTCATTGCAGTTTTTCGCTGACAATAAAGGGAAACTCCATCATCTACTTTAAGTAGAGTGAAGGAAAAGTGCCCATAAAAGAGATGGCATTTAAGCTCTAATCTAAGTAATGAAAAGTAGCCACATTGTGTAAGACCAGAGATGATCACTTCAGGTAGATGGAGTAGGGGGCATCAAAACTCTAAAGCTGGAAAGAGCTTGCCATGTTCACAGAAGACCAGGGTGACAATGACATGGGGATGAGGGGACGGTGGGGGGCAGACTGATGGGCACACAGAGACCACATCATGCTGCACATTGTAAGCCAAGGTTGAGAGTTTATATTTTATTGCAGGAGTACTGGGAAACCATTGAAAAGTTTTCAAAAAAAGGAAAAATATGACCTGCTTTAGGTTAAAAAAAAAAAAGTGCACCAGTTCTAAGGAAGATAAACTGGACAGGGTTAAGAGTGGTCCACAGTTATGGAGTCAGCCTTTCAATCTCACTTTGGAAAAAGTGTTTTCAAAGAATCCAGATCTGAGGAGTCTAGATTAGGTTCCTGGGAGTTTAGAGAATTGGGAATAAATGTAAGATTTGAATTTCTCCCTGAAGAAAATTCACTTTGCATTTGGTCTTCTAAGATAAAACTACAGAGAACTTAATTAAAATTAAAGTTTCTCTGACTGTATTAAACCAAATACAATGATAAACTTTTCCAGTTATTATCTAGAGCACTAAACAGGAGTTAACTCAAATGACTCTCAGTATTGATGGGGTTCTACTGGAACATTTATGGACCTGACTCACAAAATTGTGCCTGGCATGAGAATCAGACACTCTGTTTTGTTTCCAATTTCCCCCTAAACTTTATCACTAACCTACAGCTAACAAAAAATGAAGGGGGCGGTGTTGTTAGCAGGATAGATCTACATAACTTATTCATGAATTTGAAAACTGTAGATAGCCATCCAGCTAACACTTAAACTGAGTTAAACCTATGGTCCACATTACCTCATACTGCCTTTCACAGTCTCACTCAAAACAATTTGCAAAGGGCAAGTTTTCCTCTATAACAACAACTCTAAAATTTAAGCCTGAATTTGACCATCCTAATTTCTCTAGCTAGGACAAAAAGCCATAATTGCTTACACTAGGCATATAATGAATGTCAAATGATTAAATGAATGAGTAAAATAAACAATACCCTCCAGATACTGTGAGTGAGAACATCCAGATCCTCTACAATTAGAAATTGTGAACCAACATCTAAACAAGGTTTTGCAGAAGTAGCCCACCCCAAAAGATGTTTTAATTAAACATTAATTATCCACTGCAGGTTCAGCAATTTTTTTCTGCAAAGGGCCAGATAGCAAATATTAAACTTTGCCAACCATATGGTGTCTGCTGCAACTACTCAACGCTGCCATAAATGACTGTATCCCAATAAAACTTTATTTATGGACACTGAAATCTAAACTTCATATAACTTTCACATGCTGTGAAATATGTCATGTCTTCTTTTGATTTTTTTTCAACCATTTAAAAGTATAAAAACAATTTTTGGCTTGCAGGCTGTACAAAGCAGGTTTCTGACTAGATTTAGTGTGGACCATAGTTTGCCGACCCCTAGTCTCCTGCATATCAGGCATGGGAGAGACCAAGGTGAGGAAGATAGCTTTGTAAAGGTGTTCATGATGAGACTAGGTACTCACCAAAACCAGTGAGTAAGGATTACATTTAGGTAGACCAGTCAGATATAACCTCAAAATGTTTGCATTAAGTTCATTCTTGTCTTTCATGAGGTTATGAAATTCTTGATGACTAACAAGGAGAAGTTGGAGAATAATCATTTCAGTGTATTTAAGGGCTGTTATGGGGAAAACATTATAAAATAAATCCATTTTTATATAAGAATGATGTAGAGTGAAGGAAAAGCTTAAGTCTTCAGGCAGTTCCATTTGTGAATGAAACCATTCTACCATCTGTTCAACTCCTTTGGCTCTGGCATCATGCTCATCAGAAACTCTGGTTTCCAATTCAGTTTCCCAGGTACTTTACAAAGGTACTGCTCTAAGTAGCAGATATAATTATTTCTACCATTAGAAATAAAGTTCCTCCCTATAAATGCATAAACTGGTAAGCTTAGTTTCAATCAATTCCCCAGAGTCCAAGGTACAAAAATAACTTTTGAACATGGAATACAGAGAACTAGATCCTGGCCCCTTACTGAGCCCACCAAAGTAGTGGTGTCCCTTGAGGCCCTGCCTACACAGCAGGCACATAGCTCTTAACTGCCAAGTTCTCAGTCAAGCATTATGTTTCTCTCCTGTAAAACTTTCTCTTAAACACTTTATGAATCTATTTATATTTATTTTTCATTTTACTGTGAATATTTCAGTATGTGTCTCTATAAGGACTCTTTTTAAACATAAACACGGTGCTCTTATGTTTAAAATAAATTAATTCCACAATATCAATGAATAGCCAGCTGGTGTTTAATTTTCAGCCTCATAAGTATTTTAAACTTATACTTTTCTATTTTATTTAGTGTATATATCTCTTTTAATTATTCCATATCTGCATATATTTATAGAGAGGCAAATGATTTATTTCTATTGTAGAAAATAGAGCTTTTTAAAATTCAGTGTAATGCTCATCTTTCCATCCTCAATAACAGCCTTTCTCATAGTAAACAGGCTGCTGACTGAGAATTAAAAGATCAGGTTTGGGGTCTTTCACTGCCACTTAATATATGAGATTAGGATATCACCAAAACTTCTCTGTGACACATTTCTTCACCCCATGAAATGAAGAGGTTGAATAAGCGGATGCTCTCAAAAATCCCATTCCACACCAAAGTTCTTGGGCTATACAATTCTGTAAGAGCACTTTGTCTATACCATTTATAAATATTCAGATAGGTGACACTCTCAAGTCTAGGATTTCATCTATTGAAGAGTGACAAATTGTATCCTCAATCTTTAAATGGAAAGAATTATGTTCATTTGACAATTTAAGTAATTCACATAGACCACATATCTTTTCTAATATATTGGATGATTCTTCTTACTCGTTTGTTTAGACAGCACAGAAAGAGCTAATCTAACCAAAACATCAATGTTAATGGTTAAAATAATTGGATCTTTTCCTAAAAACTAAAGAGTCTTTCAGCATGAGAAAACAAAAACAAAATTAGTATTGGACAATATGCATTTTTAAGTCCTTCCTTTCTTTGAACTTTAGTAAGCTAAATAAATAGCAGCCAATTGTATAAACAAGAACAAGATATATGATGCAGCTTTACAAGAAACTGTATTTTCTGCATGTATATTTAATATAGAAACCTCAACTTGAAGTTTCTCTTTTATAGTTTAATATATTTCTCTACCACATTCTTCTTAGAAGGTAAAGAAAATTCTCTTTTAAATGTTAAGATCAATGATAGCCCAAAGGCTTCAAGAAATCAATGTTCCAGTGATAATTAAAGGTTACAATTTAAAGGAAGACTCACAATATAATAAGTTGAAATCCAATAATGAAGGCATAAGAAGTGGTCTAGATTATCAAAGCTAACATTTATAAATGTAACTAATAAAAAAACTTTCTAAACAGCTTCTTAAGATGTTAAAAATTTTATTATAATTTAACATTAGATATGAAGCCCATAAGTCTGCTCCAATTACTAACTGAATTACACAATTACTTAAAAGTGATTTTAGCCAACTGTCCATGCCTATCTCTGTGTTTCATATAGAATTAAAGAATCTGATCTTACTCCCTTGTAAAAGATGTATTTTTTTCTTCTTTTAACACAGTTCTTAAGTTTAGAAAATAAGTGCTATAGAAATTTGACAAAAAAGTAATTTGGTAAATTTGGTACAACATAAGCAAGACTAAGGAAACACTCTAAATATAGATAGATGATATGGATATAGATAGATATAGACATAGATGATGATATAGATATAGACAGATATAGACAGAGACGGAGACGGAGACAGAGACAGAGACAGAGACAGAGACAGAGACAGAGATAGAGATAGAGATAGAGATAGAGATAGAGATAGATACAGATGCAGATAGAGATAGATACAGATGCAGATAGAGATAGATATATAGACACACATGTTTGTGGAAAGGAATTCATTCCCTCCTACACTAAAGAAGGCTGGATGGTGGTAGACTGGCTATATTCTCCATCAATCTATACAAAAATATCTTCTTCAATGCCCTGCTACAACTACATCTGGGGAAATGTTTATGATACAAAAATGTGGCGATCAGAGACAATTTAAGATTAGATGGACAGGGCCAAATGGGCTTCAACAAATGAATACCAAATTTATAATTCCATAGTCATGTTGGCAGGGCAAGAATTCAGAGTGAAGTTATTTCATTCAACAGCACAGCTCTCAAGCAAATGAAATGTTAATAAAATGATGAAGTTCAAAAATGTTCTGAGACTTATTGCTCAGCCTCTCAGTAGATGTCATAGTGTCAACCCTATGCACACCTTCTGCCTATTTCCATATTCTCTATCATATTATTCCAACTCTCATCACTACTGCTAAGCATAGGTGACCACAGGGAGGTTGAAACCTAATCCAAAGGAAGTTATTATATGGGTTGATGGTGACTTATATCTTAAAGTGTATACCCTAGTATAAAAACCTGACTAAAAAATCAAGTTTTCTCAGTAATCAAAAAATTGGGATACTGAGGCAGTTAGCAGTAATGGCATAAGCCAAAAGATTACATCCAGTGATACCATGCAATAGATAATGCATAGCAGCAGATGATGCCATGCAGTAGATTCTGCCCTGAATGAACTAGGACAATCCAGAGCCATAAGAAAGATAGAGTTCTTTGAAGTCCATGTAGAACACTAGTCCCTGGAGTTGCTCCTCTTCTGATGATTTCACTTAAACAGCTAGAGTGTCTGTTCCCAGCAATTATATAAAACTGACACCCACCAAAACTGTCCCACTCAAGGTCACCATTATCTCTAGCTTGAAAAATCCAATAATTGCTCTATCTTTATTTTGCTTAATCCATCAATAGGTTTGATCACTCCTTTCTCTTGCAAATATTTCCTTCACTTGTCTTCCAAGACACTACATTTTTTTGGCTGTCCTCCTTTCTTGTAGTAAGTTTCTTCTCAGTCTACATTACCAGTCTCTCTGGCTTTTTAACAAGAAATTCCCAAGGTTGGATCCTACACCCACTCACTTGGTGATCTCACCTAATGTCATGGCTTCAAGTAGCA
This sequence comes from Panthera onca, assembly GCF_046562875.1. Taxonomy (NCBI): domain Eukaryota; kingdom Metazoa; phylum Chordata; class Mammalia; order Carnivora; family Felidae; genus Panthera; species Panthera onca. The sequence continues at coordinate 131,823,208 of NC_138340.1, read as the reverse complement.
TCTATTGGCTCAAAACTCCCCAAATTATACCTTCTGCCCATTTCCCTTGAATCCCAGACCCTTATTTTCAAATGCCTACTTGGTATTTATACAAATATACATCTAAAAATCATATCATAATATTCAAAATTAATTCTCAAGTATCCACCTGAAACATGCTGCAGTGGCATTCTTCCCCTTCCAGTAAGTGGAAACTTCTTTCTTTCAGTTGTTCATACCAAAAACTATGGCACCATTCTCTTTTTTTTTTAATGTTTATTTATTTTTGAGAGAGAGAGGCAGAGAGAGAGGGAGACAGAGAATCTGAAGTGGGTTCTGCACTGACAGCAGAGTCTGATGAGGGGTTCACACTCATGAACCACGAGATCATGACCTGAGCTGAAGTCAGATGCTCAACCAATTGAGCCACCCAGGTGCCCCATAAAAACTATGGCATCATTCTTGACTCCTTCTCTTGACTCCACATCTTCAGTCCATCATAGAATTGTGACTTAATCTCCAAATACATAACCAAAACCTGATCACATTTCACTACATTCAAACGATCACTTTGATCCAAGTGATGTGTCTCAGTGCACCAGTTTCTGAACCGGTCTCTGCGTTTCTGCCATTGCCCACAACATTATATCCTCAACACAAGCAGCCAGAGTATTATTTTAAACAAAGTTTGGTCGTATCATTTCTCTACTCTAAACCCTCTAATGTTCTCCTATCTTATTCAGAGTAAAAGCCAAAGTCCTTATAATTATGCCAAAGGCTCTGTACCCTCTGGTCCTTCCATCATTTATCTCCCTGACTCACTCTATTTCAACCACATTGCCTCTTTGGTCTTCCTTGAATACACTATTTACACTCATGTCTCAAAATCTTTGCATTTGCATTTGATTTTCCCTGTATATGAAATACTTGCCCCTGTATATCTACATGGCTGGCTCTCTCGCCTTCTTCAAGTCTTTGCTTCAGGTTACATTATTAGTGAGGACTCTCCAAAATAAACTGTTTAAAAATTTACCCATCATCTTACGGTTCCCCATCTTTCTTCTCAATTTTAATTTATTTAACTTATCACTTATTTATTTTTATTTATCTGTCTCCACTCCCTATAGTATCAGGTCCAAAGGGCAGGGATTATTTTTCCTCTTGCTCATGTAATTCTGTACAAAGAACATGCTTAACACATAGTAGGAACTCTATAAGCTTAATGGGCCTATTCCAAGCTCTGAGGGACACTCTATACCATACATACTACTTATTTTAATTTCCCATAGTCCATATTTTCCTTTTAGATAGATTATTGGTCCTTAGACTACATACAGTGGCTAAAACATAAAAATATGCAAATGCTTTTCTGGTTACCAATCCATTTGTTCTATTCCTAAAGGTATTGCCAAGTATACACTGGACAATTCTTGACTCCAAATCTCTACTTTGACCCTGTGCAGAAAAGAGCTAACATGGGCCTGAGACTGTGATCTTTCTAGGGGACTGCTTGCAAGGTTGATTCTCAACTGGCATCTGAGAACTTAGATATTGAGATTTCACCACACTGATAAGAGTGACTCACTGTGCCTAACTGATTGTGACAATAATATGCTTTATGCTAAACACCTGCCTTCCTTCTAGCAGTCTGAAATGCCAGGCAAGGGCTAAGTGACCAATCCTCAATTAGAAAAAAACTCTGGAAACTGAGTTTAATGAACTTCCCATTTCACATGTGTTGTCACAACTCATTCCTGGGACAATTAAGCACATACTGTGTGACTCCATTAAGGAGGACTCTGGAATCTTGTACCTGGTTTTCTCCACATTTTCCCCCATGCACCTTTTCCCTTTGCTAATTATGCATTATATTATTTTAATGTAAACAATAATAGCAGTGAGTAAAACTATATACTGAGTCCTGTGACCCCTCTTAGCAAATCATCAAACCTTGGGGGAGGGTGTCTTCGGAGCCTCCGATCTGGGCACTCATAGAACTCTTACTGAATGCCTTATATATGCTGAACATTGTGCTTCAACACTAGTGACCTGAGATAGAGCATAAATGAGCTTGTGGGCTTTATTTACTTATTGTTTTGCTCTAAAAACATGTTTTTCTTTTTTTTTTTAACTGAAACAGCCTATATCCTGCTCTAGGATTCCTTCTCCAGAGGCATCCCTTTATCAAGAAGCATTTCCAGGCACAGACACATGACAGAAATAGTGAAGAAAGAAACCCTGTGGAAAAGAAAGATCCACAATAGCAACTGGGTTCCAGTGCCAGCTCCAATAATTTCATTGCAGTTTTCCAAAATGAACAAGTGAGAGGCCCTGACACAGACTAATGTGTGCCCTGTATAAGCTGTACTCCTGGAAAGCTAAAGGAAACCCTACTAACTCTTTCCAGTTTGGGATCACAGGGCTTTTTTTTTTTAAGACATGGAGTAAGGCGGTATCTTATCAAAGCTTCAATGCTGATTTTTAGAATCTGCCATTAAATCTAGTATTTGAACTTGAAACACTCAACTATACAGTCTCATGAAGAAAGCTTATTTATATGGAACATTTCCTATGAAAAACACAATAGTAAATGTAAAAATATTATCTTTTATAGTAAATATAATAGTAGATGTGCTTTTGGTAGGAAGAAGTCTGCCACTTATACTAGACATAACCTTTTAAAATCTCATTTCTTTCTTTACTTGAGAAAGACTATTTTTCTTTTGTACAAAATCCTGACTTGTGTATCACATGCATTCTTGTTCAAGTCTAATCATTGTTCTTCAAGAAAAATATTTTTAAAAGACCACCTAGTCGAAGGAAGATGGCGGCGTAGGAGGATGCAGGGCTCACCGCGTCCTGCTGGCCACTTAGATTCCACCCACATCTGCCTAAACAACCCAGAAAACCACCAGAAGACTAGGAGAATGGAGTCTCCGGAGCCAAGCACAGACGAGAGGCCCACGGAAAAGGGTAGGAAGGGCGGAGGGGCAGTGTGCGCTACACAGACTGGACTGGCGGGAGGGAGCCAGGGAGGTGGAGGGGCAGCCAGCCCACCTGGCAAGGCAGACCCCCAAGTCTGCTTTGCAAAAGCAGAGGGGCTGGACAGAGTGTGTTCTGACAGCCAGTGGAACTTAACACCTGGAATGTCATAAGTCACCACCTCTGCTCCAAGAGCCGGAGGGCTAGAGGACAATGGGAGGGAGAGTTGTTGAGCCCTGGAGGTCAGAGCTCGGCTTGGCAGGGAACAAAGGCGCTCACCAGCGACATCTCCCTTGCCCATCCCTCAGCCAAAATCCCAAAGGGAACCAGTTCCTGTCAGGAAACTTGCTTGCACCGCGCAAACACCCAATGCTGTGCTTCTGTGGATCCATCCGTCCAATGAGTCTGCCTCCATCCCAGTGCCACAAGGCCCTCCCGAAGTGAACCACCAAAGGAAAAGCAAGCTGAGTCTGTCTCTCCCGCCCCCGTGCACCTTGCAGATCCACCACGGCTAATAGGCCAGATCCCATCGAAATAGCACAAGCCTGGCAGTGTGTAAGTAGACCAGACAGGGGCCACACCACTCCACAGTGAGTCCTGTCCCGGGAGAGGGGAAGAGAAGGTACACACCAGTCTGACTGTGGCCCCAGCGGTGGGCTGGGAGCAGATATCGGGCCTGACTGTGGCCCGCCCACCAACACAAGTTACTCTGGACAGCACAGGGGAAGAGCCCTGCAGTTCCACATCACTCCAGGGAATATGCAAAATGACGAAATGGAAGAATTCTCCTCAAAAGAAACTCCAGGAAGTAGCGACAGCTAACGAACTGATCAAAAACGATTTAAGCAATGTAACAGAAAATGAATTTAAAATAATAGTCACAAAAATAATCGCTGGGCTTGAAAAAAGTATAGAGGATAGCAGAGAATCTATTACTACAGAGATCAAGGGACTAAGAAACGGTCAGGAGGAGTGAAAAAATGCTATAAATGAGGTGCAAAATAAAATGGAGGCGACCAGAGCTTGGATTGAAGAGGCAGAGGAAAGAATAGGTGAATTAGAAGATAAAATTATGGAAAGAGAGGAAGCTGAGAAAAAGAGAGATAAAAAAAATCCAGGAGTATGAGGAGAGAATTAGAGAACTAAGAGACACAATTAAACGTAATAATATATGCAGAATTGGGATCCCAGAGGAGGAAGAGAGATGGAAAGATGCTGAAGGTGTACTTGAAGAAATCATCACTGAGAACTTCCCTGATCTGGGTAAGGAAAAAGCACTGAAATCCAAGAGGCACAGAGAACTCCCTTCAGACATAACTTGAATCAATCTTCTGCATGACATTTCATAGTGAAACTGGCAAAATACAAGGATAAAGAGAAAATTCTGAAAGCAGCTAGGGATAAACATGCTCTAACATATAAGGGGAGACCAATAAGACTAGTGACGGATCTATCTACTGAAACTTGGCAGCACAGAAAGGAATAGCAGGAAATCTTCAATGTGATGAACAGAAAAAATATGCAGCCGAGAATCCTTTATCCAGCAAGTCTGTCATTTAGAATAGAAGGAGAGATCAAGGTATTCCCAAATAAACAAAAACTGAAGGAATTCATCACCACTAAACCAGCCCTACAAGAGATCCTAAGGGGGATCCTGTGAGACAAAGTACCAGAGACATCACTACAAGCATGAAGCCTACAGACATCACAATGACTCTAAACCCATATCTTTCTATAATAACACTGAATGCAAATGGACTAAATGTTCCAACCAAAAGACATAGGGTATCAGAATGGATAAAAAAACAAGACCCATCTATTTGCTGTCTACAAGAGACTCATTTTAGACCTGAGGACACCTTCAGATTGAAAGTGAGGGGATGGAGAACTATCTATCATGCTACTGGAACTCAAAAGAAACTGGAGTAGCCATACTTATATCAGACAAACTAGACTTTAAATTAAAGGCTGTAACAAGAGATGAAGAAGGGCATTATATAATAATTACAGGGTCTATCCATCAGGAAGAGCTAACAATTATAAATGTCTATGCGCTGAATATGGGCGCCCCCAAATATATAAAACAATCACAAACATAAGCAACCTTATTGATAAGAATGCGGTAATTGCAGGGGACTTTAATACTCCACTTACAACAATGAATAGACGATCTAGACACAAGATCAATAAAGAAACAAGGGCCCTGAATGATACATTGGATCAGATGGACTTGACAGATATATTTAGAACTCTGCATCCCAAAACAATAGAATATACTTTCTTCTCGAGTTCACATGCAACATTCTCCAAGATAGATCACATACTGGGTCACAAAACAGCCCTTCATAAGTATACAAGAATTGAATCATACCATGCACACTTTCAGATCACAATGCTATGAAACTTGAAATCAACTACAGGAAAAAGTCTGGAAAACCTCCAAAAGCATGGAGGTTAAGGGACACCCTACTAAAGAATGAATGGGTCGACCAGGCAATTAGAGAAGAAATTAAGAAATATATGGAAACAAATTAAAATGAAAATACAACAATCCAAACGCTTTGGATGCAGTGAAGGCAGTCCTGAGAGGAAAATACATTGCAATCCAGGCCTATCTCAAGAAACAAGAAAAATCCCAAATACAAAATCTAACAGCACACCTAAAGGAAATAGAAGCAGAACAGCAAAGACACCCCAAACCCAGCAGAAGAAGAGAAATAATAAAGATCAGAGAAGAAATAAACAATATAGAATCTAAAAAAACTGTAAAGCAGATCAATGAAACCAAGAGATGGTTTTTTTGAAAAAATAAACAAAATTGATAAACCTCTAGCCAGGCTTCTCCAAAAGAAAAGGGAGATGACCCAAAGAGATAAAATCATGAATGAAAATGGAATTATTACAACCAATCCCTCAGAGATACAAGCAATTATCAAGGAATACTATGAAAAATTATATGCCAACAAACTGGACAACCTAGAAGAAATGGACAAATTCCTAAGCACCCACACACTTCCAAACTCAAACAGGAGGAAATAGAAAGCTTGAACAGACCATAACCAGTGAAGAAATTGAATTGGTTATTAAAAACCTACCAACAAGTAAGAGTCCAGGACCAGATGGCTTCCCAGGGGAATTCTAGCAGACATTTAAAGCAGAAATAATACCTATCCTCCTCCAGCTATTCCAAGAAATAGAAAGGGAAGGAAAACTTCAGACTCATTCTATGAAGCCAGTATTACTTTGATTCCTAAACCAGACAGAGACCCAGTAAAAAAAGAGAACTACAGGCCAATATCCCTGATGAATATGGATGCAAAAATTCTCAATAAGATACTAGCAAATCGAATTCAACAGCATATAAAAAGAATTATTCACCATGATCAAGAAGGATTCATTCCTGGGCTGAAGGGCTGGTTCAACATTTGCAAATCAATCAATGTGATACATCACATTAATAAAAGAAAAGATAAGAACCATATGATCCTGTCAATCGATGCAGAAAAGGCATCTGACAAAATTCAGCAACTTTCTTAATAAAAACCCTCGAGAAAGTCGGGATAGAAGGAACATACTTAAACATCATGAAAGCCATTTATGAAAAGCCCACAGCTAATATCACCTTCAGTGGGGAAAAACTGAGAGCTTTCTCCCTGAGATCAGGAACATGACAGGGATGCCCAGTCTCACCGCTGTTGTTTAACATAGTGTTGGAAGTTCTAGCATCAGCAATCAGACAACAAAAGGAAATCAAAGGCATCAAAATTGGCAAAGATGAAGTTAAGCTTTCGCTTTTTGCAAATGACATGATATTATACATGGAAAATCCGATAGACTCCACCAAAAGTCTGCTAGAACTGATACATGAATTCAGCAAAGTTGCAGGATACAAAATCAATGTACAGAAATCAGTTGCATTCTTATACACTAATAATGAAGCAACAGAAAGACAAATAAAGAAACTGATCTCATTCACAATTGCACCAAGAAGCATAAAATACCTAGGAATAAACCTAACCAAAGATGTAAAAGATCTGTATGCTGAAAACTATAGAAAGCTTATGAAGGAAATTGAAGATATAAAGAAATGGAAAAACATTCCATGCTCATGGATTGGAAGAATAAATATTGTCAAAATGTCAATACTACCCAAAGCTATCTACACATCCAATGCAATCCCAATCAAAATTGCACCAGCATTCTTCTCGAAGCTAGAACAAGCAATTCTAAAATTTCTATGGAACCACAAAAGGCCCTGAATAGCCAAAGTAATTTTGAAGAAGAAGACCAAAGCAGGAGGCATCACAATCCCAGACTTTAGCCTCTACTACAAAGCTGTCATCATCAAGACAGCATGGTATTGGCACAAAAACAGACACATAGACCAATGGAATAGAATAGAGACTCCAGAATTAGATGCACAAATGTATGGCCAACTAATCTTTGACAAAGCAGGAAAGAATATCCAATGGAAAGAAGACAGTCTATTTAACCAATGGCGCTGGGAGAACTGGACAGCAACATGCAGAAGGATGAAACTAGACCACTTTCTTACACCATTCACAAAAACAAACTCAAAATGGATAAAGGACATGAAATGTGAATAGGAAACCATCAAAACTCTAAAGGAGAAAGCAGGAAAACACCTCTCTGACCTCAGCTGCATCAATTTCTTACTTGACACATCCCCAAAGGCAAGGGAATAAAAAGCAAAAATGGACTATTGGGACCTCATGAAGATAAGAAGCTTCTGCACAGCAAAGGAAACAATCAAAACTAAAAGGCAACCAATGGAATGGGAAAAGATATTTGCAAATGACATATCGGACAAAGGGCTAGTACCCAAAATCTATAAAGAGCTCACCAAACTCCACACTTGAAAAACAAATAATCCAGTGAAGAAATGGGCAGAAAACATGAAGAGACACTTCTCTAAAGAAGACATCCAGATGGCCAACAGGCACATGAGAAGATGCTCAACGTCACTCCTCATCAGGGAAATACAAATCAAAACCACACTCAGATATCACCTCACACCAGTCAGAGTGGCTAAAATGAACAAATCAGGAGACTATAGATGCTGGAGAGGATGTGGAGAAATGGGAACCCTCTTGCACTGTTGGTGGGAATGCAGACTGGTGTGTCCGCACTGGAAAACAGTGTGTAGGCTCCTCAAAAAATTAAAAATAGATCTACCCTATGACCCAGCAATAGCATTGCTAGGAATTTACCCAAGGGATACAACAGTGCTGATGCGTAGGGGCACTTGTACCCCAAGAGCCTAAATGTCCATCAACTGACGAATGGATAAAGAAATTGTGGTTTATATACACAATGGAGTACTATGTGGCAATGAGAAAGAATGAAATATGGCCTTTTGTAGCAACGTGGATGGAACTGGAGAGTGTTATGCTAAGTGAAATAAGTCATACCATATGGTTTGACTCTTATGTGGATCCTGAGAAACTTAACAGAAACCCATGGGGGAGGGGAAGGAAAAAAAAAAAGAGGTTAGAGTGGAAGAGAGCCAAAGCATAAGAGACTCTTAAAAACTGAGAACAAACTGAGGGTTGATGGGGGGTGGGAGGGAGGGGAGGGTGATGGGTATTGAGGAGGGCACCTTTTGGGATGAGCACTGGGTGTTGTATGGAAACCAATTTGACAATAAATTTCATATTAAAATAAATAAATAAATAAATAAATAAATAAATAAATAAAATATAAATCTTTATTAAAAAACAGCTAAAATAATCAAGGAGGTGGATGCTTTTCTGCATGCAAACAGACTAAAGTGATTAGGATCCTTGGGCCTAGAAATACAAAGCTTTAACAAATATTTTAGTGCTATGAATAATTCATTTACCAAATCCCTAAGTCATCAGTAGTGATCACTTAAATTGAAAATAATAGTAAGTTTTAAATAGAAAACAGCCAAAATTATTTTCTATAGTGTGGTGTACATTTTAAAATTCATCACAATAAGCAACACAGACTGAAAGTTTTCTGTCTGGTTGTTGTTGTTTTTGTTTTTGTTTTTTTTAAATCTGTGTTAGTTTCTTACTGCTGTGTAACAAACTACCACAAACTTGGCAGCTTAAAACAATACCCATTTCTTTTTCCCAGTTCTATGGGTCAGAAGTCTAGGAGTACCTTGGCTGCACTTGCTGTTCATGGTGTTAGCCAGGCTGTGATTTTATCAGACTCTGGAGAATAATCTGCTTCCACAATCATTCTAGTTTTTGGAAAATATAATTCCACACAATTGTAAGGAGGTCTGAGGTCCTTATTTTCTTGCTGGCTGCAGTCTAGCAGTCATTCTCAGCTCTTAGATATCACCCCAGCATTCCCTGCCACATAGTCCCCTCCATCCTCAAAGCCAATAACAAGAACAAAATCTCTTTTGCTTCAAATCCCTCTCACACTTCCAATTTCTTTGAAAGAAGAGTCCAGTTCTTCTTAAGGGCTCATGTGGTTATACCCACTACTTATAAACTCCCAATCCCAAGAACATCTTAAGATTTGGGACTTTAATTACTTCTGAAAAATATCTTCCCAGCAGCACTTAGATTAGTGTTTAATTGAATAACTGGGAGGAAGTGTGTATATAGCAGGGTACTGATAATCTTAGGGGTCATCTTAGAATTCTGCCTACCACAAATCCTAATGCACAAGTCTCATAAAGTTGGGATTATGTAAATGTTTCTAATCTTTGAGATTAATATAAAATAAGAATATTCTTTCTCATCAGAGCATAGCTGTTTGTGCCCATGTTAAAAATAGAATTTGGAAAAAAAAAAATAGAATTTGGGCTGGGGCACCTGGGTGGTTCAGGCAGTTAAGCATCTGACTCTCGATCTGGGCTCCAGTCATGATCTCACAGTTCATGTCAGCCTCTGTACTGACAGTGTGGAGCTTTCTTGGGATTCTCTCTCTCCCTCTCTCCCACTCATACTTTCTCTGTCTCTTAAAATAAATAAATAAGCATTTAAGAATTATTATAATTGTGGCTAGGGGCACCTGGGTGGCTCAGTCAGTTGGGCCTCTGACCTCGGCTCAGGTCATGATCTCACAGCTTGTGGGTTCAAGCCCCACGTCCGGCTCTGTGCTGACAGCTCAGAGCCTTAAGCCTGCTTCAGATTCTGCATCTACCTTACTCTCTGACCCTCCCCCACTCATGCTCTATCTCTCTCTCAAAAATAAACATAAAAAAATAATTTAAAAAAATAGAATTGTGGCTAGATAAAACATAAGTCTAAACCAGAATGGCAATCATTTTCATGTTCTAAAATTTCTAACTTTAATAACTATTCTTCAGATTTTTCTCATTTGCTTAATCATATCACCAATAGTTGATCTCTTTTTTATTTTTTTATCCTTCTTTCCCCAGGCTTAATTAGTAATCAAACCTACCTGATCAAAATCCATATGGATAGACTTCTATTACAAATAAGCTTTGGGGAGACACACTGTCAACCAAAATAAATGTGTGATGTCCTCAAAAAGTTCTCTATTGAATAGAAAAAGCAGAACATGAGAGAAAGATACACAAAGAAATGTACAGAAATCCCACTATCAAATGTCATGCACTGACAAGAGCAATTTCTTCATGGGCTACAGGACTAAAAAAACACTGCCTTGAGGTAGATTTACCCTGTAATAAGAAAACAGCCTTTGGGGGTGACAGACTTGCATCCTTTTCTGCTTATTTCACACTTATCTCACTCAATAATTATGTGAATGGCAAAACGGTTCTGACTTCTTGGACCCTTAGATTCATCATCTGTAGAAATGAGATCAAAAATAGTTCTAGCCCCCAAGTTAATGTAAGATTTAAATGAAATAATGCACATATGGCACTTTGTAGTGTACCTTTACTTGGTCCTTTACATACAGTAGATGATAATATATGTCCAGGATTATTATCATCATTTGCCTAGAGTAAATTATGGAAAGTTTCATGAAAAGCATTCTTTCTCTGTGTACCATAAAACTTAATAAGGTATAATTTTCTTTACTCTTGTCTCTCCCTACTAACAAACTGGCCTTCTGAAAGACAGACTCTGTGTACTCCTCTTTCTGTTATCTATCTATCTATCTATCTATCTATCTATCTATCTATCTATCTATAATTGGATAGAAGGACTGCATAAATTCTTACCAGTATTTTCAAAAGTGGAAATCGTTAACCTTGGCATAAGATAGGGAAGAGCAGCTATGGTAGACAGTAAAGAAGATATATCCAGAGATTAAAGGGAACAAGTAGCTTCCTTGTGGGAAATGCCAATCATCAATGAGGATAAGTGATGTGTTACCCACTAGTTTCAAAGAGGAGTTTCAGGTATCAAGTTTTGACAAATTTATAGAGTGATATTGGGGAAATACCCAAATGCCAACTTTCTTATTTTAAAAAAGAAATCAGTTCAATTTTAATACTTCAGTTAGGTCCGATCCATGTTTCCTGTTTCTAACTGTGTCAAATGGATTTATCCCCTTTACTATCAAGAAACATCAAAGACAAACAATTTGAGTTGAGTTCTTTAATCCATTCAATCTCCATCACCTTTAAATCTTTAGTAAAAACAAAAATATTCAGCACAGTCTGACCCAACAGGAAACATATTCTTTTTACCTAACTTCAAATTGGTCAGTCAAAAATTAAATTAAATAGTTTGTCAATTGTTTAACATCTATCCTGCTATATCAGATGTATAAAATTTAGTTACATTTTGATTTCAGTTTAATAGAAGCCAAAAATTATTTTAGAAGTTAAATTTTAAATATCTGCCTTATAGATAAATTCTCACATGCCATGGTAAAGCCTAAAGCAAAAATACACTGCCAAATTTTAAACTCTTCAAGGTAGCCTCCTTTGATAGACTCTAGGTCACAGAGTAACATTTTGTTCTACATCTTCCCTTTTAATTAAATGTCCACAGCATAAACTTCAAAAAGGACACTTGTTCCTAGAATAGGTTATGTTCTGCAAAGCAAAGCAAAGCAAAACTCAAGGGTGAGTGATTTCTGGAAGCACAAATACGCAAAACCAGTACTGTAGTTGACCCAATTATTTTAAATATTAAGAGAAGAGGCCTGATGCTACTAATCTAACTTCCTAAAACTTTCACAAAGGAAGAACATGGAACTTAGGGTCAGATATTCCTGCAACCACTGTGACAGGGACCAGTTTGCTTAAATTTCATCTGTAAAATGGAGATAAAATCTCTTATACACTGATATTGTGGGATAAAATGATATACTACATGTAAAATTCTTATTGTAGTGTGTGGCACAGTATAAATGCTAAATAAATGATAAATATCATCATGTCGTCAGTGAAGAAAATAACTTTAGCAAATTGGCACATAAGCTACTATGTTTTGGAGAATAGCTAAATTTAACTGTACTGCTGTGTTATGACCAGTAGCCTAAGTTTTATAAGGTGAGCTGCCATTTTTCCTGAGCTTGTGTTTTCTTAAGGGTACACAGATCTACTGATAATTTGTGGGCTGATAATCTATGCTGATAATTTGCTATAGACAATAAAGTCAAGTCAATAATTCAGTCAGGGAAAAGTAGGTCTATGCAGGTTGAAGTTGAAGAAGCTGTTTTGTTACCCACTCACTGCACGTAGAACGATCATCTCTGTGAAAAAGCTGTAGTCCTTAATTCTGTCCCAGTTTATAATTTCACCATGTAATTCCTTATATTATTCTATTGTTGCTATAGCAAATTACTAAAACCAGGTGTCTTAAGCAACACATATTTATTATCTTGCAGTTCTGGAGGTTCAAAGTCTGACAGGGGTCTCACTGGTTTAAAGTCAAGCTGTCAGCAGGGCTGGTTCTTTCGGTTTTGGTTATGCTAATTTTGGAATTGTTTGCTTTCTATAAACAAATATCAGCTAACAGGATAGAGCTGTTTGCTGAACTTTAGAGGGAGCCACACTTGGGCTAAACATTTACTAGGATACTTGGGTTAATTCTTTCAAATGTATAGGCTAACAACCATATCATTTCAGTAGAAGAAATTGATTTAAAAAAAAAAAATCCTTGTGCCTGAGAGTAGCATACTTGAACTATAATCATTACCTTCAAACTATAATCATTACTCTGCTATTTTTCTCTTAATTTACAAAAGGGATTGTCAAATCTATAACTTTTTTTAATGTTTATTTATTTAGTTTGAGAGAACCCACATGCATTCAGGGAAAGGGGTTGACAGAGGGGAGAGACAAAATCCCAAACAAGCTCCACGCTCAGGGCAGAGCCCCACTAGGGGCTGGATCTCATGACCATGGGCTCACCACCTAAGGAGGTATCAAGAGTCAGACACTCAACCAACTGAGCCACCCAGGCACCTATCAAGTCTATAACTTTGATGTTAGACTCCTTCTTCTCAACTACAGCTGAATTGTTACATTTATTTGTGAACACTACATACTAAAGATATAAACATAAATACAATCAAGCTTATGCAGCAGAGTATTAACAGGAACATGAAAGATTTGGAACAAAATCATATGTGGAGCAGTTGGAGGAATTTGGATTATTAAATCAAGAAAAAAGTACTTGATGGGTCTAGAAAGCAGGGAAGGATGGAAACAAGTTTAAAATGATTTAATATAAGACTTCTTAAGTGCTTACTATGAGCCTGGACAGCACTAAGTGTGAGAATACTCTAATGAAGACCCATACTCTTCCCTCTATTATCAGTAGACCATACTTTCTTTTCTCTGGACCCTTGCATATTCCATTACCTCTGTCTGCAAAACTTTCTCTTTTCTTTGCTTAGATATTACTGCCTTCCTTCAAAGAGTTTGAAAGACATTACCTGTGATTGCCCCTACATTGCTTTTCTCCAACGCAGGGCAGAAAACATGTTTGTCCTGTGCAATACTGTGTCTCTGGCGCTTAGTATAGCTCCTGGAAATTTAATATGTGTATAATATATATAAAATAAATAAATTGATAAATATGAACTCAAAAGATAAAACCAAAAATTTATAAGTTTATATTATGACAAATTCACTAACTTTATTAAGAGAAGTAGATTTTCTCGGACAATTGAGTTGTCCAAAGTTCACAGGAACAAATAAAATTAATTAATTAATCAACAGGATGTAATGAGTTCAACATTATAACTGTTGCTGCATACCTGATGATATTACATATTACCTAAAGGCACCGAGAGTACAGAAAGATCTTTCTCTATTATGAATTGACTTTTCCTAGTTAAAAATGTATTTCTCTGTATTATGTGTCTTATAAAATGAAATGTTTGCTAGATGGATGAATACATTTTAAAATTTTACAGTCTGTCTCCAATTATCAATTATATTTATTTATATAATTGTAAATATCCAGACAGTAACAGAAAATCTTCAGCTGGCCCTGTGTAGTTGTCAAAATTTTAAGTACAGTAGCCTTATTAATGCAGAAAATGTTTACTACATCTTAAAACTGGTCCCTAGAAACATGGACAATTATAAATGAAGTTGTCTGAGCTCTAAGAAGTTCTAAAGTAAGAGAATAAAATCTTTTTTTTATATGTTTACTTATTTTTGAGAGTGACAAAGACAGAGCACAAGAGGGGGAGGGGCAGAGAGAGACACAGAATCCAAAGCAGGCTCCAGGCTCTGAGCTGTCAGCAGAGAGCCTGACTTGGGACTTGAACTCATGAACCACGAGCTCATGACCTGAGCGGAAGTCGGATGCTTAACCAACTGAGCCACCCAGACACCCCAAGAGAATAAAATCTTTAAAAATTTTTTGCCAGGTGGGGATAAAAGTTGGAGTAGCCTTTGTCCCCTTGTGATAATCAAAATAGTTCTATTTCTTCCTATACTTATATTAAGAAATCAGATATTTTCAAAAAGAAAACAATTAGATAAGTGAAAATCAGACCAGAGGGAACAGGAAGGCCAGGCTCTAAAGTAATCTAAAAGAACAGGTTTTATGCATGTTTAGCAGCAATTACTCTAATTGACAGGACATGATTTTAAAAGTACTCCTGCAATTTTTCTTCTATATAATACTATGTTGAAAAATTATTTACTTATGTTAATATGTTCAGAAGATAACACAAGTTAACAATTTGCTTGCAAGGATCAAAAAGAGTAGACACCTGGGGTACCTGGGTGGTTCCGTCGGTTGAGCATCCAACTCTTGGTATTTGTATTGGCTCAGGTCATGGTCTCATAGTTTGTAGGTTTGAGTCCTGTGTCAGTGCAGAGTCTGCTTAGGATTCTCTCTTTCTCCCCCCCTCTCTCTCTGCCCCTCATTTGTTCCTTCTTTATCAAAACAAAAACATAAACATTTAAAAAAAAGTGAACACTTAAGGAAAATATCATTTTCAAACAGAAAATGTTATTTTCTCATTCTCAAGAAAATAGAATAGCTCACCCTACCATTGCTATGCAAAACTAAGAACACACTGACTATTCTTCAGCATAGAGGTCCTATATCTAAACAAGAAACTTGAATATTTTTATTCTAGAGAGTCAAAACACATGCCTTTAAAAACTCCACAGACTTAAATATATGTAATCTTTGAAAGATGGAGAGAATCTTCCACTAGTCCAAGCTTTGGTTCAATAAAAATAAATAAATTTTGCTTTCAGAGAAGCAGTATCTTCGGGGCAGTCAGACCTACATGGGTGTAAATCATAGCCATTACCCCTCTCACTGGCTCTGCAGGCAGAACTTGTAAGTCTCATGTTGGCAGACAGTAGTCCTTGAGGTCCCTAGCAAAGGGATGCCGGTGTTTACTTCCTCTGGAGTTGATGGCTAGAGAAGAAAGAGAGAGTATGAATACTGACTCTGAAGGTCCTTTAGAGGGCAAAGTCAGCAATCAGAGAAAGGTAAATGAATCAGAGAAACAGCCAAAATGTTGGAAGAAAAACTTCTCAATTTCACCTATGGCAACACAGACACAGAGCAGACTGTGGAAGGCTGTCACTCTTAAAAGTGAAATGTGCAGAGAATAAAGAGAAGAGTTGAAGCTGAAAGTTCCTGACTGTCTAGAAGTGAATGTACAATGATAACACTGAGGGTGCTGACTTAAACAAAAGCATGGGTTATGAAATCACAGAGGGATATGGAAAAATGAAAGGTAAACAAATGGGGAGGGTAATAAGTACATTTAGTATACATATCCTCTAAGACATGCAGGTAAATCCCTAGGGAACAGTAATATTTCAGGGGTGGTAGGAGGAATAATAGAAACTAGAAATAATTAAAACTAGAATAAAATAAAACTAGAAAAATAGAAGCAAGTGCGGACAGTGGTTAAGATAGGCATGCTTTTAAATTTCAGCAGAGAAACCACGTAAAAAGTTTGTCACTAATATGCAGAATCTAAAAAATCTGAACTCAGAGAGTAGAGTGGTAGTTATCAGGGTCTGGAGGTAGGCAAATTAGGGAGATGTGGTTAAAGAGTACAAACTTGAAACTAGGTGAGTAAGTTCTGGAGATCTAAGGCAAAGTATAGTGATTATAGTCAATAATACCATATGTATACTTGAAAGTTACTAAGAGACTAGATCTCACTATTAGCTAATGCTATGATGATAACTAATAATACCACAATATATAAATGTATCAAATCATCATGTCATAAACTTTAAACTTACACAATGTTATATGTCAATTATATCTCAATTAAAAAAAAAAAAACTGCCCAATGCAGCAGAGAGAACTGGCAGATTTCAGCTTATAAGACACCTTCTAATTTGATATAGGCTGATCTCTGGTGACTTGTGAGAGCAATGACAGGACAGTGATGGGGCAATCAATCACACTACGGTATGGAGCAAAGGAGATGTGAGAAAATAGAGGCAAAGTGTGTATAAGCCCCATTAAGATGGTTGGCAGGAAAGAAAAGGAAGGAGTTGCCTTGGTAGCTTGAGTTATAACAAAATTAGAAACATATTTCTGAAGATTGCCAAAAAGTCTTGAGCAGCTTTTAAAGCTGTAAATTTTTAAAAAGGAAATTTAAGGTGCAAGAATATGATGAGAAAGTTTCAGAGAATTATAGAGATTGGTATCAAGAATCTAGGAAATGAAGTCAAAACAGAATTAAAATAGGTGAAGTTCCTACCTTCAGACAAGATATAAAAATGTAAATAAGTTTGTAGGATCAACCTCTCATTCTTTAGAATGATTCACCAGTAATAAAGAATACCTACAATGTTTACTTGACTTAACTCTTTCGTTTATACTTTTATTAACTAAATTCTATTTAAGACATATAGATTTGAAATTTTATAAGGCTGCCATAAGGTTAATCTTCCAAGATAAATAATCTTCCTGGAAACTTTGTAGTAATTTTTATCTCAATAGTTCAAGGCTCTTAGAAGATTTTACCAACTATCTCTTAAATACAGTGTTATTTTGCCTATTAACAGAATAAGACCTTAAAAATAGAGGAAAAATAGCTTAATTTCCATGAAAATTGCAAAACCAATTTACTCATTACTTATGACCATTAGAAATTTTCATTCTATTTCTTAAATTAATATTTTCCCAATAAAAATACAGACCATGAGCAAGACTTTGTTACAGAGTGTAAATATCAAGAAAACAACCTAAGGCTGAACTCTACTCACTGCTATGTAAATTTATTCAGCTTTGGATAAATAACAGATGGTTTTTCTATATTCAGTGTTTATTATCCTATAATCCTTGCTAAAATGAATAAGTATTTTATATAATATTCCATCTAGAAATATAACCAAAAGGTAACAATTCATTCAATTTATAGTCTAATTAAAATTCCTTATTAACATGCATCATTTTTAAAGGAAAATGAGCATTCTGAAATCTAAATGGATTAAGACTAGCATGTTTTTTCCATACATGTTTTTGTACATGTTTGTTTCATAGACAAAATACTATGTAAATAGATTATATAAAGCATTTTTAAAGTACCTACTTACTACTGGGCATTTTGCTGATTAACTCATTTATTCCTCATGACAACCATCTGAGGGAGAACCTGCTATCTTTATTTTACAGATGAAAAAGTGAGAAAAGAGGTTAAGTAATTTTCCCAAAGTCATACAACTACTGGATGACAGAGTAAGGATTCAAACCCAGACTGTGTGGCTACCAAGTGTGGCACTGTGGATGCTGTGCTATTCTGTCTTCACTGGTTTTGACTATGGATTAAATACCTGGCTTGGATTAATCGCAAATAACACCAAAAACAATTCACTGAAAAACATGTATTCAATAACTAAACAATCTTGTCTATATAATTTGAAACAGGCTATTTGAATTCAGTGAAATTATTGCATATTCTGAAATTGTGTAGACAAGCCCTTTTCTAGGCACAAATAGACAATCACTAAAGGTTAGCTTCTCATTTCAGTAAGCAACTATTGGGATTTGAATTCATATTCCTATGAAGATTGCATTAACTCCTTCAAGATCTAAGAGTTATCACTTAATATGTTAATGTATTGGGGGGCGCCTGGGTGGCTCAGTCAGCTGAGCGTCCAACTTTGGCTCAGGTCATGATCTTGCGGTCTGTGACTTCGAGCCCCGCATCAGGCTCTGTCCTGACAGCTCAGAGCCTGGAGCCTGTTTAAGATTCTGTGTCTCCCTCTCTCTCTGCCCCTCCCCTGCTCATGCTCTGTCTCTCTCTCTCTGTCAAAAATAAATAAACATAATTTTTTTTTAATATGGTAATATATTGGAGAAGTTATTTATCTTGCCTTTCTCCTTAGGAGTATTTGAATAGAGAATCTAACAATTTTTTGGGTATCTATACCATATTAACCTCTTTCTGGAAAAAAAAAAAAAACTGTGAAATTCTCTAGGACTATCCACTTTGATAGCAGATTTTTTCATGTACCCAAAGAAATATCCCAGCTCATTGCTGCTTTGGTAACCATGGACTCCAGAGCAAAGTATTCATAAACAGGAAGCTGAGTCTCTGTGGTGTCTATCCCCTGACTAGCCAGGCAAGAGATAAGCTCTCTTTAACAAACAGCCTTCCTGTACATATGGTTGGAGAGACATGAGCAACCCATTTTTATACAAGTTCTTAGCCAAACAGACCTAACTTGAACCTCTATTAATCTTGTATGTATGTTTTATTATTCAATTTTTCAAGGGTTCTAAACAAAACCATTTTCATTAATCTTTATTTAAGGAACATAGAAAGAGCTTTCATGTGTCACAAACTCTAAACCATTTGATTAAATTCCATTGATTGATTTTGATTGAAGGCTTTTTCTCTTATCTTTACCGATCATAATCTAACATTGACAGTACTGTAACTTCAATTAATACTATTTAATATAGATACAAGTGTTATTTGAATCCATCAACTACCTGTAGTAATTTTCTCTTTCTTTGGGGGAAAACATAATTCGTATCAATGGGAAAACCTCTATATGCTCCTTCTCTTTGTAGTGATGAGTGAGAGAGACAAAAGTTAAGACTCAGGGTTAAAGGGAAATTGCTTAATAAAGCATTTCACTAAATTTTTGGATATAAAATAGAAGTCCAAAACTGATCTTAGACTGGGCTAGAGGACTCTGAGTTACTCTGATGACAATTAATAAAGCTAGAGACAAAGTTAGCAACAATGACTAAAACACTCCTTTTAGGAAGAGAAATGTCTTATATTCAGTTACAAGTCTCTTGCCCTGTGGTTTAAAAACATTCTCATTGCTTCAAAACATCAAGGTTCACTCTTTACACCTGAAAACTTGGTCTACTGAGAATGTGTGAGTGTGAGTGAGTGAGTGAGTGTGTGTGTGTGATTTAAGGGATGGAGATCTGTCTAGGCATGTCATGAAACAGAAAAAGGAAAGCATATGTGACATTTCAAAGTGATCCAGAAAGAGACCAATCTGCCAATAAAGAAAGTGCAGCCCAAGATGTCTAGGAAAAAAGGTAAACAGCCCCATTCAGCCACACTTCATTTGGATTTTAGGAACCAGTGCCCCCTGGCAATCATCTGAGTAACCCCAAAAAACCTTGGTGTCTGTAGTGTTACTGTCACACCTGCTATAAATTTGAACTATACGAACACTTGTGTACCCAATACCAGGATGACAAGAATATATATTTTATTTATATTCATCAATTCTGATAGACTATTTTGTTAAAAGAAAATCCTTTAATATTATTTAAGAATGAAAAATAAAGTCATGCTAAATTTATTTTCACATTTGTCCTTCTTCTAGCCTCTAATATTACTTTTCTCTTGCATATAGAGAGTTAGAAATCAGAAACAAATGATCAGTCCTAAATTATATAATTTTAGTGATTTAATTACTTTGAGACAAACTAAACATGTTCATTCTCAACCTTCACTTAATTCAATTTATGAACCATTCATTGAAAAATAAAACTAAGAGTGATCTATATAACAATAATCCCAACCCTAATTTTATATCCCTTCCTTCTTTTATTTTCAGAAATATTTGTTAATAGCATATCACGTGTCTGGAACATTATACACCAGTGGGAAAAGATCCAGAATAGGGTGTAAGTATGTACAATCAAGGGAGGGCTTACTCCTCAGACCATCTTAACCTAATGAGCTCCAGCCAAGTGGACATCACACCCTCTACACATCAATCTCATATTATTTTTCCTGCACTTGTATTGTTTTAGGTTTCTACAAAAATCTCTCTCAAAAGAGTACATCAGGTGCCTAAAATTCTTTTTTCCCTC
Source organism: Panthera onca (assembly GCF_046562875.1). Classification (NCBI taxonomy): domain Eukaryota; kingdom Metazoa; phylum Chordata; class Mammalia; order Carnivora; family Felidae; genus Panthera; species Panthera onca. The sequence continues at coordinate 131,802,557 of NC_138340.1, read as the reverse complement.
GCTTTTCAAAAATTATGATGAAGATCTAATTGGTACATTTATATTTAGTCTTTTAGAATGAGTGCCCCTCCTATGGCATTGACTTCATAGGGATAGAATCAAATGTTCAAATTTGATTCCAAAATTACTGAATTATTTTAGTTTTTCCTTTCCAATATCATTTCAAAACTGAACAGCAATAATAATATCATCACTCTATATGTTCATATGAAAATTCCACTTAAAAACTTTGGGCTATATTCCTTCTAGACAATGGACAAACATAAAACTCATTAATCCTGTTCTACAGAACACTGTCATTAGAAGCGCTACAATGAGTTGCCATAGTGGCAAAGAAATATTCAAGGTTTTTTTGAAAATACCAATTCTAAGATATGTTGAATCATCTCTAAAACACTATTTGGGGTATTTTCAGAATATTGAATGTGTTCTTGTTCATACAATTACCTGAGGCAAGTGCTTCCTTAGTGGTCTGGTGAACACAATTCTGTCACATGAATGGGATGATTCACATTCACAGGTCTCTTAAATCAGAAAAAAAGCACGACCTTTTACAAATCCCAATCACATACATTTTCCCTCCATCTGGAAATTACATATCCTGTACCAATACCCTTTGCTTCTAGTCATTGTTAAGAGAAGTGACAAATCATTCTCTTTATGATTTATATGGCCTGGAAGGAACGATGATTATGTTTCTTCCCTAGTTTAACTCATCAAGATGGATTTAAAAGTGCCTGTGCTGAAAGTGAATACTACAATGATGTCACAAAATGAAAACAAAACCCCCATAGCAGGGATGATAATTTAAAAGAGGAATTTCCTTCTTAGATTTAGTCTTTTTTATCTTTTATAAACACACATTTCAAAATTACCATTGTGACAGACAGAATAATGGCCTATGAAATTGTCCACATCCTAGTCCCTGAAACCTGTGAATATGTTACCTTACATGGCAAAGGCAACTTTGCAAATGCAATTAAACTAAAGACCCTGATATGGGGGGATTATCTTGGATTACTCAATGTAATCACAAAGGGTCCTATAAGAAGGAAGCAGAAGGATATGTCACAGAAGGAGATGAGACAATAGCTGCAGAGCTTGGAGTGATGTGGGTCCACTCCAAAGAACGCAGGCAGCCTCTAGATGTTCTAGACATTATAAAAGCAAGGACAAAGATTTTCCCTTAAAGCCTCCGGAAGGAATGTAGCCCTGCCAATCCATTTTAGATTTCTGACCTCCAGAAACACAAGAGCATAAATGGGTGTTCCTCTAAGCCACTAAATTTATACTAATCTGTTACAGCAGCCGTTAGAAACTTATGAATCCATATTTCGCATTTAAAAATAAAAGAATGAATTCTGCTGTCACATTTGTAGGAAAATATTATAGTTTTAATATATGTGACAAAATACCTAGAAGTATCATCTTAGATAAATTGGTTTTACTTAATTTAATAAATTCTCAGACCATCTGTATCAGTCATATAAATAAAAAGTCAATCTACACCATTTTCCTCCCTTTTAAGAAGAAATAATAGAAGACTAAGATGTTGTCCAACCTTTAAAAGGGAGACTTTCCAATGGCCTATTCTTCTTCAACCTCTAATAGTAATAAAAGATTTTCCTTTAAAGTGAGGGTAAAATTTCTTGCTCCATTGGGGAAAACATAAAAGCGTTTGTATATTACCACTTATTTCTTTAGAACAAGTGTAATAGCATTTCATGAGCAGAGTAAATGCATAAATATGTCTTGACAAAAGGAACCGAGATTGGTAGTCCTTCAAAGAAACTTGCATTCATTTTGGTGGCAGTAAAATATTGCATACCCTCTTAAAAGCTGAAATAATAATGTCTGAAATATGTACGTGAAAGCCCTTTGAACATGCATCACATGGAAGGGATCACAACCACAAAAACAGACAGCATTCAATTCTGAAGTGCTCTGGGTTTTGCAAATAAAAAAAAGAAGAGAATTTATTTTTTTAATGTTTTTATTTATTTTTGAAACAGACAGAGACAGAGGATGAGCAGGGGAGGGGCAGAGAGAGAGGGAGACACAGAATCTGAAACAGGCTCCAGGCTCTGAGCTGTCAGCAAAGAGCCCGACATGGGGCTCGAACTCACAGACTGTGAGATCATGACCTGAGCCAAAGTCAGACACCCAACTGACTGAGCCACCCAGGCACCCCAGAAAAGAGAAGAGAATTTAAAATTTTGAATGTATGCAGACCTTTTTCAGGGAAGCACTGGAAAATGTTACAATGCTGATGCATGTGAACAGAGATGAGATAATTCATTGTCATTGGTAAGCGGAATAAAAGGTACTATATGAAGAAAAACAAATATGTTTCCCAAAGCAAGTAATAATTCTAAAACTACATAGTCAAACTGGTAATCATGACCAGAACTAACTGCAGGTACCAGATAGAAAATTAGTAATATTTTGAACTCCTACTGCCTTTTTCTGATTGCCCACCCCCATTTTAAGTACATACATATATTAACCTTTTATAACTTTATTTCTTTTGTAGTAAACTAACTGTTGCCCTGCAGAGGAATGCCCTTATCTTCCTGCAAAACAAAACTTCTCTCTCATAACTAAAGGAACAGCCAATCTTTAAGATCCTTTCTTGGACTGCTATTCTAAGGCACCAGTTAAGCAAAGAGCATCTCAACTGAATTACATCATCCTGGTAAAAAAAAAAATATAGTTTGGGAGTGTAAGTTCAAAACAGGCTTAGCTAGATATACTCTTTTTCAAGCATTTACTATAGAAAATGGCTCCTCCTTTTGTGCCTAGTCCGTACTAGAAGTTAATGTAGAGATAATAAAGACATTCAGTATAAATGTAGAATTCACATGGAAGCCAATTTTAGAGAGAAGGGGAAAAAATCCAAATATCTTTAATCAGCATATCACCATTAGAACAACTGTTTGCAACCCTGACAGAATTATAAATCAATTACTGGGAATTCTCTCAGTTTACCTCTGATGAGCATATGCATGTGAAATATAGGAGAGTAGACCAAGCTGCTAAAGATAATTGTTCACAAAGCATTTTAACCTACATTTCAGCTGATTATTATTTCAGCTGATTCACATAACCACCTTCTTAAATGTATGTCACTAAACTTAAAACAGACTAAGGACCCAAAGAACTTAATTCAAAGTCACATATCCAGTAATTATAATGATCTAGAGGCAAACCATACATGTGGACTTCAGGACCCGTTTTCAAATTTCAATTATTTATTCATTGTATTAGTAGGCTGTTTTAACATAACCAGTGCTGTCAAATTAAAATGCCAAAATAACTATACAATCCCAAAGTTGCTAACCCTTACAGAAATATTGCAAGGAAAATTAAACAAAAAGCATGAAAATGTATTGAATATTGCAGTACCTAACAGAGTAGCCCAAATGTTGGATGGACTCAAGGTCAAAAGCAGAAAATTAGATTGAATAATAATGACAGGTTGCTTTTTCATAAGTGACCCGAGCACAATGCTATATTCTGGTATCATAAATAGTTCTGCAGTATAACAGCCGTAAGCCTCATCCATGACATTGATAATGACATTGGAAAGTGATAAACAACAAAAAAAAGTTGATTTTATGGAAGGACACATTCTATTGAGTTGGCTTTATGTTCTGTTATTAATATTTCATTGGAAGATAGGATGGATCAATTGTGGAAAATTTTGCTGTGAGCCAATGCCAAACCTGCCAGGTAATGTTTAGTGATCAGGGAGCTTCACAGAGGGGGTGGAAACTGTGATGAGGGTTGCAGGAGAACTATATCCTTTAAAAATACAGTTCCATAATCCATTTTGTCTCTGTTCATTGTCAGGATCAATAAAAATGAATGTCACAATCAGTTTGACTCAACTAGTTTTAAAATAAACTCTCCATTCTAAAAATACTTACAGAAGAAGTCTGCCAGTTATAAAACAGAAAGAGAGAGAAATTAAAAGGATCATTTGATACAAAAGCATTGCAATAATTATCACAATGCATATCATTATCTTTTTCATTACTAATCACTGTTCATTTTGGCTGGTTCACTTAACTGACTATTTTCAATCACTACATTTTTTCAAATTTAATTTAACTAAATGTAGTGATGTCAATTATAAGCAGTGAATCAAGGAGAAACTAATGATTATAGATAATGCAATTGTCCTGGTTAGTTGCTCCAGGAGAATGTGCTAAAGCTTTATGAAGAGGAAAGCACAAAGCCAAAAAGCAGTTAATATGAGTACAGTAATATTTCTTCTTTCAAGTCTCTTGTATTAACATTGATTAAATACCTAGAATGTACTAGCATCTGGTTAGATCATGTAAAACTTCACTGTTTTCACCACTAAGGGCATTAAATAAGGGCCATAAAGATCTAAGTTACAGATAGCTACTGATCCTGAGCTTTCATCTCTAAAAGTAAAAGTTGTTAAAAATGTCTATTAGGGATGATATTATGCTAATCACCATTAGCTCAAGGGCACAGTTATCTTTAGCATAAGGGTATTGCATTATTTACAATACATGTAAGATATTATCAATTAATAAGAGGATCTGACCTGATTTTTTTTCTGGTTAAAAAAAGAATTTAGGCACTGACCTTAGTTACCATATTCTCTATTCTACTAGCTCAATAACTTGCCTCAAATCTCAGTGTAATCATTTAATAAATTGGGTAATCCCAGAACCCCGACATTCCCCTAATGTTTTGCCAAAGCTAGAGGTGAGGTTGGCTAAGAGTCCTCTGCAAGTTAGGTTCATTCATATATGTTGGCCCCAATAAAGGCCCCTCAGTTTAGGTCATTAATAATGTCATGTTCTTTATATACACAGCTGCAGTTCTGATTATATATCAGCAGTGCATGCTCTCAGGATTGATTTTCTAGTAGAGGCAATAGATTTTGTATTAACCCCAACTGTATTTTCTCTCCTAAGCGAGACAGCTGACCTGGGTTGGAAATGCAAATTGTGGTTCATATCAAGCCAGCAAATATGTTTTGACTCAAGTGCCAACTGAAATGTCTCAATACTCAAGCTCAGTTGGAAAATGCTCTGTAACTGATAATCATTATCTGCCAGGAGCTCAGGAGGGGACAGCAATTGCAAATGCACAGCACAACTTATTTATCATTCCTGCTGAGAACCCAAACTGTTAAGCTAATCTTATTTTTATATTGTTTTAATCAGTTGAACCTACCAGTAACATCAAGAAATAACCAACTAACCAATAAAAGTGGTCTCTGTAAACACTGAAAAACTAACCGGGGAATTTTTGAGATGTTGATTTAGCATTCCTCTTCACACGCCTCCCCGCCACCACACACACACACACACACAATATAGGGACATAGAACTTTAATTTTTTCTTAGAAATACTAGGGGAGAAGAATAAATTTGATCAAATTGAAAGAACAATAAAATTTAGTCCTAAAGGTTACTACTTCATTAACAATACTAGCATTACTAAATAAATCTGTATGCCTGTTTGTGTATATGTATTTTGAACTTCAGATTATCACAAGGAGCACGCATCATAAAGTATTATAATTCCATCCTACATAATGATTTAGAATTCTTAGGGATAAAACGCTGTCACTACTATTACTATGCTTTAAAAAATTATACAACCTAATTTGGAGTAATATGTCTGCCATCTAAGGGTAGTTTCCCAAATATAAAATTATTCCTGCACCAAAATATAGTGAATAAAAATAAATTTACTTGCCTATTTTAATTTAAATCTGGGAAAGGGAACAGAAAATGGTGTTTTATTTAAAAACAATGAGACAATTGGGGATTTAAAACTTTCTCTGCCTTCTGCCTTTGTTGCAACATGTATAAGGAGTAGCTCTGTGTTTTATTTTTTAGTAATCCATTTTTTTCAGTCTCCAAAGCCCCATACAGTTGCTCAAGGCAAACAAGATGTTTGTACATCCAAACAGATCTCATTCTCAGATTTTACCCCTAAGGCTATCATACTTAAAATCTGCAGTAAGAAGACCTAAAGAATTTGCTAGTACCACAGTTCATTTACATGAGTGATTACACCAAAAATAAAACCTAAAAATTTGTATCATATCTCTGATGACAAGAAGGCAGTAAAAGCACATTTAGTAGAAAATATGCAAATAACGCTAATTGCATTAGCGTTCCTGTTTTTCTTCATTTTATATTTCTTAATGTGGCTATATTACATATACAATGAAAATGTTATGCAATTGTTCTAAAAATGAGTCTTAGAAATCTAAGTTACTTGATACAGCTTTACTCTTTTTAAATCATTCTTTCAAGAAGGTAAGCTGGTCCCAGCCTGCTACTCCCAAACTGAGGTACCTAAAAACCATAAAAGGATTTTAAGGAGGAGAACATGTCAAAATCCAGCTGATGAACCAGAAATGTCCATTACAAGTGGCAAGATTAGTTCCTTATTAAAGACCACATATCTTACAATTTTTTTACTAAATATATCTTATAATTTCCTAATAAGAAAGTTATATCCTAGAATTGAAACATGGCAACCTTTTTCTTTTCATCAATCCTATGATGTATTACCATAAAATGAATATTCCAAGAATTTGTTTAGGTATATATTCTTGTAGCTCTCAGCTGGTAATACACCCATCCCAGGAAATGTAGCAAACTTCTTAGTTCAGATATTTTTGAAATTTGCCTCTGGAAATAGATGATTTTCTAAATGATGTCAGCTGTGATGAGCTTTGAAACTGGAGGCCTGGAGTTCATCACCAATATTGTCAACAACTCAAATCAGTACAAATAACTAAACAACTCCTGTGATCAGGTATTTCCTACCTGCTGGGACATAAAGAAGTATGAGACACAGACTCTGTTCTACTTGCTGTCCGTTTGGGAGTTGTCAATTAGGCTCTTTTCATTTGCAAGAATCAGAAAACTCAAGATTAAGATAGTTTATTAATTAATATCAATGGAGCGTATACAGATAAATGAATTTCAATTTTGATTAGGTATCTAAGTTGACTTAATTCTCATGCTGCCTTTTCTTACAGTGGTAAAATGGCTGCAGTGTCTCCAGGTTCATATCTGCACACCACAAGAAAGAGAAGGGCTTCTTCATACTCAACTATCAAACAAAGTCCTATTTGGACCAAACCAAAATAATCACTGTGGCTATGAAAATATCAAGTAATTAGTTAGGCTTCAGTTACAGTCCATCCTTGAACCAATCAATAAGATTATATTGACTGGCAATTATCAATAGAGTCAACCACCGAGGCTGAAGATAAAGTTCATATCATCCATATTCCGTGGATACCATACAAAGGCAGAAGACTGAAATATATGCTAGGGAGGAAACTTCAAGTTTTATTAGAGTGGTCAATATGGTAATAATGACAAGTAGTAACAAGAAGTCAATAGAGTAATCTAACGAAAATATTGTGGACAATTTTGGAGTATAAAGTCTTAACATTTGTTTTGTTTTTTTATATGAATATTTGTTGAATTATCATTCACTGAATTTAATTCACAATTAATTGCTAATATAATAATAAAAAAATATTTTATATTTCAGAAAGATAAAAGGATATCTGTTAGTTGTGGTAATTCTGGAAAGGCACCTGAATAAAAGGTCTTGAAGAGGTGAAGGTTAAAGATACTCTGGCTTGTGTAATTGAGAAGGCACCCTAGTGGAAGGAAAGGCTCCAGCAAAGAGAGGTGTGAAACAGAACATATTTCCTAGAATAATCTAACCTAAAATAATAAATTGCAGTGCCTTGTTCAAGTCTTATATTTTTAAAGTACCTATGTACATTGACTCCTATTTTTGGAAGATGCTACAATAACCATTAATGGAGACTTGCAGTTTTTGCTGCAATTATACCTTCTTACCAAGACTGAATTAAATTCAAACTACACAAACTACACACACACACACACACACACACACACACACTTTTCTATTTTTACGATAGTTCAAAAGGAGATTTGAGAACATAGTCACATTGGCCATCTCATGTAATAATTTTAACCAGACAATATAGAAGAGTAACTGAATGTAACTCAAGAAAACCTGGGACTCTCTAGTTGCAAGACTATGCTACCCAGTGTATTTTAAATTGTAAAGTATATTCTAGGTAACGTTATGTTAGAAAATCTTGTCAGGTGGAGTGCGTCTGAGTTTCTTTTTCCTATTTATTCTCATATCAAAAGGAAATGGCAAAACCTGAAACTCCTGTACTCTCTGACCTCATCATTTAATATTATTCCTTCTACACAAACCAATGTTGACAAAGTTACCAGCTTCTAACTAGAAAATTATTGAGTTCATTGACTCCTCAGATAAACTCTTCCTAGAAAATAGGATAAATCTGTAAGTTTCAATTAACTACAGTCTAACTATAAAGAATCCTCAACCAGAGGATCTCTGTATGGTGTATAGTTTATTGAGGGGACAAGAGAATTATGAGGAAACAAGTTTTCATAACAGATCAAGGAACTACATCACTTTCAAAGTAATGTCCAAGATAATTTACTCAGGCCTCCATTCATTTATTCAACAAATTGTTTTTGAAAGCTTACTATGTATGTGCTAGGTATCATGCAAGATATTGGGTGAACACAAAATTAAGATTGATATGGATTCTGCTCCAAAATAGGAGAGATTAGCTGGGAGAGACAAACAAATTGGCAATAACAATACCATAAGATGCATGAAATAATGGGAGCAAACAGTATAGGTATCTAGCTTGGAATTACAGAATTAAAGAAGCCATCCTAGAAAAAAAATTTAAATGCCTAAGCTGAGAATTAAATGATTACTAAAGTTATCTAATCAAGGAAAAGGGATCAGAAAGAAATAATATGCAAGGGCCTAGAGGCTAGAGAGGATGCTACAAACTCTAGAAACTAAAAGACCTCATGAAAGAGAGCTAGCCAAGTATTCATGATATATAGCGAATTATGGCCTGATAAATTAAAAAAGAAAAAAATTAAAAGGAGGAGGAGGAGGAAGAGGAGGAGCAGGAGAAGGAGGAGAACAACAACTAGGTAACCATGCCAAGGATGTACAGAACACCCAACTTTTGCATATCCCACTAACTAGTACAAATAGGGGTCTTTATTATAGAAGTAATTTTTCATTGGTTCAAGAAATAAAAGGAAATAGACTGTAATTGTTTAAGAAGAGACCAAAGCTTGAGCAAGTACTAAAGAATGACAAGACAGCTACATCTATAATCACCCCTTAACCAAAGGAATCAAGTCCTACTGGTGTTCTTACAATTCTAATGCAGAAATCTGAGAGATACACACCAACTATAAACATTCTTGAAGATAGATTCATTCCTTTAAATGAGCAGATTCATTCCTTTAAAATACTGGAATGTCAAAGATAATTTATTTAGGCCTCCATTCATTTATTCAGCAAATTCTTTTTGAAAACTTACTATGTATGTGCTAGGCATCATGCAAGATATTGGGAGAACATAAAATTAAGATTGATATGGATTCTGCATATTGAGATTTACATTCTCGAAGATCGATTCATTCCTTTAAAATACTGGAACCCTTAGAGAATCACTGAGCCAGTCCACTAACAAATAACTAGATCAGTTTAAGAGGTCTTATTCCAAACTTAGCTCTCAAATAAGAAAGAGTAAGTCCTCTTTTCTCCTCTAATATTTTTGATCACAAAATTATACAGAATCTATAGAATTCTAAGATTAAGTATATTCAGATTCTAAAAAGTTATCTCTATTCTAAAATCATTTACAAAATAAGATAACAAGCCCAATGTAAGGGAAAAAATAAATATATGTCTTTATTGAACATTAAAAATAAGATATGATATATTGAGATACAATTTAAGACTTATTTTGAGTTTCAATTATCTCATTTTTTTCAAGTTTTTATTTAAATTTTAGGTAGTTAACATATGGTGTAATATTAGTTTCAGGTGTAGATTTAGTGATTCAACACTTACATACAACATCTGAGGCTCATCACAAGTGCACTCCTTAATCACCATCACCTATTTCACCCATCCCCTCACCCACCTCCCCTCTGGTAACCATCAGTTTGTTCTCTATAGTTAAGAGTCTGTTTCTTGGTTTTCCTGTTTTCCCCCGTCCCCATGTTCATTTGTTTTGTTTCTTCAATTCCACATATGAGTGAAACCATATGGTGTTTGTCTTTATCTAACTTATTTTACTTAGTTAGTCTAATACTGTCTAGCTCATTCCATGTCGTTGAAAATGGCAAGATTTCATTCTTTTTTATGGCTGAGTAATGTTTCATTTTATATAGATAGATCTCACATCTTCTTTATCCATTCATGAGTCGATGAACACTTGGGCTGTTTTCCATAATTTGGCCATTGTAGATAATGCTGCTATAAATATCCGGGCTCCTGTCTCCCTTTGAATTAGTATTTTGTATCCTTTGGGTAAATACCTAGTAGTGCAACTACTGGATCAGAGGGTAGTTCTATTTTTAACTTTTTGAGAAACTTCCATGCTGCTTTCCACAGTCTGCATTCCCACCAACTATGCAAGACTTACCATTGCATTTTGCAATGGTTGGGGCATTTTAAGGAACTGTTTCTAGCTAAAAGGACTGGTATCCTTCCAAGTCTAGCACTTGGGGTATGGAAAATTGTTGTGGTGTGCAGTAAGGTTTTTGTTTTGGTTTTGGTGGTTTTTTGGTTTTGTTTTTGTTTTGCTTTTGCGTTTTCTTTTTCTTTTCCTTTGGTCTCCTCGTTTTTTCCTAACCCCTTCTTTTCTCCTACATTGGCCAGCTTGGGCCTTCTCTCCATGTCATCCCCTTACAAAGGCACCCACACCCCACCCTCTGTTTGCCTGTAGCATGCATCCAAGGCCAGAGCTCAGGACTGCCTCCTCTGTCTTAAGGGCATGGGAGCTAGGGAAGGGGCTTTTACAAAATAACAAAAGGAAAAAAATAATAAAGTCTTCAGCAGTTTCCACCTACTCAGATCCTCAAAGGCTGCAAGGTTTTGATGATCTAGATTCATTAGGAATGTCTCCTTGCCAGCTAGGACCAAGCCCCAGGCCTGCTGAGAGCCAAAGGCCCTCCCAGTGCCTAGGTTTCCACCACCCCAGGGACCTTGTCTTACAGAGGCCCAGGACTGAGGATGCAGAAATCTGGGGCAGGTACCATCAAGAAGCCCATCTTAGGAGCCAGAACTCCTTTGCCAGCATAGATTCAAGTCAGGATTGCATAACTAAAGCATTTGCAGTTTTGGGGTTTTTTTTTTTTGTTTTAGTTTTTTTCCCAAATATAATCTGTAGTTGTGTGTGTAGTGCTTTGCCCTGATATGTGTGCTCTACAATAAAAACCAAATCTAATATATTTAGAAACAGTTGTCCTTTTCCCTACATACTTGAAAATACCTGTTGTTTCTTGTATTGTTGATTTTAGCCATTCTGACAGCTGTGAGGTAATACCTCATTGTAGTTTTGATTTGTATTTCCCCGGTGATCAGTGATGTTGAGCATCTTCTCATGTGTCTGTTGGTCATCTAGATGTCTTCTTTGGAAAAGTGCCTATTCATGACTTCTATCCACTTTTAATTGGATAATTTGTTTTCTGGGTGTTCAGTTTTATAAGTTCTTTATAGATTTTGGATACTAACTCTTTACCAGATATATCACTTGCAAACATCTTCTTCCATTCCATAGGTTGCCTTTAGTTTTGTTTAGTTTAGTTCCTTTAGTGCTTCCTTCACTATGGAGAAGCTTTTTATTTTGATCTACATATTTAATGCAATCCCTATCAAAATAGCACCAGCATTTTTTTGCAGAGGTAGCAAACAATCCTAAAAATTGTATGGAACCACAAAAGAGCCCCAATAACCAAAGCAACCTTGAAAAAGAAAAGCAAAGCTGGAGACATCACAATTCTGGACTTCAAGTTATATTACAAAGCTGTAGTGATCAAGATAGTATGGAATGGCATACAAATAGATACATACATCAATGGAATAGAATAGAAAACCAAGAAATGAACCCACAATTACATGTTCAGTTAATCTTTCACAAAGCAGGAAAGAATATCCAGTGGAGGGGCGCCTGGGTGGCTCAGTCAGTTAAACGTCTGACTTTGGCTCAGGCCGTGATTTCATAGTTCATGGGTTCCAGCCCCGCGTTGGGCTCTGTGCTGACAGTTTAAGCCTGAAGCCTGTTGCAGATTCTGTGTCTCCCTCTCTCTCTGCCCCTCTCCTGCTCATTCTATCTCTCAAAAATAAATAAACATTAAAAAAATTAAAAAGGAAAGAATATCCTGTGTAAAAAAGACAGTCTTTTCAACAAATGATGTTGAGAAAACTGGACAGCAACATGTAAAAGAATGAAACTGGACCACTTTCTTACACTATACAGAAAAATAAATTCAAATTGGATTCAAATTATTTTCTTACTGTCTAAGGCTTCCCCCACACACATTATGCAATATGGAAAATATATGACAATAGTTAAGGCTAAAAACCTTGATTCTCAGGTTTATTTTTTCAGAAATTGGCTAATGTGATTATTCCAAAATTTTATGATTTCAACCTATGTTTACCTATAATTTTTAAATTAAGCCACATAACTACCTATGAAATACAAGTTGGAAAAAGAACACTGACCTTTTTGCCAGCATGCAGAGAATATGTATATATATATATATATATATATATATATATATATATATATATATATGAGCGTGTGTGTGTATACATATATCTTCTTCTAAAGCCATAAAATTCAAACTTGGCAGGTTTACAGATTTCAGTAAGGAAAATCAAGCCAACTTTTAGTAAAGCAGTTGAGCAATTTTTAAGCAACAAAGTTCTGAAACAAGAATATGAACATATAAAACTTTTCTGCAAAGGTTCAAGGGAAGTTGAGTAGATATAGCTATTGCTGCTCAAATAAACATTATATGTAACAACCCAAAATATAGAAAGCCAGCTCTCCAGCTCACCTGGACTCAGGTTAGATAGAAATGCAACAAATGAGAGAAACAAGGCTTCACTGCTTTACTTCCACCCATTCTTCACAAAATCAGCCTATAGTTTTGAGACCAAACTATAAAGGTCAAGTCCAATAGAAGTGTACCAATTGTTAGAATTAGCAGCCTTAGAAATTCTCTGGGAGATGAATTACCCCTAGAGTACACTGAATAAAAGTTAAATGCTTTGCTGCCCATGATATCAAGGGTTCTTTTTCCTACATGAAGAACTTCAAAGATGGGTTTCTAAAAGCATGATGCATTTAAATAGCCACACCTACACTGCAGTCCTGATAATGAATGAACACCTCAATATATATTAGTATTCAATAACTCCCTGTGAGACACATTTGGCACCCACTATCTCATTCCTCTGTACATCTTGTTAACCAGGAAATGTCCAGGTATTTATAGCATGTCTTTATAAAGGCCATATAAATATATAGGAGGAACCTACTCTACTAATAAGTCCATCAAAGGTTATTCTTCATTTCTCTCACTGTATTTTTGATCTCTAGCATTTCTTTTTGATTCTTTGTCAGGATTTCCATCTTTCTGCTTACATCACCCATCTGTTCTTGCTTGCCATCTCCTTTACCCCTTAGAGTAATTAGCATATTAATCATAGATGTTTTAAACTCCTAATCTGATCGTTCCAATATCCCTGCCATGTCTGGATTTGGTGCTTGCTCTGTCTCACTTAATTGTATTGTCTTGCTGTTTAGTATGCCTTGTAACTTTCTCCTGATAGCTGGACATGATACCCTGAAAAAAAGGAGCTATTGTAAATAGTCATTTAGTGATGTGATGGTAATCTGTTGAGGGAGGGAAGCAGTCTATAGTCCTATAATTAAGTCTCAGTCTTTTATGAACTTGTGCCTCTGGATTGTGGACTTCACACATGCTTCTCATTACCTCCCCCCCCCCCCAACTTAAATAGGACAAGATGGCTAGAGTAGATTAAAGTTAGATATTTCTCTTCTCTTATATGGAATCTAGATCTGATTGGAATTATTTCCTCCCCAGCCAAGTAAGTTAGGCTTTCATAAAACCCCAGCACAATAGACACCAGATGATTAATTTCTCCTGAGTGCTCTGGTGTATTTCGAAATGGTTCCTCTTCCTTGTCCCCTGCTAGAAAAAGGAAGGAATTTTTCTCCAATATTTACTGTTGAGAACTGGTCAAGCTCCTGGAAGTAATATTCACAGTGACCTAGAGATCCCCCTATGACAGGGTCGACCTGGAGTTTTTAACTCTCAGAGTTGTCCACACTGAGCTTCCAACAATCTGTCAATTACAGTTCAAGTTTCCTACCCTTATACTTTCCACTGGTAAGTCTCTGCTCTGAGAAGCCATGATCCCTGTATCCACCTGCCTGTCTCTCCAATCTTGGGAGCATCATCACAGGGCACAGTGATTTACTCTGTGTTCTCCCATCTCTTACAGATCCAAGAAAAGTTGCTGACTTTTCAGTCTTTACAGATTTTTACTTCTTGTTATGATAGAGTGGCGACTTCTAAGCTCCTTACATGCAGAAAAGGAGTAACCGAATCGGAGGATGTTTCAATACTTGTATGCATGACAGCATTGTTTATAAAGCAGAAAAATTGGGGAAAAATGAAGAAAAAAACAGAAAAATTGTGGTCTAATCATAAAATAGAAGACTCTGGGGGCGCGTGGGTGGCTCAGTCGGTTGGGCGTCTGACTTCGGCTCAGGTCACGATCTCACAGTATGTGAGTTCGAGCCCCGCGTCGGGCTCTGTGCTGACTGCTCAGAGTCTGGAGCCTGTTTCAGATTCTGTGTCTCCCTCTCTCTCTGACCCTCCCCCATTCATGCTCTGTCTCTCTCTGTCTCAAAAATAAATAAACGTTTAAAAAAAAATTAAAAAAAAAATAATAAAAAAAAATAAAATAGAAGACTCTGAATAAGTTAAAATGAATAAACTAAGAGGTATATGTATAATCATGCATTAACCTTAAAAATATTTTGAACTTAGCATGCCATTCACATAACATTTAAAATTTTAAAAATGATCATATATGATTTTGATACAATAGTTTATGGAATAAATTTATTTTTTAAAAATAATCTTGCACGAGGCTAACAAATACTGAATTCTTAGTTTTTCCTTCTAGGAAGTGAGGGAATTAGGATCAGGAAGAATTCCCAGAAGGCAGTAACTATAACTATATTTTCTTTAATTTGATGATGTTAAACAAATGTAGTTACAATATTAAAATTTCTTAAGCCTGTGCGTGAGAGTGAAAATATTCTATATTCTTGTTTCTGCATGTGAAATATTTTATCTTAAGAATTATTAAAGCTGTGTTAGTTTTGGAAGCTAATTATTCATTATTCCTACATACTATCATTTAGTCTTTTGGCCAAGAGAGCCAGTATAGCTTTATGATTAAGAGTCTGTACTCCACACTTGTCTTGATGAACAATGAGTAATATATAGAACTGCTGAATCACTATCTGGTACACCTGAAACTAATACAACACTGTATGTTAGCTACACGGGAATTAAATTTTTTTAAAAATGGGCAGAGGGGAAAAAAATGAATCTGTACTCCAAACTAAAAACACCAGAGTTCAAATCCCAGTTCTACACCTAAACATTTTTGTGTCATTAAGCTAGTTAACTAAGATAGCTAACCTTCAGTCTATATGTAATTCTGGGAAAATAATATATCTTATATTCTATGGTTGTTAAAAGTGCTACGAGAGGCAGTAAATGAAAATACCCCTTCCTTCTTACTTGAAAAAAGCATTTTAAAATGTTGACTGATATTAGGGACAATTTAATGTGTATTTCAAACCTTCCTCTTTTCCTTTCGTCATCACAATCTAATGTATCTTTATAATCTCTTTAGGAAAAAGATCTCTTTAATCACGAGTAAGTATATATTTTCTCACTTCTTTCAATACATTCTTCATACCAGCTGACCATGTATTTATCTTGCTGTTCCCAATCTGCTCAGTTTAGTCTATGAGGCTATGATCATCCTGTTTCCTCTACCTTTAAAATTTTCTTTCTCCATGGATTATCTCTTATTTTCTTTGCAGCCTACATCAAGACCAACTTCCATAATGAAACTTCCTGAAATCTTACCAGTATACCTTGCTCTAAACAGCCATGTCTGAATAAAAACATATTACTATCAATGACAAACAATAATTTCAGGGTCTCACATTTTATGACACTCTACAGTTTAAAATCACTTACACATTATGTCACTCATATGACATTCAGGTGAAGTAGAGCTACTGTGCAGAACTAATTTTATATCTGCTGACTCTAAGTTTAATAGTTTGCATCACTTCATGTATTTAAGTACTAAGATCTCTTCAAAAAGTTCACAGTTAAAGCTGTACCTCACTACTACTTTTTATAAATACTTTCCCTATATAAGGCCTGTTAAGAAACTGTCAACCAGAAGATGTGTTAGCTACAAGCATAAACTGACCAGTGATAATAAAAATGAACCATCAGCTATCTTGTAATGTCTTGCCGGAGTAATGTGTTCAGAGACCTACCTATCCAGATTCATGCCCAATAGTGGGTTAACATGTAACAGAAATATCCCATTAAAAAAAACATGGAGAAGGGAAAGGTGGAAAGTTTGAAATTATATTTATGCTACATAATCCCTCTAATAGAAATCCCCATCCAAATTGGTTGCAAGTATTATAGATAGAAGGATCCTACATAGAAGGATCCTATACAAAAGACCCTGACTCTCCAAGGAAGACCTGTTCACACTTCAATCAACTCATTGTCCATAGGGTAAACATCTCATAACAGCCTAAAAAGAACTAAACCTCTGCCTACATAGTGTTCCTATTTGTTGGATTTACATGACCAAAAGGCCTGACCTTGAGGAGCCCTATTGGCCTAGGATCAAGGAGTAGGGGGATAGAAGTCTGGGGATGATGAGGAAAGCAGAGTTGTACTCTTTCTTTTTCACTAATGAAATCTTACATAGAAGCTTTGGTTTTAAAGCCTGAATGTTAATTAAATGTTAATTCAATCAATTCCATGCAAGTGAAGGCATACATTAGAAATTTCAGCAAGAGAACTAAAAATTTCCATGTCAACAAAAACCTACCCAGGAGCCATTTCTTCATAGTATTTGGTCCTTATTCTGCTTTATGTTGTTTTTCTAAATTAATGTGCCTGCTTTCTTATATTTCTGATTAGTTTGCGTATTACTCAACAGTAAGTCATGTAGCATATTTCTTTAACATCCCTCGTATTGCTAATGTAAAAGTAGCTTAAAATGTATAAATTTTTAAATGCTTATTTTTTTATACAACTTGGACTACAAGAAGACCATGATAATTTTCATTGTCAAAACCTATTTCTTGGGGCACCTGGGTGGCTCAATCAGTTAAGCATCTGACTCTTGGTTTTGGCTCAGGTCATGATCCTGGGGTTGTGGGATGGAGCCCCATATCAGGATCCACGGTGAGTGCGGAGCTTGCTTAAAATTCTCTCTCTCTCTCTCTCTCTCTCTCTCTCCCTTTGTCACTCCCCCCTCCCCCCCCCCCCCCGCTTACACTCTCTCTCTCCCTAAAAAAAAATTTTAATTAAAAAAACCTATTTCCAAATGCTAATTTGTGATAATTGAGAGACTGATTGGAAAAAGAGAAAATAAGTGGATACCATGTTGAATCCATGTCCCAGTAAAGGGGATAAAGTAAACAATACAGAAAAAAAGAAGAAGAGATAAATCAGGAAGAAGGAAAAATATAAAGAGTAGTTTAGTCAAGCAGAATTGACTACAAAAATAGATGCAGCCAGGTTAAATGTAAATATAAACTGGAAACTGAAGAAAAACTAGGCAAATTATTCATCTTGAAACATGAAAAGTGGATCCAGTTATGTCCAACACACACACATATAGTTGGACTCTGCCAATAAGTTAATAAGGCTTTATAAACTATAGATCTCTGTCAAAAACCTTAGAGACTGTAATGCAGATAAAGACATTATGTATGTAAAAGACATACTTCACTGCCAACATGACTTGGAGTGCAAACACCTAAGAGAATAGGCTTTCCTTGACATTCGTGGGTTAAACTCAAGGTAAAGTCAAGAACGTAAACTGGATGTTTGAGGATCCACAAAAATTCTGACTGAGAGCTCTCATTTATAAGAACATGGATGGACCTAGAAGATATGATGCTAACTGAAATAAGTCAAACAGAGAAAGACAAATACCATATGATTTCACTCATGTGGAATTTAAGAAACTAAACAAAGAAACAAACAAGCAAAAAACAGACTCTTAAAAACAAAACAATCTGGTGGTTGCCAGGGGCATGGGGGTGGGGGATGGGTGAAATAAAGGGGATTAAGACTCTTATCTTGATTAGCAGTAAGCAATGCATAGAATTGCTGAATCATAGTCACTATATTATCTACTTGAAACTAATATAACATTGTGTGTTAATTATACTGCAATAAAAATTTTTTCAAAAAAGCAGGGTTATCAAGGCTGACTCTATCTTTTTACACTCAGTACTTTATTGAATGCTGCTGCCAGTGTGTATAAAAGAATTACCCCTGTGAAATAGAAATTTATGAAAATTTAAAGTAGATGTTAAGGACTGATAAAAGTAGAAGTTTGTATAGTATAGCATGTGTTATAGGGATAAGCTTTTGTACAGGCTTCAAATTTAGTCCTCTTTTGAATATTCACTGGTTCATGAAAAGTGGTTTAGAAAACCATCCAAAGATTCATACAAAAATGAACAGACATTCTGGAGTCTGAAGAAATTTATACTTGAAGATACTCCAGTCAGCAGGGGGTCATGTTGAGCATTCTGCAGACAGAATTGTTTCAAATCTGTAGCTGCCTAGGAAACCTTCACGTGGTTGAGCCTGACTAGGCTACCAGTTAGAACTGTTGAACCATTTTCTTCATGGTGGTGATGGTGGAGGAACCAGACATTGTGCTCCAGAGAGCCAGTAGATTCATCAGTGGTGGACACATAGGTCAGGCAAGGCTGACTCTCTATCAAAGGAAGCCAATGACTTCAACAACACAAAACTATCCATGGTTCTGAATTTCCAGCCTCTACACCTGATTCACCAAGGATGATTAATTGGGGAGCTAGAAATGAAAAGACTGAATTTCAGAAGTTAACAAATAAATAAATATGACTACTTGTGAGAATTTACGTATGAATGTGCTCAAAGCTTAAATAGAAAATACAGGTAGGCATACAGTAAAATAAGCTCCTCCTATATCAAAAGGCAATAATTTCACTATAGAATTTTGGGGGTTAGCAAAATTTTTCTGAGCAGAGGGATACCAAGATGGAGGTAGTACTTAAGAATTTTAATTTATGTTGGTATAGAGTGAAAATTGTGCAAATTATGTTTTAAATCACTGAATCCATAACAACATAATCCAATTTCATTAGGACCTTTGTCAATGCTTTGTCCCTAATGACTCAATAATAACCAGAAAGAATATAAATGCTGGACTTTAGATATAAGACATTTCAATTGTCTTCATGCAGCGGAATTAGTGTAAATTGAGCTTTCCTTGGAATTCATACACAAATGTTAAGTTTCCAAATGATTCATTTTAATGATATTAATACCTATGAGTTCACAGATCACATATGACCAAAGATATTTATACTTAAAGATATAGAAGTTACTCACATTGGTTATATGGGATTATTACAAAATTCTCAAGGGTGTATTGACTGATACAAAGATTAATAAGAGCAAAGACAAATAGATATAAATCAGATGCACACACAATGTTCCTTATAAATGAAATAAGTAAACTACTTTTTAAACCATTATTTTTATCTTTTCTTATCTAAATTTAGATAAACATCAAGATATTTTTGGTAAGGTTAAGAAACAATGATCACAAATATCTCTGAAATAAACTCTATTTATCTTCTAGTGACATATTTCCCTTAGCAATGGAATACTCTCTTTGGGGGGAGACTCTCAATTTAACAAAATTTTCTTTTCTCATTTAAAATTGAATACTAACTCAACTAATCTGGACACTAGGGATGATGTGATGTCTTTAATTTTTTCATATAATGATATGTATGTGTGGTAAGAAATACATCTTTGCTAAACTTCAAGTTTTGTTTCAGAAGATAAAAGTTTATTTGGGCACTGTTCCCAGAAGTTCCTTTGGGGGAAAATGACACATTTCAAAATTGCTGAGTTCCAATTGCATTTGGTTAAAATAATAACTTTGGAATAATAATTTTTTGTGTCTCTGTTTAAAGAACTGTCCTGTGTACCTGAGTTCAGATTTCAGAAATGGCAAAGTATGTGGACTCCAGGATGTAGAAAGTCATAGCTAATAATAAGCTTAAGTGTTGAATTGTAACATCAACCAAACATACTCACATGTCTTTCTTTATTTGAGTTTAGGAACAGTGCTCTCCTCATCAAAAATAATGAAAACCAGATACCTCGGTAGCACAGCTGGGTTTAGGACAAACATGACACTAAAAAATATCTACTTCTATCCTGAAGCAGAAAATGATGTCTTCTTAAAAATAAAATCCTCTTATGGCAGCAAGATATACAATTATATTGTAGTGTTAGTTGCTACATCCACTTCCATAAGTAAATTAAGAGAGACAGAAATGATCCCAGAAGAAATATAAGGACTGAGTCTGGTAGGGCTGAAGGATGTAATTGTCTTTCCACATGACACTAACATTTTTCACAGAAAAGACAATATTGAAATATTTGCCCATGATAAACAATGTTAGTTAGAATTCAGTGGTTGACAAAATATCAGTTTTAAAAGTTGCATATAGAGTCAGGGCACCTGGGTGGCTCAGTGGGTTAAGCATCCAACTCTTGGTTTTTGCTTAGGTCATGATCTCACAGTTCATGGGTTTGAGCCCCACATCCGGCTCTGTGCTGACATGTGGAGCCTGCTTGAGATTCTCTCTCTCTCTGCCTCTCCCCTGCTTATGCTCTCTTTCTCTCTCAAAATAAATAAATATTTTTTTTTAAAGTTGCATATATAGTCAAACATTTCCTAGCGAAGGTATAAGTAGGATGTTAGGAACACTCTTGAAGGCTTTTACTCTCCAGATATAAAAGCCACTTAGAATGTATTATAAAACTTTGAATTCTTAACATTTTCCAAATAAAACAAAAATGGCAAAGCATTAGATTCATTTTTATGCCCACTTAGTCAAAATTCAGTAAAAAATCTATTCTCCATTGCCAAGAGAAAGATGTTGAGGAAAAGGAGTGCATAAGTCATGATGTTTTAATGAAGTGTTTGCTCCTGGGAATTTTTTCTTTTTTTTTAAAGGGATATCTGAGGATTAAAGGGTTAGATCAAACTCATAGTACTAACAGTGTTTAGCTTTTCTGTTAGGGATTCTGGTCTAACATTAGTGATGTTGTTTTCAATGGAAAATTAAGTTATTACTGACATTAAAGAGAAAAATATAACACTTTAAAAGAGTTCAAGTATTCTGTTTGAAATAATGCCAAAATAATTACATTCTATACATCTGTATCTAAAGCACACAATACAATCAAAATATTAACTGTAAATGTCAATAACTCATTCAAAGATTTTTTTCCCCAAACTCAACGTCAACACCAATTCTTATTCAAAATACAGACTGCACATGAAGATCATTTTTAAATGCCTATCTGTTCAACTTTACTATTTTCAAAATAAAGAACATATACCTTGTTTCAAACAAAATTTGGCTTTCATTATTTTATAGCTGTGAAAAACTAATTTCAGTTGTTTCTTTTCTTTTTCATTTGTACTACAGGTCTTTGAAATATATTTTTTCAACCTTTCTAATAGCTAGAATATCTACAAAAGATCAATAAATATCAGATTGGAAACCCTGTCAGTACAGGCTAAAAATATCCTATACTTTCATCTTCCTAGTAAGCCCTAGTATGACAGAAAAATCTATTTCTTAGTGAAATTCTAAATGAAGATATTTTTATAACTACTCACATTAGAATCAATTAGAACACATTATGTTTGGAGTAAAATTTGGTATAAGTGAAATTGTCATGAACATTATGATAGTTGAACAGTCTTTGATGTGCCTTACCATTAAGGAAATACAAAATGAGTAAGACATAGTCACTACTCTCAAGGTGTTTAAAATATTCTAAAGACATACAGAAGTACAAATAACTTTTAAAAAATAAAGTTAATTTCATTACAGGGTATTTTTACTTGACGTGGCCAAACATTTTAGACCTGGAAATAGCAAGATTTCTTTGTGTTCCTAAATATTCAGATACAGTTCTTTCTTTTTTTTTTTCAGATACATTTCAAACATATCTAGGAGTGAAGTAAAATAGTGGTCATCAGTTTTGTATTCTGACATCATTTCTAAATTATTTAAAAAAAAACAAGGAAAATTTTTATATAGGTTTATTCTTTTTTTCTTCACCACTATTCTCCTCAAATAAGACAATAATTCTAATGGGAACACATTACTAAACAAAAGTTCATTTACTATATTATTGTTTATTCCCTTTTATTTGCATTTTAGTTTATAAATATGAACTTTGACTTTTGGAACATTTCTTGAAATCACTTAAGTAAAATCATGCTAAGAGATTTTAGTCTTCAACCAACGTATTCATGACCATCCAAATGATAATGCTAATAAAAACTAGCAATGTGTCAACTAGATAAACCCATTAAAAATGAATACCATATGAATACTGTGTTATCTATATATCCACATTGCTGAACCTGGATTACCTAAAGCTTTTTTTTAAAATCCTGCACCCCCTTTTTTAGTAAGAGTGAGCAGGGGAGGAGCAAAAGGAGAAGGAATCTCAAGCAGGCTCCACACCCAGCACAGAGCAGGACAGAGGGACTTGATCTCAGGACCATGAGATAATGACCTGAGCTGAAATCAAGAGTTCCCACACTTAATCAACTGAGCCACCCAGGTGCCCCTGAAAGCTTTTGAATTAGACTTCTTGAACTGGATAAAAGTTAGAGGTTTTTTCCTCCTCATTTTCACCACAAGATGACTTTGTAACTGAACGCGAAATTGTTACTTTTTTTTTATTTTTTATTTTTTATTTTTTATTTTTTTTTTTTATTTTTTAATATATGAAATTTACTGTCAAATTGGTTTCCATACAACACCCAGTGCTCATCCCAAAAGGTGCCCTCCTCAATACCCATCACCCACCCTCCCCTCCCTCCCACCCCCCATCAACCCTCAGTTCGTTCTCAGTTTTTAGCAGTCTCTTATGCTTTGGCTCTCTCCCACTCTAACCTCTTTTTTTTTTTTTTTTCCCTTCCCCTCCCCCATGGGTTTCTGTTATGTTTCTCAGGATCCACATAAGAGTGAAACCATATGGTATCTGTCTTTCTCTGTATGGCTTATTTCACTTAGCATCACACTCTCCAGTTCCATCCATGTTGCTACAAAAGGCCATATTTCATTTTTTCTCATTGCCACGTAGTATTCCATTGTGTATATAAACCACAATTTCTTTATCCATTCATCAGTTGATGGACATTTAGGCTCTTTCCATAATTTGGCTATTGTTGAGAGTGCCGCTATAAACATTGGGGTACAGGTGCCCCTATGCATCAGTACTCCTGTATCCCTTGGATAAATTCCTAGCAGTGCTATTGCTGGGTCATAGGCTAGGTGTATTTTTAATTTTCTGAGGAACCTCCACACTGCTTTCCAGAGCGGCTGCACCAATTTGCATTCCCACCAACAGTGCAAGAGGGTTCCTGTTTCTCCACATCCTCTCCAGCATCTATAGTCTCCTGATTTCTTCATTTTGGCCACTCTGACTGGCGTGAGGTGGTATCTGAGTGTGGTTTTGATTTGTATTTCCCTGATAAGGAGCGACGTTGAACATCTTTTCATGTGCCTGTTGGCCATCCGGATGTCTTCTTTAGAGAAGTGTCTATTCATGTTTTCTGCCCATTTCTTCACTGGGTTATTTGTTTTTCGGGTGTGGAGTTTGATGAGCTCTTTATAGATTTTGGATACTAGCCCTTTGTCCGATGTGTCATTTGCAAATATCTTTTCCCATTCCGTTGGTTGCCTTTTAGTTTTGTTGGTTGTTTCCTTTGCTGTGCAGAAGCTTTTTATCTTCATAAGGTCCCAGTAATTCACTTTTGCTTTTAATTCCCTTGCCTTTGGGGATGTGCCGAGTAAGAGATTGCTACGGCTGAGGTCAGAGAGGTCTTTTCCTGCTTTCTCCTCTAGGGTTTTGATGGTTTCCTGTCTCACATTCAGGTCCTTTATCCATTTTGAGTTTATTTTTGTGAATGGTGTGAGAAAGTGGTCTAGTTTCATCCTTCTGCATGTTGCTGTCCAGTTCTCCCAGCACCATTTGTTAAAGAGACTGTCTTTTTTCCATTGGATGTTCTTTCCTGCTTTGTCAAAGATGAGTTGGCCATACGTTTGTGGGTCTAGTTCTGGGGTTTCTATTCTATTCCATTGGTCTATGTGTCTGTTTTTATGCCAATACCATGCTGTCTTGATGATGACAGCTTTGTAGTAGAGGCTAAAGTCTGGGATTGTGATGCCTCCTGCTTTGGTCTTCTTCTTCAAAATTACTTTGGCTATTCGGGGCCTTTTGTGGTTCCATATGAATTTTAGGATTGCTTGTTCTAGTTTCGAGAAGAATGCTGGTGCAATTTTGATTGGGATTGCATTGAATGTGTAGATAGCTTTGGGTAGTATTGACATTTTGACAATATTTATTCTTCCAATCCATGAGCAGGGAATGTCTTTCCATTTCTTTATATCTTCTTCAATTACCTGCATAAGCTTTCTATAGTTTTCAGCATACAAATCTTTTACATCTTTGGTTAGATTTATTCCTAGGTATTTTATGCTTCTTGGTGCAATTGTGAATGGGATCAGTTTCTTCATTTGTCTTTCTGTTGCTTCATTGTTAGTGTATAAGAATGCAACTGATTTCTGCACATTGATTTTGTATCCTGCAACTTTGCTGAATTCATGTATCAGTTCTAGCAGACTTTTGGTGGAGTCTATCGGATTTTCCATGTATAATATCATGTCATCTGCAAAAAGCGAAAGCTTGACTTCATCTTTGCCAATTTTGATGCCTTTGATTTCCTTTTGGTGTCTGATTGCTGATGCTAGAACTTCCAGCACTATATTAAACAACAGCGGTGACAGTGGGCATCCCTGTCGTGTCCTGATCTCAGGGAAAAAGCTCTCAGTTTTTCCCCGTTGAGGATGATGTTAGCTGTGGGCTTTTCATAAATGGCCTTTATGATCTTTAAGTATATTCCTTCTATCCCGACTTTCTCAAGGGTTTTTATTAAGAAAGGGTGCTGGATTTTGTCAAAGGCCTTTTCTGCATCGATTGACAGGATCATATGGTTCTTCTCTTTTTTTTTGTTAATGTGATGTATCACGTTGATCGATTTGCGAATGTTGAACCAGCCCTGCATCCCAGGAATGAATCCCACTTGATCATGGTGAATAATTCTTTTTATATGCTGTTGAATTCGATTTCCTAGTATCTTATTAAGAATTTTTGCATCCATATTCATCAGGGATATTGGCCTGTAGTTCTCTTTTTTTACTGGGTCTCTGTCTGGTTTAGGAATCAAAGTAATACTGGCTTCATAGAATGAGTCTGGAAGTTTTCCTTCCCTTTCTATTTCTTGGAATAGCTTGAGAAGGATAGGTATTATCTCTGCTTTAAATGTCTGGTAGAACTCCCCTGGGAAGCCATCTGGTCCTGGACTCTTATTTGTTGGGAGATTTTTGATAACTGATTCAATTTCTTCGCTGGTTATGAGTCTGTTCAAGCTTTCTATTTCCTCCTGATTGAGTTTTGGAAGAGTGTGGGTGTTTAGAAATTTGTCCATTTCTTCCAGTTGTCCAATTTGCTGGCATATAATTTTTCATAGTATTCCCTGATAATTGTTTGTGTCTCTGAGGGATTGGTTGTAATCATTCCATTTTCATTCATGATTTTATCTATTTGGGTCATCTCCCTTTTCTTTTTGAGAAGCCTGGCTAGAGGTTTGTCAATTTTGTTTATTTTTTCAAAAAATCAACTCTTGGTTTCGTTGATCTGCTCTACAGTTTTTTTAGATTCTATATTGTTTATTTCTGCTCTGATCTTTATTATTTCTCTTCTTCTGCTGGGTTTAGGCTGCCTTTGCTGTTCTGCTTCTATTTCCTTTAGGTGTGCTGTTAGATTTTGTATTTGGGATTTTTCTTGTTTCTTGAGATAGGCCTGGATTGCGATGTATTTTCCTCTCAGGACTGCCTTCGCTGCATCCCAAAGCGTTTGGATTGTTGTATTTTCATTTTCGTTTGTTTCCATATATATTTTAATTTCTTCTCTAATTGCCTGGTTGACCCACTCATTCGTTAGTAGGGTGTTCTTTAACCTCCATGCTTTTGGAGGTTTTCCAGACTTTTTCCTGTGGTTGATTTCAAGCTTCATAGCATTGTGGTCTGAAAGTATGCATGGTATAATTTCAATTCTTGTAAACTTATGAAGGGCTGTTTTGTGACCCAGTATATGATCTATCTTGGAGAATGTTCCATGTGCACTGGAGAAGAAAGTATATTCTGTTGCTTTGGGATGCAGAGTTCTAAATATATCTGTCAAGGCCATCTGATCCAATGTATCATTCAGGGCCCTTGTTTCTTTATTGACTGTGTGTCTAGATGATCTATCCATTTCTGTAAGTGGGGTGTTAAAGTCCCCTGCAATGACCACATTCTTATCAATAAGGTTGCTTATGTTTATGAGTAATTGTTTTATATATCTGGGGGCTCGGGTATTTGGCGCATAGACATTTATAATCGTTAGCTCTTCCTGGTGGATAGACCCTGTGATTATTATATAATGCCCTTCTTCATCTCTTGTTACAGCCTTTAATTTAAAGTCTAGTTTGTCTGATATAAGTATGGCTACTCCAGCTTTCTTTTGGCTTCCAGGAGCATGATAAATAGTTCTCCATCCCCTCACTCTCAATCTAAAGGTGTCCTCAGATCTAAAATGAGTCTCTTGTAGACAGCAAATAGATGGGTCTTGTTTTTTTATCCATTCTGATACCCTATGTCTTTTAGTTGGCGCATTTAATCCATTTACATTCAGTGTTATTATAGAAAGATATGGGTTTATAGTCATTGTGATGTCTGTATGTTTTATGCTTGTAGTGATGTCTCTGGTACTTTGTCTCACAGGATCCCCCTTAGGATCTCTTGTAGGGCTGGTTTAGTGGTGACAAATTCCTTCAGTTTTTGTTTGTTTGGGAAAACCTTTATCTCTCCTTCTATTCTAAATGACAGACTTGCTGGATAAAGGATTCTCGGCTGCATATTTTTTCTGTTTAGCACACTGTAGATATCGTGCCAAGCCTTTCTGGCCTGCCAAGTTTCAAAGGAGAGATCAGTCACGAGTCTTATAGGTCTCCCTTTATATGTGAGGGCACATTTATCCCTTGCTGCTTTCAGAATTTTCTCTTTATCCTTGTATTTTGCCAGTTTCACTACGATATGTCGCGCAGAAGATCGATTCAAGTTACGTCTGAAGGGAGTTCTCTGTGCCTCTTGGATTTCAATGCCTTTTTCCTTCCCCAGTTCAGGGAAGTTCTCAGCTATAATTTGTTCAAGTACCCCTTCAGCACCTTTCCCTCTCTCTTCCTCCTCTGGGATACCAATTATGCGTATATTATTTTTTTTTAGTGTATCACTTAGTTCTCTAATTTTCCCCTCATACTCCTGGATTTTTTTATCTCTCTTTCTTTCAGCTTCCTCTTTCTCCATAACTTTATCTTCTAGTTCACCTATTCTCTCCTCTGCCTCTTCAAGCCGAGCCATCGTGGTTTCCATTTTGTTTTGCATTTCGTTTAAAGCGTTTTTCAACTCCTCGTGACTGTTCCTTAGTCCCTCGATCTTTGTGGCAAGAGATTCTCTGCTGTCCTGTATACTGTTTTCAAGCCCAGCGATTAATTTTATGACTATTATTCTAAATTCACTTTCTGTTATATTATTTAAATCCTTTTTGATCAGTTCATTAGCTGTTGTTATTTCCTGGAGATTCTTCTGAGGGGAATTCTTCCGTTTGGTCATTTTGGAGAGTCCCTGGCGTGGTGAGGACCTGCAGTGCACTTCCCCTGTGCTGTGGTGTATAACTGGAGTTAGTGGGCGGGGCCGCAGTCCGACCCGATGTCTGCCCCCAGCCCACTGCTGGGGCCACAGTCAGACTGGTGTGTGCCTTCTCTTCCCCTCTCCTAGGGGCGGGATTCACTGTGGGGTGGCGTGGCTTGTCTGGGCTACTTGCACACTGCCAGGCTTGTGTTGCTGGGGATCTGGCGTATTAGCTGGGGTGGGTAGGCAAGGTGCACGGGGGCTGGAGGGGCAGGCTTAGCTCGCTTCTCCTTAGGTGATCCACTTCAGGAGGAGCCCTGTGGCAGCGGGAGGGAGTCAGATCCGCTGCCGGAGGTTTGGCTCCGCAGAAGCACAGAGTTGGGTGTTTGCGCGGAGCAAGCAAGTTCCCTGGCAGGAACTGGTTCCCTTTGGGATTTTGGCTGGGGGATGGGCGGGGGAGATGGTGCTGGCGCCTTTGTTCCCCGCCAAGCTGAGCTCTGCCGTCCGGGGGCTCAGCAGCTCTCCCTCCCTTTGTCCTCCAGCCTTCCCTATTTCCGAGCAGAGCTGTTAACTTATGACCTCCCAGACGCTAAGTCGCGCTTGCTGTCGGAACACAGTCTGTCCGGCCCCTCCGCTTTTGCCAGCCAGACTCGGGGGCTCTGCTTGGCCGGCGAGCCGCCCCTCCGCCCCGGCTCCCTCCCGCCAGTCCGTGGAGCGGGCACCGCCTCGCCGCCCTTCCTACCCTCTTCCGTGGGCCTCTAGTCTGCGCTTGACTCCGGAGACTCCCTTCTGCTAATCCTCTGGCGGTTTTCTGGGTTCTTTAGGCAGGTGTAGGTGGAATCTAAGTGATCGGCAGGACGCGCTGTGAGCCCCGCGTCCTCCTACGCCGCCATCTTCCCTCTCTCCCTCGAAATTGTTACTTTATTTAGAGCAAAATGAGCCCATTTTTCCTGACTTTACTTTTGATTTTATACAGTAAATAACTTTTCTTTACTGAAACTCTGCACATATTTTTGCTAAATAATCAGAAGTTAAAACATTGAGCAATTAACATGTGGCAGAGATTGTGAATTGTCTCAATGAATTCTTAAAACCTGCCTATATATAGGTAGCATTTCACTCCCCATTCTAAATGTAAAGGAACTGAAAGCAAGACTAGGTGGTAACATTCCTAAAGTTCAAGCTAACAAATGGCGTATTCAGGATTGGAATCCAAGCCATCTGAGAGCTGAGACAACACTCTTAGTCACTATTATATGACAGTTTCCAAAGGACATAAACATGACTTTAATTTAACAAATATTAACTACTTGCCAACATGCCATATGGGAACAGGCCTTGCTCATATATCATCAGGTATTGCCCACCTTGTATATACAATTGCTACAGAATCTAACCCATCCAGGTAAGTTGGTAAAAGATTACTTGGAATATCATTTAAAATTTTTTAGTTATGAAAAACAGAATCTACACACTAAAATCTATATTTTGTAATTTTTATACTATATATCTTAAATGCATATAGATAGACATAATAAAATTTTAAAAATCACACATATAAAATACAGTTGTTAGAGAAGAAACAACACACACACACACACACACACACACACACACACACACACAGTAATATAAAAAATAATAGGCCATGATTCTGTTCTGAATCACATATCCCCCACCACTGACCAGAGAAGCTTATAAAATGTCTGCTCCATGTTGGAGATTTCTCTGTGACAGCTGTTTCTACACTACGCCCTGGCCCACTTTTAGTATAGCACCCCAGTCCATGGCTCATTGTCATCTCTGCCAGTTCAGATCTTATTATTCAGTTGTATCAGGCCTCCAACTCTAACTTCAGTGCGGTATCTTTCCACACCTTTGTAACTGCTCAAAATTAAATCTTTAAATAAAGACCTCAAGTACTTCTATTCCTATTTGAAGATTCATACCAATGAAATAACCTTCAAAAGTGTGACTATTTTTCAACTCAAGTCTTGAAAAATACTTACTATGAAAATATTTTTTCTGGGTACACCTGCGGTGAAAAGGTTTTTATAAATCTTCCAGATTGGGATGTAACAGAACAAATTCCAGATTGAATACTACCTGAGAGTTCCTCAGCACTCTCAACTCAAGTGCCACGACAATCTAGTTGCTATAATTACTTGTGAGGCTTGCCACACATAATATGTTGTTTACAGCAATGAAAGTTCTAAGAGTGTCCTTCCCTGACCATTCCAGCTACAGCCCTTTCTTTCATTGAGTTTCTAATTTCTAAAGGGTATATATTTGCTTGGTTTTTGTGCACCTCACTCCACTGGAGTGTGTTATTCTTACACTCCTAGGGCTTCACACAGTGCCCATTCTCTAACACTGCTCAGAGAATATACAAGGAATGAGTAAATCTTGCCCCATATGGTTATATCTACCACAGTGAAAATACAGTTATATTTTTGAAATGCCAATCAAATCCTATGATTTATCTTAAACTTTTCAATGGCCACCTACTTTCTAAGGTAGAAGCCTAAACCTTGGAAAATCTTTGACTACTGGGCCTATTCCAATCTCCAGCCTCCTTTTCTTCCATCTCTGCACTCAAATTTCTGCTCCATGAGTCCAGAAATACTGGAAGTTCCCCTAATGCTTCAAACTTCCGTATCTTCTCAGATTTTGGACATGCCATTTCACACAACTTAAAAACTCTGCTCTCCATCCAATCCTTAGCCCCTGATAAGTGACTAGCAAGACTACTCCTTCTTTCAGGGGTTATTCAAGGGTTCTGTATACTTTTTCAAGGATGTCTCTCCTAATACTTCTCAATACAATTAGGTTTTCCTTTGCCTGTGCTTTTGCTGTATTATGTCCACACCCACATTATAGCATTATTTTATTGTACTCATTATTTACTTTAGCTTCTGATTTTCTATCAGACTAAAATTATGACTATATAATCATTTTATAGTCAGGAATTACAGGTTTCATCTATGTGTTATCAGTATCTAACAGCGCGCCTATATTAAAAGAGGAGGGCACTTGTTGGGATGAGCACTGGGTGTTGTATGTAAATGATGAATCACAGAAATCTACCCCCGAAACCAAGAGCACACTGTGTACACTGTACGTTAGCTAACTTGACAATAAAACATATTTAAAGAGAGAGAGAGAGAGAGAGAGAGAGATCTTCTATAGAGATAAAGTGAATGACTGGAAGAATGGAGGTCTCACTATTATTTAATTAATATCCATGTTAGGATGGCTGAAAAATCTTTCCATACTTTGTGTGTGTGTGTGTGTGTGTGTGTGTGTGTGTGTGTGTATTTGTTTGTGGTTTTGTTTTGTTTCGTTTTTTTCTCTGCAGGATGGAAATAAACTCAACCTAACTCAGAGTATTATTCTAAGTGGATATAAACATACCCGCTAAACTGAATGTTCTACAAATGATTCTTCAAGACATTTACATATTAAAGGCGATTTATAGGCATGAATTCTAAATCAGAGAGCTTACAAACAGTATGATTTTAAGTTGTTCATCACACTGCACAAGAGAGAGAAGATTCTTTTTTTTTTCCAGGAAGCATGTTACAAAGACTATGAAGGCTTACCATATCTCACCATTCTTGGTTCTATGCTAGGGAACTGCCATATAGTGATACTTCAGTTAGAAAATCTTTTGGGACAGAATCTAAGACAGATTCACCATATACTAAAGGCCCCTTTAATAACTGATACTAAAGACTCATTGAATTTTAAAGCTGGAGGTTGCTATGAGAGAATAACAAGTTTCAAGTATATATATATATATATATATATATATATATATATATATATATATATTTGTCATAAGGCAATTCAGAATTTTAAGAAAAAAAACAAAGATAACTATAACGTCTTTATCTGGTTCAGGAGTGATGAATATAAATACCCTGAAGTAAACGTTGAGAATTAACTGAGTATTTCAAGGTCTTTATCACCACTACCAGCTCATCTACATAAAGATGACTTTGTGGCAACACATTTCTCCATTATTTCTATAACAAAATGACTGCAAAGAGGGAAATGACACTGACTGCATTTTTGAACTGTGTAGCACAAACATGAAAGTATAATAGATTTTCATAGCACTTAAAAGACATTTCTCTTCGTGCTAAAAGCAAAGTTCAGAAAAAAATATTTTTCCTGGGGAAAAAAACGTACTCAAAATCCCACCATTCAGTAATAATCTCCCCTTAATGTTAGATTTTCATTTTTAATAAATGCTGTTGAAGAGCTAATGATGAATAACAATGCTAATAATGAACAGCCTAATCAAAATGCCAGTCCCTTTCTCCAGCTCAGACATTAAGAGAAATGAAAATTTTCCATTAGTACCTTCAGAGAAGACAATATTACACTGTTTCTAGAAAACTTTGATTTTAGAAACAAAATTAAAAACATATGTAGAATGTTTCCTATTCTAGAAGGTCCTCTGAAATAATACATAAAAGTCTTTTTTTTTAATTAGATGAAAAGTAATGTTATTTGTTGTCCTGCCTTTAGTCAAATTAGTAAAATTCGGTGTGTTTCTTAAATGGGTTGGGAATTATATATGGTTATTATAAAGCTTTAGTGATTGTCCTTATATATTTAGCAAATATTTAAGCATATAGTTTTACTATCAATTTTAAGACTTAATCGGTATTATTCCAGTGGCATAAAAACCTAAACACCCTGAAGACCTTTCCACTGAAAACAACTAAAATTCTGAATAAAATAAGAAGAAAATGTTTAATGCTTAAGATAGCATGAAAATAAGAATCTATCATAATTAGTTTGGTTTCACTTAGGACAAATGTAGAAAGCCACAAGAGAATGTTGCTTTCACACTAATAATAAGAGAAAGACAAATAATCTACAAAATCATAACTTTTCCAGAACCCAGAAGAGAACTGGGATTTCCATGCAACCAAAGAAACTAAATTCTACAGAGTGACAACCCTCTTAGAGACAGAAGACATAAATCATTTCACCTATGTAAGGCACAGAAGAAAGAGATGGCCTTCAACAAGCAGATAAAAATAAATAAGCTAAAATTTTAACAAAATTTTACAAGACAAATATATTCCAACCATTGGATAAATTTGAAGCTTATATTGCACTGAAGGGATCATAAAAAAATCAAAACTCTGCTCAATTCCTGACTAGATTGATTCGAACCAAGGATTTGACCACAGAAGAGACATTTCTGTCATAAATACTACTAACCTCAGTCTCAATTATTCTACATATAATAAAAGCATTCAATAAAAAATTATGAGACAAGCAACAGAAAAAAGCATGAACAATGACTCATTGTGAAGAGACAAAGCAATCAATAGAAGCATACTTAGAGTCAATCCATAAGTTGGAACTATCAGACAAGAACATAAAAATAACCATGACAGATACATTAAACGATCAGAAGAAAAGATAGATAATATGTATGAGCAGATAAGGGATTTCATCAGACAGATGAAAACTATGAGTCTAATGGAAATGCTAAAATAATAATAATAATAATAGTAATAACAACAACAGAGTAACAGAGATGACATATTCCTTTGATGTACTCATTACCAGAGCAGAAATGGCTAAGTAATCAGTAAACTTAAACATGAACCTAAATAGATCATCCAAACTGATTTTTTTTTTTAAAAATGACTGGAAAAAAACAAAATAAAGAATTCAAGAGCTGTGGGAAAACATCCCCAAAACAATATGACACAAAACTGGACATACCATAGTCAAGCTGCTGAAAAATAAAGAGAAAAACTTGAAGCAGGCTGAGAAAAATGAAACATTTCATAGAGGGAAACAAAGATAAAGTTTACCACAAACTCCTTACCAGCAGCTAAGCAAGTCAGAATACAACAGCATGGTATCTTTATAGCACTGAAAGAGAAAAAATCTGATTCTGAATTCCATTCCCAATATAAGTATTTTTCTAAAATGATAGCAAAATAGTTTTTTTTCCAGATCAGCCAAAGATGAATTCATTGTCAACACACACACACACACACAAGAAATGTTAAAGGAACTTCTTCAAGCAGAAGAAATGTGGTACCAGATGCAAATGTCAATGTACACAAAGAAACAAGGAGCCCTAGAAATGGTAAAACGAAGGTAATCATAAAAGACCTTTTCCCCTTATTTTCACTCACTTTAAAGATAACTAACCATGTGAAGCAAAAATAGTAACACAAATGTGGGTAAGATATGAAGAAGTAAAATGTGTGACAAAATATAAGATAAAAATGAGAAGGAGCAAATGTAAGTATAGTGTTGTAAGCTGCTTAAATTATACATGGAGTGACATGGTAATATTTTGTGGTTGACAGTGATTAAGTTACAAATATACACTGCAAATCCTAGAGCATTCGCTAAAAAATGATTTTAAATGTATTAGTAACAATCCATAGTGGAAACTGTAAAAATCACACAAATAATTTAAAAAAGCAAAAAACAGATGGGACAGACAACAACTAGGTGGCAGATTTAAAACAACGTAAGTAACTATAGGTACATTACAATTAAATGATGTGAAAATCCCAATTAAAAGGCAGCATTTGTCAGATTGGAAGATATAAAAGAATTAATTATTAAACCTGCAAAACATTTTTAAATATAAAGGCATACATAGAGTAAAAGCATAGAAAAGATATGTCCCATAAGTACTATGTAAAAAAAGCTGAAACAGATAAAAATAGATTTCAGTAACAAGGAATATTACTAAGACTTACATAATTTTAAGGAAAGCTATTTATCAAGAATTAATGAATTATATAGATTCACTGCCATTATACAGATCATAACAATCTTAAATGTTTATGTACCCAAAAGCAAAACTTCACAATACATGAGGGAACGCTGATAGAACTGAAGAAAAATAGACATATCCATAGTTATAGTTGGAAACTTCAACACTGCACTCTGAGTAAATGGCAGAAAAAGTAGATAGAAATTCATAAAGATATAGCCAACCTGAAGAATACTATCACACTAGTTGATATTTATAGAACACTCTCCTAATCAGAGCACAATGAACATTATTTTCAAATACAATGTTCACCAAAACAGACCACATTCTGGGCCATGAAACAAACCTCAACAAACTTTGAAAAGAACTGAAATTGTACAAGGTATATTTTCAGATCACAGCAGAATGAAACTACAAGTAAAAGAAAGACATGTGAAAAAAAACAAATATTCAGAAATTAAGTAACACATCTACAAATAACATGATTCAAACAGATAAAAGGGACATAAGAAAATATTTTTAATATAATGAAAATATAAATCTAATATATCAAAATTTGTGGGCTGCTATAAAAGCATTAAATTTAGGGGTGCCTGGGTGGCCCAGTTGGTTCAACGTCCATCTTTGGCTCAGATCATGACATCACACTTCATGAGTTCATGAATTCCAGCCCTGCATCAGGCTCTCCAGTCTCAGCATAGAGCCTACTTCAGATGCTCTTTCTCCCTCCCCCTCTCTTTCACTACCTCTTCCCACACACGTGCATGCTCTCTATCTCATAAACAAACATCTCTTTAATGTTTATTTTTGAGAGAGAGAAATAGAGCATGAACAGGGGAGGGGCAGAGAGAGAGAGGGGGAGACGCAGAATCCGAAGCAGGCTCCAGGCTCTGAGCTGTCAGCAGAGCCCAACATGGGGCTCAAACTCACTAACTCCGAGATCATGTCCTGAGCCAAAGGCAGAGGGTTAAATGCCTGAGCCACTCATGATCCCCTGTTTTTTTTAAAGGAAGAACAAATTTGAAGAACTAAGTTTTCACCTTGAGAAAGAAGAGCAAATACATTCAAATTAAATACAAGAAATAATAAAAAGGATAATAAAAGGATAAAAACAGAAATCAATGCAATACCAAAACCAAAGCACAAAGAAAAAGTCAGTGAATCATATGTGCCAGAAAAATAAATTGTTTCAGTGCCATAATACTTAAATCAATCTTGTACTTTATAATTAAAAGAAGATAAATATGATATAATGCTTAGTAATTATATTTTTCACATGTAACAGAATATGCTATTTCTGCAAGATCTATGTTTTAGCATTGTCTAGTGACATTTTTCCAAACAGTTATTTTAAAGAAAGGGAGTACATCTAGGTAATTTATCTTTTATCAGTTTCTTTACACTTTTTCTAAAATTATGGTGGGAAGTAGTGCTGAGAAAGGCATGCAGCCTTTTGGCACTCCCTCAGCCAAATAAGACTGGGCATTGGAACACTTCCTTACAAAGAGATAACCCTCATGATTTCTTTTGGGCTTATAACCTTGTGTGGGAATATATTTCCCCTTTATAAGCCCAATATATGCTCTTTTGTTCTGCATAAGCATATGGTACCTGGTATATCTGCCCTCTGTGGGGAGTGTACAGAGTCCTTCTACTCGGTCATGAGAGGGGTGAACATAGGCCAACTGCCCCGCATCTGTTGCAGGGAGAGAGAGACCCATCAGCCATGGAGGACCGATGGCCACTACTGAAGTAACTTCTCCAAAGTAAGGTAATATAAGTTACTTCCATTTTTAAAAAAATAATTGACTAGTAAATGTATTAAATCTAAATGAATTAAATCTAAATCCTTAAGTAAGGAAATGTGATATTTATTAATAATCTATTATGTGCTGTACATTTAGCAATGCCCATCCATAAATCTCATTCCAGAATATATCCTAAAATTAAAGGCCATCTACAACTGGCTGTTGACTTTCCTTTCTAGCTTTATCTTTAGCTGCTTTCACTCTTGAAGCATGACTTAAAACTAGACTGGAGTTTCTCCTCACCAAATTCAACTCTGTATCTTTTGGACTCTAATTAGAATTCAGCCCTTCAAATTCTTACCCATAATTAAATGTTCAGATTAGTGTGTCTACACTTTCCTGTTTATTAATCCATAATTAACTTCTATCTTTTTTGAATTCCCAAACCACATTGTTTAATAATGACTATCACATTCTTCTTTACCTCATAGTCATTCTTCAAAATGGCTTATATTTTCTTTGTGGAAATATACTCCCCGCCTACGTTCAATAATATAATCTTTGAATAGGCTTCCCATCTAAATACTACTTTCTCATCCTCCCTTGAATGTAGGTGTTGTCATATGACAAAAATCTCATCAAGGGTATGCAAGCTTAAGTGATATGAGTAATTTCCATATTGTGACCTTAAAGAGAGTGATATGTTTTCCTTCCATCCCTTCTTCTGGCATTCTATCATCCAGATGTGACAGTGTTTGTGAAACAATTTGGTCCTAGGAATAGTAAAGCAACTAGATAGACAACTAGAAGATACCTGGGTCCTTGACATCATGGATGCACCATATCAACCCTGAACCACTTATACTAGATTATAGCTTGAAGAAAAAAAAAAAAAAAAAAAAACAACTACGTTATCTTATTTAAGCCACTACTATTTTGGGTTTTGTTATAGTATATAAATCTTCATCAAAATTAATATGTCCTACAAGTTCCTTGGGAGCAGGAATCACATCTTCTTTACCTTTATTTATTTTTGAGAGACACAGACAGACAGACAGACAGAGTGTGAGCAGGGGAGGGGCA
Source organism: Panthera onca (assembly GCF_046562875.1). NCBI lineage: Eukaryota > Metazoa > Chordata > Mammalia > Carnivora > Felidae > Panthera > Panthera onca. Next base: position 131,764,816 of record NC_138340.1, on the reverse strand, counting down.
GAGAAAGAGGGAAGCACAGAATCTGAAGCAGGCTCCAGGCTTTGAGCTGTCAGCACACAGTCCAACGCAGGGCTCAAATTCATGAGCTGTGAGAACATACCTGAGCCAAAGTTGGATGCTTAACCAACTGAGCCACCCAGGTGCTCTACCTTTGTAGATTTTGTATTCATACCTTGCTTAGCAAAATGCCTTATAGTTAATAAGCAAGTACTCAATAAATATTTATTGCATTGAACATACTTTCCAAAATCTTCATTGGATAACATCTTTATACAACACACACACAGCTTAGCATGCACACATATATTTCATTGCTCTGTTATCTGAGTGGATCTAGAAGCAATGACACCCCAGCAGCAATGTACACCCAGAACCCAGATTTTGGTTTCAAATATACTCTTCAGTAAAGGGAGTCAGAATTAACTGGAGATATGGCTGATCCTTGCACTGGAGAAAGAACCATAAAAGATGAGCCTAAAGAATGTTACAGTGTCAAAAATTAAGAAAGTGTTCTCTCACTTGCTCTCTCTCTTGCCCACCTACACACACACACACACACACACACACACACACACAGTGGTATGTCAAAGGAACTAGTAGACAACTTAAAGAGTCCCCAATGGTTAATGCTGAAACAACTGAACAAAAAAATCAGGTATTATTGGAGTTTAATCCAAAGTATAAAATATCCATGAGTCCATACTGATATACATAAATGATAAACAGAGATACAAGACAAATATCCCATAGAGAAGAATTCCAAATAATTTGTATAGATACTCAACCCTTAAGGAAGTAAGGCATAACTCTATACTCCTTAAATGTGGGCTGATCGTTGTGCCTTTCTTCCAAAGAGTATAGTGCAGAAAGGGAGAAAAAAAAGAATAAGTTTACAGTAGGGAAATTTAAAAAAACTACCTTAGCCAAATGATTAATTTTAACATCAACTATGATAAATAAGTTCACTGTATGTACCCTTGAGGTAATGTAATGAAAACTGCACTGTACCTCCCCAAAATGGGAGGTATTCCTCCGGAAAACATGTAACTCCAGTCTAATCATGAGAAAAACATCAGACCAATCCCAACCAATATCCCAAGAGTGACATTCTTCAGATTAACCAGTACTCTTTAAAACTGCCAAGGTCATCAATGAAAGTCTGAGAAACTGTCACATCTAAGAAAAGTCTAAGGAGACATTACAATTAAATGTAATGTAGTATCCTGGATGGGATCTTGAAACAGAAAAGGGAAATTAGGCAAAAACTAAAGAAATCTGAATAGACTATGAACTTTAGTTAATAGAAATATATCAGTATCAGTTCATTAATTGTAAAAAATGCACAATACAAATAGTTAAGATGTTAATAATATGGGAAAGTGGGTGTACATATATAGAAACTCTGTATTCTTTATAATTTTGCTGTAATTCCAACACTATTCTAAAACTGAAAGATTATTATTAAAATATTACAATCATTCTCGTCTCCTTTCTTACTCTCACATCTAACATCTAACCCGTAAGAAAAATCCTGTTCATTCTACCTTCAAAATATAATCATAATCCAACTAACTCTCCCGCCTTTCACAGCTTCTACCCTGACCAGATCACCTTTCTCTTACTCCTGATTATGGAAGTATTTTCCTATTGATCCCTCTGGTTCCTCCATTTATTCCTCTTTGGTCTATTTGAAGCATAGCAATAATGGTAGTTTCTCTAAAACTATAAGCAAGTAATGTCCATGGACTACTCTAAACCCTTCAAAACCGTATCTGCCAGAGCAAGAACCACAGTCATAAAGGTCTACAAAGCCCCATGAGATTTGGCACAGTTTCCTCTAGATCCCATTTCCCATTGCCTTTTCCTCTCACTCACCCTCCCCCTAGTGATGACTCTAACATTTCTAGTAAGCTACCATCTCAAGATCTTGGCTCTTGCTGTTTCCTTTGCTAGAATGTTCCTCCCTAAGAATTGATATATTTCATTGTCTCACCCCCTTTAAATTTTTACTCACTTACCCTGTTGGTGAGTCCTTTCCTTATCCTCTAAACACATTTGCTCTTCCCCTTCCTTACCTTACTTATTTCTTTAGCCCTTATCACCATCTAACATAATATTTTCATTTGCTTATCTTGCTTATTTTCTGTCTTTTCTCATTAGAGAGTTGGGAATGTAAATTCAATGACAGTAGAAAGTTTGTCTGTTTTGTCCACTCCTTTATCTTCAGTACTCAGAATAGTGCCTGTCACCCAAGGGCCATTATTAATATTTACTGAATAAATGAATGGATATAAATATATATTTGGAAGGAAAGGTGTGCTTAAGTTCACATGGCTTACAAGGTTAACTACCCCAGCCAAGACAGTTTATAACCAGTATTATGCCAAAAATGTTTTCCTAGAGATTAATGTTTCATCAGTTTTTGTAGATGGAGATTGTTTTCATTTAAAAGGAATTCATTTTTAAGAACAGTCAAATCTCATTAATTTGCACAATACTAATGTAAGATTTATGATCACTAAAACTGGGGCGTATGCTATGAAAAAGCAATTGTTTCAAATTAACAGTATAAACAAAATTTTGGGAGATGACATTAGATTCCTAAATAACCTAAGAAGAATTATTTATAGATTTTTAACAAATGTTGATATATATATATGGATGCTCTTAATTATAAGTCAGTCTCATTAAATCTTTAAATAAAGACCCATAGGAGTTCTGCTTAAAATGGTTTGAGAACAATTTGTTTAAATAACTGTGTGTACCTAAGAAAAACAAGAATGTATGTCTTCAGAAATAGCCTATTATTCAGGCTTTTTATGAATTCAGGCTAGTCTTTCCTTCTATTAGTCTGAGATGTAGAGTCTTAAAACATGTGTCTGGTTTCAGTTTCTCTGTTACATATTTTTTTCAATTTGCTTGGGTTGTAAAACAAACCTACTTGTACTACTTTAATGACATAAGACCTCAACACCTCTCAAGGTATTGGAAGGTTCTAGAGCTGATAGAGAAAAATTATATCTAGCATAACTTTTTTTTTCATGTGCTCTAATTGCCTTTTACTTCATATTTCCTCAGAACAAAGTTTGGAAACTATTTTCAATCCTTCTTTTAAAATTATTTTTCATTATTTTTAAATTATTTCAGTTATTTGAGTCCACTTTTTACTCTGTTGGGTGAATCTTACAGAATGTAAATATCAAAAAAAAAAAAAAAAGCCACAGCTTGTTTGATGTTAATGGTATACCTTCTTAGTGTCTACACTATTTTTAACCAGTTTTCATGTTCTACAAAGCAAAATTGTTTTAGAAGATAAGCTACTCAATATGGAACTGTGACCTACTACCATAAAGAGGGATGGGTTTACCCTGTATGTAGGTATTGTACCTCAATTTTTATGAGTGGATTTTAATGCTACACTTTTCATGGTTGGTAACAATTAAATCTTTCCTTTAACTGACAATATAGAATCTGGCTGCAGTACACCAGTAATGAAACAGCTATTTATTATGACCAGTATCCATTCCGATTGTTCTACCTATTTGGATTAGTATATGCCAGTGAAATACTATTTGTTAAATATTTTTAATATCATGCCTATATAAAACATATTTGTTCTAGGTTCTTTCCAAGGGGTTCTTGATAATTTTTAATTATCTTATCAGAAAATCCTAAGCAAAAGGCTATTTTAGAGAAAAAATATTTATAAATAATTCCCCTAAATCAGGAGTTCTTGGTATCTGGGACATACATCCTTTCAGAATCTAATAAGAGGTTTGTATCATCTCCCTAGAAAACTTCACAGAGGCCCATAGACTCAAAATTAAAATCTCAAAAGTTTTGAAAGCCCTTTGATTGAAGCCCAGGTTAAACTCCCCTGAATATATATGCTAACATTGACCCTTCAATCAAGCTTCAGAGAGATGCATACTTAGATGTCATTCTTATCACTTGTAGAATTTTTTATATTATCTAATATTATGCCTTTCTACTCCCTTTTCTACTTCTCTCCTCTCTCCTCTCCTCTCCTTTCTACTTCTATCCATCTTTAGCATTCTAGTCCAAGTCACTAGTGTATCTTGCCTAGACCCCTGAAGCAACTTTCTAACTTTTTTCTTCCTTTTTCCCCCCTTCAACTCTATTACAAATAGCAATCAAAGTGAGATTTTGTAAGATTACACTACCATTTATGTGGAACCATTTGAAATTTTTCCATTGTCTTCAGAACAAAACTCATTCCTTACAAGGTCAGCCAGGTCTTAAATGACCTAACTCCCAATTTTTCCTAGTTTCACCAATGGAAGTCTCCCCATTCCTACTACACTCCAATGATACTGGTCTTATTTCAGTTCTTCAGAGGTATCAAGTTTTCTCCTACCTTTATAGACAATGGTCTTTCTGTCTGAGATGTTCTTTCTTACCCTTTAAGATGGTGAGTTCCTTCTCATCAGCTTAAATATCACTTTCAGAGACAGGGTTTTCCTGAAAAACTCTGCAATATAAAATCAGTTCCCCATCCTGTAATTGTCATTTATGTGTATGAGTATTTACTTCTGCATTTCTCCCCAACTAGACAATAAGGTCTAGGAGAGTGAACATTATTCATGCAATACAGATACTAACACATTGTCTAACATATGTGATTTTTCATAATTTTATAAATATAAAAAAGTAGTTAATGAAATAGTGACATAATCTAGGAACAAAAAATACACAATTCATTACTGAATAATTACAGAGATAGGATGCTATCTACTGCAACACTTAGTTTTCTATATATGAAGAACATTGGATAAGACATCTGATCAATATGCTTGACATGTCATGCTCCAAACATATAAAAATGTTAGATAAAATGTATTAAAAATATTTCTAATATATGGTCAAAAGAAGGAAGGAAAGAAGGAAAAAAAGAATGGAAAACCCAATGTTCCAGAAACAAGAAGTATGCAAAGCAGTAATTTGAAGCAAATGTCAAATAGTTCATCTGGATCAAAGTATATAGTATATATAGGATCATAGTATATAGATCTTAAGGGCAAGGGCTAAGAATTTAAAGCTTGCACATGAACACAGCAGAGGTATCAGGAAAATATTAAGTAGAGAGGTGAACTTTAAGCCCAAATATTATTTCAGTTCTTCAGAACTGAACATTTCTTTGCCCATGAATAGGAACTAGAGAAATTCTGTCCTCTGGTTCTTTAGGCATCATCAAAATTTGATATCATTATTTGATAACATCAAAATTTGTTATCTATTCCCAGCATGGGTGAAAACAGATTTCCAGGAGCAGAGAATTGAATAAAATACCACCAGACTCATGCTTCTACAGTACATGACACAAGTCCTCCAATAAAATTAACCACTGTTAAAAATGAATACTAGCAAGAAGAAGGATGCAAAACAATACAAACAGGAAGATTCTAATTTCAAGATCTGAATAAAATTAAATAATATACCTGAAAAGTTAATTTTAATTTGTACATATAAATTTCAAAAAGATGAACAATGGGGCACCTGGGGGCTCAGTTGGTTAAGCAACTAACTCTTGATTTCAGCTCAGGTCAGGTTGTGAAATAGTCATATCAGGCTCCACACTAAGCTAAGCATGCAGCCTGCTTGAGATTCTCTTCTCTCTCTCTCTCTCTCTCTCTCTCTCTCTTTCTTCCTCTGCCCCTCCCTGCCACTCTCATACTCTCTCTCCTTCAAAACAACAACAAAAAAAGGATGAAAAAAGAGCTCAAACTTTTATAAAGCAATTAGTTATGAAAAAATAGCAGACCGATTTGAAAAACGGTCAAATAGAAATTCCAAAAATTGCTTATTTAATTAAAAAATAAATTTAATTTATTTTTTTTTAATTTTTTTTTTAACGTTTATTCATTTTTTGAGACAGAGAGAGACAGAGCATGAACGGGGAGGGTCAGAGAGAGGGAGACACAGAATCTGAAACAGGCTCCAGGCTCTGAGGTGTCAGCACGGAGCCTGACGCGGGGCTCGAACTCACGGATGACGAGATCATGACCTGAGCCGAAGTCGGCCGCTTAACCGACTGAGCCACCCGGGCGCCCCAAAAATAAATTTAATTTAAAAAGTTAAATTAAATTAAAAAAAAACTAATGGATGTATTCAATGGTTGGGTTAGTAACTAGAATAGGAGGCTAAAGAGGAAATAAGGTAAATGGAAGTTATAACTGAAAAAATGATCCAGAATACCACACGATAATTTAAAGAGATAGAAAATATGAAAAGTAGGTTAAAAGTCATGGAGGGTGAATTCAGAGGAAACAATTCAATGTCCAATAGGAATTCTGAAATAGGAAAACAGAGAAATAAGGAGAATCATTATTTAAAGGAATACTGTATTAAGATTTTTCCAAAATGAAAAATGTTTTTAAAAGAATACATGCTCAGATTGGAGAAAACCACCACATACTTAGCAGAAGTGATGAAAACAAAACACAGAGAATTTAATGGAATTTAAAGAATATAAAGTATCTGAAAACTATCAAGTACAAAGGGATATTGTTAAAAAATCGTATCTGCAGGAAAAAGATACATGGTGTGTCCATGCTTCCAATGGACAGAACACTTTTTATTAGTATCAAAAGAAATCAGAAGGCAATGAAATGTCTTCAAAACACAAAAGAAAAATCACTGCTAAAACTAGAATTATAATCCCAGGTAAAAAAGAAATTCACAGAACAGCCAAAATAAAAAAATTTTTTGACAAACACACTATGAACACTTTCTGATATACTAAAAGACATATTCAATAGGAAAGAAATTGATCCCAGATGGAAAGAGTAGAATATAAAAATTAGTAAGAAGATTAGTAGATCCAATTAACTATGTAAAATATATAAAAATGGTTAAATGGGGAGAGACAAAAAAAATCCAAGGTGGCATGACGACAATGGCACAAAAGGTGAAAGTGTTATAAAGAAATATATAAAACATTATTGAGAGCAAAGAAGTTTTAAATAAATTAAAGGATATGTTAATGTTCATAAACTGCAAAATTCAATTTGGTAAAGATTTCAAGTCTCCCCAAACTGATCTACAAATTTAATGATTTTTTATTCCAATCAAAATCCTAGCATGACTTTTTTTTTTTTAAACTGGCAAGATAATTCAAAATTTAGGTGAAAACATAAAGGGGCAAGAATAACCAGAAAATTTTTTTTAATTTTATTTTTTATTTTTTAAAATTTACACCCAAATTAGTTAGCATATAGTGAAACAATGATTTCAGAAATTCTTAAATAATACAAGAACAAACTCGGTCTCGCTAAAGCTAGAGTAATTAAGGCACTGTGGTATTGGTGCGAGACAGGCAAAAAGATCAAAGAACAGAAGAGATAGTCCTACATTTATACAGGCACTTGATTTATGAAAAAGATGGCACTACCGCACAGAGAAGAAAAGGATGACCTTTTCAAGAAGATGAAGCTAGATTAATTGGATATTCGTACTCAAAAAATAAACTGGAGGCGCCTGGGTGGCTTAGTCCATTAAGCGTCCAACTTTGGCTCAAGTCATGATCTCACAATTCCAGAGTTTGAGCCTCACGTCGTGCTCTGTGCTGATAACTCAGAGCCTGGAGCTTGTTTCAGAATCTGAGTCTCCTTCTCTGTCTCTGTCCCACCCCAACTTGTTCGCTGTCTCTCTGTCTCTCTCTGTCTCTCTCTCTCTCTCTGTCTGCCTGTCTCTCTCTCTCTCTCAAAAAGAAATAAACACTAAAAACATTAAAAAATAAAATAAAATAAATTGACCCATGTTGAACATCATGGAGAAAAAAAATCACTTCCAGGTAGATTGTAGACCTTAATGTATAAGGTAAGACAACGAATTCTCTAGAAGATAAAAATGTTGGTTTGTCTATGTAAACAAAACAAAATGATAAACTGGATTACTTAAATAAAGAACTTGCTATGAAAAGATACCATTAAGAGAATGAAAAGGCAAGGCACTAACTAGGAGAATATATTTGTAACATATTTATCTGAAAATGGACTTGTATACAGTATATAAAACTTCAAGAAATCAATGATTAAAAAAACACAATATATAAAACAGGCAAAACACTTTAAAATAGAGTTCAAAACAAAAGATAAGCAAATGGCTACTAAGTATTTAAAAAGGTATTCAATGTTATTATTCATCAGGGACAAGCAAATTAATAGCACAATGAAATACAACTATATACCCACCGTGGCTAAAATGAAAAAGACTGGAAATACCAAATATTGGCAACGATCTGGTGCAACTGATATTCTCAAACACTTTATGTAAGAGTGTAAATTGGAATAATCACTTTTGAAAAACTGGTTGGCAAAGTCTGGTAAGTTGAACATATGCTTCCCTATGTTATAGTAATTCTACTCCAACAGAAAAATGCACACATATATGCAACCAAAGACATATGTAAAAATTTTCATAGCACTTTCATAGCATCAATGGTATCATACTGGAATAGCTGATATTAGTATCAGCTAAATACTGGAGACAATCCAAATACCCCTCAGTATTAAAATGGATAAATATATTCATACGCTTTACAACAATAAAATAAACCCACTGTCACATACAAAAATATGGATAAACCTCACAAATAATACTGAGTAAAGATGCCAAACACAAAAGAGCATTTATTACATTTTTTTAAATTTATTCTACTTAAATAAAGTTCAAAACCAAAACTTAGTCAAGCTAATCAACAGTCAAAACTGTGGTTACCTTTGAGAGAGGTAATGATAGAGTATACAAGTGTCTCCAGAATGCTATTCTACTTCAGAAATATTCTATTTCTGATCTTAGTAGTGATTACTCAGCTGTGTTCACTTTGTAAAATCTCTGCAAACTTCACTGAGCTGGAACCTTAAGTCTATTTTTCTCTGTGTGTATTATACTAGGAAGGAGGATGGGCTATATGGGTAAGGGGCATTAAGGAATCTACTCCTGAAATCATTGTTGCGCTATATGCTCACTAACTTAGATGTAAATTTTTAAAAATAATAAAATAAATAAAAATCCAAAAAAAAGTTTATTTTAATGAGACAGCTCAGTAGGTTAAGTGTCCGACTTCAGCTCAGGTCATGATCTCAAGGTTCATGAGTTCAAGCCCTGTGTTGGGCTCTCTGCTGTCAGGGTGGAGCCTGTTTCAGAATTTCTGTCCCCCTGTCTCCCTGCCCTTTCCCCATTCCTGCTCTCTCTCTCTCTCTCTCTCAAAAATAAACATTAAAAAATAATAAATAAAAGTTTATTTTCATAAAAAAGGTAGCACTTAAAATGCTAAATAAAAATACATGGAAAATAGGAAGAGAAGATTTACAGTTATAGTGATCTAATGGGCTTATGTTATTCTAAATGAGGACAGAAAGAGTAAGATATTGTTAAGAATGCATATTAAAATTCAAGGGTAACAATGACAACAAAAAAAATAGTAATCATATGTTAACCTTCCAAGCTAGAACTGTAAAAATAGAAGAAAAAGAGAAAATCCCTACATGTATAATGGAAGAAAGAAGATCATAGTACAACAATCTGTAAGTGAACATGAAGGACATCATGAGACAATAATTTGGAAAAGGTAAAGACCCTCAATGTTACAATCTCAATGAAATGATGAACTTAAAATATGTACCTACTGGCAAAAGTCAGTGGCTGGAAAACTCTTCTGTCTCCTCCCAGACTTTGAATTCTGGGGTACTGAGGGAGCCAAAAGTCACTCTTGGTAATTTTAGCAACAGATTCATCCTTAATGATAATTCATTTAAAGGGCCTCAGACTGGGGGTTTTCCAGGGTACCTGGCTGAAGGAAACTAAAATCCTTTTCTACAGGAATTATCTCATGTTAGGTCACTGAATCAGACCAAACTGAACATATACTTACATTCCAAAATTACAAAATGTATGAAGAAATAAGGCACCATGAGGAAGAAACAGCTGAAAACACATGTTACAAAACCTCAAAGAATCAGATATATTTTTATCAGACATTATATTTTCAGATTATTCTGACATTTCAGAGTTATTCTGATAATTACTGAATTATCAGAAACAATTTTAAAATGTGTTTAGGGGCACCTGGGTGGCTCAGTCGGTTAGATGTCCAACTTCAGCTCAGGTCATGATCTCACCATTCGTGGGTTCAAACACCACAATGGGCTATGTACTGACGGCTCAGAGCCTGGAGCCTGCTTTGGATTCTGTGCTTCTCTCTCCCCTTCCCCCACTCGCACTCTGTCTCTCAAAAATAAATAAACATTAAAAAATTTTCTTTAAATGTGTTTAAAAGTATTTAAAATAAAAGATGAATTTGAAAACATGAGTAAGGAACAATTTTTTTTAATGTCCGGCAGATTTGAAAAAAGAACTGGAATTTCTAGGAAAAAATCATAACTGTTGATATATAACATACAATAGACAATTTAAGCAAGCATAAGAAAAGCAAATGAAAAGATAATTAGTAAATGAGACAATGGGACACAGGGAACCAGAGATGGAAGCAATACAAGAGAAGTTAAAAAAAAAAAAAAAAAAAAACAAGAAACAAAAAACTGAAGAATATACTAAGAAGGCCAAACATATTTAATCAGAGTTTATGAGGAAAAGACAGGATTGGAAATTGACACTCTTCTGTTGGGATTTTATGCACTTAAGTAAACGTGATAGTGTTGAAGAGGGAAAGAACCAAGAGAATGCCTGCCAAAGTATCTATACAAGCCATAAAAGCTGACAAGAAGACACAAGACTCTCGGGTCACAGAAAAGAGATTACAGCAAAAACAATATAAGGATTATCAGTCTAGTTGCTATTGTGGTTCAATGAACCCCAAAACAAAAAGCCACAAGGAGGGCTTGTAAGGATGTGCTACAGGAGATGAAGCCTGAGTTTAGACAATTCACCATTTTTTATAGCAAGGGATTTGTAAATCAAGACTTCTTTGTCCAGAGGGACAACTAGTATGGACAAAAACCTTACTTTTCAAGATTATGTTCAGGAGAAAAAACAAAGAAGTTGGTCAGTAAAGGCCTTACAATTTTGGTGTTTTTGGTCTAGCAAGACTCAGCAAGACAACAAGATGCACAAGAGGCCCAGAGCAGACAAACTCTCAACATCTCATCCCAACATAAAAGTAATTTACCAGAAAAGAGCAAAGACACCATTCCACTAATGCAGCAATCACAATGAATCCAGGAATTCCTGCTTTTATTTCATTTTTGACTTCTGCAAATTCCTAAGTTTCTTTGTGATATCAATTCATTTTAAAGCATTTTTTGTCTAATCACCTTAAAAAAAAACTTTTAAGACTATTTTTGAATTTACAGAAAGACTGCTTACAATCTAGCAATATAGGAGAGAGGCAATAAACAAGATGATTTCAAATTGGGATAAGTGATGGAAAGAAACTAAACAGAATGATATGAGAGTATGACTCTGGACTATGGAGGCACTTAGGTAGGGCAGTCTGGAAATAACTCCCTGAAAAGGAAATATTAAGGAAAAGTCCTTAAAAGATTTAAAAAAAAATCAGCTATTATAAAAAAGAGAAAAAAAAGAGGAAAGAACTTTTTAGGCAGGGCTACAACAACAAAACCCAAAAGCTAGGAAGACGTTGAATATTTGAGAAACAGAAATGAAGCAGAAATGACTTTGACATATTTGAGGAGTCAAAAGAAAGCTAGTCAGCAGTGTTGGAGTAGAATGGGCAAGGAAGAACAGTTCACGAGACGATAGGGACGGTAGACAGGGCAAGATGTCACAGGGCCTAGGAAGCCATGGTAACATTTGATTCTATTCTAAGTACAATAAAAAGCATTTTGAGCAGAGACATTAAATGATGACCTTTACTTCTAAATGATCCTTGTATGGAGAACAGACTAAAAGCAAGAATAAAAGCAGAAACCAGCTACAAGGCTACTAAAGGAGTCCAGGCAAAGCTGATGGTGGCTTTTATGAGACTGGTAGCAAAGAAATGAAGTGAAATATTTATTACATGTCAAAGATGAGATTAAAAGAACTCAATGGAAGGGAAAGAGCTAAATCAAGGATGACAGGTTTTTTGGGGTTTTTTTTTTGGATAGACAGTGGTTGAAATGAGAAGACAAAGGAGCAGTTTTGGGTATTTTAGACATGTTAGATTTGAGATGTTTAAGAGAAATCCAAATAGAATTATTGAGGAAGCTATTGAATAAATGATTGTGAAGCTAGAAAGACTTGGATTGGAAAGATATTTTGGAAGCCTTTGGTACATCGATAATATTTTAAGTAATGGTGATTGGGGCGCCTGGGTGGCTCAGTCGGTTGGGCGGCCGACTTCGGCTCAGGTCATGATCTCGCGGTCCGTGAGTTCAAGCCCCGCGTCGGGCTCTGTGCTGACAGCTCAGAGCCTGGAGCCTGTTTCAGATTCTGTGTCTCCCTCTCTCTGACCCTCCCCCGTTCATGCTCTGTCTCTCTCTGTCTCAAAAATAAATAAACGTTAAAAAAAAAAAAATTAAGTAATGGTGATTAATGCAATCACCCAAGAAGGACATGTTGTTCACAAAGAGGAACCAGTATGCCCCCCTTCCAGCATTTGGAGGTCTAATAAGGAGTGCCAGCAAAGAACATGGTGGAAGAGTCACTAAAAGAAGCAAAAGGAAAACCACAAGTGGTTGATGCCCTCACAACTAAGAAAAAAGTGAAGAGGGGTCTGCTGTATCTAATGGTACTGAAAGTTTCTATTGTATTCAACAATCTAGAGTTCACTGGGGCCCCAGACAAAAACAATTCAGATGAAGCTGTAGGGCCAGAAACTGCAGTGCAACAAAGTGAAAAGTGGCCACTGTAAGAGAATCACCAATAGCTCTTATCTCTTTTCATCTTTTCGTGTACTTTATATGAACTTTTATGTTTTATACTCTGTTTGAAAATTTATAACTAGGTGCCAATACCACTGTACTGAATATTAAAACTAGAAATCTATGACAAGTTTTTTTTAATTTCAAAATGCATCTCTTTCTGAGAATTCTATTTCTTCCTTTGGTGAAGTTTATAATTGTAAATTAAAAGAGATGTTCATGGAGTCCACTTAAATTTTATTCTATTTCAATTCCATTTCTATTCTAATTAGAAGTGTTGCTTCTTCCTGCAAGGGGTAAAAAAAAAAAAAAGATGTAGTAAATTATTCTGAAATCTAGCCAATCTGAAATTCATAATCACTTCACTTGTATGACATTAAAGCAAATATTTTGGTATGTTAAAAAAAGTCATTTTTACTTTTAGTAAGGAAAGCAATAAACTAATGCTGAAATTAATTAAGAGCAGAAAAGAAAGTGAAACATTTAATCAATGTCTAGTGTACTTTAATGTGAATTATTCCAAAATGATTGAGATCATGTGAACCATACAATGGAAAAAATACTCTTGATCTAGAAAAGTCAGAATACTGTACACTGCTTTACCAGGATATACTAATGATTTCGAAGTCTGATTGTGTTTCCTTCTCTTGCTGATGGGACAATAATGGGATGATTAGAAGCTGTGGATCTCTTCTCTGAGTCTCCTGCAGAGAATGGAATGGAATCCTCATTCCTATGCCACTTTATCTTGCATAAACCTAAATCCCTTATTTAATCTTTCTGAGCCTCAGTTTCTTCAGTTAAAATAAGGACTGACTGATTTATGTAATATCTACATCATAATACCTATGTCATAGGGTCACTGTGAGAATAAAATTTCCTGGCTCAGAGTTAATACTCAAGCATCATATCACTTCTCATTTTATCCTACATCAGGGTCTTGGCACTTGCTGTTTCTTCCACCTGTAATACTGTTCTTCTCCTTACTTCTCAGTTTTGCCTGCTAACTAATGTATCCTCATGTCAGCCTTGCCTGTCCCTCTCATACTACAGGAGGTCCCTCAGTTACACAATCTCCTAGCACCCTGTGCTTTTTCTTCATAGAGTTTATCACAATTAGAATTATTTGGGGGATTATTTGTTTATTGTCTGCCTCATCACTATTTTGTTTACACTGTCTAGCACATTATTGGACACCTAGAAGGCAATTAATAAATATTGTTGAGCAAGTGAATGAATTGGAATTTCATTACAGGAAAGGATGAAGGGGATAATTCAAAGATGATTCTAAGATTTCTAGACTGAATAATCTTATCATTAATACAGAAAATAGTAGATAAGGAGAAAAGATAATGAGTTTCTGTTTTAAACATGTTGGAATGAAAGTGCCTGAAGGGCATCCAAGGGAAGACACTCAGGAAAACGGAACTGTGGTAAAAGATGAGAACTCAAGCTAGAAGACCTCATATGGTAGGTTAGCCTTAAAGATAGCCAAGGAAGGCCAAAAACAACATCCTAGAGAAAATAATAAAGTACACATGTAGGGCTGTGTGATGGTTAACTTCTGGGTCAACTTAGGCCATGGTACCAAGACAGTTGACCCAAACATTATTCCAGATGTTTCTATAAAGATATTTTTTAGATAAGATGAACATTTAAATCAGATTGCCCTCCATAATGTGAGTGGGACTCATCCAATCAGCTGAAGACTTTACTAGACAAAAACTGGCCTTCCCTGAAGAAGAAAGAATTCTGCCAGAAGACTGCCTTCTGACTGAAACTGCAACTCTTATTCTCTAGCCTCCTGGCCTATCCTACAGATCTTGGATCTGCCAGCCTGCACAAGTTCATGAGCCCATTCCTTAAAAACAAAACAAGACAAAACAAACAAACAAACAAACAAACAAAAACACACACAAAAAAACCCAACCGATAGATACATACGTACGTACGTACGTACGTACATACATACATACATACATCAACCTATAGTTCTGTTTTTCTGGAGAACCATAACTAATACAAACTGATTGAAAAAGAGTAAAAGGGATTATTAATTTAATATAATTCCAAATCACAAAAGAGGCAGAAAGTAAAATTTAAAATATTGACAATCAATCCTCTGTGGACTTTCTTAAATAAATTATGATTTTTCTACGCACATTTACCTATACTTAAAGTGCTTTTACTGTTAATGCTTTTTAGATCATTTAACATACATTGGCCTAATCTCTCAAAACTGTAAAACATTATAAAAAGCATGAGCAACAATATTAACAGGAAATAGAACTGTGATTGCTCAGGAATCATAGTCCTTTCAAAAGCAGAATGGCATTTGGAAACTTTCTAATTTTTACCTTTGGGATAGATTACTGTGGTTCAGAATTTTGAATTGTTTATGTTGTGTTTCTGTGACATTAGTATGTAGTTTCTGTGACAAGTCTTTCATGAAAACAGAGGAAAAAAAAAAAAGAAAGGGTTAGTTTAGGTATTGGTTTAACTGATAAAATATTTACTCATAACTCTGCAAGCCTCAGGCGAAAACAAGCAAGAATCCTGACGACCAAAATAGAAAGTACTTCGTAACAGAACCTGTAATATGAAGATAAACTGGACAACAAAGCCAATGATGGAGATGATCTCAGTTCCATTTAGCCACATGCAAACAGGAAATGTGGAGTCCTAAGGTCTTTTCTGTGCCTGCTGTCCCAGATTTCAATACAAAGAAGGAGCAGTGTGAATGTGGTAAAACAGTGGAGGACTGGATTGAACATTAAAAATCATCTACTCTGATTCCTTTATGTTTCTATAGAGTACACTAATATTTCAGGGAGGTTAATTGAATAACTAAAGATCATACAGGCACGATCTTCAGAAATAAAAAATATTACTAGCAGATTTTTCACAAAGCAGTTTTGTACCACTAAAACCAAATTCAGGTAGTCCCATAGAACTGGAAGAACTTATTGAACATAAAGTATTAAATCTAGAGCTCCAGTGCTCTGACTCCAGTCTAATGAATGACTCTAGTCCACTCATAGATGAAGGAATATCATTTTCCACTTCACAAAAGATTTACAATATAAATTTTAATCTCACAACATCCTGAGGTAAGATATGATGATTCTCTAAAGTCACACAGTTTGTAAGAGCTGAACGGGACCCAGATTTTCTGACCTTTTTAGCATCCTTTTTGACACACTCATAAGGTCATACAATTAATCCATATGAGAGGATAAAACCTCACGCTTGAGCAATGTAAACAAGTGGTTTACTTTCCTGACGGACTTGATAAGAACCTCTAGCCAGTTTTATCATTTTGGTTTTGAAGTCTTCCAACACCATCAAACTTTAACCAGCAAAAGCCAACCCTCTGTGTTTCTGAGTTATAAGAAACTAAGAAGTAACATTTTTTAAAAAGAGCAATGGCTAAAGGCAGAACAAAATATGTGTAATTGAAGCACATGTTTATTATTGCAGTCAAAATCTCATTCCAGGTTATTAGGAAATATAAACTCATTATTTTAAATTTTTTATTTAATTTAAGTTCTTCCTGTGGTTCCTAATGAAGCAATAAATCCTTTGGGACCAGGCATACCCACAGATTGTGACACATTGCCTTCAGACTCACATAGCATTCTGATAAATCCGTCAGTATGTGCAGTGATGACAGATGTGATAAAGAGATCATTGTGGCTCTCACTGCCTATATTTTATTGTTTGTTACAGCCATCTTCTATTTCTGGAAAACATTCCCAGCTGCCTGCAGCAGAGCAAGGAGCCAGAGTTGGAAAAATATGTTGTTTTTCTCACAGTTTACAACCTAACTTGCCTACCACTAATTATGCAATATAGATAGGTAGAAATAATACTAGAAAACATGTCTTGAACACTTGTTTCATTATCTGGTTTTATTATAATAACCTTATTTCTGATCTTTCTTAGTTCGGGGTTCCAAAAGACTCATTAAAAATGTTTTCTCCGCAGTGTTTTATAACCTTTTGACATTTTCTTCTTACACCAGTCACGGCAATTTTTTAAGTCTATAAATAGGAAGGTTGAGAGGGAAGAAATGGACACATTAACCCCCTGTACATTTGCAGCCTGACAATGAGATTCAAGGTGGGAAGGTTATATCAATACCTTGGTTTTTATTTTCTTTTGAGGATATACTGTGAGATAACTAAAGTATTCTGTATGCATTCTGTTAGCTATCTTAATCATCATTGAAATACACATGCATTTCATATATAAACTATTTACAAATTATATAAAAGTAATAGGGAATTGTGTTCTTTTGCATGAATTTCTGAGGACAATTTTGGCTGCTTTCAAAGCAGTAAAGAATTTTCTTAGTGGTTGGTATGAACTGCAATTATTTTATACTCTTCAAGGGACAGAGAAGATGTAAGTGACACAAAGCCTGTATCCTTTGATCATTTATACCTAAGCACAGTTTAACCCTAGTTCATTAATTATCATTGTTATTTGATATGTCCATGTTTTAGTTATTTTACCTTGTATAAAATGACAAAAAGCACTATAATACTATGCTTTATATATTATTTGTATATTTATTTGTAAAGCTTATAAATTCCATATAATAGACTATTTCATAAATAACCTATAAATCTAATATTAATCAATCAATATTTAAAAACCTCTAAGCACTCATCCTTTACCATAACTGTTCTCAACTTTGAAAATATGTTGCCTGCCTTGTCCACCATTTCTTACAGGTTATATTTGATCAAACAAATGCAAGAAAGAAAAATAATGAAGTAAAATACTTCATACACTAATTGGCCCTAATTAAAAAGTAACTATCATAAGAAATGTATTAACTGAAAATTCACATCTATTATTAGAGTAATCTCTGACTATCAAATGCTCTTCAAAGATCATTTTACTCATAGAGGAATGGTGCATTTTTGTATATCTTATAAATTGTCCTTCTTGATAAATGTATTATGATAGAAGATACCCATAATGATGCTTTATAGAGAAAGTTTGACATTTAAGATTAACTGACAGTAACACATCAAAAAATAAGTTGGAGAAGCTGGAGTAGAGAGGCTTACTGAGTGTACTATTTAAACCATTTGATGGGGCGCCTGGGTGGCGCAGTCGGTTAAGCGTCCGACTTCAGCCAGGTCACGATCTCGCGGTCCGCGAGTTCGAGCCCCACGTCGGGCTCTGGGCTGACGGCTCAGAGCCTGGAGCCTGCTTCCGATTCTGTGTCTCCCTCTCTCTCTGCCCCTCCCCCGTTCATGCTCTGTCTCTCTCTGTCCCAAAAATAAATAAAAAAAACGTTGAAAAAAAAAAAATTTAAACCATTTGAACTGTTGCCTTCACTGATGGAGTAGGCATTGCTTACATTAGCAAAGCTACACCAAACATCACTTTTGTGGTGGAAAATAGAAGACATTTCCATTAAACTAGAGGTCTGTAGCTATTTAAATGTCTTTAATACAAAAAATAACTGATAAATTAATTGTACAAAAGACTCCTATCTAAAATTAAGGTGTAACAAATAAATGAGGCTTCTTGTGTATTTAAAATAAATTCTTCAGGGGCGCCTGAGTGGCTCAGTTGGTTAAGTGTCCGACTTCGGCTCAGGTCATGATCCCATGGTTCGTGAGTTTGAGCCCCGATCGGGCTCCAGGCTGATAGCTCAGAGCCTGGAGCCTGCTTCAGATTCTGTGTCTCCCTCTGCAGCTCTACTGCTTGCACTCTGTCTCTCACATTGTCTCGAAAATAAATAAATGTTAAAAAAAAAAATTTAAAAATAAAATAAAGTAAAATAAAATAAAATAAATTCTTCAGAGCCAAACAAGGGCAAGAAAGAAACTGATTACTGATTTGGACTCCAAAAGAGGGTATCATTTAATATGCTCTAATAGGTTTTATTCCTCCAAACCAACTATATAATATGTTGTAATCATTTCCAGTGCAGCATCTAAAAATTTTCAAGTCAAATAAACTTGTTACTCTTCCTAGATTTATAAAACAATGGGGATTAACACAAAGCATTATGAAATGCATAATTTAACCTCAGGATGCCTCTTAAAGAGATATAAGCTTCCACTTATATGATGACTGAGACAACATATCGACTTCATTTATTCATTCCTTTCTAGGGGATCCTTGAATCTGAGTTGGTATTCACTTTTCTTATAATCCTGTGTGACAATTCAAATAGCTAGCTGACACAGGTGAGCAGTCGTTTCTTCAGAATTTACAACAGTATTTTAGGACCAAATTCTTCCAGTATCTTAATAAGACAAAGTGCATTAGTTTAGTAAGGCTGCCCTAACAGAATGTCACACACTCTGGGTGGTTTACACAACAGAAATTTATTTCTCACAGTTGTGGAAGCTGGAAGTTCAAGATCAAGGTATTGGCAGATTTGGTTTCTTCTGATGGCCTCTCTCCTCATCTGGCAGATGGCTGCCTTCTTGCTGTGTTTACACATAATCTATCCTCTGTGCACAAACATCCCTGGTTTCTGTTTATGTGTCCTAATCCTTTACAAGGACACCAGTCAAGTTGGATGAGGGTCTACCTTTAAAGTCTCATTTTAACTTAATTACCTCTTTAAAGGTAGTCTCTTACAAAGAAAGTCACACTCTAAGATACTAGAGATTAGGACTTTAACTTATGAATTTTGAGGGAACTCAATTCAGCCCATAAATACAGTCATATCCAGTAATAAAAGTTATATTGCTTTCAAAATACCTCATCAACTATTTTTCACATTAATAAATAGTGTGTATGTAAAGGTGTTCCTTAATTCTTAAAGTACAATAACTACATATGCCACTAGAGTCAAAATGAAACATCACACAAGCAATATTTTCATCAAGTTTTTAATTCGAGTGAAAGCTCTATTTCTTCATGTTTTGCTTATTTGTTTATTTTTGCTCATTCCAATTAGAGAATCATTCCCAAATTATGAAGTCTTTTCTAATGGTCAAGCATTATGAGTTCTTACATTTTTTAATTTTTTTTTATTTAGTTTAAAAAATATTTATTTATTTTTGAGAGAGAGAGAGAGAAAGAGAGAGAGCAGGGTAGGGACAAAAAGAGACACAGAATCTGAAGCAGGCTCCAGGCTCTGAGCTGTGGGCACAGAGCCTGATGCAGAGCTCAAACTCATGAACCATGAGATCATGACATGAGCTAAAGTCAAATGCCTAACCGACTGAGCCACCCAGGTACCCCGAGTTCTTAGTTTTTCTTAAAGATGCAACAGCAATCAATCCTGAGCATTCTTTTGACATTTTTCAGAATGCCTTTATACCTAACCTATAATAATGGAAGTCATTCGCATAATATGCAGACAATACTCCTTGCCGCTGTGCTTCCTGTGTGTGATAATTTTTCAGCGACACTCTTTCAGATCAGAATTGTTAGACCACCTTATTCACCTGGCCTGCCTGCTTTGAGCTGCTTTTTCAATGGAGCCCTATGAAATTCACAGGTTATTATAGCAAAACTACATTATGTGAATGAAGTCAAGATCACAAGTGTAACATTAAACTATTATACCGAAAAAAGAATATTTCACTGATAGGGAAACCAGATTAAACCATGCTTAGCTGAAGATGCATATACATTGAAAATGTAGGGGCGCCTGGGTGGCTCAGTCGGTTAAGCGTCCGACTTCAGCTCAGGTCACAATCTCACGGTCCGTGAGTTCGAACCCCGCGTCGGGCTCTGGGCTGATGGCTCAGAGCCTGGAGCCTGCTTCTGATTCTGTGTCTCCCTCTCTCTCTGCCCCTCCCCCATTCATGCTCTGTCTCTCTCTGTCTCAAAAATAAAAACGTTAAAAAAATTAAAAAAAAAAAAAGAAAATGTACGTGAAACCATAAAATATGTCCTTTATATATTATTTACAATGAGTTATTTGTGTATGATATAAAACACTTAATAGTACTTACCCCTATTTAAAAGATACTGTTTTTTTTAATTATTTCTTTGCTTGAAACTTCAAGAATCACATTTGTTTCACCTGCAACCATGTGACAGTGAAGTACATAATTAATAACTTTCCAAAGAGCACCATAACAATCACTTTGAGAGTTAATGCCTAAATCCAGAGAAAAAGATAGAAAAAAAAAGTATTAAATTTCTATCTGGTTTGTTTTCTACTAGATTACCTTAACTTCAGGAGAGATCTGCAAGAAGGCTAACTGACAATGACCCTATATAACAATGCGGTACCACATGTTTGTCACATATGTTTTTCATGCAGCTTTTGCCACTTGAAAAAAAAATGACTTCCTCCTTAGGTATTAAATGATAAATTCTCCAAACATCATAAGACAAAGTACTTTTTATGAGGACAATAATTCCTCTGAATGGTTATGTAAGTGTACAAATCGCAAGGGACTTCAAAAATATTGGTTGGAGAATGCAGAGCCAATAGTCTTTACACAATAAGAAAAACATTTTAAAGATTTTTGCAAGTTCTAGTTTCCTTGCCCCAAGAACAATTAAAATGTTTGAGAAAGCAAGGACAATAAACAAGGAGCAGTATGTGCATTAAAGAGATACATTTTAGAAGCTAGAACTTGGTTCCATTTCTGCCTGAAAGAATTCATTCTGGCTGAATAATCAGGAATTTGCAACTTAAAAGGGACAATTCTGTTGTGATCCATTTGTTGATTTTTGGTTTTGGTTTTTGACTATGTGTGATCAGAAGCATTAAGTTTTACTTGGAACCACAAATCACTGCAAAAGTAATGCATAGCCAAGCACATCATAGTTTGAAAGGTGGCTACTAGTGCTTCCCAGATCAATGATTGATGAGAAAAAAGAATTCTCACTAGCATTTCAACACACCTAATATGCCTAGAATGACTTAGATGATTCTCTCTGTACTATTTCTATAACTTAAAAAAAAATCTCCCTTGAGTTCTTGCTCAAGTGTTAATTAGTTGCCAAGAATTAACCATTCCAACTATTCTCCATAGTAATGAACAGTTTTTGAACAACTGTAAGTTGATTTGCTCTTTAGGAAAACTTCCAAATTTGAAAATTAACTAAAAATTCATTAAGGGTATACCTTTTATATTTTCATACACAGGACTCTTTTAATCCAAATAAATGAAAAGATCTCAACTGATCTTCCTTTTGAAAGGATCAGATTTCCCATAAGAATATCCCAAAAAGATAAAAGATGGCTCAGGAAGGGCACAAGCCTTTTCACCTCTATTTCAGTGTCCCTCCTAGTTTCTCTGTTTCCCTCTATTTATCTGCTCTGTTTTCATTTAACTACTCAAGTTCTTCATAAGCCTGTTATCCCCTATTTCTTACCCTGTGTTAGATCAGAGACCTCAGGTGACAGCCATGAGCATCCCTGAAGGATCATATAAACTTCTGCACATACATAGTTTTAGGAGTTCATTGGCCTTACTAGATCTAACCAATGAGTCCCTCTTACTATATCCCATAATAGGTATAGGCCTTTGGAGTCAATTATCTATAGTAAGAGACATCTTCTGTGTCTCAATTCAAGATTTTGATCACGAGGCAGCTCCATCCAGTTCTTCTTTTCAAACCATATCCTTAAAATTCAAGATTTTGAGCAACTTCATAGATTACTCCATAGGTCAGGAGTTCACCTCTAGCTCAACAAACTATCCCACAGTGTAGGGTCACATGGTACTCTACCAGTTCAGCAAGGGCAGTGGTAGGGATTTTTCAAAATGGGGGGAGCAGGGAGTAGAGTGGGCAGTACTGGCATCTAACAGATATTATACAAAGACTTAAAAGTTACATAAATTTTTATTGCATACAAAGGAACACAGAATAACGAGGTTATAAAACATGGCAATAAAATAAACACTCATGAATTCACCATCTAACTTAAGAAATGGAATAGTACAAATAAAATAGAAAATGCTTCTTGATCTCATTTCCTAGCCTCCTTATCTCAAATTGTGTCTTAATCCATCTTCCTTAGTAAGGCATCAATTAACAAGACCTAATACCAAGTCTAATAACTACTGCATTTTGAAGCAGTAGAGAATATAAACATAGTGAGATATATATACCAACTATAATGTGATATGAAAACATCTCTGATTTATAATGTTGACAAAGTCATAAGTACTGCTAATATTACCATGATTTATTACTTTCATTCATAATTAAATAATAAATGTCAGAGTATAAAAATAAAGATTTTTTTTCTATAGGAATTCTGTATCTAGCCCCAGGTTAAGAACATGTGCTCTAGGGGTGCCTGGGTGGCTCAGTCGGTTAAGTGTCCAACTCTTAGTTTTGGCCCAGGTCATGATCTCATGGTTTCATGAGCTCAAGCCCTGCGTCTGGCATGCTGACAACATGGAGCATGCTTGGGATTCTGTCTCCCTCTCTCTCTCTGCCCCTCCCCAACTTGCGCTGTCTCTCTCTCAAAATAAATAAATAAATAAACTTAAAAAAAAAAAAAAGAACATGTGCTCTAGATAGAGCAGAACTAGTAAAATGCCAGCTGATAAAAAGAATTTAATCCAGAGATTTGACTTCTTTGGACACCAGAATGTACCAGTGTTGAAAAAGAAGTACATTTCTTATGCCTCTAAGTGGGTCCTTCAGACTCCAGTAATAAGCACACCACTCCCTATTTCATAGGATGCCTTCTCTACTGAGCCCTCTATATTTCATATATGAGGTGTGAGAGTCCTGCTCCAGAACAATTTTATAGTATTCTAGAAGGAAAGGGTGTCCGGTTATAACAGAGAAGGGAGGCAGCCTGACAAAAGCAAGTAAACACACATAGAATAATGTTAAAAGGCTGAGTAGAAGTTCAAAATGCTATTGATTAAAGAGACAAATGATCTTTCCTATGTCAATTCGTTAACAGAAATAAATTATAAACAAAAAATTTTAAGCATTTTAACTTAAAATAGCACAGAAAACTTTAGAAAACATTGAACATGTAAGTCTATTATATCAACATTAAAAATTCTTTTACAATTTGTCCATATTTATTTAAATGATGGCAGTCATTATATACATAACTTTCATATTTTACTTTTATCCCTTATATTTTATATTTCTCACTTGTATTTATTACAAAGAATAATAAATGGAAAATCAGAAACAAAAGGGAAGTAAAACTTCTATAAAGTTAAGAAAATAAAGCCATTGGTTGAACTCAGTTACATTTCCTGAAAGAAACCATGCAGAGTTAAAACCCACTCTCCCTTTGTGCCCAAGGCTGTCACCAACGATTAAAAATATGGTCCATTGGTTGTCCTACAAGGAGTAGGTATTTATTTATAATACAAGGAGGTATTTATTTCAAATTAGGGTTTGATTCTAATAATGGTAACAGAAACAAACATTTTTTAAGATAATGGAAATAAAAACAATACTGGAAATGATATTGAAAAATATCCACAACCTCAATTACGTTGGAGGGAGCCAAATATTTATTTAGTATCTACTCTAGATCAAACTATTACAAACTTATGATCGAATCAACTGTACCATACTGCTGTTAAGTAACAGAGTTGGGATTATATTTATATGTTATGTTGGGGTCCATTCATCTGACTCTAACATCACTTAAGAACAGAATGCTTTACTTTAATAACTATAGGCAATGGAGAAAGAAAAAACAAGATACAGTCCTGTACTAAGTCCATTATACTATAGATAGAGAACAGTCATATACACAGATCCTTTCAATGTATGCTCAAGTTGCTATGGGAACAAAGAACTTCCATATGGTTCTCCAAAGTCCTCTTTCTCTACATTATGTTGCCATTCACCAGAGAATATGCCTGCTAATGTATGCACTACAGTCTACAAAGAATAAAAATAATTATGCTTCAATCATAAGGTTCCTCCAGAAGGTGCTATTCTTCTTAAGACGATACCAGTAGTGATACAAAATGGAAGATATATACATTTTCATTTATCCTATGGTCATGACTAAATTCAATCAAATTTCTAATAAACTTGGAAATCTCAGCAATGTTAGAACTATAACACATTTGCTAACTATTTTCCTATATTGTAGTAATCACCTAATGGTCTCTCTTCAATCATGACAGATGTAATTTTCAAAACTGCACTTGATTACATAAAGACATAATCTTTTTTGACATATCTTCATATAGATTGTTTCCAAGACAGATGTCACATATGGAATCCCAAGTAACTTATATTCTAGGTATGATGTCTGATATTGTTATAAATATACGTATTTCCATCTTTAATTTAAAAATGTTCTACCTTTGCTTTTTCCCATTATAAAGTCTTCAGATGGTTTGTCCTTTTCTTGTTGCAGTATTCCAAATGGTATTTTAATTGATTTTGTTTGGTATGTGTAATTTAAAAAAAAGAAAAATGTACTGGCATTTGTTGCAAATTGTCTTTGATCTGAGCATGGTATCAGTTTCTTTGTTCTAGCATGGCACTGAATTAAATTGAATGATTCAGAAAGCATTACAATAGGAATAAATTTTTACATACTTTTATTATAAATAGGAATAAATTGTGATATACCAATAGGAGAGATTGCCTAGCCAATGCATTTTTTCAATTAACTAGGAACTATCTTTTAATTAATATTTCCCTAGTTTTCACCTAATGTTCTTTTTCTATTCCAGGATACCACACAATATTTTGCTGTCATCTCTCCTTAGGTTGCTCTTGGCTGTGACACTTTCTCTGGCTTTCCTTGTTTTTGATGAACTTGACAGTTTTGAAAAGTATTGGTCAGGTAATTTTTAGAATTTCCTTCAATTGAAATCGCTCTGATCTTTTTCTTATGATTAGATTTGGATTATGGGTTTTACAGAAGACTGCAGAAGTAAAATGCCATTCTCACTACATTAAAGCAAGGGTACATACTATCAACATGACTTATCATTGTTAATTTTTAACCTTAACCTCTGGCTGAGATAGTGGATTGTCAAGTTTCTGCTCTGTAAAGTTACTCTTTTTCCTTCTTTTCACTTTGGAAGAAAGTCATTATCTACAGCTCATATTTAAGCCATGGGCGGTCATGTGACACCTACTTGAGGGTGGAGTATCTACACAATTATTTGGAATTCCACACAGAGATGTCTCTATTCCTTCCCCTTTTAAAATTTTATTCAATCACTAATTTATATCAGGGTGTACCTATGAATGCAGATGCGATTTTTATATCATAGTTTCCACAGAAAAGAGTGATTTGAAGTTTAAAAGTAAATTATCCTTTAAAACACAAACTGATACCAATAACAAATTCAATTTTTAAAATACTGAAAGAAAATTTTGAGGAAAATGTAAATCTACTAACTCAGAAGAAAATATTTTGCTACAATTTAACATTTATAAAATATAATAAGAAAGTGAAAAGATATAACATGCATAGCCTAAAGTGGAGATTTAAAAATTATCTGGCAAATACTAAGAACAAACATGATTGCCAGAGGGGAGGTGGGTTGAGGGATGGGTGAAAGAGGTAAAGGAGATTAAGAGTACACTTATCATGACTTCTAGGGAAGATGGCAGAGTACGAGGCTCCTAGACTCACCTCCTCCCCAAGTGACACCTAAAACAACATGCATATCAGAATAAATAAACCAGAAAACGACCTGAATACTGACAGAACAGATTCCACACAGCTAAATGTAGAGAAGAGGCTATATTGAACAGGGGAGGAAGAGTGGAGATCCAGGGGAGGTCAAACTGCCCTTTGACCACTGGAGGAAGGGACACTGCAGCAGGCATGGAGAGAAGATAGGATCAAGTCCTACACAAGACACCCCAGGCACAAGGGACTCACACTGGGAAGATGAAACCCCATAACATTCTGCTTGGAAAACCACAGGGGTCTAACTTTGTGAGTTCTTACAATCTGTGGGTCTTAAAACCTGGAACTTTTATTTTTTATTTTGTTGTTGTTCTTTTCCCCTCTTATTCATTGTTTTTACTTAAATTCAAGTTAGTTAGCATACAGTGTAGTATTGGTTTGAGGAAGAGATACCAGTGATTCATCACTTCCATATGTTCATCCAAACAAGTGCTCTCCTTAATGCCTGTCACCCATTTAGCCCATCTTCCCACCCAACACCCCTCCAGAAACCCTCAGTTTGTTCTCTGTATTTAAAAGTCTCTTATGGTTTGCCTCCCTCTCTGTTTCCATATTAATTTTCCATCCCTTCTCCTATGTTTATCTATTGTGTTTCTTAAATTCCACATGAGTGAAATCATATTTGTCTTTTCTGTGACTGACTTATTTCACTTAACATAATACACTCTAGTTTCATCCATGTTGTTGGAAATGGCAATATTTCATACTTTTTGATTGCTGAGTAATATTCGTGTGTGTGTGTGTGTGTGTGTGTGTGTGTGTGTGTGTGTGTATCTCACATCTTCTGTATCCATTCATCAGTTAGCTGGTGGAAATGCAAACCAGTGCTGCCACTCTGGAGAACAGTATGGAGGTTCCTCAAAAAATTAAAAATAGAGCTACCCTACAACCCAGCAATTGTGCTACTAGGTATTTATCCAAGGGATACAGAAATGCTGATTTGAAGGGGCATATGCATCCCAATGTTTATAGCAGTGTTATCAACAATAGTCAAATTATGGAAAGAACACCTGGAACTTTTCCAATAAGTAGCTGGGCTCTGGGAGAGCCAGAGGGCAATGGGAAACTGAGTCCCTGCCCCAAAAAGGAAAGCACAACAAACAGCCTTGCTGAGATAGAGCAGAGAAGCAGCAGATGGAAAAACATCTCGGGTATCCTGGAAGGTGATTTATTTACTAATGTGAAAGTGTGTGCTGGAGGGGCTAGGATCTTTGGGATCTTTGGCAGGGACCCTTCAACCCCATAATCTTCTACAGACCAAACCCTCCATCTTGGCAGGGGTTTTCCAGGACACTGGCAGGTTCCCTCCACCAGCAGAACGGTACGGACCTTGTTGTCCACCATTCAAACAGCCCCTCCTTATTCCTGCAGACATGCCCCTTCCAACATGACCTTGGCAGAAGGCCACCCAAAGTATCACCACGAGCCTGGAAGAGGGCAAGCAGCCCTGATAGGGGCCATTACCACTCCAAAGTGACTCCTGCCCCAGGAAGAGAAGAAGGTAACCACATACACCAGTCAGACTGTGGCCCCAGACCACCAATGATAGTTTCTCAGAGGACATCACTGGGAAAGTACCCTTCAGTTACCTGCAGTATTACTGCAGCTCTGGCAAATGCCTGATATGACTAAACTCAAGCCCAAAGCAGCCTCAGACTGACCCCACGTGCAATAGGCAAAAAGAGCCATTGCAGATGACTGGACTGAAAGCAAACAGGTCTCAGCCACAACAGCAGGCCACAAGCAACACACATAGGAGATACCTCTGAAGCACCACGTTCTGGTGACCAGGGGACATTGCACTACAGGGCAGTACAGGGCCTTTTCTGCATAAAACCACTACTTTCAAGAGCAGGAAATATAAATGGCATCCTAACACAAAGAAACAGGCATATGGAGTTGGACAAAATGAGTTCACAGATGAATATGTCCCAAATGAAAGAAGAGGACAAAATCACAGCAAGAAAGGAAACTGAAATGGAGATAAACAATATGCCAGATAGAGAATTTAAATTAATAGTCATAAAAATACTCACTGGACTTGAAAAGAAAGTGGAGTCTCAATAATGTGATAGAAAATACAAAACAGATCCAATCAGAGATAAAGAATTCACTGAATGAAATTAAATATACACTACAGGAAATAAACAGTAGACCAGGGGAAGCAGAAGAACAGATCAGCAACATAGAGGACAGAGAAATGGAAAGCAATCAAGGTCAACAGGAGAAAGAAAAACGAATAATAAAAAATGAAGAGTAAGGGAACTCAGTGACACCACCAAATATAATAACATTCACATTATAGCGACTCTACAAAGAGAAAACATTAAAAAGAAGGAAGAAAATTTATTTAAAGAAATAAGAGCTGAAAATTTCCCAAATCTAGGGAAGGAAACAGAAATACATATCCAGGGGGCAGAGAGAGCCCCCAATAAAATCAACCCAAGGGGGTCCACACCATGACACATAGTATTAAAATGGCAAAAACGTAAGGATAAAAAAAGAATCTTAAAAGTAGCAAGAGAAAATACAACAGTTACATACAAGGGAAATCCTATAAGGCTTTTAGCTGATTTTCAGCAGAAACTATGCAGGCCAGAAGGAATGGCATAATATATTCAAGGGGCAGAAAGAAAAAAAAAACTGCAACCAAGAAGACTCTATCCAGTAAGGTCATCATTCAAAATAGAAGGACAGATAAAGAGTTTCCCAGACAAAGGTTAAAAGAATTCATCAACACTAAACCAGCCTTATAAGAAATGTTAAAGAGTACTTTGAGTGGAATAGAAAGACCATAAGTAGGAATAAGCAAAATAGGAAACACAAAAGCAGTGATATTAAATATAACTATAAAAATCCATGAAGAGATTCAAAAATAGTATGATGTAAAGCATAACACTATATACCTAAAATGAGACAGGGGGTAAAGAACAGGTTTAAACTTAAGCAACCATCAACTTAACATAGACTGCTATATGCAGAAGCTTGATATACAAACCTAATAGTAACCACAAATCAAAAACCAGTAATAGGGTCACCTGGCTGGCTCAGTCAGAGCATGGGATTTTGGATCTAAGGATCATGAGTTCAAGACCCACGTTGGGCATAGAGCTTACTTAAACAAACAAATAAACAAACAAAAAACAGTAATAGATATGCAAAAAATAAAGATAAAGGAATCCAACCAAGTTCTAGGATCACTAAAGAAATTCAGCAAATTGTAAGAGAAGACAGCAACAGAAAAAAGGAATAGCGGAAAACTACTAAAACAACCACAAAATAAGTAACAAAATGGCAATAAGTATATACCTATCCATAATTATTTAGAATGTAAAATGAACCAAACACTCCAATCAAAAGACATAGGGAGAAGGAATAGATAAAAAACAAAACCCATCATATGCTGTGTACAACAGACTCATGTCAGACATAAAGATACATGCAAATGGAAAGTAAAGGGATAGAAAAGCATTTATCATGAAAATGAAAGTAAAAAGAAAGCCAAGGTAGCAATAATTATACTGAACACAACAGACATTAAAACAAAACAGTGAAAGAGCCTGGGTGGCTCAGTCAGTTAAACGTCTGACTGTTGGCTTCACCTAACGGTGTGTGAGTTCAAGCCCCACATCGGGCTCTGTGCTGACAGCTTGGAGCCTGCTTGGAATCCTCTGTCTCTCCCTCTCTCTCTGTTCCTCCTTGCTCTCTCTATCTCTCAAAATAAATAAATAAACTTAAAAAAATAAACACAGATCAAAGACTGTAACCAGAGAAAAAGAAGAACACTATATAATCATTCAGAGAAAAATCCAACAAGATATAACAATTGTGAATATTTATGCACCCAACATGAAAGCACCAAATACATAAAGCAGCTGATAACTAACATAAATAAAGTAATATATAGCAATAAAATAACAGTAGGGGACTTTAGCACCCCACTTACATCAACTGATAGATTACCCAAACAGAAAATCAACAAGGAAACAGTGGCTTTGAATGACACATTCAATAAGATGGATATGACAGATACATTCACAACATTCTATCCTACAATAGTGGAATAAACACTCTTTTCAAGTGCACATGGAACATTCTCCAAAACAAACTACATGTCACCCTGAAAAACAAGTCTCAATACATTCAAAAAGACTGAATTTTGCATCTATTCTGACCACAATGCTATGAAACTAGAAATCAGTAAGAAAAAAATCTGGAAGGAGCACAAATACATGGAAGTTAAAAAACAAGCTACTAAACAATTAATGTGTCAACCATGAAATCAAAGAAGAAATAAAAAGTTACATGGAGACAAATGAAAATGAAAACACAATGATCCAAAATCTTTGAGATACAGCAAAAGCTATTCTAAGGGGAAATTTATAGCAATACAGGTCTACCTCATAAAGTAAGAAAAATCTCAAATAAACAACATAACCTTATACCTAAAGGAGTTAGAAAAAGAAGAACAAAACCCAAAAAGAGTAGATGGAAAGAAATAATAAAGATTAGAGCAGAAAAAAAAACAACAAAATAGAAACTAAACAAAAATCATGCACACAACAGATCAATTAAACTAGGAGCTGATTCTTTGAAAAGACCAGCAAAATTGATAAACCTTTAGCCACTTAAAAAAAGAGAGAGAGAGAGTACTGAAAAAAATCACAAAGAAAAGAGGATGCAAAAACAATAGACAATACAAAAATATAAAGGATTACAGAGAAATATTATGAAAAATTGCATACAACAAATTGGACAACCTAGAAAACAATGGATAAATTCCTAGAAACCTATAACTTCCCAAGACTAGATCAGGAAGAAATAGAAAATTTGATCAAACCAATTACCAGCAATGAAGTTGAATAAGTAATCAAAAAAATAAATAAATAAATAAATCAGTTTAAAAGCAAAAACAAAACAACTCCCAACAAACAAAAGTCCAGGACCAGATAGCTTCACAGGTGAATTCTACCAAACACTTAAGGAAGAGTTAATACCTATTCTTCTTAAACTATTCCAAAAAAATAGAAGAGGAAGGAAAACTTTCAAATTCATCCTGTGAGGCCAGCACTACCCTGATACTTAAACCAGATAAACATTACAAAAAAAGAGAACTACAGGCCAACATATCTGATGAACATAGATGCAAAAATCCTCAACAAAACACTAACAAACTGAATCCATTAATACATTAAAAAAATCATTCTCCAGGATCAAGCGGGAGTTATCCTGGGATGGAAGAATGGTTCAATATTCACAAATCAATCAACATCACACATCACATCAACAAGACAAAGGATCAAAACCACATGATCTTCTCAATAGATGCAGAAAAAGTGTTTGACAAAGTACAACACCCATTCATGATAAAAACCTTCAACAAAGTAGGTTGAGAGGGAACATACCTCAACATAATAAAGACCAGCTATGAAAAACCCACAGATAACATCATACCTATGGTAAAAAACAGAGAGCTTTTCCCTTAAGACCAGGAACAAGACAAGGATGTCCACTCTCACCACTTTTATTCAACATAATACTGGAAGTCATAGCCACAGCAATCAGACTAAGAAAAAAAAAAAGGCATTCAAATTGGTAAGGAAGAAGTAAAACTTTCACCATTTGCACATGACCTGACTATATATATAGAAAACCAGAAAGACTCCATGAAAAAACTACTAGAACTGATAAATTAATTCAGTAAGTTCGCAGGATACAAAAATCAATGTACAGAAATCTGTTGCATTTCTATACACCAATAATGAAGCAGCAGAAAGAGAAATTAAGAAAACAGTACCATTTACAATTGCACCAAAATAATAAAATACCTATGAATAACTTAACCAAGGAGGTGAAAAACCTGTACTCTGAAAACTATAAAACAATGATAAAAGAAATTGAACATGACACAAATGGAAAGCTACTCCATGTTCATGGATTGGAAGAACCAATATTGTTAAAATGTTCATACTACTCAAAGCACTCTACAGATTCAAAGAAATCCCTAGCAAAATACCAACAGCATTTTTCACAGAGGTAAAAAAAATAACCCTAATATTGGTATGGAACCACAAAAGACCCCAAAGAGCCAAAGCAATCTTGAAAAATAAGAACAAGGCTGGAGGTACCATACTCCCACATTTCAAGATACACTACAAAGCTGTAGTAATCAAACCAGTACGGAATTGACACAAAAAAAGACACATAGATCAACAGAACAGAATAGAAAACCCAGAAATAAACCCACAATTATATGGTCGATTAATCTTCAACAAAGGAGGAATGAATATACCATGGGAAAAAGTCTCTTCAACAAACGGTTCTGGGAAAACTGGACAGATACCTACAAAAGACTGAAACTGGACAACTTTCTTATACACAAAAATAAACTTAAAATGATTTAAAGACCGAAATGTGAGACCTGAACCATAAAAATCCTAGAATAGAGCATAGTCAGTAATCTCTCTGATAGAGGCCATGGTAACGCATTTCTAGATATGTCTCCTGAGGCAAGAAAAACAAAAACAAAAATAAACAATTGGGACTATATCAAAATAAAAAGCTTCTGAACAGCAAAGGAAACAATCAACAAAACTAAAACACAACCTACTGAATGGGAGAAGATATTTGTAAATGATATGTCCAATAAGGGATAATATAAAAAATATATAAAGAATGTTTACAACTGAACACCAAAAAACCCCAAATAATCCAATTAAAAATGGAGAGAAGACATGAACAGACATCTCTCTAAAGAAGACATACATATAGTTAATAGACACATGAAAAAATGCTTAACATTATTCACCATCAGGAAAATGCAAATCAAAACTACAGTGAGATTTCACCCTATACCTGACAGAATAGCTAAAATCAAAAACACAAGAAACAACAAGCGTTGGTGAGGATATGGAGATAAAGGAACCATTGTGCACTGTTGATGGTACGCAAACTGGTGAAGCCACTGCGATGAACAGTATGGAGGTTCCTCAAAAAATTAAAAACAGAACTTTCCTACAATCCAGTAATCATACTACTGGTTATTTACCCTAAGAATACAAAAAAAAACAAAAACAAAAAACACCACAACACTAATTCAAAAGGATATATGCACCTTTGTATATGTTTCTTACAGCATTACTTACAATAGTCAAATTATGGAAGAAACCCAAATGCCCATCAACAGATAAATGGATAAAGAAGATGTGATAGATATATACAAGGGAATATCATAAATCAGCCATAAAAAGGAATAAAATCTTGTCATCTGCAACAACATGGATAGAGTATAATGCTAAGTGAAATAAGTCAGTGAGAGAAAGCCAAATACTATATGATTTCACTCATATGTGAAATTTAAGAAACAAAACAAATGAACAAAGGAAAAAAAGAGAAACAAAAAAATCAGACTCTGAAAATATGGAGAACAAACTGATTGTTACCAGAGGGAAGATGCGTGGGTGCGATGGGTGAAATAAGTGAAGAGCTTTAAAAGTACACCTATCATGATGAGCACCAAGTAATGTGTGGAATTGTTTAATCACTATATTGTACAGCTGAAGTTAACAGAACAACACTGTATGTTAAATTTAAAAAGGACAAAAAGGCAAATAAATACCTATAAATTAAAAAATATATATCTGCCAAATCCAATCAGTAAGAAAAGCACATGATTCAAGGGTCAGAATGAAGGTTTGAGCCTCCTTTTGCCTATTTATTGATCAAGTTAATTTATTAACTGCTAATTATAACAATTATTTGTACAGAGTGCAATAGTCCTAATTCTACCTCATCATATTCAAATACAACAAAACGTCACTGAATCAGAAAAGAATACATCAAACAATACGTACATGAAAAAAATCTTAGAAAACTCTAAACTATTGTGATATTATTTATTTCAAATACAGCTGATAAAGTACAAATGCATATTATGGTGTAAAATGACATAAATTAATGCAAAATTACAAGTGCCACTTGTTCCAAAGTACATAATCATGTATCCTAAAAGAGAAATATCTTAAAAAATAGAAAAGAGAATATTAATTGCTTCACTTAGAATTTGAAATTACATTGAAGGCATAATTAGACTGTTGACCTTTTTTTTAAGCTACAAATGTTAGCCTAGTTCTCTTTTATGATCAAAATACCAAAATTTTGAGAAGAGAGACATAATCTCTATTTTCCTGCTAAATAAAATTGCATGTTGAAATCAAATTAGAGATAGGGTATCTTTTTTAATGAAGAGACATGTGAATGACTAAAATGTGCCCAAAACTTAGGATTTATACTTTACTATACATGAGAGTGACAGTTTGCTTGCTTCTATTTTAATTAATTTAAATCAAGTATTACTAGAATACTGTCTACTTCCACAACCACTTGAGGAGAAATATGCCAATGTAAACCTCAAAAGCAATATTGAGTTTCTGTGAATACTAGATGCTATACATTACTCCAGCTCTTTTTGCCCTCAAAACACTTGTTCGCCAATACCACAGCATAAAATGGATCCCTTCTCCAGATCCTCAAATTCTCCATCGGCCTCCATCCATGAAAATGCTAATTAGGATTTTATACCCAAATGTCTTCAAGTTACCCTATCTGAAAAGCTATTTTTTTTTTCTTACCCAAGATCTTGAGGACACCACCACTCGGGTCTTTTCTCACAAAGCTTAAACCAAAAATTGGCCTAAATATCCTTTTCTATGTCCATCCTGTTAGGCATCATCATACCTTTGTCTCTCCAAAACTCTGACTCTCCAAAACTT
Source organism: Panthera onca (assembly GCF_046562875.1). Lineage (NCBI taxonomy): Eukaryota > Metazoa > Chordata > Mammalia > Carnivora > Felidae > Panthera > Panthera onca. The sequence goes on along the minus strand of NC_138340.1, from coordinate 131,729,597 downwards.
ACCACTCAAATGAGAAGGGGAGAGAAAAGAAGCGTAGAAAAGTCTTTCTTCCTACCTACCTTTCTTCTTTCCTTCCTTCCAACCTTCCTTCCTTCCTACCTAAGTCTCACTCTGGATGTTTTTTTTTCTTCTTGGTCCTCACTTTTGTCCCACTTGAACTCCAAGATGAAGATAATTTTTTCAAATGGGAAGAACCATTTCTCAAACATGGTAAAAACTGTTTAAGAAGGTATATCGCCTTAGCCATGAAAAAAAAAAAATCACTTTAAAAAAGACCCACAAAATGTCTAGCTTCCACCAATGTAACTTCCTAGTGTGTCTTCCAAGATAAAATGATTGCACACTAAATTAAATATCTTCCTAGAGCAGGGTTCTTGTGTGATGTCTACCAAAAAGGATTTCTTGGTTCAAAGTTTATCTGTGGTGCTCTCAGATAGTATATAGGAGAATGTTAGTTTTTCTATTCCTTAAGTCAACAAATATTTTATATTTAACAAGAAAAATAACCAATAATTTAAAAATAAGATTCTTTTGATATAGTTTTGAATTCTAAATAATTTTTGGAGGAGACAATTTCCTATGGGAATGTGCATGTAATATAGGTCTAGTGAGATATAAAACATTTATAGTGGTATTGGCATAAAAACAGACACATAGACCAATGGAATAGAATAGAAACCCCAGAACTAGACCCACAAACGTATGGCCAACTCATCTTTGACAAAGCAGGAAAGAACATCCAATGGAAAAAAGACAGTCTCTTTAACAAATGGTGCTGGGAGAACTGGACAGCAACATGCAGAAGGTTGAAACTAGACCACTTTCTCACACCATTCACAAAAATAAACTCAAAATGGATAAAGGACCTGAATGTGAGACAGGAAACCATCAAAACCTTAGAGGAGAAAGCAGGAAAAGACCTCTCTGACCTCAGCCGTAGCAATCTCTTACTCGGCACATCCCCAAAGGCAAGGGAATTAAAAGCAAAAGTGAATTACTGGGACCTTATGAAGATAAAAAGCTTCTGCACAGCAAAGGAAACAACCAACAAAACTAAAAGGCAACCAACGGAATGGGAAAAGATATTTGCAAATGACACATCGGACAAAGGGCTAGTATCCAAAATCTATAAAGAGCTCATCAAACTCCACACCCGAAAAACAAATAACCCAGTGAAGAAATGGGCAGAAAACATGAATAGACACTTCTCTAAAGAAGACATCCGGATGGCCAACAGGCACATGAAAAGATGTTCAACGTCGCTCCTTATCAGGGAAATACAAATCAAAACCACACTCAGATACCACCTCACGCCAGTCAGAGTGGCCAAAATGAAGAAATCAGGAGACTATAGATGCTGGAGAGGATGTGGAGAAACGGGAACCCTCTTGCACTGTTGGTGGGAATGCAAATTGGTGCAGCCGCTCTGGAAAGCAGTGTGGAGGTTCCTCAGAAAATTAAAAATAGACCTACCCTATGACCCAGCAATAGCACTGCTAGGAATTTATCCAAGGGATACAGGAGTACTGATGCATAGGGGCACCTGTACCCCAATGTTTATAGCGGCACTCTCAACAATAGCCAAATTATGGAAAGAGCCTAAATGTCCATCAACTGATGAGTGGATAAAGAAATTGTGGTTTATATACACAATGGAATACTACGTGGCAATGAGAAAAAATGAAATGTGGCCTTTTGTAGCAACATGGATGGAACTGGAGAGTGTGATGCTAAGTGAAATAAGCCATACAGAGAAAGACAGATACCATATGGTTTCACTCTTATGTGGATCCTGAGAAACATAACAGAAACCCATGGGGGAGGGGAAGGAAAAAAAAAAGAGGTTAGAGTGGGAGAGAGCCAAAGCATAAGAGACTGTTAAAAACTGAGAACGAACTGAGGGTTGATGGGGGGTGGGAGGGAGGGCAGGGTGGGTGATGGGTATTGAGGAGGGAACCTTTTGGGATGAGCACTGGGTGTTGTATGGAAACCAATTTGACAGTAAATTTCATATATTAAAAATAAAAAAAAAATTAAAAAAAAGTAAAACATTTATAGTAATTTATGCAATTATGATGAATATATAATATGTTATGTACTTTGAAGAAACAATATGGAATTCTATGATGTAGTGATAACAGAGAAGGAAGGAATTACTTTTACAACTCATTCAACTATGGCATAAGTATAAATTAAAAAGAAAGTCTTGACCATGTCTCTATTTTAACCTATTAGAAATTATGATCTGATTTGTCAAAATACCATCATTATTGACCTTCACTTTAGCATTACCCTATGACTCAGCAATTGCACTACTAGGTATTTACCCAGAGGATACAAAAATGCTGATTTGAAGGAGTACATGTACCCCAATGTTTACAGCAGCACTATCGACAACAGCAAATTATGGAAAGAGCCCAAATGTCCATCGAATGATGAATGGATAAAGATATGGTATATATATGCAATGGAATATTACTCAGAATTCAAAAAGAATGAAATCTTGCCATTTGCAACAACGTGGATGGGACGAGAGTGTATTATGCTAAGTGGAATAAGTCAGTCAGAGAAAGACAAATTTTAAATGATTTCATTCATATGTGGAATTTAAGAAACAAAACAGATGAACATAGGGAAAAGGAAGGAAAAACAAGATGGAAACAGAGAGAGAGGCAAACAATAAGAGACTCTTAATTAAATACAGAGAATAACTGAGGGTTACTAGAGGTGCATTGGGTGGGAGGATGGGCTAAATGGGTGATAAGCATTAAGGAGGGCACTTGTTGGGATTAGCACTGTGTGTTATATGTAAGTGATAAATCACTAAATTCTACTCCTGAAGTCATTATTACCCTATATGTTAACTAACGTGGGTTTAAATTAAAAATTATATGGAAAAAAATTTTTTAACTGACAGCATGGAACCTGCTTGGGATTCTTTCTCACTCTCTCTCCCCCTCTCCCTCTCTCTCTCTCTCTTCCCCTCTCCCACTCTCCCACTCTCACTCTCTCCAAATAAATAAATAAACTTTAAAAAAATAGTGCAGGCTCATCTAAGCATTATTAATACTTAATAAAAAGGAGGTCTGTACTGTGTTCACCACTGCATCCTATAAACATACTCAAAGCAAAGCTATTAAACCTTTCTTTTATTATTAACAGTGACTGACAATTATTTTTTATCTTCTTGCTTGTTGTTTACCAAATTAGATCTTAAAACATGGCACATCTTTACTCATTCAAATATATTTTCCAGTAAATGTATATTTAATGTGAAAATTATTTCCATTATTTTTAGTTTCCTCAGTTTAAATTCTGCCTTTTTCTTTGAAGAACATGCAAGTCCCTTTTATTATTAATCTGTTTAAAGGATTATCCTCCCACATGTTTACTAATAAAATCATCTGTAAGTTTCTTCCAGCTTCTCTCTAAACTAAAGCTGCATCTACACTAACAAAATTGCTTAACTGAGTTGGCCGGTTGGAATAATTTGGTGTTATGTCTTTAGTAACCCAACCAGTCAGTTTATAATTCATAGATAGGGGCTTAAGCAGAAATATGAATTTTGTGCCTACATATATAAAAAGAAAAAGAGAATTGAGGCAACATGATTTTTACCCCAACAATGCAGTTATAAGGGAAATACTGAGTTATTCAAGTAGAAATCTCTTTTATTTTAATTCAAAAGAGACACCTAAAATTATCTTAGTATATCTTTAAGAAAGTTCCACAAGTATGAAAGATATGGAATTAACGACTCCTAAAGGGAGCTGTTTTCATTCACCATGCTTTCAAATCTAAAACATGATGAATTAGCAGATGTTAAGACTATATATACAATGATCAAAGAAACAATATAACATGATGTCTTTCTAATACTTGCAATGTGAAACACAAAACATAAAAAAAAATTTATATCAGCCATTTTAAAAGTACTTCTTATTGAAAATAGCAAATCAACTTTCTCCAGTTAAAACCTTGAACTTGAGATCAAACCAAATGGTCTGAGAAATAAAATATGCTTTAATATTCTATTAGATTTTTAAAAAATTTTTTAACGTTTATTCATTGAGAGACAGAGACAGAGCTTGAGTGGGAGAGGGGCAAAGAGAGAGGTAGACATAGAATCCAAAGCAAGCTCCAGGCTCTGAGCTGACAGCACAGAGCTTGACCACAGACCTCAAACTCACGGACCATGAGACTATAACCTGAGCCCAAATTGGACATTAACCGACTGAGCCACCCAAGCAACCCAATATTCTATTAGTTTTAAGTCAAAACAAAAAGTATATATCAGAAATAAGAAAAAAAAAACTCTGTACTTTTAGGATTAAATGAACATTTTCAAATTTTGCACTGAATTAAAACTTAGATATAATATATTCAAAGGAGTTTAGATTTTTCATTTAAATTCATCCTGTTTGAATGCAGCCTTACTTCTCTGCATATCTTTTTTCTTCCCCATGAATGAGTTGGTTGGAATGCCACATCCATTCTGATTAGCCAGCAGATAAGTAATATGAAAACTGATTTAAAGTCTCTACCACTAGAGATGTCAAAACAGATGTTACTTTCCTACCGGATGACAGCACTGGGCCTGAGATGTCAAACATAATTAAAAATTTTATTTTCAAATGTACTCCACAGTTTATACATACTAAAAGTATGTCTTACCTTTTGAACTTGTAGAGTGCTGTGCTCTGCAAAATCGAAGAGGCTTTATTTTAGTTTAGACTCCATTTGGGAGTGAAATCATTTCATCAATCGGTACCCAGAGGTTTCCTTCAGGATTTGGCATGAAAAGACTGGCATTTCATTAAAATGTGCTGACAACTGAAAGAGCGATTCTAGCAGGACTGATTTCTCTCACCCTCCTATCTATGACTATCAAGGTTTGCTCCTAGATTATCCAAATCAGAGAATAAATTAAGGAGTCTTTCTTTTTTATGATGATATTGCTCATTTCATTGTTTGAAAGAGTAGAGGGTCAGAAGTTGCATGTTACTTAGTCATATTTATTTATTATTTACTAAGTTTCTCCCAAAGTCTTTCCCTTGGCAACAGAAATAATAAAATGCCTGGGGGCGGTGGGACGAGTCCCGTTGCCTTTTTTATGATATGCACTCAAAACAGATTAAAAGTTCAGAACTCACCATATACTTCAGAGAATATCATGTCCATAGAGGGAAAATACAGAATTCCAAAAGCATGGCTGCTCCAAAGAAGGTCCTTTGCTTCCACATCCCTGCATGTTATCTGAGGAGCCTTGACCTACCCACAACCATAGCCAAGTACCCTATATTCACCTTTGAAGTGTAATGGTTATTCACGTGTATATCTCCTCTACTACAGATTAAGTCTCCTGAGGGCAAGGAAAGTGTCATATTCATGTGGTTATCAACTACAGAGGATTCAAGATGCCATGTGTAGATGACTTTCAGTATATTTTTTGAATCAATTTAGTTGGAGAGTGAGAAACCCAACATGGAACATCTGCCTTCTAAAGACCAGAGCAGTGCAGCATTGTACATGAGTAACAGATTGGGCACTCAGCTGCTCGATTTTGAATCGCAGCCCCACCATTTACTAGCTATGTGAGTTAGGCTCATCACTGAGCCTCTGTTTCTCCATATGTAGCATGGTTATTGTGAGGATTAAATGAGATGATACATATATCATCAGAACAGTGCCTGGCACATGGATAAGCACTCAATAAATATGAACTACCACTATCACCTTCCTTTAAGGTGTCAGTGATGTGATAACTTATTGAAAGACTCATTGCTGTAATGTTAGTGATTAGGAGTTAGTGACACCTGCGCCCCCTAAGTATATGCATAAATGCTTGTTAACTTCAACAGATCTCCAGGTAGTGGAATTTCAGGCAGTGATTACTGAGTTTAGGAATTTGGAGTTACCTGCTGAAAATCTGAGTGATGCAGAAACTTTCATCATTCTGGATTATAGAGATTTGCTACTGTTTGTAAGGGGTTCAGGCAAATTTTCTTCTAGTTGCTTCTCAAAAACTGACCTCAGAAATGTTCATTTGATACTAGCTCCTGTAGAACCCTTGTTCCTTCTTTAGACATGCATACTGATGTTTCCTCTAACCCTAATTATTACCAGAGGATTTAGGGTGTTTCTTAGTAGTAAACCAGATTCCAACTAGTCTTTTTCCTGATTTTACAGAAATTACTTCTTGGAGTCCACTGTTATATATGTGCCCTGCTGGTTTCTGATGCTCCTTAGTCTATTAAGGGAGTTTTCTTCTATTCTTAGGTTACTAAGAGTTTTTATTAGAAGTAGACCTTGAATATTATCAAGTGCTATTTTGGATGGCTATCAAACTAATTATGCCTTCACCTCTTATTAGAGTGTATTGCAGTAGTAGACTGCCTATTATTGAGCCACACGTGCATTAATAGCATAAAGGGTCTTGGTAATGGTGTATATTCCAATATACTACTGTGTTCTATTCGATAACACCTTAAGATTTTTCACATTAATATTCCCAAGTGAAATTAGAACCAGGCCTAGTTTTCTTTTTTTGGATTATCATAGTCAAATATAAGTACCAATATTATGATGATTTTTAAAAACACATCAGAAGGTTTTCTTCTTCCACAATACTTGCAAAAGATTAATTATCAGAGTTATCTCTTCTTTGAAGATTTAAAATAAATCACCTATAAAATCATCTCAGTCTGTTATTTCTAAGGTATAGTTTTAGAAAATGTTCTCAACTGTCTATGATTATTTATATATGTCACTTCTTTCTTTTCTTGAACCAATCTTGGTATTTTTATTTTTCCTTATCTTTGTATATTTTATTAACATTTTCAGTTATTAGTATACAATTGAAAATTTTATTTTATAAATCTTATCATTTCCTCTTTATCTGTAGTTATTTTTCCTTACTCAGTTTCTACATATGTACATTTGTGGTGTTTTTTTTGGTTGTTGTTTAACTCTAATGGTAATTAATCTGGTGAACTGTTCATTTGTCATATTCCATTTTTTTAAACCAGATCTGTGCCTAGTGTATTAATATTAATTTTATCAACTTACCTTTTTTTCTACCTAATAAAAAAATCTCCTTCTCTTTTTACTTCATATGTTATCCTACTTTCCTCAGTTTTAATTCATTGATTTCTGCATTTATCCTTGACTTTTTCCTACTGCTTTCCTTAGATTTATTTTGCTCTTGGGGCACCTGGGTGGTTCAGTCTGTTAGGCAACCAACTTTAGCTCAAATCATGATCTCATGGTTCGAGAGTTCAAGCCCCGCTTTGGGCTCTGTGCTAGTGTTTGGAACTTGGAGCCTGGAGCCTGCTTCATATTCTGTGTCTCCCTCTCTCTCTGGCACTCCCCCACTCATTCTCTCTCTTTCTCTCTCTCTCTCAAAAATAAACATTAAAAAGCTTAAAAAAGATTTATTTTGTTCATTTTTAACTTCTAAAATTGGATGTTTAATTCATTGTTTTCACTCATTTTTTATATATTGAAGATGTCAAAAGTTATAAATACTTCAAGTATAACTGTAGAAATCTCATATGTTATGATAAATAGTGCTCTTATCATTAATTTCTAGATATCATAATTTACATTTATTTTACTTACAAGTTGCTTAAGAAGTTTTTAAAAATTTATATTTATTTAGTTTTCTAAATGTCTGATATATTTATTTTTGTAAATGTTATTTCCTTTTTCAATATTTAAAAATTTTTTCACTGTTTATTCCTTTTTTGGTCATGGACTTTTCTTTTTATTATGGACTTCTAATTTTTATTACACTGTGATCAAAAGACATCATTGCATTCCTTCCACTCTAAAGTATTTATTAAGGTTTTCTTTGCGACCTAATGTATGGTCATTTTTGTAAATGTTTCATAGCCCATAAAATAGCTGGTTTCTGGGGTTTTTTTAAGTTTATTTAGATTTTGAGAGAGAGAGAGAGAACAGGGAGGAATAGAGAAGGAGAGAGAGACAGAGAGTGAGAGAGAGAATGAATCCCAAGGCGGCTACACAGACAGCATGGAGCCAATACAGGTCTCAATCCCACCAATAGTGAGATCATGACTTGGGTCAAAACTAAGAGTCAGATATAACCTACTGAGACATCCAGGTGCCCCAAAACTAGTTGGTTTCTGTCTGAAAGGCACTAAATATGGAATATTCTATTAATTAGTATATAACTGTTCAAGTCATTGTCTACTTTTTAAATCTTCTTGCTCTGTGGGCTTACATTACTGATGTAATACAGCTCTCTACAAACAAGAATGCAATTGTTATCATTATTTAAACAAAAGCTATATAAGATAAAAAGACTAACTATATGCTAACAAAATGGTGAGAAGAACAAAAATAGACATTTGCTAATTCTTCATCTTTTATATGAGGGCGGTCAATATATGCCATTTCATTTCTTAAGCTGTAATATAAGAATATTTAAATTAATGGAGATAATTACTAATAGACCTAAAAATATGCTGCAGTATATATTTTCAAGTTACTGAGATATGATGAAGGACTTGGGAGGAGGCATAAAGGAAAGAGATATCATATATCAACAGAAAGGAAACAAAACACAGCAAGAAAACCAAAAATAGGATCATACATAAATAAACACTGATACAAGAGAATTAAGTCTAAATATGTATCATAGAAGTTAAGATAAGAGAGATAAAAACCATGTTCTAAAATAAATTGACTCCTAAATTGAAAGAGGTAAAAGAAATAAGTTCCAATCACATACTGTATCCAAGATGATATAAAACAATGTAATCTATAGCTTTAGTATAAAAGGGTAGGCAAAGGAAAATGAGATTTACACAAATAAAAACATAACAAATACAGCAATATCAATGTTGGGCAAAATAAACACAATACACAGAACATTAAACAAAACAGAGTTATTCTTTTTTTGATGAAGTTTTCCTTGTTCAGGTAAGTTACTTAGAAAGAACACACAGATGATATATTTTAGGATCCCTTGCATATTTAAGTTTATTTTTAGGTTGCCTTCATACATAAATGAAAACATAGCTGACATGAAATATTGGGTTCACATAGCTTACCCATAGGACTCTTTGTGTATTGCTTGGTTGACTACTGGTATCTAATGCTCCCAAGAAAATACTGAAGCCACCTTGATTTTTTTTTTCCTAATACTTTTGACTGACGTTTATCTTCTGCTTGGATACTGCATCTTTATGGCATAATTTTGTTGTTGATTTATATCATATGCCTGGCATACATTACTGCCATTAATTCTTAGAACAACTCTGTAATATTTGAGGTTTATTGAAATCCACTGAAAGTGATCAGTTCCAATGTTAGTGATGGGAAGGCAGACTTTATAGTATTTTAATAAATACCCCTGAACTGTTGTAACTCTAAGGCACTCTCTTAGGCAAATTCCAAGAAATTTGTTAAAACTCTGCTGCTAATTTATAAAGATCTTCTTGACATTGCATTTTATCAGAGTTCATAATATCAAGCTTATATGAATATATCAAGATAAGACTTAAGACATATCATCCCAAAAGCAAGTTCTTATCTACCAATCAATTCTTCTAGAAGATTATAGTCACTCCTTTTAAATATTATGATGTATCCAAACATACAGAAAATTACAGTATAGCAAATACCAATGTAACTGCAATCCAGGATTAACAATATGCTAAAAAATTTTACTATGTTTGCTTTAGGTCTTTTTTAAATTATTATTAATAAACTAATCATTCCAGACTTTAAGTCCCCTTAATACATCTCCGAGGTCTCATTCTGCTACCTCTCTTCTCAGAGACAACCACCAACCAGCTCATCTGGGTTTCTACATTTTATTACATATGTTTATATGTATACTAAGTTTGCACTGTCTGATTTTTATTAATATATATTGTCTTGTTCTATACTTTGTATCTACAACATTTTGTTTTTAAAATCTATCACTTTTGAAACATGTTAACATAATAGAAAACATTAATCTTTCAGTACTTGAAAAGAATGTGCCTTCTCTATTTGTTATGGTCAGGAACTATATGTATCAGGTCTCACACATATCTCATATCTATTAGATAAAACGTGGTAACTGAACTGTTCAAACCTGTATCCTTGAAAACATTTTGTCTATTTATTAGTTACTAAAAAAGGCATATGCATATTTCCTGCTGTAACTATAGGTTAGTCAAATTTTCATTACAACTGTGTCCATTTTTGCTTTAAATATTATTTCTACAAAATTTTTTTCTTGTGATAAGAACTTTTAAGACCTACCCTCTTAGCAACTTTCAAATATAGAATACAGTATTGTAAATTATAGTCACCTTGCTGTATATTACATCCCCAGGACTTATTTATCTAATGATTAGAAGTATGTACCTTTTGATCACCTTCACTCTTTATTTAATATTTAAATATGCTTTAAATGTTTTGAGGTAATGTTATAAAAGTTTTAATTTTATTGCTTCTTGGTGGAATATTCCTTTTATATCTATATTGCATCCCTTTTCATTCCTATTAAATCCTTTGCATGTTAAATATTTTTTGTTTATTAATCAATAAGCATTTACTTGACTAATATTTTATGGTACATTTTTCCAGAAATATATTTTACCTTTCTGGGTCATGATACAGTGTTTTGTGTCTATTTATAAATGAAATATATCTACATTGTGTTTTTTGACTAATATGAGTCTCTTTTACATATGTGAATTTACTATGTTTATTTTTAGAATGACTCAGATTGCTAGGGCACCTCCCAGTCTGTGAGTAGTTTTTCTAGCCTCTATTTCAAGGACTAGACAACATTTGATGGTTCTAAGCTTTATGTAGAAAGCTCCCTACAAGGCACAGACTTAGATTTCATCTCTGATTTGAGTCTAGATCTTGGAACCTTAGCAGCAGTAACACATGTCCAGTTCTAAAACCACTCAGCTTCAGCCTCCCTCACTTGCAACTATGGCTTTACAATATTTCTTTATTTCTAGTTCTTAGGGCCTTTCCACGTACTTTCAAGAATTGACATGTATTTTTGAAAGTTTATTGTTAAATTCATCAACATGTGTTTCAGATAGGAGTATGATTTTCTACATCAGTTTAGCATACCGTATTGACCAGAAATCTTATATACTATTCCTTGTCTTTGAAATTCAGTAACTTCCCTAAATCTTATCTTAATGTGGTTATCCTCTGTTAGTTTTTCCTAAAACATAATTAGCCTTACTGATTTGCTTTAATTTAGTAAATACTGAACTATGAATTTGAATGTTGATTCTATTACCACTAGCTCCATTCTCTACTTAAGTATTTCATTTGCTACATACTGTATTTGTGTTTGTTTTCTAATTTTCATATGTATCATCTTCTTTCAGGTGACAACCACTTCTTTATCAATGGTAATTCTTTTCACCCTGTCCTCAGTAACCTTGAGTTGTGTTTCTGCTGTGTCAATGTTACCTCTAAGACCGGAGTAAACAATTATCATGTAAATGTACTTAAGTATTCAATTGTTCAGAGGTCAATTCTCCTCCAAATTTATCAATGAAATCCCAGTCTGCCTCACAAATCCAGTGTGCATTGAAGATGGCAGCCAAAGTGGGAAGGTTTCTCCAGGCTTGGATTACCCAACATGTGAGTGCTATTCCTTGGGGGCATCTATGCCTCTGCAGCTTTAGACCTGCTGTTTCCTGAAGGACAGCTTGACAAATGTGTTATGATTTGGTTCTGGTCAAGTAAAGTTTGCTCTTGGCACCAATTCCTCATACTATGCCCTTGCCAGCACGTAGCACACACCCTATTTAAAGGGTATTGCAGTTGTAAACAGAGAGTTCCAAGACCTAAGGCTTGATGACTTTAAGGGGAAATATTGGCGCTGTTCTTCTATCCTTCGGATTTCACTTTTGTTTGTCCTACAGAAATTGATGCTGTTAGTGACAAAGCCAACGAATTTCATGATATAAACTGTGAAGTTGCTGCAGTTTCAAGATTCCCACTTCACCTATCTTGCCTGGATAAACACACCAAGGAAGAATGGCAGTTTGGGCAACATGAACATCACACTCTTGTCAGATTTGACTAAACAGATATCCTGAGACTACAGTGTACTGTTAGAAGTCCCTGGTGTTGCTTTAAGACATCTATCTCTTCATAACTGACCCCAGTAAAGTCGTCAAGTATCTGAGCATCAGTGATTTCTCAGTGGGCCAAAATACAGAGGAGACCCTCCACTTGGTAAAGCCATTTCAGTTTGTGGAAACCCAATGAAGAAATCTGCCCTGAAAACTAGACACTGGATTCTCCTACAATCAAGCCAAACCCAATTGCTTCCAAAGAATACTTTGAGAAAGTAAATCAGTAATCATCCCATGCATACCTGTAGCTTCTCACATCAGAAAAGAACCACAGTTGGAACTCACTTTTAGCATTTGAAGACATTATATAGCATTTGAAGCATTATATAGCATTATATAGCATTATATAGCATTTGAAGACATTGAAGACATTATAGAAGACAGAAAGCAATTATGCTTGTACTCATAAATAATATGCTAAATGTTTTGTTTTTGTAACAGTGGCTAAGGCTTTTAAATGTACTCATATACATCAAGAGTCTTTTCTTAGTAACTTCTGGAGGGCTAGCTAGTTTATGGAATGCTAGTTTCCCTATTTCTTGGATTGTATCTTTAATGGGAAGAGGAAACACTCTTCTTTATTAGTATAACTTAAACTTTTATGTACACCAGAGTAGTACAACAATCATCAAAAGCTTCTGATCAAGGGTCCTGAAATTTTCTTCTTGAATTTCTTTGTACTGAACTGAATTTTCTTTTAAGATAACAAAGATCATAGTTTTAAGGTGTTAACATCAGCAGTCTAATTTAACTCTTACAATGGATGTACACGTACTTGAAACAAATATGAATCATGTTTTTCTAAAAAACAGGGTGATAAAGTGACTTAAGTGATCATGCATGTTTCTCATCCCTGAGATTAATATAGCTATTTTACTTGTTAATTGTCTTAGGGTCTACATACAATTCTAGATATTGATTGGATGTAATCATAAAAAATATTTATTGAATCCAGGAATTGTATTTTGAAATCATTGTAATTATTCTCTTTTCTGAAGTGCTCAATGTAAAGTACATAATAAACATATTTTAAAAGAAAAAAAGATTCAACGAAATCCCAATAAAATTCCTAGTATACTTTTTTATGGAACTTGAAAAGCTGATTCTGAAAATCACATGGTAATATAAGGGATCTAGAGAATCTAAGAAAATTTTGAAGAACAAAGAGGATTTACAGCATCACATTTAAGATTTACTATAAAGCTACAGTAAATAGGACAGTTTGGTATTGATGCAAAAGAAAATATACAGATCAAGGAAAAAGAGAGATAAAAATACCACATAATACATATGATCAATTCCTTTTGACCAATACAATTCAGTGGTTGGGGGGTGGCTTTTTCAATAAATTATTCTGAAACAACTACATATCTGAGAGAACCTTTATACTTAATCTAATGTTATATACAAAAGTTAATTTGTGAAGATATGGTGTACATTGCTTTAACATGCAGTCTACTCTAAAGCCTTTATGAGAATATTTTCAAGAACTTGTCATGCATTATAATTCATTGAGAAGGATACAAAAAGCATTAAACATAAAAAGAAAAAGTTAAGTTGGACTTCGTTAAAATGAAAATCATTTTCCCACAAAAAAAATACCATTAAGAACCACAGACTGAGAGAAAAATAGTGTCTATGTATTGATCCAACAAAGAATTCATATTCACAATATATAAACAACTAGTGTACATCATTAAAAAAAGACACCCAAGTTTTAAATGAGCAAAAGAACTGTATAGACACTACACAAAGGAAGATACATAAATGGCCAATAAACAATAAAACAGTGCTACAGATCATTACACTCCCTGTGTGGTTGGAGGTTTGTGAGGCACATCTCACTGCTGCCATAGTCCAACTTTTATGCTATTCCCACAGGCCTCCCTTCCTAAGGAGAAACCCAAAAGAGGGAGGTCAGTGGCATGAACCACAGTCCCATCACTCAGTTGATCTTAGGACCATATTGTCACATATGTTCTCCCTTCTCCAAAATCCATTCTAAATTCCCCTCACCCTCAGCTAACACCTCAGTTGGCCTAAGTGGTGGTATGATCCAAACATTCAAAAGATACCATTACAGGAATAAAAAGACAAGCCACAATGTGGGAAGTGATGTTCCTAACACATGAAACTGATAAAAGGCTTGTAACCAGAATACATAAAGAAAGTCTAAAAACTAGTAAGAAAAAGAAAGACAATCTAATAATAATATGGGTAACAGACTTTAACCAAATACTTTATTTTTAAAAAGATATCCCAAGGGCCAATAAACATATGAAAAAGATCAAATTCTTTAGTCATTAGATAATTCAAATTAAATCTACTGTGAGATACTACAAACTACATACCAGAATGACTAAAGTGAAAATAAGAGACAGTGCCAAGGATTAATGAGGATATGGAGCAACTGGAACTCTCTTACATTGCTGATAGGAGTAAAATTGATACAGCCACTTTGGAAACCTCTATCCAATATCTATTAATACTCAAACTAGCAAGTGTACTTCTAGATATATATTCAACAGAAATACATACATGTGTTTCCTAAAACACATCATAGTGGAAATACTTGGAATAGCCAAAACCTGGAAATAATCCAAATGTCCATTATAGAATGGACAAATAAATAGCAATGTTTTCACCTGTGCTATCTCAGTTATCTGTTGCTGCATAACAAATTAAACTAAAACTCAATGACTTAAAACTACAACACATTATTTTCAGAAACTGTAGGTTGGCTAGGGGTTTCTTCTACCACTCTGTCTGGATTCACTCATGTGGTTATGGTCATCTGATGTTTCCCCTAGATATGCAGATGCAAGATGGTCTCTGGAACATGGTTCTGGCTATCACTGGGCTCACTATTACTCTTCTGTCATCCTACAGAGCCTTTCATCTTTAGTAGGCTACTTTAGGCTTCTTCAGAGCATGATAATAAAAGGACATAAGAAGGCAAGAGAGGAAACTGCAAGTACTCAGGGATAAGAAGCACTAGAAGATGCATAATATCATTTCCACCAAAATCTAAGTCAAAGAATTTATAAAGTCAGCCCAGACTCAAAACAGTGAAAAAACAGCCTCCATCTTTTGACAGAAGAAGCCAACAGCACATTACAGAGGGCATATACACAGACAAGCATGATTTACTGGGAGCTATCACTGCAGCAATCTACCACAACCAATATATAACAATGACAATGAATGAATTACTGCTACAAGTAACAACAGGAATGAACTTCATGAGTACACGATGCAAGTAACAAGAGGATATATGCATCGTGTTCCATTTATATAAAATACAAAAATCTGCAAAACCAATACATGGTGTTAGAAGTCAAAAGAGAGTCTAAGGAAAACATCTTGGCACTACAAATGTTTTATCCCTTGATCCATGCAATGGTTACGTGAAATTTTTCACTTTGTGGTCATTTCTTGATTGTTTTGTTCTTTTGATTTATGTAATTTCCTACATGTTTGTCATACTTCAACAGAATTTTTTTTTAACCAGAATAAAAATGAAGACAAAACTAAAATATAATGGAAGTGAATTTTCTTCAATTCAGTTCAGTTACCTGAGTGGTGTTTCATGCCTTTTCTGGAATATCTGCTGATGTTACACATTTACTACTAAAGGAATAAGGAAGATTCCAAGTCTATGCTGGGGAACTCTGTCTCTGTTCTTCTGTCTTATTTTGTTTAAACTCCTACATCAAGGGTCAGTTCACTGGTCACCACTTTTGTTTGACGTGCAATTATTTTCCTCTGCTCAGATTCCTCTGTTTACTGCTGCCAGTCCTAATAATTGGCTAATACAATTATTCCTAGGAGATTGTGTCTTCCTGTTTCATCTGTTGCAAGGTTGGGTAGCATCCCAGTCCCAATCTTTAGTCCTGCTTATCGAAACAAGTGAGGAACATTTTTCATATTTTTTTTCCTGGTAAGCCAGATTCTTCATGTTCTCTTAAATAGAAAATACGAATAAGATTTTTCAGGGCTTCCTCCACTTACCTTGCTGTCATACAGGGCAATTCTTCTCAGAAATTCAAACCACTTGGTATATAGATTATATTGTATAGGAGTTAACAATGTAGATGCTGGAAACAAAATGTCCAAGTTCATATCCTGACCTTGAGTTAGGGCAGATTATTTCCCTTACTAGTCTCAATTTGCACATTTGTAAAATGGGAGATGACAAGAAGTACCTCTTAGGGCTGTAATGAGGTCTAAATAAATTAATCCATGTAAATTAAAAATGTGCTTAGCCCTTTAAGTACTCAAAAAATATTCTCATTATTATTAAGCATAGTTATTAACAGGGCAGAATGTTGACACATTTCCATGATTATTAACACTGATGATTTTATAGCCTTTGATACGTTAATTATCTTTTAATCATTTCTATCGGTTTTATAACCCTGAATTTATACCATCATTTGGGGGAGGTAAGGATATCTGTTGCCCAACATTCTAAAAATGAAATACCAACTTTTAAGAAAAAGATTTAATGATTACATTAGCATTATAGTTATAAGGAAATATTACACAGCCATAAAAAAAGATGAGACTGTCCCATCTGAGATAACATGGGTGAACCTATTTGGTATTATGCTAAGTGAAGTAAGTCAGCCAGAGAAAGACAAATACCATATGATTCCACTCATAAATGGAATCTTAAAAAAATGAATGAACAGGGGCGCTTGGGTGGCTCAGTCGGTTAAACGTCTGACTTTGGCTCAGGTCATGATCTCACGGTTCATGGGTTTGAACCCCATGTCAGGCTCTGTGCTGACAGCTCAGGACCTGGAGCCTGCTTTTGATTCTGCGTTTCTGTCTCTCTCGGCTCCTCCCCTGCTCACATTCTGTCTCTCTCTCAAAATAAATAAAGAGTCAAAAAAATTTTTTTTCATAAATAAAACCCCAAAGACTTAAAAAAAAATGAACAAAAACCAGAATCATAAGTATAAATACAGAGAACAAACTGAGGGTTATCAGACAGAAAAGAGGGTAGGGGATTAAGCAATATGGGTGAAGGGGAGTGGGAGACACAGGTCTCCACTTATGGAATGAGTGAGTCATGGAAACAAAAAGCAAAGCATGAGGAGTCAATCAATGATACTATAATAATGATATAATGGGACAGATGGTAGGCATACTTGTGGTGAACATAGTAAAATGTATAAACTTGCCAAATCACTAAGTTATACACCTGAAGCTAATGGAACATTGTCAACTATACTCAAAACAAACAAACAAACAAACAAAAAAAAAAACCAGCATCATATGGTAGTATGGGGATGGGAAAAAAAGAATTGGAGGTATATGTAAATGATAAAAATGTATTTGCATTTTCTCATATTCACCCCATTTTTGATCTAATCATCTGCATTTAAAATCTAAAACCTCTCCAGAGATAACTGTTTGCTCCCAGTCCTTCCAGGTACAGTTCTGCTAGTTATTGCACAGGCTAAATGCAGGAGTGGAGAGAAAGGCACAACATCATCTAACAGGAGTCAGCCCTGAAATCATCCTTCTAAATCTACTCTCTCCCTCCTCAAGTAACTGCATATATCTTCAATTGCTAACTTTACATTTCTTGAAATGGGGGTGCAGGAAGAAGAGTTTCCAGGAAAGCCATCAGTATAAATAAGAGTTAAAAAATTAAACTGGAGGGGTGTCTGGGTAGCTCAGTCAGTTAAGTGCTAATGTCAGCTCAGGTCATGATCTCATGGTTCATGAGTTCGAGCCCCATGTCAGGCTCTGTGCTGACAGCTCAGAGCCTGGACCCTGCTTCAGATTCTGTGCCTCCCTCTCTCTCTAGCCCTCTCCACTCGCACTCTGTCTCCCTCTGTCTCAAAAATAAAAAATAAACATTAAAAAATTTTTTTAAAAATTTAAACTGGATCCATAGTCCATGGGCTTCTCTAAAACTCTTTCCTTCTCTTGCCTCTATTACTATTCCAATTCCCTAAACCACTCTAGATATGGTTCAAAAAACTGAAAGTTCCTCTGATGACAGGAATTCAGCCTTGAGTGTTTTTTTTTTAACTTTTGACTGGTTTTATTAAACGATGATTCAAAAAATAACCCGGTGTACATTTTTGACATGTTAAGAATAAGGGGTACATCACACGGTTCAGGTAAGACTTAAACAAACTGCATTCCATAATTCTGATTAAATGCAATCATGGATTATAATTTATCATGCAAGGCAGAAAGGTTAATTACACAGACTATGTAAGCAGCATATAGCTGCATGTTTATCAATTCAGATTTTATCTGGTGTATGTAATTTATAAGAAGAAAAAAAGATTGATTTATAAGAGTGGGCTGAATTTACCACTTTGGTCCCCTATACTCTAGTTAAATAGAGCTCCTCTCCTCAAAAATAATCTCAATTTGTCCTGGTTTGACAGATTATAATGAATATGCTCTTTCTTGTGCTGTTTGAGAATTATCCCATTTGGGGGGAAACAAATGCAGTATGGCAGTGAATGCTAACTTTAGATACAAACTAGAACCACTTGAGAAGCTTTAAAAAAAATCCCATTGTTCAGGCCATGCTCCATGTAGTCAAATCAAAATTCCTAAAACTAAAGCCACAGCATGAAGCATTTTTTTAAAGGTCCCTCAGGTGATTCAGAGGGCAGCCAAGGTTAAGAACCACTGAGGTGGAGCTTCTACCTCCACTACCAACCTTGACAATGTTCATACAGGTTATTGATATTGATCAGTTACTAGTCAATCACCTCAATTGACTAAAATGGTCATGCAGGCAAAATTTTTTAATTATTAAAAATACTTTGTTAGGGGCACCTGGGTGGCTCAGTCAGTTAAGCGCCCGACTTTGGCTCAGGTCATGATCTCACCATTCCCAAGTTCGAGCCTCACTTTGGGCTCTGTGCCTCCCTCTCTCTCTCTGCCCCTCCCCTGCTTGTGCTCTCTTTCTCTCTCAAAAATAAATAGACATTAAAAAAAATTTTTTAATACTTTGTTAAGTGTCTGCACAAGAAGTGTTTGCTCAAATCTGCTTAAGTAATTTGAAGAAGCAATTAAATATATATTTGCACATACATATACACAGATTTATAATATATAGATTATATATATAATTCAATTCAAATATACAGGTATTATTATTTAAAAGTTCAATTCATTACTGTAAACATAAGAAACCATAATTTGTTAATACAACTTCCAGGAAAAGAGAACTTTTGAGTGTTTCAATTAAATTTATCCTTTACCATGTAGGTTCAATCCCCTTTATGCATATTTAATATTTTTAATAAGAACATACGCCTTGGATAAAGGATTTTGAAATCAAAAGAAATATATATACTAACACTGAAATACACACAGTAAAACCTCTTTTATAAAAGCTGCTTTAGAGAACCGAATCAGTATGCAGAGGGCAGATGTTCCTTTAATATAGCTCTGTGGTTCAGGACATCTCTAAAACCCTGGATCTATTTGTAAAAAAAAAAAAAATGTGAAGTGTGTGTTTCCACATAATTCCCCAGTAACATGCATTTTTGTTGAGAGGAATGATGGCTTTGATGAGGTACCTAAAATCAGTAAGAGGAATCTACTCTGTTAAGGGCAGAATGTCATTCTGCAATTGCAGGTGTTACACATTATAGGATGGCATTTGACACACAGCATATCTCCCATCTCTGTGAAGACAGTTGAGCATAGTGGACTATATCTGGATTCTGACAACTTGGATTTGAGTTTTAGCTCTGCAATTTACTTGCTGAGTAAATGCAGCTTTTCAAGTTTCAGGTTTCTGGTCTATAAAGTGATAATAATAATGTGTCCTACCTACATAATAGAATTGTTAAAAAGTTTTAAATCAAACAATTATTTGTAAATTCTAATCCTCAAATAAAAGACAAGAAAAGATTCAGCATAAAAAGCAAGCTCTGCTTTGAGTAGACTGTTAGCTTCCAGGCCAACCTTCATGAACTCCTATGTAAGTAAAAAAAAAAAAAAAAAAAGATGCTCAAGCAAGATGCTGAAAAAATGTTTATGCATGATTTAAGTGAGTTTGGGGGAATAAAATTGACATGTCTGAGACTTTTGTGACAAGGAATGACACATAGATTTGTGTGCTTGGAGGTATCTTTCCCTCTTTAAAAGAACAACTTCAGTTGAGAGAGATCCTGGTACAGTGGTGATTAACAGATAATAGTAGGAAACAAACCAAGAAGCAGGGAGAGACCAACACTCCTTCATGAATCTTCTTGGTGAAATCTCCAAAAGAAACATGGACCAAAAGAAAAAGAAACATGTAGTCACTGAGAGCATCTATTTGGGAACACTCATAAGATTCTCTCTGGGGACTTCCAAAAACAGCTGAGGACATTTTAGGTGTATATATGGACTAGTGGTGAAGTTTATACTCTCTTAGCAGGAAATATGGAGGGAGCAAGAAACCCTGCTACATCTAATATCATCACTGAAGAAACAACAATGTTATAATGCATTCTGCTCTATTTTTCTTCTACTTCATATCATGGGTGCTTGTTTGTATGCAAAAATTCTAAATAAATTCAATTGTTTATATACTTCTGCTATTTGTAGTTTAACCAATTAAATAATTACTGTATTTTCATATAGAATGAAGCATATATCCCTGTGAAGATTATGCATGTTATATCTGCCTGATATGTCCTTCTTAAAAGAGTATTTCTAAAATCTCTCTTTCCCATTTCTCCCTCCCTGCCTTTCTCTCCCTTTGTCCTCCCCCCCACCACACTTGAATAAATATTAAAAGTCTTAAAGATTGATTTGACACTTCCTAGATTAAAGAAGGATTTGTTAATTGCCATACTTTAGACAGTATCTTGTTCTACCATAGCATAAAAGCCACAGGTTGAATGAGGTTTACCCCTTACTCCTTATTTTTAAAACTGATTTGTGCTTTTCTTTCAGGAAGAGATTTTATTTAACAGGATTATTATCAATGTTATAAGTACCTTTTTTCTAATGTCTGATGACAAAAGATTTCCTGTTTGTAGATACTTTTATAAGGTTTTGGTCAAAACATTGTAGTATCCATGTATATAACAATCAAAAATGTTTTCAAGGACAAATGAATATGACTTGAAATCTTAGCATTGTCTTTAATACCATTTTCTCCTTCTTCCAAACTCTAATTTTTCATCAAGCATTTAGTTTTCTCCTTGATTTCTTGCCTGCCTCATCTCTGTGTGCACACAAACCACAATGCTCCACATTGCTGTGCCTCACACTTCCACTTCATCTTCCATGATTGATATCTCCCCTTTGCCCAGGGAACTGTCATGATTAAAGCAAGTTCAAGCATTATGTCTTTTATGAAGGTTTCTTAAATTTCCATCTTCACTATCAGGTAAAATTAACCACTCCTTTATCTATGCTTCTTTGCAACTGCCTGATCAGTCTTCTTCCCATGTACGGACAAAAACCTCATGAATTCCATAAAATGTCTGGTATCCAGACTGGAACATGTGCCAACCAGCAATTTGATACTTCATCAAACTCACATTGTTTAATATTTATTTTAAAATAATAGGAAGAAATTTCCATTAATTAAACTGTATATACTTTATGTTCAAAATAAAGACTTATGTCATATGCACATAACATTTTAACTCATACATAATTGGAATTGTTTCTTTAAGCCTTCTCATCACTTATAATTGAATAGCATCAGGCAACATGTTTACATGTTCAGCAAACTTCTGTATCTTCCTAATTCTTGCTTCCTTTTGTTCAATCATTTAATAACCAGATTTTAGCCAGGCATTATATTTCTTAGACTGGTATACATATAGATATATGGCTTAGACTGGCTACATATAGATATAACAAAAAGCCTTGTCTAAAATATCCTATTAAAGTTTTTGTTCTGGCTTTCATTATGTTTCATCAAAATACTTTCTAATGAGTCTATGGTTTTAATAGTTGCACATCCAGATAACACCACCAAAGAATATAAATAATTATCAACAGGATAAATAGTCACTCTTAATTTTAAATATGTAAAAAGCTATATATGACATTATTTTCAAGATTCTCGATGACCATTTAGATATTCACAATAAAATATATTTCATACTTTATGTATTTCTAACTGTTTAGGTTTTTATTAAAGAAGTTTTTAGCATAAAATTCAAATGGTATCAGTATGGAAATAAAGTCATTCTAAGATAGCCAGTTCTTTTTTTTTTTATTTTTTTTTTTTATTTTTTAATATATGAAATTTACTGTCAAATTGGTTTCCATACAACACCCAGTGCTCATCCCAAAAGGTGCCCTCCTCAATACCCATCACCCACCCTGCCCTCCCTCCCACCCCCCATCAACCCTCAGTTTGTTCTCAGTTTTTAACAGTCTCTTATGCTTTGGCTCTCTCCCACTCTAACCTCTTTTTTTTTTTTTTTTTTTTTTCCTTCCCCTCCCCCATGGGTTTCTGTTATGTTTCTCAGGATCCACATAAGAGTGAAACCATATGGTATCTGTCTTTCTCTGTATGGCTTATTTCACTTAGCATCACACTCTCCAGTTCCATCCATGTTGCTACAAAAGGCCACATTTCATTTTTTCTCATTGCCACGTAGTATTCCATTGTGTATATAAACCACAATTTCTTTATCCATTCATCAGTTGATGGACATTTAGGCTCTTTCCATAATTTGGCTATTGTTGAGAGTGCCGCTATAAACATTGGGGTACAGGTGCCCCTATGCATCAGTACTCCTGTATCCCTTGGATAAATTCCTAGCAGTGCTATTGCTGGGTCATAGGGTAGGTCTATTTTTAATTTTCTGAGGAACCTCCACACTGCTTTCCAGAGCGGCTGCACCAATTTGCATTCCCACCAACAGTGCAAGAGGGTTCCTGTTTCTCCACATCCTCTCCAGCATCTATAGTCTCCTGATTTCTTCATTTTGGCCACTCTGACTGGCGTGAGGTGGTATCTGAGTGTGGTTTTGATTTGTATTTCCCTGATAAGGAGCGACGTTGAACATCTTTTCATGTGCCTGTTGGCCTAAGATAGCCAGTTCTTAAACATTGCCTTTGAGAGATGCGTTTTTCTAATTGAATTTAACCTGAAGTGTTGATAATCAACCTAACACAAATCTAACTGTAATCAGAAAGCTCCCTCTATTCTGATAAGTTTCTCACTTCACACTCCTTTGATGACCTTGGTCTGCTCCATCTCTAACATAAATCTTGCACTTAAATAACCTTGTGACCAGGTCATGAAGCTAAATGGCATACTGGAACAGGGGAGCGGGAGAGTTCAGCAAACTTCTGTTATCTTCCTAGTTCTTGCTTCCTTTTGTTCAATCACTTAATAACCAGATTTTAGCCAGGCAGTATATTTGTTAGATTGGTATTTTCAAACTTACTCCTATTGCTTTACTTTTCCCAATTTAAACAAAAATTAATGTAATGTTTAATAATGTTACATATTTAGTATCCATAGTCCTTCAAAATATAGATTATCTCTCTCCACATGTAAGTCCATCATTTTGATAGTTAACAGTTACAAGTCCTTAGTGGCATGGCTGGCCACACATTTGGCACAGATCCTGAAAATCCCAGAACTGATGCAATGGAAAACTACCTAAAGTTCAAAAGTACAAGTTATAGAATTCTCATATGTGCCTTAAAGCTTATCTAGTACAATTCTATAGGATATTCTGAGGGCATGTGGTGGGCAGTGTCTGTGTTGTTATGAGACTTTGACAAGGAAAAGAAGGGAGTGGTTGGAACATACAGTTTTGGGAAAGGAGATTCTAAAATTACAAAGTATTTTTAGTCACATAGCATTTTTTGGTCACATCACATTTCTTAAAATACCAAAATAACATTGGAGTAAGACATAAAATGTCTGTTTATTTTTAGAGGTTTTTTTAATTAGTTTTAAAGTTCAGTTATTTCAGTGATCTGGTTTAGACTCAATAATTTTCATAGATCAAGAGACTAGACTAAGATCCTGACCCTCTTGAGTGATGTAAGAGTCACAAACAGAACAGCTAAGCACCTAGGCACCAAGAATTACTGAGAGATTTCTGAGGAATGAAATGCCTCTTCACCTCTCAAAAATTCTGATGAATAGTTAAAACAGATAAGATTTTACAGATTATACACTGTGGCTGCAGTGCACATAGATTGTTGGTATACTCAGAAAACTGGGAACATGGCCAAAATTAGAACTGAGATATACTTTCTGCTATAGCATACTTTCCCAATATAAGAGTTAAAACCACATACTGTTTCAGCATTTATACTAGAGGAAGATTTTGAGGTAAAAATAATTTATTATTTCCCATTTTACATATAACAAAATATAATCTCAATGGATGAATACATAAACAAAATATGGTATATACACTCAATAGGATATTATTCAGCCTTAAAAAGGAAAAAATCCTGTCACATGCTACCACATGGTAAACCTTGAGGACATTACGCTAAGTGAAATAAGAAGCCAAATATTGAATGATTCCACTTATATGAAGTATCCAAACTAGTCAAATTTATACAAACAGGAAGTAGAATGGTGATTACTAGGGGCTCAGGAGATGGAGAAATGAAGACTCCATTTAACAACACTAAACTACACTTAAAAATGGTTAAGGTGGTAAATTTCATGGTTTTTGTCACATAAAAATAAATTCAACCTCAATGATATACAAAACTAGTTAGTAACTGACAGTTAAGACTTGGACTGTGATTGAAAATCTCGAATTTTTTTACCCTGGATTCCTCTGTGCCAATTATTTCTCCAGTAATCTCTGTGTGGCTGACTATATTGCCTACATGACTGTAAACCTGTGTCAACCATGCATCAGCATTCCTATGCAGGACAATCAGAAATGGGCAAATGCCCTTGTAGAACAAAACCTGAGGAAGCAAAACCCCCATCTTGCCATACTTGGAACCCAACATTCCAAAGGAAAACATTAAAACTATCTTTTTTTAACACTGAAAACAAGTGATCAGTATGGTGTGATCACAAAAATAGGTCATTGGTCCACTGACTTGACCATTTCATTCCCTTTTATAATGGTTACTTTCTGTTATGGAGAAATAGCCATTAAAAGGTAATGCTTGGTAGGTACACAGCCATCTCCAGGAAATGAGGCCTGAGGACATGCTTTACTCATGGGGTGAGAAAAAGTTAATTTTCACAGCCCTCCACTCAAACCAACATTTTATCTGTTGGCATGTTTACAAGGAAAGTTGGAAATCAAATAAAGGATAATTGCCCATTCTCAACAGGATGTGGCAACTTTCATCTATGATCCTTTATTTTCAGGCTTCAGCAAGGCTTCCCAAATGAGCTAAATGAGGAAGGATTCTGATGGAGGAATGATGTTAAGACCTTAGTCTGTGTTCCTCCCAGATGCTAGATTAATTGCTGTAATATAAACGCGCAGCACAATGTGTTCTCCACTGATTTCATCCACTTATCTAGGGCCTGTCTGTGATGATTTCCACTAATAGCCAAACAGTGCCCTGAATAACTCACTGAGTTGTACAAGATTGATCCAAATTTGAATAAAGCTTGTATCTGGTAAAGTTAAAAAAGTATTAGGATCATTCCAATAAATGCTGATAATTTTCTCCACTAGATAGTAGAATATGACATTGTTCAATCTTTCTTGAGTGCTTAGTAACATCACTTTTCTTACAAGGATTTGTCTTTGGGGTACACAGGTTTTCTAATAAGGGAGTAGGCATACCTTTCATGAGGACACAAGTATTGCTACATTGTGTGTTTTTGCTGTTGTTATTGTCATTACTGTTTTCTTTTAAATAATTTCTGTTTATGATATCCAACTTCCCTTGGAAATTTTGCCTCACTCCATGAGGTTGGGCTACAGGGAAACTTGTGTGGCATGCCTAAGCTACATCCAAAATCAGATTTCTTTTCCAATATTGACCAATATTGATCTTTGGATCAAGCCAGGGGGCTGAAGTTCTTTTTAAAACTGAATCTGTTCCTTTGAGAAACTCGATTCCTCAAATAAATATAACAATACTAGATCCACCCTGCCAGGCCCCTGGGTACAAACACAAGAATTCTTTCAAAAGCCTTCTACATAGGGATGTAGGACCTAACTCTGGAACCATTGGGAGGCTGATGACTTTTTAAGTAGAAGGAATCTAACAGCAGAAATTAGAATGGATCAGAAAGGGAAAAGTTTGGAGGCAGCGAGGCAACTTAGTAGGCCATAGTAATCGCTCAAGAAAATGAGGTCTTGAACTAAAATAGTGACAGTGGGAATGGAGAAGAAGAGATGGATGAAAGGGCAATCACAGAGATAAAACTGGCAGGTTGTGCCAAACTAGTGAATGTAAAATACAGAGTAGGAGGAATTTTATCAGTCATCTTCCTAAAGTGGAAGTAAAATCATATTCCTCATCTGCTACATCCCTGCAATAGCTTCCCAATACACTTGGAGTCTAAAAGTCTTAAAAGGCTTAATATAATCTGGCCCCAGCTCATTTATTCAACTTCACTGTTCCTCAACTTCATTGCTGTCCAATTTTTTTTTATATATAAAGCTCTAGCATCACCGGATTTTCTTTCCTATCTCAGTGCCTACGCACTTGCTAGTCCTTTCTGCTTGGAACTCTTCCCCTAGGCTTTTGCATGACCATCATTTTCTTTCCACTGAGATCCCAACTCAGATCTCTTTCCACCTCTTCAGAAAATTATTCACTGTTATACATCCACATCCCAATAGTCACTTTTTACATTACCAGATTTGTCCTCTCTAGAGAACCTATGTACCTGAAACTATCTTGTTTTTGACATGATTATTGTCTGTCTCTCCATACTAGAATGTCAACTCCCTTGGGACAGGAATCCCCTTTATCACCAGTGCCTACCATGTGATAGGTTCTCAAAGAATACTTATTACTGATATACAGATATACATACACATATACATATACACTTAACATATGTGTAAATGTGCATGTGCACACATACCATATTTTTAAATATACTTCACGGTAAAAAGTTATAGCTTGATATTAAAACTATCAG
This sequence comes from Panthera onca, assembly GCF_046562875.1. Lineage (NCBI taxonomy): Eukaryota > Metazoa > Chordata > Mammalia > Carnivora > Felidae > Panthera > Panthera onca. The sequence continues at coordinate 131,702,408 of NC_138340.1, read as the reverse complement.
ACTCAGATAGCTTGTGAATTCTAAGTGTGATTCCTGTACTGAGGTAAGAAGTATTAATTTATAAGTCTAATAATATAATCGTTACATATTGAACTCTACAAGAGCTAAAAATACTTTTGATAGAGGAGAATCTGATTGAGATAAAATACTCATCTAGAAACAAATTTCTAACCCAAAGCATCTAAAGAGAAGCAAAACGAATCTCAATCTCAATTTTAGCCCAATAATTTGTAAATTAAAAATCATATTTTGGAGACATGAAAATAAGGGAGGTGGCACGTTCAAACCACCCATGACCATATTATTCTGCTGGATTATTAAGTAATAAAATTAATTTCTCTAGTAGCAGTAGTAGGTAAAATTCAGATAAAACTAATTTTTGCAGAGGACCTTATTACTCCAACTAGATCTGATAGAGTCTATTTTATGAGGCAGAGGAAAGGACGTTCAGGTTCTATAGCCCAAGCCATGTTCTTTATATACATCACAGGGCTATCAAAAGAGTTAAATGAGTTAATCATTTTTTTTATTCTTAAAAAATTTTTTAATGTTTTTATTTATTTTTGAGACAGAGAGAGACACAGCATGAGCAGGGAAGGGGCAGACAAAGAGGGAGACACAGAATCCAAAGTAGGCTCCAGGCTCTGAGAGGTCAGCACAGAGCCCGACGTGGGGCTCGAACTTAACTGCAAGATCATGACCTGAGCTGAAGTCGGACGCTTAACCGACTCAGCCACCCAGGTGCCCCAATGAGTTAATCATTTTATATCAACTTTATACCCCATTTTCAAATAATTTTTGATTTGAAGTTTCATTGACAGTCCAACATGGATCATTCTGAGTTCCACCTATCATCAGCAAAGTTCCAGGGACCTCAATGATTACTTTGTGTTAAAAGTAGCATTGGATGTGCTGGGGACATGGGGTAATTGATCATGACTGAACAATGTGAGCGCTACACAGTACCCACATTTTCTTCCTAATTTAGAACTCAATCATTTGAAAACAATTATATTAGTTGGGGGAAAAATGGCTCCTACTCAAAGAAAATGTATTCCATCAAAAATGGACTGGGGCGCTTGGGTGGCTCAGTCAGTTAACTGTCCTACTCTTGATTTAAGCTCATGTCATGATCTCTCAGTCCTGAGTTTGATCCCTGCATCTGGTTCCTGCTGTCAGTGCAGAGCCTGCTTGAGATTCTCTCTCTCTCCCTCCGTTTCTCTGCCTCTCCCCTACTCTCTCTCTCTCTTTCTCTCTCAAAATAAAAAAAAAACTTAAAAATTTTTTTAATGGACTCCAGACGGGGCACCTGGGTGGCTCAGTGGGTTAAGCTTCCAACTTCAGTCCAGGTAATGATCTCATGGTTCATGAGTTTGAGCCCTGCATCAGGCTCCGTGCTTATAGTGCAGAGCCTGGAGACTGCTTCAGATTCTGTGTCTCCCTCTCTCTCTTTCTGCCCCTTCCCCGCTCACACTCTGTTGCTCTCTCTCTCTCTCTCAAAAAAAAAGTAAACATTAAAAAAAATTTTTTTTTAAATTGACTCTGGGCAATAGAATAATTGCTCATCAGATCTATGGATCTCACTACTGGGTCGACACTTTCCAATGCTGCCAAAATTGGATGGGCACATGACAACACCGACCAATCCTATTGCTTTTCTTTACCATGGTGCACCTCTGCCTGCAGGGCTTCTTCAATGATCTTTGACTTACCGAGGCTGTGGCAGCAATGGCATGAACATTAAAGAGAGGAATGGCACCTGTCCTCAGGGAGACTTCAATGAAAATAAGCCTCTTGAGCTCTGTTTAATGGTACTTTCTATTTCAGCGCCAGTAAACATACACTAAGACTATGAATTCTGAGAAATATAACTTACATTGAAGCAACTTGAAGATGAGGTAAATCATTCCAGTGATGTAGCATTAAGTTCAAATGAGGAAAATATACAAGGTTATTAAAGAAGTTTTTTTTTCAAAGAGTCACAGAGGTAACCACTTTGAGTATTTGATAATCATTTGAACCAAAATTCAATTCCATCATGGACTAGAAACACAGTTTCATTAAAATAATATTACAGTGATGCTTTTGTATAAAATGTTAGTTTATCACATATCAAAAGTAAAGCAGTAATGTCACAATTGTTTGCAAAAAAAAAATATTTTCTTTACAAAATCTTTGCAGAGGCTGGCATTTTATTCAAAAATGTATTATTTCAAGTCAGTCATTATAAAAGCAATTTACTCTTCAGGATAAAGAATTACAGGAATATTAAAATAATTTAATACTTTTAAAAATATTAGTGAACTATCCTCGTATGCTCATATTATCTTATATGTGAACATATGTTTACATAATTTATATAATAATTCACACATTTTCAGTATTATATATTTTACCTAACATTACTCATTTTCAATAGTTTTATGTAATCTTCATAATTTTAATAGCTCCATGCTATTTTATTCTTCAAGTTTTTCTTTTCATATATGTTGTCCTTTTCTAATATGGTTTTGAAATATAGATCATATTCTCTTTTGATGTTTTAGAATGAATTGAAATATTTAGTATCATTCAGATTAATATAACATCTGATAGGCATTACTCATTATTTATTAACTTATAACCACATTATCAACCACAAACTTATTTTTGTTCTCTTTATTTAAATAAAAAAATTCAATTGGGGATTTTTGCATCTGAAACCCATTCCACTCCAAGCTTACTACTTTGTGGTAGGTAATAAAGTTTAGTATTTGCATAATAAATTTTTTATCTCTTATGTTCTGCTTTTGTTATAACAAATAAGTGAATCAGAAATAATTCCTTTCATTTACTAGGGTCATGTAAGTAAACATTAACTCACACATACATACACCTTTTATCATGTTATCTCTAAAATGAATGGTTGTTTTCTTTTGTAATCTTAAAACCACATTCCGGCAACCTTCCTAATCAAAATTTTTCTTTCCCCTTCTCCACATACCCAACTACCTCAACCTCACCTCAATTTCACTTTTCTTCTGGAATTCTAAGATTTCCTTTAAATAACAGCCACCAAAAAAAAAAAAGATATGTATATAGTAAGTATTCTGAAAGTTTTTAAGTCAGAGAATCTGTTTCACTAGTCCTCACCAGCTGAAGAGCTTTATTGGAATACGCTTTTTCCTTTAAAGGTTTTTTTTTCTAAAAAAATTGTTTTTAATATTTATTTTTATTTTTGAGAGAGAGAGAGAGAGCACAAGCTGGGGAGAGGCAGAGAGAGAGGGAGACACAGAATCTGAAGCAGGCTCCAGGCTCTGAGCTGTCAGCACAGAGCCCAATGCGGGCTCAAACCCACGGACTGTGAGATCATGACCTGACCCAAAGGTGGACGCTCAACCAATTGAGCCACCCAGGTGCCCCTTTCCTTAAAGGTTTTAAAGTTATTATTCCATTTTCACTTTTACTGATTGGTGAAGAGAAGAAATACAACATTTTCTTGACTTTGGTTCCTGTGATGGTCATTTGGTTTCTTCTGTACAAAAGCGTAAATGATGATTTTGTATTTTAAGTTTAGAAACATTTAAAGACTGCATTGCTGGTGAGATACTTATGTACTTATCTTCTTAAAGACCCATGTTTAGACAATGTCATAAACTTATCCCACCTGCTCAAAAGAAATTAACTGATGATCACAGATATCTACAAAATATGACAGGGCTTTTATTAGTAACTACCTTCACTGCATTATATATGCAAAGTTTTGGTTCTCTGTCAATGAAGGTATCTTCTCAAATACTTTGTACGGTTTCATAGTTTCTTTTATTCCCACTTTTTGCTCCATATCTTCCCAGCTTTTGTGAGATTGAGGAAATACCCTTACAACAAATACCTCTACAAGTAGAGGTCTACAGCTTTATTTCTCTTAATGAGTAATAAAAACAGACATAGAGAAATGAAGAGCAAGGATGAACCATTGGGTTACATACCAAGGAGAAAAGACCCAGCTGTTAAAAGGACCTATTGATTAAACCATCCACAAATGAAGAGATCAGTGGTCCAGGGTCAATGTTTTGTGTCCCAGACACATTATCATAGGCAGAAATGCTTTCTTCGCTACCAATTTTGCTTTTGTTGATTTTCTCCTCCACTGGAGAAGCTAGAATAGAGGGGCTACTTTAAAGGTTGGTATGGTCAGAGGTGCCTGGGTGGCTCAGTCAGTTAAGCATCTAACTCTTGATTTCAGCTCAGAACATGATCTCACAGTTTGTGGGATTGAGCCCTGCATCCAGTTCCACATTGACAGCATGGAACCTGCTTGGGATTCTCTCCCTCTTTCTTCCCCACTCTCCTCCTCTCTGTCTCTCTCTGTCTCTCTCTCTGTGTCTCTGTCTCTCTCTAAAAATAAGTAAACTTAAAAAAAAAGGTTGGTAGGGTCATTAAAGCCATCTACAATAGCCTTAAAAACCTATATGTACATTATCTCTTTTCCTCACAAAGTCTAAGTCAAGCACAGAAACTCTTGAATAAGAAATTTTCAGTAGGATAAGAGATCATAGTACTGCCTACTTCTCTCATTAAACGATTACAGGAAAAACTGAGCACAGAGGTCTGAAGAGGTAATTGAGACATTTCTCTACAACTGAGATGAAAAATATTCAGTGTGACCTTCAATGCTTTTCTGGAAGACTTCTGAATTTCCTAAATACAAAACATATTACAATATAAATATAATGCACTTGCCCAAAGTTCCCAGAATTATAGGGGTTCAAGTAAAAACTGTAAGATTTCAGGTAGATTTCATTTTCAGTTCACCTAGTCTTCTCTAACTACCATCAAGTCTTGCAACAATAATGTGGATATGTCAAGCCAAAACATTTATTAGACCAAATCACTTATATTTCATGTATATTTCCCATGTACTCAGTAACAACTGAAGGTGTCGCTGAAGCAGAAAAAAAGATTTAAACATCATTCTAGTTTTGAATCCATTTTGGGGGAGAAAACTGTGATTGGAAGAGAGGAGTAAAAGGAAGCTGGGGGTACCTGGACCTGAAGAAACTGGAGAGAGAAAGGAACTACCAATAAAGGTTCCAGTAAAGGAACAGGATCTTTGGCCACAAGACCCAAAGGGTGAGTGGAAGAAGCTCCGTACTTGGAGATGCTTGAGAGTGAACCACCCTAATTATTGTCTGAAAGCCACTCAGTGTCCAATAGTCCTGGATACTTGTAAGTGCCCCACCGTGAAGGCACAAATGCTTTGTATTAAGATGGGAGCTTGAAGAGAAAATCTTTCCCCTGTCCAAGGTAGGTAGAAGTTAATACCATTTAAGAAACTTCCTGATGGTAGAAGAAACCATGGACAAATTGCTACATTTTCAAACACATTCAAACATTTTTCATAGTTGAATCTTTATTGTATATATATATTTTGTGTACTTTTTTAAAAAATAAACACCTTTTCTCACTATCAAAATTTCTTCCTATAGCATGCCTAGTGGCCATATAATGTTCTATTCCATCAATTACTAAAAACTATTGCCTTATTTGGCTATTAACGAACATAAAAGCCTGAGATGAACACTTTAAAACATAAATACTGGAAGATTTCTCCAAGGTAGGTTTTGGAAATTTAATTACTGGTGAAAGAGGATGTACAACTTTATACTTGCCAAAATGTTTTCTAGAAGAGTCTTAAGAAATTCTTCTCCCATCAGGGCCTATGTGAATGACCTTATCCTATCAACATAAGCACTGAATACCAGTTTCTTTTAATATTTTTTATTAAGTCAAAATGGTATTTCATATAGTTTTAATTTATAATTATTCATGAGATTGAATATTTTTCATACATCCATTATATGTGTGTATATCTTTTCTGACATGTTTCTGCACAAAGAATCTCTTATTGATTTATGTGAGTATATCATATATTAAAGGATAGAAATTCTTTGCCTATTTTTTGTTATAACATTGCCCCATTTATTGTTCAAACTTTAATTTTATGACGGTTTGACATCAAAGAGTCCTTTATCCCTTGACATTTTCTCCTTTTGTTTCTTTCCATTATACTCAGACACCAAGTAAATGCCTAAATAATTATTACCCATACAGAAATCAAATAAATACCTAAATTAAATAACAGGCTTTGCTATTTTTTTCATGCTGTAACTTAATTTACCTGGATTTTTTTATGTATTAAATACTGTTGTATAACAAACCACACCAGGGTAACTCATCTCTGCTCCAAGTAGAACAGCAAGGCAGCTAAGGAGATGCACTACCAGGATCCTGTTTTCAAAGGATTGGCTACCCAGTTGTGGGTTATGCAGTCAGCAGACACCTCCAGCTGTCAGCTCCTTCAGAGTCTACCTCAGGTATAGAAAACTACTTTATGTGAGGTCACATCCTTTCCAGAACAGCTCAACCTGATGACTGAGCAAGGGAAGGACCTGAAGGTCTGGCCATTTTAGCTCTATCATGAACAAATTTGATGGGCAAAACTCACTATAGAGTTTCACATTTCATTGGCAAAGGCTTCATCAGATCTTTGCGGTAGTTTAGATTCTTCCTGTGCCCAAACCCCCCTCTCACACAGATGCTGAACTCTACTAACTACCTGCAACATTAATTCTATTTTGGTGTATGCTTCCAGAGAACCTAACCAGCAGCAGGCAGCTCAACTGAGTGTGGAAGATCCTCTTTTAAGATGGCTCACTCCTGTGGCAGATAAAGTAAAGCGGCTGATAAAAGAGAGCTCAGCTGGACCTGAGGACTGAGAGCTCTAATTTCTCTTAATGTGGTCTCTCCAAGGGCTGTTTGGGCTTCCTATGGCATGGTGGTTTGTTTTTATAAGACACAATATGAAAATGCATATTCTGTTTTTGTAAAGTACAAAGCTGAAGTATTTTTCATCACTGTATCAATTATATTGTCCAAAATCTCTATACATTTTTGGCTGCCCTGTATAAAAGAGAGAATTTCTGCTTTTCAGCTTTAGAATGTATTTGATATGTATATTCCCTACGAATGTATATTTCCTACGAATGATACCCATTTGATGACAAACTGAGCCCTTTGACACAATACTATAAAACTAAAGTAAAACTGTGTTTGTGGCAGTTATCTCCAGTTACATGCATAATTTTTATTTAAATCTTCACCTGTGTTAAATAATTTTAATGAGTTAATGGCAGAGAATGAATGTTTATTTCATATTTAATATTAAATATAAAATTTCCAAAATGGGTATATAGGTTTTTGTAATTGTCACAAATCTTTGAAATCCCCGAGCATGTGTAACTGAAATCAAATGAATATTCAGCAACACACCTACTACACACAGATTGATAGGATGGGAATACTGCTCTTAACACACTAGAGGTATTACAAGGAAAAGAATGAAGTCCTTCGTCTTCACATGGGAATGTCTCCCCAGTACAGTGACTGTCATATTATTATGATTAAAACATAAAGGATACTTTATCTGCATTGTAACCAATATTATAATTCAGAATTTGAGATCTCAGCTTATGTATGCTGCCATTATTTATGAAGAGTCTTAATGGGCACAATACCTTCAGGAATCTTTCAGGGAAGATTCATGAAATTGAAATATCAATGGAGTTTTACTTCTTTAGCTCATAACATAGTTTTCAAGTTATCTCATATAATTATATCATTTAGCATGAGGTAGACTATAACCATAAATGTTACTCACTACACTCGTTTTTAACATCTCCTGGGGAAAATACTCTGTTTTCAAAAGACACCATGTTGCTAACTAATGGTAGCTTATGTAATTCATTATGACTTATAGATGTTTTTCGAAAAAACTCGGATCTAGCTCCTCATTATTCATTTTATATTTTATGATGTGGTTTTTGTTCTTTGAGTGTACTAGAATGTCCTTATATTTGTTTCTTGCTCATCAAGGTCTTTTAATTCTGTTCCCAGTCTCCAGGAGGCTGATGCTTCTGCCCACCACCACCCATGCATTCCATCCTACCTTATCATCAAGATGTTCTTTCATGTAAAACTTAATGAAGGTGCTGACTTACATGCAAGTCAGCCTAACAATGTCTTTGAAGTACCTGCTGGGTATACAGCATAGTACTGAAGTTAAAAGAAAATACAAAGGAAACAAAGGATATAGTTCAGCTCTTTAAAAAGACTGTACTTGAGATGAAGAAAATAACAGAAATTGAAGCATATTTTCCCAAGGCAACAACTTCATCCATTATGTCTAAGTGCAGATTCCAAGTGAAAACTGAGTATACATTAAATGCTAAGAAATTAATGGTATCATATGTGAGATCTGTCAGGGGAGGTCAAAATGCATATTACTGATGAGGGTGTTGAAACTAAGACAGGACTAATTCCTTCTTTAAAAGCTACTTATTATGCCCCGTTTCATTTTGACTCTGAACAATAAGTTGCAATCCTTTTTGTCTAAAGCCTACACAACTGTGCATCTATAAAACTGTTCTTCAAGATCCTCATGTGCTATAGAAAACATGCATATATTATATGTATGTATATATAAAACTAAAGTGGATAAGTTAAGAGAAATAAAGAACTAATTGTGAAAATTTCCATACACTATCCTAATTCACTAGAATAGATTGTATAATATTGATACATTCTATAACAATTAACTGTAATTTTAGGCATTTGGAATGTTAAAAAAACATCTTAACAGTGCTTGTCCTGCTGAGGTTTCTGAGATGCCTCCTCCAGCTCAGAATTTAATGACTGCATCTTCATGTGCCAAATTCTGTTAAAGATTCAATTCCTAACCTAGTAAACTCCCAGACTATACAGTTTGGATTTGGAACTGTTCTCACCTCTAAGACAGAGGCCAACCAGTTCTCACTGGATTATATGTTGTATATCAGTCTGTGAATGAAAGGTTTTGTGCCCAGATAATTCTGGAATCTGTGAATGAAAGGTTTTGTGCCCAGATAATTCTGGAAATGCTAAGTACAATATTTTTCTCTTAGAGAACTTTAGCATTTAAAGCTCTGACAAGCAACTCAGCTTTTAAAAAATGTATTTGACTCTGTTTAGCCCAGTATTTTCCAAACGTCTTCAGCCAAAGAACTCCATTTAGTATAATAACTGCTGACATTCTACAGAAACAGAGTTCCAAAGGATATTCATAGGGAAATATTGATCTATCAAACCTCCACTTAATAAACACTTAGTAAGCATTTTCTTCATGAAGTTAGTGTTTTTTTTATCTATGCCATGGAGGCAATTAAGATGAGTTAGGCATCACCTGTGTCTTCAAGAAACTTTCAAAGAGATGGAGGAAACGGAAGATTAAAAGCTAACTGCACTCTCAAGAAGAAAAAGTTCAGGGCCATGGTAGAGGTCCAAAAGAGCATGCAGTTGGATTCCAAAGAAGGAAGCAAGTCCAATGAGATCAGAGAGAGCTTCAAAGACAATGTGGAATTATGAGGTCGGCCTCATAGGAAGATAATATTTTGCTATGTGGGAAGGTGATCCTACAAGGAGTTGATACCACGGGGAAAAGCCAAGAGGTTTTGGAAGGGTCAAAGAACAGATGCACTGGAATGTGCATAGAAGGGAATGAAGTAAAAAGTGAAACTGAATTAAGGTCAGATTGTTTTGGCACCCAATTTTCATATTTAAGGAGCACCTACCATATAACAGTGACTTTTGGGAAAGCAATAGTTGAAATCAAGACTGACCATGTAAGCATAGTAGGTCAATAATTAAATCAAGATTTACAACACATTTTGATAAGATTTTACAACAGGCAAAGACTAAAAATCCTTAAGAGCAGGGAACCTTTGTACCACACACAGTGTCAAGATATGCATCCTAGAAGAATTCATAGTTGAAAAACGGAATGCTGAATTTTATTCTGTCAACCATGGAAAGCCATCTTAAGTTGTTTGTTTGTAAAGGGGGCAATTGGATTAGATCTCTCTTTTCAGAAGAACTCAGGGGCAATGTGAAAGACAGACTGGCAGAACAGACAGGAGGAAAAAGACCCAATTAGGAGTAAGCTATTGCATTACCTAGTAAAGTTTCTAGGCACCGAAGTTAGGGCAGGGTCAACAATTGAGAAGAGGAACAGATACATATAAAAGAAGCTCACCATGTTCTAATGACCAATTAGATGCAGAGTTACAGAAGAAAGGAAAAGAAACATTTTCCAATTTCCTATCTGTGATAATCAATTACAATTAATTTATTATTAGAAATGCATCTGATATATCAGAACAAAATATCAGTAGACATGGAATACAAATGGTCTAAAGATGCATCAATCACTTAATTTCATTCAGAGACACATTTTTTCCCACACACACAGACATATTATTTTGTGTAAACAGTTACTATAATCCAGAAAGCCAGTCTGGTCATGATGAAGCAGAAGAAAACAATATAGTAGTTTCAATGAAATGCCCCAACAAGTTTTATTATCTCTGACCTGTTATTGAAAATCCATGAACCTCACTAGATACCTTTAGCTAAGAATATTTTCCTTTCAAATGCCATCAATTGATCACTGCCCAACAATTCCTAGGTACGTTTAATTTTGTGAGTGTCACAGCTTTGTAGAATATTTTATAATGTTTAATTTTCAGCTTCTCTATCTTCATCCAATTTTTTCTGTTAAATGTATATAAATTTAGATTCTTGTGATCTCTTACATGTAAATCATCTCCTCTTTCTACTCAACTAACCACGAGCATTAACTCATTTAATGAATATTTATTATGATTCACTAGAAATATAAAACCTATTTAACAACTTTATTTTGGAATCAGACTGGTTCAATTCACTTAATCACAATAGTGGTTTTAGGACATCAAGGGTCAGAAATCTGTTAAAATTAGAATTACATGAGTTAATGCTTATAAAGGCACAGCCTCTGACAAATAATAAACAGTCCTTAGGTGTTAGCTATCCCCTATTCAAGACTATACTAAGCAATTAAGCACTGCTTAAACTGTCTGTGTAGGGTAGGGTTTCTTTCAACACTCAAATATCCAGGAAACCAGAGCTGGCATAGCTCATCTGAACAAAGGGGCATTCACAGCAGAGCTTGCCTAAAGCTGGTAGTTGAACTCCATGAACACAACTAAGCAACTTAGAGGGAGAGTGTCAAATGACCCTTTTTACTACCTTACCAAGACAGCAATAGAGACCTGAGGTGATATCTAATCATAAGTCTCTTACTTCATTTAGGACATTAAGAGAGAATTCCCTCTCTTAAAATTTTTAATCATCAAGTAAGCATTATTCCTGAGTAAAGAAGGATTTCTTCTACAAATTTGGCAGGCATTACAGTTTTTCCTGTCTTACTACAGGAAGGGGCACACACAGCTTTGCAATATCTTGCTTATGAATAATGGCCCCACTTCTATTATGACTTATGAGAAGCAAGAATTGCCATATGCCAATGCTGAAGAGCTCCTAGCCCCTTAGATTTTCTGAAAGATTTTCTATCACATTTCACTCCCTTGTGTCTTCCTATCAGCTGGATCAAATGAATTCAGTAGTCTCTGAAAAGTCATAATCCTTCATGCAAAGTTAAATAGAAGTAAGGTGTGTGGGCTAGGCACTGTCTTCCTTGACAAGAGCTGGGAAAACAACCCACCCAGTAATCATGAAAAGGCATGAAAACCCAAAATTGTGAACAAGTTTAGATTTTCCTCAGTGGTACAGAAACCATCAATCACACATTTCACATTGGTCAAGAATGTGTACGATACATATGCCTTGTCTGTTTTTAATTTAAGCATGTCTACCTGATCTTTAATTAATTTTTTTGCCTAATGTCAAATAAGATGGAACCATTTTAGTTCAATCAAAATGACCAAGTTCACAAATTAAGGAAGATTCCAACCTATCTCACTGTCTTTCAAGTATGATAATTTCACCGTTCATAAGCTTTGTCCTCCCAAATTTATGTCCCTTTGTGAGAGGGCCTTTAAAAAGTAAACAAAGTTAGGGTCTTGGTGTTCTTGTGTGCTGGAGCCCTTATGAGTTAAGTTTTTTGACTTGTTTAGTCATTCTTGGCGAACTAATTCAGTGATAGAACTCAGTCTTGTTTTCCCCTCTTATAGTTCTAAGAGCATGTTTCAAATTATTTTTATGGTCATGGGTTCCAGTTTATAACTGCTGTCCTTTAAGACAGAATGACTTGTTTGACAGTTTGGCCCAATACAGTCACATGGTTTCATGAAGGTGCCTCACAGGCTGGGAGAAAGAAAGAGAGGGAGAAAGGGGCAGAGGGACTGAAGGAAGGGTGGGAAGTGAGAGATGGACAGGTTCTCACCTTTTTTTAGCAGATTTTCAGGTAAAAATTTTTGTTGGAAAAAAAGATTCTAAGAATGAAACAGTATACAGGCCCATTTATAAGAAGAATATATTTCCTTGGCCCCTTCTAGTTCTAATGCTTGGTTATTCTGTGGTTCTGTGATACTCTCTCTAGTGTATGATTCTCAGTGTAGCATAGGAAAACACATGTTTCCAAGGTAATCTGTGTATAATTCTGTAGTCTGCTCCTTAATCTGGGTATTTACCAACTGGTCTTTTCAGTTGATGGTTGTGTGTGTGTGTGTGTGTGTGTGTGTGTGTGTGTGTGTGTTAACATACATAAAATATTCATATATCTATAAATATTAAGTTGTCTTTTTTATCGTGAAAGAAATATGGGTTCCTATCTGACGCCTTCACATCTTAGGGATTTGTCATTGTTCAGTTTCAATAAAGGGTAGCAGGGTAACAGCATCCCTGGAGTGATTTAAAGTGCTTTCTTAAGTAACCCTGGATATAGAGGATCCATGTATGCACATCTGAGTGGAACTAAGGTAATCAGAAAGTATTTATCCATTCTTCACTGTTGTAGCTTGTTTGCCCTGAGGTTCAGAGCCATGTTCAGTCTAGTTTAGATGACAGATTTCAGCTCTCCCTGATAAAAATATTAAAGTCTTTTTAAACATTAAAAAATCCTTAATGCGCTGTTATTGGCTCTTTTCCCTTTGTTAAGAAGAAAATATATTCCCTTATTATTTTTCTTTATGGAGTGGCCTACTTACAAGTAGTAAGTTCCCCAGAGCTACAAAAGTTCAATTTGTGGGTGGATGATCAGTTTCAGCAATGTTATAAAAGGAATTCCTGTATTATATAATGAATTTTACTTAATAATCACTAAGATCCCATTTGTTTTATGATTCTATTATCCACCTTTTGTTTCTGGAAGTTCAAAAACTCCCACTTTCTCTCCATAGGTTGCATCTCTTCTCTCACTCAGATATTAAAACTCTGTAATTTTATACTTTATAGTCCTCAGTGAAGACAGAGCCTCACTCCTATTTTAACTACTTTTTTCAACTGTACTTGATTTTTACTGATTCTTTTTTTTAAGTCACCTTCTATACCGTAAGGTATAATATTAGATTTTTTCCAACATCCTTAATACTTTTTTCTTTGTTTTCTTGGATTTTTTTACCCTAATGTAATTCTATATCATGAGAACCACATGATAATGTGGGAAACCCCATGAGATGTGCTGGAAACTCTGCCAAAAAGACTGAAAGGAGTAACTTATTCTGAAAATAACTGACTAGCATAAAGGCCAAGCCCTTGTCCCAGGCATGCAAAAAGTTACTTACACATCCCAAAGTATTTCTCACAGCATCTGCAGGATATTATCTGGGTATATGGCTAGAGATACAAAACAATAAACAATGCTCAATATTGGATGAATGTCTTCATCCCAATTGTGAAAAATAAATTATTTCTGAACAAGTCCCCAGCCAACTGCAGAAGTACTGAAAATAGGATTCAATGGCAAACATCAAGAAGTGTGTTGAAACAACAGCTAAAAATGAAGGGCTCTCATCCTAGCTGGAAACCAAAGAAGGTAATCCAATGAAGGCAGAGGCAATACAGGGAAACAGTGTGATCTGTTGGGCACAGGGTACACCAGTGTCACCCCAGGTATCATGAATATGATCTATCTAATTCCAACCAGGCATCCCATGCTCATCATGCATTCCCTGCCCTGGTAGAACTGACTCTGGGCACTGCTCATGTCTGAGCCTGGAATGAAAAACATCTGTGACTATAACTTTGCAAAATGTTTAAAAAAAAAAAAAGGATTGAAAGTCTGCCCTATAATTTCACATGTTTGCCAAAATCAGCTTTCTAAACACTCATTTTATTTTTCAGGATTTTTTTAGGCCTTCTCTCAGAATCTCTAATTCTGCCAATTCATGATTGCTTATCTGAAGATTATGTTCCAATTTTAAATCCTTAAGCATTTCCCTGTTTGAGAAAATGAATTTAGGAATGACATCTGGACTAGTTGGCACTTCTATGTGGTCTTTGCTGCACTGCAGGAATTTACTGACAGGATTTGTGACCTGGGGCATCGATTTTTGACAAATGTTCATATGGTAAAAAAAACTCTCATCAGCACCAAGTTCTATGCTGAAGAAGTCTCAACAAGCTTCTCTGAAAAGGCTGGCTCATTTTTTCTCCCTTTATAGTTTTCCAATTAATTATAAACTCCAACTACAAAGTTACCCATTCTCTCCTCTCTTTCCTACCCAGAGTGGAATTCTCTAAAGTTACTTCTCTAGTCTTGATATAAAAAATCATATTAATAAAGGTTTATATTCTTTTTTAACCAGACATTTCAGTACATCTTCCATTTTTGTACAGGAATGAAACATCAGACTGTACATTCCTTATTAAATTCTTTATGTAAAAATTTATAACTATTTTCCTAAAATTATTGTTAGTATGATGTTTAACCTCTATAAGTCTCAGCTTTATGATCTGTAAAGTCAGAATTTTGTAGTCGTACCTATCTCCAAGAGTTGTTGTGAGCATGAAATGAAATAATGTATGTAAAAAGGCTTAGCTGTCTATAATCTGTAGTATTACCATTACTACTGGTTCGTTTATCTCTAAAGTATGAACTAATTGGTTTCTCCTGCTATTGTCCCTCTTCCCAGATGAAGCATGAGAGTGGGTTACCAAAACAGTGTGATGCAGCTATCCTGCATAAAAAGAAAGTAGCACTTCATGGCTGATGTTGGGAGGCTCACATGCAGGGCCAAAAATCTGAGACTCTTCTTAAAGGGTCATAAACCCAGTCCTAAGTGGCACAAACTGAGAAGAGCAAACAAAAATGAGAAAGCAAGAAGGTCCAGCATCATGATGAGCTGATGGGTTTTGCTAAGCCAAGGAGAAAATAGACAACGTTCTTATAGAGTCTCTGCTCACAAGTGAACATCCATCCTATATCATCCCTAACACTGAAAGATTAGAAAATTCCTAGGACTTCTTTATCATACATAGAACAACAGTAGAAACATGTATAACCTAGAATAGACAAGGCCAACTTTATGTTCTTAGCTAACCTTGACTCTTGGAGACATATACTCTTTTATCTTTAAACTTCTACTTTATTCAAGCAAAACTTGAGTTTTGAAAACTGGAGATTTCAGAAGCACTCAGCAGGCCTGAGGCTTGTTGATAGATTTCAAGATCTTGTTGAGTACTTCAAACTGCAATTAATTATAACTCACTGTTCAGAAATTGTTATAAAACACCATTTTGTAATTGAATTGTATAAACATATATCCAATTTGCATTATGTTTGTTTTTAATGGTCTATAAATACTTAAATTCCATACATTTTCAAAGGTTTTACCTAAAACCTTAGTATCAATTCATCCATACTAATGTTTATAATCTGAAAGTTGTTGTATATACACCATCTAATGGTATTTGATTGTGGTTATCCCCTACTTACCCATGACCAAACCTTAAACGTTGAAAGGTTACTTTACTAACTGGCCGGAGAGTCAACATTAGAACCAGACAAAAATAGCCAGTCTTTTTCCTGAGTCCCATTTATTTTCTTTTCATGTTCAAATATTACTTATAATATGAAGAAATTTTAGTAATAAATGTAGTCAAGCAACTACCATACCATATTGTAAATGTCTATCTCTTGTCCACTGTCCCACTGCCCTGTGGGATATTTGAAGTTAGAGTTTTACTCCCTGGGCTTAGCATCATACCTGAAACTTAGTCATTATTCAACTAATTAATTAGGAAATTGAAAATACAGAATTGCTTCTAAACTATTAAACATTTAAACATTTTGAAATTTAAAACCAATTTATAATATGAACTCTGGAATTGGCATGATATCAAATGATTTATCTTAAATTTGTATTGCTTATGTTATATATACTCATATATGTAAATAGGAAAAAATATTTATTGGAAAATACATTTAAATGGAAAAGAGTTATAAATCTTTTAAACAACTCAAGAAGTTTTCATTTTTCACACCTTTCCTCCCATTTTTTTCCATAAAAAAAAAAATCTCGAACAAGGTTAGACAGAAAGGCACAGATAATCCAAAGATAGCCTCACTATTCTCTGTACAGATAATGATAGCAAGGAAGAGAGAAGAAATAGAATCTCTCTGTTGATATACCAACCCAGTCTCAAGGATTTTTTAAAAAAGATATCACTAGGTAGAGAAATCAGTGCTTTTAAATTCAAAATCTGTTTTACCAGGATTGATTTAGATCAGAACAGAACTTGAAATGCCATAATATAGATTTCTAACACTTAGCACTATCTTGGCATAAAATGTGTCTTTTCACAGAGGAAACAAATAAGGGCCTTTTAAAAATTGTGTAAACAATTGTTAAGAAAACTGTCCCTGTAGGTATCTTCTGTGACTGTAAGCAGGAAAGCTGACTACAGTGTATCCACATGCTCATCAGGGCTGCCTTGATGGGGCTAGACAGAAACTTTTCCCCATGGGAAGCTGAGGAAGGCCTCTTGGGTCACTGCTCCCTGGAAGACTTACTGAGACCTCTATCACAACTACATAACAATCTTGGTCATTCCCTCTGCCCAACCTCCTTCCCTCTGTGACAGGTGCTATTCCCAGGGCCCTTCTCGGTAAACCCACTGTACACGGGTCTCCATCTCAAAGTCTGATGCAGGAATCCACCCTAGGCCACCTGGCAAGCCATGTATTTCCTCCCACAGGTAATATTGTTCACTCAGCACTCTAGAAAGTAACAATTTGCCTTGTATGAGCCTGATAAGGCTCTGAAAAACTTCATTTTCTGGCATTAAAAGGCAGACATGAACAATTACCTAAGCATTTTGGCAAGAATCAACAAAAACATTGCATTAGTATTGACACTGCTGTCAGCATGTCAGGGATTTGCTTTTTAACATTTTGAAATTAAGCAACTTTGGAAAAACTTTTGAGTGTCTTTGAAGGAACTAATAAACACAGGGCAATATCATTCTCAGGAGATCACATGTAAACTTGCTGATAATAGTGTTCATCAAACTTAGGAATTACAGCAAGACAAGTTTAGACATTCTTCCCATGGCATAAATGCTTTTTTATTTTCTGCATGGTTTATAAATGTCCTCCTGCAATGTGGCATACCATCTATAACATTAGGTAAAATGCTACACATTGGAGACTTAGTTCTCATTATGGATGCATTGCATTTACATACAAATGGAAATAATTTGGCTATGTCTTCCAGCTATTGCAGGACCCTATCAGCTCAGCACCAAATGATTATAGCATCACAGCTCTTTATCTAGACAGACTCCACAGGGTAAGATCCTCTGGAAATATTCTGGAAGGCAAAAGAACTAAAGGCTGTTTGTGGTCCCTGTGTCTTTGCCCTATGTCTTTGTTGGTTTAAAATAAACAAAAAAACAAGCACTCTGGAATTATCCACTGCCTTGTGAGATGCCCCACTTATGGTTCAGCTTCCCTCTTCCCCAACCACATGACTCTACCACAGACACACTTTTACCTGTATTTATAACTTCTATGTAGCCTGTTCTTCCCCCCCGCCCCCCCATTTATCTCTTAGCTTTTAATATTATGGGACTTTGCTTTACTTAGTGGTATAATACTCTTAGATTTCATATTAACTGAGACTTTTTAATATTAAAATATCATCATATATGTAAAGGTTACTCACATTTTATTAAAATATTTTTTAATGTTTATTTATTTTTGAAATAGAGCAAGAACACAAGAGGGGTAGGGGCAGAGAGAGAGTAAGACACAGAATCTGAAGCAGGCTCCAAGCTCTGAGCTGTCAGCACACAGCCTGACACAGGGCTCAAACTTACAAACTGCAATATCATGACCTGAGCCGAAGTCGGACATTTAACTGACTGAGCCACCCAGGCACCCCTTATTAAAATATTTTACAAGTACATTTTCCCAATTTTCTAATTTCATCTTGCAGTTTTCTACTAACTTCAACATTTATGTATCATTTTCAACCTCATTTAGTTTATTACGTTCTTTTCTTTTATACTTCTACTGTGTCTTATAATTTTCTTTCCTTTAATTCTCAATTTTCTTCTTAACTGTTAATTTTTAGTGTAAGGCCATCTTAACCTTTAACCTGGCAAATTTCCATTTGCTTTTCTGATAACCTACAAGGATTCAGACTGCAGGAGCACAAATACTGGAGGACTGGATCAATAAGAGCTGGAAGCCTCTGCTGCAACTATAGTATGACACAGCAGGACCACCCAGGCTGCCTCTGCCCCAGAATCTCTGGTCCCCCTAATCAATGGCCTTCTGAAGTCAAAGGAGGTATTCCCAGAGACTCGTCTCTGCACACTCACATTCCAGGCACCTATTCTGCTACCTTACTGGCTGAAAATGGTTGTAAGAAACAGGAGAAACACCCTATCAAAACATTTTTAAGAAAAAGGAAATAACAACTCTACAGTTCTACTTTCCCTTCATAGTACTTAATTTAATCATAATCATATAGCTATGTGTGCCATTATTTACTTAAAAATTATATCTCTTATGTTTCTCTTCATCACTGCTGAATGCCTAACCCAAGGTTTTATGCAAAGTACAGTATCAAAAAATACTGTTTAATGTGTAAATGAACAAATGAATAAACTAAATGTCAAATATGCTAATTAGGCAGTAAATTAACTGATTATTTTCTTACCTTTGGATTTTTTTTTATTATTGCTGACTTTTACTTGGCACAGTGTCTTAAACCAAAATTTTGAAGTCAGTGACTATTTACATACAGTTGTAGTGCAATGGCTTAAAGAATAAATTTAAAAATAAAAATAAAAAGGAAGGAAGGAAGGAAGGAAGGAAGGAAGGAAAAAATAAATAAGGTGAATTTTGTTCTACAACTTTCTTTAAAACAATACTTTGTCCAGAATTGTATGAGCAATAAACTGAGTACCCGTGCCCCCTCAAAATTTGTGTTGAAATATAACCTCCAGTGTGATGGTATCAAGAGGTAGGGACTTTTGGAAGTAATTAGGTCATAAGAGTAGAGTCCTCATGAATGGGATTAGTGCTAGTGCCCTTTATAAAGGCAGCTGCAGTGAGCTCTCTAGTCCCTTTGCCACGCGAGGATACGATGAGAAGTTGGTAGTCTACAGCCTAGAAAAGAGCTCTTACCAGAACCCAACCATACTGGCACCCTGGTCTCAGACTTCTGGCCTCCAGAGCTGTGAGAAATAAATCTCCTTTGTTCATAAGCCAGTCAGTCTATGGTATATTTGTTATAACTGTTCAAACTAAGACAGATTGTTCACAATGTTATCTTGGTTTGGTGTTTGCTTCTTAAGCTAAATTTGGAGTCTCTTTTTATTTCTCCTGTTATATTTTTTATCTCTGTGTTTTTATATTAAATGCTTAGACAGATAATCAGACTATTTCATAGTCCAAATGTTGGTTAATATTTTAAAATTGTTCTATTCACTTTCACATTTACCTCCTGCAAACATACTGTTAGATAATTTGAGAATAGTATGTCATTTGTCTTGACATAACTACAGATCAAACTTTTAATTAATGAAAAAACAGAGAGCCTTATAATACAATGTAATTCATTTTAACTCAGAACAAATGTAGGATTTCTGCTTTTAGTACATCTTCAATTTAAACTCCTGAATGTCTCTTTATTAGGAATGAATGCCAACATGCTGTTACACAGTGTTTTTTTTTTTTTACTTTAAGCCTTTATTATTAGATATAGGAGAATATTTATATTAACTCCATTTGGGGGAAATATAAATAAAGTGAGCTGCATTTTACCTTCTTGGAATCATGGTTGAATAAGATTGCAATATTTAATGAAAAAAAAGTTTCAAAAGATACTTGCCCCACGAAGAAATGAGTGAAAAAAATTTTTTAATGTTTGTTCATTTTTCACAGAGAGAGAGACAAAGAAAGAACATGAGAGAGGGAGGGGGGAGGGCAGAGAAAGAAGGGGACAGAGGATCCGAAGTGGGCTCTGTGCTGATAGCCCAATGCAGGGCTCAAACTCACGAACCGGAATCGTGAGATCATGACCTGAACTGAAGTCAGACGCTTAACCAACTGAGCCACCCAGGTGCCCCATGAGAGTTTCTTTTTACATGAGGTATTCAAAATAACAACCTATATATGCAAAATCCTAAGAACAGATCATTCTCAATATTTATTTTTTTTAAATTGCAACATAATGCCCACAATAACTGACATTTAGTCCCTTGCTTTAGGAAGAAAGAGCTCTTAAATTTAAGATAAGCATATGGTAAAAGAAGCTCTTTATATGTTTGGAAAGCTTTGCCTCTAAAATAAAGGTTTGGGCCTGAGGTCCTACACACATTTCTTTCAATTATATTGATTACATATATTGATTACATAGGTTAGAACTTTGCAATCAAATGTTTTCTGTTTGGAATAGCAACAAAAACTCTGTGTGTGGTCAGTCACAAAAATATTAGTAGCCACTATTTTCTTGCATTCTTAGTTTTCAGGCAGGGCTTGAGGGGGAAGTGAAAAAGAAAGTGGGAGGCTAAAGAACCCAGAGGAAGATGATGGTGACAATTAGCAAGTCAATATCTACCTATATTATCATAGTAGTTATAGCATTATATAAACTACTTCTGGTCCTCATTAATTTAGAATAGGTATCTTAAAACAATTTGTAGCATATATATATATATATATATACACATATATATATATATTACATACAATTCCTAAAATATATTTTGATAAGTCAATATCTACATAATTATCAAGTCAATATCTACCCAAATTATATAGTAGTTATAGCATTACATAACTACTTCTGGTCCTCATTAATTTAGAATAGGTATCTTATAACAAGATATATATATATTATATATATAAAGTATATATGTATATATATATTATGTATGCATATTATATATATATTATATATATGTATATTGTGTGTGTGTGTGTGTATATATATATATATATATATGGGTTTATATATATATAAAATACATAATATTACATACAATTCCTAAAATATATTTTGATAAGTAGGATATACTGTTAAAACATCAATATTTGTGCCAAAGTTAGTATCATCATATTATTATATGAAGGAATTCATACTTCCCCAAACTATCAAGTAACTGAAAAATGCACGCTCTAACCTTATAATCCTATATAGTGTCAAAGAAAAATTGCACTGAGAGGAGTTAAATGGACAAGGAAGACTTTATTCAAGTACACTGCAATAGAGGTCAAAACTATCACAATAGAGGGAGAGATTAAAATCTACTCCTCTAAAACAAAAGTTGGGATGGTTTTTAAGCACTGGGGTGAGCTAGTGAAAAAGTACTGGAGGATGTTGTCAATGTGAGTAGGCCATCTATGTATGCTAATTGACTATAGAAGTTAGGCTCCTATCTTCCCATAGGGGCTCTGTCTTCCTTGATGATTACTTTCAAAGGGAGAGCTCCCTGAGAAAGACATTTCTGAGTTCTAAAACCAGCAAGAGACTGGGAGAAGATTTATATCTCAAAAAACAAAATTTACAATTGTAAGTTTAAAATAAATGTTCTAAGAAAGGGAGGTCAGGAGCTGGTACGAAGAAACCCGGCCAAAGTTTAGTCAACCTGAGGGGAACATTAAAAGAGGCCATGTTGGTCAGTAGATAAAAAGAGGACTGTGGTAAAACAAGCTGCAAGGTGCAATGCCACAGGAAGCAGATGTTGGTGGAAGGCAAGGAAAATCTGTGGATACTTTATATTAAAACGATGGGGTTCCTACTGCAATTCTCTTAGCAACAACTCAGTAATTCTTTATACTGATTTCTAAAAGGTGGTTCTGGTGGAACTATTGAAAGAAAGGCAGGTGAAGGTCAAACTTGACCACTTATAGGTTGTATCTGTCAGGGTTCAAACAGAGAAACAGAAAAAGATATACATTAAGGGATTTATTGCAAGAAATTGGTTTACAGGATGTGAGAGGCTGACTAGGCAACTATGAAATCTACAGAACAGACTGTTAGGGACGGCAGGCCAGAATAAGAATGAACTCAGTCTAAGGCATGAGCAGAATTTCTTCTTTCTCCAGAAAATCTCAGATCTGTTCATAAGGCCTTTCAATTGATTGAAGCAGACCACCCTGATTATCTAGGATAATCTCCCCTACAATTGATTATGAAAGTTAATCACAGCTACAAAATACCTTCAACAACACCTAAATGACTGAATAATTGGGTACTATAGCCTAGCCAAGTTGATATAATAAACAGATTATAAAGTCATAAGGTTGAATTCAGGCAATATCAGAAAGATACAACCAAAAAACATCACCAATTAAAACAAAGTGGTTGGTCATAGGGTCCAACTGGGTATATGTGCTTAACTTAGAATATTTTAATCAATTAATTTAGAACATGAGGGCATATATGCCACATGGTTTTCATTGATCCCAGGGCTTTATTCCCTAGGGGGGGAAAAATGTATGTATGTGTGTGTGTGTGTGTGTGTGTGTGTGTGTATAAAATATTGTATATATGTTAATATTTTCTAAATAACAATTTTTAAAAATGTTTGTGCAAATCTATAGAGTCAAATGTTGAGCATTTTGTTTATTTGTGCAAATCTATAGAGTAAAATGTTCAGCATTTTAGGTTCTAATCTACATCTTAACTACAAAAAACTATAGTGTGATACTTAAATCAAAAGTTTGTTATAAAAATGATGATTAGCTACGAGGGCATCACAGAAGAAATGATACCCAACATTCACTTTACAACAGCAATCAAAATTACTGAACATTTTCTAAGTGAATTAAATATATATTTAAATATTTATTATCTCATAACAATAAATTACTTTAACACCAATTTCTTAATCATATTGCAAATTTTTCATGAGTTTGACTAAAATTTTAATGACCATTTTCATGATTCTGTATTTTGTTTTGCATATGATTTCTGCAACCTAATTTTTATGATTTTAAGATGTAAAAATATGATTGAATTGAGATTCTTAGTTTTATGTATTTTTTAATGTAAATAAGACTTCTCTTCTCTCAGTCTCTATTACCTCAGTATAATCCCCAAGACTCATAAACACGTGAGTAGCACCGACACTAGTGACATGCTGTTAACAAGAAAACCACTAAGAGATGTTATTTAATCAAATGCGCTTAGCATATAAGAAGTGTTATCCTAGATCTCCTGGCCTTCACTGCCTGCTATAGTGTTCTTATCTGACACATTCCAAAAATGAATATTTTATTATGATTAGGTTTCAGTGAATACTATTTTCTCCTACTCTTGCCTAGATGTGAAAATTGTCATCTGCCATGAGCTAAGGTTAAAATAGTCACATTTCTGATAAATAGAATTGGCCCTTCTGTTAAGTGTTGCTTTCAGCAAGCTTCTTGGATTTCATGTTTCATTTCTATTTTATATTCTTCAGTCCAGAGCATGGAAAACCTCCTAGATGTGTGTGAGGTATGAGAAGGGTGTATAAAGCAATAACCCCCCCACACACACACACAGGCACACACACAGAATCCCACACACACTTAACAGAATAGGTTCCCGTGACTCTGGAGAAGGGTAAGGAAAAGAGTAGGTTCGCTTAAGATAGAAGCAAATAGTCACATGAAGGGGATGACAGCAATAGCTGTGAAGCTGAGGTAGCATTCATTCTGACACTCTAACTCATTGGAAAGTTGCCAGGGAAAACTAGGAATTCCATCTGAATCACTTTAAACCTCTCAGAGGAAATGTGCTATAAAAATTCAAGACAGTGTTGCCATTATTAAAGCTATTATTGCTAACATTTCTCATTATGAATACAAAGTCAGGAAGGGGGAAAAAGGCTGGTAAAGAAATCAGACAGAAAATAGGGAGGAAGGCTGACAATTATTATTCACATAGGTAATGAATTTTGTAACGTCTAACCTATATAGTACAATGGATCTGTTACAATCTTTCCTAGATTGTGAGAAGTAACAATTTTTAATATAAATGTAGGTATTTAAAAGAAATTACTATCTCCAAGGCTTAAATATTAAGCCTAGGTCTCATATATGTGTGCTATACTACTGTATCAATCAGTTTGTGCTGCCATAACAGGCAACCATAGACTATATGGCTAAACAACAGAAATTTATTTCTCACAGTTATGGAGACTGGTAAATCCAAGATCAAGATGCCAGCAGGGCCCATGTAATTCTGAGACATTTCCTCTTGGGTTATGGGTAGCCACCATCTCCTATGTGCTCACATGACCTTTCCTTTGTGAGTATTCAAGGAGAGAAAGAGCAAGCTCTCTAGTGTCTCTTCTTTTTTAGATGTTTACATATTTTTGAGAGAAAGAGAGAGAACGGAGGAGGGGCAAAAAGAGAGGGGGACAAGGGATCCGAAGTGGGATCTGTGCTGACAGCAGAGAGCCACATGCAGGGCTTGAACTCACGAACCATGAGATCATGACCTGGGCCCAAAGTCGGCAGTTAGCCGACTGAGTCACTCAGGCACCCCTAAAAATTAATTTTTTTTAATGAAGCATAGCTGACATACAACATCACATTACTTTCAGGTGTATAACCTAGTGATTCAACAACTCAATTATGCTATGCTTAGAACTATAGGTACCATCTGTCACCACACAACTATTACAATACCAATGACTATATTCCCTATCCTATATCTTTCATCACATGACTTATTCATTCCATAACTGGAAGCCTGTGTGGCCTATTCCCCTTTACCTCTTTTTGCCCATCTCCATCCCCCTCCTCTCTGGCAACCACCAATTTGTTCTCTGTATTTATGGGTATGTTTCTGATTTTTGTTTGTTCATTTGTTTTTTATTTTAAAGTCTACATATAAGTGAAATTATATGGTATGTGTCTTTCTCTGATTTATTTCACTTAGTATAATACCCTCCAATTCCATCCACATTGTTGCAAATGTTAATATCTCATCCTTCTTTATGGCTGAGGAATATTTCAGTGTGTGTGTGTGTGTGTGTGTGTGTGTGTGTGTGTGTGTATGTGTGTGTGCGCGCGTGTATGTGTTTATACACACGTGTATACCACATCTTCTTTATCCATTCATCTATCAATGGACACTTAGGTTGCTTCCATATCTTGACTATTGTATTATAATGCTGCAATAAACATAGGAGTGCATATATCTTTTCAAATTAGTGTTTTTATTTTCTTTGGGTAAATACGCAGTAGTGGAATAACTAAAACATGTTTTATTTTTGTATTTTAAGAAACTTCTATACTGTTTCCATAGCGGTTACATTAATTTGCATTCCCACCAACAATGCATGAGGGTTCCCTTTCCTCTACATCCTCACCAAAACGTGTTACATCTTACCTTTTGGATACCAGCCAATCTGACTAGTGTAAGAGCCCACTGTAGTTTTGATTTGCATTTCTCAGATAACTAGTGATGTTGAGCATCTTTTCATGTGTCTATTGGTCATCTGTATGTCTTGTTTGGAAAAATGATTATTCAGGTCTTCTGCCCAGTTTTAGGTTAGATTATTTGGGTTTTTTTGGTGTTGACTTGTATAAGGTCTTTATATATTTTGCCTATTAATTCCTTAACAGATATATCATTTGCAAATATCTTCTCCAATGCAATAATTTGGCTTTTTGTTTTGTTGATAGTTTCCTTCACTGTGCAAAAACTTTCTTTTTATTTTTCTGTAGTTCCAATACTTTATTATTGCTTTTGTTTCCTATCTCTGACAGAACATATCTAAAAAAATGTTGCAAAGGCCAATGTCAAATATATCATTTCCTATGTTTTCTCCTGAAATGTTTTATACCTTCAGGTATCACATTTAACTTTGATCCATTTTGGGTTTATTTTTGTGTATGGTGTTAGAAAGTGATTCAGTTTCATTCTTTTGCAGGTAGAGGTCCAGACTATCTTTTCCCCATTACCTCCTTTGTCATATATTAACTGACTGTATAATGTGGGTTTAATTCTGGGCTATCTATTGTGTTCCATTGATTAATGTGTCTCTTTTTCTGTCAGTACCATACTGTTTTGATTACTACAGCTTTGTAGTCTATCATGAAATCTGGGATTGCGATATTTATCAGCATTGTTCCTCTTTCTCAAGATTGCTTTGGCTGCTGAGGGGCTTTGTGGTTTCATGCAAATTACAGGATTATTTGTTCTAGTTCTGTGAAAAAATGCTATTGATATTTTGGAAGAAATTGCACTGAATCTGTGGATTGCTTTGAGTAGTATGGACATTATAATAATATTAATTCTTCCAATCCGTAAGCATGGAATATTTTTCCATTTACCATGTCATCATCAATTTTTTTCATCAGTGTTTTATACTTTTCAGAGTAAAAAGTCTTTTACCTCATTGGTTAAGTTTTTTCCTTGGTATTTTATTCCTTTTGGTGCAACTGTAAATAGAATTGTTTTCTTAATTTATCATTCTCTACTACTTCATTATTAGCATATACAAGCAGATTTCTGTATATTAGTTTTGTATCCTGCAACCTTATTGAATTCATTTATTATTTCTAATAGTTTCTGGTATCTTTTCT
This sequence comes from Panthera onca, assembly GCF_046562875.1. Lineage (NCBI taxonomy): Eukaryota > Metazoa > Chordata > Mammalia > Carnivora > Felidae > Panthera > Panthera onca. The sequence goes on along the minus strand of NC_138340.1, from coordinate 131,675,515 downwards.
TATAAGGGCACTTAACCCATCAAAAAGGCCCCATATTCATAACCTGATCTAATTATTTCCCAAAGGCCACTTTTCTACCATAACACTAGGGCTTAGGGCTTTCCCATATGAATCTGAGAGGGACACAAACATTCAATCCATAGTAAGTACTATATATACAGTTTCCAGGTTAAAAACATCACTTATTTGGGCGACTGGGTGGCTCAGTCGGTTGAGCATCCGACTTTCACCCAGGTCATGATCTCACAGTTCATGGGTTCGAGCCCTGCATCAGGCTCTGTACTGATGGCTCAGAGTCTGCAGCCTTCTTCAGATTCTGTGTTTCCCTCACTCTCCGCCCCTCCCCCGCTCACCCTCTGTCTCTCTCTCTCCTTCAAAAATAAACATTGGATGCTCAGAAGATAGCACTGTAGGAGGACACTGGGCTCACCTTGTCCTGCTGATTGCTTATATTCCACCCACATCAGTGTAAATGACCCAGAAAACCACCAGAAGACTAGGAGAATGAACTCTCAGGAGCCAAGTCTAGACAAGAGGCCCACAGAAGAGGGTAGGAAAGGCAGAGAGGCAGCACATGCTACACAGACTGGCGGGAGGGAGCCAGGGCAGTGGAGGGGCAGCCCGCCGGGCAAGGCATAGCCCCCGAAGTCTGGCTTGCAAAAGCAGAGGTGCTGGACTCCATGAGTTCTGACAGCCAGCAGGACTTAACATCTGGAACGTTAAAAGTCAACAGCTCTGCTCTCGGAGAGCTGGGAGAGTGAGAGGACACCAGGAGGGAGAATTATTGAGTCCCAGAAGGACAGAGCTCAGCAGGGGAACAAAGGCACTGACAAGCACCATTTCCCTCTCCCATCCCCCAGCCAAAATTCCAAAAGGAACCAATTCCCATCACCAAACTTGCTTGCACCACACAAACACCCAATGCTGTGCTTCTGTGGATCCATCCCTCCAACTTGCCTGTCTCCCTCCCGGTGCTGTAGGCCACCCCCCACCCCCCACTGCAGGGGGCCACCAATGGCAAAGCTAGCTAAGCCTGCCCCTCCCACCCCTGGGCAGCTTGCGGATCCACCCCAGCTAATACCCCCTTGGCCAGATCGCATAGAAGCAGCACCACAAGCCTGGCAGTGTGCAAGCAGCCCAGACAGGGCGACACCACTCCACAGAGAGTCCTGCCCCTGGGAGAGTGGAAGATAAGGTACACACCAGACTGACTGTGGCCCCAGTGGTGGGCTGGGGCAGACATCAGAATGACTGTAGCTCGCCCACCAACACAAGTTTCTCTGGACAGCACAAGGGACATGCCTTGCAGTTTGGAGCCACCACAGGGACTACCCAAAATGACGAAACGGAAGAACTCTCCTCAAAAGAAACTCCAGGAAGCAGAGACAGCTAAAGAATTGATTAAAAACGATTTAAGCAATATAAAGGAACAAGAATTTAGAGTAATAGTCATAAAATTAATCGCTGGGCTTGAAAAAAAGCATAGAAGACAGCAGAGAATCTATTGCTACAGAGATTAAGGGACTAAAAAATAGTTATGAGGAGGTAAAAAATACTATAAATGAGGTGCAAAATAAAATGGAGGCAGCCATAGCAGAGATTGAAGGGGCAGAGGAGAGAATAGGTGAATTAGAAGATAAAATTATGGAAAAAGAGGAAACTGAGAAAAAGAGACATAAAAAAATCCAACGGTATAAGGGGAGAATTAGAGAACTAAGTGATAAAATCAAATGGAACAATATCCTTATCATAGGAATTCCAAAAGAAGAAGAGAAAGAGAAAGGGGCTGAAGGTGTACTTGAACAAATCATAGCTGAGAACTTCCCTGATCTGGGGAAGGAAAAAGGCACTGAAATCCAAGAGGCAGAGAACTCCTTTCAGACGTAACTTGAATCAATCTTCTGCACGACATTTCATAGTGAAACTGGCAAAATACAAGGATAAAGAGGAAATTCTGAAAGCAGCTAGGGATAAACGTGCCCCAACATATAAAGGGAGACCAATAAGACTAGTGACAGATCTATCACTGAAACTTGGCAGCACAGAAAGGAATGGCAAGAAATCTTCAATGTGATGAAGAGAAAAAAATATGCACCGTGAATCCTTTATCCAGCAAGTCTGTCATTTAGAATAGAAGGAGAGATAAAGGCCTTCCCAAACAAACAAAAACTGAAGGAATTCATCACCACTAAACCAGCCCTACAAGAGATCCTAAGGGGGATCCTGTAAGACAAAGTACCAGAGACATCATTACAAGCATGAAACGTACAGACATCACAGTGACTCTAAACCCATATCTTTCAATAATAACGCTGAATGTAAATGGACTAAATGCTCCAACCAAAAGACATAGGGTATCAGAATGGATAAAAAAAACAAGAACCATCTATTTGCTGTCTACAAGAGACTCATTTTAGACCTGAGGACACCTTCAGATTGAAAGTGAGGGGATGGAGAACTATCTATCATGCTACTGGAACTCAAAAGAAAGCTGGAGTAGCCATACTTATATCAGACAAACTAGACTTTAAATTAAAGGCTGTAACAAGAGATGAAGAAGGGCATTATATAATAATTACAGGGTCTATCCATCAGGAAGAGCTAACAATTATAAATGTCTATGCGCCAAATATGGAAGCCGCCAAACATATAAAACAATTACTCAGAAACATAAGCAACCTTATTGATAAGAATGTGGTAATTGCAGAGGAGTTTAATACTCCACTTAAAAACAAGGGATACATGATCTAGACACAGGATCAATAAAGAAACAAGGGCCCTGAATGATACATTGGATCAGATGGACTTGACAGATATATTTAGAACTCTGCATCCCAATGCAACAGAATATATTTTCTTCTCAAGTGAACACGGAACATTCTCCAAGATAGATCACACACTGAGTCACAAAATAGTCCTTAATATGTATAAAAGAATTGAGATCATACCATGCACACTTTCAGACCACAATGCTATGAAGCTTGAAATCAACCACAGGAAAAAGTCTGGAAAATCTCCAAAAGCATGGAGGTTAAGTAACACCCTACTAAAGAATGAGTGGGTCAACCAGGCAATTAGAGAAGAAATTAAAAATATATGGAAACAAATGAAAATGAAAATACAACAATCCAAATGCTTTGGGATGCAGCGAAGGCAGTCCTGAGAGGAAAATACACTGCAATCCAGGTCTATCTCAAGAAACAAGAAAAATCCCAAATACAAAATCTAACAACACACCTAAAGGAAATAGAAGCAGAACAGCAAAGACACCCCAAACCCAACATAAGAAGAGAAATAATAAAGATCAGAGCAGAAATAAACATATAGAATCTAAAAAAACTGTAGAGCAGATCAATGAAAACAAGAGATGGTTTTTTTGAAAAAATAAACAAAATTGATAAACCTCTAGCCAGGCTTCTCAAAAAGAAAAGGGAGAGGATCCAAATAGATAAAATCATGAATGAAAATGGAATTATTGCAACCAATCCCTCAGAAATACAAGCAATTATCAGGGAATGCTATGAAAAATTATATGCCAACAAACTGAACAACCTGGAAGAAATGGACAAATTCCTAAACACCCACACACTTCCCAAACTCAAACAGGAAGAAATAGAAAACTTGAATAGACCCATAACCAGTGAAGAAATTGAATCATTTATCAAAAATCTCTCAACAAATAAGAGTCCAGGACCAGAGGGCTTCCCTGGGGAATTGTACCAGACATTTAAAGCAGAGATAATACCTATCCTTCTCAAGCTGTTCCAAAAAATAGAAAGGGAAAGAAAACTTCCAGACTCATTATATGAAGCCAGCATTACTTTGATTCCTAAACCAGACAGAGACCAAGTAAAAAAAAAGAGAACTACAGGCCAATATCCCTGATGAATATGGATGCAAAAATTCTCAATAAGATACTAGCAAATCGAATTCAACAGCATATAAAAAAAATTATTCACCATGATCAAGTGGGATTCATTCATGGGCTGAAGGGCTGGTTCAACATTCACAAATCAATCAATGTGAACATCATATTAATAAAAGAAAAGATAAAAACCATATGATCCTGTCAATCAATGCAGAAAAAGCATTTGACAAAATTCAGCATACTTTCTTAACAAAAACCCTGGAGTATGTCGGGATAGAAGGAATATACTTAAACATCGTAAAAGCCATCTATGAAAAGCCCACAGCTAATATCATCCTCAATGGGAAAAAACTGAGACCTTTCCCCCTGAGATCAGGAACACGACAAGGATGTCCACCCTCACCACTGTTTTTTAACATAGTGTTGGAAGTTCTAGCATCAGCAATCATAAAACAAAAGGAAATCAAAGGCATCAAATTTGGCAAAGATAAAGTCACGTTTTCACTTTCCGCAGATGAGAGGTACTATGCTATCGGGAAAACCCAATAGACTCCACCAAAAGTCTGCTAGAACTGGTAGATGAATTTAGCAAAGCCGCAGGATACAAAATTAATGTACAGAAATCAGTTGCATTCTTATACACTAATAATGAAGCAACAGAAATGCAAATAAAGAAACTGATCCCATTCACAATTGCACCAAGAAGCATAAAATACCTAGGAATAAACCTAACCAAAGATGTAAAAGATCTGTATGCTGAAAACTATAGAAAGCTTATGAAGGAAATTGAAGAAGATACAAAGAAATGGAAAAACATTCCGTGCTGATGGATTGGAAGAATAAATATTGTTAAAATGTTAATACTACCCAAAGCTATCTACACATTCAATGCAATCCCAATCAAAATTGCACCAGCATTCTTCTCAAACTTAGAACAAGCAATCCTAAAATTTATATGGCACCACAAAAGACCCCCAAATAGCCAAAGTAATTTTGAAGAAGACGCCGAAAGCGGGAGGCATCACAATTCCAGACCTTAGCCTCTACTACAAAGCTGTAATCATCAAGACAGTATGGTATTGGCACAAAAACAGACACATAGACCAATGGAATAGAATAGAGACTCCAGAATTGGACCCACAAAAGTATGGCCAACTAATCTTTGACAACACAGGAAAGAATATCCAATGGAAAAAAGTCTCTTTAACAAATGGTGCTGGGAGAACCGGACAGCAACATGCAGAAGAATGAAACTGGACCGCTTTCTTACACCATTCACAAAAATAAACTCAAAATGGATAAAGGACCTGAATGTGAGACAGGAAACCATCAAACCCTAGAGGAGAAAGCAGGAAAAAATCTCTTTCACCTCAGCAGCAGCAATTTCTTACTTACATCTCCAAAGGCAAGGGAATTAAAAGGAAAAATGAACTATTGGGACCTCATGAAGATAAAAAGCTTCTGCACTGCAAAGGAAACAGTCAACAAAACTAAAAGGCAACCGATGGGATGGGAAAAGATATTTGCAAATGACATATCAGACAAAGGCTAGTATCTAAAATCTATAAAGAACTCACCAAACTCCACACCTGAAAAACAAATAATCCAGTGAAGAAATGGGAAGAAAACATGAAGAGACACTTCTCTAAAGAAGACATCCAGATGGCCAACAGGCACATGAAAAGATGCTCAACGTCGCTCCTCATCAGGGAAATATGAATCAAAACCACACTCAGATATCACCTCACGCCAGTCAGAGTGGCCAAAATGAACAAATCAGGAGACTATAGGTGCTGAAGAGGATGTGGAGAAAAGGGAACCCTCTGGTACTGTTGGTGGGAATGCAAACTGGTGCAGCCACTCTAGAATACAGTGTGAAGGTTCCTCAAAAAATTAAAAATAGACCTACCCTATGACCCAGCAATAGCACTGCTAGGAATTTATCAAGGGATACAGGAGTGCTGATGCACAGGGGCACTGGTACCCCAACGTTTATAGCAGCACTTTCAACAATAGCCAAATTATGGAAAGAGCCTAAATGTCTATCAATTGATGAATGGATAAAGAAGTTATGGTTTATATACAATGGAATATTACTTGGCAATGAGAAAGAATGAAATATGGCCTTTTGTAGCAACGTGGATGGAACTGGAGAGTGTTATGCTAAGTGAAATAAGTCATACCGGGAAAGACAGATACCATATGTTTTCACTCTTATGTGGATCCTGAGAAACTTAACAGACCATGTGGAGGAGAAGGAAAAAAAAAGAAAAAAAAGGTTAGAGAGGGAGGGAACCAAAACATAAGAGACTCTTAAAAACTGAGAACAAACTGAGGGTTGATGGCCAGTGGGTGGGAGGGGACGGTGGATGATGGGTATTGAGGAGGGCACCTGTTGGGATGAGCACTGGGTGTTGTATGGAAACCAATTTGACAATAAATTTCATATTAAAAAAAATAAAAAAACAAAAAAAACAAAAATAAACGTTAAAAATTTTTAAAAACATCACTTATCATCAAAGAAATGCAAATCAAAATCACAAGATATCACCTCAAATCTGTCAGAATGGCTAGAATCAAAAACACATGAAACAAGTGTTGGCAAGGATATGGAAAAATGAACCCTTGTGCACTGTTAATGGGAATGTTAATTATAGCAGTCACTATGGAAACAGTATGGAGGTTCCTCAAAAAACTAAAAATAGAAATACCCTGTGATCCAACAATTCAACTAGTGGGTATTTACTCAAAACAAACAACAACATTAATTTGAAAAGATATATGCACTTTTATGTTTGTTGCAACATTATCTGTAATAGCAAAGATATGAAAGCAACACAAGTGTCCAACAATAGATGAATGGATAAAGATATGGTATGTATATATACATACATATACCTACAATGGAATATTATTTGTCCATAAAAAAAGAATGAGACTTCGCCATTTGCAACAATATGCATGGACCTAGAGGGTATAATAATAAGTGAAATAAGTTAGACAGAGAAACAGAAACATCAGATGATTTCACTCATGTGGAATCTTAAAAACAAAACAAATGAACAAACAAGGAAAAAAAGAGACAAAAAAGACTCTTAAATACATAGAACACACTGGTGGTTGCTGTGTGGGAAGGTAGGTGTGGAGGTAGGTGAAATATGTGAATGGGATTAAGAGTCCACTTATCATCATGAGCACTGAAAAATGTACAGAAGTGCTGAATCATAATGCTATATATCTTAAACTAATATAATACTAAATGCTAATTATACTTCAAGAAAAATTAAAATAAAGAAAACTCTAAAAATAAAGAGAGCTTGAAAAGTGTACTTTGCCCTGTGTATATATGCAAACACAGTATTTAAAAATAAAGAGACAATCCTATGTATCAGTCTACTGTACCTCACTGGAGTCACAGGATTTATTAGATACTCTTCTTATTATTAAACAAAACCTGTACATATATAAAATAACTCAAATGTTTTATTAAAATATTTAATTTTGAAGATGTATTTGAGGATACTTTAATAGCAAATAAAAATTTAGAGGAAAATAAAATATTTAAAGGGGAGGAAATAAAATATTTTATAAGTACAAATATATACATGATGACACTATGAAGACAAGGAAGACTGGGGGAAAAATCGTCACACTGGAGTAATTAAGTCACCAGGTTTAACCAGGTAAAAACCCCTGTTGAATAGCTGCCCAAACAGAGTTTATTTATCTGTTCATCAGGTCCAGTTTTTCCCAAACAATCAGATAGCAAACAAAAGAGGTCTAAAGAGGAGTGGAAAAAATATCACTGATAGCTGAGGACTCTGTTTCTAGTTAACAATTTTGAAAATTTAAATCACCAACTTGCCCATTCACCTTTTTTCCCCTAACAAAACACTTTCTCGTTACAAAATTAATAAACCTGCATTATCACTCATCCTCAATAAATCTCTATTTCTAGATCACTTTATATCTAAGAAGGATGTGCTTGCTCATCAAGGCACATCTTGAAGAGCCTTGTCATAAGTAGTAAGAGAGGCAATGAATCAAGTGCAAAGAGAACAGGCATTTCAATCATATGGAGCTAGATACAAATTCTACCTCAGCCACTTACTACACTGGAGATCTTGGGTAAATATATAATCTTTCTTTATTATGATAGAATACTCACAATGATTATTACTCCATTGTATTTTCTAACACCACAGAAATACAAAGGATCATGAGAGACTGCTATAGACAATTATATGCCAACAAATTGGATAACCTAGAAGAAATTAATAAATTCCTAGAACCATACAACCTATGAAGACTGAACCAGGAAGAAACAGAAAATCTGAACAGGCCAATAATGAATATGGAGATTAAATCAATAATGAAAGACATCTCCACAAACTAAAGTGCAGTAGCAGATGGTTTCACTGGTGATTTTACTAAACATTTAACAAAGAATAATATGAATCTTTCCCAAACTCCTCTAAAAACCAAGAAGGAGAGAACACTTCTAAACTTAGTTTACAGGCTAACATTACCCTGATACCAAAGCCAAGCGGAACACTACAAAAAAAAAAAAATAGTAGTAAGAAAGAAATAAAGAAAAAGAAATATTGCAAACCAATACCCCTCATGAACACAAATGTAAAAACTCTCAACAAAATACCAGCAAACCAAATTCAAAGCACATTGAAAAGATCATACACCATGATCAAGTGGGATCTATTCCTGGGATGCAAGATGTTTCAACATATGCAATCAACCAATGTGATATACCACATTAACAAAATAAAAAATAATGATCTTATGATCATCTCAATAGATTCAGAAAAAGCATTTGACAAAATTGAACAACCTTTCATGATAAAGAATTCCCAACAGTTTAAGTAAAGGCCATATATATGACATGCCTACAGCTAATATAATACTCAATGCTAAAAAGCTGAGAGCCTTTCCAAGATCAGAAACAAGACAAGGGTGCCCACTCTAACTACTTCTATTTAGTCTAGTACTAGAAGTCCTAGCCAGGGCAATTAGAGAAGAAACAGAAATAAAGAGCATTCAAATCAGAAGACAGGGAGTAAAATTGTCTCTGCTCGCAAATGACATGCATACACACACACACAAACACACACACTAATTTATTTAAATTTATTCATGGGATTCATGAGATCAAGCCCTGCATCAGGCTCCATGCTGACAACCAAGGGTCTGTTTGGGATTCTCTCTCTCTCTCTCTCTCTCTCTCTCTCTCTCTCTGCCCTCCCCCAACTCATGCTCTGTAAATAAACAAACAAACTTTAAAAAATAAATAAATACACACATACACCTCCCTAAAGACTCTACCAAAAAATGTTAAAACTAGTAAATGAATTCATTAAACTTGCAGAATAATCAACATAAAGAATCAGTTGTATTTTTGTACAAAAATAATAAACTATCCAAAAAAGAAAACAATCCCATTTATAATAGCACCAAAAACAATAAAAATACTTAGGAATAAATTAAACCAAGGAGGTGAAAGATCTTTATAATGTTTTATCAACAAAACATTGATTACAGAAGTTGAAAAGGACACAAATAATTGTGTTCCTGTGTTCATGCACTGGAATAATTAATATTGTCAAAATGTCCATACTATCCAAAGTGATCTACACGTTTAATGAAAAATGCCTATCAAAATTCCACTGGTATTTTTTTCAGAAAAGTAAAAAAAATAATCCTAAAATGCATTTGGAGCCACAAAAGACCTCAAATAGCCAAAGCAATCTTGAGAAAGAAGAATAAAGCTGGGGCATCACACTTCCTCATTTCAAATTATACTACAAAGCTATGTTACCAGCATAAAAACAAATATATAGACTAACAGAACAGAATTGAGAGCCCAGAAATAAACGCACACATTATACGGTCAATCTTTGACAGAGGTGTCAAAAATACATAATGGGAAAAGGATAATCTCTTAAATAAATAATGATAGGAAAACTGGACATCCACATGCAAAAAGAATGTAACTGAATCCCTACCTCATACCATATATAAAAACTCAAAATGGATTAGACTTACTGTAAGATCTGAAACTTTTCCCTGTAAAGCATAGGGAAAAAGATCTTTGACGTTGGTCTTTGCCATGATTTATTGGCTATGACAACAAAAAATATAGGCAAAAAGACATAAATAAACACATGGGGTTACATCAAACATAAAGCCTTCTACACAGCAAAGGAGACAACAAAATGAAAAGAGAATCTACAGAATGGGGGGAAATACTGGCAAATCATATATCTGATAAGGGGTTAATAACCAAACTACATAAAGAACTCATAAACCTCAACAGCAAACAAATAATCTGATTTTTTAACATACAAAGAACCTAATAGACATTTTCCTGAAGAAGACATACAAATGGTCAACAGGCATTTGAGGCATCAATGTTACTAATCATCAAAAAAATTCAAAACAAAACCACAGTGAGAAATCACCTCACACTTGTTAGGATGGCTATTTATCAAAAAAACAAGTGTTGGTGAGGATATAGGGAGAAAGGAACTCTTGTGTACTGTTTTGTTAGTGGGAATATAAACTGGTACAGCCATTGTATAAAACAATATAGTGGGTTCTCAAAAAATTAAAAATAGAACTATCATATGATCCAGCAATCCTATTTCTGGATATTCAAGGGACATAAAATCACTATCACAAAGAGATATCTACACTCCCACACTCACTGCAGTATTATGCATAGTAACAAAGATGTGCAAACAACCTAAATGGCCACTGATAGATCAATGAATAAATAAAATGCAATATATATATGATGTATATAAAATATATGGCTGTATAAAATACACATATATACATATATTTACAATGGAATATTACTTAGCCATAAAAAAGAAAATCTTGATACTTGTGACAACATGGATGGATCTTCAGGGCATTATGATAAGTGAAATAAGTCAGAGAAAGGCAAATACTATATGATCTCATATGTGGAATCTTAAAAAAAAATGATACAGAGAATAGACTGGTAGTTGCCAGAGCCAGGAGCAGGTGGGAGGTGGGTAAAATGAGTAAATAGGGTCAAAAGGTACAAACATCCAGGTATAAAATAAATAATTCATGAGATGTTACATACAGCATGGTTAGTAATACTGTACAGCATATTCAAAAGTTACTATGAGAATGAATCTTGAAAGTTCTCATCACAAGAAAAAAATCTTAAGTATGTGTGGTGATGGGTGTTAACTAGACTTATCATGATCATTTTACAATATGTACAAATATTTAATAATTACGTTGTACACCTCTAACTGATACATTGTTATATGTCAATTATATCTGAAAAAAAAGAGAAACAAATCCTGTCATTTGTGACTACATGGATGAAAGTACAGAACATTATGCTAAGTGAAATAAACCAGACAGAGAAAAACAAATACTACATATGATCTCACTTATATGTGGAATCTTAAAAAAAAAAAAAAATCAACTCATAGTAACAGAACAGAATAATGGGGTTGGAGGATGGGAAGAAAACGGACACAGGATACAAATTCCCTTTCCATTTCCCCCGCCACTCTCTGTTGTAAACATCTCATTTTAGACATTGTGTCCTCTGGGATACCTGTCTGGTCTACATGTCTGAGTTCAGTCACCCTCTTTTCTGCTTGTACTTTGTTATACTTCTCCTTATTAACCAATTACAAGTACTTATTTATGCAACTACTTATTTATTTCTGCATATCTCCACTAGAATGTAAACTCTATGTCTTGTTCATTCTACTAGGCACTTAATGAATATTTGTTGATAAATAAAAAAAAAATGATTTCACATTTAAGGATGTCTCTTTGAAACCCTCAAAATGTAGACTTTCTACCTATGCACTTAGTTTTTGCAACCTTCTCTCTCCTTTACTCTTGTGTAACTAGGCTAATTTCTTGTTTATTATTTCATTGAATTGTCTTACTTTTTCCAATATGTCGTTTCAAAACATACTATGCTTTGTAAATCTTAACATTGACTATTAGGAGGCCAGGAAAAATTATGATAATCAATAACTTGATGATTTTCAGTGTGGTGGAACAATCACCTAGATTGTGAGTAGCAGTCCAACTCCTGTTGTTCATGACTAAAATAGCCTATCTGACCCAGGCTTCAAAAGACAGAAAATCAATCCCATGGAATTATTTTGGTGGTCAGTTCTAAAATAGATCCGTTGTTTGGACAAAGAACTGTTTGGCAATCAGTAGTCTGACAGATTTAAAATTTTAATAAAGTAACTGAAATGTTCCAGAAATACAGAACATAAAATGAAAGTTAGTCCTCATGTAACAGACTCAGGAAGATTAAGCCAGAGTAAACAAAACTAAGTAGACTAATGGCAAAAGTAGACTTCAGGACTTAATGACATTTGATTCCGTTTTCTTCCCATGCCAATGTTATAGCAATAGTTAACATTAGTTCTTGTAGTGATGCAGTCTTTCCAATCTATCAAATCCATCATCTGCTCCTTTCATGTTTCTATTAACAGGTTTGTATCAACACAAATTCCTCCGTGGCAGGAAACATACTTAATTTTGTCCTTCAGTCCCTAGCCATATAGGCACATAATAAACTCTCAGATAATGAAAGAATAAGACAACTCCATCAGTCAATCTCTCTTTTATCTATCTATTTCCCCATCCAACCAGGTACAGGCAAGCCTTCTTATCACAGAAGAGATACAAAAAAAAAAATTTACTCAGAAATCTGTTCTTAAAAGAAAACTGATCTTCCAGATAATCCTATTCACTCCATTCTCCAGCATCTATCTCTTACAACCCATGTGAACCAGTGCCCTCAACACCAGAACCACTTGCCAAATCAAGGAACTGTTTTTATTTTCATTCACATCGAAACAAACTGGCACTTTTCTGGGTCGTTATTCCCTCGATCAAAATTTAGTTTATAATACACTAAAATTCATGTTAGATAGACAGATAATGCATTTGAGATTTAAGTTAGAAGGTTGTATACATGAAACTAATGTAACATTGTGTGTCAACTATACTCAAAACTGTTTTTTTTAATGTTTAAATGAGAGCCATGTGGGTATTTGTACAATTAGTTTTGTGTACCTACTTAAAACTCCCTATGTTAGTCTAGCAAATATTGGATGTTGTATTCAATCCTATTAAGTTCTTGGTCTTTTTGGATTTTGACATACTCACTATTATTCCCAGGTTTGTGTTATCTGCATATTTGATAGGCATGTCCTAAATGCCTGCATCAAAATAACTGATGATAATGTTGAACAAAAATAAATTTATGTTTTATAAACTTTCAAGGATAGATGCTAGTCACCAAAGAGAGGAGGAAGAATTCATCCATATCACTGATCTAAGAAGACAGTGATTTTAAAAAAGCTTGCCTTTTCTACAGAGATATACTTTTTAACTTTAGGTTGATTAAAACTTTATTAGTCTACATTTTATAATACAATTTTTCATTATTCAATGAATTCAACATTTTTTTCAATCATATCTTCAATAAAATATATTCCTCACATTTCCTTCAAAGATAGCATATGGCCATCCTGAAGAGCTGCCTGCAATCCTGAAGTTGAAGATTTCCACACCTTCTGAAACTGAGTGCTCAAAACTATCAAACTTCTTAGGGCAATCTCCCTGCGAAATCAGAGATTACCAGGAACAGGGCCCAATATGTACTAACCCAGAATATTATCAATAGTGTTTTCATGATTTTTTCCCCTCTGAACAAATATTTATTACATCCTTATTGCATACTAAGCACTGTTGGAATGTAAAATGTATATAAATATTAAAAACATGTCCCCTATCTTCAAAGTTTTCTCAATGTACTTAGAAACACAGAAAGACATGTAGATAAACAAAATAATAAATAATGTACATACAAGTATTCACATGGTACAGAAAGTGTACAAGGTGAAAAATTATCAATTGCCTCAGAAAATATCAGAAAAGGATATATAGAAACAGCAACACTTTAATCAAGTTTGAAATAATAGCAATAATAATAGTGCCAAGATAAATGAAATATACATGCTTATCTCAATCCTCTTTTGAAAGTTTTTATTTAATTTAAGAGAGAGAGAGAGAGAGAGAGAGCATGAGCATGGGGAAGAGGCAGAGAGAGGAAGAGAATCCCAAGCAGGCTCCACGCCCATTGCAGAGCCTGATACAGGGCTCAATTTCACAATCATGAGCTCATGGCCTGAGCTGAAACCAAGAGTCGGATGCTTAACCAATTGTGCCATCCAGGCACTCCTCACTTAATCCTAACACTATGTATGGTAGGTACTCTTATTATCCCAGCTTTGCAAATTAAAAATTTAGTAACAGTACAAGCAATAAACATTAACCCGTTGCAAGTAAACAATGGAACTAAGATTTTAACCCAGGGTTTTCTGACTCCAGAGTTGACATTCTTAAGTATTGTACCATCAGTATTTCATATGACACTTATATTCTAGGAGAGGGAAACTTAGGAAAGAAATCTAAAGAGAGCGTTGGGGGGGGGGGGGTGCACCTGGGTGGCTCAGTCAGTTGAGCATCTGACTTCAGCTCAGGTCATGATCTCACAGTTGGTAAGTTTGGGCCCTGTGTCAGGCTCTGTGCTGAAAACTCAGAACCTGGAGCCTACTTCAGATTCTGTGTTTCCCTCTCTCTCTCTCTCCCTCCCCCTCCCCAGGTTGTGCTCTCTCTCTCTAACAAATAAAAAATTTGAAATAAAAAAAAAATGAAATAAAAATTAAAAAATAAAAAGAGAGAGAAACATTTAAGAAACTGGAAGAGGTTAGAGGCACCTGGGGGGCTCAGTTGGTTAAGCATGTGACTTTGGCCTAGGTCATGATCTTGCAGTTCGTGAGTTCAAGCCCCGCATCAGGCTCTCTTCTGATAGCTCAGAGCCTGAAGCCTGTTTCAGATTCTGTGCCTCCCTCTCTCTCTCTCTGCCCCTCCCCCACTCATGCTCTTCTCTCTCTCTCTCTCAAAAATAAATAAACATTAAAAAAAAGAAACTACAAGACGTTAAAATAGCTATAATAATTTCTAGAGCAAAATGAGGAGAGCAATGAGAAACGAGACCACAGAACTGGACAGAAACTTCAACATGATAGGGTTTTTTTGCATATAATACCTTCTCCCTTTAGACTGTAGCTGATAACAATTCACCAAAAGGGGCCAATTGATTAAAGGAGATAAGAACAAAGAACTAAATATAATGCCAGATACATGGCTTGGCTCTGATTGCATGGTAGTATCCTTCACAGAACATGAAATATAAAAAGGGAAGCAGTTTTTGTTGTGAAGAGAAGAAAGACAATGTGCCCAGTTTTGATCATACCGAATTTTAGTGTCTGTGAGATATCCAGGGGCAGTAGTTAGGAGACAGAAAATATGCAGGTTAGAATTTAGGAGACACACTGAGTTCAGGCATGGGGCTTACTCTCCAGGTTCTAGATGTGTCTTACCTGCATACAGATTCGAACTATGCAAGTGGTTAAAACCATGTTTCCAAGAAGAATGTACAGCAAGAGAAGAAGAGCAAGAATAGGGATATGAAAAATATCACTATTTAGACAAAATTAGAACAGTAATTAAAAGTCCCCTTTTATGAGCTTCACAGTCTCTGTATACCTTCTCCTTACAATGTTATCATTGGCATGAATTTACAATTGTTGACTTCTTATTTGAATATTGTCTTATCCTCAACGAGACAAGTCCCTGGTAGCAGAGCTTTGGCTAACCATTGTATTCAAGTACCAAATCATGATGTCAGCACATAGTAGGTGTTCAATATAGAATGAACAAACCAGGCAAAGAAACAGACAAAACTCATCATAAATGTGGAAAGAGAGGAAGGAGAGTGCTGTCAAGGGATTCCATGAATAGAGCATAAAATAAGAAAAGAAATTAATCTGTGAAAACTGTTTGGCATCCTCACAATAACACAAGAAGGAACACTGTAACAAGGGAGCCAAAGCCCTAAAAGGCACTAAACTAGATGAAAATGAAAAAGAACTAAATAAAATAAAAGTGAGAATTAAAAGAAAACTAAAAATACAACACAAGTTCAATATTTCTATTGGGAGCAATAAATGGAAGAACAGACACTGCAAAAAACTGGAACTGAAATGTACAGGTAAACATGAGAAGTTTCATCAAAAATATAGAGGAAAAAGAAAAGCACCACATCTATGCAAATAATAGGAATTAAAAAATGTACATCTAACATAGTAATTGCGGCTATTTCTTAAAATAAGCAAAACAATTAAAACCAAAGCAATATCAAAAATACAATTGATGAAACTTTTCTGAACCGAAAAAAAAATGAATATATGCAAGCAGATGTGACTCACCAGATCTAAGTAAAATCAAAAGTATTCTACATAAAAATACTCCTGGCAGGGGCACCTGGGTGTGTCAGTCAGTTGAGTGTCCAACTCTCGATTTTCGGCTCAGGTCATGATCTCAGGATCATGGGATCAAGCCTTCTATCAGGCTCTGCTCTGAGCATGGAGCCCACTTGGTATTCTCTCTCTCTCTCTCTCTCTCTCTCTCTCTCTCTCTCTCTCTCTCCTTTTGTCCCTCTGCCCCTCTCCCCCACTCATGCTCTCTCTCTCTCTCTACAATACAATACAATACAAATACAATACAAATACTCCTGGCAAATTCCTGTATTGCTAAATAAAAAAACCCTCTGATAATCCAGAAATGTCCTTCAAGTGGAACTGAAAAAAAAATTTTTAAATAAAATGAACATAATGAAAAATACATAAATTAATGATGATAAACTGTATCTAATCTCTACCGTATCAACTGGATGTGTAGTGAGGGGAGGAGGAGAGTGTTTCAGATGGAACTTCAAAAAGTTTAATCAAATTCTGCATCTCACTCTCAGGAAATCTCACAAATCCCATTTCATTCTTGACTCTGATAACTTTAAAGAAACCCCCTCCCAAACAATTCCAAAAAGCAGAAACTACACAGTTTGATTATAATTCATGACAGCTTGGAACTTTTTTTTAACATTCAATGGAGAAAAATTATAACTTATAATTGAAAATACTCTAACACTCTCCTAAACAGCCATTAGTTCAAAGCAAAACTATAATGAGAAACTATTTTAAAATAATAAGAATGAGGCCATCATATAGAAAACCTATGACTGATTTCCAGATCTGATTTCAGACATAAGTTTAAAGGTTTAAATGTCTTTTTAATGTTAGTTATAATACTAAAAATTATAAACAACAATCAAGCAATAGTTATTATCCAAGTATTAAAAGTCATATTTTTTATATATTTTTAAATGGCATAGAAAACAGTTCCAGCATAACATTATATGAAAAATGTAGTATCCAAAACTAAGTATATTACTATATGTGGTTAAATGAAAGGTGATATGCAATAATAACTCCTCTGAAAATTTGGAGAGAAATAAGAATTAAAGGAATAGAATAATAATGGCATAAACACATGTAAGAAAAGCAAAATTTGAAGACCAAATATACTTTCTATGTGTCAAACCATCTTTTAAAAATAGTTTAGATCTGACTGATATATAATTTAAATGTATTACCCTCAATACAATTTTCTAAGTAAGCATATCAAAGTTTTAGTACTCAATGTGTTATCATTTTCTTTCCAATATGCTAAAATTAATCTATCATTATGACCAATCTTAGGAAAAATCATACATCTAATCTCTATGGAGTTGTAACATGGACAAATGATTTGATTTTCATGGACACTGCATATTCTCAAGACAAATTTTAAGAACAATAAGTAACAATGGGTAGGCCATATTAAGCCAAATCTCACTATAAGTATCTCTAAAAAAAAAATCTATGTATGAGACAAAAGTGAAAGTTAATAGTAATACATGAGTAAAAAGAGAAATTGGATTTTCTAATGAAATAGAATTCTGCAGTTCATATCACTTGTGGTAATTATCTCACTTCAACCTAGTAGAAAGCCTTTGGCAACCCATAAATTAGATATGAAAATTAGTGCTATCATATAAAGAATCCAGAATTCACAATAATACAGGCTTTTAAAAAACACACCAAGCACTGAACACAAAGGTCAATGTCAGCTTTTATCCATATAAAGCTGAAAACTAAATCAGTTTTATTAGAGATCTATGTCAATAGCATACTTTGTGCCTGACCAGGATTTTCAATGTTTATTTTTCTCTTCAATGGGTAACAGCATCATTATTGCTAAGTAAATAACGTATAGCAAGGCATACATAAAACAGAATATGATTACAGAGTACAGTATTGTGAAAGTTCATAATTTGTAACACTTTTCAGGAGTATATGTAGATTTTAGTGACCACAGCAGACAAATGTTACTTCTGAACTATTTGCATGAAACTTCACAAAGACTCAGCCTATGAAGAAAAGCTTCAGAAGCATGAATTTCTTTTCACTGGCATTATGTCTTCTTTTCCAATTATTAAAAGAAATGTCCTTAAAAGAACTCACAAGAAAAAGACCATCACCTATCTATATACAGTAGGCAGATAAAATTCACTAATACTGATTTCTTCTCCCTTCTGAGTGTGACAGGCTGAATAACTGCCACACAAATAGCATATCTAACTGTGAATATGTGAAGTTATACAGTAAAGGGGAATTAAGGTTGCTAAGCAGGTGACCACAAAATGGAGATATTATTCTGGATTACCTGGGTGGGCCCAATATAGTCACAAGGGTCCTTGTAAGTGATACAGAAAGGCAGGAAGGTCAGAGTTAGAGAAACATTTGAGGATGCTATGCTGCCAGCTTTAAAGATGGATTGGGAGCATGAGCCAAGGAATGCAAGGAGCTGAAAAGACAATGAAATAGATTAACTGCTATAGCCTACAGAGAGACTCAGTCCTACCATCATCTTGATTCTAGCTCAGTAAGACATGTGTCAGATTTCTGACCTCCAGAACTGTCAGATAGTAAATCTGTGTTGTTTCAGCCAGAGTTTATTGTAACTTTGTTACAGCAGCAATAGGAAGCAAAGTAAGGGCCACACTTAAGGAGAGAACTAATAAAAATCCTAAAGAAATTTCCATTAGGTTTCCCTTCTCCTCAAACAGAAACTATGAAAAAAGAATGGGTGTTTCTTAGAGTTATGGCTATTTTGGAAAATTAATAAGTTTATAATTTTATATGAGAAATCAAGTAGTATAAAAACATTTTATTTTAATTATCAGTGTATGTATTCAAATCCAGGGCTTATCTAAGGTTAAACTTCACATACAGGGTCACATTTATAGATAAATGGATTGCAAGTAAAATTTTGAGGTACCTTAAATAAATTGTTGCTCTGTTTTAAAAATTTACTATTTTGTAGGTTTCTGTATGAAAATGTTGTCTTTACTTTCCCTCTATATTTTTGTGCCTTCTCCCATGCCTTCTCTTGTGTCCTTGCTCCCAAATTTTCACCCCAAGACTCCATGCCCATATCTCCTGAGACTTTATTTACACCAATAAACTTCTCTCTTACAGTTTCGGACTTCCCCTTTTACTTCATACTTCCTGCTCATGTTTCCCTGATCCTGCATGCATCCCTTTGGCATCAAACATGGTTCTCAGTTTTGGTCAACCAATAAACAAACAAATTTTGACAGATTTAAAGAGAAACAACTTATCAAAAATGTATGATCAGAGATAATACCAAGTGTTGGTGAAGATTTTGAACAACTGCAGCTCTCCTTGGAGGGGAGGTATTAGTTGGTAGAAATATTAATTGGTAAAATCACTTTGGCAAATTGTTTAGAAATATGTTTGTAGGCTATGAAGGAGAAACAACATCTAAAATCATGCGGAAAAGCTACTCCTATGAAGACACATCTGTCATTAGCCCTGGGTAGCAACAGGAGAAGCTGCAATACCACCACTAACAACTCAGCATTCTAGAAACTGTCCATGAAACAAGAGTCATTGCTGCTCCTGAGGCCTGCATGTAGCTACTGCCTCTAACACCATCTCACCAATGGTCCCAGAGACTGCCCCATAAGAGACTAGCACAAGAAGGAGTTTCAGAAGTCAAGTAATCAAAAAGCAACTAAATGTTCCATATTTCTCCTACCACATCTTAAATATATTCTGCGACAATCTCAGGGTAGCCATCTTTCTACCTCAAAAATTTATTCCTCATAATCTTATGTGTCTTTGCAGAATCAATATGTACCTATATACCAATGGCTCACAAATCTGTGCTTCTGACCTGCCTATCATAGGCAGAATATTGGGACTTCAAGCAAGTTTCAGTGTGGGTTCTTTTTCAGATCAAATATTGCTTTCTTTGAAAAAACCAACAAGTTCCCTGGCCCCGCTCACAGATGGTCGTTCCCACACAGGTATATACTGACCCTCTACAGAAGCAAAATATAAAGACTTTTCCTTCACAAGATGTCTTGGCCACTCATACAAATATCTAGAGGACACGAATTTCCTTTCAATTACAGAGATCACCTGCACTTCAGTTCTTGCTGGAGACCTGAGTCATGACTAACCTGCTACCTGACTATTTTCCAAAGACTGGCTGAGACAACTAGTATTTGAGAAAAACATTCTGAAGGGTAGACAATATTTATTCTTCAAGATTCTTCAGACTTCATCTTTATATTAAACTACCTATCGAAAGCAATGACATTCTGACTTCCTAAAGAATTGTGTTTTTCTTAATTTATTTATTTAAATTCAAGTTAGTTAACATACAGTGATAGTATTGGTTTCAGGAGTAGAACCCAGTGATTCATCCCTTATATATAACACCCCGTGCTCATCCCAGCAAGTCAAGTGCCTTTCTAAAGAATTGTTTTTAATTAGACAAGACTGATTTGATAATAATGACAACAACATAAGGAAATTTTTTGTTAAAATTAATAAATTTATTCCATGCCCTTATATAAAATTTCTCATGATAAATTTTTCTCAGAATGTCCAGGAGTAAAGGTTGTTTCTTGTGATAAAATTTATGCTTGTTACAACACAATGAAAACTATGCAACCCATTTATTCTAATTGCCCATTTTTGTACTCAGTTGCATTTAGTGTTCCTCACCAGTTGTGGTGTTTGTATCTCCTGCTCTACCTTTATTTCTTAGTTACTATTTTTTAATTTTATCACTTAATGAAAAATATTTACTGTACTATTATAATAAGCCAGCACCCCTCTAGCTGTTAAGATACAACAGGTAAGAAATAATAGACTAAAATCCCTGCAAATGCAGAATTTACATTCTAGTACGGTGAAAGACTGAAAACAAATATGTAAGATATATATAAGATGTGGGGATGCTACGGAGAAAAATAAAAGCAGAAAAGGATGAATGAACATATAAGAGCTGAACAAATTTTACACACGGTATTCAACTGAAAGGTAACAACAGAAAAAAGAACAGTATGTAGGAAAGGAGAGAGCAAAAACTAGAGTGGAGAAAAACATGAGGGCCAGATCACATGAGGTCTTCTACTCTGTGGTGGGAAACCAAGGGGGTTTTGTACAGAAAAATAATATGGTAAAACTTGAGTTTTAAAAGAACACCATATTGAAAACAATCAGTGGCACATGGAGACAGATCAATTAGATGGCCACTGCAAATCAACAGTGGCTTAGATAAAATACCAGGATATTATCAAGAGGACAGTTGAATAAAATAAAAAATAATGAATGCAAAATTTAAGGACAAGTGAGACTTGGAGAGAAGGGAAATATCAGAGAACCAGAATAGCATGAGATTTCTCTACAACACTGGATGTAAGAAGAAAATGGAGAATGACTTCAAAATTCTAGAAGAATTTTTTTAAAACTAAACCCAACCCAAAAGCAGAATAAAAGATACCTTTAATATGGTAGAACTGCCTTGCAACCCCTCTTGGAGAATGTGCTTTAGCAAAACAGGAGATCAAACCTAGAAAGTAGAAGACACGGGATTCAGGAAATGATGGGAGAATGGGAAAGAAGACCCATAGCTTCACAGCAGTGCAGCACAACAGGCCCAGAAAGCAACAAGGCCAGATTCAAGCAGGAGGAAGAAAATCTCTAAGGTCAGGTTTACAGGAAAAATACCAACTTGATAAATAGATACGATAAATGATATAACATATATGGAAAAATAAAAATACATATTTTTAAATTAGGCAAATAAAAATAAAGCAACTATTAGTGCAACTTTACTATAGTTCTTAACTCAACAAACAGTATTTACATTGTCATAATGACATAAACACGGATTACTGCTTCTACTCAAATGAGTGTAAGAACTGCATTAGGACAGGGAAAGGGAGGTGGAAGTCCAAGGAAGTTAAACATACAAATAATAAAAAATTGTCACTGCATAACAACTAAAACGAAATCACCAAACAACAAAACAGTAAAAACATTATACAGAAAAAGATGGATATCACAGGAAGAAAGAGCTAAAAGCTGTTAACCGTGAAAACTGAAATTGGATGGAAGTAAAGGCATATACCATTTTTCATTATAATCACTTTTGGGATTATTTGATTTTTAATAAAACAGTGTGCATTCATTAATTAAATAAAATTAAGTTTTTAAATTAAAAATAGTAATATCATATAGTCCAAATGTTTCACTACTGGGTATTTACCCAAATAAAATGAAAACATGAATTTGAAAAGATATACACACCCCTAGGTTTATTTATAGTGGCCAAGATACAGAAGCAACTCAAGTCTCCATCGATAGAAGAATGAAAAAAGAAGATGTAGTATAGATATTGTGATAATGTGGAAGGACCTGAAGGGTATTATACTAAGTGAACTAAGTCAGAGAAAGACAAATACCATATGATTTCACTGATACATGGAATCTAAAAAAACAAAACAAAGGAATAAACGAAAAAGCAGAAACAGACCTATGAATACAGAGAATAAAATGATGGTTGCCAGAGGGGAGGAGAGTAGGGGATGGGCAAATGGGTGAAGGAGAGTGGGCAATACAAGCTTCTAGTTATGGAATAAGTCACCTGGGATAAAAGTACAGCATAGGGAATATAGTCAATGGTATTGTAATCATTGCATAGTGATACATGGTAATTACACTTGAGGTGAGCATAGCATAACATATAGACTTGTAAAATCACTATGTCGTACACCTGAAACTAATATAACATTGTGTATCAACTATACTTCAATAAAAATTAAAGTGTTGATGTGTATATACACATACAAATTCACACACATACACACTTCTAGGTAAGCTACTTAGCATAATTGTTGAATCTTGGGGTAGGGGAATACTATTATCATATATATATATAGATAGATAGATAGATATATACACACACACACACACATATATATACACACACACTATATATATATATATGTATGTATATAATGTATATATATATAATGTATATAATGTATATAATGTATATATGTATATATATGTATAAATGTATAATGTATATATATATATATATATATATATATATATATATATATGTATAAACTGAACAAATGGGTTTGATACAGATTTTCCCCTGGTAGCCACCTCTCCACAAGAAAATAATAGTTTTCCTACACTAAAACCTGTAAGTTATTTTTCATCTCCATGTGAATTTTCATTACCCTAGTATGAAATATTGAAAATGAGACATTATTATAGAAATACTACATAACTTTCTCCTATCCAGCAGTGTTTAGAAATTTCAGAATGATTTTTGAAAAAAGATGTGATATTAGGTCAGCAAACTCAGTCATCTGTTGAATGCAAATGCGACTAAAAAGCCTTGCATTCTCCCTTTATGCTATGAAGGCAGACATTCAGCAAACCTCGGTAACACATCTTAATATCATCAAAAGCAGACTTGGAAAATTTCTCCTTTCCTATGGAAAATTAATCCCCTCCAAAGAGATCCTGTGGGTTTTCACATGGTGGTTTTGTAAATGTTAGAACAGCACAGGTAAGAGTAACAGGAAATCTAAAAACAACAACAATAACAAATAGCAACAATAAACTGACTTATACAATGAGAAAATGTATTAGTTCACATACGTAAAGGTCTAAAGACTGACAAGGGTCAGGATAAACTAAACATAAATTACTCCAACCTGTTGTGTTGCGATGCTCTTATATCCACCTGCCTTCCTGACCCAGCTTCATCCTCAGGATGGTAGCAAGACTGTGGCACCAGTTCTAATTCTCACATCTCCAAAGACAGAGAAAGGGCAACACTTCCACAACTGTACCAGAAGCACCAGGAAAAAGCATTCAGATGCCTTGTCATTTTATTAATCATGTGTTTTTGATGCTTTGCCATCTGACACAATGCTGACCTTGGAGGGTACTAGCTAATTCCTGAAGATAGCAAAAGACTGGCCTGCAAGTACTTTTTACATACAAACCAACCAATCCTAACCCCTACCCTCAATCACCTCTTTTACTGAGCTCTTCCATTCAAGGCCATTATTCCCCTGCCCTGATCACCCCAGGGCTGCTACAGGACAACTAAGGATAGACCCTAATGCCCTAGCACCCACTAAAATTATTCAAACTGGCCAATCCTAAACCTGCTTATACTGCCTTGTCTGTTCCTCCATATGGAAATCACAATAAAGGATCTTGCTCACATTTTCCCCCTCATTCCCTCTGCCTGACCAAACCTGATGCTTTCCCCATGTGGTCCCCCATGGCAGTGTGTGCCCCCTCCTCTTGGTATCTGTAAAATAAACTATCTTTTCAACAATCTGTTGGCCTCACCACACAGGAATAATAATTTAAATCTACATTTTTTTAAAAGGTCACTATTTCTGCCTTAGTTGCTAAAATTAGACCACATACCTACTCCTGAACCAATCCTTAGCAAAGAGTACAGAATTACACATAGACATGAGTGTACCAAAACTGTGTGAAAGAGCACTCCTGAGTAAACCCAAAAGGGTACTACAATATATTTCATATTTTTGATAGCAATACAGGGATACTCAACATCTGCAGGACACCACATAAACTGTTAGCTCAAGGTAATTCACTAGTTCAACATTACATCCCATTACATTCTTTTCAATGATGTCATATCTTTGAGAAGCTGGGTTCTTAGCAGTTACTGTTGTAAGAAAAACAAGTATGGCATGAAAATCAATACAGCTGAGGTAATGAAGGTGGTGATATATAATCTGATTCCAGGTTGAAGAAGCTGTGCTTGGAGCTGTGAGGTATTCTTTTCTGCCTAGAGACATTATGATAAAATTACTTAGATACTAAGGGCCCTGGGAATCAAGAAATTTGGGAGTCTCTAACTTAGACAAACAAGACCCAAGTTTGGTTGGGGTGAAGTCAACTTCCCCTCAGGAGCATGGGCTTCATGGAGCACATCCAAAGAAAATTGTAGTTCTGTCAAGGAGGAAGAAATAAGTGTCTACAACAGTGTTCTCCTTATGGAATTACTATTATTTCTCTTCAAATTATCAGGTCTGTTTCCTCAGCTAAATTGTTATGAAAGAAAGAAAGAAAGAAAGAAAGAAAGAAAGAAAGAAAGAAAGAAAGAAAGAAAGGGAAAGAAAGAAACCAAACACTTTATCCTTATAGTTTAGGTTGCTTAAAACAGTCTGAAACTTTTCTAGAAGTCAAAAAAATTTCAGTTATGCTTTATTACATGCCAATTATATGCAGATACATTATATTACCTCTAATGTCAACAATAATCCTAAGAAGTATATATTGCCACCATTTTACAGATAAGTAAAAACAGCCAAGTAAGATTAAAGTCATTTAGCTAGTAAATGTTGGGGCAAGTCTTCCTGGTTCCAAATACGATGTGATGCCTTCCCATCTTAATTAGTACATTTTTGAAGCACTAGTTCACTTTTTTGCTTCAGATTTTACCAATTCCTCTGTGAATGCCCTCCCCCTTTATCCTATGTGACCGCAAACTCTTCTGATTGGTTCTCACTTTAAGCCTGTTTTATACTGTCACCTTTAATGTTCTATTCAAAATACCCCCATACCTATTTTTATGGTCCTCTTTCTACTCCATCCCCCAAATTAAGATTTTCCTTAAAATTCATCCCCACTTTCTTTTTCATTTCTGTGTTTGTAATTCTCAAATCTCTAACTTCTGTCCTACTATATTCCATACTTCTAACCGAACATTTCCATTTGGATGTCACACTTTTACACAGAATCGACATGTCTACACTGATCCCATCGCCTTCCTTCCAAAACCTGCACTTGTCCTCAGTCTCCCTTTTTATGATCACATTTATCCCAGACATCTATTCTTGAAACCTCAAAACTAGAGTCAATATTCCCTTGCCTCTCACCCTCCCCAAGTTCATCCTCACTATGAATCCATCAAGCTTCCCCTTAGAATCAACTTCTCCTTTATTCTTCTTTATAGTTTTTATTTATCTTAACAATTTTATTGTTAACATCATTATGAATTATGGATTATTTAATTTATAATTGACTAAATATTTCCTTTATTTTCTCACTTACTAAAAGAAAACAGGTTAATGCTTAGTACCTACTTCTAGGGTTCATAACAATAGGGTATAATGGTGCCATGACTCTCAAAATAGGTAATAATGCTATATTGGCATGAACTATAATGAAGAACAGTTTAATTTCCTTATAAAGTAAAACTTTCATATAGAGGTATATAGGTATAGAAATAGAGATGGTACTCAATTATATGTTAAAAGAATGACAGAATTAATTTAAAATAGTTCCCTTGGGGTGCTTGGGTGGTTCAGTCATTTAAGCTTCTGACTCTTGATTTTAGCTCAGGTCATGATCTCACGGTTCAATGAGTTCAAGCTCTGCATCAGGCTCTGTACTGACAGTGCAGATTCTGTTTGGGATTCTCTCTCCCTCTCTCTCTGCCCCACCCTTGCTTACACTCTCTCTCTCTCTCTCATTCTCTCTCTCAAAATAAATAAATAGATAAATAAATAAATAAATAAACAAACAAACAAACAAAAACTAAAATAAATTGGTTCCCTTGTTTTCTTTAAAGGACCTTCAACTATTTGAATTATTACATTGTATTATTGTTCTCTGCTTTCCTCCCCAATATTATTTTAATAAATATAATTGCAATGTTTGAAGTGTGATTTTAAATCATCTATAGAAAAAAATTTAGTGAGTCTACTTCTGTTTAATTGATAATGTTATCTTTTGTCAGATTAGTTTTCTGCATTATATTTCCATTTTTGAACTATCAGCATTTTAAAATTCCCCCAGTAATTAAATATCTATTGGATTACTGCCTTACAAAAATATGTATTTGTTTTTCTTACCTCACATTTACCACTCATTAGGAAAATGGATGCTGTATATGATACTGTATATGATCTAATCTAGAAATTAGAGTAGATTATTTGCTTTTTACAAATCTCCCACAATGCACCTCATTCTGGTTATGGCTAAGTAGTATTTCCCTCAATTCTGTCATTAACCAGAGGTGCAAAATTAGATAATATACAACTTCAGAGGGCCTAGGCCTCTTGAATTATAAAATGAGTGTACTTTTTAATCCTAATGACATTTTTGGAATGAAGGCGCTGGAGGAGAGCTCTCTTTCAAGCTCTAACAAAGTCTTAATTAAATGAAATAAAATTTAATGTCACTTTATTAATGACATATGATCCATAATTTAAAACTCTAATATAAAGAGATATTCTTTTGAAGAAACCAGGTATCATCAGACTTTCTCTTTAACATTACCTGTGCCCTTTTAAATGCCTTCAAATTTTGACTTCCAAGACTAACATGGTTCTTTTAGGATTCTTCTGTACTGATCAGATAATTATATTTTGGCTTTTTCAGAGTATAAAGACAATGGACTTTGAGGTCAAAAAGACCATGTTTTTAATCCTAAACTTTCCATTTAGCAAGGTGCTGATGAATTAGCCTCTATGAACCTCACTTTCTTCGTATATAAAAATGAGAATAATATCTACTTTCAAGGGTTTTTATAATTAGATAAAAAACAAACAAACAAACAAACAACTCATGACACAGGAAGGCACCTAGCTCTTCTGGGTACTCAGTAGACATGTCATAAGTATAACACACCTGAACAGATTACTGGGACAAAATGTGAAATGAGGTTACGACATGGAGCTTTTGTAAAGGCCACAAGAAGAGCATAAAGCCAAAGTTATACAATTCATCTTTGTCTGTTTTTATCTATCCATTGCAATTAGTCAATAATTTGCTGAGTGCCTTATGTGTGTAAGACTGGGTGCTAGTGCTAAAACTCCAAAGATAATATATAAAGAAGAAAAAAAGTAGTTGTAAGAACAAATGCATGAGAATAAAATTATAAGAAAATGTAGTAAGAAATTCTTATTCTGGATACTTCATTACACTGACCAGATATTTTGGCCTTATGTGGTCATTTTTCTATTCAAAAATCACCTAATCACACCTCAAGACTTATGTGTACATTGTACAGACTTCTGGTTTTCAAACTGAGGTCCTAAAAGTCAGTATTACTCTAAGGAACTACAAAAAGGATAAGCAGGTAGGAATCTGGTTCCTCACTCCTCACTCCATCCCACTGCAACCAAAGCAGTCCCAATTTTATCGTTTTTACATAATAGGGTTCAATAGCTTATTGACAGAAAAGGTTGTCCAGAGGAAACAAATAAAGCTTGAAAGTCACTGATAAGAATAGTTATTTCACTAAAGCAAAATACTCGAGTTAAAATACCATATAATGGTGCACATGTAATTTTTGAATTTTAACAAGAGTATAGTGAGAAGATCTCTCTGCACAAGTAACATTTGCTCTAAGACGTGCAGAATGAATGAAAAGAAATAACTATTTAAGAACTCAGGGAACAGCACTCCAGATGGAAGGAATAAACAGTACAGAAGCTCTGAGTCAATAAAAGGTAGAAAATAGTTTCAAGGAGAAAATAGGCACCCAGTCTGGCTAAAGCATTATAGGTCAAGAGGACAGTGGGACAAAACCATGCTGGAGAATGAGGTAGGTTTGAAATCAGGCAGGACCTTGACAGCTACTGTAAAGATTTCGAATTTTTTCTACAATGAGAAATCACTGAAAGACACAAACAGGGAAGTCTTTTCAAAAAATTACTGTGGCTTCTAAATGATAATGGATTAGAAAGGAAGAGAAGGAAGGAAAAAAAAAAGAAACAAGGTTAGAGTACTGGTATAGTTAAAAGGGGAGAACATGGCATCTTGGATTAGGGTGATAGTAATGGAATTGCAGGTATATATCTTGAAGGTAAAATCTTCACAAAAATTTTGATTAATTTTGGTTAATCCAATTTTGGCAATGGATATGGTGGGTCAGGAAAGGGAGGAATCAAAGATAATTCATCTAACTTTGTGAGAAATGGGTAGGGTGTCATTTACTGAGATGGTGAAGACTGGAGGGGAGACAACTACAGGGTGGGAAATCAAGAGTTCTGGTTTGGCTATATCAAGTATGAGATGCCTGTTTGACAACCCAGTAGATCAAGTAGATAAGTAGATATTGTAATAATAACATTTCAGAATTATTGGGTACTTCTTCTACATATGAGGTACTATTCTAAGTGCTTTGTATATGTCATTTACATTATGATTTACCCGTCAATACTTAAGAAGTACTGTTAATATTATCCTTATAATAAAATAAAGATTTATTTTATAAATAAGAAACTCAGATGCAGAGATGCAGAGAAAGTAAGTAACTGGATCAAACAATGGGTATATGGTAGAGCTGAAAACCAAACCCAGATGGTCAGGCTCCAGGGCCCATCATTTTAACTTCTACCCTCTATGGCTTACATGACTGAGGCCCAGGAGAGTAGTCCCAGTTGTAAATAGATATTTATGAATTCTTTATTAATGTATAAACTTTTTCATTCATTCAACATGTACTTATTGAACACCTGCTATGTACCAAGCTCTGTTCTAACGAATAAAACAGATGTTCAGATCATATATTCAGATCAGAAGGCTCGTAATACATCAAATGGTGATATGTATTACAAAGAAAACTAAAACTGTATAAGGAATATAGGAGTACCTGGAGCTTATATAGCATGACCAGGAACAGGCTCTCTGAAAAGGTGACATTTGGGCAGAGAGATGAAGGAAGTATAGGTGTGAGTCATGCATATATCTGATCGGTAAAAGCATCACAGACAGAGAGAACAGTCTCTCTGTCTTAAGTGCAAAGGCTCTAGGTAAGAATTAAAAAGAATACAGAGAATGAGACTGGTCCCGGTGAGTGAACTTGTTCTCTTAAGCAGAGATGACCTAAAGCACATAGAACCAAAACTTGAAAAAAAGCTGTTTTCCTACCATTGTTTGACCATGTGTCCCTCCAAAGAGAGAAATGCCAATCCAGAGTCCATGTCTCCCAGATATAGATGTAAGAGAGCCAAGGAGACATGGGAAGCATTCTCCATTGTACCTCTCCATGGCTGATGGGGCAGCTGTTGGTAAGAGGAACTGGGAGTGTAGTTTCCAAATCGGAATTACTACAAACCTGTGGGAGAGGAAAAGCATCTAAAGAGAGAAAAAATAAATGGCCACAGATACTTTGAACAACTCATGCCTAATTTTCTGGAAGGAATAAACAAGAGAATCCATGCCCATCTGTGCTCTGTTTTCAATTCTTTTGAAAGTTCTACTTTCTAGTACTATGATCTAATGAGGGCCCTTAAACTTGTTCTATCTCTTTAAGGGGGAAGAAACAGTTTGGGAGCTGGGAGTTTAGGGACAAGTGGAGAGTATAATAGAAAAGAGCCACAGGCTCCCCCTAGAGGTATGCATGCCCCAGTTTGCCTAACCAGTTTTCTGCCTTGTTCTATAATGACTCAGTATTGATCTTAAAAATATTCTTAGAACTAGAAATATGCCACACTCCCTCCATTGTTTTCCCTTTCCACCTGACCAAGATTAAACTTTCCCCTACAATCCAGCTCTGAAACCATGCCTTGCTCACTTCAAGATTTGCTGGCAAATTTCTTGGATGCCAACTGCCTGCCTGCCCGGACATGCGAGATTAGTGATCTTGAATTATCTCTCACTGCACGTTCTCACTGATCACTGTGTTAGACTCTCCAGAAATGACTGTTTGCCTACTTGTTGCCAGAGATTCCAGATATCATTTTTGCCTCATAGGCTGGATTTCCTCCCAGCACCTGCAACTCTTTTTGTACCCCAACACCTGCTCCACTCCAATTGTTGGATCTAATTTCAGATTTCTGTTCCTCCTATACAACACCATCCTGTGGCAGTGGATGAGCACTAACTGGCCATATCCTAATCTGCATCTATCTCTATTCTTGGAATTGATTTGAATATGTTATTTACCATTAATGAAAACAGTATAAAGCAACTATTACTTTAAATTGTGAGACCCTGGAAAGCAACGTTATGTTCTAATTGCCTTTAATCTGCAGGACCTAGCCCACCACCTGGGATATAGCAGATGCTCAGTAAACATCTTTGGATGAACAAAACAAATGAATGACATTTCCAGGCATGTACAGACTAAGCTAAATGTCATGGGAATAATAGCACAATCCTGACTATCTGACTTTATTTTTGAAGTAATTAATATTAGACCAGTGATTTTTCCAAATTTTAATCCATCAATCTAACTTACTAAAGGCTTTTGCTACTGCCCTTTCTCAAGAAAAAGCAAGAATGGTCAACGTATAATTTAGAGGTTCAAGGGCTTATATGGTCCTTGAGAGAAGAGAATTTATTTTTTTAATTTTTTTTTACGTTTATTTTTTTTTGAGACAGGGAGAGACAGAGCAGGAACGGGGGAGGGTCAGAGAGAGAGGGAGACACAGAACCTGAAACAGGCTCCAGGCTCCGAGCTGTCAGCACAGAGCCCGACGTGGGGCTCGAACTCACGGGCCGCGAGATCATGACCTGAGCTGAAGTCGGACGCTTAACCGACTGAGCCACCCAGGCACCCCAAGAGAAGAGAATTTAAAGGAATGAGGCTCCGGGCACCTGGGTGGCTCAGTCGGTTAGGTGTCCGACTTCGGCTCAGGTCATGATCTCACAGCTGGTGAGTTCGAGCCCCGTGTCGGGCTCTGTACTGACAACTCAGAGCCTGGAGCCTGTTTCAGATTCTGTGTCTCCTTCTCTCTCTGACCCTCCCCCACTCATGCTCTGTCTCTCGATACGGAATAAATGTTAAAAAAAAAAATTAAAGGAATGAGACTCACATAGCTTTGAGTAAACAGAAAACTAGTTGCAAATGACGTACAGTATCATTCCATTTTTGTGATAAAAAGAAACTAACAAGCTTGTGCTGGTTTATGCTTAGAAGAAGTCTAGAAGGATACTGATGAACCATTAAGGAAGACTCCCTTTGAAAAATGAGACTGTGGCATGACAGGGTAGGAACAGGGCTATCTGCATTGTTTCATTTTTATAAATGACTATTATTTTACATTTTTTAAACATTCTAACCATTCTTTTCTTCTTCTCTACCAACAGAGAAGAAAAAATTTTTAATTTGATAAGAAACTGAAACCACATGCTAAAAAGTACTTCTCATAATCTTCAGGCTATACATCTCTGCACTGATGTACACATGTAAAGTCTCTGCACTCAAGTGCCATGCTTTGAGAATTGTGAAGAGTTTATTGCTGCCTCGTTTGCACTTTGAGAAAGTTGTATGGCATTTCTCAACATGATCACTACAAATTGACTAACAACACTACCACAAACCTCCTTGGGGCGGAGTGAGGGGAGAGGGATACAACATAGCACACAGCCAGGTAAGAATATGGAGAGAAAAGAACATCTGAAAACATACCTGAAACGGTGGTATCCTGTATAAGCATTAATTTATTCACAAATGCTAGGCTATATTTAACCATGAAAATTAAGAAATGAACAACTCAGGACACCTGGGTGGCTCCGTTGGTTGAGTGTCTGACTTTGCCTTGGGTTATGATCTCGCAGTTTGTGAGTTGGAGCCCCATGTAGGGCTCTGTGCTGACAGCTCAGAGCCTGGAACCTGCTTCAGATTCTGTGTCTCCCTCTCTTTCTGCCCCTCCCCAACTCCGTCTCTCTCTCTCTCTCTCTCTCTCTCTCTCTCTCTCTCTCTCTCTCTCAAAAATAAACATTAAAAAAAAAAGAAATGAACAACTCATGAACTTAAAATTGTGTGAGAAGAACCCATTTCCATATAGGAACAAATATGCACAAATAATAGAATTGTCTTTAAATCTTCATAATTTTCCTCTTCTCTGTTATTTTAAGCTTTCCTACAGACATTTTCAGACAAACAGATCTCTGTTGTATAGAAATCTAAAGGAAATGTGGCTGTCCTTTGAATCTTAACACTTACTTTAATTTAATTAAGAATTCTTTGTCTTCATTACATTGTAGATAGATTTTTTTCAGTCCTAACCAATTTGTGGTACGGTGTTCATGTCTTGATCTACATTTGTCTTGGTATTTTGACTGAGAAACAAGTGATTATGCCAAGAAAACTCTAGAAATCAAAAAGATTGGAGTTAAAATCTCGACAGGGTATCTTTTAGCTGTGTATTTCAAACAATGAATGTATTCAAGTCTCAGTTTCCTTGATTGTTATATACTTAATAGTAGTGCCTACTTAATTGGGTTGCTATGTGGATTCCCTGAGAGAATACAGTTAAAGGGCCTGGTGTGCAGGAAATGTTTACTGCTAATATAACTACTCCCCTCAACTAGAGAATGTAACTTTTGTATATGTTTATTTCTTTGGAGAGAGAGAGTGAGCAGGGAAGGGCAAAAAGAGAAGGAGAGGGAGAGAGAATCCCAAGCAGGCTCTGCACTGTCCGTGCAGGGCCCAATGCAGGGCTGGAACCCACAAACTGTGACATTATGACTTGAGACACAATCAAGGGTCAGATGTTTAACCAGCTGAGCCACCCAGGCACCCCAGGATAATGTAATTACCTAATGTTCATTAGTTCACACAGGGATATTATATTGGTTAGTCTTCATCTTAAATAAGTAATGCAAAACATATTATACAAAAATAAGAGTTTTTTTTTTAAAAAAGAAAAACTTTAGCTAATTGTTTGAATGCTTTAAAATACCAGAGAGAAAGAAAGAAAGAAAGAAAGAAAGAAAGAAAGAAAGAAAGAAGGAAGGAAGCCTAGAAATACTTGCTTCTTAAAGTTTAAATGTTGGCAAGAGATACATAGATGAATCACTGTCTCTGAAGAGGCAATAATATACCTCCCCTTTCATTTTGACTGATTTACTATGATCCAGGCTTCTGAGATATCTACTCCTTCCCAGCAGGCCCCCAAATCTGTTCTCAGTGGATCTAAATTAGAAAGAAACAAATAAGACAGGCAAATGTAAACAAAATTAGATGACAGGGTTAATTTCCATTTCCCAAGCCTGGAAATAGTCAGCTGCCTTGTTCACATTCTCCTCCACAGGCAGCTATGTCCTCAAGAATGGGAGAGAAATTAGAGTTTCCCTCCAGCAGTTGGCCCAGCTGCACTCCCCAGGATCTGCTGTTTCACTGTTCCTGAGGTATGGAGTGAAATGTTATACCCTACAATGGGAGCCACAGCCAAAAATTTCATCAACCAATTTGATGTTACCAAAGATTCGATAAGTAGGACACAAAAGACCCCAGCAACCTTATCCTTTTGAAGCATACTTGAGGAATTTATACACAAACACATTTCTGATTTGTGGAATTCTCCTTTTAAGATTATAACAAGATGGCTTTTGTGAAGTATTTTTTTAGGCTGCTAGATATTTTTGTCTAGAAGTAATCACCTGTAAGATCTTAAGGTGGGCAAATTTATAAATTTCTTCCTTTAGCATCTTAAAAAAAAGTCACGTGTTCTTTTTTCAAATTCCATAAATTGACAGGCACATTGTTAAGTTAAATAACATCAGCCTTAATAATGTGCTTGTCAACCATAGGATTATTATTCTAAATTTTACTTTCTTCCTGAGAGCATCATGAGTGATCAGTACAATATATCTGGTGTCCAGAAGTTTACTATCTTCCAGGATTTTCTTCGATATTCTATACAAATTATTATAAAAATAGTAATAGTGGCTAACATTTATTTTGCAATTACTGAATGTCAAATACTATTATAAGCGCTTTATATAAATTAGCTTATTTAATCTTCATAACAACCCTACCACGTAGGGACCATTATCATTCCCATTTTACAAAGGAGAGAACTAGGCACAGAGAGTTTTAATAACTTCCCACAGTTACCCAGCTGGTAATTGG
Organism: Panthera onca; assembly: GCF_046562875.1. NCBI lineage: Eukaryota > Metazoa > Chordata > Mammalia > Carnivora > Felidae > Panthera > Panthera onca. Next base: position 131,640,399 of record NC_138340.1, on the reverse strand, counting down.
GGAAGCCTGAATTCAAAACCCAGAATCCTGGTTCTAGAGGCTGCACTCCTAAATTCTAGGCCATGCTACCTAGCTATCCACAAACAAGTCGCATGTGTGACCAGACCAGGGTCTGAGGAAGGTGAGCCGTATAGTGTTGGTATTTGGTACATCACAAGCTCTGCTAACCTCCACTTCCACATGACTCAGTCCCAAAAATGAGCAAAGAAGAAAATAAGAGTGCATTTCAATGATGTCTACTTAAAAACTCTAACATTTTCTGAATAGTATATGGTTTTGCCATTTTGATTCACATATCTACCTTCTAAGAATATAGCAGTCAGACAAGCATTCATTTTTTAAAAAATTATTCTGAATTTTGTAAAAGTCCAAGATACAACACTTTATCCAACATATTTTGAAACCATAAAAATAGCATTAATATTTAAGATCAATTATTCTGATTCATACTAATGCTCAGAGACCTGAGGCTCAGCATACACTCTTCTCAACATTTCAGGGAATCTCCAAATCCTTGGAATCTTCCAAATCAGAGGTTGCTCACATGCACACCCACAGGTTCCAGACAGGTAGGTTTAATATATAAATTCTGTGAAGTATAATATAATCAGGAGTGGGGGAACCTGTGATCAACTGGAGAGGGCACACCCTTCTCAGAACATTCAAATTCGATTTTTTTTAAATATTGTGTCAGTTACATAAAATACGACGGAGACTATATTCTGCTCTAAATGGAAGAGCATAGCAATGTGCCTCCTGACCTGTCCAATCTTGTCAATACATCTGAAATGATGTACTTTTTCATTGTAACCATTTGTTTATTAGTTATAAATTCCCCCAATGTAAGTTTCCTGAAGGTAGGGGCACAGTCTCTCTCTTTCATCCTCACATTCATTTAATCTTCAAAAAATAGTCTCTGAGCTCCTAATAAATACTATTATTCTAGAAGCTGGGGACCAACAGTGAACAAAGCAGGCATACTCTCTGTACTCATGCCCTGATGATCTTATTTTAGTAGGGAGATAGAGAATAAATTAATAAATAAGTAAGGAAAATTAGAATATGTTCAATGGTGATAAGAAATATAGAATATAAAGTAAATAGGGCAGAGGATTGTCTTGTGGGAGTGAGGGTTGGTATTTATAAACAATAGCAGAGAAGACCTCACCAAGAAGGTGACTTGCGACTAAAGACATAAAAGAAATGGAGAGTAATACATGTATATATCTGGAGAAGAGCTTTCTAGACCAAAGGAACAATGAGCACATATGTCCTCAAGTAGGAAAGTGCTTTGCCTAACTGACAGCAAATAGGCCAGGGTGGCTAAAGTGGAGGAAGCAAGGTGAAGAATGAGAATGCATAGAGAAAAGTAAGAGAAAAGGGTGCCATTCATTTAGGTATTATGATGATTTTGGTTTCTTCTCTTAATGAGATGGGAAGCCATTGGAGGAGGTACATGATCTGGCTTATGTTTTAATATCACTCTGGCTATTATGCTGAGAAGGAAGGTAAAGGTATAGACCAAGGGGACCAATTAGTTAGGAGGGCACAGCCATAATGAAATGTGAAAAAAAGGATGATGGAATGGACCAGGGTAGTATCAGATGAGATGGCAAAAGGCTATGAGATTCTCAATATGTATTTTTTAATATATTTTAAATGTGGAACCAATGGGATTTGCTGATGGACTGGATTTAAGGTGTGAAAAATGGAGAGGAGTCAAGATTTTTGGCCTGAGAAACTGGAAAAAGGAAGTTGTTAATTTACTGAGACAGAGAAGACTATGGGAAAAATAGGTTTGTGGTGGGAAGGAAAGGAAGAATCAAAGCTCAACCCTGCACAAAATTCACAATGCTATTAGGTGCCCACTGGGGATATCTAGAAGCAATTGAAAATTTATGACTCTGAACTTCAGAGAAGAGGTCTTAACTGGAGATATCAATTTAAGATTGTTCAGAGCATAGGTGGTATTCAAAAACACAATATAGGAGGGACCCCTGGGTGGCACAGTTGGCTAAGGGTCCAACTTCGGCCCAGGTCATGATCTCTTCACTCGAGTGAGTTCCGGCTCCACGTCGGGCTCTGTGCTCACAGCTCAGAGCCTAGAGCCTGCTTTAGATTCTGTGTCTCCCTCTCTCATTCTGCTCCTCCCCCGCTCATGCTCTCTCTCTCTCTCTCTCTCTCTCTTTCTCTCTGTCTCGGATAAATAAACATTAACACACACACACACACACACACACACACACACACACACACACACAATAGGTTAGAATTACCAAGAATATTATTGTAGAAGGAAGACAGGTCCAAAGACTCAGAACTTGCCAAGGTTTAGATGTCTGGGAGATAAGGAGAAACCAACAGATAAAACTGAGAGGGTCAAAGTAAGTATAGTACCATGGAGATGCACCACCCAAATTTTCCTTCAAGGAAAGACTTGTTTCCCAGTTTAAGAAAGTACAGGCAACAGACAGTCACAGCTATCAGATACTTTAGGATTAGCTCAGCAGCAGTGACCACCTTGGCCAAAAGCATGTCCTTCTCTGACAAGCCTACTTGAGAAAACAATATCTTCTTTATTGAAAGCCTATTTTGGAAATTTTTCCTTAAACAGTCCTATACTTAGTAACATTGAAGGACCACCAGATGAAGAGATTTAAATAATAACCCCTAATCAAATTCAGCTCTCTTCCTTTTATGAATTGTAATATCTTTAAATAGCTCTTTAATTCCAGTAAGCTTTACATTTTATATTTAATTAGTAACTATAAGTACTTCCCTAAATATTTGGGAGGTTCTATCACTTCCCCGGTCATGCAATTATAGCAACAGAAGCAAAAATGCAGATAGGAAAACTTCAAATAGTTTATTTTACCCAATTGCAATTATTTGCTAATTCGTCTATATTTCTGATACACAGTCAAAAACTATGCATCTTTGTATCTATGGTATCTAAGCATGTGCTAGTTCTTGGTTTCTACTTAATAAACCCTTGATTGATTGACTGATTGACTAATTAATGTGTCCTTACAGAGCAACTGAGAAGAAAAAGAATTTTAATTTTACTTTCTTCTCCTTCTTTATAATAGAATCTAATAAAGAATGAAATGGCAGAAAAATAAAAAAAGAGGGGCAGGAAGCATCAAGATAATATACAGTTAATTAATGGTTGATTATAAGATTATCTCTTTCACACTTTCTCACTTACATATAATCCTAAAGTGATGCATGGTCAAATAATTTGTGAAACAGAGCACAGTACACCACCAGTATATGCACCATCCACCAGAATTTAATCACAACTGTTGGAATGTTTCCTTCACTTTTGAAAAATTGTGTTTCACATCTATAACTTCACACATTTTTATATTAATTGAAGTTATGTATTTCTAATTGATCTTTTCTACTCTTCACATTTTTTATAATTTAAAATGCATTAGTTGCCATGGAAAAAATGTCATCAAGTAAGAGCAAACCTTGGTGATATCCACACATGAAATATGAAATCAATTAATAAAATGGCTGTGCAATTTATAATAGTTACTTAGAATGGGCTACCTGACCTAATGTGAAATAAATATTATATAGGGGAGAGGGAGGGTATAGCCACCCACCAGAGTTTTTTCTTCTAAAATCTCAGGTGAGTTCAATCATCATACCTTTGTAATATATAAGCTTATTTTGGTTTTCTTGTTTTGTTTTTTCAATTTGTTTTATTTACTGGAGGAGGGGAGAGGGAGGGAGAAAACACATGCAAGCAGAGAAAAGGGATAGAAGGCAAGAGAGAAAGAATTTTAAGCAGGCTCCATGCTCAGTCTGGAGCCTGACCCAGGGCTCAATCTCACAACCCTGGGATCATGACCTGAGCGGAAATCAAGAGCTGGAAGTTCAACCAAGTGAGGCACCAAGGCACACCTATAATCTTATTTTGGATACATTTTGCCACATGAATCATCTCAGAGATGGTCCATAGTCTCAGTTAACTTCAGAAAAAAGGGAAAATGAAATTAAGCAATCCAAAGACCATGTAGAGCTCCTCTGTTCCAGGATCTTTGTCTCCTTCTAACCGTGCCTTACACTGAAGTTCTTTTCTCCATCTGATGACTCCTTTGCAGATGCATCTCACTCAGCTCAGTAGAAGCCACAGGTAGATAACTACTCAGGTGATAAGACTTTAAGGCATCAGGAAGATCTCTATATAAAAATATTGTCTCTCACCCCATGGTCTCTTGTGCATGAAATTCTACCATTTACTTCCATTTTTTTTTTGAGCACCATCTTCCCTAGAAGATCCCTCTTAACCCAACAGATCTGAACTGCAGAAATTTGAAAGCAGAACACATCCCAGAGATCCTAATAGTTTAGAGATGAGTAAACTTGAACCCCTAAGTGAGGAAATATTTTTGCTAGTATCAAAATCAAGTAAAAAAGCTGAGCTAAAGGAGAATCCCTGTCTCTTAGCATGATAATAACCCTGGAGCCCTGGAAGCCTGAAAAAGGAGTGTGCAGAGAGGAGAAATGAGTGAAAGTAATTTATTTGCGAAGTGATTCCAGTGAATAGGGGTGAGGAACGAGGTAGAGTAGGAAAGAAAAGAAAGTCAATATAATAACCCTTAGTGAATGGTTTGATATGGAATACCACACAGCAGTGAGAAAGAACCAGGCACTAGCCTCCAATATAGGTGAACCCCATCGGCATAATATTGAGTGTAAGAAGTCAGACTCAGATCAGGATATGTATCTATATAAAATTCAAAAACAGGAGGAGCAAAAGCTAACCTTCTGAGGTGCTCAGAATATATCTTGAACTCGGTGATGGCTACACAGATATATACATACATAAAATTCATAAAGCTATACGCTTAAGATTTGTGAAGCTTGAATAGAGACTTCTCCAAACAAGGCATCCAGATGGCCAATCGACATATGAAAAAATGCTCAACATCACCCATCATCAGGGAAATACAGATCAAAACCACAATGAGATACCACCTCACACCTGTCAGAATGGCTAACAGTAACAACTCAGGCAACAACAGATGTTGGCGACGATGCGGAGAAAGAGGATCTCTATTGCATTGTTGGTGGGAATGCAAGCTGGTGCAGCCACTCTGGAAAACAGTATGGAGGTTCCTCAAAAAATTAAAAATAGAACTACCCTACAACCCAGCAATGGCCCTACTAGGTATTCGTCCAAGGGATACAGGTGTGTTGTTTCAAAGGGACACATGCACTCCAATGTTCATAGCAGCACTATCAACAACAGCCAAAGTATGGAAAGAGCCCAAGTGTCCATCGATGGATGAAGGGATAAAGAAGATGTGGTATACATATACAACGGAATATTACTCGGCAATCAAAATGAATGAAATCTTGCCATTTGCAACCATGTGGATGGAACTAGAGGGTATTATGCTAAGCAAAATTAGTCAGAGAAAGACAAATATCATATGACTTCACTCATATGAGGACTTTATGACACAGAACAGATGAACACTAGGGAAGGGAAGCAAAAATAATATAAAAACAGGGAGGGGGACAAAAATATAAGAAACTCTTAAATATGGAAAATAAACAGAGGGTTACTGGAGGGGTTGTGAGAGAGGGGATGGGCTAAATGGGTGGGGGCATTAAGCAATATACTCCTAAAATCATTATTGCACTATATGCTAACTTGGATATAAAAAATAAAATTAAAAAAAAACAGATTTGTGAAGCTTTATGTCAAGTGTGCTTCAATTTTTTTTAAAGAGAGAGAAAGAGACCATGAGCAGGGGAGAGGGCAGAGGGAGAGAGAAAGAATTTTAAGCAGGCTCCACACTCAGCATGGAGCCCGACACGGGGCTCAATCTTATGACTGGGAGATCATAACCTGAGCCAAAATCAAGATTTGGATGCTTAACCAACTGAACCATCTAGGCACCACTGCTTTAATTTTTCTAGGTCTTTTTTAAAAAGAATGCTTTATTGGGTTGACCAACACTGTTATTTCATTGTGTTATTTAGAATGAACCTTAAAAGTGCTCACCTGAGGGGAACCTGAGTGGCTCAGTCAGTTAAGTGTCCGACTCTTGGTTTCGACCCAGATCATCATCATCTCATTCATGAGATCGAGCCCTGTGTCAGGCTCTGTGTTATCAGCCCAGAGATTTTACTTGAGATTTTCTCTCTCCCTCTCTCCCTGCCCCTTCCCCACTCACTCTCACTCTCTCTCAAAACAAATAAATAAACATCTTTTTTTAAAAAGTGCTTACCTGAGGAATGAGAGGGAGAAATATTTACCCATCACACCCCAGTGCACATCAGTTGAGGTTTACCTGATGGGTATTAATTTCCCCATACCTGGATGAGTGCCAAGTGGCACCCCCAGGTGTCCACACTGTGGACGCAGAAAAGCCCAAGGCAGAAAACAAGAAATGGACAGCTCATGTTTGAGATGGGACACTGGCAACCCAAGATATGGAAGTGTGCTAGCAACTGTTCTCCATGGCTATGGCAGTCAGAGGTAAAGCTGAGGAAGATGTGAAACACCAATCAAGATATGTCTGATCCACACAGACTTCCCATGCATGCCAGGGACATGGTACTATAGGTGAAGCATAAACGACAAATCCTGGTGGGTGTAAAAAGGGTAACCCTAGTGAAAACAATGGACAAATGATAAGAAAACATGATTATATCTCAAATAAAATATATCCCACTTGGTCTTGTGATGCCTTTTTTTAAATTTTTTCATGTTTATTTATTTTTGAGAGAAAGAGAGACAGAGTGTGAGTGGGGAAGAGAGAGAGGGAGACACAGAATGAGAAGCAGGCTCCAGGCTCTGAGTTGTCAACACAGAGCCTGACGCAAGGCTCAGACTCACAAACCGTGAGATCATGACCTAGTCCAAAGTTGGATGCTTAACCGACTGAGCCACCCAGGCACCCCGGTCTTGTGATGCTTTAAATTCATTGATCCCCATAGGGAAAAGCACTGTATATGTATGGGAAAGAGAGAGAGGCGGAAGGGGTGGTATTGCATTCTTCACAGCCTTCCCTTTTCACAACGAGGCACTAACTAGTAGGTCCAAAATTAGAGCAAGATCAATATCAGTGGAGATAAATTGACCAATGAGAAGATGCCTTTAATGACGGAGTAAGAGAGCTGAGAAAGAGTTTTAGATTAATGTCGGGATTTCCCAATAATCAAATACGCTGCAGTGCAGGCACTAAAACTTCATTAACTACTTATAAAAGTTCCCTTTCGCAGCAAGTAACTTTGAGCACTTTGTAACTTTCTTTAGAGTAGGGGGAAGGACTGAGAAATGTGTTCCTTAGCAATAAAATTAAGTACATTTATATAAATTAGTCTCTCCAAGGGATCCCAATTATATCACTGCCTTGACTCTCTAGCAGGACTCAGCTGCTAGAATAACACCTTAAATCTGCTATAGCAAAACTTACCACAAGCAGAAAAAAATAAGAGGCTGTGTGAATCACACAAACCTATGTTATGGATACTGTTCTTACCTGACTGTAACCAACCTCTATTCATCCCTTCCTCCTTTCTGTCAGGTAGCCCTCTTCCACAAACAGCACACATAATTCAGTCCTGATATGACTCTTATATAGCTTAAACCAAAGAGAACATTCCATTTTCCTAGGCTCTATTATTAGTTCAGTGTGTCATTCGAACATGGTACACCAGCATTTCCTCTTCCTCCTTCGAATGTTTTTCTGGGTGATTAGAAAACCAGAAACTGAGGGGTACCTAGGTGGCTCAGTCGGCTGAGCATCTGATTTTCGCTCAGGTCATGATCTCATGGTTCATGAGTTCAAGCCCCAGTTAGGTTCTGTGCTGACAGCTCAGAGCCTGGAACCTGCTTCAGATTCTGTGTCTCCCTCTCTTTCTGCCCCTCCCCCGCTCACTCATGCATGCGTGCTCTCTTGCTCTCTCTCTCTCAAAAATAAATAAAAACATCAAAAAAATTTCTTTTTAATTTAGAAAAGCAGAAACTGTGGTCATCATCTTGTTTACAACCTGAGGATGCACCATAAATATAGAGGAAAGGAGAGTGAAGAGAACACGGGCTGAGGCAATGATGAAGCCCAAAACACCTCTCGACTTGTAATATGGGGCCAACAATTGTCTGTGTTCTTTAAAAGAACTCGCCCTGTGTTTTATGTTGTTGCTGACTCATGTATTTTGCTTTGTTTTGTTGCTATTTTTAATAACTTTGACCCTTCATCAAATAAAGACTGGATGAGCCAAATACCAACTGCTTCCATGAAATACAAGCAGGACACCCTGGCATTTCCATTCACTAATGAGGTTTATCATCATTTTCTGTAATTTTTGGAGTTAGATGGGATATTTCCAAATTAATTAGAATAAAATACATTTATTTTCAGATAACTGACTTGCTTACCTATTCCTGTTTTGTGCAAATATTGTTATAAATTCCAGTTCCAGTAAGGGGCCGCTGAAACTACCCAAATTCATCCAAAACAGCTCTGAGGTTCTTATCTGCGGCAATATCTTGGCCTAGAATTTCATCTGAGCTAAGAGACTAGACAGTAAAGGAAGTTGCATTATTCTGTTTTTCATTTGTTTTTAAACAATCTGAGTAACTAAACACATATAAGCATGATTCTGGGTAATGATTGAGTTTAATGTAAAAGGGAATTTTGTTTCTCCTCTTTATTGCAAAGCTTTTCACTTAGGAATTTTTTTAAATGCTGTTAAACTAAAGTAGAACAAACACCAAAAAGCCTCTTACCACCAAATCCTTATTATAAGTGTGTGTATAATACATATACATGTTCATATATATATGTATATGCAGTTATATGTATTGCAATTATTTTTAACTGGACATTAGTTATCTGTTAGTTATCTGTTTAAAGGGTTTTACAAAACCACTAGCTTTAAAAAAAACTGCATTTCACATATTTTTAGCATGAATCAGCTCTGGTTTTCCATTGTCTTTCTCTGTGTCCTTAAATCTCTAATTGTGCATTGATGTTTTGGTAGAAAAGCAAGTTTTCTTGATGTCTTCAGGAACTCACAAGTCCCTCCTTCACTTTGTATGTCTCTCTGTGCTATGCTTTTACCTGTTCTTCTATGGTAATTTAGAAAGAGGATATTCTAAAGTTGATTTTTAGCAATAAAGTTTTGCTTTATCAATGGCCTGCTTTTGCTTTACTTTAAAACAACTCAATACAACATTATCTATTTTACAGATTTCTAAAAAGCTATTTTGTGTTGTTGTAAGTATGAGTCATTACCACTTCTATGTGAAGAAAAATTAAGATGCTGAAATAAGTGAACATATTGGTCATTTCTTCTGCCTCCAACCAAATGTATAAAATTGGTAAGTGTGACTGATAAACTAGATTGACTTTAAAATAAACAATAATTTCACTTTAGAGCTCAGCTTAGAAGGATATCCCTTCTGGCTTCTCAGAGAGAATACAAGTGATAATTATAGTTCGAATAGACTAGGTTATGCTACATTAACAAGTAATCTTGAAATCTCAGTGGCTTAAAAAAAAATCTCAGCTTATTTTTTGCTCACACTATATGTCCATAGTAGCTCACCTAGGTCTGCTCTTCATTGTCCTCAGGAGTCTGACTAATGGAGCAGCCACTGTTTCGAATGCTGTTAATCCCTTTGGCAAAGGGAACAGAATGTGGCAAATTACCCAGTGGCTCTCAAAGTATCCATCCACCTAGAAGGTTTTGTTCACATTTTAATGACCAAAGCAAATCTCCTGACCACTCCAAGAAGACAAGGAAATGTAATCCCAAAATGCCCTGCAGGAGAAACCAAAAATAACTGGCAATAGCATTAATGACTACCACACCACCACACATAAATTCCTTCATTTTCCTGCTACAAATCTATAAACTTTCTTCTCCAGCCATCTTCTCATCCTTCCCTACCATAACAGAAGTCCTTCCTCTTAACAAGGTTTACCCTTCCTCATCTGCCCCTATCATCTCAGGACCCAGCTCTATGGATTATACCCTCTCTCCTATATCTTCAACTGCTTGTGTTCTACCTCCTCCCATTAGAATTTATATTTGCTTTTTCTAATTTAAAACATAATAATTCACCCTTCTCATTTCTTTTTCTCCCAACCATCACTCTGCCTCACTCCTCTCACAGTCATGTTTTTTAAAAGGGATGCATACCTTCCTACAGCCATTTCCTCAACTCCTATTCACACCTCAACCTGCTAGATCTGATTCTACATTCACCACTCTATTGAAACCACTTTTACTAAAGTCACTAATGACTTCCTTGTTGCAAAACCTCAAGTGCACATTCTAGTTCTCATATTACTCAAATCTTGGCAGGGACATCCACTCCCTCCTACTCCTGAAAATGCTTTCTTGATTTGACTTTGTAATACTACTTTCTTGACTTCCTTCCTACATCTCCAAGGGATTCTGTCTCAGTCATTCTGAATGAACCTCATTCTCCACCTGTTCTTGGGCTCTTGCTCTTACCCAACATTAGTCTCATCAACATGGGTGATACCATTCATTCCCATGATTTCAGTTATCATCTATAGACTGAGGACACCCAAATCTGGCCACAAAGTACTGGTACAATTTCAGTTATCCTGCCTACAACACTACCCTTTCAGTGCTTGCCTCTGTTCATGCAGCAAATATTATCTAATTTCCAGATATAACAGATCTGATTCATAAGAAACCAGTCAACTTTGAAGCCAAAAATGAAAAAATAAAAACTAAAATATAATCTTTTATTAGCACTTATCTAAATAATAACCTATCTGGTATGTTTGTTTAATATCTCTTTTTCCCTGGGCTATCAGATAGTGATAATGGCCCCTCTCTCTCTAGGGCCTGACACAGTGGGTGCTCAATAAACAGTTGCTAACTATTGTTGAAATTCCAACTTCTCACCTAAGTATCACCCTTTTCAAACATCCTTTCTGGATAGTCTGGTATACATATGCAGGTGTACCAGAGTGCAGGGCCTACTAAAAATTGTCCTATCTTATTACACAGAACAATATGCTGCTATTCAAATAAAAAAAAAGATAAGCCACAATTATTAATCTGAATAGACTAGGCTGCACTGCAATAACAATCAATCCTAAAATATCAGTGGCTCAAAAGAAATCAGGTTTATATTTTTTCAGGCTACATCTCTACTGATGCCTTCCACCAACAGAAGCTGCAAGACAAGTGTTATATACTGAATTATGTCCTTCAAAATTTGTATGGTGAAGCCCTTAATATAACTAAATTTGAAGATAGGGCCTTTAAAGAGGTAACTAAGGTAAAATGAGGTCAGAAGGGCAAAGTCCTAATCCAATAGGATTTGTGTCCTTATAAGAAGAGGAAGAGACACTAGGGGTATATGTGCACAGAGGAAAGGTCATGTCATGGCAAGAAAGCCACTTGTAATTGAAAAAGAGGGGCATCAGGAGAAATCAAACCTACTAGCACACTGAATTTGGCCTTCTAATCTCCAGAACTATAAGAAAATAAATTTCTGCTATTTAAGCTGCCCAGTCTGTGCTATTTTTAAATAACAGCCCTAACAAACTGATATGAGCAGTAAAAATTAAAAATTCACTGGTGCCAGTAATCCTATTCATGCTGGGAAGCTGCCCTGCTCCTCTGAAGTTCCAAGGATCAACACAAGGAGCAATTTTCTTCCATTGTCATTGACAAGAATGTGATGAAGGACATGGTAGATGATCTCGCTTTCCAGATGAGACCCAAGACCTTCCAAATAGTCATTCTACCCATTAAGACCACTCTTCTCCTGGGGATAGTACTGAAAATGCCTGAGGGAGGAACTCGATAGAAGGCAAACAAGACCTAGCAACAGGACATAAGCAGATCTTAACTTGAGAGGGAGAGAATTGCCCTGGAGGATCTAAATATTCCTCCCCTTAAGAAGAATTTTTTGAAATACTCCATTTCCTCACTAATAGGAATAATAAAAGTGTTTGGCCCTTGGTCATAGTCCACTCCATCCCTCTCCTGGCCTACCTTCTTTTTTTTTTTTTTTTTTAACCTTCTTCTTCTGGGCTTCCTCATGCTTCTCCTGACTGTACAGGCTCTACACTGAGACATGCTCCACCAGTGTCACCCGGGGAAACCTTATCTGTCTCACTGATCCCTTTCAGCTCTAGATTAATGAGTTAGTTTTTCTACACTAGACTTAGCAAATCACACCTCCAATTCTGGGCCAAAAATTGAATGCTGTCTTTTAAAAATAGTAAGTTATCATATGTTACTATATACTCTGTCACTGCATTTGTACCAAAAATATGACAACTTTTCATTCTGCATATTCTTATATAAGGCATAGATATTACCTTAATTATGCTACAAAATAGAACAATACTATTGATACATTGTCCTTATAAGGTCATCTACATTGAACATCAAAAAGCAAATGCTCTGACAGATCAATTTTTTGAATCCTGTGATAAAATAGCAATGATTTTATTATCACTAATAAAAAAAAACTGAAATATGCAGTTATGATTTCCTTTCCTTGGAAAGACAGAAGAATCTCAATCTAAATTCTATCTATGTGAGCCCAGACATAAGGAATGTGACCAACAGCAGTTATCATGAAGACTCTTTCAAATCAGCTCCCATCTGGTTCTGGTGAAGTCTCTGGTTTACTCAGAAGGTACTATTGCCTCCCAAAACAGACTCAGGAAACTCCTGGACCAAAGAAGATATAGTTTGATGGAACAACAGCTCTGGGGGTGGGATACTGGGGAAAGCACCAAGCTTCCCTGATAAAATACTTGATTTATTATCAAGCTATTGTTGACACATCTCTACTCTTTGAAAGTTATCCTAGAACTGCCTCTAATCCCGGTGCCTGCTGCTCCCTTACCTATTTTGCTTCCTATTTGTCTTCTCATTTTGTCTCATAACAACATTATTGATTGTCGCTTTCTCTAGCCCATTTCCTTTTTTGAACTTTCTGTCCCTAAGAGATTGTCTAGTGTGTCCTCTTTGTCTCACAAGTGGTTCAGGTAGAGTTCAATGACTCACATGAATCTACCTGTCTCTGAAATCATTGCCAATGCTATCTTTCCATAAATTCCTTACCATAGTGTCTTGGGTAACAGCTGTTCATCCCCATAACTGTGGGGCAGGAGAGAAAAAGGATGCTTTATTATGACTGACTTTACTTTGGTGCTTTTCTTTCTATCCCTGGCACTCTACTCTGAAAAAGTGGTTTCAGACATCCTTCCCCTCTTCCTAACCAGGACAACAGTTTCGGGCTCACATCCTATCCCAGCTATCTCAGCCATGACCACACACTACCTACCAGCAATGTCCCACTCCTTCTGCCAAAAAACTCAGCCACTTCTGCCGTGAGTTATGTCAGTAAAATTAACATGAATCGTGTTTCCTTTTCAACTTTGCTTACATCAGTGACTTTCCATTTCTCTAAACTCTCTTGCACTTAAACCCATGTTGTAATGTTGTAGGCCATTAAAGCAAAAGAAAACAAACAAAATAGCTTCAGGGTACTACTTCTTTAAAGCCTCAAGAATGAGGTCAAAACCAGAGTTTTGAGAGTGGCTCTTTGGAGGGGATCTGCGGTGGCTCTTATCTTGAAGCACATACAAATTGTCACCCCACCTCAGAAAGAAGCATCACATAATAGCTCCTCTCTGCAGCCGCCTCTCTCAGTTGTTGCCTCCCCTGCAATGCTGCCTGCCACCTTGCTTCTGCAGGACCTTGGAGGAGGTCTCTGCCCCTTCCCTCAGAGGCACCCATTTCAGGTTGCCATCTCACAGTGACTGAGGTTTTCAGCTGTCACTCATTCACTCCGTGCATCCAGGAGTGTGATTACAATGCAGTTCTCTCTGTGAATAAATAATGTCGATCTGCCAGTTTCTGAATTTGCCCTGTGGAGGTCAGTCCCAGAAAAACTTTTTGCTCTCTCTACAAAGCTTCTTTACTCAGACTTGTGCAAATAGCTACTACTTATTATCCCTCTTAGTAAAGGAAGGAAGGAGGAAAATAAAGAAAAAACTATTACATACATGGATCTGAACACATATATTGATATCTGAAGCCAAGAAGTATGCTACGTGTTCGCACATGCATTTTTATTTTTGCAGAAAATAAGTCTGATTTGAGCACTGTTCTGAATCCAAAATCCATATTCTTCTGAATACATCATGCAGCGAGGCATCATATAGAGCTGATGTCTGTCCCTTTAAGAAATGGAGGAAGAAAAATATGGGATGAGCGGCCACTGGGCTAAAAAGAATTGTGTGTGACAATTCTATGGTTATTCCAGTTTCTCACTAACTTTGCTTCAACAAGTCTCTTGTTCATTTATCTTTTGCCTATATAGTATGATCTGAGGGACCAAAAAACGTCTCTTCCACCTTTTGATGCCAATGCCTGAAACTTTAGCCTCACTCCCCTCCATTCTACTTGGATAAAGGATCTGTAGTCATCAAGAATTCCCACGTAAAATAAAATGTTACATCGATCCTGGGATATATTCGCCAATAGTCAACAGTCACCTGCTTAACTGCTTAACTGATGACTTAACTGAATGTGTATTTGTTTTACTATTTGATACAGTGAACCTCAGTAATAGGGACTCACTAGATAGCTTACTTTTCGTGAGGAGGAAGAAAAAGAAAAGATGGAGGAAGTGAAAAATCTAAAGCCCAAGGCACTAAAGAGGTATGAGCAGCTTGGAGAAAACGGTCAAGGGCAAGTACAACCCAATTACCATCAAGGTGGGAGAAGGTGGTAGAAAGAGAAAAATAGAAGGGTACCAAACTCCATTTTAGCCCAAAGGACAACCCCACCCAAACTGATTGGGGGAGAGGAGCTAGAACAACTAGCAAAAGGGAAGAGAAACTGGGCACAACAGCCTCCTGACCTTACCTCTATTACAGAACACATACCATTCTCTGTCGAAATTGTCCATTTATTTGCCTGCACCAACCTTTAGATCATGGGTTTTAGAAGACAGGAGCTCTGTGCCTGTTTCATTTGTGTGGGACCAGAGCCTCGTACACTGCCTGGCACGCAGCAGAGGTTCAATGCATGTTCAGAGGATGAATGAATGAAATCAGTTTCCCTTCTTCCCTATTTCTCACACATAAAATCTTTGCGGTGAAGAACCAGATATACTTCATATGTGATGGAACTTCAGTTGTGTGTTCAGGATTCTTAGAGGTTCTAGGACTCTTTGATAAATATAAACTGTGTCATTTATAGAAAAGCAAATATTTTTCCCTAGAAATGTGGTAATGTCCAACATCTAACAAATACTGTTTTGGTGATAATTATTATTATTTGTAATCAGCATTTTACTAATTTTAGGGGTCTTTATTTATGGTTAAGCATGCTTCCTTACATATTCTAATTTTATATAAATCATTTAACTCAAACTCTGTCCTGACATCTACTACATTATACTTTAATATACATAACACAGATGTAGATGAAATATAGCTAATGATTCCAAAACAGTTCCTCTAGACACGCTATATATTTTAAATTTAATTTCCTTCTTATGTACCAGGGGAAAATGTATGAGTTTTTTTCCCATGCATCTCTCTTTCCTCATTATCAAAGTGTTCACACGGAATTATTTTTAAAAGGCAGCATTTAGTATTCAATCAAATAATAAGGAGAACGTGTTCCTTCCCAGTGGTTTAATAATAATTCTTGCATCACCAACCCTGAATATTCATGTTATGGAAATGTGTCCTACTTCTATAGATTTCATCACTGTCAGCTGGTGCCACAGCAGAACACAGGAACAGTTAGTCAGTCTAAATACATTCAGGATTTCAGCAATTACCAAAATGTCTTCCCTGACTTACTATCAATAATTCAACTTTTGAGGAATATAATACTGAGACAAAGGAGGCTAACCAATAAATATTCTGCTATTTTTCAGAAAACAGCAATCTAACTGCACAAAATTGTGATATCACTTGACTCAAGTCTTACTTCAGCTATATCTGTATGACATAAAGATGACTGAGCAATTCAGTGGGGGAAATAAATCAATCAGGACAGTTGTTTTGGTTTTTTTTGTCTTTAGGTAAAGTGACTTATAGCATATTTATTTTCCCCCATTTTGCTGTTAGAACACAGCTTGTCAATGATCTGATATTCGTCATCCTCATTCCTCAAAACATATATTAACCAGACTTTACCCTCCATTCTGTTGGCAGTATGATCTTGGGCTAGTCACTTACTCTCTCTAGGATTTAGTTTACTCATCTGTAAAATGTCAAAGTTGGATTGGGTTGGGGTCAACAAACTTGTTCCATAAACAAATAATAACTATTTTAGGCTTTGTGAGACATACAGTCTCTGTTACAACTATTTAACCCTGCCATTTCAATGCAAAAGCAGCCACAGATAATATGTAAATGTATGAGCATTTCTGTGTTCCAATAAAATATTAATTATAAAAGCAGGCAGGCAGCAAAACAAGGTTTGGCTTTGTACAGTAGCTTGCCAATTCCTTTCAGGACTTTTTCAAATCCATGATTCTACATGTTAGATACATATAAGGCCCCTTAACACAAGGGGAAATGAACTCATCTAGTCCCTCAGTGACTTAGAATTAAGGAGCCTAGAAATTCTCTGCTACAGAAAAATTCCTTTGAAAAAATCAAGTAGCCCTAAGTAAACCCAATTGATTAACAGATGGACAAAGATTCCTCAATTCTGGCTAGTCAGCACACCTTTTATTGGTACCCCAGGATACAGACTCTATGAAATCCAGGCCAAGTCTCCAGGATGTTTCTTGATGAGGAGAGAATATGCTTACAAAAATGACAGGATTTCACTCCAGGTTTTGTTGATTTTGACTGCACTGAAGGAACTAATCAGCAGTAAAACAAGTATTAGGTCACACTATAGTTTCAAACTTAGAGGAAAAAAAAGAGAACCACTTTTGAATCTCTATAGAGCACCTATTTCACTGAGTAGCCCAGGTGGGGAAAAGTCTCAGAAGTCAAGGTCATAAATTAATCCCTTGTGAATGTCTGTCTATGAAGGTCTGTAGCTTCATCCTATTCCACCACTATGAAACAACACACACACGCAAAGGACACAGCTTGACATTGCTTGTCTGTGGAAACCTAGTAGATAAACTCTATGCTGAAAGATGATTCTGTCATATTCAAATAAGTTTACAATGTTTATAGGAGTATGATAACTGCCCAAGAAACGTGTCCACAACAATCACAATGATCAAGAATCCCAGAATAATAAAAGAAAGGACAGAGTCCATTTGGTTTACAGCAGGGTTTCTCAATCTTGGCAGTACTGATATTTGGACTGGATGATTCTTTGCTGCAGGGGGAAAGACGGCCTTTGCATTGTAGGATGCAGAGGGTATAGATGGAGTAAAAGTAACTCCTTTCCCCTTCCCTCAGTCATAACAAACAAAAATGTTTCCATACACTGATAGATGTCCTAGGCTGGGGGAGGAGAAGGCAAAATCACACCTAGTTGAGAATCTGGGATTACAGAAACGTAAGATATTGAATTTGCCATAAATCATCATCCATGCTATAGGAGTCAAGTAGTACCCCAGACCAAAACTGATATTCACAAATATTTTATTACAATGACTTCCCAGGTCCTTTCTGACTATGTATCTCAGAATACCCAGACAACAATGAAGTGGAGGGGACATTATCTGGAGAAAGAGCACGACTGTCTTTGTCCTTTGTCCTTAGCATTATCTAACCCTTGCCCAGTGGCAGTGTTTCCAATTCTAAATTTTACTCACATGGAAATCAGACCCAACTCACTATGTATCCCGCTTAACTCTTAGATTATTGTTCATGATTGCTTGCTCCAGTTACTGGTAAAAAGACCTACAGAGCCTTAGGCCATAATTCAATGGCCTAGCATGGAGAGCCTGTATGAATCTGGGTTCTTAAATCCCTAATCTCAAACTCTGTCCCAGGACCTGCATCTCTTTTAATTCCTGCACTACCTAAATCCCTGTCTGGCTTCCATAGTCTTCTTAGGCAATACTGCCTATACTCTAGACCTCACTTCTGGGTCCCTACTACCTGCTACACACTTCCCAGCTACCACAAACTATTTGTTGAGACTTCACTGGGTCATTTCCTGCTAACATCTCTTTTCTGTCCTTGTGGGTAGAATCTTGTGGTTCTACTCTATTTCTGTGTTCCACTTATCTCTGTTCTGTGGGGTTTCACTGTTGGGTTCTGGCTATAAAATCAAATCGTTTATGTCAATGGAATAATAATCATAGAGGAAAGAGGGGAGAAGCAGTTGTGTAGTTACTTCCAAGGCATGCCACCTTGAAAAGCTTCTTGGTATAACTTGACAACCAGAACTCTGATTATTAAAAGAAAAATCATCACAAGATATACTGTTATAGATATGAGGCCTTCCAACATCCTAAGTCATGCAGAAGTTTCTACTAGTCTCTAATATTATAAGTAAAGAGAATAAAATCATAAAGTCACTAAGGTAAAATGACCTATGAATGGTTCTTCTCTGCATGGAAAATAAAAATAGTAGAGGGGCACCTGAGTACCTCAGTTGGCTGAGTGTCTGACTCTTGATTTCAGCTCAGGTCATGATCCCAGTGTGTTGGGATCGAGCCCTGTGTTGGGCTCCGTGTTGCTTAAGAGTCTCTCTCTCTCTCTCTGCCCCTCTCCCCAATTCATGCTCCCTCACTCTCTTAAAAATAAAAAAATAGAGAGAGAGATAATAACAAATGGAAACAAAATACAAGATATTAATTTTAAGTCTTACACAAAATCATATTTAACTTCAATATGAAGGGCAACAATATTCATTCATGTTCAATTACAAATGTAGGTGTGTATATTAATGCACCCTTGTTTCAACAGTCACATGTCTAGGAAGAGTTTACTCTTCATAGTGATAAAGATCACTAAGAATGGTTTAAACACAAAAATCATTTTTAGTTCACCTCTGAGGTGAGATTAAGGACAAAGTCTGCTTTCTTGCCTTGTGCTGCATACAATAAGGACCAATCCAAAATATCTGAATTATAAACATCCTAGACAGTGCAGCCATAACCATAGACATGTAGAAACCAAAAGCTGGCAAAGAGAATAGCATGGGCCAGGATCCCAGGGGGTAGGGGGCTGGAGTGAGAGCAGAGACAGAGGGGGCTCACCCAGCTGAATGCCAAGAGTATGCAAGGTTGGCTGCTAATTAAATCCTAATGACAGAGGTACTTTCCCAATGCTCAGGGGAGGTTACTTCCACAGAGGCATCTAGGATGGAATCCAGCAGTAGGTAGAGACGATGGCAATGCTACGGTTCAAGGAAAATCCACCTGGTTGGAAGCACATCCCTAGCCAATAGCTCAAAGGGTGTAGATAGTGAAAGGAATAAGAAATGTGAGATTGACAAGTTCTAGAATGGCCGTCATGCCTCAGTCAAACATCATGGGTTCCAAATCAAGTCTTGATGGGAAAAGAAGTACAAATCACCAATAAGGTCACAAATCCAGGAAGTCAGTTTCTAGAATCCATTCACTGTAAAGAATGAAGCTCTAGTTGAGTCTTATTCATTCACTCATTTATCCAATCCTTTGCTCACTAAATGCATACTAATAACATCTACAAAACAATGCTAGACACTGTTACTAGCCCTATGGATTCAATGGAGAAAAATAAGCATGGTCCTTGTCCTTACTCAAGAAGAGCTTTGCTAGAAATGTTTGGGGCTTAAGTAATTGTAAATATATAGGTTAAAAAAAGTTTATCAAGATAAGGCAGTAAGTGCTAGCAAGATTAAGCTGCCTGTGCCTTTGAAAGAAATATGCTCCAGGCCACAGACAGCCAAATTGGTAGCAAGAAAAGAAATGTGGTCCCACTACCTTATACATAACAAACGGAGGGGCGCCTAGGTGGCTCGTCAGTTAAGCATCCAACTCTTGGTTTCAGCGCAGGTCATGGTCTCACTGTTCTTGAGTTCAAGCCCCACATTGGGATCTGTGCTGACAGCACATAGCCTTCTTGGGATTCTCTTTCTCCCTCTTTCTCTGCTCCTCCCCTACTCATGCACACTCTCTCTCTCTCTCTCTCTCTCTCTCTCTCCCCCCCCCCTCACTCTCTCTCTCTCTTTCTCTCCCAAAGTAAATAAATAGGGGCGCCTGGGTGGCTCAGTCAGTTAAGCGGCCGACTTAGGCTCAGGTCATGATCTCGCGGTCCGTGAGTTTGAGCCCCGCGTCGGGCTCTGTGCTGACAGCTCAGAGCCTGGAGCCTGTTTCAGATTCTGTGTCTCCCTCTCTCTGACCCTCCCCTGTTCATACTCTGTCTCTCCCTGTCTCAAAAATAAATTTTAAAAAGTTAAAAAATAAATAAATAAATAAATAAACTTAAAAAATTTTTTAATTAAATAAAAAATAAATGGAGGCCATGATTATGATGATGATGATGATGATGATGATGATGGTTATGTAATTGTTTCAGGCTCTGACCAAAAGATTGAAATCATATTAGTTATTTAAACACAAAGAAATTAATAAAAAGAGTTGTTAATTTGGTAAAAATTATAAATTAGGTACTAAAAAGATAAAAAAAAGAACTCTAGGGTATCATAAATACAGTAACTGTAAAACATAGCTGCCATCCCTAACTTTGCAGCAACAAAGAAAATTTGGAATTATAAACAGTCAGAAGCCTGGAGGAGAGACTTCATAGTGCTGAAACTCATACTTCTGAGGAGGTGGGGATATTCAGAAGGGTGGGGAACCTGAGCTCAGAAGGAGAAGTCTTAAAGGTCTGGGCCTTTAAGAGGGGGAGGGGTGCTGGGGTCTCTAAGGACTGGCTCTATGGCCATTGGGGAAAAGCTATGAACAGGACTCAAACTGCTGATAGTGGAACTCACTGCTGCTGCAGGGGTGAAGAAGTGTTGCTGAGGTGTTATTCATGGGAAAAGAAGGCCAACAGAAAGTAAATAGGAAGAAAAACAGAAACAACAGCAAAGAGGAAGGAGCCTGTTCCATCCACCTCCTCCAACTTGCAATCTCTCTCTAGCACCCCCCACTGTCAGAGCTTAACCAACTGACAAATCAGAAACATGACTTGTAGACACCCAGCCCAGTATCAAAAAGCAAAATATGGAACAGTGGGTTTAAAGCTGAGAGATGATAGTTTAATAACCAGTCCAACCAAGGCAAGTTCTTTATGTTTTTGAGACACAGTTTGTCAAATTAGGACACTAATGTCTACCACAAGAAGATGTCTTAAGAATTAGACAAATGTATATAAAGCACTTTACACAGTGCTTGACAAAATCCATTATTTCACAATTAATGGTTTCCACTCCTGATTCATCCTCCCAAGTACATCTGCCACCCCCTTAAACAACGACTCTGTAGAACTCCATGTGTGGCCTCATCTATTGCCAGAATATGTCACAGCAGGAAAAATCTATTTATAAGACCTCAACCAACAGGGAGCTCTTCTAAGCTGGGGACCATATTTGGCTCTTATATTTTCATTTCCATTCCTCCCTGTCATTCTGGAAATCTGGCAAAAAAAACCAAAATCACCTATATTTCCTTGCCCTTGCCACCATCAATTCAATAGATCAGCTTTCCATTAAGATATATTCAAATTCCTTCAGTATACTTCAAGAAAAGTTCTAGAAAGATTTCAAACTTGATTCAACACACTTTACTCTAAAGAACAGTATTCACTATCTTGTGTCCTGAAAGAATCGCATGCCCAAAAAGCAAACACAGGAACCCACTACCATTTTTCTAATGTTCTCAATCCCGCGGCAGCATTCCAGACAACAGAGACCTTAAGACTAGGAAGGAGAGTTATTAAAGGTAGAGTTGATGCTTTATGGCACATTTTAGAAACAAAAGTCACCATGTCCATGAATGGCCTAAAAACCAACTCCTACATAAAAGAAAAATACAGCTCTTCTGCTATCTTGCCTAAAACCATGGGTTCTTAATAGTTCATTCCCTTCCTGATCCAAGGCTCATGTGGTTCTATCTTTATTAATTATAAGACCTTAGGATATTTTCTTCAACCTCTAAGCCTCATTTAATTAAAATAGCATTCTTAACATTATCTCATAAGTTTGTTGTAGGAATTAGATAAAACAATACATGTTCGAGGCAAGACAGGAAACAAGGAGTAGTTGTTTACTGGGTACACAGTTTTAGTTTTGCAAGATGAAAGAGTTCTGGAAATCTCTTGGACAGCAATGTAAACATATGAACTGTACATTTAAAATGGTTACAATGGTAAATTTTATGTTCTGTGTTTTTTCCACAATTTTTAAAACTGTTTATTAAATTAATGTATGACTAAAAAGTTCCTATCACATGCATAGGTGCACACACACACACACACACACACACACAGAGAATAAACATTCATCACTCATCACAATGCCTGGCACATCATAAGCATTCAAATATCTATAAGGTTCTGTCTCTTTCCTCTTTGAGCCTTCCAACAATCTCCTGACTTCAACTTCACCTGAATGAATTTCTAATTTCTCCCCCTCTGAACACTGTATAGGCTTATTTACATTCCGTCCAGTGCTGTTCCTTAACATTTCAGGGTGGGCATGCTTTATCTTGCCAAGTAGATTGTCAGCTCCTGCAGAAAAGGAACCATCTTTTATATTTCTTCTATGTTCCCCTCCATGTCCAATTTAATCTTTGCATTAACTGTTGAATGAGGGTCTACTTAAAATGAGATGGACTCTCCCAGAGCCAAAACATTCAAGTTACCCCTGCCTGCTCTTGGGCTTCCCACTCATCATTATCAATCCACATTTATTTATCGATCTGTTAGCTTATATTAGGATAAGTGGGGAAAAGCAATGAACAGGGAGATAGAAAGAAAATAAAAAGATATATAAGACATGATTGTTGTCCTCAAAAGTCTTTTTACCTATTTTCACAAAGAAAACATAATGATATTGGTAAAACTGCAAGGAAAAATGCTAAATGTCCACTGAGTGTTAACAGACAATACGGGAATTCAGCAAGCCATGGAGACTCCAGAGGAAATTCAATAGGAGATTAGTTTTTGAAAAACTTAAGTACTAAAGTATATATTCTTCAGAGTTAAGATGATTCTCCAAGGGGTAAAAAGTATATCTGTCTACTAACTCTAAATTTGAGATAAAATTATTATATATTTTCAGGAAAATAATAACAACAACAATTTCCATGCACTCCAGTAGTGTCCAACAGACATACTATCACTAATCCTAAAAGCAAGGGGTGCATCATCCCTATTTATACGTAAGGAAATAGTGTGAAAAAAATTAAGTTACCTGCTAGTTGATGTAGAGATAGTAAGTATTATATTTGAACATATCTGTCTGATGCCAAAGCATGAATTCTTCCCACTATGCAACTCATTCATTCATCAAACATTTATTGAGAATTTATTCTGAACAAGCATTACACTAAAGATATTAAATTAAAGAAAACATGATTTCTTCCTTCAAGAGACTCACTGTTTGGTGAGAAGGAAATTACATAAAGAGACCACACAAAATGTGCTGAGTCCAAGAACAGAGATACACAAAATGTTATGGAGCATGTAGGAAGGAAACCTAACCCATCCTGGGAAATCCTAAAAGGTTTCTTAGAGGAGTAGAATTCTTTAAGTCTTAAGGAATAAAATAAACAAAAGCTTACATTTATGTACTTACTAGGAAGATACTATTATTATTCCTGATTTACAGATGAGACAATTAAAGCACAGAAGGGTGAGCAACTTTTCCAGGCTTCAAGAGTTTATAAATAGGTGGTAGAACCAGGATATGAATCTGTTCTCTCTTAATCTCTATAATTTGCTGCACACGAATAAGAGTTTGCCAGAAAAGTGAAGAGAAAAAGAGCAAGACAAAGGCAAGAAACTGCACTGTATGGAACAATATATAAAGCATAATATGGCTAGAGCAGAAAATCACGAGAGGAAATTAGAGAATTATGGGCCAGGTCACAAAAGATCTTGTGTAACATTCTAAGGATCTCATAATTTATCCTATAAACTATGGAGAGATATTAAAAATTTGTACATTAATAAATGATTATGGGGGCGCCTGGGTGGCTCAGTTGGTTAAGTGGCCGACTTCGGCTCAGGTCATGATCTCGTGGTCCGTGAGTTCGAGCCCCGCGTCGGGCTCTGTGCTGACAGCTCAGAGCCTGGAACCTGTTTCAGATTCTGTGTCTCCCTCTCTCTGACCCTCCCCCGTTCATACTCTGTCTCTCTCTGTCTCAAAAATAAATAAACGTTAAAAAAATAAATAAATAAAATAAATGATTATGTCAGCTATTTGAAGGATGGATGTGAGTTAAGACTAATGGGAAATGGGTTGTTGTTGTTGTTGTTATTGTGATAAAAAAGAAAAAAAAACACATTAGATAAATTTACCCTCCTAACAATTTTTAAGTGTACAGTATGATAAAGAGACAGTTTTAATATTCAGCGAAGATGAGAACCTAAACTTGGGTGGAGAGAGTAAGATGGAAAACTTGGAAATAATACATGTCTAGATGGCAGAAGAGGCAAAACTTGGTGATGAACTAGATGTACCTATCTCCCTACCCATCAGACTTGCCTGTTTTAAATAATCTGTCCAAGAAAACAGAAAGCATAAATATATACATGTATCATTACGGAATTGGCTAGGCATGGTGCTAGGCACAGGAACATTAAGAATGAGCAAGACACACTTCCCATCCCAGACGGACCTATATTCTGGAGTGGAGGTGGAGAAGAAGGACGAGTGCAATAAAGGATTATGTGGTTATAAAAGAAATAGGTACAATATTTATTAGGGATCCAAGGCTGGAGTGGTTAGCCCTAACCAGGGGATATCAGAGAAGGGCTGAAGGAGGATATGCCTCAAATTGAATCTGAAAAGACACTTTCCAGTGGATCACATATTTGAGGTGAATGTTTCTCCAGTGGCAAAGTGGCAAGAATACAGCAGAATAAATAGTTTCAAAGTGAAGTAGGTAAGGAGGGACAAGATAAATACGTGGACCCCTGAAGGCATCAAAAGCAGAACAGGAATTTATTGGCTGCTAGTTCCTCCATTAAAACACCTAAGCACAAGAAGGCAATTGAGGTCACAGAAGAATGAAAGTAGGAGACAAGATAGTGATCTACAATAAAACTGTAAGAAGTGCTGTGGTTTTATAGCACTATCTGTGGCCACGTGATCACACTCCATCTAGCCCCACCTGAGGTACAGAACTGATGCTCATTATGCTTGGCGAAGTGTATTAGTATATTAGAAGTCTATTAGTTCTACCCTAGACTCTAGCATTTCCTATAATGATATCCTGTAGGATATCATCTTGAGATTCACAGTTAGGGGTCTGTGCATCAGGCACTTCCTACCGCTCTTCTAAAGGATTTTAAATTGCCTCATAATATCTTATGTTTGGAAGCCTCACTGCCTCAGTCACAAGTATTGATATTGTAAGCAAAAGTACATTTTTTTAATCGATGTGTTTACATAGACATTATTTTTCCTAAATGTAATGCCTAACGTCTAAAGGACAATATTATTTATAAATACAAACTCTCAGACTTGAAGAAGAACACCTTTGTTTAACCTGTTTAATATGTAACATCTACATATTACTAACACTTCTACATTCAAGAATCTTCCTGGAAATAGTTATTTATCTCTTTCCAAAGTCAAATTTCTACTGCTGTCCCGAAGAACCAATTTAAGAAAAAGGGAAATTCCGTTACTAAAACTGATCACAGACTTTCTAGCTCATTAAATGTACTGTCTTCAATACAGCAGCAGAGGCTATAAATCTAGTTCTTTGTGAATAATCTCAATATTCCTTATAATGAGGCTTAAAAGTGTTTTTTATTAAGAAAAATAAAATTATTTAGTGGAAAAAATATTTAATAAAGTTATTTTAATTAGATGTACACATTAATCATGAAATTTTACAGGATAATTATAATGATATTTCTCTACTTATTATGATGAAACTTGTGAGAATGGTTAGAACATAAACAGATAAGAGAGAATATGCAAGTCGGTATTATTTGGGGTAATTTTTAAACAATTTAATAAAGACTGCATCTCCTAGGATAAAATAATTCATTACATGAAGGTGACTTACTTGGAATTGGGAATCAAAAACTCTTAACTTTCACGATCAGCCATGATCCATCCAATCCCCACATCCAGAAGTACCAAATCTGTGATCACAGGCCAGACTGAAAATAGATGGCCAGAACTTTCACATATTTAATACCTGCAATAAAATAAACTGGAGTTACGACATCAGAAGACAGTGGGCTAAGGGCTAACGTAAGTCCTGCCTTTTCACACCTGATAGCATGTTTATTCATCCCATTGTACCCCTCCTATTGCCCAGAGGGAAAATAAAGTGTCTGAAGTTTCAACTGGGAAAAGATGACTCGCCCTGAATCTTTTTGAGTAGCTTATTAGGGTTCACAATGCTTGTGGACTGCTACTTGTGTTTTATGTGTGGAGGCTGTGGTCAGGATGAAATGAGGCAAAAGACTGAAAAAACAGAAAATAAGTGGTTCTATAGCAGTCATATATTGAAATGACAATGTATGTATCATAAACCTTTACACAAACATTTTAGCATATGGTATACAGGTTCTAAGTAATGTATATGCAAAAGAAAAGGCCTCTAGTACCATTTGACTAGCTTCAACACTGGAAAAATACAAATTAATGATCTCATAAATGTTTCAAAACTGAAAACACTCCTTTCTCCCCAACAAAGGAAAGAAACAATTTCTGGTAATAAATTCTACCAGATATTTTAGTGGTGGTGCTATTTCTATTGCTTTTAAAGATGTATTTTTAATTGTCTTACAGATATCCTTAATCATACAAAAAGAAATCAGAAACTCCCACTTGTCATAGAAAGCCATCAAAATAGGCAATACTATTTCCACTGCTAAAAGTATTTGAAATATATACCAGCATACCCGACATGTCAACTGTTTCCTACAATGTCTTCTCACCAAACTGAGGTGTTTTCACAAAACAACAGGATTCAAGACAAACAGAAGTAGAACTGCTGTGGCAGTAAAGCGTTATCTATGGAGGAGCTCCCTCTCTGTGTCATGCAGGCTGATCCTTACTGGTAGCAATGATAACATTAATATAATGGTCATACCCATTTAATGTTATTTAAGTACCTCCAACTGACATCTAATGAAATAAGGTGCTTTTTTCTTATAAATTCTAATTAGGTCCCCTTACTTCTTTCCTTTCTCTCTCACACTTTCCCTTACTCCAGCTCTCCATCTTGTCTTTTCTTTTGCCCAATGGTAAAAAATGGATGCTAATATGTCTACATGTACTCCAATCTCTACCTCAGGCTGCATTAGAATACCAATGGATCTTAAACAGAATAAACCTGTCACCTCTCCAACCCACCTATCAGGAAGAAAAAAAAGTCCATTTCTTCTCTATGTGCCTGCATCAAAAATTTAGGCAGGTCACCTTTCTTGTTATCCTCCCACATCCAGTAACTTGCCAAAACCCAACATTCTTGCTAAAAGCCTCTCAAATCTGTTCATTCCCCACCCATCTCCCTGTGTCTGCACAATCTGGGGCCCCACAGTTTCTTCCTTGTCTCTTCAGTGGTCCTCATGCCTTCACTCTGGGCCCCTCCAACTGCTTTCCACATTGCAGCTAGTTATCAATGTAAAATGTAAATCTGGTCAAGGTACTACTCTGCTGGAGACACTTCAATGGCTCCCCATGTTCTTAGGATAAAGTCTTGTGTGCTCATAATATATGTTTTTATAATCACACCTCTGCTTATGTCTTAACCTCCTTTCTCCTTAATGATTCTTACAAAAATAGCCTGTGTTTTAGCCATCATGAACTACAGACAAGTTCTGAGACCTTTGCACCCATTGCCCCTCTTAATTAGAAAACCCTCCCTGTCGTATCCCTGCCTTTAACATAACTGATTTTGAATCAATTTAAAGGATTCATCTCAGATGTTAGTTCCTCCAGGACACCTTCTCTCCTACCCACTTGATGTTCCCATAGAAACTGGTTGTCACCAAAATGGGTGTTCACGTTTACCTTCCCCAAAGGTTAGTAAGTATTTGTTGCAAAAAAAATGAAAAAATTCAAGTCATTTTGCTGCACAACTGGTTTGACTATAGTATGTGTATATGCAGATCCAAGATAATTAACAATGTATGAAGCTGCTCAGCTTTGCATCTCACATTCAAATATTTGGACATACATACACCCAGACCATTTTAACTCTATGCCATTAAGGGTTGAGATGGACCTTATCAAGGTCTATAAATATAAAAACACATGGGTTTATATTTCTAGAAAACCAAGTCTTGAGTTTGCTAGATCTAATTTTATTAATATAAAAGTCAACCTTTATTGTTCCAGAATCATCTCAGTGACACATAATTGTCTGAAAGCTGATCAACTGCTTCCTTCTCAGAACAGTTAGGTGGGCACCTGGGTGGCTCAGTCGGTTAAGCAACCAACTTCAGCTCAGGTCATGATCTCAGGGTTCATGAGTTCGAGCCCCATGTCGGGCTCTGTGCTGACAGCTCAGAGCCTGGAACCTGCTTCAGATTCTGTGTCTCCCTCTCTCTCTCTTCCCCTCCCCTGCTCATGCTTTGTCTGTCTCTCTCAAAAGTAAACATTAAAAAAAATTAAAAAAAAAAAAAAAAAGAAACAGTTAAGAACTGTCTGGTTAACAGAGGGTAGAGAATCATCCAGCTCTAACACTCTTAATGTTATCCAAATCTAAACAAGTGTGATAACTAGAAGCAAACTCAGTCAAAAGGAATATCACTTTCTCAATGATTAACATGAAACCAGCTATCTAACAAAAAAATATTTTCAAGCTTAAAAATAAGCTTTATTTTTTTTTAAATTTTAATGTTTATTTTATTTTTGAGACAGAGAGAGACAGAGCATGAACGGGGGAGGGGCAGAGAGAGAGGGAGACACAGAATCAGAAGCAGGCTCCAGGCTCTGAGCCATCAGCCCAGAGCCCGACACGGGGCTCGAACTCACGGACCGTGAGATCGTGATCTGAGCTGAAGTCAGACGCTTAACCGACTGAGCCACCCAGGCGCCCCGTAAAAATAAGCTTTATTTTAGAACAAAAAAATTAGAACCCATTTGAGGTGACTCAAAACTTAGAAATTCATAATGTTAATGCTTAATTCTGTGATAAGCAATTGGCATCAAGATAAAGTATTTTTCCAATTTACAACAACCTCTTGGATAAGAAATCTAAGGTTCAACTCTCAAACACAATATTTAAGCTTTGGTTTTGTGTGATACATGGGGAAGGGGGTAATGTGTGAATATTCTGTGCGTGCCCTGATGGTTCATAGGTAACAGGTCTTATAAGCAAAGTTTTAATTAATCTTGCCAGTAGAAGAAGCCATAATCCACAAAGACTCACCCTCCCTGCCAAGCTGCTATTCTGTATTTTGTATGGCTGAGCACAGAATACTGCGTTACCTTATTAAGTGTAGTTGCTACTGGATATTCCACCCAGACTCCCTCCTTCCCTCGACTGTCAGATATACCATCTGTTGACAGTTCACAGTCGTGTCTCTTGGCCACAAGGAACTACCTGACTTAAGGTTAAGGCCCCTCCCAGGGGAAAACCAACAGTCAAGGACCAATTCATACAGAGGAACAAAGGCTCCCCTGCTTCAATTTGGAACAACTCTGAAGGGACATCCCAGCTCCAGAGCTCGCTACAGATTCCACTGATGTTGCACTATATGCCAGCTTCTCCCTCTTCCCAATCCTCTTTCTCATTTCCTTTCAGGTGCATTTCTGGAGACCAGTTCTCAAAAAAACTTTTACATGCAACTCTTCATCTCAGAATCTATTTCCAACGCAACCTAATCTAAGACTCTTCCATACTTGTGTAATGCAAATACAGCAGTATATAGTAGTTTTGCTGACTTCATCATAACTTTGCCTTGGTCTTCCATTAGAGATATGTATCTATTAATTGAGGCAGAGGCAAGATCTGGAACTTAATCTATCCTAACTGATTCCAGTTGCCTTTTAATTGCAACAAAATTTAGGAACCAACTCATTGGCATTAAAAGCTACCTAATTTCTACCCTTTATCCTGAATAATTTTGAACATTTGGCAAAAGTTGTTGGATAATTTTATCATCACCCAATTTTAAGAAGGATAATATTCTAGTGTCCTCAAAGAGATGGGAAATGTATTTTATTGGACTTATAAGGACTCAGGTATTTTCTGATAAAAATGAAAAGAATTAGAATAGCATTTAGTTCTCATGTTCTCAATCTTTTAAGATCTGCTTTCGAGGGGCGCATGGGTAGCTCAGTCAGTTGAGCATCCAACTCTTGATTTTGGCTCAAGTCATGATACCAGGGTCAAGGGATCAAGCCCCACGTTGGGTTCCACACTGAACATAGAACCTGGTTAATATTCTCTCTCTCCCTCTTTCCCTCTCCCCCACTTGCACTCTCTCTCTAAAATAAAAAACAAATAAAATAAAATAAAGCAAAACAAAACAAAATACTCTCCTTTTAAAATGAATGAAACGTTGCCATTGAATCAAATGACTCTTTTATCCCATCCACTTCTCAATCCAAATGATATGAAAGGATTCTAGCTTTGGAGGTCTTTGTCTTTTTGAGTTTTGTTGTTGTTTTGGTACTACCATTTTGAAGAGTAGAAATTAAATCACCTGATCCACCTAACAGCAGTCCCATTTGTCTCAGACTTAAGCTTCTCTTCCAGAGCATATAGACACAAAGAAAACTCCTAAATAGATCAGAGTACAACAGCAGACAGATTCAGATGGGCCATCTTTTTAATAAAATACAACTTTTATTACATGGTCAGAGTTTGCCACACAGTAAAGGCAACTTGCCCACAAAAATCAAACTTCTGTCATGAATAGAAACTTTTCTAAAGAAGATATCCAGATGGCCAAAAGACACATGAAAAGATGCTTGATGTCACTCATCATCAAGGAAATACAAATCAAAACCACACTGTGATACCATCTCACACTGGCTAAAATTAACAACTCGGGAAACAACAGATGCTGGCAAGGATGTGGAGAAATGGAAAACCTCTCGCACTGTTGGTGGGAATGCGAATCAGTGCAGCTGCTCTGGAAAACAGTATGGAGGTTCCTCAAGAAATTAAAAATAGAACTATCCTATGACCCAGCAAATAGCACTACTAGGAATTTATCCAAAGGATACAGGAGCACTGATTCATAGGGGTACATGTACCCCAATGTTTACAGCAGTGCTTTCAACAATTGGCAAATTACGGAAAGAGCCCAAATGTCCAGCAACTGATGAATGAAGAAGATGTGGTTTATACACACAATGGAATACTACTTGACAATGAGAAAGAATGAAATCATGCCAGATGGAACTGGAAGGTATTATGCTGAGTGAAATAAGTCAGTCAGAGAAAGACAGATATCATATGTTTTCACTCATATGTGGATCTTGAGAAACTTAACAGAAGACTGTAGGGGAAGGGAGGGGGAAAAATTGTTACAAACAGAGAGGGAGGGAGGCAAACCATAATAGACTCTTAAGTACAGAGAACAAACTGAGAGTTGATGGGGGGGTGGCAGAGAGGGTAAAATGGGTGATGGGCACTGAGGAGGGCACTTATTGGGATGAGCACTGGGTGTTGTATGTTAAGTGATAAACCACGAGAATCTACCCCAAAAACCAAGAGCACACTTTACACACTGTATGCTAGCCAATTTGACAATAAATTATATTTTAAAAAAATGAAACTTCTGTTTATTTAAGTATAAATTCCTGCCAAGTACAGAAGAATCACTAACTTGACAGTGATTTCCGATAACTGAATGACAAAGCCCTGCTCTTGTTAATGGAAAGGAACAGATGCAATGGGGTCAGAGACCCATTCTTTTCAGGTTTTCTGGAAAAAGTAAAATGATATTATGTCTTTCCCTTTCCCCTTCACTTCTATTGAATCAAATCTAGACCAGTGTTTCCAAATGTTTACACCATACACCTTCTGAGGGCAAATATTTTCAATATTCACATATATGTACATAAAATATACAAATTATACCCATGTTATTACTGTGCTAGTAGATACATTTCAAAAATACAATAGTAGAAATATTTTTAAAATGAAAAAATAAATTTAAACTTTATATAAATAATGGCCCAAAATTCTTTCTTCACATTAAAATATTCTTAAGAATAATTTTAACAATTCAGTCAACAACAGATGTTGGTGAGGATACGGAGAAAGAGGATCTCTTTTGCACTGCTGGTGGGAATGCAAACTGGTGCAGCCAATCTGGAAAACAGCATGGAGGTTCCTCAAAAAATTAAAAATAGAACTACCCTACAACCCAGCAATTGCACTACTAGGTATTTATCCAAGAGATACAGGTATGCTGTTTCGAAGGGGCACATGCACTCCAATGTTTATAGCAGCACCATCAACAATAGCCAAAGTATGGAAAGAGCCCAAAAGTCCATCCATGGATGAATGGATAAAGAAGATGTGGTGTATATATACAATGCAGTATTACTCGGCAATCAAAAAGAATGAAATCCTGCCATTTCCAACCACGTGGATGGAACTAGAGGGTATTATGCTAAGCAAAATTAGTCAGAGAAAGACAACTATCATATGAGGACTTTAAGATACAAAACAGATGGGGAACCTGGGTGGCTCAGTTGGTTAGGTGTCCGACTTCAGCTCAGACCATGATCTCATGGTCTGTGAGTTTGAACCCTGCATCGGGCTCTGTGCTGACAGCTCAGAGCCTGGAGCCTGCTTCTCATTCTGTGTCTCCCTCTCTCTCTGCCCTAATCCTGCTCACTCTCTGTCTCTAAAATAAATAAGCATTTTTTTAAGTTAAAAAATAAGATACAAAACAGATGAACATACGGGAAGGGAAGCAAAAATAATATAAAAACAGGGAGGGGGACAAAACAAACTCTTAAATATACAGAACAAAAGAAGGGTTGCTGGAGCAGTTGTGGGAGGGGGAAGGGCTAAATGAGTGAGGGGCATTAAGGAAGCTACTCCTGAAATTATTGTCGCATATGCTAACTAACTTGGATGTAATTAAAAAATAAATTATTAATAAAATGTAAAAAATACTCTTAATAATTTCAAAGTAGAGATTGATACAATCAAATATACATCATTTCTTTTGATCTTTGCTTACCATTTATTGATGCTGGGATTCAAAATCTAGTTCTGAATTCACTCATTGTTATCATAAGCTAACAAAGACAATGTTGCTCAAAGATAAATAGATCCAAACAGATGAAGCTGTTTGAAGATCCAAACATTATTGGCTGCATTTATTAAATCATGACATTCATTTTACAATCCTTTGAGTGATTAGTATTATATTCAGTCCATAGTTTTTGTTAGGAACTTTGAAGTTTAATTAAGCTAAAACTGGGTAGTACCATATGTTTATGCACTTAACCCGACATACAAACACTAAAATAAACTGTTGTATGCTGAAAATGACCTCATAAATATGGGCACTATGGTTGGCTCCCACTCTTCCCTAGAATTGCCAAGGGACTCTTCAGAGCACATGACTGTTTGACATGTGGGCACTACAGGGCACCAGTGTAAAAACACATGGTAAATTTCAGTAAATTTGTATTTATTATCTAGGGGGAAATAATTATAGAAAGAATTTGAATATTTTGTTGCAAAATTCTCAAGCAATCCAGGGAGAAAAATCTCTGACCTAAACAACAGATTCCAAGGAATTGCTTAGAAAATACAATACCACAAGTTTAGCCAGTATCTTTTCTTCAGGTTTTGCTTCCCTGAGTAGCTAAGTATCTAGGCAGTATAATAAACAGTGTCAACATGTTTCCAGTTCTATACACTGCACATATTTTGCTACCCACATACCCAAAGCCAAATAGACTTTTATGTTCAGAGTTTAACGTATTAACTCACTCAGAAATTAAATGAAAATAGTTAATTTCCCAGAAAAGCACAGTATGAAACTTAGAACAATAATAAATATGAAAACTTACTTTGGTCTAAGACTTAATCACCCAGAAATGTACAGTACAATGACTTCATATTCACAAATTTGTTAAGATCATTACAAATGATGGCAGGAAGCATTCTGTAGGTATTTCATAACAAATTCATTTTAAGGACACATCACAAAAGCTTGACTAAGTTTATATACTGATCCTCAGACTATAAACTTTTGTTAGTCTACATAAAATATACAGAACCATTTTTCATCTGTTCACTTCAGCCTACATGATAGTTTATGAAATAGTACAAGTTACACAGGCTGATAATAAAATATGAGCAATATAAACAATATATCATGTATATTTATTTATAAATATTAAAAAGTTATTAAAAAGGTTTCCTTTTCAGAAATAGAAAAAAAGTATATTATTTCCTTCCAATTTGAAGGAAAGAAGGAAAGAAATACTAAGAATTCTTTCAGAAAGATAAATAGCAGTGCCCCCAAGACTTGAAATGAACCCTTATAATAAGCACCAGACTACTAGCATAAGACTTTGGGGTTGTGAAAGGAGGAGATAAGAGAATCAGAGAATGTCAGGTTCAGAGAAAACCTTTAAGGACATCTACTAAGCCAATCATCCTTGTGAAGTCTGATTCCTCTCTACAACATCATGCCAAGTAATCATTAAGCTAGCCTATTCTGATCAAGAGTTCACTGCTCACCAACACAGCCAATTCCCTCTTAGACCATTAGAAAGCTTTTCCTTACATTGTGCTAAAACATGCTTCTGTATCACTCTCACCCACTGGCCAACCTGAACAAGTCCAGTTATTTTTTTTTTGTATGTCTCCTATGGAATGAATCACCAAAAATACTGGTTAGTCTCGCTGAGTCTTCTCATTTACATCCATAGTCTTTCAACTACGTTCTTCAACTAACAATTCTAGTCTTAACAGAGTCCTGGTTAATATCCAGTTTGTTACTGTTTCTTGAAAAGCGGAGAACCCATAAAAACACCATTTTGCGAGGTATGGCCCAAACTGGAAAGAGCAAAGCAGAACTTACCTTTCCCATTCTAGGTACTACATATGTATTCCTGTAACCCAAGATTATACTCGCTGTTTTCATTGCTATGTCACACATGTTGATTCAAACTGGGCTTTATGTAGATTAAAGTATAAAGTCTTAGTTGTTAATTTACTCAATATATGTTTACAGAATGCTGCTACACAAATACCATATTATTAGGGGCAGTAAAAGAAATCAGTGAGATATAACTGAAACACCAAAGACCCTGGGCCCAAGTCCCAGTTTACCCAACTATAGCTGTGTGGCAAGAACACCTGTTAGACCTACTCAGTTTTCATAATAGAATAACTATCTTGCTTGCTGGTCTCAGTTCTAAAGCATATGGATGGGCCTTTTGCCAGCAATTTAGAATACCAGCACTCCAGGTTATCTAGCTCCCTTCCAAATACCTACTGAGAGAAGAAATGTTTAGGAAAAATAGGTCCAAGACCTTACATACTCAATCCTTGGTTAATGTTGAATCACAAGAAAGCTATATATTAGGAACCCACCACACACCTTTCTAAGCACCTTCAGTGAGTTGCATTTAATTGTTTGTCCTAATCTTTAACAGAAGAATGTTGTAAGAAGTAACCATGTTACTTATGTTTTAAACTGAATGGGAATGTTTTAAAACTGAGGCTATTGCCCATTTTATTATTCAGAGTCCCTTTCACTCTTGGTTTTCTCTGAGGAATGGGATGCTTCTACATTCTGAA
Source organism: Panthera onca (assembly GCF_046562875.1). Lineage (NCBI taxonomy): Eukaryota > Metazoa > Chordata > Mammalia > Carnivora > Felidae > Panthera > Panthera onca. The sequence goes on along the minus strand of NC_138340.1, from coordinate 131,604,551 downwards.
GGTAGAAATCATCAGAATAGTTTTATACATTTTTAAAAATAAGTTTTAGAGAAAGATGAGTCTATGAGAAATAATGAGGAAAAATGCCATTTGATATATGCACAAATGGCAAGAAATATTTGTATTTTCTGTTTCATCAATAACTGAAAAAGGGATCCATAAGAGTAAGACAGGTAATTCTAACTGGGTCTTATTAAATATTTATTGTTAATTAAGTTAAAGATCATTATTCAATTGCCCTTATGTTTCCTCTTCCCAAATAATCAGCCTCCGTAACATTTTCCCCAATGAAAAAGGTTCTAAGATCAGGTAAACCTAAGAACTACCTTGAGAACTTGTTTTAGAAATTTGCATTTTTAAATAAACTACCTATGTAATTGGGAAGTGCACCACAGAACACATGTTGAGAATACTCTTCCAGGACCAATTTTTGGATCACTTTAATTAACTCTGCCATTCACCCTCAGGCTCTCTGCTGTCTCTCTACATCCCTTTTAAAGCCTGGTGACCAAAGAAAGGTAGGTAGAGTACTCTCCCCAAGGGTCCTCCTACTAAAGCACAGCAGATAAAAGGAATAGGTCTTTGCTCTTATATAGCATACTACATTCTAGCATTGATAGGTATACTTACAAAAGCAGTGCTTCAATTATGACTGTCAGATTGAGGTCAACTAATTTTGACTATCCTGAGAAATGAGAGCTTAAAATGCATGAAAACAGGCCCAAATCACAATCAAACTAAACTGTGAAAAGCACTTATAGGTCTTTTTCCTCAATTGAACCAGTTGCAATCATTTTTTAAAATAACTTATTCTACTTTTAAAATAAAGAATTTTCCTTTGAAGGAAAAATCTGCCAACCTCCTTGAGTAAAATCTTCTTCCAGAAAGTAAGATCACTTTGTCATAATTTTTACTAAGAACTTTAATTCTAATAATACCACTTTAAGAATATCTACAGACAAGTAGCCTGTTGGCATAATGGACTCATGGAATAGATTTATAAACAATCAAAATATTACAGGCAAGAGTAAAGAAACTTTATTGTTGCTCTCGAGCTCACCATTTCACAGACAAATAAATCATTCCATGACACAGCGACTGATGTTATACCATAAAGTTCTGTACCTGGACCATCTATATGATTTAGCAATAGAAATAGATTTAAAAACTACAAGTGACCAATCACAATATGTCAACTGAAAATTCACAGTAAATGTCTACATTAAAGGTTCAGGTACCCATTCAAGTTTCCAAGCTGAGTTTACAATCATCACTTCCCAGCTATTGCTTACTCTGAAAACTCTAGCTCTATATATTCTATCATGTATAAATTGACTCTAGATAGACGGCATTATCAAATGAACAAGTTGAAATATTCAAAGCAGAAACTCAGGGACTGAAAAATAAGTGATTTACTCAGAAAATTACTCGGATATAAATTTTATAAGTCTTTAGATTCAAGGGAAATCAAGCTAAGACCAAGTGGAGTATGATTCATTCTCCTATGTCATTTGCATTTGCTATCTGCTATTTTTTAATTTTATAAATTTCATGCTATTTCCATGGTTACCAGCTCTTAATCATAGTGAACACCTGGTCTATACAGAGGAGTTAATATTTCCTTATGAACTGCATATACTAAATTGTTAATAATTTCTCTATACTTTGACAGTGACTAGTTTAAGTTTCTGACCTATAAGCAAAGATTTTCAAATGGTTCTTTTGACTTTCTTTTCTTTCTTTTTGAATTTTATATATTATATGGACTTCAGTGGTTTTGTGAGAGTTGAGATTTGCCAACACATCACAATCTATATTCTCTGACATGTAGTATCTATACCTAGGAGTAGGTATGTTTCTCATCCTGGTCAGACATACTCTATTTAAAAAAAAAGTTTTTTTGTACATATTCATTAAATCTAAGCTAAAATCAGTTGACAAATGAGGCAAATACTGGTACTCACTCATTCACCAAACTAGGGCGTGGAGAACAGTACACAAATACCTATAATTCCTCAGTGATTCACCATGGATAGGTTTCCTAAGCAACAATAGAGCACCTTATTTCACAGAAAATTAAAATGGCATTTGATCCTATGGACATTTCCATATAAAACCATATGGGTTTGTACATCAACTAGACTTTAATTAGAAATTTTTTAAAGCATATGTTCAATGATTAATAGTAAAGACTTTGTCAGATTTCCTAGGTTCATATCCTGACCCTACCATTCAGTAGTTATGTAACCTTGAATAAATAATTTAACTATGTCTCAGTTTCCTCATCTGTGACAGGGGATAATATAGTATCAGCTTCAGAGAATTATTTTAAGGAGTAAAATATTTCACTATTTTAAGAAATTAGATAATTTGTACAAATTCACAGAATAAGTAAGTGGAAAGATAAATTTGGAGCCATCCAATGGCCTCTCCTAAGACAATGCTCTTAATCAGTCCATTAGGACGAATAAAGTGCAATATACAGAAATAATCTCACAACTTTTCAAAAGTATAAAATTTGTCCCATCTAAGAATTCTTAGTCTGCTCCTGGAAACCCGGCAGTGTAGGTAAAATTTGAATCTGTCAGTACCTGTGGGTGGGGTTCCTCTACTTCCCTGGACATCACAGATGTGTGTGTATAATTGATTCCCACTGATTACTGAGGTTCATTGGTGGAAGTGAGTGACACATCCATAATGGGCTCTAGATGGTGCATGGAACAATGGCATTTGCAGCTTGCCCATACACCTCTGTAAAATCCTGGCACCAGACAGTTTAGCCTCAGCAGATGTTTTTTCTGCAGCAGCTGACCAGCTCTGTAAGGTCCAGTTTATCTCATCCTGTTAACCTAATGATTAATTAGCACTAATGTAATGATATCACTGATAAATGTCCTATTATGGATGTAAAATACTGACCAGCTCTGGGTTGGTCTTTTTTTAATTATGAAGCTCCAATAAAATGCCTCTATTAACTTGGCTTAACTCAATTACTAGTAAGAAAATCTCAGTCTTTATGAATTCCCCGACACACATACCAATGACCGCAAAATCCTGATGTCAACTCATCCTCCTGCTTCTGATGGATCCCAGAAGTGCCTTCCTTCAGGGCCTACCAATGACTCACTTCCAATAGTTATAAAATAAGCAGAACCACTTCTCCATTCTTCTCTGAAACCATTTCTTGGTAACTACTGACTTGGTAAATTTTCTCCTCCACCACTCTATTTTAGTAAAGGATGGTATAGGCTTAGGTTCTCTTGAATTGAGACACTAAATTCTGAATCTGATAACCCTAGATACTTAATGCTAAGGAGGAACTATACAGAAGTCTGAAGAAGCATTCAGACAGCTTGAGAGAGAAAATGGAATGTGGCAATGCTTCAGAAGAATTGTGGTTCATGTTGCTTCCAAATATGTTCACAGGGAGAACTTGTTGCTGGCAGATGCTGGGCACAGAAGAAGCTGCTCATCTCTCTAGCACTGCTAAGGAAATGATGGGTCTCTTTTAGAAGAAGGACTACATATGTATAACATGGCAGTTATTGTCCCGATCTATGATCTAGACAGAATATCTAAGCCTGAGTTACAGCTAGATAAAAATAGTTCATTAAGATGGTTTTTAGGCATGTTAAAAATCAAAAAGGAGGTTGGAGTCAAAAGAGTTGAAGATATTATTATATTTATTATATTCCAAAAATTAATCCCTGCCTCTACATCACTTAATACTAGTAATCCCTGGGCTTACATTTCAAATTACAGTGTCCCTCATAAACTAATGAAAACCATTTTTACAACCCTTGACTTATAAGTCAAAGACAAACTTTAAAAAGGAACAAACATGATTTTTTGTAAGCTATTTGACAAAATAGAGCTCTTTCATCTGTGGACTAGAAGCAAATGAATTCTAAGCAGGAGTTACAAGGAGAATATTTGTCCTCTTCAGACAGTCGACCTTACTGAAGCCAAGGAAGTAAGGTAAAACATCTTGGTACCATGTTCAACCACTGTGTGAAGTTCCGTTTCTCAGGCATAATATATAAGTCTTTCTGTCTGTCCTACAAGATCTGTAATTAATTATCCCATAACAATCTATCAAAAGTCATACATTCCTCTGAGCCCAGCATCTCAATTATTATAATTCCCTTTTAGCAAAGCTTATAATGCTGCCTTTTACTTTGCTGTAATTTATGAGAAAAGCAGTACAGAATTACAGATTAGCTACTGTAATTGGAAACAGAATTCAAAACAAATTAAGAGTGTTTGCTCCTTTGTTTGTTGCATTTTGTTAAGGCTACCCTAGAGATCATTCCAGCCAAATGATTTCTTAAGGCTATTCGCCCATATCGAGACCCTCTTAAACATAATTTTAAAACTTCCGGAACTCAATATGATGAATTAATGATACAACACCACCTAGGTGGATAATATGTTTTAAACATAAACGTAATCCCCAATGGGTATGAAATAGTTCAATAGAAAATGCCATCAGGGCAATAATTGGATGTTTTTTGAAACAACTACCACAGATTTAAAGTAGTAGGGGAATGTGTCTAATCAGTCCTCAATCCAAAACCTAGGGGGCCTAAAATGTGTCTGCATCCAAAGTTTCCACAGCCAACTTTTATTTATTATGTGCATCTGCAGAATAGCACATTCACAATAGAGAGAAAACCACATCCTAGAGACCTCATATTTCATGGATGTAATTAACAGAAACTAGTAAGAAATTAAATAGTTAATATTCAATGAGGGCTTACTACATGCCAGCTACTAATTCCAGGAATTAATTTATTTAATCTTCGTACAATACATATCAAGTAGTTACTATTATACCCAATTTTATGAATAAATAAGCTAGTAAGCAGCAGAGGTAGGATTCTAACCAAGCAGTCTGACCCCAGAGACCTTAACTCTTAACCACTAATCAGAGATATATAAATACAATTAAAGGAGGAATTGAGAAGTACTGATGTCTGGTCCGTTTTTCAGTCACTTTAAAAACATTTCATTTAATCCTCACACAACATATTTTGTGAAAGAAAACTGAGTCTCAGAGAGATTAAATAAATCCAAAATCCCAAATCCACAAAGCCACCAAGGGAAAAACTAGTATGCCTTGTACTATAGCATATTATCTCTCTGCAACTTTAAGACTAAACTGAGTGGCAGATATAAAGGCAGAAATCTCACTTCAATCTACATATCAGTGCTGTCATAAGAAAGTGACCACTGGAGCCTATCTGGCAGAGAGTTGGCAGGAAAAAGAAAAGAGTCTGTAAATAGCCCAAAACATAAAACCAGCACGCTTAGAGGAAGAAGTTCTAAATCATTAAGACACTGCGGTGCTAGTGTGTCTGTATATATGTTTGTGTGTGTGTGTGCGTGTGTATACACATAGACACGTGTGTGTGAACTCTTTGTTGTTTTATTTCTTTCTGCTCTCAACTACACCTTTCATTTTGTTCATGAAACCTGGAATGGTTCTCAACTAGGAACAGTATCTGTAACAAAAGAGTATTTGGCAATGTGTGAGGGCAGCTGGTTGTCCTGGTGCCTCGGTGATTCTATTGACATCTAATGGAAATGGGCTAGAGATGCAAAAGATCCTGAAATATTGTGTCTGCACAACAAAGCACTGTCCCACCAAAAACGCCAATACCATTCATCCAACATTAAGAAGTATTTAAAGGAAACATTTCAAGTATTGGGAAGGAAAAAATACACGATTCAGGTAGACTTAATCAACATTTGTTGTCACGATCCTGATGCTCCTAATGGACGGAGGAAGTAAGTAGGGGCCATTACAGACAGGTTCTTGAACAAAGTTGTTCCTGTTTTAGATGCTACTACATCTTATATATACATAAATGTAAATTCTTGTTAATAGTATCATGGAGCAAATACATAAGACTAAATTTTGAATGAAGACTCAAAGTAATCGCAGTCTAGATAATCAAGTATCTTCATACTTTAGCCCAAATTCAGACTTCCTACTTATAAGGTAGTTTCTACCATGAACAGTATAAAGGCAAGTAAATATTAATCAAATTACAGTCTTATACTAGCATCATTTATTCATTCACAAAATATCTCCTAATTATCTATCATGCTAGACACTGTTGGAGAAGCTGGGAACTCAGTAGTAAATAATAGGACAGAAATATTTCCTGCCCTTCATGGAATTTTCACTTTCCTGTACTTGTTTACTTACTACGTATATAAACAAATACATACATAATATAATTTCAGTTAGTGATAGGCACTATGAGGAAAAAATTAGGCAGGAAAGTGTACAGATTGGAATGGAAGAGATAGTTTTTGTGATGTGCTCAGGGAAGAGGGTGACATTTGAGCAGAAACTTGAACGACACTGAGAAAACAGCCATTAAAAAGTCGGTGGGAATTACTATTTAACATGGTACTGGAAGTCTTAGCCTCAGCATTCAGACAACAAAAAGAAATAAAAGACATCCAAATCAGCAAGGAAGAAGTCAAACTTTCACTATTTGCAGACAACATAATACTCTATGTAGAAAACCCAAAATCCTCCGCCAAATAATTACTAGAACTAATACATGAATTCGGCAAAGTCGCAGGATATAAATAAACGTGCATAAATCTGTTGCATTTTATACACCAATAACGAAACAGCAGAAGAAATCAAGGAATCGATCCCATTTGCAACTGCACCAAAAACAAGAAACCTAAAAATAAACCTAACTAAAGAGGTAAAAGATCTGTACTCTGAAAACTATATAACACTTATGAAAAATTGAAGAAGACACAAAGAAATGGAACGGCATTCCATTCTCATGGACTGGAAGAACATTGTTAAAATGTCTATACTACCCAAAGCAATCTACACATTTAATGCAATCCCCATCAAAATACCAACAGCATTTTTCACAGAGCTAAAACAAACAATCCTAAAATGTGTATGGGAACCGCAAAAGACCCTGAAGAGCTAAAACAATTCTGAAAAAGAAAAACAAAACTGGAAGCATCACGATTCCAGATTTCAACCCGTATTACAAGTCTGTAGTCATCAAGACAATATAGTACTGGCACAAAAACAGGCACACAGATCAGTAGAACAGAATAGAAAACCCAGAAATGGACTCACAACTATATGGTCAACTAATCTCTGACAAAGCAGGGAAGAATATCCAATGGAAAAAGATAGTCTCTTCAACAAATGGTGCTGGGAAAACTGAACAGCAACATGCAAAAGAATGAAACTGGACTATTTTCTTGTAAGTTCAAAATGGATTAAAGATCTAAATGTGAGACCTGAAACCACAAAAATTCTAGAAAAGAGCACAGGCAATAATTTCTCTGACATCAGTCATAGCAACTTTTTTCTAGATATGTCTCCTGAGGCAAGAGAAACAAAAGCAAAAATAAACTATTGGGACTACATTTAAATAAAAAGCTTTTGGGGGCACCTAGGTGGCTCAGTAGGTTAAGCATCTGACTCTTGATTTCGGCTCAGGTCACAGTTTGTGGTTTCAAGCCCCGCTTCAGGTTCTGTGCTGACAGCACAGGGCCTGCACAGGATTTCTCTCTTTCCCTCTCTCTCTGCCCCTCCCTCCACTCACACTCTCTCTCTAAAGATAAATAAATAAACATTTAAAATAAATAAATAAACAGCTTCTGTACAGCAAAGAAAACAATCAACAAAACTAAAAGGCAACCTATGGAATGGAAGAAGACATTAGCAAGTTACATATCTGATAAAGGGTTAGTAGCCAAAACCTATGAAGAACTTATCAAACTCAACACTCAAAAAGCAAATAATCCAGTGAAGAAATGGGCAGAAGACACGAACACTTTTCCAAAGAAGACATCTAGGTGGCTAATGGACACATGAAAAGATGTTCAACATCACTCATCATCAAGGAGATTCCAATCAAAACCATGATGAGATACCACCTCACACCTTTCAGAAGAGCTAGAATTAAAAGAAACAACAGGTATTGGCAAGGATGCAGAAAAAGAGGAGCCCTCTTACACTGCTAGTGAGAATGCAAACTGGTGCAGATACTCCAGAGAATAGTATGGAGGCTCCTCACAAAACTAAAAATAGAACTACCATATGATCCAGCAATTGCACTACTAGGTATTTACCCAAAGGATACAAAAATACAGATTGGAAAGGGTACATGCACCCTGATGTTTATAGCAGCGTTATCTGCAATAGCCAAATTATGTAAAGAGCCCAAATGTCTATCATCTGATAAATGGATAAAGAAGATGTGGTATATACATATGGTGGAATATTACTTAGCCATCAAAAAGAATGAAACCTTGCCATTTGCAGTGAGATGTATGGAGCTAGACCATATTATGTTATGTGAATCAATATATAAGTCAATCAGAGAAAGACAAATACCATACGATTTCACTAGTCTGTGGAATTTAAGAAACAAAACAGATAAACATATGGGAAAGGGGAAAAAAGAGGAAAAAGTGGAACAAACCACAAGAGACCCCTAATGACAGAGAACTGAAGGGTTATAGAGGGCAGTGGGTGGGGGATGGGCTAGATGGGTGATGGGTATAAAAGAGGTCCCTTGTTATGATGAGCACTGGGTATTGTATGTAAGTGATGAATCACTGAACTGTACTCCTGAAACCAATATTGCACTGTATGTTAACTAAACTTTAAATAAAAAGTAAAAAGAAAAAAAGAAACAAAGAAAATGCCCGTGAGAAAAATATTACTGGCAGAGACAACAGCAAGGGCAAATTCAATAGGAAACAACAAAGATGGCATATTTAAGAAAGAGCAAACAGATGAATGTGATTGAAATGGAATAAGCATGGGTGAGTGGTGGACTGACATCAGAAATGCAGAAAGAGGCCAGAATGCATAGGGTTTTGTGAGCCTTGATAAAGAGTTTGCACTTCAGCTTAATGTGTTGGAACTGGAGAGTTTTAAGCAAAGGAATAAATTGATTTTTGTTTTTAATCACTGGAGTAGTAAGAAAAAACAGAACTAGAATACCATACGACTTTGATACTAGGATTGGAAAAAGGTCACAAAAGCATATATAGCAATTCGGGTGTTAAACTGCCTGCCTGGGGTGGGTGAATGGTTAGGGAAATTTAACCAACTTTATTTAAAACTACTTGGGGGCACCTGGGTGGCTCAATCAGTTGAGCATTTGACATCTGCTCAGGTCACGATCTCACCGTAGATGAGTTCAAGGCCCTCATTGGGCTGGCTGTTATCAGTATGGAGCCTGCTTTGGATCTTTCTTTCTCTCTCTCTCTCTCTCTCTCTCTCTCTCTCTCTTTCTTTCTCTTTCTCTCTCTCTCTCTCTCTCTCTCTCTTTCTCTCTCTCTCTCTCTCTCCCCCCCCACTCATGCTCTCACTGTCAAAAATAAACAAAAACATTTATTTAAAAATTAATTAATTAGGGGTGCCACTGTGGCTGAGTCAGTTGAGCATCCAACTTCAGCTCAGGTCATGATCTCACAGCTCGTGGGTTCCAGCCCCACGTCGGGTTCTGTGCTGACAGCTCGGAGCCCGGAGCCTGCTTCAGCTTCTGTGTGTGTGTCTCTCTCTGCCCCTAACCCACTTGCATTCTGTCTCTGTCTCTCTCAAAAATAAACATTAAAAAAAAATTTTTTAAGTAATTAATTAATTAAAACTACTTAGGCCCAAAACACTGCTGCGCAAACTTCTGCCACCCTTTTTCAGATGATTCAGGTCATTAAGTGACCTCTTAATATTTTAAAGAAAAAGCATTTTACCACCACAGACTCTTGAAACTTAAAACCAAACCATTATCTTCAATGTTGACACATCTAGAAACAAGCCTGCAATAACACTAACTTTAAAATAGTCTGCTGACTTTAGGTAACTTTAACAGACATAAAAGGAAAAATAATATCCCCAAAATGTTCACACTAGAAAGCAAGAGAATATCTTGTAATATATTTCAAATATACTTGGTTCGAAAGGTACAATACTAAAAGTTCAAAGCAAATGAGACAAAGACAAAACTTTACTAAAACAATCAAGTTTAGAGAAGCAATGCTACCAATATTACTGTGTAGTTATCCTCAAACTTCTACTACGCAAGGGGCCTTGGTTTGGTTTATTTGGCACTTCTTGGTCTCATGAAACCTTGTTGGCACAGGTATCTATTCAAATAATTATGATTAGCCCACTTCACTGCTGGGTTTGTGTTAGGAGACAGGAATATAAAGTTTTGCTGTAAGTTTAGAGAGATTGGTAACATTTAGGAAAAAGCATAAGATGCAATACAAGATTATGTGCTAATTACGGGCACCGAGCTGAATGTACCTGCTACACCGGAGAGACTGACTTTCAGAAAGCGGAGTGACTTTATCCCTAACACACATCATTAATAACTTATCATGTGACGGTGCCAAATAAATAGCCGAATCAGCAAATCAGAGTTCAGAAAACTGGATGACTAGAAAGTTTCATTTAAGGACTTCACAGGTACTAGCACTCAAGAGTATCTTTCAGAAAGGATTGACTTACATATGGAAACAATTCACTTACGGTTTAAAAGTAATAATTTCGTATCTTTTCATAAATGTCTGGGGGCAGCTAGGGTGGGTATCATAAAAACATAATTGAAAAGAATTATTAACATTCTTGAACTAATGGGGAAACTCAATCCTAGAACCTTCATAAATACTAGGTATCTTCCTATAAACCCTTTTTATTTTCCTAAACTTTTTTTCCCTGCAAACGGTTTTAACATTTCCCAAAATGTCTAATTAAACGTGTTTTCCCCTCTTGATTAAAAAGAATTAACAAAACGTCATAAGGTACATTTGGAAGATGGTGACGGGATTCCCTGCTTCAAAATGTTGGAAGCCGCTAGTTTAAAAGCGCCCGAAACAGATGACTCTGCTCGGGTGCTATTTTCCCGCTGTTGTGTCTCCATTTCAGTCTAAGAAAAGACATAACTATGTGTGTGTCTCGAAACCTTAGGGTAAAAACCACCTACTGTCATTTCTTTATCACATTTTTGAGAGAGCATTTGTACAAACCCACTAAACCACTTTACCAGTAAAACTCTGCGCCCTGTGAGGAACACCCGCAGAGGAGCTCCTCCTTGTCTCCAGTAGCGCGTGCTCGTCACTCCCTCAGCCAGTTACCGAGGAGCGCGCCGGCGCATCCTGGGAGACGTCGGCAGCGGGGATTGTGGGAAGTGTAGTTTGGAGACCCCGGCCTCCTCGCCATTCCTGTAATGGCTGCTTCCCGGAAGGTAATGTAGGAACTCGTCTCCAAAGGATACTTAGGGTTGCCTCAGTGTATTTGTAAAACAAGGATATTTGCACCTCTCCGGGACAAAGCAGGGGTTCTTTTTAAAATCTTAATATCAAATCCTGGCACAAACTTGCTCTGGATTCGGTTTATTTTTAGCTTTTCCTGTGCCGGCGAACTGACCAACTTTAAGTCTAGTTCCCCTGCCTGAACACTGTTTCCTCTAGTTATTATCCATTCCTCTCTTTTCCGAACGACTTCCTCCTTCTGCACTGTGGTTGTATCTTTAAAAAATGATGATGATGATGATGATAATGCTGATGATAATGATGGTGATGATTAATTCTTAAATCCTACCCTTTTCTGATACTAGGCTCTGTCACGTGGAACCTCTTAGCCTCAGCATCCGGAACTCCAGGAAGGGAGTATTTCGAATCAGATAGAATTATACATAAATACTTTCTTTGGTAAGTGTTACTAATTCCCCACAACTTCACAGACGTACATATTGCGTGACTTTTGCCAGATTTGTCTGCATTTCCTGGGTGGGAGAAATCCTAAGAAAATGTAATTTTTACTCAACATTTACTCAAAATACTAGGATATTTAAGTTTCCGAGTGTCTGGTGTGTTTTCTCTTTGTTCTCAATTATGTTCTGTTCAAGTTGCTTAGTTGATTTACACGGGGTTGGCATGATAGCATGTGGAAACATTGCTGGAGTCAAGGAATTATCATGGGAAGGGGGGATTAGCCTCAAATGACCTTCTTTAAACTGTTTTATAAACTTAACAGTTTTTTTTCTACCTTTAAAATGGGGAAATGGGTCTGAAATTTAAATTTAAAAGGTTATATGGATTGTTATTTATGTATTCATGCTGTCATTTGAAAAGGTGGAAAATTTTAATGATTCCTTTTTGTTTCCATGTTTGATTTCTAGAAACTTTCTGCCCTCAAGATTGAGATACCTGAAAATCCCAACATCATGGCTTCAGTTTCGGCACAGTTGTTCTTGGTCCTCATTTCACTGCTTTTGGTGCTGCCTGTTGTTGAAGCAGTAGAAGCTGGAGATGCAGTCGCTCTCTTGTTAGGTGTGGCTCTCAGCATTACAGGCATTTGTGCTTGTTTGGGGGTATATGCACGAAAGAGAAATGGACAAATGTGATTTTGACGGGCCTTCTGAATCAGACCTTGCCCAGAAAACCATTGTGAATTATTGAGGTTAAAAACTGATCTTTAGTGTCTGAAAGTTCCCAAGAAATAGGGTATTTTCACATTTTTAATTGTCTCCCTGTAAATGGAAGCAAACTGATATATGTTAAATGGGAAAAAAAAGTTTCCTTCACAACAAATAATGCACTGAAAAAAAGCAGTCTAAAAGTCATATATGTTAGTTAGAAAGAGGCTCAAAGAAGTCAGATGACCGAAATTTACATATTATTTCAAAGTTTTGGAATTCTCAAAGTGCATGAGATAGGAAGAAGGAAACCCTTACCCAGAATCCTAGGAAATTGCCACTGCCTCCTGCATCACTGAGGAGACTTTTCTCCATATTTTTATTAGATTTTTGTTTTGTTATCTCCCAAGTTAGTATTGTACTTAGGTATCAAATACATCCAGAAATTAAAATTTTTATTTCTTTGGTTGGGGGGAAGAGGTAAGAAAAATGTACTCAGTGTATCTAATGTTAAAATGGAGAAAATATTTAATGTAAAAAAATACTTTATATGGACATTTAAATGGAGAAGAGATTTAATGTTAAAAACCTTTATATTAACTGAATAACATCTCTATAGTGAGAAGTACTATATTAAATACAAACCCATTATGTTGTAAGTTAATGTGTGATATTCATTTCTGTTTATTTCAGGCTGTCTTTACTTTCTGTGGACTTTTATGTCAGCTAGGTGACTTCCTTTAAGTGATCACACTAGCTTGTAGAGAATACTATCAATCATAAGTGAGAAATGGGCAGTATCAAGGTAGAAGTCCCTGTTAGAGACTCCACAGATACAAAAGGAAAATGTAATGGCCTATACTGGTTTATACACTAACCAGATGAAGCATACCCTCTCTGATCATACTACTCAAAGTGTCCTCAAAGTAACAATATCACCTAGGGACTTGGTAGAAATGCTGAGTCTCAGGCCCCATTCAGACCAATTGGATCAGAATGTGCATTTGTTTCAAGAGCCTAGAATAATTTGTATGCATATTCAAGTTTAAGAAGACTACTCTAACCTGCTTGAGCTCAAGAATCACCTGAAGGACTTGATAAAACTTTCAGATTCCCAAATCCTCCTAGTTGCATTGTAATTTGAGGCTGGAACCTGGAGTTCTCTGTTTAACAAAGGCCCTTGGTGATTCTTTTGATTCTGTAGATAGAGCCAATGGGGAATAATCTGAGTGAATCAAACTACTTTAGGGTCCTGAAAGCAGGTAATCAAGTTTTTACTAAAATAATGTATTATCCAATTTCTAGTTCTCCAGGTGACATTGGGAGCCTGAATTTTGATTGAAAACAGGCTGTAGCAACCTAAAACCTTCTTTATAGTGTGTTCCTGCGGATGAACTCACCTAACTTGCGTGAGGGATTGGGTAGAAGATACAAGGAGTGAGGGAAAGCCATGCTATAAAGACAGAAACTGAATGGATCTGTGTTTGTCGTAGCTGTTTTATTTTTTCACAAGGGAATGCACTAACATGTTTTGTTTTGGTAAATTGGCAGTTATACATTGTATAATTAATAGAACTTCAACATAGATTGTAAAACAGTTTGCCCTATGTCATAAACCAGCACATTGGTACTGGTGTAGAGATGCTGCTGCTGCTGCTTTGTATGTCTGAACTTTTCCATTGGCATTGGGAGAAATCAAACTTAAAGTACATTTGAAATCACAGTGCATTAGCCATTTAATCACCTCCAGGTACTATTTTTAAAACGATCAAAATAAGACTGCAGGCAAATATTCTTTAATGAACATGTATTTCCAGAAGTGCCTAGAAGGAATTAGGAAACCATTTTCTTAGTTTCCCCTTAAAAAATAGAGAATTATGAGGTAGCATTCAGGAATTTTGATGGATATACTGAAGAGTACCTTCTCTATTTTTAGCTGCTTTTCTACCTAGGTTGGGTTATATGGGTTAGCCTGAAAAGAACGGAAACTTATAATGGCTCTTAACCTTTTTAGGGCCACCAACTCCATCGAGGATCTGATGAAAATTGGTCCTTTTGCCTGGAAAAATGCACATACATGCTGGCATTTTTAGATTAATTTCAAGTAGTTCACAGAGCTGAAGTCCATCCAGAACTTCCAAATTAAAAATATGTGCTTGATGGGTTTTTTGTTTGTTTGTTGTTTTTTGAGGTTCTTTCAAATTCTGCAATTTCTTGATTTGCTCTGATGGATAATAACTGCCGTGGAGCAGTTATAAGAAGAATGGGATTAATACACATCCCCCAAGTGCCAGCATGATTTATAGATGTCTAGTAAATGCCCTATGCATGTTAGTTCAGATAAGTTCAGTTACCGAGGCAGAAGACTAAATTGAAATCAACAAGAAGTGCTGGTAACCCACCCATTTCTCTAATGCCAAACATCAGTGCATTTCTTGCATCTCTTCTTTCTGGCTGCTTTCCAGAATTTTTTTTCTCTGTTCATAGTTTTCAGAAGGTTGACGATGTGTCTTAGCATGAATACATTTGGGTTTGTCCTGTTTGGGGTTGGCTCAGCTTCTTGAACCTATGGGTTTATGTCATTTCCCAAATGTAGATGATTTTCAGCCATTATTTTTTCAAACAGTATTTCAGCCCCATGTACTTTATCTCCTTTACTCCAGCGACTCCAGTGACCCAGTAGTTAGATCTTTTGCTGCAGTCTCACTTGCCCTATAGCTTTTTTTCTTTTTAGTCTTTTTTCTCTCTGTTCAGACTGGGTAATTTCTAGCGTTCTATCCTCAAGTTCACAGATTATGCCCATGTATTTTTTTAGTTCTAAGTTTTCCATTTAGTTTTCTTTGTAGCTTGTAATTCTTTGCTGAGACTTGCTATTTTTTTTCATTTGTTTCAAGCATGTTTGTAATTGTTCTTTGGACTTTTACGATGGCTGCTTCAAAATCCTTATCAAGTAATGCTAACGTATGTGTCATTTCAGTATTGGCATTTGTTGATTGTCTTTTCCCTTCAAACTGAGATCTTCCTTGGAATGATGAGCGATTTTCCATTAATACCTGGACAATTTAGGTATGGTATTAAAAAGACTGGGTCATCTTTGAAGGCTGTATTTTAGCAGGTCTTCTCTGACCATGCTGCCTCAGAGCAGCGGACGTTGTTGCCTCAGTACTGCCACATAGAGGTAGAAGTCCAGGGACACCTCATTACTGCTCCGCTTGTGCCCTCCCCTGACCCGGAAGGTGGGGTGCCATGTGGCTACTGGGTGGGAGTGAAAAGTCCAAACTTCCTCTGTGGTCTCCGCTGTCTCGTGGCCATGTCTGAGCCCATTGACATTTCTGGGTTGCCAGCTTCAGAGTACCTAGTAAACTATGAGGAAAAAGAAAATCCAGAGAATTCACCACTAGGTCTGGCTCTGGTCCTGAGGTCCCTGGCTGGTCTGCCTTCTTTCTACCTTTCAGAATCTTCTTATGTTTGTCTTTTATACATAATGTCCAGGGTTTTTAGCTGTACTTAGTGGAAGAAATAGGAAAAAGGATGTCTACTACATCTTCCTGTAAGCAGAGGTCTCCAGTGCATATTTAAGAGTGAATTTTCTGGAGAGAGAAATGTCAGGTAAAGAATTGATTCAAGGTATTTCATTTAACAGACCTTTGTCCTGTGGTCCACATCTGCCCTTCCCTCTTCACCCATCCAGCATATTATTTATTTTTGTCTTTACTCAATAAGCTCAATTAGAGAGTATGATGACAATCAAGAATGCAGGAGTACAGTTGAAGTTTGAAAAAAGTGATCTGTATCTATATTTTGTCTCAGCAATAAGAATGTGAGGGCAGCTTCTTGAAAAACTGATGTGATACCAAATGTACCAACTGAAGGAACCAGGTAGGCCCAGGAAATCTCAAAAGCTAAACATCACATGCACTTTTACCCTCTTAGGTTTTCTAAGCTCTGCAGAAGCTTGTCAAATGCCATTTCCAAATTTTGATGTAGGAAAGATGATGTAGCTATATAGCCTGAAGCACATAATAAAGGGAGAATTCTGAATACAAACCATCTCCCTTGCAAAGACTCAAATATTCTTTTTGGTGGTATCACAATATGCATGAAGAGCCTAAGCTCTGAAGTCTAACAGACATAGATAACCAGGCTCCATTACTTAAAATTTGATGTTGAGCAAGTCATTTTTAAATTTCTGTCTCCCTCTTTGTTAAATGGCAATAATAACACTTTCTACCTCATAGATGGATGAGGAATACATGAAGTAATAAATGCAAAAGACTTGACATGCTTGAGATTATTATTGGTATTTGGAGATATTTTCTAGACATGGAAGGAATTAACTACTCAGTAAGCATCAATTTTGTATTTATATGTTAAAAGAGTTCTCTTTAGAAAGTTACATAAGCAAATCCCCTATTAAACAGTCACTATGTATTTTGACCTTTTCCCTGAGTGTTGTCTTTATCATAATTGACTTCGACCATTATAGGCTTACAAACTGATGAAACTCAAAGACACCCGTGAAGAAAATTTGGCTTCCCTAAAGCTTCCCCAAATTTTGAAGAGAAAGAAAAAAAAATTGATTCTGTTTTAGTAATTCCTAACGTGTTGACCATGGGTCTTTACTAATTGACACAAAAGCTTAGCAGTAACTGCTTGGTCATTTAAGAAGATTCAAGGACTTTTGGTTTTGCTTGTTCAGGAAAATAGATCTGGTCTATATTCCATCAGGAAAAGAACTCTGATAAATCTCATCTCCTTAGAAGTCATAAAGATAAAAGCAATATAGAATGTGTTCAGTGTTTCCCATGGTAGGGAATAGAGCTGAAGCCCTGACTGAGACTTACTAATTCTAGACAGGATTTTTATTCTTAGGTGAGAACAGGGCCAAATCAATAAGTATGTGTATAAAATGGCATATTTAAAATTTTTCTAATTTTTAATAATTTAATTTTTCTAAATCATTTATGTGATTAAATAATAGACATCTAGCATCTAAATGCAAAAGACAGAAGACCACAAAAATGTGATTGCTGCAAAATACTAAAATGTGGTTTAATTTCTCATTGATTTATAATATCACAGCTATGATACCCCTCTCACATATTTCCACCGAATCTATTATATATGGGTGATTAAAATTTTGAAAATATTAGTTGGCACTTGATAATTTGAAATGAAATTATGAAATTTTATATATAAGAGGGTTCATTATTTTTAAAGGACTAATCATGTAGCACTTTGTTAAACACTGGGATTATAAATACCATATTTCTCAATATTAATCAAGATAATTATGCCCTGGATAAATGTGCATAAATCACTTAACAAAAGAATGTAAAAGCAGGCATGATCACCAAGAACAGAAACTATACCATAGTCTATTTCAGATGATTTGTCAGAACAGCCCTTTTCATTTTTCCACAAAAAATTACCAGAGCATTTCGATAGCAACATAAAACAATTCTGTGGGTCCTATAATGACATATGCCTGCTTCCACTCATTTAATCAACATTTTTCAAGACATCATCACTGCAATTTAGAGACAAAAAAAGTAACTACCAGGCAATTGCCCTTGAGCCCATAATTTAACCTAGACAATTTCTTCATCTGTAACATTATTTGTGCAAACTCTAAAAAGGTTTCCTAGTGGTAGAATTCTGTAGCTCCATAAAGAGTTTTACTAATTTCAAAACTAATAAAGTGGAATGTGTTAAAAATATTGTAATTACCCATTTTAAGTCAGCAGCATGAGGAGCTGATTTTCCCTTTGAACTCCACTAAAAACCATAGTCTAGTCATTTGGTACAGTTTTGGATGTCAATTGAGTGAAGCGGGGGCAGCTCATTTTCTGTACTGAACAAGTATGATTAGAGATTGTCTCAAGAAGGAAGAAGAAAAACAACCGTAGCCCTGCCACTCCCACTCACAGCAAACAGCCCACATGCTAATTGATGTCGGCCTGGCAGTATCCAGAAACAAGCAACCTCGCAGTTTCGTGTGCTCAGTCTTTTCTGGCACTACTGATGGGACTCTGCTAACAGCCACCATCATCCCAGTGGCCAAGACAGACAGATGAGAGGATGCTGAGCGCCTCCCTCTCCCTCACACTCCACCTCCAGGCCATGTCTAGGTCTTATGGAATCATCTCCAAGTTGTGCCTGGGATTCACTCACTTCTCTCCATCCTCATGGCTCCTACCCAAGTTCAGACCACCATCACACAGGCACCCCAGCTGGTCTTTTGACCTCCCACTGTAACCCTCTGTGATCTCTTATAAACACAACTAGAACCCCAATTTCTCCATCACCTACCTTACACTGTAGCTTTCAGCTGTATTGTTTTTCACTTCCTAGAAAGCATCATGTGTGTTCCCTCTCTCTCTCTCTCTCATTTTCCATACTTCCTCTACTTTACAGATCTACATGTTACTTCCTCTGCCTGGTGTAGTTTTCCCAAGTTCACCTGCCTCATTCCTACCTTCCTAGGTTTGAACAGCACTTCTTTAGGACCTCTTCCCTAACCCTTCCTGTCTGAAATACATATTCTGTGTGCTCACACAGCATTCTTTACATCCCTTATCAATAAGGCACTCTGTATTTGAATCTCTGTTTGCTTATTTTTATCTCAACCAACTTCAACCCCATCTCGGTATTCTAAGCTCTTGAGGTCAAAGACTGAATTACTGACTATTATATTCCTGGATTTTAGCACAATGCCTGGCATATAGAAATTACTGCTCACTCAATCTTTTATAGAATGAATATGTGATAACAGAGTTAATGTAGCAAAGGGACACCCCAGCCCAGAATACATAGTGGATCCTAGCATCCCTTCACTAACCCTATATGTGCCCTTACTGTACTCAGTACAGCTATACCAACCTTTCAGATTTATATGGGCTAGGTCTGAAATTCAATGCAAGATTTTATCATTTTTTTGGACATCTAATAATTATAGAATATGATTTTAATAAGTATTAACATGTATTCTAGTTAGCTGATTTGAATGATTATATACACTATTTATAAAAGCTTGCATTGTATATGCATATTTAATGCTTTGTTGTTTAGAAATGATCTACCATTCTGAAACACAGGATGATCCTCTCCTTCATCTCCTTCTCATTCTCTTACTCATGCTATACTCCAGTAACACCAGACTGCCTGAAATCAAATGCCTTGCCATACCTCCGTGTTCATCTTTCATTTGCTTTATAAAGAAGCCTTTCCCCAAGAAAGCCATTCCCCAAAGAAGTTAATGATATCTATCCTCCAGAATCCACAGTGTATTGTTTATACCTGTAGTAATGTATTTCATGCAACCTTGTTTTATAGTTATTTAGATACTTATTATCCCTTTTATACCACTACCCCTACTACCCTTTCCCTTCCATCCACCTATCCTCCATCACCTATATCATAATCTTAAAATCAAGATCGTGTCTTTTAATTAGTGCAAGTACTCACACACCCTGTCCATGCTGTTAGATGTTCCAGCGGATACTTGTTTCTGTATTTGTGGATGGAATTCAGTTCCTAAAAACTCCAGAAGAACACATCAATATAGTAGCATTGAATAAACAGGTCTATATGCTGACGGAGATATAATATTGAAGATAATATTATTGCTTTTTTTAAATGTTTTTATTTATTTTTGAGACAGAGCATGAACAAGGGAGGGACAGAGAGAGAGGGAGACACAGAATCCAAAGCAGTCTCCAGGCTCTGAGCTGTCAGCACAGAGCCTGATGTGGGGCTCGAACTCCCGGACAATGAGATCATGACCTGAACTGAAGTCGGAAGCTTAACCTACTGAGCCACCCAGGCACCCCTATTATTGCTTTTTAATAACACTATCAGTATGGAGTTTTCCTTGTTTTTTTTTAATGTTTATTCATTTTTGAGAGAGAGAGAGAGAGGCAGAGAGAGAGGGAGACAGAGGATCTGAAGCAGGCTTCACACTCAGCACAGAGCCCATCGCAGGGATGGAACTCAAACCATGAGATAACTACCTGAGCCAAAGTCAGATGCTTAACCGACTGAGCCACCTGCCTCGAACTCTATCTTTCAGAAAGCAGTTGGCAATTCATATTTACTCTAAATGTCATCCATTGAAAAACATCCAATGTGAAGCAAGCACAAGACAGTTGTCAAACACTGTAGTTCTTAGATGATGCTATAGGTGATATCAAGTGACAGGTGATGTTAGATGACATGTGATGTCAAAGCCTGCATTTCATTCAGGTGAAAAATCTTAATCAGAAAAAATTTAAGAAGAGGAGAAAAGATACCTGGAGCCCCAAGTCCTTCTACGTTTCCAAAGAAAACTCTCAAATAAAGAGCTCCAAATAGGGTCCCACTTCTGATCCTTAGTCATGGCAAGTGGACTGTCACATAGCCACTCCATAATTCCACCCTGCTGTTCTGCTGGATCTTTCACTCAGGTCCTATGACTTTCCACTTCTGAAGAGTAAATCAATTCAGTACCAGGTGTGACTAAAGTACAAAGAAGCAACAAAAATCATCTTTTTTAATATCCACTTGTTAATCCAAATATTTGGGCCTCTGTAAAATAGTTCTCTTAGGAAAATGTGGACCTAATTTTATTTTGCTGCCATTTTTCAAAGCACATTTGGTATTCATATTTGGCCCATGACTTGCTCCTTCAAATAGCCCCAGTGAAGAGAAGACTTCATCATTGAACTTTTGGTTTTAGAAATGAACCAGAAGTAAATCACAGCTGAGCCCTGTGTATGAATAAGCAAGGTGACCAGAAATAGAAAGAACAACCACTTGGTGAGCTAATTCTCAAATTGTATGAGAGCTCTGTGCTCTTGCATTTTACAGATGAAGACACAAAAGCTTGACCTAGGGAGGTCAAGTTACTTGGAAAGTAGTTATACAGTTTGATAAAATGAATGACAAGTGACTTCAAAGTAAAAAATTTTTTCTGCAACTTATAAACCAAATTATTGGGTTATTACACAATGTAATGTACCACTTTTTTGACTAAAGAAATTATGAATAGCATTAAATAATGATATAGCATGATAACAAAATGACCCATACTTCACCTGCCCTCAACGTAGAAAACTACTTTCACTTTTTTTGCAGGTCACCTTCCACAGGCATAAATTTAAGAGAACTAGAATAAATCATACATACCATTTTTCCAGTTTTTTTGTTTAACCTTTAAGTATTTCATGTATATTTTAACAACCAAATAATATTCCATCCCATGTACTTGTCATCACTTATTCAAAATCTATTCCTTTAGGGGCGCTTGGGTGGCTCAATCAGTTGAGCATCCGACTTTGACTCAGGTCATGATCTTGTGGTCCATGAGTTTGAGCCCAATGTCAGGCCCTGTGCTATCAGCACAGAGCCTGGAGCCTGCTTCGGATTCTGTGTCACCCTCTCTCTCTGCCCCTCCCCCGCTCACACTCTGTCCCCCCCTCTCTCTCTCTCTCTCAAACATAAATAAACATCAAAAAAGATTTTTTTACATCTATTCCTTTAATAATGCTGGACCTATCAGTGCTTTCCAACATCTTGCCATTATTGGTAACACCAAACTGTAATAAGCAAAATAAGTCATTCTTAACAAGTGCCAAATAGACATTCATGTCCTTTGAACCTATGGTTCCAACTTAGAAATTAAATTTTAAATATTAATTTTCATATTATAACTCATCAGACATAAATATGTACACAAACATATTTATAAAGTATCTGTTGTCCTGAACCTCTAAAGAAGCCATGTTTTCCAAACTGGAGGGTAATTAAGGTTACTATGCAGTAGCCTACTAGAAATGCTAGAGGTCTAGGATTATAAAAGGCTTTGAAATCTAGGTGTAGAAAGGAAGGTTTCTATCCAGGGAAAGAAGATGACAAATCTCTTTTAGCGAAAAGGCTCAGAGTCACTGTACACCTTCATGATAAGTAGTCGATAAATGGGAGCATATGAAGTGAAAGTAAAAATCATCATATGTTCTTGAGTATTCATTTTCAAAATTATTCTTATGGTTTTCATAATTGAAAGTAAGCATTACTTGTCCAATGACCCCTACACTTATTATTATTAGTGATCAGTAATAATGATAGTTATCGAGAAATCTTATTAATTTAATTGTTGTTACAATAATAAGCACCAAACCATACAGTGAAGTGTTTCTTTCCTCAGTGCTGTTGCTACATGACAGAAGTATATGAAGAAGTTTATGAAAACACAGCACAGAAAGGCTGTGTGATATAGTGAAAAGAACACTCAACAAAGAGTCAGAGGTAAGGATCCTAGTTCTGGCTACACGGCAAACAGGTTATAGGGCCCTGGGCAAATCACTTACAAATTCACCTGAGCCTCATTTTCTCAATCTGTAAAGGAAAACACAAATGAGTAGAGGGGTACCTGGGTGGCTCAGTCAGTTAAGTGTCCAACTTCGGCTCAGGTCATGATCTCATGGTCCGTGAGTTTGATCCCCACGTCGGGCTCCGTGCTGCCAGCTCAGAGCCTGGAGCCTGTTTCAGATTCTGTGTCTCCCTCTCTCTCCGACCCTCCCCCGTTCATGCTCTGTCTCAAAAATAAATACACGTTAAAAAAAATCAAAAAAAACCCACAAAAACAAATGAGTAGAAATGGTCTACTGAACACACCTATTCCACTTACAGGCATTTCAAACAAGAATTCCTCTTTGATGAAGGATGTGCAAGGTAAAGTAAGCCTTGGCAAGCAGGGTACCCAGAAGTGGGGCCAGCCTTGAATAGACAGAAGTAGGCCCTTGACAGATGACATTACTTAAGGAAAGACAGCAGGAAACACCCAAAACCAAAATGCCTACGGGCTATACTCTCTTCAGTATTTTTGTGATATCTGCAATTCCACTGTTAATGGTGCCTCTTCTAGGTCTTGAAGACTTCCTCTGTTGAATGTTAATATGACTTGCTGTCTGCCCCTTAAACTAAAAAGAAGAACCTCAAAATGGGAGTCCAAATTGGGGTTAGACTATTGAGATTGGGACTAGGAAGAGGACGATGGATAAAATTTCCTGGGGAAGAGGACAAGGGTGGTCAATGCTCCCAAATACATAGAGAGTTAAACTGTATGACTGAGGTTTGGATCTGCTTAAAAGAATGTCTAATTTTTTGCCTTACAGTCCATTAAACTAATCATGTCAACCTAATAGCAACAGTCTTAAAGCAGAAAATTTGTCTTTTTATTTTGTATTCTTCTTGAACAACCAAGATAAAGCATATAACACAATACACATTCAATACACATTTCTAGGTTGACTTAAGGACTCTGTCCACAAACAAACAAACAAAAATCCAAATGGTTTAAATGACAAAATAAAGTATTTTATAGGAAAAAATATAATCTACTTTGGTAGCCTGACAAAAACCAAGTAGAATCAAATTAAATTCCAATTAGTAGCATCACCATAAAAATATGAAATCAAAGCAAGAGAAGAGCACTGCATGATTTTATACTATGATGGCTGTTTCCAATTTGTATGTTTTATTTTTCTATATAATATTGGCATAAAATTGTCAGTGTAGTGGTTTTTTAAGTGAATGGCAGCACTCCTATCCCAAAGAAGAGGTTCCCCTCCCACCTTGAGCTTGACAAGAGAAACTACACCTCAGTGTACTCAAATGACAGGGCTTAAAAAATAAAAGAAGGCAGGAAGGAAGAAAGGGAGGAAGAAAGGAAAAAAATTATTCTATTTAAGGGAATCCATTTTAAAGACCTTTTAGTACAATGAAGAATTGTATGGGTAAAATGAATTTTCACTTATATTTTTATTTTTAATAAAAGCAAGAAATAAAAGATACAAGCTTGGTCCAATTAGAAGCCTATTGCATTGGTTTTAGGAAGAGATGCTAATTGTTTTGTCAAGGGAGACATAGGGAAGGGCTGAGAATGGCTGGATCATTTTCCTCCTACCTCTCTGCTATTCCTTTACCATCTTCTTAACTGGTTTCTCTTCTCTTCTGATATCTTAATGTTCATTCATTCTTCAAGTGTCAGATGTTGGCCTTCTCTTCATACTCTTTCTTAGAGAATTCCTCTGTCTCCACACTACTTCTGCCTGTTTTGGCCCCACGGTTTCCATTATGAGCAGACAACTGCCATATGACTTCTCATGTTCCAATTCAAGACCAACTAGCACTTATAAATGATGCCATGTGAATGGCTGTCACCTCATGTTCATTTGGTAAAATTAAACTCCTCCTCCTCTCAAAACTGAATGCCTTGTCTGATTTCTCCTGTGTGTGTGTGTGTGTGTGTGTGTGTCCATCAATCCACTTGCCAGCCAAGCTTGAATTTGTTCTATTCGCATAACCAGGCAATAATTTTGGCCTACCTTGGTTCTTTCTTATCACAGTTCTTTCTACTGACTGTTCTATCACTCTAGTACTCATGCCTGGACTTATTTTTCATAAATTCAAACATTTTCGAATTGCAAGTCTCTGGCTTCATCAGCCTGTCAGGGAGAAAAAAAATGGGAGTGGGGATATGAAATAAATCAGTATTTTTCAGCTGTATTAATTAGGCCCCTACACTCCACAGGGTGGCCTTCACAGCTGCCGAATCAAACAATAAAAGACCAAGAGAGTATGGCTCCAGTCCCCAGACCCACTTTTCCCACAGTAGCTCCATCACTGTCTGTTTCATGTATGAATTTCAAGTATGATCTCTTCTGAAAAAGACTTGTAACATTACCTTAAGAAAAATAAGTTTGAAAGCCAGTTAGGTGACATTTTTAAGATCCTCAACTCTAAAATTCAAATCCTATGGAATCTGTTAATGTAATTATTAATATAGTATTAAAGAAACTCCTAGTTTAGGCTCCTACTTATCTTTAGATCAATTCTGGCTCTGGTAACCTGAAGAATTTGAATGCATTTAGGATAAAAACATAGAAATTATTCTGGGTTTCCTAGCAGTCAACAGGAGAATGTAGTAAGCCGAAAAGAGCCCACAGCATCTGTGATAAAGCAGGGGAATGCCTTGGGGTGCCTGGGTGGCTGAGTCCATTAAGTGTCTGACTTCAGATCAGGTCATGATCTCACAGTTTATGAGTTCAAGCCCTGCATGGGGCTCTCTGCTGACGTCTCAGAGCTCAGAGCCTGGAGCCTGCTTCGGATTCTGTGTCTCCCTCTTTCTCTGCCCCTGCCCCACTCGTGCTCTGTCTCTTTCTCTCTCTCTCTCTCTCTCTCAAAAATAAACATTAAAAAATTGTTAAAATTTTTAAAAAAGAAAAGTAGGGGAATGTCCCTAAAACAATACTTTCTGAAGTCCTTAGGATCCCAGCCTTCTTCCCAGACTGAAGCACATTATGATGATATGCTTTTGAGCCCATCTGTATTTCATCTGTACATAAAAAGAGGGAGTTTGCAGGCTCCTATGTCTTTGCAGATTCAAACTTTTTGGCTTTTTCTTTCTGTTTTATGTCCCCTTCGCAACAGTAAATAGTGTTTAACATGTGCTTCCCTGGAGAATGAAACCAGCTGACCTGGCCGTCAAGGTGTGGGAGATGAGACGCAGTACAATGGGTTCTGTTATTTCAGTTTGGAGACCAGCTGCTGAGACGACCATGCAGGAGGGGTGCCTCAGAGCCACACTTTACACACAAAGCAGCAGAGTCTTTATCCCAGCTTCAAGTCTTGGCAATTGATTTTTCTCTTCAAGTCTGCTCACCAACTTGACGTTTAAGCACCTGATTAACTTCAAGCATGAGGATTCACTTCTCCAGACTTATTATTCTTATCTCTATACAAAGGACTTAGGCCTAATGGCTCAGACCTGGTTTGAGCCCTGAAAGTGTGGCTAGTCTGAATTGAGATACCAAAATACACACTGGATTTGGAAGACTTAGTGAGAAAAAATATATATATCTCCTTAATATTTTTGTATTGATTATGTGTTGACTTACGTTTTGGATATTATTTTAGATACACTGGTTTAAATTAAATGTATTGTTAAAATTAGTTTTACTTGTTTCTTTTTACTTTTATATTTTGGCTACTGGAAAATTTTAAATTACATATGTGGCTCACATTAAATGCCTATAAAGAGACTGGTTTAGACTCTAAAGGCACTGTGGTATACTGAGAGTGCCTAAGACCTACTGGCAAAAAAAAAAAAAAAAAAAAATCGAAATCAAGTTTCTGATTTTACCACTTCCTGAGGTAAGTCACTCA
The DNA here is from genome assembly GCF_046562875.1 of Panthera onca. Classification (NCBI taxonomy): domain Eukaryota; kingdom Metazoa; phylum Chordata; class Mammalia; order Carnivora; family Felidae; genus Panthera; species Panthera onca. The sequence goes on along the minus strand of NC_138340.1, from coordinate 131,577,915 downwards.
AGAACAAATCCCAACTTTTCCATTGACCTCAGACAAGTTATTAGATCTCTCTGTGCCTCAAGTTTTTTTCATCAGTAAAATGAATCCTAATACCTACCTTACGATATTTTATAGAAATCAAATAAGTTAATAAATGTGAAGAACAATACCTGTAACATTATAAGCACCATATAACTATTAATTACTCGTATCTCTAAACTTGTTTTTTTATGACCTTAAGAGAAGGATAGATACTTCACAGAATGAAATTAGAATCTGCTCTAATCATGTATTTAAAATTAATTTAGGGGCTCCTGGGTGGCTCAATCGGTTGGGTGTCCGACTTAGGCTAAGGTCATGATTTCGCAGCTCGTGAGTTCGAGCCCCATGTCAGGCTCTGTGCTGACAGCTCAGAGCCTGGAGCCTGCTTTGAATTCTGTGTCTCCCTTTCTCTCTGCCCCAACGCACTAACATTCTGTCTCTGTCTCTCTCAAAAATGAATAAACATTAAAAAAAATTTTTTAATAAAATTACTTTATAAATCATAAAAACTGGGTAAATATTAGTAACTGCTCAGCTCTAAAAGTCATTAAATCTATGCACGCCTGATAGTGATGACACAGTTTCAGTTCTCCAGGGTAAATATGAGTTCAACATTCATACCCCTTCATCCTAAATTGTCAGTAGGTTGGCCTACTGTGCATATTTTTGTATCTTATTAAGACTATGCTGAGAATGACCTTTTAGCAAAACATCAGAAGAGCTCAGGATTGATGCCAACTTTATTCTCAAAGTCATGTTTACACACATATATCAGGGCATTTAACTTGCTCTCTCAATAATTTTGATACTGCAGAGTTTTTAAGTTGACATGAGACTTTCCAGAATATACTTGTACTTCAGAAGTATTTGAGGGTTCCTGTGTGGCTCAGTTGGTTAAGTGACCAATTCTTGATTTTGGCTCAGGTCATGATCTCCTGGTTTGTGAGTTCAAGCCCCATGTCAGGCTCTGCGCTGATTCGAGGAGCCTGCCTGGGGTTCTCTCTCCCCCCCCCCCTGTCCCTTCCTTTGCTTGCTCTCTCGCTCTCTCTCTCTCTCTCACAATAAACAAAAACATTTGCTTAAAAAAAGAAGTATTTGAACATATTGCAAGAAAAGATTTCAGGCACAATATATGGCACAACTCCTGAGGATAAGGAAGAGATTATTTTTTTAATTTCTTTTCAAAATACCATGCATACTTGGAGACTTATTGGAATAATAGATGTAAAAGAAAAAGCATTTAATTCTTAGGATGATTTTTTTCAATGAAAACATTTTTTTCATTTATTTCACTAATAGTTACTAAGTGTCTATTATGTGCTGGGCACTGTTCTAGGTACCAGGGACATAAAAATAATCAACATAGACAGACATTTTGCCTTCATGAGGGTATGCAGTAACAAAATTATTGAGAAAGCAAGTTAAATATCAAACATATGTGTATATATAACAAAGTTAGATGGTTATATTGGTATGCATCAATCCTGAGCTTTTTTACTTTTTACTAAAACATCATTTTGAACTTAGTCTGCAAGTAGAATCAAAAATTCAGTCCATCTCTTCACTAAGTGTTGGTGTCTGTATGATCTTCTGCAATAATAAGACTCATCATGAAACCCCAGCAAGAATCTCACCTATTCAATGCCAGATGGCAGAAAAGCAAACCGTTTATAGAGCAGATTACAAGTAGGCTATATACAAAAGTGCTGTCTCCACATGATTCCTAGGCTTTCAACCAAGTGCCAAGGATTTATGTGCTTAATTCCCATTAGAATTTATGAGAATTAATAGAGCATGAATGGGGAAAAAAGATCCTTAACTGAAAAGTAAAATCTTGAAGATCCTCAAGATAAAAGTTCAAATTTTGCACATATTTTTGATAAGAGTCTTTTGAAGTTAAATTTTAGAACTGTTTAGATTGTAAGTGGGGGACAGATTAGGCATGTGCTGATTTGGCTTAACAGAGGTGCAATATTGGAAAGGTGCAGTGGAAAACATTCCCTGGGCTGGGATTCTGCAGGCCAACTAGGTTTTAGTCTCTAGCTCAAGAACTCATAAACTTTCTGGGAGCAGAAAGGCCAGTGTACATGAACGTGTTTTGTATAATGCTAAGCAGAAAATGCTCCAGAGCCTGTATCCAGGACATATCTGAATGAGTAAATACCTAATTGATAGAGAATTTTTAATTTCATATGATAGAGTTGTTGTTTTTAATTAACTGACTAGATTTACTGTGAAAGAAATGAAAGAAACCCACGATTCCCTTGAAAGAAATCTGCTAAAAAAAACAAAAACAAAAAACAAAAAACAAAACAAAACAAAACAAAAACTGGAGCTTAAAAAGAGCCATGGTTGTCAAGGGATTTAATATCAGCCAGACAAAATGACAGCAGTCCTGCCCTTGTATACCGGCAATGTGATAGTAACTAAAGCAGACACTACACTAGCTAATACCACCAGAAATTGCTACATTAAGAATTCTCACAGGAAAACAAATTATTTCCCTGGAGGCTTACTACTGGTCTTCATCCCTCCAGCTTATTTAAGACAACTGCTTGCCCAAACAATCAGCAACTACTTCTCAAAATGTTAGAATCATACCTCTATTCTACAGTTTTAATTGGGATTAGATGATATGAAATCCATAGTCAAAAAATATTTCAAGTATTAGAATTCTTGGCATAGAAACACTTCCACATCCACCTCTTAAGCCTGTTCACCGGCCCAACTCTATGCAGCACAGTAACATTCCAAGAGATTATGGGTAATAGCCAGAAGTACAAATTATAGAGTTTGTAGATGTAAGGTATGTTGTATTTTGAATCTTTATAAACAAAGCTCACATGTGTCATAATACATGCATACAACAGTATTCCTTATACTCCATGGAAATGCTTAATGATCCCTCAACAATACCCACGCCAGAAAACAACTGCTGTAAATCACATACCAACTGCCAGTACAAAACTCCATAATTCTAGATCAGGTAAAGGAGAAAGGCAATCCTGACCAGGTTCTTCTACACAGTGAAAGTGTGTACACCCAGCCCTAGTCATCACTGCCTTCTGAAAATGAGCTACCATCGTGTTTCAAGTTGTTGGAATCATTGTCCTATGTCCTCCTTGTTCCAGAGATTACAAACTCTATCATCAGCTCTGGCCTTTGTTCAAGCTAAGAGGACTTAAAGAGTGATTTGGCTCGTAGCTTTTTTATTGTATTCAATTAGTAAGATGAATCAGCCCTATTTGATACAAGAACTTCTTATATTCAGCTCTAATTTATGCTTGGTAAAGAAGGGAAAGAAATATCTTCTAAAAAGAAGACAAAAAGCAAGGAATATAATCCAGATTTTTACCTAAGAGTAACATCATCCTTGTGAAGTCTTTTTCCAAGTAGCTAACTGGCCAGTTTCTATTTCAACCCCTTTCCTGTTTGTCCTATAGATAATTGTGAATAGCCCATAGGCAAAACTAGAGCAGAGGGTATTCATCATTTAAGATTTTCTTTTTTATATTATTGAGCTTTTTTACTTCTGTACTGATAAATGAGTTTCAATTTTGTTTTCAGAATATACCACCCTTTTGGCTATTAAAAAACTAATTATCAGAAGTCCTAAGCCAGATAAAAGCTGCAGATATTATGTCACATACCTGAGCACCAGGTTACGGACTCAAAGCATAAAATATCTGCCCTCGGCTTACAATCTGCATGGGAGTCATTAAGTTACTAGAAATTGGTCTGAAATTACTGAATAGTAAGCCAAATAAGGAATCATGTAAATGCTAATGTAATAAAGCTAAGAAGCAAACAAAATTCCCACAAATCCAGAGTAAATCCTTGGCCAAGAAAACTTTCTGCCCATAACATAAATAATTATCCCAAGCTTATTAAATTAAGAAAAAAATAAGAGTTCACTTGGAGCCTGTGTCATTGTTTTTTATTTAATTTTTTTTTATATCCTCCTCATAGTGCCCAACACGCACTCTTTATGTGGTAGATTTATAATCACACATTCAAACAAAAATGTGTGGAGTGCCCTCTCTGTGCCTGGTTCTGTTTGGGCACCAGGGAGGAACAGGGCAAACAAAATAAGACAACGTCTATATTCTCGTAGGGTTCATATTCCAGCTGAGACTAAGAGTTTGCTAGGTGACTGAAATAATGTTGCCCCAGAACGTATTCTTAAATCCTTTTTCATGTAAAATCAGGCAGATAATATCACACTTTTACTCTTAACAAGTGTTAACCAAGTTTAACTAGTAACCATATTTTTGAGATCTGGGAATTTTGTTTTGTCTTTTGAAGGATTACTCTGTAAAGAGAAAATTATGAAGTTTAAAGAATTAGGAGAAATGAAAGTAGAAGAGCTAACTAGAAAATCAGAATGCAGGACTGGACAGTTAATATGGGAAGCTCTTAAATTAGAATTTAAATTAACATTCTTTACTTTCAGCCATGTTTTAATTATGCCCATTTGTCAAAAAGCTAAACACCACAAAAGCTTAAATAACCATAATCTGCTCATATTATCATATAACTGGTGCTCATAGTAATTGTCTTAATGCACTGTAAGACTGAAGTAACCTCTGAATAATCAAAGAAAAAATGTCCTATATGTCCTGAGTTTTAAAAATTATATTGCATTTTTATTCCGTGAAAATTCACAATCCACGTAAAATATGTATGACTCTCCATTAACCTGAATATTAAATTAAATTTTCCATTCCTTAATCATTTTACCAACACTTAACTTTGCCTTCCCATCTCTTCCCAATACATATACACACACGCAATCATACCCACACTCATACACACAAACACACACACACACACACACACACACACACACACACCACCCACTCTCAAGCCACACCCACACAGGTCACTTTGCTTTTTTCATGGTTAAGACTGACTTCATTTAAAAAAAATAAAGGTAAAAGGTAATGAGATTCTTTCAAATATTTTAATAGACCAAGGCTTTTGATAAAAGCACTTTTACCAGACATTAGTAGGGAAACTTGCATTTGCTGTGTTCATTCACAGTATCATATTTAAATAATGTATAATAGAAGAAGAGTTTTAAAGACTTCTAGAAGAAGAACGCATGCTATACTTACTTAAATAACTATCACTTGGTTCTTAAAACATCAAGGGAATTCATTAAAATCTTTATCATCAAGATACTGCTGTCATTAATAGCAAAATATTTCTTAGCCTGACTTTATAAATCTTTAAGTCTGCACCCCTCACTTATTAATCCCTTGAGTCTATGACACTGATGTTCCTCCTTCTCAGTTTTTCTATTTCTGATTCTTCCATGTACCTTCCTGTTTCTTAAATGCAGGCATTCCCTTCATTTTTCAGTTTTCCGAGAGGAAGGGGAATGGGCATGTGGGTTGTTTTTTTTGTTTGTTTTTGGTTTCTTGTTTTTTTGATCTATTTACCTCAACCTTCTCTCTCAACAATATTCCTTGGCAATGTCACCCAACACTTACCCTAGCTCTACCATCATCTCTGGGTACTTCCTAAATTTGGGCTCGTCACTTCCAACCACATATATGACAACAATACTTGAATGTTCCACCAGCATTTCACATTCAATATGTCTAAAATTAACTCAGAATCTTCCCTACCAAACCAATGCTCTCTTTTTTAACTTATGCTCTCCCAGTTAATGGTGTCTTCTCCCAGCTCCCCAAGCTCCAGACCTTAGATTACTTTGCAATCTCCTTTGCTTCCCTTTATTTAATCACTTGATTAATATATATATATATATATATATATATATATACACACACACATATGGCTTCTACTTCCTATTAACAATCAGATCCACCCCTTTGTTTCTGTTCATCCCACACCCTCCGTTTGTACCATCAGGCTTTCCCTACATTGATGCAACTACCTGCACACAGGTCCTATCTTTTGATTTTTCATTTCTTGCAAGATCTAGCACTATGACTCCTACAGAGTAGAACCTCAACAAATATTTGTTAAAAGAATTCAATAAAGGAATACATTTTCAGAAAGAAGGGAATGGTCAGCATAAAGGTCAGAGAAGGTAAATCACTAGATTTTTAAAAGCCTGGATCTTAAATTAAAGAGAAGGTCTTAGAGATGCTAGCCTTAGAATTAAAAATGAATTATATTAACACTTTGAAACCTGTTTTGTGACAGAGTAGAGAGAAAAATCTAACAAATGAACTTTTTAGCATTTTGGAAAGGAACATGCCAGATTCTTAATCTTTATAAAACTCATTAAAATTCTGAAGAAATCTCACTGTTTGAGGTGTTCACCATTACAGTGATCCCGAGGCACGATTTTTAAATCTCCCGAGGCACGATTTTTAAAATCTGGTGGCAGTTTTGGGATCTAGAGTATTCTTTCACGATGTTGTTCCCCAAGTAGGTGGAGCACAGAGCCCTTGAAAACTGTGTTACTTAGATGTCTCTATGAAAAAGGTCAATTTGTGCCACAGACTAGGAGGTGAAACCCATTATCAAAAGTAAATACATAATCTCCCTTTCTGTTGGTCACTTTTTCTAGGTTAGTGAATTTTTTAAATAAGTTCTTAGAAAATGTTTTTATGTTAAGTCCCTAATGGGAGCCTTTCTTATCAAAATAACTTCCAGAACATTTATAAAAAGTCTCTTTTTCATGCATAGTTTTAGATTTTGGTATGAATTGAGAGTACCAGAGATACATGTTTTTGAAGTTTTAAAGAAAAGCTTTCAGTGGGAAGGGCAGCACTTTAAATGAATGATTAAAAAATTTTTTCTTAGAACATTTTATCCTAGCCTAACTTCTCTGCATTTGCCAAGGATTGGTTACTCCCTGACACACTTTTTTACATAAATGTGTGGAACAAAAATACCATATTTGCCCATCATGAGATGTGCATCACTTGGAAAGATCTGATGTGTCTGTCTAATTTTGAGAAGATAATCGGTGCTTTAAATAAAATTGGGTGTATTTATTATAAGAACCAAATTAAGCAAATTACATTGGTCTTCCTAATGCACTGATCAATTAGAGTTAATGTAATATGCAAAGAACTTGAAAACCTTTAGACTCCTTCAAACCCAGGTGTATAATATTTCGCTGTGGTTTGTTCTGTCCCTTTACTCCTAACGTTACAATTTTTCTAGGTTTGGTGATGTAAGAAACGAAAACAGAATTAGCTAAGAACAAGTAAGGTTATAATCTGACCCATTTGAAGCAACAGCTTTACATTTAAGAATTTATAGATGATATGAAATTTTGTCAGCTGTTAAATACATTTTTAAAAATTCCTATTGATTGAAGATGCAGACTTCCATGTTTTCTCCAGTGGAGTTAATGAACTGAATGGAAAATATCTCATTAATATCTTGAGCCCCCTTGTGAGGCAAGAAAATGACACTCTCATCTAACAGCTGGAAAAGCTGAAGAACTAGTGGATGAAACTGCTCTCAATTGCAAAGGAAAATAATAGTTCTAATACCATACCCTGAGATGTAGATATGAAAGAATATTGCATACACACATACTCCCTCTCTTATTTTTAAGGAATCAATACCTGCATCTTAAAGTCTGAAGATAGTTAAACCCTTGGATCTTGGCCCTATACCTTTTGGCAGAGTAAATTATTGCCTCATGGCCTGGCAGTGCAGTTGCCCTTTTAATTTACTTTTAAATAGCTTTTCCCTAATCCATAACTAAGATCTGGCCAATCATGAATCTTCAGTAAACTTTTTTAAAAGATCTTATTCTAAAGATATTTTAACTGTAAAATTTCAGGAAATAATAACTCTTTGCAAGGTACATTGAGACACTAATCGGGAAGTAAAACAGAACAAATTTGCTTTGATCTGTAGTTTCACAAAAATGAATTTGACATTTCACATAAAATTTGCAAACCATCATATAGTTTTGCACTCTTCTCAATTTATTTGTTTTGCAAAAAAGTGGAATGTTTCACTTGAATGGAAATGCCCTTAAGTTACTTCCAGTATTGCTGTAGGATTGATTTTTCTAGGTTAAGGGAATGCAAAAGTTAGGTGTTTTATATTCCCTCTTTTTTTAATCTTTTTAAACAAATCATTATCTTTTTTTCTTAAATGGGTTTAGGACATCCCCAAACAAATCAGGAAAATGTAACATCATTTCACTATTACCAACATAGGGCTTTGTGTAATGACTGTGACACCATGACAGTGAAGTATTCATTTTTAAGCTTTAAACAGAGAAAGCTTTACCTCAGTGTGTCCAATAGAAATACAATATGTAAATTAACCCATATTATCTGTATGCTGATTGGCTTGAGTTCCCCCGAATGTCACAATCTCACCACCCAGCAATGAGGTATTTTACTGCTGTCTGGAGATCAAATTATTACTGTAGAGAAGGTCTTTATTTTTCTGTTTCATTAACAGATTATTATAAAGCAATAAGCAAGCGGGAGGAGAAGCAGACGTTTCACACTGGGAATTGATGAAAGCATATCTGTTCGTTTTTTGGAGGTGGGGAGTTGTTTAAAATCTTATAACACCCCACAAACAAAACTCTTCGGAAATGGTAAAATAAGGAAATTCATGATTCCAGAGACATCCCTAAGCACTCAGTTGTCAGGCTATGTGGTGCCTTGTGATATCATCGGACCTTTTGGATGGGTGTAAGTTTTATGAATTCGTTATATTCCTAGTATTTTTCTTCTGTAAAAACAAAGGGGGAGGGAAAGGAAACTCACACACACAACTGCTTTGACATTACCAATGTATTGGTCAGCAGTACTTGCAAGAAAGAAAAAGAAAGGCTGTTGCTCGGTGGGGTGGAATGCAAGGAATAGTCACTTGAAATTTTTGTAAACCTGATTCTATCATCATATTCGTTATGGTAAAATGCATGTAAATCATTTTGCAGTTGTCCTCTGAACTTAGCTTCTCCCTACTTAACACATATTTGCGTGCATTTGAGAATAGAGCATGACTAACAAAGACAGGGCTGCCCCTAACCTGCTTTCTTCCCTCCTTCCCCATTGACAAGATTTTTCTTGACTGCGCTTTTAAAAATATACATATTTAATTTCTATTTTTTCTTTCTTTCTTTCTTTCTTTCTTTTTCTCTCCCAGCTAACCTGCAAATGCAAAGGTCAGCTGAGGAAATCATTAAAGAGGAATTCTAAAAGAAGCTTCCAAAGCGTTGGACCACCCTAAAAGAGAAAGGAAGGAAATGTTCGGGGAAGGCTAGGGTTCCGGGTAGCTGAAGAAGGGGGCGAGCGCCCCCGACACCGTGGCTTCTCCCGTCGCTGCCCTAAGGGAACAGGGTGGGCCTGAGGTCCTGAACAAGCCTTTCCAAGCCCCCACTTCAAATGTGGGGAGGGAAAAGTTCAGAAGCAGCCACAAGGGGACAAAAGCCTCATTTTGCCAGTTCAACAGGACAGGACATCCAATAAACAGGGCCAGCTCTGGAAACGGGTCGAGACTCCCGTTAGCTCCACAGAGCCCGAAGCAGCCCCTGCCGCCGCCCTCGCCTTCCTCGCCGCCCTCGCCGCCCTCGCCGCCGCCGCCGCCGCCGCCGCCGCCGCCGCCGCGGCCCCTGCGTTACTGGGGGAGACGGTGCCGCTGCGACAGGGGAGGACGCGGCTGGAGCTCAAGGAGGCTCCAGCGCGCAGGCGCCGCCGAGCCCTGCCTGGATGCTCAGTCAAGGCACTAAGGCAAAAAAAAAAATCAGCAATTTATAGAAAGAAGAAGCTATAGTCTGTCGGGATATCCAACACCAACAGGTAGGAGGATATACTCTCGGTTAAGTTTGGGGGGAGGGGGGCGCACAGTGTTGATGAAACTGCAGGTTCACCGGCACCGAGCCCTCCCTGAGGTTTTTTGTTTTTTGTTTTTTTGACAATAAACTGCATAATGGAAGTACATTCAGACAATGCATCTTCAGTAGGGCTTATTGAGAGCTCCATTTCTGGAAAGCGTTGCAAGACTGAGGAATATCAGACTGCGAATCACCGGGAACAGTTCCCTTGCAGCACAGAAGCAATCTCTCTCCCCATCTTCGCGTATGTAATGCATGTCTCTCTCCCCCTCCCCCTCCTCCACCCCACATTATAAATCCAGGGGTGGCGGATTTCAGGTTTCGTAATGTTGCATGATGTGATCGGTATTTACCCGGGGATGAACCGGTGGGGAAATTAAAATCATCGAACGCAGTTTTGCCTGGGCTTCCATCAGCATATTCCGGGCTAGTGAGAAGTGGCAAAGGGAACATGCTTCTTGGGAATAACAGAGGAAGCCGATTTTCCTGGTGTGGCTCTCAGGCACCTAGGAGACAATGTGCATTTTGTTTGAAAATGAAGCCACTTGCGATTTGCCACAAAGATTATCAGTGTAAATAGGAAAGGCTTAATTGCCCAAGAAATACAGGTTCATGTTAAATTCATTTGAATCCAGGCAGCCAAGGTTTACAAATGGAAGTGCATTATTCCTCTGGGTGTGTTTCCCTGGCCAATATTTACATTAACCATTTTTAATAGTCATGTGGGTTTAAAAGAGAAAAGATTTACCAATAATGGGGGGTAGGGTGGGGAGGAAAAGACAAAAGATTAAATCACATCAAATCCTGGATAAGTTCCTGTTAATTTCGAAATCTAGTGTTGAAATTATGCTTTAAGATGAATCAACAAATACTCTTACAATGTGCAGCATGAATAGTGGCACTTGAGTTAAAGACATATTTTGCAAGGGCTCTTTGGATCCATATCAGCAGAAAAGCTGCCTGTAAAACACTGACAGATACTAACAGAACTCAAATAAATGTAGGTATTCTCATCTCTGTCTCCTATTAGCAATCTTGTAGATTCCATTGCAACATTAGTGATTAATTCCTGGACTGGCATATTTTATGATTGTGGAACATTTTATTCCTTCTGTCTTAAAGGTACCCTATCAAATTTATGTTCTCCAAAATGGGGACATTTTTAAATTCATCTAGTTCAGAAAACTAAACAAGCCAATTCTCTGAAATCTCAAGCAAAAATAGTTACTAAAGCAAATAATATTATTCAAAATTAAAACTTTATTTGCTTCCCCATAAATGAACAGCTTTGTGTTAGCACTGCCTGACATCATTACTTGTTAACTTAAGAACTGATAGCTCATTTTTTTTCCAGATATTCTGATGGCAAATCAAATGGAAGAAAAGAGGAAGCATGACTGCAGATCGCATCAATTCTCTTTGTGGATTACATTTTCAGTAAAATGTATGGATCTATCTTTTCCTTGTTCTTATATCTAGATCATGAGACTTGACTGAGGCTGTATCTTTATCCTCCATCCATCTATGGCGAACTATAGCCATGCAGCTGACAACATTTTGCAAAATCTCTCTCCTCTAACAGCCTTTCTGAAACTGACTTCCTTGGGTTTCATAATAGGAGTCAGCGTGGTGGGCAACCTTCTGATCTCCATTTTGCTAGTGAAAGATAAGACCTTGCATAGAGCACCTTACTACTTCCTGTTGGATCTTTGCTGTTCAGATATCCTCAGATCTGCAATTTGTTTCCCATTTGTATTCAACTCGGTCAAAAATGGCTCTACCTGGACTTATGGGACTCTGACTTGCAAAGTGATTGCCTTTCTGGGGGTTTTGTCCTGTTTCCACACTGCTTTCATGCTCTTCTGCATCAGCGTCACCAGATACTTAGCTATCGCCCATCACCGCTTCTATACAAAGAGGCTGACCTTTTGGACGTGTCTGGCTGTGATCTGCATGGTGTGGACTCTGTCTGTGGCCATGGCATTCCCCCCAGTTTTAGATGTGGGCACTTACTCATTCATTAGGGAGGAAGATCAATGTACCTTCCAACACCGCTCCTTCAGGGCTAATGATTCCTTAGGATTTATGCTGCTCCTTGCTCTCATCCTCCTAGCCACACAGCTTGTCTACCTCAAGCTGATATTTTTTGTCCACGACAGAAGGAAAATGAAGCCAGTCCAGTTTGTAGCAGCAGTCAGCCAGAACTGGACTTTTCATGGCCCTGGAGCCAGTGGCCAGGCAGCTGCCAATTGGCTAGCAGGATTTGGAAGGGGTCCCACACCACCCACCTTGCTGGGCATCAGGCAAAATGCAAACACCACGGGCAGAAGAAGGCTCTTGGTCTTAGATGAGTTCAAAATGGAGAAAAGAATCAGCAGAATGTTCTATATAATGACTTTTCTCTTCCTAACCTTGTGGGGCCCATACCTGGTGGCCTGTTATTGGAGAGTTTTTGCAAGAGGGCCTGTAGTACCAGGGGGATTTCTAACAGCCGCTGTCTGGATGAGTTTTGCCCAAGCAGGAATCAATCCTTTTGTCTGCATTTTCTCCAACAGGGAGCTGAGGCGCTGTTTCAGCACAACCCTTCTTTACTGCAGAAAATCCAGGTTACCAAGGGAACCTTACTGTGTTATATGAAGGAGCATCTGGAAATCTTTAGCCTTGTGAAACACTAACCTTCTCTGCTAAGCAATTGTGGCCTGTAGCCATATCTTGAGAAGAAAATCAAGAAGGGGATCAGCAATTATAAGGATTTGGGCAACATTCTGCAGTCTTTGCAATAGTTCACCTATAATCCTATTTTAAATCTCAGAGTGATCCTGCTGACTGCCGGCGAAGGTTTGTAATTAAGAAAGGACTGAACCACTGCCCTAAGTTTCTTTACGTGGTTGAAAACTAGATAATGAAAGTAGCAGGTGCTAAGTATCAGTGCTAAATGCTGTGTATATCACTACTTATGAAAAAAAAAACATCAAAAAAAAAACAATTAGCATTGGACATCTTAATAAATTAAGTTGACATGAGGTAAATGTGTTGATAAAAACTAATTTTAGAAGTTTGAAGACTTTAAAACATTTCATACTATTATTGTTTTGCAAAGACTAAAATATTTGGGGACTTAAAGTACTGTAATCCACTAAAGATGTGCCATGAATTATTGGATTATCACACTTTTAAAAATTCGCCTTGTAAGTTTTGGGGAGCATTCCAAAGCAGTATATTGGTTCCAATTAGAGTTTACTCTTTTTTTTTTTTTTGTATTAATACATTACTATTTCTAAATGCCACTTTCCTTACCTACTAGTGAAATTGCTAGCATTGAACTGTACTATGTGGTTTTGGTTGATTTGGTATAAAGTTTTTCCAATTCATTTATATTTTACAAATGCTAGATATTGGTCTGGGAGGCAACATTAATGGTACCAACTGGTCACAACTGAACAGTTTTAATAATGCAGAATAAACACATGTTGCCTTAAAGGGTTATCTAGTATCTTTCATCTTATTTAGCATTGGAGCAAATAGTCAAGGGAAATCGAACTAGTAACTGGTCATGGTCATGCAACTGGAAGTGCATGGACGATCATTTAATACTCTTTTTCCTTTTTCCTCACATGGTTTGAAAATTAAGGTGCACATCACTGGGATAATGAGATTTTCTTCCGAGGTGTGCTACCCATTCTAGCGTGTTCTAAGAAGCGGGCAGTTGATGTATGTTTATATTTTGAGTCAGCTGTCAAGGGGAGACCACAGCCTTAGTATGACATCCTGCACAATTTGTGAAGCGTTTATTCTACTGAAGGCACAGTCTTGTTTCTACTTTCTGCACATTCAGTGTATTGGTCGTTTAAATTATTTCAGTTTTAACTTGTGAAAGCTTATAATATGATTTCTGGTATTTTAGAAATACATTAGAGTCTGTGAGTCTCATTCTTTAAGATACAGATGTGTGAATTTCAATATAAAGTTGCATTTGCCAAAATTTACCCGTGTAGCCTGTTACTTTCCTTGGGATAAATTTTACATTTTTGGCAATTAACAATTTCTTTTGACCTGGGAGGCAAGCACAAACTAGGAAGGCTAGCTTTATTATGGTTTTGCTTTTTGATTTTTGTAGCTATTATATTTTTGAACTGGAAATGCATGAGTAATAGGGAGCATAAAGCTGATAAACTGACAAATAGTATTATCTACAAAAGCATTATTTGATAGTTTATCGTGATTACCCTCTATTTATTCTTGTAAGGCAGTAATATTTAGAAATATATACCTGCTTAGTTGATTGGTTCATAATTTGAATACAAAAATATCACATTTTAATTTGGATCATAGGAGAAATTTTGGGTTCTAAATATATAACATCTAAGAAGAATAGCTTACGATAACATTATGACAAAACCAGAAAACTTACTGTTTTTGTTTTCCATTGTTTTCATTTGTTTTTGTTTTTGTTTTTGCCTTTTGGTACTTGAAAAATAAGATTAGGAATCTAATGGAACAGAATTCTTTATTGCTACAGTACTTCTGTAAAGAGAATATCAATATAAATATAAATAAGGAAAAATAAATCACTGGAATGTCTCAATGATATATGCAACTATTCAGTTTTGCTCATATAAGGATAGCTCAAGCCATGATTTAGCAAGCACTGTGTTTGACCTCATTTTACTTTATACCAAAGTTGATCAGATCTGAGACAAAGTTTAATGTACAACAGTGAGTTGAATCTAGCAATAAAGGCCCCTCGTTGGTACTAAAATCATTATCCAAAATACAGTAAAGGAATGTTATCAAAAGATATTCTGATAACATTATGTTTCCAACTCAAAATAATTTATAGTAGAAGCATAATTACAATGATTGTATTTATAGAGAACTTTGCTTACGGGGTCAGATATCACCAGCAATCAGTAAAACATTCAGCAATTGTCCTGCAGCCAGAGATCAGGTTTTATTACTACTGGCCTCCATAACATAGACAAGAAAACTGAGGCATATATTAAAGGTGGGGGATTGAAGACTCAAGAGCAAGAGCCAAGTGAGATTGCCTGACTCCACCTAGATATTTGGAATAACAGATTCCAACCCCTTTGGTAAGTGATCAGTGAATAATACAGAACCATAGTGACTTTCATTTGAGCCTACTTTTGACTAACTTGGCATTTCAAGTCAAGGGGCAAGCAGTAGGTGAGATACATCCCCAGTTAATCAAGGCCATTCGTAAGTCAATGAGTAATGCCAGCAGTCATATAAAAAGTCTGCTTCAGTAGTATCTTAATGACCAAATCACATTATCTATTTTGGCACCCATTCCAATATTCAATACTTAAAAATAGTTGGTAACTAACCCAACTTGAAAATATTACTAATCTTCAACCCCTAAAAATATTCCCACTGGGGAGTTCAACTTCCCTGTGAGAAAGGCTCATTATCAATAATAATGTGTCCCTCTTGGACTAATCACGTCTGAGCTGACAGTCTTTAAATTGTTTTCCTTAATAGTGGTGATATGTTTGCATGAATGTGTCTATACTACCTCATCTGGTTCCTTTGGTGCACAGTGGATTTATTTGTGAGAAGCCTGGTTGGAACCAGGCATTCAGTCTGTGACTGTGGAATCCTATGCAGATATTAACTGAGACAGAAGGAGGTGAGTAACTTGCCCAGTTTTCCACAGAGGCCCCATTTAAATAACATAAAATTAACCAAAGTAATTAGAAAAAAATTATTTGTAGGACAGTCTATTGACTGAATCACCTTCAAGTGTTAGCTGGATGGATTTCAACACCAGCATTTTTCAGAGGTTAGCTGATTTGCCATTGCTCACACACGGATATGGCTACATATCCATTTACCTCTACTTCCATGAATGCTACCTGAATTGCTTATTAATTTATTTATTCATTCAACAAATATGTATTGGACACTGGGCGTGGTGCTGGGAGCACAGTGGAAAACAAGACAGAACAGTCTCTCATGAAGATTTCTTAGTCTAGTGGGAACAATTAAACATGTAGTACCAACAAGTTACAAGGGTTACGATAGTAATCATTTCTAAGATGGACTTGGTATTAATGGCCATTAATAGACTGTTCTCCATTTTTCCTTCAGTGCCTTACCTCCTATCTTTTCCCAGTATTCCTTGGGATCTTTTATATATCATATTCCCTCTATTCAGAGGGAACCTCCTGTTCTGCTCACACTTCATTTAGATGAATCACCATGTTACTTTGGGAACCTGAGTTCCCACGTTTTTGATGCTAACTACACAAAATAACGGCAAAACCTGAGTGTTAAAGTTACTCCTATGTCCTGACTGTCCACTTCCACAAGTGAGATATTTCAGTTCCTTCAAGAAACATGGAGGTGTCTTTTCTTACATGTTCATACCTTCCCACAAGGTAGCTATGAGAATGCCTGGGTAAAGTGTCATCAAAGAAGGCACTAAGAAGCCAATTCCTGGGGCTCTCCCATGGTGCTCAAGCAACGATGGGAATAACCTGTGAAACAGGGTATATATTCTTTATTGTTAAAGCATGCCACTGCGAAGTTTCTAATGCTCCTTATTGTAGATACCATAAAACTCCCTAACCCCATAATCTGAAAAGTTTGTTTGGCCTCCAAAAGTTATTTCTATTGCAAATACAATTAAACATAATTACAATTATAGAGACCTATTTCTTTTCAGCTAAGCCATGTAATAGTGAGTTGTGTTGTTATGAGGATTACTGTAGGACAGTTTGTAAATAGAACCAAAACTTCTTCTGTGTATTCACCATTAGATAAATTTACTTTGTTCCAGTTTTTTTTTCACTCTACAGTGTTATTTAAAGAAAAATACACACGCACACACAGTTTATATGAATTCCATATTTAAAAAGAAAGGAAAGAAAAGAAGATGATAAATGGTAATGTTTCAAATACTGGTTAAACACATTAATTAAGGTAGATGGTTGCCACAATTGTGGGTTATTTGCAATTCCAAAATCTTGTGAGTTTGTTTTTCTATGTAAAAATACATCATTTTCATGTTTGTTAATATTATCTTCTAAATGTTTTGAATGGAAATTGCAGGGTCTACCAGGATAATTGTTTATTGCTGACTTTTTTATTGTTGTTCTCAAATCTGGGCATGCTAGTGTTCTGTAACTTCCCCCAATTCCCTCAGAAACTCTTTTTTAAACCATATTAAAATGATAGAATTGCTTAATTTTGAGGCACAGGTTCATAATTAGCCTAAATAGTGGTTAAAATGAAGATATTATTTGTAGATGACTGGATTATTTTTGCCATAAGTCAAACAGTCAAATAAGTTAAAGGTTTATTGAGAACTCGGGCAACAGAGGGAGGATGGTTTTTTGTTTTTATTTATTTATGTATTTTGGCTAAATGTTTGCCTTATACTGCAATGTAACAGGTTCTAAAAAATGTATTAAGACCAAGAGGCTTTAACTTTATAAAAGGCCTTATTACATAAATAAGGCCTAGTTTTTAAAATGGAGAAGGAGCTTTTATATCATCTCCTTTCTCCAAAGGGATGATGTCCATTAGCTGCTCAAACCTTTTGGGTGAAAAGGCTTTTAAGCCAGTTTTCCTCCCACCAGATCATGAAGTTAATACAAGGGCTGGAGTCCTATAAATCCCCGGAAGAAAGCAAAGAGAATATGTTTTCCTCTCAGCAATTGTAGAAAAAGGCCTCAAAAAAAAAGCTACAGGTGGTTTGGGGCTTGGAATTACTCACACTTGACATTCACAACCAGCCCATAATTCCTTCTGATGCCACTGGACAGCATTACCCTCTGAAAGACATAAGTTTTTCAAGGTTAACTTGGAAGTGGAAAGCAGTTCTTTTTTTTTTTTTCCTCTGTTTGCTTGGAAAATAATAGATTCTTGACACAAAAATTAAAATTTATGCTGTAATGCACGTCTTGGTTTATGGGGTTTTGAATAGACAATAAAATAACATATACAGGTTTTCAGGATTATGGGATGAGGAAGTATTATAATACTTTGAAAAATCTATTATAATATTAAAAAACTTTAAAGCTGAATTGACAGTCAAGCTTCAACTAGCTAAAGTTAATTAGTTGTTTCTTCTCATGGCTTTAAGAAAGTAAAAATCTGACTAGATGAAAGAAGAGCTTGTCTGTTTCTCCTCCATCAGAAAAAAAAAATGTTGAATTGGGAGAATGCATTTTCTCCAGGGGAAAAAATAACTTGGGTCATTTTTGGTAAGCATTTTTCTTAAACATAATTCAACAGTCATTTACTGTGTACCTACTGCATGTACAATCCTGGGCAAGTTACTTAACTTTTCTATGCCTTATCAAGAAAAAGGAGATGATAGTTCAAACGTAGTGGAGTTATTGAGAGGATCCAGGCAGTCCACCCTTGTGAAGCCCTTAGGAGAGAGTCTGGCATCTTAAATAAATTTTACTTCTTGCTGGCTCTCGCATAGTTCACCATCTAGCAGCAGAGACACAAACAAATTATGAGACAATGTGATAAGTGCTGTGAGGGAGGCATGTGAGGTAAGCGTTAAAGAAACACAGACAAACAATTATCTCTGTGAAGATGGTAGAAGGAAGGTGAGACAGAAAAGGTGGCAAGTGAACTCAGTCTTGAATGATCATTTTAATTTCATCTGCTCGATAAAGTTGGAAGAGCCATTTCAGACAAGGGAAATAATAAAATGAGCAAAAGGCAAAGAGAATCCTAAAGCTCGTAATGTGTTCAACATAGGAATTCACTAATCAGAGAAATTTAATGTTGCGGCTGGAGCTTAGGTCCCTGGAAGGGGAAGGGCAACGTGGTGTAGAGGTTAAAAAAAGCACAAGACTTGAAAGTTTAAGTCGTTATTCTGTGCTTTACTAGCTTTCTGATTTCGAACAAATTAAACTCGGAGAATCTCAACTCGCTTATCCATCATGGCAGGGGTAGGGATGCTAAGTGATAGCAACCATTATTTTTAAAGAGTTGCTTGAAGATTAAATGAGATAATATAATAAAACAGATAAAATAATAATAATTTATTAACTACTATGTTCCAAAGACGGTTCTAAACACTTTGCATATACTAACTCATTTGGTTATCACAATGAGTAGGTGCTATTATTATCCATAATTTACAGATGAAGAAACTGAAGCCCAGAGAAGTAACTTACACAGATTAGTAATTGGCAAACATGGATGTAAAGCACTTAGCACAGTACCCAGTTCAGAATGAACATTCAATAAATGTTAGCTATTGTTGCTGCTGCTGCTGCTACTGTAGATTTTCACGCAATAACTAGGAAATTAGAGACTGACTAATGGGAGCCGAAATGACCACAGAAACAGAGCTGCAGCCTCAGACCTTGGCTTCACCTTGCTCTTCTCCTCACTTTCCCACCGAGAATCTAAAGGAAGCAAAGAACAGTAGTTGATTGCTTTCACAGAGGATCATATTACTGTGGAAACAGGAGAATCCATCTAATCTTTCAAATGACTTTTTAGAAGGACATTGCTCAAATTACATCACTCAGATTTTCAACGTGGGCTGCTCCCACTGCATGGAGAGTATCTTTTAGATCTGGCTCATATTCTTCAGTCCTAACTCAGTTTTGTTCCAGTCTATGTAAGTGGATGATTACCACAGTCTGGGTAAAATCCTTTCGTGGAGTCTCCCTTTGTCAAGTTTCCCTTTAAAGATTACCTTTCAAGATCACCATTCCCAACCATTTTGCAATGACTGACATTTACTTCCCTGCTCTGAAATCTTTCCAGAGACTTCCATAGCCTCTGCATTCATAACTATACATAGTAAAGGGATAATTAATGGAGAATAATCCAATGGCAGTACTACCCCATGAATCCTGATTGCTTGGTATTCATCCATCCACAGGGTCCCCACAATTTTCTGACTTTTGACTCATAGTTGTTTACACACCTGGCCATCCTTCACTGCATTTTTTAAAGCTATTATTTTGCCCATTTGAGCCCCTCTACATTCATCCCAACTGAGCTTCAAATCTTTTCATTCGACCTCTTACTGTACCAGTAATTGTACTGTAATTGTACCAGTGATTTCATCTACAAAAGTGACAGCTGCTGCCATCTCTCCACTGAGTTTGGTGCTGTTTGTGGTCTCAGTAAACGTAGCTTTTATTTCATTATCCTGTGCAACATGAAAAAGGGTGCTAGCCTGGGTGTCAGGAGCTGAGCTGTTGACCAGCTACAGGTCGTTGTCAATTCACTTGACCTCTTAGCTCCCTCAACTGTATAATGAAGGGGTTGATCTCTCAAATTCCTCCAGCTTGGAAAAATCTATGGTTTGTCCATCTGGGTCACTGGTATCCTAAGGACATTAATGACATGTTATTTCTAACAAACATAACTTTCTCACGGCTCACTCTGGTCCACGGAGAGTCACTTTCTATGTACAATATTTCAATTAACTAGGTTCTTACCTAAGCAGCTGTAGGCCCAACCTGATCCCAGGTTGTTGACACAACACTAGAGAATATCTATAGCATATTAAAATAGTCTTCCACTGGGCATCCGCTTTCTTCACATGCTAACTTTGTAATAGCACTTTTAATTTTAATCAGACAGTCTTGATGCTTTGCTTCCATTTCAAATGACCAAATTATGGATATTTGTGCCCTGCTTTTCCTTTTTATGTTCTATTCTGAATTATAAATAATTCATGGATTTCTTTTAGTGGGCACCAAATTTATTTCAAGCTCCTGTTGCAAATATATGAAACATAAAATTTAGGAAGATATTTTAGTACCTCCACAGTTTGCAATTACAGAATGATCCATCTTTGAATAGATATTTAATAAGCACCTACTGTGTACAAGGAGCTGTACAGGGTACTCAATACATATTTTAATTGAGTCTGGCTTTGGTTGAGGTTTTAGTCTTAAAAGACTTGGAAAATATACACAAATCTAGTTTTCTTTTTTGCCATTGTTTTTCCTATGCCTTACATACATAAAGACATTGTTTTGTAAATTCCTCCCAGTACAAAAGTGTTTTCCTATTATTTTTAATCACACCCTTGGCTTAGATTTAAATGGCTAAATTAATGGTGCATTTTTTATTTACAATTTCTTATTTGCAGCAACAAAACTATATAGTTACCATAAAACACCCTTTTAAAATGTATTTTGAGTCTGGTGGCTTGTTGACTTTTAAGAGAATGAACTGGAAAGAATAATATTTTTATCAAGGTAGTAACTTTTTAGCTACTAATAAGGAATTTGGTAGATACCGTGGGGAAAATATTCATGTATCCTAGAATTCATCATTCAAGGAAACAAATGTTCCCATGTTTATGTGGCCCTGATACACTGACAGTGCATTGGGAATTCTGTACAATTATTGCATCAATGCTTTTAGATATGATGCCACTCAGTTCCCTGATGCAGAAAGAAGCCATGTTCTTCTCAGTGGTGCTATTATTTGTTATGCCTGGAAGGTCTGGAGCATTTTCTGCAGTGCCAGAGCTTTAGTGCTTTGCATTTCCATCACGGGCATGAGAAAATGTCATTTTCAGGAAGAAAAAAATGAGAGAGAAAGACACGTTCTAGTGTATTGAGTTTTGCTGAAGAATAGTTGCTCTCTGTTGTAATTTTCAGACAAACTTAAATTGTATGTACGTGATAAAACATCCTCATAAATATTCAACTAAGAACTATTCTATTCTATTCTAGATGTTTCTGTATAGTAGGAGACTGTTAAAGACATTTCTTCATTAGTAGTAGCAACGAGATATAGCAGGACACATGTATGCAGCGACCAAAGCGAAGCCATGTAAGAAATAAGAGGGAATGGCAAGGTTGTTCCAAGTGATGGGAACAAGCGACACCAGAAAAAAAAATTCATTATAGGAAAGTTTGAGAAGTTTGAAAGTAATAGGAAGAAAGAATGGGGCTAATAGTTTAAGTGGTTTAGAAATTGACCCTACTATTGAAGAACCTTCACTGTCTCTCTATTGTATACATAAGATCAAATTCAAAGCTCTTTATTAAGACCTTTTATGACACAGCAGTGTTCTCATCTATCCATATTCTTCTCTCATCCTTTTCCATTTTCCATTCCTTGTCAACATCACATATACACACACAGACATCTCCCCCAATATACAGGCACATGCTTATACCACAGGCTATCCAACTCAATTCATGTCCTCACACGTTTCACCTTTGATCACTTTGACCCACATTAATTTCTCATTTCTCTGCATGCTTCAATTATATTTAATCTGTGGGTGGTTTTATTTGATACAGTGGTGTTCTCTGATTCCTTCAGATTCCTCTAGTAAGATTCTAAGCTCATGGGCCTTGTCTTCTATATTTTCTTTTTTTTTTAATTTTTTTTAAATGTTTATTTATTTTTGAGAGAGAGAGAGAGATAGAGGCAGAGCACAAGCAGGGGAGGGGCAGCGAGAGAAGGAGACACAGAATCCGAAGCAGGCTCCAGGCTCCGGGCTGTTAGCACAGAGCCTGAAACGGAGCTCAAACCCACGAACCATGAAATCATGACCTGAACTGAAGTCGGATACCCAACCGACTGAGCCACACAGGCACCCCTCTTCTACCTATTTTCTACCCTCACAAAGTCCCCTATCTTACTACTAGGCAATAAATAAAATGTTTAAAAAGTAGAAATATTATACTTTATACATATAAGAACAGAAGAGCAAAAATGTTAATTTTAGAAATTTTTTATTAGAAATCTCTTTGTCCTTGTCCAAGTTGAGATGTTAATTCAAATGTTTTTTCCAAAACAGGAAGAGAGAAAGAGAGCGAGAGAATCTATAATCAAAATCTATGTAATCTTGCCATTTCCTTTGTAAACAAATATACTACTAATCTTTTAAGGGCCAATGAACTTTAAAGTTTTTTTTTAGTGGTGATGAATTTTCAACTGCTTACACTTTCTCATTTGTCTTCCTTGTGATCAGTTTCACACAAATGGAACATATAATCAGAAAGGCTATGTGATATATTTATAATAGCTCTGCAATTTTAATATAAACATGCTAAGCAATATTGAAGCTATGGTTGCAAATTTTTAAGACATTTTTATTTTGGAATAATCTTCACATTGAACAATATTCACAGGTGAGCATACTGTATTAATCAAGGATATCTCTTAATCTATGCTTCAGTTAGGACTTAAATTAGAATCTGGTAGATAACTCATCACAACTTCAAAAACATCATCATTTAGAAATTAATTAAAGTATAGTGAAATTTCTTCAAAAGACACACTAATCTAATGTATTTCACATGACTAAGAACAAGATCAAGAATGAGACTTAGGCTTATTGAATATAAATGAATATTGTTTTAACATTGGTATACTTCCCCAATAATTAAAATAAATTTGTAAAATGTATTCTAGAGTAGCCTAATTTTTTCAGATGATTCAAATGCAGTGATTATAAATCTCTCTGAAATACTGTTAAGACTATGACCCTATAATTTTATATTCTATTTTTTTATGTGTTGAGAATATTAACCTTCTAACAACAACTAAATTTTTAATGTATATTAAACAATGTATACTCTTAAAATTATTTTAGAATAATTTTGTTTAATTTCAAATACATGATAGGCTGTTAACAGCAACATAAATACTATTGAATTTGGCGTGTGAGGGCACTTATTTTATCAAATTATTTTTATCATGATTATAGTTATTTTAAATCAAAATAAATGAAGACAAATATGTGTGTCAGTTGGACATAGGAGTAATAGAGCCTTTAAATCTCATTAGTTTCTCAGAGAAATTAACACTCTGGGTATTTATCAGTGATAAATAAAACTGAATGACTACATTTTTAAATTTACAATTATTTAAGAGAAATATGGACATATGTCTACAAAAGCCCATTTCTACAGCTCATACTTAAAAATAAATACTAAACTGAAACCTTTAGTTTAAAGGTTCTTTTGAGAATTAAATGATTCTAAGAGTCAGAGACAAATAATCATAACACTTTATTTTATTAACTCAGAATAATGAAAGTGTTCAGCTAACTGAACTTGGCTAGTGGTTTATTTCTTAAGGAGAGAGCATAAAGAAGAATGTTTAATTATTATAAGTCAATTTTCAAACTAAATCATTCGTTTATTCATTTATTCAATGAATATTTATGTACCACCTACTATTTCCACCATACATATTCAGTACAATGATTTTATGATGAATAAAACACACAGTACCTGCTTCATATAGAACAGTTTTTATAAATGCATAATAGTTTTTACACATGGTTTGCTAATCTGGACAGCTGATTATCTCAACTCAAAAGGAATTTTACCCCTTTAAAGGTATCACCACAACTAATGTTTTCACCCTCACTTTTAAATCTTAATGAATAAAGAAAACAAAATCATCCCACAGATTCATACCTAAAACAGCTTATTTCCCCAATCAGGAAAGCAAATGCTCCACCCTACCAAAAAGGATTGAATTCTGGGCACCTTAACATTAGTGGAAGATCAGTTATATCATAAAACTGCATTTCACAGATCACAGGCACTGCTAGGGGAATGAGACCATTAGCTTCTAAGCTTAGAGCAGTTCCCAACAGGTGGGTATATGATTTTGTGCAGTGATTCAATGAAGTCATTTTGCTGGCCAGCTCCCCAGGCTTCCCAGTAAAAGTCAAGTTTCAGCATTATAGCAAGAGTATTCATCAGGGCTGTGTGATTTGGTATATTCTATATTTAGTAGGAAGGGAATGAATTACTATTGATTTGATTTGCATTGGTTTTTAAATTGCAAGGAAATTTTCCAACAAATGGACAGCATGGATTTCTTTTTTTGGCTTAGAAATATCTACCCCCAAAGCCACCTTTTCCATTAATATAGACAGTGCTGGACAAGCCTAGGAGAGGAGTAGACCTGTGATTGGAATGAATTCACTGCAAATGATATTATACTACAATGGGCCTGGGAGACAGAGAGTGGTCCACTAGCGGCTTTGATAGTCAAGTGAGTTTTCATTTTTGAAAACTTGAATAAGCCAGCACTGTAGTGGGAGTAAGATGAGGGAGAAATTAGTCTCTTTGGAAAGCAGAACATATTTATAAACACCTGTTATTTCTCTAGGACTAGCTCTACCTCTCCACTCCACAATTCACCTGCCATCCTTTCATAAAAAGGCTAAAGGCTAATACTAACCTGACTCTGTCATGTCAATGCCAAGCACATCAGCAATAATAGGAAATGCTTTTTCGGTCAAGAGATTCAAATGACTGCTTTGAATGCCCATGACTAACACAGACATTTCTCTATTGATTTTGCTTTTTAAAAGTTGCATACTTCTATCTTACACAAGTTTGTATTGCATTCACTTTCAATTTCTATATTATTTGAAAACTACTAGTATTATTTTTGAGAAATTCAGATACAATTACACTGCATTCACTTTAAAAGAAGGCAAATAAAAATGCAATTTTCTATTCCTCTTTCCTCATCATCATTGTACAGCTTTGAAATTGTGAGGTGTTTCCTCTTTGTAAAGGATTTGCCATAAAGTTAAGATTTTCTAGGTTATTTTGGCGTAAGGAATTTGAATAAATCCATTTGTGAGTGGATGCCCACAGAAGGGCAAACCAGGGGCCACAATACCAAGGCTGTTTACCCCACACTGCCCTCAGGAGCCCAAAGACTCAGTCTCATGCATCTACCAAAGTAATAGAAATAAAAACACAAAACAAAGGTCGTGATTCCTGCTGATGAAATAAATGGCACCCTGGGATGAATAATACAAACAGCTATTTTAAGTCTGCAAAATAAAAAGTCGTTTCTAAAGAGTAAATACCACATCAGGGATAAGTTAATAGGGAAATGGGGTCTGAAAGGCTCTGAAGAGGACAGACCTAATCGTGTCTAAGCTTATGAGTCTGATGAATATTCCTAGGCAATAATATCACAACAGATTGAATTCTTATTATAGCACATCATATTGTTTCAGTGAAATAAAATGAATTACAAAGTCATTGGATAGAGTGTAGTTTCAGGGGGAGCAGGAAGTGTTTTGTTGGCCATCCTGAAAGTCTTTCCTGGAAGTATTTGTGTCTTCCAGTTTCTATATGTTATCAATTCACAGTAAGTCCCTAGTTTGCTTAGTAAGATAGAACAAAAAATGTCTATGGGGAAAAAAATTAGTTAACCTATTCATAGGTAGCCAAAAATACATGTTTATTATTTATATTTTTCACTTTTAAATTGAAAATACTGGCATATTTTAGAAAGAATCAGAATATGTGTTTTAAAATATCATAAATCTATTGAATTTGGACCTCAGCTTCATCATTCTTAAAACAACCTCTGAGACAAACTCTTTCTGGTCTGACACTTAACCAGTTTCCTTCACTGTTTCAACTATGCTTTTTTTTTTCTACTAAGACTATCATGATGAAATTTTAATTCACATACACTGCATTATTTCCTTCAACTAGGTTAAAGAAAAATGGATCCAGGGGGCCTGGGTGGCTCCGTTGGTTAAGCATCCGGCTTGGCTCAGGTCATGATTTCGGAGTTCGTGAGTTCAAGCCCCACATCGGGCGCTGTGCTGACAGCTCAGAGCCTGGGGCATGCTTCAGATTCTGTATCTTCCTCTCTCTCTCTCTCTGCTCCTCATACTTTAGCTCTCTTTCAAAAATAAATAAACATAAAAAAATTTAAAAAAAAAGAAAAATGGGTCCATTGAATAACAATTAGCCCTATTTCCAGAACTAGTACCCAAATTGTCTAAAAGAAGTTATAGGGATTCCAAGCATGGTAAAGGATGTACATTACACATATAGAGCCCTCCATCTATAGAAAGAACCTTTAAACAATTTTTATATATACATATTCTGAAAGTTATACAAGCTATAAAATGACTAGAGAGAAAATATTGTTTATATTAGGAAGAAAGATAATGAATCTTGTTACTTTGAGACGTGTGAGGAGATAGACAGGGAGTGACTAAAATAACGTATTAGACAGACAGGACATGCAACACATCCAGATTCAGATCCCATAGGGACTTGGACGCTGGAAGCCAGTTATTATTTTATTTATGGTTACAGTAACCAAATAGTGGTAGAAACTAAGTGTACAATGAAAGCTCAGGAGAATTTATATAACTTAGAAATAATTGCAGCTTTATTTGGGACTTACAGTTTAAAATCAATCATCTGTAGCAAAAAAAAAAAAAGTATGTTATCGATCCAACCATAGAGAGCAGAACTATTGAAAGTAACAGGTCAGCTTATAATATGGCAACTGCTGGCTAAGACCAACCTTACACAGAGTAGATGACCATCTACAGTGTATAATTTGAGGGGCTACAAGATTCTTCCCCCAAACTAATTTTTTCACTTACTTGCCCTGCAAGAGGAATAGCCTTCAGTACACTGTTAAGGTGTACATGCGTACCACTGGAGATTGAGGAGGGTGTTATTTATCACCAGTAATATCTTGGCTACTAATCCAATGGCACTTCCTGATCCTTAGGTTGCCTGATTTCTCAGCAGCATCGGCACAGTTTGCCACCGTGTCCTTCATGTTACGTTCTCTTTCTTTGGCTATCACAATAACATGAACACCTGGCTTTCCTCCTTCTCTGGCTGGGTCCTTTCAGCGTCCTTTGTGGGCTCCATTTCTTTCTTAAATGTTGTTGTTGATCCTTATGGTGTTATTCATGCCTGCTTCTCTCTGGACACTCCCACCTCAGGAAATCTCATACCATAAGTAGTACTGATGATCAACTGGATAAGGGCCACTGTTGACTATTTCAGCACCTTTGTACAGACTACAAAAATACACTCTTTCCTTGCTTACATCTGCCAGGAATCTGTTGTAACAAGTATACAAATCTTTAACACCTGTGATACTTACGGTGTCAACTTGGATGTGGCATCTTTGTGTCATGCACAGCTCATACAACTGTATATACAACTCTAGCTTCAGACATAACAATAGCTAGCACTTATTTAGGACTTACTGTGCCGTGCATTGTTCTAAGCATTTAATGTATAGTAGCTCATTTAATCCTCATGAAAACCATATAAGATTGGTGCTATTGTTATCCCGATTGTACAGATGAGAAAACTGAGGTATAAGAAGGCTAAATAATTTGTCTAAAGTAACGGAGCTTGCATGTAGTGGAGTCAGTATTTGAACCCAGGCAATCTGCAAACAGAGCCCAAATGTATAACTATTTTACAATGCTGTTTACTGAAGAATTCTTTTTTTTTTAAGTGACAAATTCTTGTTTGACATCTCTTGGGTACCTCAGACTCAGTATGTACAAAACTCAGCTTATCCTTTCTTACCCAAACCTGTTTTATCTCCTGAATTCTCTAGACAATTTTCCTGCTTTGTCTTTCTCACCTTTGGTTATCAATCTAGCCCCATCCCCTATTCTAGCTTCCTACTGATACTCATGAATCAGAAAACTAGAAAGGAAGTTTGCACTAAAATGTAAGCCCCATGACCTAGAGAATTTGTCTTTTTTACAGCTATATCCCCCATGCCAAGAAGAGGATTTTTTGATACACAATAAATATTCAATAAATATGTTTGGAATAACTGGATTCAGATCTGAGTTTGCCTTTTACTTATTTTACTTGCCTTTCAGTTGACTCCTCCAAGTCTCAGCCAGATACTTGCCCTGTGATACCTCAGTACTCAGTTCTAGCTCTTATTACAAGCAGTCAGAATCTCCCACTAGAGCCTGGGACCCTCTAGTTTCTTCCATTCACCATTTAATCCTAAAAACCCAGCATAGTACCTGGCACAGAGTCAATATGTATTTGCTAAATTAATAAATAAATGGATACATGAAAGACTCCCTATGTCCTCTATCTCTCTAGCTCAAGCAATCTCCTGGTTCACATGAATCACTGCAGATGCTTTCTAACTGGATGAACTGTTTCTAGAATTGCCCTCCTCCCAGACCATTTTCTGTAATTCAGCCAAAATGAGCTTTCTAAAACCAAACTTGACAATGTATCTGCCCTAGTTAAAACCCTTGAATAGCTCCGTAATGCTTAGGATAAAGTCTAAGCTTGATGTATCTTAAAAAACTACTCTTAACCTGGGCCCTGCATACTTCTGTCACCTAATCTACCTTCAACCCCTATTTACACTCCATTCTCCAGCCATGTTGAATATTTCCTATTACCATGAGCAAGTGGTAATGCCTTATTTTTACTCAGAGTTCTCTATTTGCTTTGGCCCAGAACACTGACTTTCTCTTGGTTAAGACATTTCTCCTTCCAGGAAGTCACCCCTGACCCCTCAAGCCTGGATTAGGTATACACCCTATGTGCTTCCTTTGTGCAGGAATCTTCAGCACACAGTATTTTAATTGTCTGTTTATTTTCCCATATTCTCCCCTTGACTGTAAGAGCTATGGAGGCAACTACTGCATGCATCTAATTCACCACTGACTTCCACAGAAACTACTACAGTGCCTGGCACATGACAGATATTCAGAATATTGGTTGGATAAATACCTTTCCCCATCAGTTCAGAATAGTTGATAGAATTAGTTCTTTTTCCTGTTGGATGGCACAAGAACCTGGATCTGAAAGAAGGAAATAAGGGAGGAATAAGTTTAAGGAGGAGGAAGGGGTTGAGCATTTGTTTAAAAGAAAAAAGTTGTGGATTAAATGTAGAGAGTCAATCGGGCACAAGTAGAGAGGACAAGGCTCAGGGGGTCCATGGCCGTGCAATATGGCTCCAGTAACCAGAGAAGGACAGAGTAGACCGAAAATTGCTTCAAATTAAGCCTACCCAGTAAGAAATGGGAGACTTTGGGGTCAGTCCTAGCTGTCAGTTCTGGGAGGAAGTCCAACACAGAGGTGAAAGAAAGGATGATAATTGTTGAATGAATAAATAAATGGATGGGTGAATGAGTGCAGATTTCCTCCAATGTTCTAGGTAATGTGCTCAGCTTCTGGGAGGCCCACAAGACAGTAACAGAATCTTTATTTATTTTTTTTTAATGTTTATTTATTTCTGAGACAGAGAGCGACAGAGCATGAGTGGGGGAGGGGCAGAGAGACAGGGAGACACAGAATCCGAAGCAGGCTCCAGGCTCTGAGCTGTCAGCACAGAGCCCGACACGGGGCTCAAACTCACAATCTGTGAGATCATGACCTGAGCCGAAGTCGGTGGCTCAACTGACTGAGCCACCCAGGCACCCCAGTAACAGAATCTTCTGATGGAAAAACTGACCCGACAGTGAAGAAGTCACAGAAGGCAATATAGTACAGTATGAACTTGTTTCTTGCATCCTCTCTCCAGATATAACATACAATGTCAAATGATTTAGACCTATTATCTCACTAAAAACTCTGTGGAGTAGGCATTATTATTCATTCCATTTTGCAAATGAGAAAACAGACTGAGAAGAAAATAACTTGCAAGAAATGGATGGTATCAGGATAAAAATACATGTCCTCCTGCTTCCCAAACCCAAGCTCTTACTCTCCAGTTCTCTTCCCTTGCATCAGAATAAACACTGTATATTGATGTTTACTCTCTACCAGGTTGATCACATTAATTATCTCATATAGACTTCCCTACAACTCTAAGAGGTAAAAACTGAGACTTAGAAAAGTACTTGCCTAATGTCAATCGATAATAAGTGTTGAGTTGGATTTTAAATCTAGGTCTACTTGTTTCCAAAGTCCAAATGCTTATGCTCTGCATGGTTACCCTTCTTCCAAAAAATTAATCTTTACCACGAGAAGGGGCCTGGGTTAGGGCCAGATGATTAACAAGGGTGAATCAAAATAGAGTCTTTCAGTTCTGAGCTAGAAGAGAAAAGCTTGAATCCTTCTTGCAGCCCGGACATAACTGATTCTAGTAGGGACCAGCCAGGTTAGGATAAGGAGTGGCTAGACTAGTGGGGAGAGGTCTACAAAGGGAAAGGGAGTGCCAGGCAATCTGGACAGAGCCTGCCCAGAGGACCAAATGGCTCCAAGCCTGCAGAGTTGATGGCTAGATATCAAGCCAAGAATGAGTGGTTGCTAATAAAAATAATAAAGCGAAAAGGAAGGAAGTGGAGAAAGCAATATAAAATCATCTTAACCAACTGAAGTTTGATTAGCGAAAGCTTTGGCTATAAACCGAGACACATTTCCACATTTATACATGTCTCTTTTTCTGTGAACTTTATATTCTATAACTTCATCTTTCAGCAATGTTGTGTTGAAATAGAACGTTCACTGCTATAATCATTTAATATAGAGCATTTCTTTTAGGTTATGTGGACACAGTCATATACCAAACAATCCAGACGAAGAGACTAGGGGAATGATCTTTCTTTTTAACGCCAAGAAAATATCCACACTGATTTAGAAGAGATCAGCAGTGTGGTGGTTTTCTCTCTCCCTAAGCTTGCCTTAATTGTTTTCTCCGATGTTTGTAGTGCAATCGGATTATATTAAAAATAATAATGACTGTTAATTAGAAGATTTAAATTAGGCTGCAAATATTTTTCCTTTCTAATAGGCTAATTGCCAAAGAAGAAAGTCTATGTGGAAACTCACGGGAGAAACTGCCAAATACAGAAGAGGTATCTTGATGCAAAAGTACCAACAGGCAGCTATTTCCCTTGTTTGTCTGTCAGTTTCACAAGTTCACCCTGTAGGTGGAAAAAGTCAGCAGATGATATTTGTTAAGAGTGGCAATATAGCATGATGGCAGGAGTCATAGATACAGAGTCAGGCATCTGGAGTTGAGCTGTGGATATACCACCAATTAGCCATAGAATTTTGAGTAATACTCTTCCCTTCTGTAGGCCTGTTTGGGTCTCATCTATAAAAATACAGTTTGGGGGTAGATGATTGCTAAGACACCTTTCAGTTCTGAGATTCAGTGATACTAAGCTAATTGAGTCTAACAGCTCTAATATGTTAACTGTTTGAATATTGAAATGGTAATTGCAAGGCTAGCTACACCACAGTAGTGGTTATGGTCGTCATTCATATCACAGGAATTCCCAACTGGTGACCATTCACCCCCCTCCTTCAATCCCTGGCTTTTAGCTGTTTCAAAATAAGGAATTATGTAGAATGGAAATAGAAGCCAAATCCTCATGGTGCCCTGAGAATAGTCCTGTAGCACCTGCTTCTCTATCCTGTTCATTAAAATAAAAAAATAAAATCTCCCATGTCCATCTGGCACCATTCAAAGTTTGCCAACCTGGCATCTTTCATGGAGACTAAATTCACTGACTCTTATCTAAAACAGATTTTATACTTTTTGTTCATAGGCTCAGCATGAATGGAATCAGCAGATTTTGCTGTAACTAGTTTAATTCCAATAAGCAAACCACAAATTCCATACTACTAATTTTGCCCCATGTTCTTCAAAACAGATTACAGAAACAGCAATTTAAATGTGGAGGAAAAATAGGACAATCCTATCAGTGCTTAGAGTTTATTTTAGAATGACTAATATTTTGAGATCTAATGTCATAATAAATGACTCTGTTAGAAAATAAGATAAACCTTCAAAAACAATCCTGGAAATTATTATTCAATTGGATGCACATATGTACATTATAAGCTACTGAATCTATAAAATAATGGCCAATTAACTTTTTAAAAATAAAAAGTGACTGTGGCTATATACACAATCTCAGGAACCTTCATTATTATAAAGGCAATAGGGAAACAGAATAACACTGCATATTCATTCCAATAAAAATTGTACCCTGAGTATGTATCACCAACCTAATGAGCTGGCGAGATGTTTCTGTAACCACTATCACATGAAAATTAAAATTTCTATTTATTTTTAAAACATTGCCAAATATTCATCTGGGCTCTTTTTTATAATACTTTTTCTGAAAACTAAAAGTGACGAAAACCACTAAAGCTCTTGATGCTTTTCATCTGTGCAAAATTCTGTAGTGTCTCTTACATAAATTGAAGTTGAGATGTCCTGCAAAACTTTCTTCCCCTCAAATGAAAAGAAGAAAATCATTCTTGAAAATGTTATAATGCCAATGATCTGGAAAAGCAGGTTAGGATACCTATGAAGGTTTTTCTTAAGAGAGTCATAAGTAGCTCTTTTTCCAAGAAGAGAAGTCCATGATGATGTCCAATCCTGAATAGAATCAAGACTTTTGGGTGAAAGAAGATACAATGTCCTTTGCCCAGAGCTTCACAGCATTGTTCCTTGCTTGGCACTACAGAAAGTTTTTCCTCAGCAGTAATACTTGGGGAGATACAAGACAGAAAAGTCAGTGAAATATGGGCAAATTATATAAGCATTACATGGAAAAGATAGGCTTTAGTCCCTCCACTCTACCTATAGTGGTTTGTCACCTCTGGGGTCCATCTCCACCTTCCCAGGGAAACTACCTTCCAAAAGTAAGTTGGAGGGCCAAGTGGTGGAGGAGTCATAGGGTAACCTCGATTCAGTTATGAATTGTTCGCATTATAACAAGAGAATTTAGAGCCAATTGTATTTAAATGAATATTATCAGGGCGCCTGGATGGCTCAGTTGGTTGAGCATCCAACTTCGGCTTGGGTCATGATCTCACGGTCTGTGGGTTCCAGCCCCACGTCGGGCTCTGTGCTGACAGCTCAGAGCTTGGAGCCTGTTTCGGATTCTGTGTCTCCCTCTCTCTGACCCTCCCCCGTTCATGCTCTGTCTCTCTCTGTCTCAGAAATAAACATTAAAAAAATAAAAAAAAATAAATGCATATTATTGTATGTTTCCCTACATAGAAACAGAATAATACCTACCATTTATCATGCACTATGTGCCAGTCACTGTGCTATGTGCATTACATATACTCTTTCACTTAAAACTCGCAACCACTCTGCAAAGTAAATGGCATTATCTCTTTTTTTAAAATAAGGAAATTGAGGTTGAAGGAGATTAAGCAATTTACTCACGAGGGATAAATGGGAAAACTGGAATTCAAATTTAGGTTTATCTAATTCAAAAGCACATGCTCTATTCAACAAAACAAAATGTGTTAGCAAGTCCACAATGTATGACTCAAGACCATTAAAAAAAATTAAATGTTAGGTGTTACAGTATTCTAAACAATTCATTTGCAGGTCCTCTAGTTCCATCGGTCAACTCAACTAGACAACAAGAATAAGAGAGAAGTTACAAACAAAAGAATTAGTAGACAGGAGAGGAACTAAGATTAAATGGGGGAAAACCTATACTAGCAATTCCTAGGCATAACCTTAGAAAAAAAAATGTACCTAATTAATGCGCGAAAGCACTAGACACAGTGGCTATTGCTGGGTTTTTGGTTTTTTGTTTTTTTTTTTTTTTATTAAGTGGAACAGAATGTTTGGCATGAATCTCTTTCTGTGTTCCTGAATGACAGCATTTTATGCATTGTTGCCTTTTTGAGATTATAGAACAGAGAAGTCCAGGATTTAACCTCCTGGTTTTGTATTTGCATTTCTCAGAATTATGTTAGTGTGGCTTGCTGTAGACAGGGTAAAGGTAAAAAATGCCTACACTGAAAATCCTCTGGGAAACGATAAATAATATTCAGAGTAAATCTACAAAATTTATCACAGACATACACACTAAAAGAATGCTTTTGGCAGCTTGGCACACCTTTATTCACCTACATAGAGAGAAAAAAACAGGCTTGTTTTCTCATTTACCCTCACAACGTTCCTTTGAATTAGGAAATACCTCACAGTAAGAAAGACTAAAGCACATTGCTTATAAAAAAACTGAACTTCATGTATTAGATTCCCTAGTGTTTTTGTTTTCCTTTTGTTTTAATTTTGGTTTGGCTTGGTTTTGGAAGATTATTTTATCATCTCAAAAAGATGAGATTTCTATGTTTAAATATCTCCAGATATCTGGATAAATAATTAAACAGGCAGCTAGTTGTCTGGTTATAATTATTCAACAGTCATTTTAAAAATTATTTATTTATTCAATGCTATTTGTTTTACATCTATTGAATGCGGACAACACGGGAGATTGAAAGATAAATAAGATTGCAAACCTGCC
Source organism: Panthera onca (assembly GCF_046562875.1). Taxonomy (NCBI): domain Eukaryota; kingdom Metazoa; phylum Chordata; class Mammalia; order Carnivora; family Felidae; genus Panthera; species Panthera onca. The sequence continues at coordinate 131,543,080 of NC_138340.1, read as the reverse complement.
CTAAGGAAGCTTAGAATTTATTGATATAGAAAAGGTTAATGTATATATAATAATGAAGTAATTACCATAATACTTGTGGAATCCCATAAAAGGGGAAAAGATCACTACGCAGTAGGTGATAAGGAATGGCCTGATGGAGAGGCAGCATCTGAGCTGGGTCTTGAACAGTGGAAATTATTTGATAGAGACAAGATGGAGAATGAAAAATAGCATTCAGAAGCATACAGTATTAGCAGAGGCATGAAGTTGAGATATTTTAAAGCCTGTTTTAGAAAGCCATATATTCTACTTGAACTATAACCCAAGATGTAAACAAAAAATATTCCCAGGAAAGTAAATTTGAGTTGACATTTAGAGTCTTGCATTGACTGACTGCATAGAAATTATGAGGAATACTAAGAGTGGAATTCTTCATAGAAGGAATGCAATGCATTCATTTTTAGATATTGGGGGCACTAAGTCATATAGGCTGAACCCCAACAAAGTGAAAGCTAAGATGGCTTACCTGAGATTACTCTGATTAGAGAGGAGACCAGAAGAATTACTATGAATATACCATAATGGTTATGCAGTAGTGAAGGCCCAGATGAAATTAGATAGCATGAATAGATGTTGAACCCAACAGCAGAATTTTGTCACTTTATCCAACAAAATTGGAACAAAGAAAGGGGCAATATAAGTGATTTATTGTTGATAATGGAACTATGCAGAAAGTCAAGACTGCAAAGAATCTTAGGATGCCACAGGAAATACTGAAGACACACACACCAAGAGGTCCAGCCTGGTTAAGAAGGCAAGTGAATACACAGGATCAGTGGCCTGGCAGAAGTTTGAGAAGTCCAGGACTTGGGGATCACAAAAGGGAATGACAGAAAGAGCAGGCATGAGAGAGGAGAAAAAATAGTTGTAGACAGTTGGAGGAAGAATCAGAGACAGAGTATTGGTCACAGAACATTACTTCATGGTGATGAATATCAGAGTATGTTTATGCCAATAGTTAGGATTAAAATGCCAGTTTTTATTTAAAAGTTTGGAAAGCAGGGGCGTCTGGGTGGCTCAGTCAGTTAAGCATCTGATTTTGACTCAGGTCATGATCTCACAGTTCTGCTAGTTTGAGCCCCGCATCGGGCTCTGCACTGACAGCTTAGAGCCTGGAGCCTGCTTTGGATTCTATGTCTCCCTCTCTTTCAGTTCCTTCTTTGCACACGTGCTCTCTCTCTCTCTCACACACACACACAAAAATGAGTAAACATTAAAAAAAAATTAAGTTTAAACAGCAGAAGAAACAGTCAAAGAAGATGGAAGGATTTTTTTTCCAAGGCATAGTGAAAGAAACTAGTAGAGGATGGGGAGGAGAGGTGATCAAGCAGATGGGCATGGGAAGGGCTGAAATGGAATAAGTATATATTCCATAAGAGTCAGAATGGGGAAGAGGCACTGAATGTCACAAAGGTGAAGGAAGCTGGAAGACCCAAGCAGAGAGCTGTTAAGCAGGTAAAATGTTCTTAATTAAGGGGTTTGGAAACTCAACCAGTCCCAGTGGACAAACTAAAATGTAAGTACATAAGTCTGCTAGGGCTGATGTATCAAAGTACCACACACTGGGTGGCTTAAGCAACCGAAATTTATTAGTTCACTGTTCTGGAAGCTAGAAGGTCAAGATCAAGGTATGTCCAAGGTTGGTCCCTTCCGAGGGCTATGAGGGAGGATCTGTGCCATGCCTCTCACCTAGCTTCTGGTGGTTTGTTGGCAATCTTCAGCATTCCTTGGCTTGAAATGTCACCTTGATCTCCACTTTCATCTTTATATGGTGTTCCGTGTGTGTGTGTGTGTGTGTGTGTGTGTGTGTGTGTGTGTAAATTTTCCCATTTTATTAAGACACCATCTTTTTGGATTAAGGGCCTACCTTATTATTCCAGCATGACCTCATCTTAACTGGTTCCATCTATAATGACTGTATTTCTAAATAAGGTCACATTCTGAGACACTGGGGACTTAGGAGTTCAACATATGAATTTTGAGGGAATGCAGTTCAAACCATAATGAGGGACTTAACAAAATACTGTTGGAATCAGAGCTGTGAGATTCAGTCTCCCTAGGGGCTAAGCTTGGTCTGGATGTCTTCTCACAGTGTTCAGCAGTGGAGAGAAAGCAGGTAAAGGCAAACTTCTACATGTTGGCTTCATGAAGACAAAGCTTTTGCTTTGCTTTTTGTCTGGATGCTTAAACATTCATATATTCATAAACACAGCCTGTGTGCATATAACTGTCTGATGAAATGACTGTATACAAGTCATTCAAGTGCAAGTTTAGAAGTGGGAATAATGCAAAGGATGGCAAATTTGTGATATGATCATCCACAAGACAAGCATTACCATTCTATCCTGAATTCTCACGGTGTTCTCTCTGCAAAGCTGGAAGTTCAGCCTGAGGCCACAAGACAATCAATAAAAGGTTGATGAACCACAATTAAAACATGTCAAGATCTAAAAGTTATCGAAGACAAATGGTCCTTCATTGAAGATGTTTCTTACAAATAGAATAAATGATAATCCTCGGAGACCAGAAATCAGTTCTAGAAAGGTCTTAGCCTAATAATCCTTCAGGAAAAGCTGACAACATTCAAAATGCCAAGGTTTTTTGCAATCCAGAAGAATTCTCACCTTTTATGACTTTGGTTTTCCAAGGAATCCCTAAAAAGGATCTGAGAATTTAATGATAAGAAAACTTGCCCTTTAGTGTTTCAAAAAGCAATAAAAGAAGACTAAAGTGAAAATTTTATGCTCAATGTCACAACATATGAAATTGTTGAAGGTACCTATGGAGGATGACATTAAAGATTTTACTTTGATTTTAATTTTCATTTTTTAAATGATTCCTAATTTTGTGATCTATGTGACAATTTGACAGGTGCCCATTAATTTCATTTGTAATTTAGTGTTTAGAAAAAGAGATTAAGTCAAAACAAAATGAGCCTAAAATATTCTACTTCTCACTTCTTATCTGGCTGACACCTACTCATCTTTAGGTCTGGGCTGACTTCCCATTACAAGCCTTGCCCTCAATTTAAGTAAGGTTTCTTGAACTTTTCCTTCAAAATATTAGAGTACTGGGGCCTGGGTGTCTTGGTTAAGCACGGACTCCTGATTTCAGCTTAGGTCATGATCTCACCATCATGAGTTGGAACCTCACCTCAGGCTCCAAGCTGAGCGTGGATCCTGTTTAAGATCCTCTCTCCCTCTCTCTCCCTCCCTGTGTATGTGTGTCTCTCTCTGTGTATATGTATGTATGTGTGTGTGTGTGTGTATATATATATGTTTATATATCTCAATAATATTAAAGTTCCAACTTGCATCTGTATTTATGAAAATTTTTTAATTCCTGCCTCTCCACACTAGTTTCTAAACATCACCAGAGCAACAATGATGTCTTGCTCACCACTGAATCCCCAGTCCAAATAGGTATTCCACAAATATTTGCTGAATAGATGAATGAATAAAGACTTTAAGGTAGAAGAACCAAGCAGTAAACAATATTTACTCTAAGCTTCTTAACTAGTTCTGGTAACAAAAGGAAGATAATAGCATACCTAATTTATAATATTCTTGATGGATCTACTTGTTCCTACAACTTTCATCTTGCCAGGCCCTCAGCTCTCCCAGGGAGTGGAGTCCATCCTATGGCTACAAGGGAGAACTTTGGCCCAATCACCGCTCCATCATTAGGAACCAAGTGTCCCACTCAAACATCCAATTGCAGATTTTCACACAACCTCAAAATTTTACAACCCCCTATTAGAGGACCAAAATGGGAGAGAAAATCTCTTTTCCCAAATCTTAGTAGCTAAGTATTTAAAAACAGATAGACTGCCCACTAATTCTAAAAAGAACACAGAGACAATGTTCATCAACATCTAAAATAAGAGTAAACAAGGCTTTGCTCCACTACTTAAGAATATAAACTAGACAAATAGTCTCTTAACAGATTCATGTAATTCTTGTTTGGATGGAAATGACTTTTTGACTAATGAAATGCCTTTCTCTGTAATTTAAATGAATCATTCATTTCCTATGGAAACATCCTACACTTCAAATTGGATACACAGTGAATATCAAAAATTAATTTCCCCTAAAGAGAGAAATTTAATATTTATACACACCACACACGAGTGTGCACACACACATACACACACACACACACATACACTTTGTGTGTGCGTGTGCAATGCAATTTTGAAACTTAGGAAAACATTTTTATATAGCAGGGTTCTGCTGTAATTTCTCTCTAGGCACCAGGAATCACTTTCCAAGCTGTGAGGAGAAAAGCAAGTGTTTAAGGGAAATATCTAGTCTGGAGTGAGCAGTCCACAGGCTCTGGAGGCATATAGGACCTTTGTAATGCAATTACACTAATCTGTGGTGATGGAAGGGTGGGGAGGGAGCAGAAGTACTGATCTAATATGTAAAATGGAACAGCATTAACCCAAGGCCAATAGCAATATTTTCTTTAAAATTTGAACAAGTTAATTGTAAATATAAAGGAATCATATTTGAAAAGTGCTTCCAAGATACTCTGGCATTTTAAAATATCATACGTAGTGTATACTTCATTTAAGTGTCAAAAAGCTTTAGGACAGGTTAGAATAAAAATAGACCATAGGTATATGGGTCTTTAAATATGGAAATAAGAGAGCTTGTGAGTCATGAAAAAGAAAGATATTTGCAGAAGAGTGGTTGAAAAATAAGACAATTACAATTAAAAATTGAGCACTGAATCTGACTCTGAGCATCCCTTTGGCAATGCAAAAATGGAAACTTAATTTGTTGTTTAGCTCTCCTTCATTAACAATCTCATGCCAATTGCACTAGAGGAAAAAAAATCTTTCTTATCCTAGTTCTAAAAGAAATTTTATACATGCCTTCTTACTTAAAATGGATGTGGAATAATAATATAATGGACTCTTCCAAAGTGCTTCTGAAAAATGTAAAAATGTTTTCCTTTGATTATTTTTTATTTCACCCCTTATATAAACTGGATATTAGACCATAATTCACTAAAGACATTTCTAAGGGTAGCTAAGACAATGCAGTCCAAATACTTTTGAGTGATCTAAGGGATAGAACTGAAAGACCATAGAAAACTGTCAAATTCTTTCAGACCAAAGAAAACTCTGTTTCAACTATACCTACCTCAGAAGGCAGACATAGAAGACGGATCAAAGTTTAGCTGCTTTGCTGAAGAAGGGACAGGGGAGGCCTGGGACCCTATCTTTAAGTTACCCCTCTTTACATCACTCCCTGCCCTATCTCTTGTTGCTGCCAAAGGTTGGGTAAACCTCCTCAGAGCCCTTTTCAAAAACCACTGCCCTAGAAAAAAAGATTGGTTAACTAGTCCTTTGGCTACCTCTCAAAGCTCATATCAGCTAGCCTTTGACAGGTTCTAAATAGCAGTCAGTTTAAGCTTAAGTCTGTGGCAAGATTCTGGAGTGAAGATGCACTGTGTTGTTGCAGGAGACACTCGCACACAAGATACACAGCATAGGGGAGCAGGGTGTCCTGCTGGAAATCGTTACCAACTGGCTGCCAAAGAGAAGTGTGTTTCTAAAAAGTCGCCAGTATTGGAACAAAATAAATCAGAATCAAAATAGTTTCCATGGCAGGTCTCAAGAGTTTGTGAAAAGGTTAAAACAATTTACTTAAGGGGTGCCTGGGTGGCTCAGTCAGTTAAGCGTCTGACTTCGGATCTGGTCGTGATCATACAGTTCTTGGGATTGAGCCCCACGTTGGCCTCTGTGCGGACAGCTCAGAGCCTGGAGCCTGCTTTGGATTCTGTGTCTCCCTTCCTCTCTGCCCCTCCCCTGTTCATACTCTGTCTCCCTCTGTCTCAAAAATAAACATGAAAAAAACTTTTTTTTCTAAAAATCTGTATTTTTTTCTCTAAATTGTTAAGAATTTTCTGATTATTGCTGGAAATTTAGAAAACTGTGAGAACACAAAGAAAAAACTAACATTCTGTATAAGTTTATTTCTTAGAGAAAACCAATGATAACACACTTCCTTTTTATCTTTTTTGTATGCATTGATAAATACTTTGGGAAAAAAAAGAGATGATACTGAATATACATCTTAAAAATCTGCTATTTTTACATACCACACCATAAATATTTTTCTACTTTATTAAATGTTTTCCCACAGTACTATATTTTTAGAAATGCAATTTTTTGAGTCAAAAGACAAGCCACATTTAAGCCCTTTAAAAAACAAACAAACCCATAATCAGTTTGCGCTCAAAACAGAACAAAACAGTTTTGGAGCTAGAATGGCTCCTCAGACTTGTCCTGAGGTAGTCCTGAGATGACTAGGGATTTATACCTCCATACTGATCTATCACCGGACACGGGCCACCCAAGGAAAGGATGTGTCTTTTGATGATGTTTTCTTCCAGTAAGGCAAATGCCTGGATCCCTGTAGGTAAGATGACCCCAGCAGCTGGATCAGTACTTGCTTCACTGAAGGAGGACCTGAGCCATGCATAGTGTCCACCATAAGAATACTACCGGTACTATACAAAGGTGCCTGGCTCCCCTCACCTTGATGGCACTTGCTATCATTACTTATCTCATATTTGTTGACTGAATGTCTTGCTTCTTGGAAATTTGTATTTCTTTTTTCATAAGTTGCCTTTTCATGATATCTGCCCAATTTTCTATGAGGGTTGTTTTCTATGAGGGAACGGTTGATTTGTTCTTTAAAAAGCCATTTTTTTTTTACTAATAATACTAAAACTTTTTTATAAATACTGCAAAAATTCTTTCTCAGCATGATATTTTTATATTCAATTTTTTAAATGTATTTGATAGCAGAAGCTTTTTGTTTATGTGGTCAAATATTTAAATCTTTCTCTTTATAATTTCTGACTTGATAATCATGCTTAGAAAGCATGATTATATCCACCCCAAGATTATATAAGTATTGCTCTGTATTTTTATTAGTAATTATATATATATGTGTGTGTGTGTGTGTGTGTGTGTAAATATATAATGTTTAATTTATCTAGAAATTCTTGGTATATATAAGATAAGGAAATTATTTTTTCCCAAATAATCAACTGTTCCGACATCATTTCTTGAATTGTCTATCTTTTTTGACATTTTAAAATGCCATCTTTATCACATTCTAAATTCTTATTGTACTAATATTCAATGGATCTTTAATCCATTTTCAGGGCCCTTGTTGGAAAATTATTCTTAAAAAAAATGTTCTCTGACATGGCATGCTGCTTAAGATGGTGTTGTGTATAAATATTTTAGCCAGAACTTCCTACCCTTTCTATAAAGAAAGAATAATTTGATATAAAGGAATTAAATTAAATATTAACAGGAGTATATTTTCCAATTTTGAATGATGACTTTTAATCATATCCAGCAAATGCTTTACCTATAGAATGTTAATATTATTTGGAATCCTTATACACCACTTAGGCACATTTTGTTTAAATAGCTGAGATGATTCTTTCTGTATTACTCTAAACCCATGAGATTAAATCCTATTAAAAGTAATTCACATTAGCATCATTAAGAAGATAATCCTATTTGGCCTACATACAGTTCATTTCTTTCTTTCTTTCTTTCTTTTTTCTTTCTTTTTAAACAGTGCAACTTAGCTATGTGTTTCTTTTCACTGAAAGAGAAAAAAAATCAGAAAGATAATGGAGCTAATCTAGAAAACAGTCTCTATTGTTCTTTCTATCTTTACATCCAAGTATTCAGAAGCATGATTTACATTGCAGCCCATCCCTACACAATAAACTGATAAAATAGAAGCTAGACATCATTTAATAAAATAATTTAGCTACTGAAATTTTATCCCATGAAGAGCATTACATTCTGCCCTTACGTAAATATAACAGTGCTCTGTCTTCTACATTGGAACATTTCAGTTGCAGGATGGGAAATGAGTCTGGTTTGACTTCAGGTCTTAGGTCATCTGGAAAAGTCTGAGATGTGTCCCCTCTCAATGGCTCATAGTTCCTCAGTGTAACAAGAAATTATTCTGTCCTACTCTACCAAAATATAAACTCTGTAGTTGGTTCAATGTTAGTACTCTTTCCCCAAACAAATTTAATTCTCACTACAATAAATTTTTCAAAATTAAATTTAAAAAGTTGTTTCAGATACACTTGGTTAATACTTTTCCTTTTGTGAAAATGTGCAGGATAATCATGTCCATATTTCCATGTGTATTACACCAGTTTTCTGGTGTACGTTATCACATGCCAAGAATGCATAACTAAAATCAGGCGGTAAAATCTCCACAAAACTATAGTTTCCAATATATAGTTATCCAGTTTGGGGCTGGGGATGAGGAGAAGATAATTTGAACAATTGTTTTCTAATAAACAGAAACATATTTATTTGCATCATAGATACAAATGTAGTGCTGGTAAAGCTACAAAATGAGGTCATCAGCTCTGAACCCAAGCATTTTCGCTCCAGGCATTCCATTCTCCACCCTCCAGACTTCCTGAAAATCTACCTCCACCACACTCAGCCTGCTTTCTCTACTTTTGTATCGACAAGATACAAAACTTCTCCTACAAAAACTTACTCTGTGCTCTCCGTGATGCGTCTGCATGGGACCTTACTCCAACAATGTCTGTCTTCTTCCCCCGCCTTCCCTCAACATAGGATCCCTGCTTTTAGACTATACTACTCATGCCCTCATTTCTTCCAGTTTATCACATATTATTTCTGTCCTTCAAGCTTCTAGAAAGAGCTGTCTATATTCTGATTTCATTTTCTCACCTGATTTTTCTTCAATTCACTAAACTCATCTGTCGTTAGCACACCAATGAAACTGTTCTTAATAAAGATCAAATGACTAAGTCCAATATATTGTTTCGAGCTCTTGTAAAGTTTTCTCTTCCCCGTAATATTTAACACTGATAACGCCATGCTTCCTAACATTCTCTCCAACCTGCCTACAATGGCTCTCACCCTGATTCTGCGGCCTCACTCACTCCTCAGCTACTTTGGATGACTCCTTTACTTCTGCCTGCCCATTATACAGTAATATCACTGAGGTTTTGTACCAGGCACTATTTTGTCCTACACACATTCCCAGGAGGTCCCATCTATCCCATGATTTCAAGCAGGCAAACACTTAAGGAACACAAATCTTATATTCAATCCAAATCTATCTAATCCTAAGCCTTAGACTACCAAATAGCTCCCCCAAACCGTCTCATTATTTCCAAACATAACCACAAGAGAATAGGTTACCTGCCCACATGAGGCTATGTGAACATGTAGCAAACTTTGCAGTTTTAACTTCATGAGGTACAGGATTTGAAATATATGCAAATAATTCATGTCATTTAATTCATAATGTTAATGTATATATAGCTATAAATGGAAAAAACGCTGAAGATTTTTTTACTCTGCCTAACATGAAACAATTACTTTGACTTAAGGGAAATAGGACATTAGAAACAAATGGTCAAGTGAAATAATACATAAAATTTAATAATTCAAAACAGATGCATTAGGTAGAAACTCTCATTTGCATATTTTTCCAGTTGTTACATTCAGCTTTCTTAAATTGGTAGGGTCACCTACCCTATTCTTGATAATAATACACTATGTCTTTAATGTGAGTATAAATGCTTGACTTAGATAAAATGTCACCAAAAGACCAGATTCTTTCTTGTGGATAATAGGGCTTGAGATGACTTCATCATCTAGAAATAACAAAACACAGTAGAGTTCACCGCAACAAAAATTGACACACAATGTCCCACAAATATATCGTGCAGACATCTTAGATATTGATCATGCCTTCTTGGTATAAATGAAGGCTGGGTGAGTAATTTCTAGGCAGCATTATTTAGGTCAAACAGAAAATGGTACTAGCAGAAAGCTGCTAGAAGCATTCAAGTTAAAGAAATGCAGATTTTTAATGTGGGTTTTATTCTCAGTGAATCAATTCAAACCATGCTTGCTTTGACTATATAATTATTATGATTTTTTCTACTAGAGCCTCACTATAATATCTGCTGTCATATGTCAGCTAATTTTGATGGCTCTTCCTTCAAAATATATACACAGTGCAACTACTCCTCATCCCTTCCTCTGTGACTACCCTAGAACAAACCACAATAATCTTCCTCTGATCTGGACTATTGCAATAGCTTGTTAATTATTTCCCTATTGGCCTCCTTGCTGCCCCTTCAGGATATTCTCAGGTAGAGAATACTAGAATAATCTTAGCTATACAGCAGCTAGAATATCTTCAGAAAACATAAATAAAACCATATAACTCTTCTTAAACCCTCACTTAGAATAAAACCCAAAACTTTTCTACAGACTATAAGGTTCTACACAGTCTGTGCCCCTCCCCACCACCACCCCTTCCACTTCCTGGGCCTCATCTCCCACCACTCTCTCTCTCTCTACATCCCTGTGCTCCTGCCTCATTGATTTCTTTGCTTTCCCTGCAACACACGAAAGACATGCTCTCCTAAGGATCTTGGCTTTACCTGGAAAGTTCCTTCCCCAGAGAAAGCTAAGTCTTCTCTGTACATCTCTACACCTTTCTGCCGACCAGGGTGCAAATCCCCACACGATCCCGCACCAGTTCTGTGACTCTGCCATGGTTACTGCTCTTGCTGCCATCCCAGTCTCTTTCTCTGGAGAAGTGGAAATAAATACCACTTACTCAGGCCAGCCATTGATTTTCCAGTTCTCTTTGCCCGATATCATTATACACAAATTTCTACTTAGATCTACCTCATTTCCTTCAGGCCTATGTTTATATTGTTTCCTTATCCAAATTCTTCTCGGATCATCCCATATAAAACAGTACACATACCAGCCCCCAGCCTCCATCTCCTTCATCCAGCTCTACTTTTCTTCGGAGCACTTTTCACCACCTGCCATATTATACGTTTATTCCTTTGTTTATGGTCTGTTTTCCCTCACTAAAACATAAAGTTTATTTTTGATAAAAACTTTCATCTAGATGCTGAACCCCAGCATCTAGAATTCTGCCAGGAAAATACTCAGAGCTTAACAGGTACATATTTGCTGAGAAAATTAAATAATGAATGAACATGCCTTTCACTCAGGGTGAATCCATTCTGAAAATTAATAGGAGAGATTATTTATGAAATGCTACATGGATTTCAGTATGACCTAAGTTTTGCTTGTGTCACACAATGTATGTCTGCAGAGTACTCGCCTTTACTTCAGCATGATTCACACTATGTATGCTCACAAGATAAACTAGGGATGTAGCAAAATAAACACCAATCTAGATAATTCTGGCCCTCAGAGAAATTACAGAGTGGCTCAGAAATACACATTTGAATCATCTACAATAATGAAATTATCTAACAACCTTCGGAAACCTCTACTCCATCTGTGTGTGTGAACAGTTCAGGGCATTAAATCCAAACTGGAGGCTATCTGATCTGATTATAAAAGCCAGGCAAATGTGCAGGGTTCTGAGTTTATTGGCTCAAGGACTGAAATGATCATAGTTCTCATGCTAAGACCAGTTAAATTTCTTGTCAGCAAGTCAACTCATTGTTTTTCATGAAGAAGCCCTTGGAGGTTACATATCTTTAAGTAAGAGACTCATTTTAATAAACTCTTTTCCGTATTTAAAATGGCCCCACCACATTGTTTGCAACAAAGAGCCAAATGAAATTTAATCATCTCTAAGATTATTTGCAAAGTTTTGTGTTGGGGATATATAGGGGATACATTTTTATATTAGAAATATATCCTTGTTAGAATTAAAAGATAAAACTCTTTCTCTGGAGATAATTTCCTTGGCTAAAGCAATATGAATTCCCTAGCTGCTTTCTCTAGCAGCAAATCTATAAAGCTCAAATTAAATAGTGTAAAAAGGGCCAACTTTGTTAGATGTTTAAAATAGATAACTTCAAAAATAGATTTTCTGGGAAAATGCTAAAAATTCTTTAAAATTGAGAATGGACACCTTGAAGATTAGGCATGTTTGTTAACTAAGGTACATTAAAATGTGCCATATCATTTTTTTCTATCCAATGAAACTATTCAAACTATTTATAATAGACTGCAAAATTCTGAATGAGTAGCTTGGAGACTGGGTGTTTTACGATAGGCTGAGTCTGTAAAGAAAATATAGGAAAGAAAAAATGATTTTCATATTCATGTAAAATAGAGAAGAGGGCTAAGAGTTGTAACTCTGCGTATATTACTATACGCAGTATGTTTCCGACTGGTATGTTGTGTATAAAGTTGGATTTTACAACGTGAATCCACCGTCAAACAAATCACTTTCATGCTGAAGACGATGGAGAGAAAATAAATCAAGTCCAAATCAAATAAAACTTTATTCCATTCTTTCCCTCCAGGAATATCAGAATTCATTTAACTATCCATTTGTCCTCATGAAATCTTCTGTTGTACACGTAATACAGGTGAACCGAGCAGCATCCCCAGGTTGATCTGCCCTCACAAACCAGCGCAAACTAGACCGGTGGGGCAGAAAGCACTGCGGACCCAGCTACAGCCCTGGCCCAAGATGCTCAATTCTGTGGGTTAAATCTGTTTCCTCTTACATCACATAGCAAGCAAACCAGACATCTTCTAGGGTCTCTTCCAGCTTTAAGTTGGTGTATTTTCCCCCTTAAAATAAATATCTCTAAAAGGGTCAGGGAGAGTTTGTTTCTTCAAATGATTGAGCCAATCACATTTTTTTCTAAGACCACAGAATTTTAGAGCTAATGAGATTTAGAGATTGTCAAAATGCAACAGTTCATGCTGTTGCCCATCCTATACTTCCAGAACTTCTATCAAGTTTTGCTTCATAAAATATGGTCAGGCCATGCCTCTGGTTAAAAGCTTTTGCTTCCCTACTTGCTCAATGGCTAAGCTGAATATCTTTAGACAAAGATCCACATAATTTGGTTCTCTGAACTGCTGCCATCCCATTTCTGTCCATCCTTAGACATACATCCCAGAAGACAATATCCTAAAAAGGTCTATGTGTCTGCACACACCATTCCTCTACCTTCAATGTCCTTTTTCCTCTTTCCCATTGTCAAATTCCTATGGGGATGCCCTCCACTGAGAACATACAGCTATTTATTGCTATTTCTATCACAGCCTTTACTACATTGTATTGTAACTTCTCTGTTAAAGTTATGTCTTATTCACTAAACTATTTCTTCTTTGGAGAAAAAGATCATGTCTTACTTATCTTTGTGTTGCCAGTCTCTAGCACCATGCTTGGCACATAATAAGTGTTCCATATAGATTTGCTTTGTGTGAAACTGTAGATAGGTTTAGGAAAAAAAACAAAAACAAAAACAAAAAGAACAGTAACTGTTATGAGCTAGTTCCAGCCCCAGCTGCGGCCCGATGTTACTAGAGTAACTTTAAAAGTTACAAAAACATGCCAAACATACATAATATTCCTCCTCATAGCAAATATAAGGGTCAAAATATATTCCTTGGGTAGGTTTATCAGAGAAAAATGAGCACGTTCTCTACTGTGCATTTTTAAAACAGAGCAAAGAGTGGTTATAGACAGAAACTCACTCATAAACACTTGTTTGTTCTCAATGAATGAAACAACTCTACAGAGCTTGCTTAGTAATGAGAAATATGGAAGGTTTGAGAGGCGAGTTTCCTCTAAAACAAATCTGCTTCAGGACATCCTTTGTCACTTGCAAGTTTCTTTCAGCCCCACCATTTGTCTGCTGCTGTTGAGGTAAAAATGTCACAGAAGAGAATCTCTCCCCAGAGTCAATGAACTCCACTCAAGGACTGACCTATGACTAGAAAAAAGTTACTATAAATCCGTGTGTTGAAATTTATTGACACAAACTGTTACTTATTGTAGTAGGAGGAGCAGAATTACTCTATTTTAAGAAAAATTCTCCCATAAGCAAAAAACTCTTCCCCTGAAATAGTTCTGCAACATCAAAATGGATTCATAGAGAGCCCAGAAATAAATCCATATATCTACAGTCAACTAACTAATCTTCAACAAGGATGCCAAGAACACAAAATGGAGAAAGGATAGTCCCTTCAATAAATGGTGTTGGGAAAACTGGATAGCCATATGCAGAAGAATAAAATTGAAACTTATCTCACACCGATCCAAAAATTATTGCAAAACTGAACTTAAGCATAAAACCTAAAACTGTAAATCTACTAGAAGTAAACATAGGAGGAAAGCTTCTTGACATTAGTCTGGGGAATGATTTTTTGGATATGACACCAAAAGCACAGGCAACAATAGCAAAAGTAGAAACTACAAACTAAAAAGCTTCTGCAGCTCTCAGCCTTAACTCTGTCTTCTTAGAAACCTCCATGCCCTGAGAGCCAAGTAGAGGAAGAAGAGAATGGGCAAGCTGAAGTGCAAAAGAAAGATGAGGCAGAGGTCCAAGTAAACCACTAGCTTGTGCACTCAGGGAAGCCCCAGGAGCAGAAATATGGAAAGCAGGAGGCCCAGGACACAAGTGGGAATTGGTGGACTGCGTGCTACTCTCTAGAATTTGTCTCAGTGCATCCTGAATATCTATCACCAAATAATCGCCATAACCACCTCTGAGAGACCCAACTTGCTCACACCAAAACAATCCTTTTTGGTTGTTTTCCCTTGACCTGTGACATTCTGGGATAATTCTATTGTCAGTTGTGGCTAAATGTAAAATGTGTACAATAAATCATCTTTTCTGCTGTCCTAGCTGAAGAAAAAAAAGCAATCAACCAGCCAACTCACCTATCAATAAAAATGTTCTCCACAGCAAAGGAAACAATCAACAGAGCAATAAGGCAACCTATGAAGTGGGAGTAAATATTTGCAAACCCTGTATCTGATAATAGATTAATGTCTAAAATGTATAAGGAACCCACACAGCTCAATAGCAAAAAACCAAATAACCCAATTCAAAAATGATCAAAGGGTCTGAATAGACATTTCTCAAAAAGAGACATATAAAATAGCCCACAGGTATATGACAAGGTGCTCAACATTACTAATCACCAAGGAAATGCAAATTAAAACCACAATGAGATATCACTTCATAGGTATTGGAATGGTTATTATCAGAAAAACAAAAGATAACAAAAGATAAAAGATTGGCCAGGATGAGGAGAAAAGGCAACCCTTGTAAGCTGTTGGTGGGAATGTAAATTGGAACAGCCGGTATGGAAAACAGTATAGAAGTTCCCCCAAATTAAAAATAGTAGTGCTACCTTATGATCTGTCAATCCTACCCAGGTCAAATATCTGCACTCCCATGTTCATTTCAGCATTATTAATAGTAACCAAAATATGGAGACAACTAACAGTGCATGAATGGATAAAGAAAATATAGTATATACATACAATGGAATATTATTCTGCCTTAAAAAGAAGGAACTCCTGCCACTTGTAACAACATGGATGAACCTAGAGGATATTGTGCTAAGTTAAATAAGCCAGACACAAATACTGCATGATCTGACTTCTGTGTGGAATCTAAAATAGTGTTCCAGAGTAGAGAGTAGAACAGTGGTTACCAGGGGCTAAGAGAAGAGGAAAGTGGAGAGTGTTAGTCAAGGGGTACAAAGTTTCAGTTATGTAAGACGAATAAATTCTGGAGACTGAATGCAAAACAATGTGACTATGGTTAACAATACTTTATTGTATGCTTGAAATTTGCTAAGAAGGTAGATTTTAAGTGTTCTCATCATAAAAAGAAGGAAGAAAAGAAAGAAAGAAAGAAAGAAAGAAAGAGGTAACTATCTGAGTTACAGATGCATTAATTATTTTGATTGTGTGGATAATTTTACAATGGACATGAATATCAAATAATCAAAATGTATACCTTAAATATATACAATTTTAATTGTCAAATATATCTCAATAAAAAACC
This sequence comes from Panthera onca, assembly GCF_046562875.1. Classification (NCBI taxonomy): domain Eukaryota; kingdom Metazoa; phylum Chordata; class Mammalia; order Carnivora; family Felidae; genus Panthera; species Panthera onca. Next base: position 131,527,165 of record NC_138340.1, on the reverse strand, counting down.
AATATAGATTCTTGCCCAAGGCTTCTCGGTCACTTCCTATGCAAAGACAGAAGAATTACATATATTATAAAAGGTAGCCTTTTACAGTCTTTTCAATATCTGATTTAATTCAACCTACCAAAAATAAAAGCTAGCAAATATTTTCTTATAAGAAGCTCCTATATGAACCACATTTGTTATAATTAACATAATGTCCATCTAATAACTTCTATACCAGGACTAAATTGCTTATCATGTAACAATTCAATTAATTTCTGGGTATGGGTTATTATTGCCATTTTTCACTTGAGGAAACTGAGGCACAGAGAGACTACATAATTTCTCACATTATTTGGCTAGTTAGGGTCAGTGCTACATTACAAATCTGGACAATCTGACCCCTGGATTGACACTTGGATTTACCCTGCCCCACTCTTTAACACTGGACTATGCTATCTTCTATACAAGAACAATTTTTAAAAATAAATAATTCTAATTGATGATTTTTTCTGATAATAAAAATGTTTTCTATTGTAGGATATTGTTGAAATCAAAAAATCATATTTCAATAAAAAAATCATCAAGAAAACATATAGAACCCAAGGAGGTTGAAACAATGCAAATTGTAATGTTGTGACAGTGGAATTAACTGTGGAATGTTAGGACCCACAGAAAAAGAGTAGACCTCATTATCAATTTATGAATCATGCTCCATTCTGTAGATGATACTCTTCTTGACCAGAAAGCAGCTACTACCTCAATACCATCTGATATTTTATGCACAGGCCCAGCTCCCACACCAAAGGAGAGGGCAGCAGTGGTCAGAAACACTTCTTTATAATTACTGTTCTCTGCTATGATTCACAAGATAGGAAGTGCTTGACATAATGGAAGACGTTTTTGTATCAGAAAAGCATGTAATGACTTTTTCTGGTAGATTTCTCAATTGCTTCATTTTAAGAAAAACATGGAAGAAATTAGAGTAGCCTCAGGAATGCTCAAAGCTTTTCCTGTATTTTTGGAGAAGATGCACCTTTGATTTTACATAATATATCTTGGATAGAGTGAATATAAAAATTGTTAATGCCATGATGAAGAAAAAGATACTAGAATTGTTCTAATTATGCTTTTCTTTTTTCATTCTGATATATTGAGTATCAAAATCACATAGAAACTCCTAAACTTTTCCTGTAAGTTCTAAATACATTGGTCTTACATGAAATATGAATCTACCTTAGAATGCTAGAAGGCTTCCATAAAGCACTAGAAAATTAAAAGAGCAAAGCTATAAAATTCTAAAATATTTCATATTCACCACATAATTCACATCTTAACATCAACTGTGTGTTCATAGTGACCTTAACAACTTAGGTAAGTATCTTGTGAAAAAAAATATTATAGAAGATATATGTGTGTATTATATGTGTTTCAAAATATTAAAAGAGAAAAATATATGCTTATGTATTCATCCACCTAACAATAGAATGTTGAAGGAAATAACAGTCTATTAACATCCAGCAAGTTGTAGGACCAAAATAAATATTATACAATAAAGGTAGATTTTTCAAAGTGACACTTTCATTATTCTTTATTACAAAGGTTAAAATGAGACAACAGAAATTGGTATGTGTGATATTTTCAATAATCTGAAATAGATTAGAATTGATTGAATACATCTAAATGACATAGGGTAAAGCATCTCCATTTATAAACTGAGTTAGATTAAATCTGCATCTAAATCTATTTAATGCATTCTCTACTGGAAATGAAATAGTGGACATGAAGTTGTAAATCATGTCAATATTCCTAGACCTTATTTTTTTTTAAACCAAGTTCAAATAGACCCTTTGGTCAGAATCAAAACAGACTAAAAATCAAGTTTGATGGATTTCAGCCATTTGTCATGAGTGGAGGTATTAGAATACTTAACAGAAAAAAAATTTCAAATATCAAGAAAATAACACCATATGATTTTTGATGGTATCTTTTGATTTATCTAAAATCAATGCAGTGAGCTACATTGATTATGCTGTTTTATCAAAATAATTAATTACAGAATGTGTCTTATCTTCAGAGAATCCGCCACTTAACTTTACCAATCTTACTCCATGCATGACAGAGAATTTAATTCTAGATACATCCAAAACTAGTTGTATAGAAATAAGTATTTTTGTTAACTTCTACCTCTTCTTTGTATGTATTACAAACTGGTGCCAAGCTATCACAGATTCTGAGCCTTTCCTGCTTATGTTTTCTGGAGTTCATGTAAAAGAAGTTCTTAATCTTTTAGGAATCATGAATCTATTCAGAATCTGATGATAGCTGTGATATTGTCCTTTGTAATAAGTGTACATACTCACAGTTTGCATCTGATTTCAGGGCATTGATGGATCCCGGGTTAAAAACTTGTGTCCTATAACAAACTCTTGATTTTTTTCTGATGGACTACATGAAATGCATTGGATTTCTCAAGAGAAAAATTCATCAGTGGATTTATTGAATGGGATCCTAGAAGATTTGGTGGCATGATTACGTACAGCATTGGAGGTGGAGTTTATCTGTCTATGGAGAAACAGAACTCATTTCCATAGGTAAATGCTTTTATTAGTGTTGGGAGAGCCTCTATTGGCTTTTTCATCTCTCTGGTAAGGTATCTTCCCCAGGTCTCATCATTGCCAGTTCAAGTATCTCAGGGTTGTCAGTGCAAGTAAAATAGTTCTTCCCCACACTCATTCATTTAGTAAACTGATATTTATTGAGCACCTATTCTATGTTGGGGTCCCACTCAGAACACTGGTTTTAAGAATACAGTCACAAACAAGAAATACAAGGTCCTCATTTTCATGACGCTTGCATTCTGGTAGAAAGGAAAATTGACAATTAGTAAGTAAATAAGTAACCAAGACAATTTCAAATAGTGGTATGTGCCATGAAGATGTAAAAGAAGGCCATGTGATGAGTCACTGAAGGAAGGGAAGACATTCTTTGGAATGTGGGATTGACTGAAATCTCAAAAGATGAGGAAGAGCCAGCTGTGTAAAATTTGGCAGAGAGTATCTAGCAGATGGAACATCAAGTAAAGGTCCTGAGGGGAGAGCATGCTTGGCTTGTTCAAGGAACATACATATGACAAGCTCAGCTAAAGTATACTGAGGGTAGAATGAAGTCAGATACTTGGGTGGGGTGCAATCTGTAGGACTTTGCATATCATTAAAAGGAGTGGGGATTTTTATTTTATTTAAAACCATTTTTAATGTGTATTTATTTTTGAAAGAGTGAGAGACGGCATGAGCAGAGGGGCAAAGAGAGAGACACAAAATCCGAAGCAGGCTCTAGGCTCTGAGCTGTCAGGACAGAGCCTGATGCAGGGCTCAAACTCACGAACCATGAGATTACAACCTAAGCCCCTGTCAGACACTTAACTGACTTAACTGACTGAGCCACCCTTGGGCCCCTAGTTTGAATTTTATGTTAAATGTGATGAAAAGCCATTACAGAGTTTTAAGCAGGAAAAGTGTGTAGTACAACCAAATCTTTATCTTTATTTTTATTCTTTCTTTATTTTTTATTTTTTTAAACACTGTCCAGGACAGCATTCCTTTTTTAAAATTTTTTTTGAGGTTTATTTATTTTTGAGGTGGGGGGGCAAAGAGAGAGAGAGAGAGAGAGAGAGAGAGAGAGAGAATCCAAAACAGCCTCCAGGCTCCAAGCTGTCAGCACAGACCCCAACTCAGGGCTGGAACTCACCAACCGCAAGAACATGACCTGAGCCGAAGTTGGAAGCTTAACTGACTGAGCCACCCAGGTGCCCCGTAAATTTATATTTTTAAAGGTTTATTTTGTCTACTCTGACCTTGGACCCAATAGTAGCCACAATAGAAAATGCAGCAACTTCCATTCAAGGCAGATATATGGAAATTTCTACCACTGACAACCAACAAAGCAAGTTATAGTCTGCAACTAAGAAGTATCTTATGACTAGCAACATCCTTTTTTGAAAAGATTTTTTAAGACTTTTAAAAAGATTATACAATTAATGTGTAATTGTGTGAGACTTCAAAAATCTCTGATTCTGTCTATACCTTATTGGGAGCTTGAACCGTCCATCTGTTCAATTAATAATTATTGAACAACTTCTGTATGCCAGACATTGTTCTAGCCTAGCGCTTTTCAAACTGTCTGTGGTGAAGGACCAGTTTTTTGCTTTTCTTTCTCAATTCATGATTGAGTAATATTTTTATATTAATACAATAAAAGTAAGTTATTAGAATAATTAATTTAAAAGGCATAGAAAACACAAGTTTAAGTTATTATTATTTGTTTTAACAGACATAAAATTAAATTTCAGTAGATATAATCAGAAGAAACATAACCAAAAGGGTAAAAAGAATTACAAAAAATTGCAAAACATGTTTAAAAGTGTATGCACAGACAATTCATATAGAGAAGTTTTAATACACCTGCAACTTTTGGTCATTTCACAACAATAACTAAAGAGTATGTAAGGAAATAGCGATGCCCCATATTAAAAGCCTCATCACACACTTTGAACAAACTCTAGCATATCAATTTCAGCTCAATAAATGAGCTTGCTTCTTACTTGTTAAATTATTTAATCAAAGTTGGATGGACAACAAAGTATTTCTAACTGGTTTCTGTTTTAAAAACACTCAAAAGTAGAGAAAACTATTTCACAGAATAATATTGATGAAATAAGAAGAGATTTTAAGGCAAGCTCAGGATATTTTTAACTTTTATTCAAAAGGAGACAATTGATATAATTTCAGAATTTATCTTCAATCCTTCATCATAGCCATATCTAACAAGTTACCCATCAAAGAACAGTTACACAATTCTTAACACCCACACCAATTTGTGAACTACAGTTTGGGAGCATACCCTACAGGACCCTTTCTATGAACAAAATAAAGCCGTATGTGTTCAAAATCATGAAATTCACAGTAGATGGTTGTTTACTCATCATTGTAATAGATAGCAAATATTAGAAATAGCAGCATTAAAACTCAGTGTTAACCTGGAGGGATTGCTCTCCAGATGAGAAAAGATTTGGGATAATTTATGTCTCTGACTGGCACTATTTCTGATGACTGGAATTTGTCCTAACACAGAGTTTCCTCCAACATTCATCTATTTGAAGTACTTGGTTCATTTTCTGGCTTTACTCCTCCTAAATAAAATAAAATAAAATACAATACAATGTAACAAAATTTATTAGGACTTTTATGAAACTTAACTTAAGGGGCACTTGGGTAGCTCAGTTGGTTAAGTGTCTGACTCTGGATTTCAGCTCAGGTCATGATCTCAGGGTTCATGGGTCTGAACCCCGATCAGTCTCTGCATTGACAGTGTGGAGCCTGCTTGGGATTCCCTTTCTCTCCCAATCTCTCTCTCTCAAAATAAATAAATAAACTTTAAAAAACTTCACTTAAAATCATCTTATAATTTCAGCTTTTATTAGGTCAAATGATTATTTATAAATGGGATTATGAATGAAATTATAATCAGGAATAGGCTGGAGTTGGCTCATACTGGCTTGAGAGAACCAATTATATGCATCTGTTTCTACTCAGCATTAGATGATATCAGGCTAGCAGCTGAAATCCGCCTCGGTGAAAGTATTTACACCATGGATATCAGCAAACACTACTACTCAGAGCTCCTGCCCCCACCCCCTGGAGAGCTAGTTATTGAACATTTACTAGTACAGCACCTGTTGAAATTAATGTTAATTTCAAATTTCTTTAGGGTAAGAAGAATTAACAAAATGAAATTATAAAATTTGAAATATTTCAGGCACTATTTTCAAGATGGTCTCATTTATGTTCTTCAGCACCAGACTAAGGAAAAAAAATAGTTTTTCTGGACTATATGAGATAATCTATTTTTCAATATAAATGTGTATCACTGTTTCTGTTTGTCCACACAGGCATACATGCACCAAATCACAAGGAGTAGTAGCAATCGGGATAGAAGAAGAATAATAGTATATGTATGTTGATGTGTATAAAATTGTTTTCAGATGTGATTAATAATTATCTCAATATTGGCCAGAATATACTAGCAAAACTCCAGTAATTTCTCCTAGACAACAACAAAAACAAGAACTGGTGAAAACTTTCTGAAACAATCATAGAAGTAAAAGCCACTGTACCAGTTGGAAGTTGTATTATTGCAAATAATAATAACATTATTATTTCCAATTATTGTATTAGTAGAACTCATTAGTAGAACTCATCTATAAACAAATAGCAGACTACGCTGAACAACTGAAATCTATCACTGACAAATTATATTGTTTTTTGAGAAATTATATTATTTTAAAAAACAAAGTCATCTTGGGAAGAGGACAGATAAAACGATGTAATAAATGTTTGGGGAATCAGTAAATAAATGGCTACCAAATAAATATTTAAAGAAATGAGCAAGTTGCCTCATTGGTTAGAGTGTGGTTCTAAAGAAGTTAGGGGTATGTTAGGTCACTCTAATCTGTGATCCCAGACTGAACATTTAGTCTGGCTGTTGGTCTTGAAAACAAAAACCTTAAAGCCACAGGAGAAAGCCAGTAAATTCAATGACTCGCCAGTTAAGACATCCTAATTCAATGTATGTGACACCTGGGGGCAGTGGGGGGTTAGCTCTAGCTTTTGACACCGGGGATTTCATAAATCATTAACATCTATTTCATTTTTATTAATTTTTTCTCCTAATCAAGCAAAGGTGTAGTGAAAACCAAACTGGAAATAAGAGTCATGCTAAACTTTAGGATAAACTGTTTTTCAAAGATTGTGAAAGATGTTTATAACAAAAATGTTTAACACATTAGCCTCATCCCCACCTTGCAATATCATCTGTTCAAAAGAAATTTTCCTAAGAATTGCTATATTTTACCTTGGATAGTTACCTTTTTTATGGTATTTGAATCTGACATAATTTTCACAGCACAGCAAAAATAGGATCTTATGGAGAGATAAATACTACTTTAAATAATGAAATAGAGTATTAAGGAGATATTCTATTGAAAGGTATCTTTTTAGTAACAAGGAATTAAAAGTTCTCTGCTTTTTAAACTATATGAAGGGATAATCCTCTATTCTGTTCCTGGCTTTATTTTCTTGTTAAGAGAGGGAAAAAGCCACATCATAGTGCTGCTCACAGCTATTTAATATTCTTTTCTTAAGCGAGCTGTGTCAGGTGATGGACTATACTTACAGCCCTTAAATCACTCTCATTGATGGCTTAGTACCCCATGGATTACCCATTATCTACATCTTCCTTAAACATGTCTTACTTTCAAAGACAAAATAAAGTTTATGTCAATATTAACTTCAACAATATTCATTTAGCAGCTACAAAAAAATCTTTCTTAAAATTAAAACATAAAGAATGTGCCAAATTTCAATCAATGTATACACGACAGAAGAAAAAACAAAATGCTCTCTCCACCTCTTGATCTTTCCATTATTGATTCACAAAAATTTTTAATTAAAAATCACAATGACAAGTATGATAGCATTCTTGGGGCTTTCAAAAGTCTGCATAATTGTAGTTTTCCGGATAAGAACTTCTTCACTTGAGATGGCTTTCTTGTCATAGAATTAGAACACACTTGCCACTAAGCAATAACACTAAATAAAATGAAATATTAATAAAAATCATTTGTGTTCAAGTTTTGAGAGGGATGCAGTCAGGCATAACTATATATTCATAAGTCACACACTTAACCTCATGTAGTTCTTTACATTTTTGGATCCAATGAAAAACAACTGTATTTCTGTCCTGCATCAACACATATAATCCTTACATGAAAAATGACCTGTTATTATTCCAATTTAATAGATGAATTGGGACAGGAGACAAAAAAAAAAACCCCAAAAAACAAACAAAACTAAACTAAAAGTTGTTTGACCAATGCCACACAGTTTAGACATGGTAGGGACTCCAAATCAAACCTGAGTCAAAAACCCATGGTCTTTGTCTTCAGGATAACAGATAACTGTCAAGAAGTTTTGAAATGATTTCTTTTTCTCAAGTTTTAAAAATCTATATAAATATAGAGTTTTTAAAACATATTGAAAACATAGTTCATATGAATAATGATAATTTATACGTATACAATTGTTTACAAACATTTCTTGCACATTCTTTCATTTAAGCATCATTCAATAAAATTCTTTCTAATCTGAGTGTTATTTTAAAACCTCCTTGAAGATAATACATTCAGAACAATATTTAGGTTAAATTCCACAATGTAAGTCCATGACTTCTCTGGGGAGCTATGTTGCCCTAACACTATGCACTTCACTTAACTCCAGCCAGTGACCGGACAGAATCATGAGAATAATCTTGAAAGACTAATGAGCAGCTTCCAATTTTGAGCCCTAAGAGGAGTTATGGAAAGTTTATTGTGGCCTGATTGTTCCACTTCCAAGATTTTAGAAGTTTTACTATAGATGGATAATTTCCAGGCCAATACTTTGTTTTCTATAATGTGAATCTGGCTATTTCAAGAACAGGAAGAAAGATAAAAAACTGTCATTACTTTCTACAAAAAGTCAGGAAAGTTCAGGCATTTATCTATCTGTGTGACCTTCAGCAAATGTGTATGTAACCTTACTTTTCTTCACAACCAGAAGAAAGAATCTCTCCTGACATCACTCTGTATAAGGAAAGCAAATAACCAGAGGGAAATACTAGTTGGCTATGCAAATCTAATTGGATGAGCATCAAAAAAATCTTTGCAGCTGTATTTTCTTGATGTGCTTGCTGTTTCATGCTCTATATGTACTGTAGCAAAATGATCCAGGTCAATCTTTAAGACCAATTCTAAGTGAGCAGTGGAACCAGTTATATCCATGTAGGTCAATCACAAAGAATTGATGAGAACATCTACTTATAATCTGATTGCATTGTCCTTGACTGTATCTAAATAGCCAATATGCTACAAAAATAATCATACCAGCAATTCAGTACTTATTAGGTAAACCAACGAAAAAAACAGATTTATTTTGTCTTGTTCAAGTTACTTTCTTGCAACTAGACTAAACATTAATTTGAAAACATTTTTTCTAAGAGAAATATTTTTTCTGTTATAAAGTAATTCATGCATCTTGTAAAAAATTCAGACAATAAAAAAGTACATTAAATACAAAGTTAAAATCATCTTGTAATATTAACTTTGTTTCTAGTTTTCCTGGGAAAATCTTACTTTGCCCTTGTAAACTTTGCATTTTTAGAGGATCTTGTTTCCAAGTTCCTAAACTATCATTTAATCTCAAAATTATAAAAGGAAAAATCAATAAATTACGATCTTTAGGCAAAACCAATGCTTGTGGAGAGAGAAAAAACAAAACAAATTCCCCTGCCATTTGACAGAAAGTACATCCTCTTCACTCTAGCTTCTCTAACACACATGTTTATTATTTTTTAACTAATTACTTTAATCTACGGCTATTTGGTATTACAAAAAGTTGTGGTTTTCCCAAAATCATTGAATTTTTATTTTTAAATTTAATTTACAGATAAGAAAATAACAAAAAGTACATGCTTTACTTGCAAAAATAACAAAAAGTACATGCTTTACTTGCTGGACTTAGTTTCAAGAAAATAGATAATAGATCTCTATCAGTGGTTTTCAACTTTAAGTGTGCTTCAAAATCACCCCTGAGGGCTTGTCAAAACAGAGTGCTGAGTCTCCACCTTTAGGCTTTCTGAATCAATGGATCTGGACTGAGACAGGAGAATTTGTATTTTGAACAAGTTCTTAGACAATTGTGGTAGGGCTGGTCCAGTGACCACATTTTGCGAACTATTGATCTGTATAAAGGCACTAAACATCACTTCAGAATTCATCTTTCTAATATTAATCATCACTGAATTTTGATTTTAATGGACAGTTTAGTGCTGTGTACATAGTAGGTTTCAGTGAACGCTGTTGACTGATCTAAACTTAGACATAAAATAAATTGGATTACAAACCTACCAGTTATTAAATAATCCATCTTTTTCCCTAACTTACCAATAGAGAAAATCTTGACCTAGTTTTCAGAGAGCTGAGGTACATAAAATGGCCTTTAGATACTGAATTTTTCTACCTATTAAGTTTCTTTTCAATGCACTTTTATTTTATTTACTGACAACAGAAATCACACTCATCCTGGTGAAGGCAATCTAATAGTGAAATGTGTTTCATTAACATCAATGAAATTAATGAATTGATTCCAGGAATTTTTGGCAACAGTGTTTTTTTTAGCAGAAAGTGGTTTTTGGAACAAAAGAGATCACAGTCTGACTTTTTAGTTTCAGTATAATGTTAAGCCTGTGTGTTAAAAATCTGGAATGTGTCTGTTAGTTTGATTTGAGGTTCATCTTTCACCCTGCATGACTAATCCAAGCAAGATGGGTTTTTTTTCTGTTGTCAACCATACAGTGAGATATGGAAGCCCTTTTCCATAGTGACACCATTCTACCAAATTCTGAATGCTAAATGCAACATCAATGGAACTGGAAGAAAATATTCAATGATTTTTCCTTTGTCTTTGTCATGTTATGGTATTCATATGACTCCCTCTGGTGGCAAATGTAGCATGGAATGTTAATCGTTTTCAAGAAATATACATGTTTACATTTCTTTTCATATAAAGTCAATGATTGTTTCCCTCTTGCCTGAAGTTTTCTTTTCTACCTTTCTCCCAATGCTCTCCACAATCTGATGTAATCACTGGAAGCTGTCAAAAACGATCAGTTCAATCAATACATAAATTGACTGAATCTCTTTGTCAAAATTCAGCCTGGAAAATTTTGTCAAATAGCTCATGCAGCCTTTTAACAATCAAACCAGAATATAAAAATTCTACAATAATTAGTTAAAGAAAATGCATCCCCAAAATTCAACCTCAAATCCTAGTCCATTCATAGTAATATGTAAATTTAGTCTAAGTAAACTTGAATATCTGCATCCAGAAAATACCCTCAGAGCTCCATACAAATAAAGTGTATAGTCATCCTGAGATGAATTTGAATCCTACCACTTGGTACATGAGTAACCTAAATAAAGTTACATAACCTCTGTGAGATATGGTTTTCATATCCACAAAATGGAATAATGCTTAATCTACGAAGTTGTTGTTCAGGTTAAACAAGACAATGTATTTAAAGACCTAAAACTATACCTGACATTTTTTCAGACTCTAGCTAATATTATAGTTATTTTTTTTTAATTAACAAATTGAAACAAAGAAAGAAAATTAAGACCTCTATCTGATTTTCATTTGAATCTTTCAGAACAACAGCCTTGGATGAGGTAGAGAGATAAGGCTCCCATCAGACCAAGCTCACAGAAGCAAGGAATGGCATCCATGAGCCAACATCACAAGTGATGGTTAAGCCAAAGCACACACTGAAGAAATGAAGCTCATTTGTTATACATGCATGTAGAATCGTATATACTATCATGCCTCCTCTAATTGCAGCAGTGGAATGCCAGAGAATCTCTCCTCTCATTCAAATTTGCCTATATCTCAGTTGCTCAAGTAAGTCAATATGCCAATGCTTATTTCTGAGCTAAGAGATAATGTGAATTTAGGGGAAACAAAACTTTTCTTCTCAAGAAAGAAAATATCTTTTTACATTTACTGTGACAGACAAAGAGTAGTAAAGGTATTTTTATATCTCCTGGTAAAAGCTCCTTGTACTTGTTAACAAAATAATTGGCCTATATAACATGAGAAATTGATCATGACTTACATGATGTTTGTGAGCACATCTGTTTTAACAGTTTTGATGGGTCCGTTAAAATAAGTTATTTATCCTCATTCTTGTTATTGTTGTTTTGTGGTCATGTTATTAGTATTGTGATGAATTAATTATACATATACATAGCCACAGGTGTACATGTTTAAGGATTTTGCTGCAAATCTTATTTATATAGACATTTTGCATTGCTATTATTTAACTTGCCTTCCAAAAAGTGATGTTAATATGGACTGGTCAGGGACAAGAGGACTATCATGTACCATAGTGTTACAGACAGGGTCTGTCCTTCATCTGGGATTCTATTTCTTGAGAATCTCATATTGCCTTTTTGGATGCATTCCAATGAAGCTAAAATAAGAGGGACCAAGGCTGCCCTGTGCCCCCATCATGTCCTTGAGTTCTTGTCATTGTTCCTTCCCCTAGCACTTTTTTTCCACCAGAGAAGTACAATCCAAGATGCAAGTATGAATTTAGAAAAGAAAAAGCAGAGAAGGCTACTTGGCCTGCTTTGCCTCCAGCCCAATTAAAGCCAAACTGTCAGCCAGTAATAAGAGTTTGCCTGACCAGCTTTCTGTGCAAATATTCCCCTTGGTGAACTTGCGAGAAGGATTGGAAAGTATTCCTGGGTTACTATGTATTACAGATGGAAAGGTGGAAAGAATAGGCAAACATAGAATTCTGCGCTTTTGAAAGCAATATATGCAAATTAGTTAACTTGTTGTGAAAGGACTTCACAGTAATATAGCCTCCTAGAGTTAATCATTTCTGCCACTACCCCAAACTGGTAGCCAGTCCACTGGTCACAAACTATGAGAAAGAATATTATCAAGGGTGACTTACATCTTCTACATATATTCAGTGACAGGATCATTTGGGATTCCTTCTCTTCATTGCACCACACATTTATTCACCAAGTCTAATTGCCATTCCCCTCTTCAAAACATCTCTCAACTGTATTACCTACAGGAGTTTTCATCAGCAACTGCTCCCTCTCCTGTACTCTGTCTCACACAGGATCCTTTCAATATGCCATTTTAGTTTCCTATATTGATCTACTCTCACCGTCCTTTTGATCACCAGTCAGAGCCCCAGAGAAAAACAGGTGATACCTTGAAGCCATGTAATGTGAGTAGAGTTTAATGATGAGAATACTTACAAGGTATTAACAGGGCTGAAGGAAGCCATAAGAGTAATGCAGTGCCTTGGGAGCCTACACACCTAGCCAGAAGGGGCAAGAGTAGTAAGCGCTTGCCGGACCCAGAGAGGAGAGCTATATAGATAGGGCTTCCAGACACTAACTGGCCTCTGAGAGGGATATAGCCAACCTGCGGTGGCCAATATGGGAGGAGCCTGGGGGATGAGAGGAATCAGTATCTCAACCTCACTCTTTCCTCTCCTCTGATCACCTGCAGAGATCTCCCATTGGTCACATCTAACTGGGAGCTGGAAAAAGGGTTAAAGTAGCCCATGTGGGGTAGCATCCCCAAGGGCCCATGTAGCAGCAAGAAAGGTAGAGAGGGGATCTGGAGATGCAACAAAAGAATTCAAGTACATCCTGCCATACCATGATTTTACTACAAGTGGCCATCATCTCCTGCCTAGATTATCACAGGCTCCTCCTACCTGGTCTCCACGCCTTTAGTCTTGCCTTCTTCCAGCCCATTCTCCATACTAGACAGAGTGACAGTTCTAAAAGTGCAAATGTGATCATGTCTCTTCCCTACCTAAAGCCATTCAATGGCTCCCCACTGTTCTTGGGACAAATATCAAACTCTTTTAACATGTGTTTTATGAGGACTTTGGCAATTTAGCTCTTAAGACCTTTCCAGTCTTGTTACTCACTGTTTCCCTGGTCACACTTCACACAAAGACAAATACAGGTCTTTTAATATTCCATGCTTACTTCCTGATCTATCTGCATGATGGTCCTTTTGCCTAAGTGCCTTTGCCGCTGTTTGCTGGTTGAGCTCCTTAGTACTAACTCTCAAATGTCCCCTCCTCTGTCTATCCTCCAGAGTTAGGTTATATGTCTTCTTGGCACAGTTCCATCTGCTCCAGACAAGGCACTAATATGTTATTGTAATTGCCTCTTTACTTCTTTATTTCCCCCTAGAGATTACAGACTGCTTGAGTACAAAGGATTACATTGTTCATCACGGTCACCTCAGAACCAACTGGGACCTGGCATCATGTGGGACATAGGAAATTTTATTGAATGAATAAAGAAACGAAAAGTAAAAAGTCCAGTCTCATCACCATGACTTCCCAACTCTCCATAATCTACCTGACATTACCTAATCACCCTCACCTCACATTATCCTGTCTTCTTCAACATCTGTTCCCTCCCCATCATGGACTCATCTGTCCAATCATTTTTCCTCCTAGAAAGAAAGTTAAAGTTCCCCTTTCCTTCCTTATACCCTCTCTAAAAGTGGGTGAGAATGTAGACACTACAATCCATCTCACTTAGACTATATACTACAACAGGGTAGAGTACTAAAAAGGACTGAAAGATTATACAGATGTAAAGAGAGTTCTTTGAGGCTGTTTTCTTTCCAAGGGAAGGAAAAGTAAGGCAGGACCCCAATCTCCCCATTTCTGTGCAGCTAGGAAGACAGGCCTGGAAGTGTTTCCCTCTCCCCAAATCATACCCGGGCCTAAAGGCATATTCCTGGTCTCTTACACATTCTTCTGTTTCTTGCTGTCACATTGACTCACAAACCATATTCTTTTTAGGTAATCTTAGAATCCAGCTTCCCAGGGTCTAGCTCACTGGATATGGAGGTATAAAGTTAAAGCCTCAGCTTACAATCAAGGATTAGCTTACTTTGCTTCCTTTGTATGAATTGCTGTCTTGGGGATCTCAAGGGTCAGATATCTCATTTGGGGTAAGAATTAGGTATTTCTCTGCTGGAAAAATACCATCTTTTTGGTATTTTAAGTTGTCACCATTTCAATTTTCTTTTATTTTACATTAATTTTAAATACTATATGTACATGGTATAAAATTCAAAACTCTACAGTGAGACATGTAAGTGTCCCTCTTTCCCAGATTCTGTCTCCTGGAAATTAGCACAAGTATCTGCTAACTGTATTTTACTCTTATAATATCACCTCTCCCTCTCAGAATTGGGCTTATATCACAGGTATTCTGGTGCCAGATAACATGTGGGAAGATGGACAGGTGGCCTAAGATACATTAACACAGGAAGTAAGTCTCCAACTTTGATTTTGGAAGGACTGTAATCTCTTTAACCCTGGAAATGGGTTATAAGGCTGACAGAGCAGATAACCAGGATGCAAGGAGAGTCTGGGAAGTCCCAAGGCAAAAGGCAGATCCATTTATCAGATTAAGGGTATTAGTCCAAAACTTGACCAATCTCACTGTTGGACTGACCCTGAATCCCACCACTTGCTATCAGCCAGCTACTTCTTAAATTCCCCTAGATCAGGAATATGATTGTT
Organism: Panthera onca; assembly: GCF_046562875.1. Taxonomy (NCBI): domain Eukaryota; kingdom Metazoa; phylum Chordata; class Mammalia; order Carnivora; family Felidae; genus Panthera; species Panthera onca. The sequence continues at coordinate 131,511,949 of NC_138340.1, read as the reverse complement.
TCCAGACCACAGATGAGAGCTAAGATAAGTTTCACAGGCTAGAAAAGGTAGAAGGAAAAGTAAAGCATTACAGAAATGGTCATTTTTGTACTGATATATGGTTACTACAATATTTCCTTTTTCATGTGTGCTCCTTACCTAGCTATTAAACCATGCACAACTTGAGGTTAAGTACCAAGGTTTTCCCTGTGTTTGTATGCAATAATAAATTATAAATTTACTTAAGTTCTGTGTACTAACCATGCTACTGAGCTATGTGAGAATTTTACACATCAAAAGATTTACAGTTCATTAGAAGTTTACTTTAAGAAGTAGAATACTTTCCCAGAAAGTTAGAAGTGTTTCTGAAAACTAAAACAAAATTATTTTTCTGGTATACAACACTGCACCTACAAGTTGTGAAAAGCAATCAGATTACTTGGCACTTAAGCATCAGAGTCAAACTGAGCCTCTCATTTTGATCCAAAATCAAACAGTATAATTAAGTGACTGTTAAGAAGAAAAATAATCAATTCTAAGAGGTCCAGTATTATTAAAATCTTATTGTTCTTCACATTTTTGCATTCTTTTCTGGGATTTTTATGTGTATTGTGATTGGATACACTGGAACAGTAGGATATCATATGAACCTCAGTGGAACCAATTAGACCAACACACAAAACTTCCCATGAAGCCTGAACTACTTGTTAGGTGTACTGAATACTTCCTGAGGAATGTGCACTTTAATGTTTAAGCTATTGGAATTCTACTCAATGAAAGAGACCTGATACTGTAACCCATTGCCTCCCTGACTTCATCTTCTATTACTTTCCCCTCTGGTTCATTCCACTTACAGCCTCAAATAGGTCAGATAGACCTCAAAAAGGGCTGTAAGGCCTTTGCATTATGTGTTCCCTCTTTCTCAGGCACTCTTCCCTCAAATATCGACATGGGTAACTTTCTTCATTCCACCTTGATGGAGCCACCTCCCCTGACCACAGAGCACCTATTATTATATGGCATCTACCCCTATTTGCATTTATTCATTATTTACATTGTATGGTGTGTGTGTGTGTGCGTGTGCGTGCGTGTGTGTGTGTGTGTGTGTGTGTGTAACTGAACTGAAAGTGCTGTGAAGGCAAGGACCATGTTTTATCCCCCACTGTCTGTTGAACAAATAGCCATTTGGTACCAACTATGTGCCAATTATTTTAAGGGACACAGCTGTGAAAGAGTTTACATTATAGAGGAGAGTGACAGAGACAGGCGATAAACGAATACACAAGGAAAATAATATCTCAGAAGGTGACCAACACTTTGAAGAAAACAGAACAGGAGAAGGTGATAAAGAGTGACTAAGGGTGGGCAGGTTAATTGAAATTGGCTGACCAGGGAAGGACTCTCCAGGAAGTAACATGGATTTTGAGGTAGGACTGAAATGATGGAGGCAGCCATGAGAAGCCATGGTGGCTAAGGACTCCAGCAAGAGGAAACAGAAAGAGCGAAGGAACTAAGGCTGGAAAATTTTTGACATAAAGGGGCATAAAGAAGTCTATTGTATCTGGGGGTTTCTGAATGACAAGGATGAGGTTAAATGGGAAGAGCAGGCAGGGGCAGATCGTACAGAGCAGTGCAAATCATGCCAAAGCATTAGATTGCTTTGTCTCCTATGTGTGGAACAGATGAAAGGAGAGCAAGAACAGAAGCAGCAGGGAGGTTTTCTCCGGCAGACAGAAGAGATGACAGTGTCTAGGCCCAGGTGTAGATAAACAAGTGGAAGAAATGGTGATATGAATAGAGGTGGAATTGACAAGTCTTGCTGATGGACTAGATATGTACACTGAGGGAAAGAGAGGAGTCAGGGACGACTTGGAGACTTTCGGCTAGACCTGTATGATGGATGAATGCATCTCTCTTTACCGAGGCATATATTTAGTGCTTTGGCCCATAATATGTACTCAATAGCTGTGAATACAGCAGTCAACACAGAGGTTCTGGGTGACATTTTGTTTGATTGAAACAGTTCCTATGATGAAAACCAATATAATTGAAGTGATCAGAGTTGTCCATAGTTTTCAATCTCATCTGGGTGGGTTTGAGGCAATGGCTGTACTATTACAATTTCCCTTGACAGGGCCCCAGAAATGAAATACCAGTGGGGGCAGGCATACACAGAACTGGTTTCTAGTTTGGCTAGGCTAAGGCTAGGATTGAGACTCATAGACTTTGAGAGGTTTGAAGAGTATTCCCCGTGAAGCTGGGGAAGTTTGTGAATGAGTTTTCAGTTGTGAGACCGACGGCTTGATCAAATACAGTAGAGGGTCAGAGCTTGGACAGGGTTTCCAGAGGGGATGTTAGTTAGGTGGGATGGCCTAAGATGGAGAATTCAGAGCTGAGGGCCTTTGGTAGGGGGCTTACCTGGCTAAAGCAGGAGCACCAGCTAGAATAAGTTTCGAATTTCCCTCCAGAACACTGAACCTAGATAGTGGAAATAAGAGAGAAGAGAGGCTGGTGTTGTTTAACAAGGAATTGTAAAAACAAAGAGGGAGCAGAAGTCTGAATTTCATCCAGGGAAAATTACTATGCTTCCCCAAATCATTTAAATCACTTAAATCTTTTCTTTATAAAGAAATCTGAGGTTTTCTGGGCATTGCAAGTTTATAGGAGATTAATCCCTGGCAATTGGATAGGGAGTAGCCAAAGAGTGTGGTAAAATATATACAAGATCCTTTGCTGGGGGTCTTGTAAATCACACAACAGAAACAGTTACCTTCCCTAATTACACTCAAGGCCACTCTTAGGTCTGGCTGAATAAAGTAATGATGGTTTGGAGAGATTATCTGCTTTGCAGAACTGCTGGGATGAAAGGGTGGAGCAGAACCAAGAACAAACAAACGCTTTATCTCCTGACCAACACTGGAACTTTAGGTTGCTCAGACATTGGTAATCTAGAAACTGCTGCCACTCACACTGCCCAGGCAGCTAATAGGAACCAGCAGCAGCCTCACAGCTGTGCAGGATGAAGACCTGCTGGGGCGTCTGCAGTTGAAGGTTATAGATGTCTGCTGATGTGGCCTCTGGGAAAGCTGTAGCTCAAAATCAACAGGATTATGAGGTTTAATTGATTAGTGCTGCTAAAGTGTACCATCTAGTTGTAGAGTTTGTAGTCTTAGCCTCATAGAATTGAGTTAATTTCCTCCCAAGGGAGGCATTTTGCAATTTTCTTAAGTGATAGCTCTAACCTAATACTCTCAGTGGTTAAAAATCTTGACTGTTAAAAGTTAATGGTTTTCTAACAAGCTATTCCTGGCATATGCATAATTTGTTTTCTTTTCCATGCATAATCTCAGGTTGATGGTTGAACTGGATGAACCAAAAGAAATGTAAATCTCTTCTTTGGATATGGCTTCTGAGATAATATCAAGCAACAGACAGTATTTTTAAAAACAATAGAATTTTCATTTTCATTGAAAAATGCTATCATTTTCTGGCTGTAAGAGTTCACAGTAGTGAATTAAAATTCTATCACTTACTAGTATGTGACCTTGGGCAAGTTACTTAATTTACCTAAGCCTCAGTTTCCTCACCCATAAAATAGGGATAATAATAGTTGTACTATCAAATGAGATGATGAAGAAATAAGACTTCATGCTTCCTTGGAAGCGAAATATTTTCCACCAATTTTTTATTATTATTAAGTGTCTCAAGAGTTGGTTTTATCCTGCAGTTAAATAATTATACATGTGGGTATTTAATTTGCAGAACCAAGCTTGAGCTTTAAAACTTGAGCAAAGACAAACACTTTAAATGATTTTTCAACTTATTTTCTATTATCTTTTATGTGAAATCTGTCTGACAGAAGACCTTCTGAAATGAAGCCATTATTATCCTGACAATTCCAATTACCCAATCTTTTAAAGATCTTAATATGCATATATTTTTCACGGCAATCTGGATTTTTTCAAGGTTATTAATTAGTTAAAAATGGCTTTTTGGTAAGATAGTTCTTTGTCTATGTTTATAAAAGAAAAGGGCACATGCAATGCTGCTGTGTGATTGAAATAACCTGGGTAAAATTCTAGTCTTACTGCTAGGGTAGTCTTAAGGAACAATGATACACTTACATTCAACTTTTGTGTTTAACCAGTATTCACCACTATCCTGCTCTGTCCAAAGCCCTAAAAATACAATAATAATTAAGTCACTAAGAAGCAATAGAAACAGCCGCATTTTCTGTACTGTTTGTCTATACCAGAAGCTGGAGGTCTTGAGAGAAAGCTGTTTTAACAAGAGAGCTTTATATAAAGTAAGGAGAGAATGAATGAATGTGTATTGAGAATACACCACCAAACTAAAAAAAAAAGAAAAAAAAATCCATGAAAAACTAAACCAGCATTTAAAGCTAACAATAAAATAGTTTTAAAGGCACAAAATGTGGGTCTTATTTTTGTGTTGAACCCTTAAATTTATGTTAGGGTATACCTCTGACCACACCTAATCAAGACTAAGCCATCCTCTGTCATAAACATTAGGAAACACTGAACAATAGGCTCCCCAGTAACAGGGTAATTAAAAATATTTGAAGTAGAAAAGGAAGCTTTGATTGTGTTTGTCTTTTGGGCCATTGAGCAAATTTATTTTTCCTATTTTTTTTTCCAAATACTTAGATGAGGAAAAAAAAAACCACAACAAGCAGCATTTAAAACTATAGAATTGTGTATATAAAACTGAGTATTACAATGAAAATATAATTTTGAATAGCATAGAAATTAACATCCACAGTTAATTCCCAAACCTCTGTTTACCTATCAATTATTTCTTTCTTTTCACAAAACATCTTGTTCCTTGTGCTAAATTATTTACTTTATAAATGAGCAATTTTCTCTGTAAAGAAATAGGTGATATACTTAATAATTTTTTGGATTTTGATATATATATACATCAGAATCATAATCAAAATGTGCTGTTTTATTTATCAAAAAGCAGTAAGCTAATAAGTTAGCCTTCCACAAGCTAACACACTAGCTACTTTCAAGTTAACAAGTTAGCCTGCCACAGTTTTATGGATACTGGAAGAAGACATGAGTCTCCTGAATCAGAGACAAAGGATGATTTATTACTCAGAGTAATAGCTAGAGTATCAGTACCTTCACTGATACCCAGAGCTGCAATTCCATAATAAGAGAGGAGTCCTAAATTTAGGGAACTCAGATCTTTTATAATGAGCAGTAAAAGTACCTTCCCATTGCTCCAGACAGAGGTACTATTTCTATGTTCCAAGACTATAAGCAACCCTATCCTTTCCTCTGGAAGGAGACAGTATCTCTATCTTCCAAGACTTTTCTCATTACAAACATTGTTGAAAAGATGGTTGAGAACAAAGGGCAATCAGTGCTTTGCTTTGCAAGACATGTAGAAATGAAAGAGACTCACGGAGTATTGTCTCTTAATTGTGAGCAGTGATTTCTGGGGGAAGAGTTTGGAGGAACAGAGAATCCTTTCCTGATGACTTTTCTGGTGCTGAGGGAGACAAGACCTCTTTATACTAGGTAGTTGTTGAGAGTTTAGTTTGGGTAAGCTTCCACTGGCACTTCTAGTCTGAGAATAAGAAGGTTCAATGTCTATTCTTCCTTTTTTCCTGTCCCAATCTCTTAATTTCCTAGGACATTTGCCATTTTTGCATCTTGAGCCCTGACTTGGAAATCAATTGCCTTAGGAATAATTTATAATGGCAGTCAGATTCCCTGACTATTCCTCTCACTGCCTCCAATCTCAGTCTCCCCAAAGGCCCTTTAACCCATAATATATCTGATTTATAGAACATTCAGTTTCAACTGCATTGTGAATTGAATAAACTTGGCAGGCTATCTGGAGACCATAACCACCACTTATGGAGTCTCTAGTGTGAGAAAATGTGTTTTATTAGTGAATGTGTTTAACAAATGACTTTATGGGCCATGCCTCTCATTAGATTGCATCTTTGTATTTAATAATCAAATTTTTAGAATGTTATTAGAGGAAGTTTACTTTTGCAGCTGTCTATGAAAATGGCAGTATTTTCGTGGCAGCAAAAAAGTTATCCCAATCCAAATGTCTAGAAAAAAAGTTGACTTAAAAAGCAGGAGATTAAAGTTTAGGATGTATGAGCTAAAATGCTCTGTCAGATTATCAAATTCTCTCCCTAGAGAAATGTGGTGGCCAAAAAAGCAGGAAGTAAAAGAAAAAAACATTTAATGACATTTCATAAAACCCTTCAAAAATGAGGAGTTTGTAATATGTCAGGAATTAAAAACAATCAAGGAATGACCTCCCTCTCACTGGAAGAGAACTGTACCTTTGAGAACCTGAGTATTCCCAGTTTACCTTCAAATTCTCTTGTGTTATGGGGCTCTTGCTATGCAACAGACATTACCATTTGTCATCAAAATGTTCTCTGTGATATTCCACTTTCAAGTTTGCTTTTGTTTAACCTCACTCTGTTAAACCCAGCAATCAAATATTTTCTGATGTGCATTCCCATTTAGAACTTATCAAACTTTTTTTTACCATTTTATCATTTTATGTCAATTTTTACATAATTTTCTTTAGAATTTATGCTCCTTTTTTTTCTGGTTGAAAATGATCCAGTTAGTTATATTTTTTTCCATTTGGAAAGACTGAAAGCAGACTAGCAAAGCCAAGTGTAATTTGCCTAAGTTGTAGTGAAAGGGGCAATCGCTATTTCTATGCTCTAACAGATTGCTGACCATTTTTGTTTATCAAAGTGAGGTTTTTCTGCTAACAATGCCACTTTTTTTATGTTTATTCACTTATTTTTGAGAGAAAGAGAGGCAGAAAGACAGAGAATCCCAAGCAGGCCCTGCGCTGTCAGCACAGAGCACAGCAGGGGCTTGAGCTCACAAACCTTGGGATCATGACCTGAGCCTAAATCAAGAGGCAGACATTTAAACAACTGAGCCACCCAGGTGCCCTAACATTGCTACCTTTAATTGTCCTTTACTTTTGCTATTCTCATAGGATCTTATTTCATGTTGATCTGGGGGAAAACACTTTTTGGTCCTTTTGTAATTATAGTTCTCCATCTCTTAATTTATCTATCTTACTGTTGAATTTGTGTCTGGTGTTTCATATTTCTAGAGCACACTCTTGAAATTTTACAAAATACGATTTTAAAATACCAAATTACTAAACGATTCTAGGAAGTAATTTTGAATATTATAGGAAAGTTTACATTAATTAACACCCAAAACTTAAAAATCTAAATGAGTATTACCTCCTTAAATATGAGATGCCTTAGGAATTTCTACTTTTATTCCATCAATCTTGCCGTTTTTTAAAACAGGTTTTGAAACTCCTCTTGTGGATTTGCCTTTGGAACCGGCTGCTTTGTTTTAATAAGCTCAGTGGAAATAAATCTTCATCCTTTAAGTGTGGACTTCACTTTTTTGATAGAGATCATTGTCAGCCATTGCCTGGTCAATAGGTTAATCATCAGACTGGGAGACTATTTGGGAGAAAAAGTATCTGACTATAAGGAATGAAGGGTGGCATTCTTATCTGACTAAAATGGCTCTGAAGACAACTTCAGAATGGACTTCTGGAAGGTTTTTGAGCTTTGTCCAGAGCAACTGTTTGCCTGTCTGGCTCCTGTGCAGATCCTTGGTTCAGGCAGTGATAGTGATATATCATATAGGTCCTGGCATGTCATTGTCCTGAACTCACCTCATAGGCCATTTTACTCTAAAGTAAATGGGAAGTTATTTGAGGGTTGTGAGCAGATAAGTGCCATGAACTGACATGTTTTAAAAGGATTATTCTGGATGCTGTATTGAGAAGACACTGAAAACAAAAGGGTAGAAGGTGGGGCAAACTATAGGAGTCCAGTTAGGAAGCTATTGCAATAATCCAGGCAAGAAATGATGTTGGCTCAAAGATAGAAAGTGGAAGTGGTGACAGGTGGTTGGATTCTCAATATATTTTGAAGATACAGCCAATAGGATTTCCCAATATTGGACTAGGGTGGGTCTCAGCTAGGAGCTACTTTTCCTCCTAAGGGTTGTTTGACAATGTCTGTGGACATTTTTGATTGTCATGACTAAAGGCATGCTATAGGCTTTGAGTGAAACGAGGTCAGGGTTGTTGCTATGCATCCTACATTGCACAGGACAGTTTTCCACAAGAATTACCCAAAAAATTACTGAGTCCAAAATGTGAATTGTGCTGAGGTTGAGAATCCCTGCTCTTTTTGCACTTTGAGCATTACCTTGAGAATTCCCCCGGCTATCTGCTTTAGGAGAGTCCACTTCAAGAATTTTGACACTAAGCTAACACAATTGTTCAAATGCCTACAGAAGAGGACAGACTGTGGCAAAATTCATTCTGCCAGTAGACCCAAAGTTTAAATTATGAAGAAACTTCCCCAGTGGGAATGTTCTAGGAATAATGAATAGATCTGTTTAGAGGTGACTTTATCTACCAGTGCATCCAGATGGAGGGCAACTAAAGTCAGGATTTCTACTTAGACACCCAGCATTCAGCCTCTACAGGAGCCACTGAAGTCTACATTTATGAAAGTCTCCTCTGATTGTCCTAGCACAGAGGGAGCAACAAATAGGAGCAAATCTAAATGGAGCCTGCCCTACCAACTGTCCCAGTTTCACCATGCCAGAGGAAATCTGTTGCCCACTACAGCAAGGCAAACACTGGACAGATCCATTGTGAGCATTCATCTAGTTGGGTGTCCTCACTCAGTAGAGATTATCAACTCTGTAATATGTGTCAAATCATTACAACTTAGAAAGCTACCCTATGAATATAGGCACCCTTTTACTTTAGAAACATTTCATTTGAGAAAAGAATCATCAAGTGTCTTAATCCTAATTCTTGGAAATTGAGCCAATATCAAAGTAATATGGGTGTTTTTATTGGCAATAACACATTAGGAAGGACAAAGCCACAAGACTCTTTCTCTGTGAAGACAACAAGATTATACAGGTCATCCCTGTTATTCACATACTTATGATTGAAGTTCTCAAACTTATAAAGTTTATAGACAAGCAAAAGTATGCCACAAAAATATTTGATAGGGAACTACCACATATAGAATTTGTTCATATTCTAAAATTTCTTCCTACTTCCTACTAGCTTTTATACTATGTAATACTTTGATATTTTTGTCATTTTCTTTAAAAATTATGACATGTTATGGGGCGCCTGGGTGGCTCAGTCAGCTGAATGTCTGACTTTGGCCCAGGTCATGATCCCATGCTTCGTGGGTTTGAGCCCCATATCGGGCTCTGTGCTGATAGCTCAGGGCCTGGAGCCTGCTTCAGATTCTGTGTCTCCCTCGCTCTCTGCCCCTCCTCCACTTTCTCTGTCTTCCAAAAATAAATAAATATTAAAAAAAAATGTTTAATTATGAAATGTTATATAATTAGCCATGAAACTGAAAATCTTACCAAAGGTGCAGGCTTTAGTGAAGTCCATAAAAGTTAAATTAGAAAACAGCTAAGCTACTGAAAAATAAAGATCTGAGGACAAAGTAAATCTCTCAAAAGAGGCCCTGAAAAAGCCTTTGAATATTTTGCAAACAGAACTCTTTGAGCATGCTACAAAAGTCAAGGGAGAAGTGAAGGACGCCCTACTATGCTATTCTACAAATTTGTTAGAAAAAAAATTAACCCCTGAAAAAGACTGACTTATTTTTCGTGCATCCTAAGAATTAGCACAATCATATACAGACTGTAACCTAGATGTTGTTAATTAGGAAATAAAATAGGCATACTTTATAGTTTACAGACTAACATCTTAGCTTTTTTCTTCAATGTGAAAATACACAGAAAATTTTCCTCCAAATTCCCTTATTTCCTATCATTCCCACCACTCACATTACAAGCTCAGATCTTAATTAAAACTACAGTTGGCTTCTGTCTGCTTATTAGAGTCTAACATGTACCTTCTACCCAAGACTTGTACAACTTTCTTTTTTGCTCAGTGGTTAAACTGGCTGGATTAGTCACTGCCAGTAGATGGACACTTAACTCCAAAGAGCTACAGGGACACCTGGCCCAAACCTCGAAGTACCTCAAAAAGCTCCAGAACCCACTGAAATGTCCCATTAGATTAGGTTAGGACCAAGACCTGTTTGAGAAACTTGCAACCTAAACAAATCGATGATCCTCTCAGAAGGCCAGGATACCCTCAGTCTGAAGAAGCCTCCCAAAGTGACAAAATAGCTTACCCAAGTATGTCCCAAGCTTTGGATGATTGTGACTTGATCTATAAATTGGCCAGCTCTCCTGTCACTTTTCAGAGCCAAACAAAACCTAAAGGGGTTCTTCCTCCTTTGAACTTAACAAATTAGCTTGCTTCCAGAATGGCTTTATTCTAGTTCCCTGACCTGCCCATCACTTCAGCCCAGCTTCTGCAAACTTCCATTTTACAGATGAGAAAACTCAGGCCTAGAAGGGTTAAGCAATTTTTCAAGCTCACAAACCTAGTAAGTGGCAGAAGCTGAGATTTAAACCATGGCAGCTGGATTCCAGAATCTACTCATGTCACCATTCTGCAACACTGACTCTATTAGCATCGGAATATCTGTCAAAAATAGGAAAGAGGACTAGTGTTCTAGGATTCCCCTATGAGACAGATTTAATAATAATGACAGTCTTATGGAAAGTTGGAGCACACCAAGAGCAACTGCCTGCAGCACCTACCTGTGAAGATTAACTCAGCCATCTAGAAATCAACACATTTAATCCCTGGAAATTCCTTCCAAAACAAAGGCTGCTAGAAATCTTACGTAAAGAAGAGAACAAGAGATGGTATTTAAAGCTAGACTAAAATTCAGGGTGCCTGGGTGGCTCAGTCGGTTAAGCATCTGACTTTGGCTCAGGTCATGATCTCATGGCTCATGGGTCCAAGCCCCACGTCGGGCCCTGTGCTGACAGCCAGAGCCTGGAGCCTGCTTCAGATTCTGTGTCTCTCTATCTCTCTCTGCCTCTCCCCCGCTCATGCTCTGTCCCTCACTGTCTCAAAAATAAATAAAACATTTAAAAAAAATTAAAGTTAGACTACAATTCAAAACAAACAAACAAGACAAACTGATCCTAACTCCCCCTCTAGTACCAAGCATTGGGAACATCATGAAATCATGAATGTCCATCTTAAACACACAGCAACATAAGTAATAATGCTTGGCTACTACCTCTTGGTGGCATTGTGAGTGCAAATCAATGAGTTTTAATTGTCAATATTTTTTGAGATCAACAGAAAAAGGCTGTCACATAATTCCAACATGCATTACCTTTTGCTTACTTTTACCCACTCGTGCTATTTCTATACTCATTTGTATTACTCATATGTTTCTTGATCCCTGAAGGTCATTGCTTATACTTTGCGCTATGTATATTTACATTTACATAAGAAATTTATTCACTATTACTCACTCATCATTAAATTGGTTTTAGCATTGAACTAAAAAGATGTCATAAACTAGCTAATCCATGGAAAACTAGATTGCTTCCTTAAAATCAGATACAACTGCTGTTGTATTATATTAAAGTCCATACCAATTATCTTGTCCTCTGTTATATAATTTTTAATGTAACAGAATAACCATTATTGTTTTTTATTCTTTTATGTGTTCTCTGATGTTTATGTGGCTTTATGTGGGTATGAACTTTGGTATTTTATTATGTGTATATAATTTAGTTCGAAGTGACTTTTTTCCTGTGAATACTTTTACTTGTGTTTCATTTTCTCTCCTTTTTTATGGGTATTTATTTTTGTTGATAGTACACAAAATGTCATTCACAGTCTTCAAAGTGGTTTCATCTAGTCCCATCTCTTCATTTCTATTTAAATATATATATATATATATATATATATATATATATATATATATGTCAGAAACATAATTACTCTATTCCTTTGAAGTTCTCTTTTAGAGCCTATGTTAATTGTGCAGTCTCAACTGACTACCTAAAACGTTCATATTTTTATCACATATAAGCAAACAATGCCTTTACAAATTAAGATTTCTAAGATTTAGGTTCTCCTTTTGCTGCTGCAAAGCTTCCATTATAATGATGTTTTTCAAAGTGTGGTCCCAGGACCAGTAGCATCAACATCCTCCAGGAATATTTTAGAAAATACAAATGGTCGCCCCCCCCCCAACCCCCACCCATACCTCAACCCCCTGCCCATACCTACTGCATCAGCAAATATAGGCCTGGTGTCCAGCAACCTGTGTTTGAATAACTCTCCGTGTGATTCTGGTGTTTGAGAACCATTGCATCATACGGATTATTTTTAAGGTCCTTGAGAGCATGAATAACGTCTTGTCATCTTTCTATCACTCCCATGAGTATCCAGTACTATACCTAGCATGCATTAGGTACTCAGTAAATATTGCTTATATAAATGAATCCATTATTAGTCGTTCATAGCTAGGGTTAGTTTGGCATTGTCTTCTCCTGACTTCTCTCTTCTTCACATTTGTCATCCACAAAATGGAGGTAATATTATGAAGAGGCTTACGTGTGGACTGAACATGACTCTCACTGGGCTCTGTCACTGTTTTGTCAGCACAATGCTGTCATAGTGCCCAGTGTTACTTTTAAGTTCTCCACCATCAGTGGTTTTTCAGGATGCTGGGAAGCAACTTGCATACCAAGCAGGAAGAGCACCAAGAAACTGCAGGAAATGGAGCTGTGCAGGGCACTGCATTGCACTTATGTCATCACAGCATCTTATTTCCCTCCCTAATGTAAAAGGGGAAGTTTGTCATCAAATAAGCATTCAGCAGTTTCTGCCACATTGTACCCATAATATAAAGCCATGATATCTGAACCATGATATCTGAACCATGATATCTGAAACTGTAGGTATAATTCCATGCTCCAGAAGTAGTATTTGCCTGACTTGAGAATTATGTAAGGAAAATAGTTCTTGATTGTTTTTTTTTCCTCAAAGAGCTTCTTTGTAAAGCTATGAAAAAATACAGTATTTTTATTTCTGTATTTCATGAAATATTCACAGATAATGACAGTTTTGCTGAAATTATGTAGCCAGCCATTCCTAACCTGGTGCCGTTATAATTAATGTTTATTTGAAAATCCTCAGAGAAGGACAGAAGATACGTCTCCAGTTTTGTAATGATCAGAGGTTATTCTCCTGGCTGCTCTTCCAAACACCTGGGCTAACACCTATGTAAATCAGTTAATGCTAATGTGTGCATATTTTTTTTTTTTTTTTTTTTTTTTTTTTTATTTTTTAATATATGAAATTTACTGTCAAATTGGTTTCCATACAACACCCAGTGCTCATCCCAAAAGGTGCCCTCCTCAATACCCATCACCCACCCTGCCCTCCCTCCCACCCCCCATCAACCCTCAGTTTGTTCTCAGTTTTTAACAGTCTCTTATGCTTTGGCTCTCTCCCACTCTAACCTCTTTTTTTTTTTTTTTTTTCCTTCCCCTCCCCCATGGGTTTCTGTTACGTTTCTCAGGATCCACATAAGAGTGAAACCATATGGTATCTGTCTTTCTCTGTATGGCTTATTTCACTTAGCATCACACTCTCCAGTTCCATCCATGTTGCTACAAAAGGCCATATTTCATTTTTTCTCATTGCCACGTAGTATTCCATTGTGTATATAAACCACAATTTCTTTATCCATTCATCAGTTGATGGACATTTAGGCTCTTTCCATAATTTGGCTATTGTTGAGAGTGCTGCTATAAACATTGGGGTACAGGTGCCCCTATGCATCAGTACTCCTGTATCCCTTGGATAAATTCCTAGCAGTGCTATTGCTGGGTCATAGGGTAGGTCTATTTTTAATTTTCTGAGGAACCTCCACACTGCTTTCCAGAGCGGCTGCACCAATTTGCATTCCCACCAACAGTGCAAGAGGGTTCCCGTTTCTCCACATCCTCTCCAGCATCTATAGTCTCCTGATTTCTTCATTTTGGCCACTCTGACTGGCGTGAGGTGGTATCTGAGTGTGGTTTTGATTTGTATTTCCCTGATAAGGAGCGACGTTGAACATCTTTTCATGTGCCTGTTGGCCATCCGGATGTCTTCTTTAGAGAAGTGTCTATTCATGTTTTCTGCCCATTTCTTCACTGGGTTATTTGTTTTTCGGGTGTGGAGTTTGATGAGCTCTTTATAGATTTTGGATACTAGCCCTTTGTCCGATGTGTCATTTGCAAATATCTTTTCCCATTCCGTTGGTTGCCTTTTAGTTTTGTTGGTTGTTTCCTTTGCTGTGCAGAAGCTTTTTATCTTCATAAGGTCCCAGTAATTCACTTTTGCTTTTAATTCCCTTGCCTTTGGGGATGTGCCGAGTAAGAGATTGCTACGGCTGAGGTCAGAGAGGTCTTTTCCTGCTTTCTCCTCTAAGGTTTTGATGGTTTCCTGTCTCACATTCAGGTCCTTTATCCATTTTGAGTTTATTTTTGTGAATGGTGTGAGAAAGTGGTCTAGTTTCAACCTTCTGCATGTTGCTGTCCAGTTCTCCCAGCACCATTTGTTAAAGAGACTGTCTTTTTTCCATTGGATGTTCTTTCCTGCTTTGTCAAAGATGAGTTGGCCATACGTTTGTGGGTCTAGTTCTGGGGTTTCTATTCTATTCCATTGGTCTATGTGTCTGTTTTTATGCCAATACCATGCTGTCTTGATGATGACAGCTTTGTAGTAGAGGCTAAAGTCTGGGATTGTGATGCCTCCTGCTTTGGTCTTCTTCTTCAAAATTACTTTGGCTATTCGGGGCCTTTTGTGGTTCCATATGAATTTTAGGATTGCTTGTTCTAGTTTCGAGAAGAATGCTGGTGCAATTTTGATTGGGATTGCATTGAATGTGTAGATAGCTTTGGGTAGTATTGACATTTTGACAATATTTATTCTTCCAATCCATGAGCAGGGAATGTCTTTCCATCTCTTTATATCTTCTTCTATTACCTGCATAAGCTTTCTATAGTTTTCAGCATACAGATCTTTTACATCTTTGGTTAGATTTATTCCTAGGTATTTTATGCTTCTTGGTGCAATTGTGAATGGGATCAATTTCTTCATTTGTCTTTCTGTTGCTTCATTGTTAGTGTATAAGAATGCAACTGATTTCTGCACATTGATTTTGTATCCTGCAACTTTGCTGAATTCATGTATCAGTTCTAGCAGACTTTTGGTGGAGTCTATCGGATTTTCCATGTATAATATCATGTCATCTGCAAAAAGCGAAAGCTTGACTTCATCTTTGCCAATTTTGATGCCTTTGATTTCCTTTTGTTGTCTGATTGCTGAGGCTAGAACTTCCAGCACTATGTTAAACAGCAGCGGTGACAGTGGGCATCCCTGTCGTGTTCCTGATCTCAGGGAAAAAGCTCTCAGTTTTTCCCCGTTGAGGATGATGTTAGCTGTGGGCTTTTCATAAATGGCCTTTATGATCTTTAAGTATGTTCCTTCTATCCCGACTTTCTCAAGGGTTTTTATTAAGAAAGGGTGCTGGATTTTGTCAAAGGCCTTTTCTGCATCGATTGACAGGATCATATGGTTCTTCTCTTTTTTTTTGTTAATGTGATGTATCACGTTGATCGATTTGCGAATGTTGAACCAGCCCTGCATCCCAGGAATGAATCCCACTTGATCATGGTGAATAATTCTTTTTATATGCTGTTGAATTCGATTAGCTAGTATCTTATTAAGAATTTTTGCATCCATATTCATCAGGGATATTGGCCTGTAGTTCTCTTTTTTTACTGGGTCTCTGTCTGGTTTAGGAATCAAAGTAATACTGGCTTCATAGAATGAGTCTGGAAGTTTTCCTTCCCTTTCTATTTCTTGGAATAGCTTGAGAAGGATAGGTATTATCTCTGCTTTAAATGTCTGGTAGAACTCCCCTGGGAAGCCATCTGGTCCTGGACTCTTATTTGTTGGGAGATTTTTGATAACCGATTCAATTTCTTCGCTGGTTATGGGTCTGTTCAAGCTTTCTATTTCCTCCTGATTGAGTTTTGGAAGAGTGTGGGTGTTTAGAAATTTGTCCATTTCTTCCAGGTTGTCCAATTTGCTGGCATATAATTTTTCATAGTATTCCCTGATAATTGTTTGTATCTCTGAGGGATTGGTTGTAATCATTCCATTTTCATTCATGATTTTATCTATTTGGGTCATCTCCCTTTTCTTTTTGAGAAGCCTGGCTAGAGGTTTGTCAATTTTGTTTATTTTTTCAAAAAACCAACTCTTGGTTTCGTTGATCTGCTCTACAGTTTTTTTAGATTCTATATTGTTTATTTCTGCTCTGATCTTTATTATTTCTCTTCTTCTGCTGGGTTTAGGCTGCCTTTGCTGTTCTGCTTCTATTTCCTTTAGGTGTGCTGTTAGATTTTGTATTTGGGATTTTTCTTGTTTCTTGAGATAGGCCTGGATTGCAATGTATTTTCCTCTCAGGACTGCCTTCGCTGCATCCCAGAGCGTTTGGATTGTTGTATTTTCATTTTCGTTTGTTTCCATATATGTTTTAATTTCTTCTCTAATTGCCTGGTTGACCCACTCATTCGTTAGTAGGGTGTTCTTTAACCTCCACGCTTTTGGAGGTTTTCCAGACTTTTTCCTGTGGTTGATTTCAAGCTTCATAGCATTGTGGTCCGAAAGTATGCATGGTATAATTTCAATTCTTGTAAACTTATGAAGGGCTGTTTTGTGACCCAGTATATGATCTATCTTGGAGAATGTTCCATGTGCACTCGAGAAGAAAGTATATTCTGTTGCTTTGGGATGCAGAGTTCTAAATATATCTGTCAAGTCCATCTGATCCAATGTATCATTCAGGGCCCTTGTTTCTTTATTGACTGTGTGTCTAGATGATCTATCCATTTCTGTAAGTGGGGTGTTAAAGTCCCCTGCAATGACCACATTCTTATCAATGAGGTTGCTTATGTTTATGAGTAATTGTTTTATATATCTGGGGGCTCGGGTATTTGGCGCATAGACATTTATAATAGTTAGCTCTTCCTGGTGGATAGACCCTGTGATTATTATATAATGCCCTTCTTCATCTCTTGTTACAGCCTTTAATTTAAAGTCTAGTTTGTCTGATATAAGTATGGCTACTCCAGCTTTCTTTTGGCTTCCAGTAGCATGATAAATAGTTCTCCATCCCCTCACTCTCAATCTAAAGGTGTCCTCAGATCTGAAATGTGTCTCTTGTAGACAGCAAATAGATGGGTCTTGTTTTTTTATCCATTCTGATACCCTATGTCTTTTAGTTGGCGCATTTAATCCATTTACATTCAGTGTTATTATAGAAAGATATGGGTTTAGAGTCATTGTGATGTCTGTATGTTTTATGCTTGTAGTGATGTCTCTGGTACTTTGTCTCACAGGATCCCCCTTAGGATCTCTTGTAGGGCTGGTTTCGTGGTGACAAATTCCTTCAGTTTTTGTTTGTTTGGGAAGACCTTTATCTCTCCTTCTATTCTAAATGACAGACTTGCTGGATAAAGGATTCTCGGCTGCATATTTTTTCTGTTTAGCACACTGTAGATATCGTGCCAAGCCTTTCTGGCCTGCCAAGTTTCAAAGGAGAGATCAGTCACGAGTCTTATAGGTCTCCCTTTATATGTGAGGGCACGTTTATCCCTTGCTGCTTTCAGAATTTTCTCTTTATCCTTGTATTTTGCCAGTTTCACTATGATATGTCGTGCAGAAGATCGATTCAAGTTACGTCTGAAGGGAGTTCTCTGTGCCTCTTGGATTTCAATGCCTTTTTCCTTCCCCAGTTCAGGGAAGTTCTCAGCTATAATTTGTTCAAGTACCCCTTCAGCACCCTTCCCTCTCTCTTCCTCCTCTGGGATACCAATTATGCGTATGTTATTTTTTTTTAGTGTATCACTTAGTTCTCTAATTTTCCCCTCATACTCCTGGATTTTTTTATCTCTCTTTCTTTCAGCTTCCTCTTTCTCCATAACTTTATCTTCTAGTTCACCTATTCTCTCCTCTGCCTCTTCAAGCCGAGCCATCGTGGATTCCATTTTGTTTTGCAATTCGTTTAAAGCGTTTTTCAACTCCTCGTGACTGTTCCTTAGTCCCTCGATCTTTGTGGCAAGAGATTCTCTGCTGTCCTGTATACTGTTTTCAAGCCCAGCGATTAATTTTATGACTATTATTCTAAATTCACTTTCTGTTATATTATTTAAATCCTTTTTGATCAGTTCATTAGCTGTTGTTATTTCCTGGAGATTCTTCTGAGGGGAATTCTTCCGTTTGGTCATTTTGGAGAGTCCCTGGCGTGGTGAGGACCTGCAGTGCACTTCCCCTGTGCTGTGGTGTATAACTGGAGTTAGTGGGCGGGGCCGCAGTCCGACCCGATGTCTGCCCCCAGCCCACTGCTGGGGCCACAGTCAGACTGGTGTGTGCCTTCTCTTCCCCTCTCCTAGGGGCGGGATTCACTGTGGGGTGGCGTGTCCCGTCTGGGCTACTTGCACACTGCCAGGCTTGTGTTGCTGGGGATCTGGCGTATTAGCTGGGGTGGGTAGGCAAGGTGCACGGGGGCTGGAGGGGCAGGCTTAGCTCGCTTCTCCTTAGGTGATCCACTTCAGGAGGAGCCCTGTGGCAGCGGGAGGGAGTCAGATCCGCTGCCGGAGGTTTGGCTCCGCAGAAGCACAGAGTTGGGTGTTTGCGCGGAGCGAGCAAGTTCCCTGGCAGGAACTGGTTCCCTTTGGGATTTTGGCTGGGGGATGGGCGGGGGAGATGGCGCTGGCGCCTTTGTTCCCCGCCAAGCTGAGCTCTGCCGTCCGGGGGCTCAGCAGCTCTCCCTCCCTTTGTCCTCCAGCCTTCCCGCTTTCCGAGCAGAGCTGTTAACTTCTGACCTCCCAGACGCTAAGTCGCGCTTGCTGTCGGAACACAGTCCGTCCGGCCCCTCCGCTTTTGCCAGCCAGACTCGGGGGCTCTGCTTGGCCGGCGAGCCGCCCCTCCGCCCCGGCTCCCTCCCGCCAGTCCGTGGAGCGCGCACCGCCTCGCCGCCCTTCCTACCCTCTTCCGTGGGCCTCTCGTCTGCGCTTGACTCCGGAGACTCCCTTCTGCTAATCCTCTGGCGGTTTTCTGGGTTCTTTAGGCAGGTGTAGGTGGAATCTAAGTGATCGGCAGGACGCGCTGTGAGCCCCGCGTCCTCCTACGCCGCCATCTTCCGGACCCCCTAATGTGTGCATATTAATGAAGGTCAAGCTTTACCATTCCCATAGCTAATTTTTTTAAAAACTAATTTCCTCCTTTTAACAGTATTATTACCAACAGATTCTTATCCTTGCAGATCCAAACATAACACTATAGAAACTTCCTCCATTATGCTTCTAATCCCTCATCTGTCTTATTTTAAGATACTCTCAATTGCTATTTAAGGTAGTTTGATCTGATATGATGTGAAAAGCCTGCTATAGCACAAACAACCTGGATTGTTCTGGGTTTCTTTTTTCCTTCAGAAAACCTGGGTTTCAATCCTTTAGCTACTATTAAAGGCAATCATTTTTGCTTGAAGTATAATTTCCACATCCATAAAGGAAAGATGATGGCTTGGTGAAAGCCAAATTTAAGAAGTCAGTTGCTATGGCTGCAATCAAAAAACAAAAACAAAAACAAAAAATCAGAGCAACAACCAGAAAATAACAAGTGTTGGCAAGGCTGTGGAAAAACTGAAACCCTTGTCCACTGTTACTAGGAATGTAAAATGGTACAAACACTGTGGAAAAGAGAATGGTGTTTCTTCAAAACCTTAGAACCAGAACTACCATATGATTCAGTAATCCCACATCTGGATATATTCCCAAAAGAATTAAAAACAGCATCTTGAAGAGGTATTTGTCCAGCCACATTCATAACAGCATTATTCACAATAGTCAAATGGCCAGTCATTGGTAGATGAATGGATAAACAAAATGTGATACATACATACAGTGGAATATTATTCAGACTTTAAAAGAAAGTAAATTCCAACAAACATTACACATAGGTAGACCTTGAGAACATTATGCTAGGTGAAATAAGCCAGTCACAAAAAATATAAATATGGTATGATTTCACTTAAATGAGGTATCAAGAACAATCAAACTCAGAAACAGAAAGTGGAATGAATAGTTGTTGCCAGGTCCAAGGGTCGGGGTGGGGCGGGGGCGGAGAATTGGAGAGTTATTGTTTAATGGGTATAGAATTTCAGTTTTGCAAGATAAAAATGTTCTGGAGATTGGTTGCACAACAATATGGATAAACTTAACACTAGTGAACTGTACACTTAAAAATAGGTAAGAAATTAAAACAAAAAGGTACCACTGCGCACCTATTAGAATGGGCAAAATCCAGAACACCAATTTGTCACACCACATGCTGGCGAGGATGTGGAACAGCAGTGGGGTAGTGCTCATTCACTGCTAATGGGAACACAAGTAGTACAGTCACTTTGGAAGACGGTTCAGTGGTTTCTTACAAAACGGAAATACATACTCTTACCATACAATCTGGCAATTGATCTCTTTGGTATTACCCAAAGGAATCAAAAACTTACATCCACACAAAAACCTGTATGCGGATGTCTATAGAAGCTTTCTTCACAATTGCCCAAACCCGAAATTAACCAAGATATCCTAAACTGTGGTACATCCAGTCAATAGAATATTGTTCCGCATTAAAAAGAAATGAGCCACCAAGCCATAAAAAGAGACGGAGGAAGCTTAAGTGCATGTTAGTTAGAAGCCAAACTGAAAAGCTACTTACTATATGATTCCAACTACATAACATTCTGAAAAGGCAAAACCATTGGAGATGGTAAAAAGATCAGTGGTTGTCAGGGGCCAGGGGAGGAATAGATGAATAGGAGAAACATAGAAGACTTTTTAGGGCAATGAAACTATTCTGTGTGATATTATAACGGTGGAAATTCATCATTATGAATGACATAATAAATTAAAACGTACAACACCAAGAGTGAAACTTAAGGTGAACTATGGACTTTGGGTGACGAGGGTATGTCAACTGTGGTTCATCATTGTAACAAACGTACCCCTCTGGCGGTGTCAATAATGGGAAAGTCTATCCACCTGTGAGGGCAGGGGTACATGGGATCTCCCTGTACCTTCCTCCTAATTTTGCTGTGAATTTAAAATTCCTCCAAAAGATGAAGTCTTTAAACTAAAAAAAAAAAAAAAAAAAAAAAAAGGGGCGCCTGGGTGGCGCAGTCGGTTAAGCGTCCGACTTCAGCCAGGTCACGATCTCGCGGTCCGAGAGTTCGAGCCCGGCGTCAGGCTCTGGGCTGATGGCTCGGAGCCTGGAGCCTGCTTCCGATTCTGTGTCTCCCTCTCTCTCTGCCCCTCCCCCGTTCATGCTCTGTCTCTCTCTGTCCCAAAAATAAATAAAAAAACGTTGAAAAAAAAAATTTAAACTAAAGAAGAAAAGTTAAGATAAATTTTATGTTATGTGTATTTTGTCACAATTAAAAATAAAAATATAAATCAGCTGCTTTATAAAACTTCCCTTGTTGAAAGGATTCTGTATCAATTCGCTATGGGATTATTATTATTATTATCCCTCAGAGTTCTAATCCTCCTAAAAATGTAACAATAAAAGTTTAATATAAGTTTGTATCTATGTATAGTAGTTCATTTACATGGAAAATGCACTGCAGCACTAGATATGTTACAAATCTGCTTTCATTCCAATTGACCCCCAGACTCTACACTGGAGACCTGAGTGAGTGGAGTAATTCTGTGAAAAAGAACTTGTCTCCAGTAGCAGAGGAGGGCTCTTTCTCTACTCTGCTAGTCGTTTTTTTCCTGCCAGGCCGAGGGAGTACACGGTACACAGTTCTCAGCCCTGAAAACCCCTGAGAAAAGGAGGAGAGGGCACTTGGAGGAAGCAGGCCCCACAACCATGTTAACAGATTATTTGCCACAGTCTTCTTCCTCATCTCCTCCCTTGGCTTCTTACAATCCCCTTCTTTTTCCCCAAAATCTTGACTGAAAGCTTTGTGAATATATAAACCAGGGTAAGGAAGTGGTTTTTTCTCAAGGCCCCGAAGGCTACTACTGTGACAGTTAAGCTGTTCTCTGGAGAATTCAATAAACAGCCAGTTAGAAGTAGTTTTTCTGCTGTTTTTTTTTTCTTTTCCTTTTTTGCCCTCCTGGTCATAAAGGAAAAAACAAAGTAAGTAAATCAGGCTGGGTCTCTTTCTTTCACAGGTGGGCGAAATCGTAAAGGAGATCAAATTTATCCTCTGTTGCCAGTTACCACTACCCACCATCACCACAGCTGCTGGCACTTTCTCTGTGTTGGCCCCATTTTCAGAGAGGCTCTCCACCCGCGAGGCCAGCCTCTCCTCACTGCTCCATGTAGTCTGAATACAAACTCCAGGTTCCGAACCTTTGCCACCTCCATCTCTCCTCCCTCTGCCCCAGAAATCAAAACGTCCTCTGTACTGCATCTCTCAGACTGATGACAAGCCAACTAAACTGCCATCCTGGTTTACACTAGGTGTTGATTGTGGACGATGACTTATCTCCAGAATAATTTCCATTTTAGAGCATCATTCAATGCCCAAACATGAGGTATTCGTAAACCTAACATGAGGCTCCCAGGCACTGTATTATATCTGCCAAATTAAGGGACCAGGCAGCCTTTCTAGTGCCTTTCAAATCATGTCAAGTGATTAGCAGCCTGCTCTGCTATGTGAAGAGCCATCTTTGCTCTTTAAAACTTTGCTTATGCAGTTGTTCATTTAATAACCAGTCCCTAAGTCTGTGCTGCTACAGGTGCTGACAAGAGTTCTTCAAGCATTTCCTTGGCAGCCCTACATGCAGCCTTTTACTTAAATGCCCATAAAGACACAGAAAGAAGAAAGAAACTTATGACTACACTAATATTAAGATGGAAGCCAGTCTAACTCTCGTACGTGGGAAAGAGCAATATTAATTCTAAAGCAGAGTGAGATTGGTAGAAACACCTTCTCAGAGAGAAGCACATAGCATTTCCCTCTTTCAATCCATGAAAAAGATGTCCCAAGACAAAGGAGGGGAAATAATAAATAGTGCATTGCTTTTGAGGCATGGATCCTAACATAGAGTTTAGAGCACAGTCAAGATTTTACACAAGTCATTATGATTCACGATAAAAAGTGTTTTCACACTTAATGTTGCTTTTCTCCCCACATGGGTCTGGTTCTTCAGGCTTCTGCATACACAGCATTCGTATATCTCTGGGTTTAAAATATAGTGCTGTATTTGAACAGGCTTTAATTTCTCCATTTTTATATTATACTTTTTAGTGACTCCTTTAAGTAAAATGATAATAAATTCAACATATTATTGCAAAATTTGCATAGATAATTGCCTCATTTATGCATTCTCTTTTTTGATTTCACAGCATTTCACAGCTGACTCACATCGAGTTTAAAGTATGCGAGCGCTCCCAGAGCTTACAGAGTTATTTTCCAATATTACCACTAAATATTCTACTTCCGTAACTGATTTTCATTGGTTTCTGCCAGTCCTAGATTTTTAAAATAGTATCTGAAGTGTAGAGCAGTTGTATAATCAATAAAATTCAAGTAAATTTGTTTTTCAAACGGAGAGCACCTAAAAAGTGCGGTGTAAGTAAAAAACAAAAGCTGACCTCTGTTCTCAAGCAAATTCTACATTCAAAAAAAAAACTGTCTTTATCTGGAAGCATTTGAATCAAATTAACAATTACTGGAGACGACAGTAAAATGACATGAAAATTACCTGAATTATTCCATCTGGAGAAAAGAAAACAGAAGACAGTCATAATTTTAAGATATAAAAGATTATGTTTAAATGTATACCCAATAGCAAACTTGTTCAAAAATGTATCCTCATTTATAGATGAAGAAACAGAAGTGTTCATCATTGATCCATACAAGGAAAGGAATAGAGAGCTTTCTGAATTTGAGGGGGTTTTTTGTTTGTTCATTTTAGGTCTTGGCTCCAACCAGTATTCCACTCCTCCATTTCAAATATATCCCCAAATAAAAAGAATGCAAAAAAATAAGGACATGAACAGAGACCTCAGGTTAAAATGACAAAAGAATAAAACAGAACATATAAATGAGTAATTCAAGCATAGCTGTATTTTCAAGGAAAAAAATTGTAGAAAATAAATCATCATATGACTACAAAGACCTAAATGTTCAGCAGCTGATTCTAATACTATGGAAAAATTTATTTTTTACAGCACTATGTCTTTTATTAAACATTATGTGCCATAGCCCAGATGTAAATCTGACCTACCTTTTTTGCACAAGATAGCCCAAGAGAATGCTAGAAAAGCTAAATATCAGGATTATGCAGAGCCAAAATTAGCTGAGCATGGATAAAAGTATGAAAAGAAATACCCCCAATTGCTAACAGTGGTTGCCACTACAGGATGGAATTCGAGATGGGGAAAGATTAGAATTTTAAATTTTATATCATGCATTTTCTGCTTAAATACATTTAATTGGTTATAATGGTTATATATTACTTTTATAATTTAAAAATTAATTATTAAAACTTTTGGCCAGATGTCAAATAATGCTGCTTGTCAGTTAAAGCAATTTCTGACTTAGAGAAACAGCACTTCCTAATGACCCACAAATTCCAATCCCTGACTCCTACCACTACCCTCTCTCCCTTCAGTTGGACACACGCAGCCCCCACAGAAAAGTCTCAGAACTATTGCCAAGCAGTCTATGGAAGAGTGTAGAAAAGGAAGAGTTGCAGGTAGGTGGATTTTTTAGACAAGCCGTGTATTCGAAGTAAGGGAAAAAGCTGTGGGAACTAAAACCAGATCCTGAATCCAGATTCCCAAACAGAATTTCTGGCTTAAATGTTATCCCATATGCCCCAAGGTTTTCCTGGTTTGCTTGGGTTTTTGCACTTCAGTTTTACACCCCATAGAATTTTACCAAAAACATCGTCTTTTCGTTTTGCATCTTTAAAATATAGATGCCTCTTGAAAGAGAAAAATGCTACCCCCTATGCTATTAGCAGATACTATATTATTAGTAGTAAATGGTAGCTTAATTTTACGACCTCAGAACAGCCAGCTGAAGTTAGCCTTGCTGAGTGGAGAACAGGCATTTGGTTTGTAAGCATATTGGCTATGGGAGACCTGGATATCGAATGGAAGAGGACTGGGGACAGCAGACAGCATGTAATTCTGGGAACCACAAAAGAACCCCTGAAGTCATAAAGGAAGACGGGTCTTAAAGGAAGGTGGTAGATACCAAAATACTGTGGGCTACTTAAAAAAGCACCCAGTGAGAAAAAATAAATTCATTTTTCTCCTTTTACCTGCTTCTCCTCTGTCCTCTCCTTCCCTCTTTACTTCAAATACTAAACAAGTATTAGTATCACAAGTGAGTTACATATAATGGCCCAAATAAATATTGGAAGAAGCTCTCTCCTCCATCCCTCCACCCCCAGTGTCTCCCCACCACTTCCCACAGCCTAAATACTCAATAGTTTGTCCACTGTCCATGACAAGATTTGCAAAACAGCTTATTGAAGCCCGTCAATCAGAAGTACATTTGTCAATGCTATTTCTCTGGACTGAATGTTTGTGTACCCCCCAAATTCATGTTGAAATCTAATCTCCATTGTGATTTTATTTGGAAGTGGGGACTTTGGGAGGCAGTTAGGTCATAGGGATGGAGCCCTCATGAAAAGAACTAGTGTCCTAAAAAAAGGGACCCCGGAGAGGTCCTTGTGCCTTTCCCCCACTGAGTTTACAGAGAGAAGACAGCTGTGTACGAACTAGGAAGCAGGCCCTCACCAGACACCAAATCTTACACCTTGATCCTTGGATACTCCAGCCTCCAGAACTGTAAGAAATAAATTTCTGTTGTTGTAAGCCATCCAGTTTACAGTATTTTGTTACAGCAGCCGGAACAGACCAAGACAGGTATGAAATCTGCATTGGGGAGAAGGAAATTACACCCCAGAGAGGCACACCTGACCATAGCTGATTCTTTCGCCAAGATGGAAATGAAAGCCCAGGTGAAGAGCTGAATTGCCAGGGAACACCAGGGGTCGAGTGGGGGACTGGAAGAGAGAAGAGACTGGGGAGGAAAGAGGGGCACTGAGGTGGGGAAGGAAATGTTATCAAGTCTCTGTTGTATCCTGTACAATCTGAGTTCCCTTCCCAATTCCCTCCTAAATCCTCAGGAAAATATCCACTCCTCGTAATTGGAATTAACCCCCTTTTTGCAGGTAAATTAACAGAGTTGAGTGAGGTAAATGTAGAGCAAAATAAAGGCTTCTTCTCAGGACCCACTTACATGTATAAAAGTAGGTATGCTTTTGACAAAATAAAAATTGTTTTGATTGAGTGGTGACAATCTATTTTTTTTTTCATTTCCACTGTTATTATCATGCTGTTGTATAATACATAAATATTTTGTTTCCAAGAAAGGACTTTAAGTTCAAGAATGTACATACCAGAGTGGGGAAGTTCCTGTAAATTCCCCTTTCCAGCCTGGCCGGAGTCACATTGCCTCTGCCATAGACTCATATTATGCCTCCCTGCAGGTTTTAGAGCTCTTCAGAATGCAAACCCCACACAGAATCAGGGCATCAGAGATGAGCCTTCTGTGCATCCTGAACACAAAGCGAGCCTGCCAGTAGCAGAGAAGGCTGTGCCATGGCTACAAAATTCAAGCAGCACAGCCAGTGGTAGAGAACTCACTATACAGGCCATCAAAAATGGTTGACAAAGCTAGCTAAATGAAGCAGTGACATTTACGAGCAGTGTTTCTTGGTTTTCCAGCATGGTTTCTCAGTTCAGGGTTTCTAATACTTTTAAAGAGGACTGTGAAGATAAGTGAGATAGCATATAAATTGAGCACTCTGAAAAGCCCTCAATTCAATGCCATGTATCCTAGAGTTAGCTAGGAAATATGTACTAAAAGCAGGGGGGCCTATATAAATTCAACATTTAAAAATAGATTTCAAGTATCATTAAACAATTTTTAAAAGTTTGCTTATTTTTGACAGAGACAGAGAAAGAGTGCGTGCCCATAAGTAGGGGAGGGCCAGAGAGAGAAAGAGAGAATCTGAAGCAGGCTCCTTGCTGTCAGTGCAGAGCCCAATGCGGGGCTCAAACCCACGAACCGTAAGATAATGACCTGAGCCTAAGTCAGACGCTTAACCACTGAGCCACCCAGGCACCCCTCACTAAACAATTTTGATCACCAATTTGCACTTACTTCACTCATGATTTCCCAGCTACTTCACTTCTTTCTTCCTTTCAGTATCAATGCATTAAAACAACACAAACATCTTGCTGAAGCAAAAGTTAAAACATTCTTACGGGCAAGTGTTATTTCATGAAAACAAAATACAAAGGATCTGGGAAAAACAAAGTTTATATAGCTTCTTTTGGGTACACATTGGTTTCTCTTGTAGCCTTTCTGAACCTAACCTCAATTTTTCTTTCATAGTTTAATTAACACTATTATTTGGAAACTTCACTGTCCATCTAGCTTATTTAGGTGGTGGGGATGATAACTTGAGTCTCCTAATGGACCAACGATAAAAACATTTGGAGATCACAGGAGTTGTACAGTAATTGTTAACCCAGAGCCAGATTGCCCAGATTCAGACCCCAGCTCTTCCCCTCATTCCCTGTGTGACTGTGGACAAGTTACTTCACCTCTCTGTGTCTTAGTTTCCTCATTTATAAGGTCAGGATAATAAACACCTGCTTTATAGAGTTGGATAAATTGAGTAAATGCACTCAAAATGCTTAGGACATTGCCTAACATATAGGAAGCCCTCAGTAAATTTGACTGTTAATATTGAAAGGATCAAATGAACTTTTGTGGCATGTTAGGATCCCTAGTAGCCTGGTTTATTTGAGTTTGTCATTGGAAGGTAGGAGATCAGGCTGCAGAAAAGAACTGCCTTCACTTTCTTGATCCTTGGAGGACAGTTTAGCTTATAAATGGAAAAATATAAAGGTTTTTTAAAAATAATAATGATTTTATAATAATAATGCACAAAAGTTATAATTTACTGATGAGTCAATAAGATTAAATCAGTGAACTCTAGAGGAAAGAAAAGGAACAGAAACTTCATTCTCTACTAACCATGTGGATTTTAGTGCTAGAATGACTTTTTACTTGTTTGCATAACTATAGCAAGGGTATAAACTTTAAAAGATTTCTGGTCTTGCATAACTTTTGGTTCAACCACAGTTAAAGGAAACAAACAGAAATACATGAGGATACACGATTACAAACTGCAATGAGAAAATATCTATTTATATTTCAACGAGAAAAGAATAACTTTTAACACTAGAAAAATCACTCATTGTACCTGAAAGTTGAATATCCTACATAAGTGAGATAGAACCTCACACCTGCAGGTAAGACAGAGTGGGCCAGAGAAGCTGATATTATACAATTACATAAAACGACACTTGGCAAACAGAGAAAAGCAAAGAATGACTGCAAATGTTCCCTGGCTGGTAATTTGATACTGCAGTAGGAGTTAAATACAATTAAAGAGGAAAATTGGGAGGCATGTGAGGAGTTCCTGAAATAGAGCTATGGGTCAGGAATATGAAGTTGCTTTTTAAAAGCATCAGAAATTTTCCAAACAAGCTGGATTCCCAAGTATTGCTTAATAACAACTTTGGATGCAATCATACTAGTACTTTAGCAAAGAGGACTCATCTCTTCAGCTTCAAGCTTTCTTGCTGTCTCCGAACAAACACAATGGACTTCTGAAGGGGATGACAAAACCAAAATGAATGGGAAAATTATAGAGGTTAAGAAATCTTGTGATGTTCATAGGACTATGTTTCAGGCTCTTTGATTTTCCCAGGGCTACTCAATCTTTAGCCCATGTCTCTCACCTTGAGGGAAAGGAAAACAACAATCCTTCATTGAAGGACTCCTATGCAGGCCCAGTCAAGGAAGGGCAAGGATCTGCTTACAACAGGTGACTACCAATTCAGTATGTCTCCAACCCTCATGAGAATTTTGCCTTTGGGAAACTTTCCTTGCAAGGAATTGCTATTTCCAATTGATCACCAGTTTGAAATACATTATATATAATTGCAATATTTATTATTTATTTTTTAAAAATGATGAAAAAGCTGGATGTAGTCAAGTTCAAATAGTCTAAACTATGCTCCTGAACTTCAAGTTGACTTGAATTAAATGATGCCTATGGAGTTTGAAATAGGAAGTACAAGTGCAGTATTAGAGTGGATTTTAGTTAAAATATCTCAATGAAATCTAAAAGTCAAATGTAAGCAAAATAACAAAACATCTAAATACTAGAGTAGTTTTCTCTTTAGTGTAATATCATGTTGATGTTTTAAATCTACATAGTATCTTTAGGTTTGTGAACTATTCATCAACACTCTGTTCTCTATAATGTTTTGCCTATTTTAACTTAAATTTATAAATGTAGTATTTTAGATTTAAAATTTTTCCACTGTCACATTTTTGCAATTCTTTTAATCTGTCATTGAAGTTGAGGAAACTTCAAAAATATTTTCACACCGATTGACACCTGGGAAGATGGCAGTGTAGGAGGACACTGGACTCACCTCATCCTGTTGATTGCTTAGATTCCACCCACATTGGCCTAAATAACTCAGAAAACCACCGGAAGACTAGCAGAACAGACTCCCCTGAGCCAAGCATAGACAAGAGGCCGACGGAATAGGGTAGGAAGGGCGGAGAGGTGGTGCATGCTACAGGGACGGGTAGGAGGGAGCTGGGGCGGTGGAGGGGCAGCAAAAGTGGAGGGGCTGGACTCTGTGAGTTATGACAGCCAGCAGGACTTAATATCTGGAATGGTAAAAGTCAACAGCTCTGCTCTCAGAGAGCAAGGGGGGTGAGAGGACACCAGGAGACAGTCGTTGAGCCCGGGAAGACAGAGCTCAGCTCGGTGGGGGTACAAAGGCGCTGGCCAGCACCATTTCCCTCTCCCATCCCCCAGCCAAAATTTAAAAAGGGAACCAATTCCCATCACTGAACTTGCTTGCACGGTGCAAACGCCCAACACTGTGCCTCTGTGGATCCATCCCTCCAGCGGGCCTGCCTCCCTCCTGGTGCTGCAGGGCCCCTCCCTCGGGGGACCACCTACAGCAAAGCAAGCTAAGCCTACCCCTCCTGCCCCTGTGCACCTTGCGGATCCACCCTGGCTGATACGCCAGATTCCATCGAAGCAGCACTACAAGCCTGGCAGTGTGCAAGCAGCCCAAACAGGGGCCACACTACTCCACAGTGAGTCCTGCCCCTGATAGAGGGGAAGATAAGGTACACACCAGTCTGACTGTAGCCCCAGCAGTGGGCTGGAGGCAGACATCGGGTCTGACTGCAGCCTCGCCCACAAACACAAGTTACTCTGGACAGCACAGGGGAAATGCCCTGCAGTTTGGAGCCACCGGAGGGACTACCCAAAATGACAAAATGGAAGAATTCTCCTCAAAAGAAACTCCAGGAAATAGCGACAGCTAACAAATTGATCAAAAATTATTTAAGCAATATAACGGAACAAGAATTTAGAATAATAGTCATAAAATTATTTGCTGGGCTTGAAAAAAAGCATAGAGGACAGCAGAGAATCATTTACTACAGAGATCAAAAGACTAAGAAATAGTCATGAGAAGCTTAAAAAATGATATAAATGAGGTACAAAATAAAATGGAGGTGACCACAGCAAGGATTGAAGAGGCAGAGGAGAGAATAGGTGAATTAGAAGATAAAATTATGGAAACAGAGGAAGCTGAGAAAAAGAGAGATTAAAAAAAATCCAGGAGTATGAGGGGAGAATTAGAGAACTAAGTGACGTAATCAAATGGAACAATATCCTTATCATAGGAATTGCAGAAGAAGAGAGGGAGAAAGGGGTTGAAGGTGTACTTGAACAAATCATAGCTGAGAACTTCTCTGATCTGGGGAAGGAAAAAGGCATTGAAATCCAAGAGGCATAGAGAACTCCCTTCAGACATAACTTGAATCAATCTTCTGCACAACATATCATAGTGAAACTGGCAAAATACAAGGATGAAGAGAAAATTCTGAAAGCAGCAAGGGATAAACAGCCTATAACTTACAAAGGTAGATATATAAGAGTAGTGGAAGACCTATCTACTGAAACTTGGCAGCTAGAAAGGAATGGCAGAAAATCTTCAACGTGAAGAACAGAAAAAATATGCAGCCAAGAATCCTTTATCCAGCAAGTCTGTCATTCAGAATAAAAGGAGAGATAAAGGTCTTCCCAAACAAACAAAAACTGAATGAATTCATCACCACTAAACCAGCCCTACAAGAGATCCTAATGGGGATTTTGTGAGTGAAATGTTGCAAGGACCACAAAGTACCAGAGACATCACTACAAGCATGAAACCTACAGACATCACAGTGACTCTAAACCCATATCTTTCAATAATAACGCTGAATGTAAATGGACTAAATGCTCCAACCAAAAGACATAGGGTATCAGAATGGATAAAAAAACAAGACTCATCTATTTGCTATCTACAAGAGACTCATTTTAGACCTGAGGACACCTTCAGATTGAAAGTGAGGGGATGGAGAACTATCTATCATGCTACTGGATGTCAAAAGAAAGCTGGATAGCCATACTTATATCAGACAAACTAGACTTTAAATTAAAGGTTGTAACAAGAGATGAAGAAGGGCATTATATAATAATTACAGGGTCTATCCATCAGGAAGAGCTAACAATTATAAATGTCTATGTGCCGAATATGGGAGCCCCCAAATATATAAAACAATTAATCACAAACATAAGCAAACTTATTGATAACAATGTGGTAATTGCAGGGGACTTTAATACCCCACTTACAACAATGGATAGATCATCTAGACACAGGATCAATAAAGAAACAAGGGCCCTAATGATACATTGGATCAGATGGACTTGACAGATATATTTAGAATTCTGCATCCCAATGCAACAGAATATACTTTCTTCTCAAGTGAACACAGAACATTCTCCAAGATAGATCACACACTGGGTCACAAAACAGCCCTTCATAAGTATAAAAGAATTCAGATCATACCATGCACACTTTCAGACCACAGTGCTATGAAACTTGAAATCCACCACAGGAAAATGTCTGGAAAGCCTCCAAAAGCATGGAGGTTAAAGAACACCCTACTAAAGAATGAGTGGGTCAACCAGGCAATTAGAGAAGAAATTAAAAAATATAAGGAAACAAATGAAAATGAAAATACAACAATCCAAACGCTTTGGGATGCAGTGAAGGCAGTCCTGAGAGGAAAATACATTGCAATCCAGGCCTATCTCAAGAAACAAGAAAAATCCCCAATACAAAATCTAACAGCATACCTAAAGGAAATAGAAGCAGAACAGCAAAGACACCCCAAACCCAGCAGAAGAAGAGAAATAATAAAGATCAGAGCAGAAATAAACAATAAAGAATCTAAAAAAAAAAAAAAAACTGTAGAGCAGATCGACGAAACCAAGAGTTGGGTTTTTGAAAAAATAAACAAAATTGATAAACCTCTAGCCAGGCTTCTCAAAAAGAAAAGGGAGATGACCCAAATAGATAAAATCATGAATGAAAATGGAATTATTACAACCAATCCCTCAGAAATACAAGCAATTATCAGGGAATACAATGAAAAATTATATGCCAACAAACTGGACAACCTAGAAGAAATGGACAAATTCCTAAGCACCCACACACTTCCCAAACTCAAACAGGAAGAAATAGAAAACATGAACAGACCCATAACCAGTGAAGAAATTGAATCATTTGTCAAAAATCTCCCAACAAATAAGAGTCCAGGACCAGATGGTTTCCCTGGTGAATTGTACCAGACATTTAAAGCAGAGATAATACCTATCCTTCTCAAGCTGTTCCTGAAAATAGAAAGGGAAAGAAAACTTCCAGACTCATTCGATGAAGCCAGCATTATATTGATTCCCAAACCAGACAGAGACCCAGCAAAAAAAGAGAACTACAGGCCAATATCCCTGATGACTATGGAGGCAAAAATTCTCAATAAGATACTAGCAAATCGAATTCAACAGCATATAAAAAGAATTACACAACATGATCAAGTGGGATTCATTCCTGGGCTAAAGGGCTGGTTCAACATTCGCAAATCAATCAATGTGATACATCATATTACTAAAAGAAAAGATAAAAACCATATGATCCTGTCAATTGATACAGAAAAAGCATTTGACAAAATTCAGCATCCTTTCTTAATAAAAACCCTCAAGAGAGTCGGGATAGAAGGAACATACTTAAAGATCATAAAAGCCATTTATGAAAAGCCTACAGCTAGTATCATCCTCAATGGGGAAAAACTGATCAGGAACAGGACAGGGATGTCCACTCTCACTGCTGTTGTTTATTATAGTGTTGGAAGTTCTAGCATCAGCAATGAGACAACAAAAGAAAATCAAACACATCAAAATTGGCAAAGATGAAGTCAAGCTTTCACTTTTTGCAGATGACATGATACTATACATGGAAAAGCCAATAGACTCCACCAAAAGTCTGCTAGAACTGATACATGAATTCAGCAAAGCTGCAGGATATAAAATTAATGTACAGAAATCAGTTGCATTCTTATACACTAATAATGAAGCAACACAAAGACAAATAAAGAAACTGATCCCATTCACAATTGCACCAAGAAGCATAAAATACTTAGGAATAAACCTAACCAAAGATGAAAAAGAACTGTACACTGAAAACTATTGAAAGCCTATGAAGGAAATTGAAGAAGATACAAAGAAATGGAAAAACATTCCATGCTGATGGATTGGAAGAATATTGTTAAAATGTCAATACAACCCAAAGCTATCTACACATTCAATGCAATCCCAATCAAAATTGCACCAGCATTCTTCTTGAAGCTAGAACAAGCAATCCTAAAATCTGTACGGAACCACAAAAGACCCCAAATAGCCAAAGTAATTTTGAAAAAGAAGACCAAAGCTGGAGGCATCAAAATCCCAGACTTTAGCCTCTACTACAAAGCTGTAATCATCAAGACAACATAGTATTGGCACAAAAACAGACTCATAGACCAATGGAAAAGAGACTCCAGAACTGGACCCACAAAAGTATGGCCAACTAATCTTTGACAAAGCAGGAAAGAATATCCAATGGAAAAAAGACAGTCTCTAACAAATGGTGCTGGGAGAACTGGACAGCAACATGCAGAAGGATGAAACTAGACCACTTTCTTACACCACTCACAAAAATAAACTCAAAATGGATAAAGGACTTGAATGTGAGACAGGAAACCATCAAAACCCTAGAGGATAAAGCGGGAAAAAACCTCTCTGACCTCAGCCACAGCAATTTCTTACTTGACACATCTCCAAAGGCAAGGGAATTAAAAGCAATAATGAATTATGGAAAGAGCCTGAATGTCCATCAACTGATGAATGGATAAAGAAATTGTGCTTTATATACACAATGGAATACTACGTGGCAATGAGAAAGAATGAAATATGGCCTTTTGTAGCAACGTGGATGGAACTGGAGAGTGTGATGCTAAGTGAAATAAGTCATACAGAGAAAGACAGATACCATATGTTTTCACTCTTATGTGGATCCTGAGAAAATTAACAGACCATGCGGGAGGGGAAGGAAAAGAAAAAGTTAGAGAGGGAGGGAGCCAAATCATAAGAGACTCTTAAAAACTGAGAACAATCTGAGGGCTGATGGGGGGTGGGAGGGAGGGGAAAGTGGGTGATGGGCATTGAGGAGGGCACCTGTTGGGATGAACACTGGGTGTTGTATAGAAACCAGTTTGACAATAAATTTCATAAAAAATTTTTTTCACACCTTGAATGGTAGTATTTCTCTTATTAATAAAGGGTCTTTAATATAATTGATAACAGAATCATATGTTTGAGGACCCAAGGCCCAGAGTACTAAATGAGTACATTTACATTTTATGCAGTTCATTACAGAGTTCGGGGAGAGCGAGTAAACACTTAATGAAAGCAACTAAAATAAGCTGACATAATGATTAGTAATAGTGTACATTCATTCTATCCTATGGTTCATAACTTTATTCTGAGCTAAATATTTTAAATTTAGAAACTTATGATTAATGTCATTTGGTCTAAATAAAATTTATCAGACCAAATTAAAGTATCAATATGATAACAAACTTTAGTAACCAATATTTGGCTCATTGCAGCTATCAAATTATTTAATCATGAATGATTTAAACCAATTACAAAGAATATCTTTCAACCATACATTTCCCAAATACATGTGTTCAAAAATAATAGTAATTGTTCAATGTCCTACTAATATAGTTCCTATATTACTTGGGATCACCATCAATTCCTCCTCCTAGGCACTTATCAAAGTGTATACAGCAAATGATTATTTGCCAAAGTACTCAAGATTCTTAAGGGCAAATTTAATGTTTCCTCTTATCTCTAGGGAAAAATAACATACTCCATGCAGAGAACTCAAAACAGTAATTGTTTACAAAAGAATAAAAAAATAAAAGCTAAATTGTTTTAAATCCTACTAACAAATAGCATGAAATGCTAAAATGTGTGAATAGAATGTCTCCTTTTAAGTGCAAATTCTGCTAGAGTTAGACAATGATGTCTCATCAAGCCTTGATATTTTACAAGTAAGGGCTCTCCCGAACCTGTGCAGCCAATAAGCTTCCATCTCTACATATCCTACACCTTATATCCATTAGATCTGGGTCAGAGAAGATCAATGTGTACCAGATGCAGATGGACAACTCACACAGGTGCAGTTTTTAAGGTAATTCTGATTGGTGCTATCCTGAGGGTATGGAAGGAAGAGGAGGTTGCACGGAGCACAAAACCAACTGACTGGACCTGCATGGCTCTCAGATGCTTTATGATGCCACTGAGTGCACAAGGGCACACACAGAGGAGCATGAACAGAGGGGGCAGTGATGTATGTGCAAGAGCTCATTGGCTGTTGCCATGGAGGCAGCCAGTAATGGTGTATAGGGAACAAACTGAAGGACATAAAAAGAGATGACTGTGCTACAAATACTGAGAAGGAAACCTGCGAAATCCTCTCCTCTTATTGGCTATTACTATGGAGATAGCCTTTAAAATCCCCTAGGAGATGGAAATTAGATTCTGATTTAAACACACACACACACACACACACACACACACTACTCATAGTGGGGAGTATCAGCATGAAAAATATTTAAGGTATTCTCCACAACACTTGCTGACATATAGCAAGAAAATCCTCCCTAGGCACAATATTGGCATTATTTAATAATGATTAAGAATATCATTTTTCCTGCCCTGGCATCCATTTCAAAAAGTTATCCAGCTCATCCAATTTTATGTCTAAGTTGTATGTCAGATTCCCATACCATTGGGTCCCATCAACAGGTCACCCTTTCAGGTAATGAATACAATCCCCTGCTGCACAGAAAGTGCTTAAAGACCTTGACACCCTGATGTTTGGCAGAGAGATATATTTTATCAGCTCCTTATAACTTGGGTAAATGTTTTCCAGCGCTGCATTATTAACAAGGATCCTTGGCACCCTGTTATGTTAAGATATCAGTTGAGCTTTAACCTGCCTCTCATGAAGCATAAAGGAAATCGTTGTTTCTTAAATTATTCTCTTCCGCTTCTTTTTGCATGATAGTATTTTGCCCTGACTCAATTACCAGAATAACCATCATCTCTTGAATCCTTTTCAGTGTTTCCTTTGCTCTAAACTCCTGCTATGTGTGGTAGCTAAGCTACCTAAGACTTAGGGTAATCCATGTTCCAAAAAATATGTAGAAATATGTAACTCAGTCTAAGGAAAATGTATAGTATAGGAAAAAATATGCCTTTAAGGATATGGAAATTAATCACCATTAGTTATATACCAAGAAAAGTACCGAGCATATTAAAAAGTTGAATAGTTGTGTATGTAAAATAAAATACTTTTTTCTCCTTTTCTAGGTAACAGAATGAGAAAGAGCTAGGGTTTGAACCTTCTAGACACTAAATGTTGAGGTAGAATTGTCTCAGTGGCTGAATTCTTTAGGAGGTATGAAACAGGTGTTATGAAGGGTACAGTTGAAGTGGCATAGAGGGTCATTGATTACTCTTTGCAAGGACTGTTCTAGTCACAGTATGGAGCTTGAGAGAGAGTCACAGGTAGCAAAACTCTCTGATTTACTCCTGGCAACATTATATGAAATTCTGCAAGCAAGAGAGGCACATGCTTTTATTGCAAAAGTCAAAATATTAATAGAGGTATAAATTACTATGGAATGTTCTGAGTCACCACTCTAGCTGGGTGAAAGGATTATGTCTTCTGCCAGAGGAAGAGAGCATTAGAGAAAGGCCAAAACAACCCTAGACAGTACACCAGTTCCCCGCAAACATTTAACACAAATCCTCCTGCCCTCCAAAGGCATAGCCAAACAAGCCAGCCTATGGGAACTTAACTGGGTCCTCATTACAAGTCAGGATGCTCTAGAATTATAGATTTTCTTGGCAAGGGATCAGTCTGTATTTGGAAATGGTAAGGTTCTATCTATGCACTCAGTGTCAGAAGCAATCCTGAACCCAGTGTACCTTAACATTTGTCAAATACATCTGCTGCAAGCTGCCTACACAACTGTATGACAAATAAAAGAATACCGGAACTATTAAGATGATAGATGTCATCAGTGAGACAGAAAGGTGTGCTTACATGGTCTCCGAAATATTCCACAGTACCTCACTTTTGCTTTCTTTAATGCTTAAAAATGTGGTTTAGCCTTCAAGCATTACTGATTTGGTATTTTTAAGCAAATGGGGAACTCTGGTTCACTGTAAATATTAAATATTTGTATTTACAAAGATCTTTTTATAGCAGGATTTGACCTGAACGTTTCACAGGATGTGAAGTACGGTATCTCATTCCTTTGACCCTAGGCAGTATCCTGAGAAATTCCATTTGCAGAATGATTTTCCTGAGGGGTCTAATGCTCTTATTTTAGGTTATTACACACAGAGATCATTCATTTTTTTTAAGTTAATTGATTTTTCATGCTACAATTTTAGTGCTACTATACAGATCTTAAGTTGCAAGGAAGGCCCTCTAAGGATTACTTCCTCTAAGTTACATACGTGACTTCCTGTAATTAGCCAGCCAATGAATGTGAGCACCTAGACTTTGGCCTCCAGATACAAGTAGTCTGACTGTCTGCGGGCAATTGTGATGAAAATATAACATTTATTTGTACTTGATTATGTTATTTTTTAAAAACATTTACTCACATTAGGATATTATATTTCAGAAGTAAAAATAGCGAAGTGTCAACATTCCTACAAATATGTTCATCAAATTAGTAAGAAAAAACGTAAGAACCACAATAGGTGAGAATGGGCATGAATGAATCAGCAGGTCACATGAGGTGATGGCTGAAAAAAATGTCCAACCTCACCTGAATTCAAACACGCAAAATAAAATGCAATAATATGTTAGCATATTATAGTTAGATTGCCCAAAATAAATAATGATATATCTTAATGATGACAAAATTTAGAACAATAAATGAAAACCATCTACTTTAACGATTAGATCATTTTGATCAAATTTTAAATGACTATAAATACTTGGGCATAATTTGGGAGCATCTTCATTAATTTGTAACAATCATAAATGTTAATCCAATTTTTCTGTTCCCTTCTCATTTAAATAAAATGTTGTTTTTCTAAAGTTTGGAAAGTCCAGAGTTCCTCAATTGTTGGAGTTAAAATTGTATTGCACCTTTTTTTCATTTTAATAGTTACCTATGATCTCAGCCTACCTTTGACTTAGCAAGTGAAGTAATTCCCCCAAGGTCTAACTCCCTTGACTTCAGAGTTCTAACTTTTCCTTCCTTACAGTATTTGACAGAAAGAAACTGGGTTGAATATGTCCTACATTTCCCACTATAACTTCCATATGACAGCATTTTTCAAATCAGCAGAAAAATTTCCTCTTCTGACCATGTTTCTTTTTCATGCCCATCCTTCTCTGTTTTTGAAGCCAGGGCTGGTTTAAATCTAAATTTATAATGTATACTTAGGCTCACATTGCATTTTCCCTTGGTAATAGGAATAGCAGGCCTTAGCTCACCTATTAATCTACTTGTTTGGTGGTTGTTATTTAAAAAAACATGCCCTTGGCATTTTGGAACAGAGTATAACATAATTTAAACAGATACATAAGATTATTTCCTTCTCTATACCAACTAAACTGCCCTCACAGTTGTTCAAAAGCACAGATTTAATGTACCACAACATTTTCCTAATTCAGTGCTGCTAGAAAACAAATTATAATTTTCAGAAATTTCTTATTTCTTAATGATATGACATATTAAGCTTTTGATAAAAAAATGTTTCATGTCCGGAACTGATAAAATAAAATATTTGTGACCCCATACTACCTTACAAGATGCTTTCAGTAATTAAAATAAATCCTCTACATTTTCAGCAACTAAATTACTTTTTTAATGTTTATTTATTTTTGAAAGAGAGAGAGAGAGACAGAGCATGAGTGGGGGAAGGGCAGAGAGAGAGAGGGAGACACAAAATCCAAAGTAGGCTCCAGGCTCTGAGCTGTCAGCACCAAGCTGGACACAAGGCTTGAATTTACAAACCGCAAGATCATGACCTGAGCCTAAGTCCAATGCTTAACTGACTGAGCCACCCAGGTGTCCCTAAATTATTTTTTAAATTCCTATTTAGATAGCACCTAAGGGTAAAATTAAAGATTCTAAAAGTAGTAAGTAAATTTGATATATTTTTCTGCAGTTTTGGTTTAAAGGTTTTTATTTTGATGGTTTATTTTTCAAGAAAAAAAATCTAGTTTTGTTATAATTACGGGAAAAGTATCATGTCTCCAGCCTCATTTACTGCTAACCCTTCCCTGCCCACTATTATATGATCTGCCTGAAATGCTCTTTGGATTTTTTTTCACATTTGGCAGATTCATATCATATTTTAGGACTAACTCAAAGATCCTGTATGAGACCATCAACAACTAGATTTGAATCACTCATTGCACTATCTGTAAACCCCTAAGTCTTTGTCCACACTTCTTTTTAAACACTTAGCATCATTTATGATATGTAGTTCATTTCACATATGTCCATATCTCCTTCTAGAATATCAGATCCTTAGGGGGAGGAAGCTGGTACAAAATAAATGCCACATAGGCGTTGAATGAAAAACTAAATCAAACCAGTAGTATTGAGATTAGGAACACGGGCAGAACTATAAGACATAGAAGGAAAGTGAAATGCTTCTTCCTTGAAACAGGAGGAAAGAAGTTGTACGTATTGCTCCTTCATGAAGGTATTTTCTTTATTTCAAAAGTAAGGTGGGGTGCCTGGGTGGCTCAGTTGGTTGAGTGTCTGACTTTGGCCTAGGTCATGATCTCACCGTTCCCAGAGTTCGAGCCCCATGTTGGGCTCTGTGCTGACAGATGGGAGCCTGGAGCCTGTTTCAGATTCTGCATCTTCCTCTCTTTCTCTGCCCTTCCCCCACTTATTCTCTGTCTGTCTGTCTGTCTCTCTCTCTCAAAAATAAATAAACATTTAAAAAAACAAAAACAAAGCAAAAAAAAAACCCCACAAAAATAAGGTAAAAAATCTTGGGAAGAAAACTGATTCCTCTGATTATGAATTTGTGTCCAAGGCACCATAGAGTTTTGGCCAAACTACGAATAGTTGTGAACAGATTTCACAAGATATTCTCGAAGAAAGCAAGAATAAACAAAGAAGAATATGATTGAGAATATTAGAGAATATGTTTACTAATGAATTAAAATAAAAACTTAATCAAAATTAGAGAATAGTTCAATGGGGTGATTAACATCCCATCCATCATCAGACTAGGCTGTCCTGAGGAAGAACACACTCAGCTTAATCCTATTTCAGGAAAAGAGATGAGAAACAAGGGTCTATGAAATTTTGAATGTCTGCAATATCCAAATGTACAGGTATCTTTTTCTTCTTCAAAGGTACTGAGTATAGTCTTTATTGTGGCTGAAACTTGGGAGTGGGCTAGAAAGATAATACAGTGATTTATAATAAGAAACATATACTAGGTTATTTGTCCCCATTTCTGGTACAGAGCTCCTAAAATTCTTGGAATTTCCTAAGTGTGGAGAACCTTACAGATGTCTTCTGTTATGTTAATGAGGCGGAAAGCTCTTAGGTAACCTAAGTGTGATTCTGAGACCCAGTGATTAGAGGGTTGGCCCTTTTAGTCCTCCTCCACCCTCCACCTCTGGGGAAGGGGGAGGAGCTGGAGACTGAGCTCAGTCACTAAAGGCCAATGATTTAGTCAGTCATACCTATGTTATGAAGTCTCCATAAAAACCCAGAAGGACAGGGTTTGGAGAGCTTCCTCGTTGGTGAACAGGTGGAGATTTGGGGAGAGTAGGAGCCTGGAGGGGGCATGGAGGCTCTGTGCCTTTCCCACATTCTTTGTCCTATGCCTCTCTTCCATTCAGCTCCTGAGTTACATCATTTTACAATAAACCCGTGATCTAAACCCGTGATCTAAACCCATAATCTAGTAGCAAAATGTTTCTCTTAGTTTGTGAGCTGCTCTAGCAAATTAATAGAAACCAAGGAGGGGGTTGTGGGAACCTCTCATCCACAGCCAGTAGGTCTGAAGTACTAATAAATAACCTGGGCCTGTGATTGGCATCCTGATTTGGAGGGGTTTGTTGGAACCTCCAATTTGTAGCCAGTTAGTCAGAAGCACATGTAACAGCTTAGGCTTGGGACTGGCCTCTGAAGTGGGGGTGTTGGGGGAGGGGCAGTCTTGTAGGACTGAGCCTTAACTTGTGGAATCTGATGCTGTGTCCAGGTAGATAGTGTCAGAATTGAGTTGAACTGTAGGACACCCAGCTGTGTCCTGAGCTGGGGGGAACACCCCCCCCCCCCACAAATACACATGTTCCAATTGGGTCCAGAAACCCAAAATGAGAAGATTCTGGGTTCTGATTAGTTCTTATTCCTCAAGCTAGTTAGAAGTCACTGTCCAATACAAGCAATTAAAAGAACTAAACAGATGCTTGGATCAGAGTAAGCAGAGTTTGAGTAAACACATATAGACTCTTGCTCCTGCTCTTCTTCAGGACCCTTCAGATAAATATTCCTTCTTCTGTAAACCAATCTGTCTTCAGATATGTGTTAATATCATTCATTAGGCTCTAGCTCTCACATTTAATCATATTTCAATGTATTTCTAGACCCAAATTCTAATTTGGACTAATAAAACACCCATAAATTTGCTGATTTAATCAATCATGTGAAGGTGTTAGTCATTTAGCTCTTAGAATTTCATACTATTTGTCCCAGTTCTGAGATCATCTCACACTCTAGCCTTCAGTAGTACACTGCCTCTCATTCTCAGTGGATTACACTCGTTGTATGTGTACATGCCTAATGTTAGAACCCTTCACAAAGACTGCAATTGTCAAAAATAAGGTCTTCAGGCACTTCTCATAACCATTACCCACAATCAATTCCATTCTCCCTGAGGGGGAAGATTTTTGCAAAACTTGACAATACACAAGTTAGGCAGTCTGTTCAGCAATGAAGTGTAGGACATCCAGTCGCCATTTTTTTCAATGTTTATTTTTGAGAGAGACAGAGAGACAGAGAGGGGGAGGGAGGGAGGGAGTGGGGGAGGGGCAGACAGAGAGGGAGACAGAGAATCCCAACCAGGCTCTGTGCTGTCAGCACAGAGCCCGATGTGTGGATCCAACTCACGAGTTGTGACATCATGACCTAAGCCAAAACCAAGAATTGAATTCTTAACTGACTTAGCACCCAGGCGCCCTAAGACATCCAGTCATCATTAACTGAGGAGTCTTACAGGATTTATTTGTTTAGTTTGGGCTTTCTAACCCTTGGAATTTTCTGATGCATCATGGAGATGCTGTTTTCTGGGGCTCCAGAAGCAGGCTTTTTTATAATATATGAGCTATAAGATCTACCAAAGATAAGTTATCTTAAAAGCCTCTGCATCATTTCCCTTGGAATCATCCTGACCCTCTCATTCTCCATAGCCACATACAATCTTCAGAAAATTGTAATGGCTCTGCCCTCAAAATATGTCAGAATCAGACCACCTTACACTCCTCCCTTACTCCCATGGTGGTGTGGGCACAGATCTAGGCCACCAGGAGCTCTTATGCTCTGAATTACAGCTGCCTCCAAACTGTTCTGTTTCTGTCCTTTCTATGCTATAGTCTCTCCACAACTCAAAAGCCAAAGAGATCATTCATTTTTTTTCATTTTTAAAAATTTTTAAAGAATTTATTTATTTAAATCCAAGTTAGTTAACATACAGGGTACTATTGGTTTTAGGAGTAGAATCCAGTGATTCATCCCTTACATATGACACTCGGTGCTCATCCCAACAAGTGCTCTCCTTAATGTCCATCATGCATTTAGCCCATGTCCCCACCCACCTCCCCCCTAGCAACCCTCAGTTTGTTCTCTGTATTTAAGAGTCTCTTATGGTTTGCCCTCCTCCCACAGAGATAATTTTAGAACATTTGTCTGCTCTCCTCTGCTCAAAACCTTACAGAGGTTCTCTATTTCACTCAGAGTAGAAGCCAAAGTCCTCACAGGGGCAGCAAGGCCCTAAGTGGTCCACTTCCCACTCTACCTCCCACGGGACCTCCCTGACTCCAGCTCACTTCTTCTAAACTACATTGGCCTCCTTGCTGTTCCTCAAATATACCGGCCATTCAGTCACTTGGGCCCTCCATGTAGCCTGTGCCATCCACATGCCATGATTTTGTACTTCCTTCAAGT
Source organism: Panthera onca (assembly GCF_046562875.1). NCBI lineage: Eukaryota > Metazoa > Chordata > Mammalia > Carnivora > Felidae > Panthera > Panthera onca. The sequence continues at coordinate 131,468,115 of NC_138340.1, read as the reverse complement.
CTATGTTTAGTATCACTTACTCCATCAGGCTACATGAATGCACTGTTTAAAACGGCAGCTTTACCTTCTCCCTGACACAGCTGATGTTACTAATGCTGCTCTACGTTCTCTCTCATAGCACTTACCGTTTTCTAGTAAATGAGGTAATTAACGTATTTATTTATTTATTAGGGTTTGTCCACCATTTCTATAGTATAAATTCTATACTACACACACACACCACACACACATATACATACCAAGTTACCTAGGTTCTGTGCAACCATATTTTCCAAACACCTAGAACTGTAGCTGGTACACAGTAAGTCTACAACAGATATTTGTTGAATTAAAGAATTAAAGAACTATGCTTGGGAGCCAAGATGGTGGAACAGCATGGAAGTTTTTTGTGTGTCTCACATCCATTAAATACAGCCAGACCAACAGGAAACCATCCTACACACCTAGAAAACTGATTGGAGGATTAACACAACAATCTGTACAACCTGAACCACAGAATTCAGCAGGTATGTGGCACAGAGGGTTGAACTTGGGGAGAGAGAAACCGGCAGCAGGCAGGGAGCCGCTTTTGCAGGTGGAGAGAGGACAGAGACTGGTGGGGAGAATACGGGAAAAGCACCCTTCCCCAAAAGCAGCTGGAGAGAAAGTGGAAAAGTGGAAACAGCCGCAGGGACTGAACTAAAAAGGGAGAAAGGAGAAAGGAGAGGTTTAAATTCCATTAAGAACGTAAACAGCGGGAACACAGAGTCTGAAACGCCGCAGCTCCATACCTGGTAGTGCTTTGGTGGGAAGGGTGAATCCCCAGGAGCAGAGTGGGGTCCGGGAGGTTCTTGGGCCACAAAGGGAAAAGCGGTTCCACTGCTGGAAGGACATTTGGTGGAGACTATTGAAGCCACCTGCTCCCAGCAGACCCCAGAAAATGGCTACATTCGCTGGTCCTGGAATAAGGTCGTTAAGAGTGAAGCCTAGTGCCAGATGTGTGTTGTGATTTTCCATAATCCCTGAAAAGCTGCTGCTACACTATTTCGCAAACTTTTTCTGGGGCGGGCTGGCACCTGGCTGTAGTCTCAGGGCACCAGAAGCAACAGGATTCCGGAGGCATTCCTGGGTGCAGCTGGCATTTGGCCATTGCTCAGTGAGACCCTCCCACAGAGCAGCAGAATGGGTCAAAGCCACAGTCCTTCAGAAGTAAGGGGCCGGGGAAAACAGCCGCATCTGAGACAAAACTCAGGAGAGAGGTACTACCTCTGGCTTGGTCATGGACAGTGAAGAAGTGGGGAGTGGACAAAAGCTGAAAACAGAGGACGGGTGTACGACTGTTGATCAGGGAGAACAGAGTTCTGATACTAGAGCCTGGATAGCTGGGTGATGCCATTTTCACTGCTCCTGCGCATGCACAAATGCACCTATGAGCGCAGCAACAATCCACCCCAGTAGCCTAGCAGCGCCATCTAATGGAGAATGGAGCCATTACACTAAGCCCCGCCCAACCAGGCCAACTTCGTTCTCAAGAACATAAGTCTCACCGCCAGCTTAATTTATGGACTATAAAGCGCTACATAGTCTTACTTCTAGGGGAAAATGAAGTAATTTCAGTCCTATTTCAGTTAGCAGGTCCATCCATTCAGTTTTCTTTCTTTCTTTTTTCTCTTTTACACTACTTTTCTTTTTCGTGAATACAGAAAAAGAAAATTCATTTTTATTTTCAATTTTTATTAAAAGTATTTTTCTTTAATTTTGTTTACTATATTTTGTACTTTTGTGTAAATTTTTCAAATTCTACCTTACTTTCATCATTTTATTTTAGTCTACTTCAGTGTATTCACCTTTTCAAATTTTCAAACGATTTCTTTTTTTCTCTTTTTTCTCTTTTTCGTTTCCTTTCTTTTTCCTGAATACAGAAAGAGAAAAATTCATTTTTTATTTAATTTTTATTAAAAATATTTTTCTTTATTTTTTTCTACTATATGCTTTACTTCTGTGTAAATTTTTTCAAATTCTATTTTACTCCCATCATCTCTTCAGTGTATTCATTTTTTCAAATTCTCAAACGATTTCTTTCCCCCCTTTTTTTTCTCAAATCTGTCAAACTACTTTCAACACCCAGACCAAAACACACCTAGGATCTAGCATCTTTTATTAGATTTTGTGTGTGTGTGTTTAATTTTTTAATTTTAATATTTTTAAAATTTTAATTTTAATTATTCTACCTCATTAATTCCTTTTCTCCCTTCAAAATGGCAAAAGGAAGGAATTCACCCCAAAAGAAAGAGCAGGAAGAAACGACAGCCAGGGACTTAACCAACACAGATACAAGCAAGATGTTTGAACCAGAATTTAGAATTATGATAATAAGAATACTAGCTGGAGTCGAAAATAGATTAGAATCCCTTCCTGCAGAGATAAAAGAAGTAAAAAATGGTCACAATGAAATTAAAAATGTTATAACTGAGCTGCAATCACGGATGGATGCAGCAGCGGCAAGGATGGATGAGGCAGAACCGAGAATCAGTGATATAGAGGACAAACTTATGGAGAATAGTGAAGCAGAAAAAAAGACGGAGATTAAAGCAAAAGAGCACAATTTAAATTTAGAGAAATCAGTGACTCATTAGAAAGGAACAACATCAGAATCATAGGGGTTCCAGAAGAGGAAGAGACAGAAATAGGGGTAGAAGGGTTATGTGAGCAAATCATAGCAGAAAACTTTCCTAACCTGGGGAAAGACACAGACATCAAAATCCAGGAAGCACAGAGGACCCCCATTAGATTCAACAAAAACCCACCATCAACAAGGCATATGATAGTCAAATTCACAAAACACTCAGGCAAGGAGAGAATCATGAAAGCAGCAAGGGAAAAAAAAGTCCCTAACCTACAAGGGAAGACAGATCAGGTTTGCAGCAGACCTATCCACAGAAACAAGGCAGGCCAGAAAGGAGCAGCAAGATATATTCAATGTGCTGAATCAGAAAAATATGCAGCCAAGAATTCTCTATCCAGCAAGGCTGTCATTCAAAATAGAAGGATAAATAAAAAGTTTCCCAGGCAAACAAAAATTAAAGGAGTTTGTGACCACTAAACCAGCCCTGTAAGAAATTTTAAGGGGGAATCTCTGAGGGGAGAAAAGATGAAAAAAATAAAATAACAATAATATTAATAATAATAAATATATATATAATATATATAATATATAATAATTATAATATAATACATATTATATTATATTTTATATATAATATACTGTATATAATATATATATTATATATATATATTTATTTATATTTGATATATAAATATATATCAAAAGCAACAAAGATTAGAAAGGACCAGAGAACACTACCAAAACTCCAACTCTACAAGCATCATAATGGCAATAAATTCATATCTTTCAGTATCACTCTAAATGTCAATGGACTCAATGCTCCAATCAAAAGACATATGGTAACAGAATGAATAAGAAAAGAAGATCCATCTATATGCTGTTTACTAGACACCCACTTTAGACCTAAAGACACCTTCAGATTGAAAATAAGGGGATGGAGAACCATCTATCATGCTAATGGTCAACAAAGAAAGCCAGAGTAGGGGTGCCTGGGTGGCTCAGTCGGTTGAGTGTCTGACTTCGGCTCAGGCCATGATCTCATGGTCTGTGGGTTCGAGCCCCGTGTTGGGCTCTGTGCTGACAGCTCAGAGCCTGTGTGTCTCCCTCTCTCTTTGCCCCTCCCCTGCTCAGGCTCTGTCTCTCTCCCTCTCTGTCAAAAATAAATAAACATTAAAAAAAATTAAAAAAAAAAAAGAAAGCCAGAGTAGCCATACTTATATCAGACAATCTAGACTTTAAAGTAAAGACTCTATCAAGAGATGCAGAAGGGCACTATATCATAATCAAGGGGTCTATCCACCAAGAAGACCTAACAATTATAAACATTTATACGCCAAATGTGAGGGCACCCAAATATAAGAATCAATTAATCACAAACATACAGAAACTCATTGATAGTAATACCATAATAGTAGGAGATTCAACACCCCACTCACAGCAATGGACAGATCATCTAATCAAAAAATCAACAAGGAAACAATGGCTTTGAATGACACACTGGACCAGATGGACTTAACAGATATATTCAGAACATTTCATCCTAAAGCGGCAGAATATACATTCTTCTCCAGTGCCCATGGAATGTTCTCCAGAATAGACCACATACTGGGACACAAATAAGCCCTAAGTAAGTACAAAAAGATTGAGATCATACCGTGCATATTTTCAGACCACAACACTATGAAACTCAAAATCCACCACAAGAAAAAATTTGGAAAGGTAACAAATACTTGGAGACTGAAGCACATCTTACTAAAGAATTAATGGGCTAACCAAGAAGTTAAAGAGGAAATTAAAAAAGGATATGGAAGTTGATGAAAATGATAACACCACAACCCAAAACCTCTGGGACGCAGCAAAGGTGGTCATAAGAGGAAAGTATATAGCAATCCAGGCCTTCCTAAAGAAGGAAGAAAGATCTCAGACACACAACCTAACCTTACACCTTAAGGAGCTGGAAAAAGAATGGCAAATAAAACCAAAACCAGCAGAAGACAGGAAATAATAAAGATTAGAGCAGAAATTAATGCTATCGAAACCAAAAAAAACAATAGAACAGATTAGTGAAATCAGAAGTTGGTTCTTTGAAAGAATTAACAAAATTGATAAATCACTAGCCAGTTTGATCAAAAAGAAAAAGGAAAGGACCCAAATAAATAAAATCAAGAATGAAAGAGGAGAGATCACAACCAACACAACAGAAATAAACACAATAATAAGTGAATATTATGTGCAATTATATGCCAATAAAATGGGCAATCTGGAAGAAATGGACAAATTCCTAGAAACATATACACTACCAAAACTGAAACAGGAAGAAATAGAAAATTTGAACAGACCCATAACCAGTAAGGAAATCGAATTAGTAATAAAAAATCTGCCAAAAAAACAAGAGTCCACGGCCAGATCGCTTTCCAGGGGAATTCTACCAAACATTTAAGGAAGAGTTAACACCTATTCTCTTGAAGCTGTTCCAAAAAATAGAAATGGAAGGAAAACTTCCAAACTCCGAATAGCCAAAGCCATCTTGAAAAAGAAAACCAAAGGAGGAGGCATCACAATCCCAGACTTCAAGCTATACTACAAAGCTGGAATCATCAAGACAGTATGGTACTGGCACAAGAACAGACACTCAGATCAATGGAACAGAATAGAGAACCCAGAAATCGACCCACAAATGTATGGCTAACTAATCTTTGACAGAGCAGGAAAGAATATCCAATGAAATAAAGACAGTCTCTTCAGCAAGTGGTGCTGGGAAAACTGGACAGTGACATGCAGAAGAATGAACCTGGATCACTTTCTTACACCATGCACAAAAATAAACTCAAAATGGATGAAAGACCTAAACGTAAGACAGGAAGCCATCAAAATCCTTGAGGAGAAGGCAGGCAAAAACCTCTTCGATCTTGCCCGCAGAAACTTCTTACTCAACATGTCTCCTGAGGCAAGGGAAATAAAAGCAAAAATGAACTACTGGGACCTCATCAAAATAAAAAAGCTTCTGCAGAGCAAAGGAAACAATCAGCAAAACTAAAAGGCAACTGACAGAATGGGAGAAAAATGTTTGCAAATGACATATCAGATAAAGGGTTAGTATCCAAAATCTATAAAGAACTTAGCAAACTCAACACCCAAAAAACAAATAATCTAGTGAAGAAATGGGCAAAAGACATGAATAGACACTTCTCCAAAGAAGACATCCAGATGGCCAACCGACACATGAAAAAATGCTCCACATCACTCATCATCAGGGAAATACAAATCAAAACCACAAAGAGATACCACCTTACACCTGTCAGAATGGCTAACATTAACAACTCAGGCCACAACAGATGTTGGTGAGGATGCAGAGAAAGAGAATCTCTTTTGCATTGTTGGTAGGAATGCAAGCTGGTGCAGCCACTCTGGAAAACAGTATGGAAGTTTCTCAAAAAAACTAAAAATAGCACTACCCTATGACCCAGCAATTGCACTACTAGGCATTTATCCACGGGATACAGGTGTGCTGTTTCGAAGGAACACATGCACCCCCATGTTTATAGCAGCACTATCAACAATAGCCAAAGTATGGAAAGAGCCCAAATGCCCATCGATGGGTGAATGGATAAAGAAAATCTGATGTATATATATACAATGGAGTATTGCTCAGCAATCAAAAAGAATGAACTCTTGCCATTTGCAACTACGTGGATGGAACTGGAGGGTATTATGCTAAGTGAAATGAGTCAGTCAGAGAAAGACAAAAATCATATGACTTCACTCATATGAGGACTTTAAGAGACAAAACAGATGAACATAAGGGAAGGGAATAAAAATAATATAAAAACAGGGAGGGGGACAAAACAGAAGAGACTCATAAACATGGAGAACAAACTGAGGGCTACTGGAGGGGTTGTGGGAGGTGGGATGGGCTAAATGGGTAAGGGGCACTAAGGAATCTACTCCTGAAATCATTGTTGCACTATATGCTAACTAATTTGGATGTAAATTTTAAAAAATAAAAAATAAAACAAGTTCAAAAAAAAGAATTGCTAATAGGAAAATATTTCAGTCAGTAGAATCAGTTAAAGATTTAGAGTTCAGATGTATGTAATAGAAACATGACTACTGTGATTTACAAAGGAGTTATTTTTCTCATGTAAAGTAAGCAATCCTAGTTAGTTCCTTATTTCTTATGCCTTTTCCCTCGTGACCCCTAGCATGGGGTTCCTTACTCACAACCTTGAGAGGGTTGCTTCACTTTTAGGCACTAGCCACTTTGTGCCTTTCCTTTCCTGTGATACTTTGTGTCTAATGAGTTCTAATTACATCTCACCAGCCAGAGCTAGAACACATGGCCATTCATGGCTGCAAAGAAAATTGTGGTGTCCATAGTTTTAAGTGGACACATTGCAGCCCTATAACAGAAAATTGGAGCTAACACATGGAAATGCTTAGAAGCACATATGGCATAGAGTAAAAGGTATATACATATTAGCCATTACTATCACCTTTGCCTTTTATTTAAATTTTTTTTTAATGTTTATTTATTTATTTTTGACCACAAGCAGAGGAAGGACAGAGAGAGGGAGACACAGAATTCAAAGCAGGCTCCAGGCTCCACGCTGTCAGCTCAGAGCCTGATGCGGAGCTCGAACCCACAAACCAGGAGATCGTGACCTGAGCTGAAGTCAGACACCTAACCGACTGAGCAACACAGGCACCTTGTCTTTTATTTTTTAAATTCAGAAAATATTCTGTGAGTACTTAGCCAATAAGGAAATCAACATATTATAATATGACTACATTGAGTTAATGTAGTTAATATATTAAAACTTTCATTTTTAAATTAAAGGATGATTAAAGTAGTTAAAATGAATTTGCTCTAAAGAACACAATTGATGATAGGATCTTAGAATTTAATTATGCAAAATATGTACAAATTAAATGCTACTTTGTTCTGAATCAGGCTCAAATTTATCCAGATAAAATCATACTTATGTACGTTTTCCAAATGTTGCTGATTCATTTATGTCTAAATGCCTCTGATGTGCTAAGTACAATTCTAGGCACTGTTTTATGCTCTGTGGACAAAACAATAAAAGGGCAAAAAGGTGTTTCCAGAGTTCACATTCTAATGATTCTAAACATGGAGTTTATAAAATTAAAAACTCTGTCTATACTCCCAGGTTTCCAAATGACTTCCTAAATTAATTTGTCTAATAAATGACTAATAGGAAACTAAAGTAATCCATTTATTTAAAAATTAAGTTTCTCTATACCATAAAACTTAAAAAAGAATATCATGCGAAGTTCATTTTCCTTCTTCGCGTCTACATTACAGGCAAGCTATTTTTCCCCCATATACATATAGTGTACTTGCACCTTTACACTGATTCTTAAGGAAGTTGTTTATTTCTTGCTTCAGTGTACCATTCCTAACAAATTTCTCGGATGTCATTCGTATCTGTAAACATTTTAAATATAAAGAGCCTGTTGGTCTAGGCTGAGGGAAATTTTGGAAATTAGTTCACAGACACAAATATGAAGTACCATTCCTTTATATTACAGATATATAGGATGACTTTAGCAGTGCAGAGAAAATTGAAAAAGGCCACCACATGAAAAAAGTCATCATTTTGAATTCATTACTATCTGAAACCATTTTCTATCTTAGGTCAAGTCTGTAGAATGGGAAGCAAACATTTGAGAAGGAAATCAGCAACACATCTCAGAAATCCTGTGAGAAAACATTCAAGAAAATGTTTATTTCAAAATACTATGTTCCTATATTCTGGTGGGGAATGTTCCTTACAAAGTTCTACTTCCTGGCTTTCCAGGGACTAGGGTCACTTCCTAGTCGCTGCTTCTACCCAACTTTCTGGGTGCCACTCCTAAAACAACAGTCTTTATTTTCAGTATGGTCACTTGAGGCCTGAAAATTAACGCTCCCCATTATAGACCTATTTGGGAGAGATTGACAGAGGTGTGTCTGGGCTGTTTTCTGTTATGAGCTGGGTGCACAGTTTCTGCTCAATTTTTTTTTCCTGTTGCCCATGATAAAAGCAAAAAGGTTTTTTAAAAAAGGCTCAAACAAAAATTCAGAGTAAGGCTAATGACCCAAATATGTTATGTTATCAGACTTTAATCTTGAAATAATACATCAGAAACTCTGTAAAACTGGTTAACCTGTTACCTTTTCCCCAAAATGTTCACAAAATCGCAGTGTTTCAATCATTGTTATAAATCCTAAGACGTTCAGAGTTCAACCACAGTAACAATGCTGTAAATAGCCGTAAATCTTTTTCTCTTTTGTCCAATACAGTCATTGCCTAAATAACATATGCATATCTGGTCTTTCCATTCTGCTTGAGGTAGAAATAAACTTTTGCAAGATACTCTAATCATTTGACACTGAATTTTGTAGAGATTCACTAAATAATATATATGTCTATATCTCTACTATTTCCAATTAGGACATTTGCGTGTGTGTGTGTTTAAGGGTAAGGGAAAACTATTAGAAATAATAAGAGAATTCATAAACCCATGGATTACATACTTAATATTAAAAATACATAGCTTTTTCAATATTCAAGTAATAACCAGGTAGAAAATATATGGGAATAAATTATCCCATTTATAAAAACAATAAAAAGAAAACATCTAACTATAAACTTACAGGAAATATACAGAACCTATATGCCCAAAACTTTAAAACGATACTGGGGAATATATAAAAAGATATAAAGAAACTACAGTACACACATGCACTTGTATACAGAGGAGACAATATTGTAAAGATACCATTTCTCCTGTAGATTACTCAATAAGTTAAATGCAATGACAAAACACCAAAAGAATTTCTTTTCTCAACTGGACAAAATTATGCTAAAGATCATCTGGAAAAGTAAATATGCAAAGATAGTCAGGCAAATTCTAAAAGGGAAGAATGAAAGGAACTAGCCCTACTAACTCTTAAAGAAATAGTATTTCTTCCATAATCAAACAGTTTGGAACTTGAGAAGAAATAGATCAATGGAAGAGACACAACAAATAGAGCACACTTATGGAATAGGATAGAAGTGTTAGCTAATGAGAAGGTGGTCATCACATTGCAGTATGTAAATGTATCAAATCAACACCACCTTGTACCTCCTAAACTTAGACAATGCTGTATGTCAATTACATCTCAAAAGAATAGGGGATGGGGGCTAGGGGAGAGAGAGTATAATAGGTAAAGAGATTTCCTTTATGTTAAAATTGTGTTTCAAACTAATGTGGAAAAACTTCCATATGATGAAAACTAATATCACAACTATAAACAAAGTCAAACAATACATAAGGGAAAAATATTTGTAACGTGTAAAAATGGATTAATCTCCTTAATTTAGAAGTATCTCCTGTAAATCAATAAGAACACGATGATCATTTGTGAGAAAGAAAGAAGAATTTTTTTATTCCAAAAGAGAGCAAGAAAATGGTGCCTACTCTGGAGTATGACCAAAAAAATAAAACACAAACAAAAACAAAAACCCTGGAATTCTGAGTGAAGATGTTTGGAGGGAAATCGGAAAGTGAGGCTTTTACTTTCCAGTTTGTATCTTTCTCTGCAGTACGGATTTTTCTATCTTCCAAGTATTTATTTAATCAACATGTCAACATATTACCTAGGTGATGGAATTATATGCCAGTATTTATTTTCATTCTTTTATTCACCAATATTAAAAATAAAAGCCAAATTATTGTTATTTTAACATTTTAAAGAAATTGTTCAATCTTGTCTGTAATTTACTCTAGGATGCTCCAGTGTAGATAGTCAGATATATGGGTTTCAGTTTAATTTTACCCTACAAGCCAGTAATTATCATCCAAAGTGTCCTCATCAGAAATATATACTTCATGGGTTGTTAGGTACTTAGAGTAGCTCTAACTAAAGGCTACAATCCAAAGGCTGTTACACCAGCCTTTCAAGTATCTTTATCTCCAATCAACACCAGAGGCTTTGTTAGAGGCAGAAGTGATGTTTCCACAGGTGAAATGAATGGTATTCAAGATTTCTAGCATTAGCTAAAAATATTATACAGATATTCCCATTTTTGAATGAATAGCCTAGTATTTATGCAACTCAATATCCTACACCTTTTAGAGTAAAGACTTGGTTTAGGATTATGAGTAAACTATTTGGCTGCCTAATGGAAGACTGCGTCACCTGGCTGCAACTAAAAGGTTAGCGTTTTTTTAACAACAAAATCAACAACAAAAATCCTACCTCTTTCATACTTTCTCTTTTATATTCTCAGATTGCCGTTGCCAAGTTGTCTTTGATCTCTGTGAAATCATCATATAAAATTAGGAACCCTTAAGATCTTGCTCTGATTGAGCCATTCCTGAATCAACCTTTTCTTTCTTTCTTTTCTTAATTATTCAAGTATAGTTGACATACAATGTTCTGTTAGTTTAGGTGATTCAACAATTCTGTACATTACTCAGTGCTCACCACAATAAGTATAGTCACAATCTGTCACCATACAATGTCACAATATTATTGACTAGTATTCCCTATGCTGTACTTTTCATCTCCATGATTTACTTACTTATTTATTTATTTTAACATTTACTTATTTTTGAGAGAGAGAGAGAGAGAGAACAAGTGGGAGAGAGGCAGAGAGAGAGGGGGACAGAGAATCCGAAGTGGGTTCTGTGCTAAAGGCAGAGATCCCGTTGCAGGGCTCAAACTCCCGAACTGTGAGATCAAGTCACACACTTAACTGACTGAGCCACCCAGGAGCCCCATGACTAATTTATTTTATAACTTGAAGTTTGTACCTCCTAATTCCCTTCATCTAGTTTGCACATCCCTCCACCCACTTCTTCTCTGGCACCACCAGTTTCTTCTCTGTATTTAAGAGTCTGGGTTTTTTTAACCCTTGAGAAAGTTGGGATAGGAGGAACATACTTAAAGATCATAAAAGCCATTTATGAAAACCCCACAGCTAACATCATCCTCAATGGAGAAAAACTGAGAGCTTTTTCCCTGAGATCAGGAACACGACAGGGATGCCCACTCTCACCGCTGTTGTTTAATATAGTGTTGGAAGTTCTAGCATCAGCAATCAGACAACAAAAGGAAATCAAAGGCATCAAAATTGGCAAAGATGAAGTCAAGCTTTCGCTTTTTGCAGATGACATGATATTATACATGGAAAATCCGATAGACTCCACCAAAAGTCTGCTAGAACTGATACATGAATTCAGCAAAGTTGCAGGATACAAAATCAATGTACAGAAATCAGTTGCATTCTTATACACTAACAATGAAGCAACAAAAAGACAAATAAAGAAACTGATCCCATTCACAATTGCACCAAGAAAGCATAAAATACCTAGGAATAAATCTAACCAAAGATGTAAAAGATCTGTATGCTGAAAACTATAGAAAGCTTATGAAGGAAATTGAAGAAGATGTAAAGAAATGGAAAGACATTCCCTGCTCATGGATTGGAAGAATAAATATTGTCAAAATGTCAATACTACCCAAAGCTATCTACACATTCAATGCAATCCCAATCAAAATTGCACTAGCATTCTTCTCGAAACTAGAACAAGCAATTCTAAAATTCATATGGAACCACAAAAGGCCCCGAATAGCCAAAGTAATTCTGAAGAAGAAGACCAAAGCAGGAGGCATCACAATCCCAGACTTTAGCCTCTACTACAAAGCTGTCATCATCAAGACAGCATGGTATTGGCACAAAAACAGACACATAGACCAATGGAATAGAATAGAAACCCCAGAACTAGACCCACAAACGTATGGCCAACTCATCTTTGACAACACAGGAAAGAACATCCAATGGAAAAAAGACAGTCTCTTTAACAAATGGTGCTGGGAGAACTGGACAGCAACATGCAGAAGGTTGAAACTAGACCACTTTCTCACACCATTCACAAAAATAAACTCAAAATGGATAAAGGACCTGAATGTGAGACAGGAAACCATCAAAACCCTAGAGGAGAAAGCAGGAAAAGACCTCTCTGACCTCAGCCGTAGCAATCTCTTACTCGACACATCCCCAAAGGCAAGGGAAATAAAAGCAAAAATGAATTACTGGGACCTTATGAAGATAAAAAGCTTCTGCATAGCAAAGGAAACAACCAACAAAACTAAAAGGCAACCAACAGAAGGGGAAAAGATATTTGCAAATGACATATCAGACAAAGGGCTAGTATCCAAAATCTATAAAGAGCTCACCAAACTCCACACCCGAAAAACAAATAACCCAGTGAAGAAATGGGCAGAAAACATGAATAGACACTTCTCTAAAGAAGACATCCAGATGGCCAACAGGCACATGAAAAGATGTTCAACGTCGCTCCTCATCAGGGAAATACAAATCAAAACCACACTCAGATATCATCTCACGCCAGTCAGAGTGGCCAAAATGAAGAAATCAGGAGACTATAGATGCTGGAGAGGATGTGGAGAAACGGGAACCCTCTTGCACTGTTGGTGGGAATGCAAATTGGTGCAGCCACTCTGGAAAGCAGTGTGGAGGTTCCTCAGAAAATTAAAAATAGACCTACCCTATAACCCAGCAATAGCACTGCTAGGAATTTACCCAAGGGATACAGGAGTACTGATGCACAGGGGCACTTGTACCCCAATGTTTATAGCAGCACTCTCAACAATAGCCAAATTATGGAAAGAACCTAAATTTCCATCCACTGATGAATGGATAAAGAAATTGTGGTTTATATACACAATGGAATACTACATGGCAATGAGAAAGAATGAAATATGGCCTTTTGTAGCAACGTGGATGGAACTGGAGAGTGTGATGCTAAGTGAAATAAGCCATACAGAGAAAGACAGATACCATATGTTTCCACTCTTATGTGGATCCTGAGAAACTTAACAGAAACCCATGGGGGAGGGGAAGGGGGAAAAAAAAGGAGGTTAGAGTGGGAGGGAGCCAAAGCATAAGACACTCTTAAAAACTGAGAACAAACTGAGGGTTGATGGGGGGTGGGAGGGAGGGGAGGGTGGGTGATGGGTATTGAGGAGGGCACCTTTTGGGATGAGCACTGGGTGTTGTATGGAAACCAATTTGACAATAAATTTCATATATTGAAAAAAAAAGAGTCTGGGTTTTTTTGTTATTTGTTTTATTTTTTAGGTTCCACATAAAGGTGAAACCATGTGGTATTTGTCTTTCTCTGCCTGACTTATTTCACTTAGCATCATGGAGGTATCACAATCCCAGATTCCAAGATGTATTGCTATAATAATCAAAATAGTATGGTACTGGCACAAAAATAGACACATAGATTAATGGGACAGAATTTAAAAGCCCAGAAATAAGCCCATCCTTATATGGTCAATTAATCTTCAACAAAGGAGACAAGCATATGCAATGAGAAAAAGAGAGTCTCTTCAACAAATGGTGCTGGGAAAACTGGACATTAATATGCACAAGAATGAAACTGAACCACCTTCTTCTACCATACACAAAAATAAACTCAAAATGGATTAAAGACCTATAGGTAAGATCTGAAACCATGAAATTCCTAAAAGAAAACAGGCAGTAAGTTCAGACATAAGCTTTAGCAGCATCTTTATGGATATGCCTCCTTAGGCAAGGAAAACAAAGGCAAAAATTAACTATGGGGACTGCATCTGAAGCATCCCTTTCACATTTCATTCTTTGTATAATAATTTTGCTTCTAGCAGTAAAACTGTTTACTTCCTACCCTGTCTTTTTTTTCAACTCTACATGAATTGTCAAAGAATAAACAGATAGGTCCATAAATAAATGCGACTGTAAAGTGCATTCTTCTATCTTGAAACCAAAATAATTTTTCAGTTATGTACATTCAATGCTTTCTGATAATTGGCAAAGAACCTGAATGGTACTGCATTCCAATGAGTAACTGACTCCATAGCATCAGAAAGTAGAGTGATAATATGATATATGCCACCCAGAAAAAGCAAGGGTTTTATTTTTCCAAAATTATGTATGAAATCTAACATCTGTTAGAGTCATGCAAGGTGCAAAATAACTTAGTTAAGATATACAATAACTTAGAAACATCTAAATACTGTTGAATGTTGTTGATTAAATTTTAAAAGAGCTTAGCATTTTCTTGTTTTCTTTGACCGTATGTTTTCTCTGAGCTTCTTAGTACCCCTCTCTAAAAACTCAAGGTATTTCTGCTATCCAATCTGCACTCTGAACGCAATCCCATTACTCATTCTTAGTTCTCATTTCTTACTCTCGGAGTGTAGTTTTTTCTTTATTAATTCAACTACCAGAAACAAACATTTAACGTATGCAAACAGAGGGCTCTCTCTGAGTTTCTACATACATGGGACATGATACACTTAGAGAAATGATTATCGAAGAGGTGTGTTTACAATCGAATTGAAATGGAGAAACGAAAACAATCAATTTTAAAATATGTTTTTTTCAGTTCTTTGGGGAATCTCTATGATCAGCCTCTATGAACCTTTCCTCATCCATAAAATAGGGATGCTAAACCATCCAGTCTAAGGTCTAATTGAAGATTTACGTACTCGTTTATGACGTACCATGGTAATATATCACCAGATAATAATGTGACCTAGCAATTTGTTAGCCAGCAAATGTATCTCCCCTTTCATGCTGCATATCTAAACTTGGGTTTTCAATAAACATATTTTCCTATAGGCCTATAAGGTCTAGTTATGAGATTTTTCCCACTATGGTTGCAGGTCTCTAGAAGAATGAAGCCATAATCTCTTTAATTATAAAATCACAACACATGTGATATGATGGACATTGTGATGAACCCAATCAAACTACTGGAAAGTATTTAGGATTTTAAAGGCAAAATAAGGTAGCCATTCTCTGAAATTGCAAGTGTCTGATACATTTAAATGCCCACCTTTTCCCCACAGATTTTAAACTATTTCCTTTGTGTGGCTAAAACTGAATTAAAAACTGACAATAGATCAGCGTTACGCTACACCATATAATGAAACACTGAGTAAGTACAATATTATACATTGCTATTATAAAATCCTATAAAGTAAATTAAACTGTTGGGCTATAGATTCTGATAAAATGTGTTTTTGTTTTGTTTTGGCTTCGTTTTGTTTTTTGGCTTCTTTGTCTGTTTGCTTAGCAACACGAAAAACTAAAAACCCAGGAATGAGAGTGACAATTCCTCAGTAAACCCAGAAATGATAGTGACAACTCCTTGCTCTGTCTCATGTTTGGAGTTGCGCGATGTCTACCTTTGAAGAGAAACTCAAGTGGCACATGTAACATCATATGAAGCCAAAGTAGGTTTGATGATACATTTTGAAATACGATGACTGAGATACTGCTTTTCACTATCAGCTTTGCCATCTTTCTTGAGAATTTTTTAATCATTCAAGAAATCCTAAAAATCAGCTCCTATCTTATTTATAAACATGAAAGATCTCAAAATAAAAAGAAGAAGAGGAAGACAAAATTTAAGGAAAAATAGTAATCTCTGGTCAAAGAATTCTAAATAGCTATTAGCTATAAACCTTAGTAATTAACATCATAAGTTTAAAATGAATAGTCAAGATTTCAATATTGATGTATTAGACTGCTCAAGCTGCCATAACAGAGTACCACAGATGGGGTGACTTAAACAACAGAAATTAATTTTCTCACAGAAATCTGTGATGAAGGTGCTGGCAAATTCAGTTTCTGATAAGAGCTCTATTTCTAGCTTGCAAAACGATGCCTTCCCTATGTGTCCTCACATGGTCTTTCCTCTGTGTGGACGTGCAGAAAGAGTGAGACAGAGACAGAGAGGTCTAGTGTCTCTTCCTCTTCTTGTAAGGACACCAGTCTTATGGGATTGGGGTCCCAACCTTATGATTTCATTTAACTTTAATTACCTTCTTAAAGACCCTACCTTCAACTACAGTCATACTGGGGACTAGGGATTTAACATAAGAATTTTGTGGGGACAGAATTCAGTCCATAATACTTGATATCCATTGTAAATCCCTCGAAATATTGGTTTCTCTACTTCGGATCAAGTTAGAAATAATTGGCATAAGATGTTCATTAATTGTGACAATCACAAGTTTATTCTTATTAGTAGGAACATCTCCACATTCTTATATTATGATTTTATCCTTTATCTCCAGGAAAGACAATACAGGAGCATTATAACATGAACTTGTTGGCAAATTTATGTTGAAATGAGAATTTAGCTACTCCTTTCTTTAAATAATATCAGCTTCCTCTACTAGGACCATGCTTTCCATAATTCTTGCTATTTCATGAAGAGAGATTACAAAAATATAGCACGTATAGGGAAATTTATCCTTATAATAATGGTAACAGTACTGTAATATCAGGTAGCTAGTATCAGAATAAATCTCTTGTAAATATTAATTACAAATTCTGAAAAAATACACATACACACTATTTGAAGGCAATGTATAATGATCAAATGCAAGCAGGAACTAGGGAAGAATTCAACACTTGAAAGAAGAAGGAAACTCAATGAGATGCACATTTATACATTTCCCCCACTGAGGATATGAAGCAATTAGAACATAAACAGGAAGCCACAGTCTTACTTCCTTAAATATCACAGGGCAGAATTTGGGGCTTCCAAAGTAACTGGAAATTGAGAGGATAAATCCAGAAAAGGGAAGGCCATGAAGGCCAAGCTCCAAAGTCTTGATACAAATTACCTTCAAACCCTTGGGTAGCCCTCAAATGACTTACATTTAGGACTGATAGAAGGAGACCAGGAAAAAAGCAACAGCTAAAAGTTATTAAAAAAAAAAAAGTGAGCAAGGAATCCAGCTATTGCCTACCTCAAGAAAAATGGACTTTGGAGTTTGAGTCAAGTCAAAGTGAAATGCTTTGTAAACACCACAACTTTCCACTGAAATCCCAGAACAATCATGATCATTGATAAAAAGACTATTTTCTAGGAATAAATCATTATTCTAAGATTAAGAGCAAAGCTAATCCCTAAGATAATGGGCAAAATCTTCCCCAACAAAGTATAAAAATTAAGCCTCCTCAAGTTCATGGTGATCAGCCAGTAACTTAACTTGTCTGGTCATCACACAAAAACCAACACTTCTCTGAAAACTATAACGAAATCGAGAGTCTTGGGGGTGCCTGGGTGGCTCAGTCAGTTAAGCGTCCAGCTTCACCTCAGGTCATGATTTCACAGCTCATGGATTTGAGTCCTGCATCGGGCCCTGTGCTGACGGCTCAGAGCCTGGAGCCTGCTTTGGATTCTGCATCTCCCTCTCTCTCTCTGCTCCACCCCCACTCATGCTCTGTCTCTATCTCTCAAAAATAAATAAAACGTTAAAAAAAGTTTTAATAAAAAAAGAGTCTTTACAATGCATCATT
Organism: Panthera onca; assembly: GCF_046562875.1. Taxonomy (NCBI): domain Eukaryota; kingdom Metazoa; phylum Chordata; class Mammalia; order Carnivora; family Felidae; genus Panthera; species Panthera onca. The sequence goes on along the minus strand of NC_138340.1, from coordinate 131,450,124 downwards.
CACAATATCCCATGTGCAATCATAAAGTATTAGACATGCCAAGAAACGAGAGTGAAACCCCTAGTCAAAAGAAAACAGACATAATAGAAAGAGATCTCATGTTGACCTAGATGTTAAAATGAGCAGACAAGGACTTTAAAGAAATAATTATGAAGATGTTCATGACTTAAGAAAAAGATGATCGGGGTGCCTGGGTGGCTCAATCATTTAAGCATCCAACTCTTGATTGAGGGTCAGGTCATGATCTCAGCATTGTAAGATCAAGCCCCTTGACAGGCTCCATGCTGGGTGTGTTGTCTGCTTAATATTCTCTCTCTTTCTCTCTCTCTCTCTCTCTCAAACAAATGAAACAGATTCTCTCTCTCTACCTCTTCCCCTCTCTCTTGCTTGTGCTTTCTCTCTAAAAATTAAAAAAAAAGACGATCAGAATGAGTGAATAATGGACAAATCTCAGAAGAGAAATGAAACTACATAAAAGAACTAAGTGAAAATTTTAAAACAGGAAAGTACAATAGGCATATGAAAAAGCACTCAACTTCATTAGTCATCTGGAAAATGCAAATTTCAAACACAATAAAATACTATTTCACATCTTTAGAATAGCTAAATTTAAAAGATGACAATACCAAATATTGACAAAGATATAGAACAACTGGAACTTTCAGATATTGCCAGTAGGAGTATAAAATGATGCAGCTACTTTGGGAAAAATTTTTGGCAGTTTTTTATAAAGTAAAATGTATACCTATCCTATGGACTAGCAGGTCCATTCCTATGTATTTATTCAAAAGAAATTAAGACATATGTACACACAAATATTTGAAAGCAAACATTAATGGCAGAAACAACTCAAATGACCATCAATAGGTGAATAAACTAATTACGATCTATTTATACAACAGGATACTACTCAACAAAAATAAAAGAATATACTCTTGTACAACATGAATAACTATGAAAGACATTATGTCATTTTAAAGAAGCCAGACACAAAGGAGCACATACTGCTTGATTCCTTTCATAGAAGCTCAAGAACAAGCAAAAACATTCCTATAGTGATACAATCAAAACGTGAATTACATATGGTTAAGTGGGGACCAACTAGAAGGGGCACAATGTATCTTTCTAGAGTGATGAAAGTGTTCCATATCTTGTTTGAATTAATGCTTACATGACTGTATTCATCTGTTGTAACTCACCAAATTGTAAGTATATTTTACTTCAGTAAAGATGGTTATCAGAAAGTATCTACAGATACCTTATAAAATTTAAACTTCTCAGTACCATCAGAGAATATGGACCTATGGCATTTACTTATTCTCCATGAAAATGTATTACTGTATATAGTTTTCTATGCAATCCAATATAAATACCAAATGTAGAAAGCAATGAGGAAAAAACAAAACAAAACAAAACAAAAAAAGGAATAAGACATTTTCCAATCTTACAAAATAGTGTTTACTTGGGATAAGGAAACTACCAAAAATATTTTCTGTTCCTCCTTAAGATTCTTCTTGCCTTCAAGATTCAAATTGACATTCTAGGTAGGAGAGACTTCAAATTGGTTCACTCCTTTAGAATGGATTCTGTGCCTAGCTAAGCAGAATGAACTGCTCCAACACAGCATTTTATATTGCATATTCATTTATCCTGAAATCTTGTAAGTTAAAAAGCAAATACTGTAGTGACACGTTGAAAGCTAACATACCCTGATAGGAAAAGTTGTCACTAGAGATGCATGGCTTAAAAAAAATAAAAAAAGATTGAGTCATCATAAAACAATGGCTCTCAACCCTACCTGTACATTGAATCAGCTAGGCAGATTTTAAAATGCTGTATACTAAGCCTTATTAAAACAGAATATTCTCACTGAAATATGAACTTCATGAGGAAAGTTTTCAGGTTTTTTTTTTTTTTTACTTTGTTCATTCTTATACTCCCAGAGCTTAGAAAAGAGCCTGGCACATAATAGTATTTGATGAATGAATAAATGAGTAACAAATTAGTTATTACAAGTCAAGGAAAAATTTTGGTCTTGTACATAGTGGCAGAATTCCTCTAGATGATGCAGAGCACGGCAGTGCAGAGCAGTTATTTCACAAAAAAGTTTGATAATTTGTATTAATTTTAGCTGAAAATTATTAATCATTTATCAAGCATCTCCTATGGTTCAGGAATTATGCTCAGATTAAGGGATATGAATGTGAATAAAACATAGTCCTGCATTTGAGAAGCCCCTAGTCTATTAGGGATTAGTGGTAAAGAGAAAGTTTAGCATGTAAACATTCGTTAATTTATTCATTAATTCATTACCCATTCATTAAGCTCTCACTACATGCCAAGCACACATGTGCCAGGGTCTATAGTAGCAAGCATAGCAAATGTGATGCCTGTCCTCAAGGAGCTTACTGTCTAGTAAAGAGAAAGATAATAAACTTAGAAATAATTTGTGATCATTATTATGAAGGAAATGATTATAACGTTGTAATAAAGAATTTTGGTCAGATGGAGGGCACTATTTTGTATTGAATGGTCATAAAATACCTCCTTAGGGAGGAAATATTTGTGTTGCAACTTTAATGATGAGAAGAATGCAAAGTTCATAGGAGGTTTCCAGCAAAGGAAATAACACGTTCAAAATACTCAAGGTTGGAAAAAATTTGACATGTTCAAGGGCCTGAAAGAATCCAATGGCTAGAGCATAAATGGAAAGTAGAAAAAGTTGAAAGTAGAATAATAAGAATAATTTAATAATAGGTGTTAAATTCACAGCCTGGTAGGTCATGGCAGAGAGTTTGGATTTTATTCTAAGTGCAATATGAATCTATTAAATGATTTTAATCAATAAAATGGCATGATACAACTTACATATGTAAGATTATTCCCTTTTCCAAATGGAAAATAGATTTTCCAGCCTGTTTATTTCTTCTTACATTCATAATATTAAAATACAGTAACCCAATAGCTCATAAGTATACTTTTTATAGGAGGGAAAGTGATTGGCCCAGTTCAGGTGTCTGCTCCTGTTTTAATCAACTATGACTGAAGAGTGGGGAGTTGTTTGGAATAAATATGGCTTCTGAAGGCTATGTTGAGAAGCCAAAGTAGGTGTATTAAAGTAATACTATGAAGACTATGACTTGCTGAATGAAGAGACACAAGCCACCCACAGGGCAGTTGACAGGTAGCTTCCTCAGCATCCAAACTCCTACTTTGGGAAAGCGCAAAACTTGGGGTCATTTTGATGGAAGGTACAGTTTCAATACACTCATACAAGAGAAGTAAAGTCACAAGATTTGTAATTTACAAATGTCAGAAATGGGGATGGGCAGGGCTGGGAGGTAGTGCAGCTGCCATGACTGGGGAAAAGGCAGTCATCTGTTCCAGGTCATGAGTGAGAAGGAGGTACAGAGCAGGGGAGTAAAAACCTGTAGCTTACGAGGTGGTTGGGGCAGAGGTCACTAACTTTTGGGGGGCTTTATTCTAAATGGTTACTTTAAGAGGTGCTCAGGAAAAGCAAAGCAGGAACTTTTGGCAGAAATACTAAACTCGGATCCTATTTAAATGTTCAGACTCTGGCTGTGAGGAGGGCTGTCATTATGTAAAATGCCAAGGCAGCAACTCAGAAAAACAAAAGTTGTTTTTCAAAAGTTTCAAAAACTCAAAAAACGAAACAAAACAAAACAAAACAAAACAAAAACTGAGGTGTTTCTTATCACAGATCCATTTTTGTGCATCAGCGGTCAAACTCAAAGAAGATAATTTTTTTTAGAATGTAGGCAGGCACCTCTCAAGCCATGAAGGTATGGGAAGATTTTTTTTTCAACACGGAAGGAATATGATCAAATTCATCATTTAAAAAGTAACTCTGTGGCCAAAATGAACAAATCAGGAGACTATAGATGCTGGAGAGGATGTGGAGAAACGGGAACCCTCTTGCACTGTTGGTGGGAATGCAAACTGGTGCAGCCGCTCTGGAAAACAGTGTGGAGGTTCCTCAAACAATTAAAAATAGACCTACCCTATGACCCAGGAGTAACACTGCTAGGAATTTACCCAAGGGATACAGGAGTACTGATGCATAGGGGCACTTGTACCCCAATGTTTATAGCAGCACTCTCAGCAATAGCCAAATTATGGAAAGAGCCTAAATGTCCATCTACTGATGAATGGATAAAGAAATTGTGGTTTATATACACAATGGAGTACTACGTGGCAGTGAGAAAGAATGAAATATGGCCCTTTGTAGCAACATGGATGGAACTGGAGAGTGTGATGCTAAGTGAAATAAGCCATACAGAGAAAGACAGATACCATATGTGTTCACTCTTATGTGGATCCTGAGAAACTTAACAGAAACCCATGGGGGAGGGGAAGGGAAAAAAAAAAAAAAAGGTTAGAGTGAAAGAGAGCCAAACATAAGAGACTCTTAAAAACTGAGAACAAACTGAGGGTTGATGGGGGGTGGGAGGGAGGGTAGGGTAGGTGATGGGTATTGAAGAGGGCATCTTTTGGGATGAGCACTGGGTGTTGTATGGAAACCAATTTGACAATACATTTAATATATTAAAAAAATAAAAATAAACAGATAAATAGATAGATAGATAGATAGATAAATAAATAAATAAAAAGTAACTCTGGCAACGGTATAAAGAACAGATAGGAATAGAGACTAAACATAGTCAGAGAGGTTAAGTCCATTAGGAAACCAATAAGAAAAATTCCAAGTAAAAAAATTAGAAGAACCCGGACTGGGACAGCAATAATAGTAGCAATGGAAAGGCATAGACAGATACCAGACACATTTCAGAGGTTGAATGGACCAGACTTAGTTATAGGCAATGAGGAAATGTGAAAAAGAAAAGATTATCACAAGATTTCTAGCTTGAGCAATAGGGTAAATAGGATTGCTGATAGTCGAGACATGGAAAACAGGAAAAGAAACAAAAAAGTCTGAGGGGGGCCACACCAATCATGAGGAGTTACTGTAAATCTAGTGACAGATTGAAAGCTCAGGAAAGAGTTGAGAAATCAATGTTTGAGAGGAACATAGATGATAGTTAGAACTTTAGGATTGCATGAGATCATTCAAAATGATAATGTAAAGTGAGAAAAGATACGTAGCTCCCTAGGAAAACTCTAGCAGAAGAGATGGAACTAGGAGAAAAATAAAGAGCAATCCGAGACATATGGAAAGAATGAGATAAACATGATTTAGAAGTCAAGAAGGAGCTTTACAAGGAAGGAAATGATCATCAACATCAAATTCTGTTGGGAGGAAAAGTCAGCTGAGGGCTGAAAAGCAGCTAATGTATTTGACAATCACATCATGGTTGACCTTCTCAGAGCAATTTCAGCAGAGTGGTGTGGGTGGATGGCAGACTGCAGTAGATTGAGAAGCCACTAGAAGAAGAGGAAGTAGAAGCTGTACTTATGACCTGCTCTTCTCAGAACTTGTGTAGAAACTACTAAATATGTCGGTATATAATGACTTATTCTAGTAAAACTTATTTTATCACAGTGTTGGGTTGGACTAAACCTAAATTATTGACAAAGCTCTCAGTTGAACCACAGACTCCTGACTCTCAGATATCTAGAGCTCACCTAATTTTTTGATAAGTTAATCCCGTGACCTTTTAGCGAGGTAGATCCAGTAGTATTATATCTCATCTCTATTTGCACTGGTTTTCATGGCATTGTTTTTAAAATGATGTCTTCCACCATCCTTCCTTTTTATTCCATCTCAGATCTCAGATATGTGACCTTTTTGCAAGCCCATTAACGTTTTGCTCATTTTCTCCAGTTTCCTATCTGTTGGGGTAATTGCTTCCTACACAAAACCCAGTCTCCTATTAACTGGCTCATTACCTTAAGTTAAAAGTTCAGAAACTTCTTCAGACTGAAATCACTGCAGTGTCCTGAAAAGAAACTACTTTTGAAGATGCTGACACGTCTGTAAGCCAAGACATTTTTTGGATTAAATTCACTGTTTTACAGATTCAACTTATTCCTTTTCAGGTTTCTGTTTGCACCAGTTTTCTTCTCTCACTGCAATGGTACATTTATTACTTTCCAAGTCATAATAGTGGCAAACATACAGAGCAGTAGAATATAAAACCATTTAGTGTCGATCACAGCTCTGTCTGTGTTGATAGAGCTAATTTGGTTCAGAAAAGAAATACTATTAAAGTTCCTGTAGTTCTCTCTCCAGTTGAAGACAATTAGGTTTATAAACATTTATACTCATTATTTCCATGCTAACTAGTTTTATCTTTGCATTTTCTAGTCTTACCTCACTGATGCTGAATGTCCTAAAAAACCTTTACTTCTCTGGATCAGTGAGAAAAACCAGGAGATATGAAGTGTGGGGGGGGGGGGGAGATTTAAAAAAAATGTAATAAAATAAATGATATGAATTCATTATACCTAATGAGTAATTTAAATTCTTCTTTGGTAGTATAGGTAAACATCTTCTCGAATATACTTTTAAAAGGATCTATGTAAGTTCAAGGACATACATCACTCTAAATGGAATAGTATCTTCCAAAAAAGAATAAAATGCCCTAGTGTACAACTGTCCTTACTGTCAACTTTTATTTAGCACATACTAGATTGGAGGGCACTGACATAGAGATATGGGCCTTGATTTGTGTCCTCAAGAACTATACCATGGGTTGAGAAGACAGGACATGCTATCCATAGGAAAGTAAACGATAATATGAAATAGCACATTTTCAGTGAGAAATAAGCAGTACAGATAGTAAGACCTATCAGATTTAAAAAGGAAAGAGCTGGGGCGCCTGGGTGGCTCAGTTGGTTAAGCGGCCAACTTCGGCTCAGGTAATGATCTCGCGGTCTGTGAGTTTGAGCCCCACGTCGGGCTCTGTGCTGACAGCTCAGAGCCTGGAGCCTGTTTCAGATTCTGTGTCTCCCTCTCTCTGACCCTCCCCTGTTCATTCTCTGTCTCTCTCTGTCTCAAAAAAATAAATAAACATTAAAAATTTTTTTTTAAATAAAAAGGAAAGAGCTACAAAATCAATATGGAATAATTAGAAAATTTTTCATGAAGGAAGTGCTCCTTGTGCTGGATCGTGGAAGAAGTATAAGGTGTGGGTTAGCAAAAAGGCCTGGGGAAGGTATTAGAAGCAGAAGAGACAACTTGATGATCCAAAGGAGAGGGAAGAATTGCTTAAGATTTGTTAGACCAATATGGTTGGAAGAAGGCCTGGAAGTGTCTTTTGTGTTCTAGGGGAAGTTAGCACCGTGTAAAAAGTGAACATACCATATTGTAAGAAGCCCAACCTACTCATGTGGAGAAGTCAGGTAAAGAGCTGAGGCCATCTGCACCAAAGTCCCAAGTGAAACAGGCCAGACGAACTTGCCAGCAATGTGAGTTGAGGCCATCTTAGAAGCAGTCTTCCAGGACTGGCTGAGTTACCCACCTGACTACATTGTTGAGCCCTGCCTGAGTTTCAGAACTTTGAGCAAATGAATGATTAATATTGTTTTAAATCATAAAATTTTGGTGTGAATTGTTCCAGATGGAACCTGGTCTAGATCATCCAGCGGAAGAACCAAGCAGCACATGGAGATCTTGGAAGGCATCGGATTGGCAGAGGTTATCCCGGAAGGCAGGAGGTTTATTTGACACTGGCACACTTGGAGGAGATCACTCTCTAGAGGTCTGAGACCTGAGCACAAACACGGGGGACAATTTATAGTCTGTTACTTCTGCAATAGTAGTAATTTGGCACGCATGGCAAGTGGGGTAGGAAGAACCCAGAAGGGGAGTCTTCGGGTGGGGACTGAAATTCCCCTATCAGTCCTTTCGGCCATATTGTAACAATTTTTCCCTATCATTCCCTCCTTTGATGCCCCTTTAAACAGATCTAGGCTGTATTAGAGGGCATCATATTTATTTATTATGGGATGGTCCTTTCCCTTAGTTCTCTGACTTGGTTGTGACTACTCCCTACTGGTCTCCGAGGAAGATGCAGGTATCCCCTTTTTCGGCAGCGAGAAGGTCAAGGGCCCATCTGTTCTGGAGGGCAACTCCTGCCAGGGAACTTATTTGGCTTTGCAAGGACACTAGGGAGTTGACTACTCGTTCCATGTCTTCATTGAGTTCTCGGGACAGTTTACGATATAGTCCCACAGAAGAGCCTATACCTCCTATGCTTGTCCCTATCCTTGTGGCTATTCCTGCTCCTAGGAGGATGGTAGCAACACCGCTCATTTAGCCTGGGCCTTAGGGCTAAAGGTTTATAAATGAGGACCAGATTAGAGGCAACCAATACCAACAAAACATCTTCTCCATAAAAGGAAGGTGAGCACAAACAGTGCTGTTTCCCCAGCTTTCTGGGACAACATCTGCCAATCCTCCGATGGCAAGGAGTATTTTATCGGACTGGCGATTTCTCAAGCTTCTGCCATGCATAGACCAGCCAGCTTCTGGGGTGTGGCTGGAGGGGGGCTGAAGATCCCTCCTGGGGTGTGGCTGGAGGAGGGCTGGGGCTCCTCAGGTTTGGCCATCTTGACTCTGGAGTGGTGGACCCATGGAGTGATGTCTGTGACCTTGAGAGCAGTAGGGATGGTATGAGGCCCAGTTCACTGTGGTTTGAGAGGGTCTTTCTTCCAGTTTTTGACCCAGACTGAGTCTCCTGGTGAGAAGGGGTGTACAGGGGATCCTAAAGAGATTGGGGCCTTCTCTACGGTATATCGTTGTAACTCGTTCAGAGTGGCCCCTAAAGCTTGAAGTTGTTTTCTTATTCCTTTGTCCCCTATTTGGTGTAGGTTTCCTGGGAGGCTCCCTAGGCATGGAGGGGGCCTGCCATATATTAGTTCAAAAGGGGAGAAACCTTGAGTTCCTGGTGTGCAATGGACACGCAGGAGGGTCAGGGGCAACAGGTCTGGCCATGGGAGGTCTGTTTCCTGACAGAACTTGGCTAAGGTTCCCTTGAGGGTGCGATTCATCCACTCTAACTTTCTTTGAGCGCTGAGGCTGGTCACCACAAATGCAGGTCCATTATCGCTGTGGATTGTGGCCGGTAAGCCAAACCAGGGGACAATTTCTTTCAGGAGGACTTTAGCTACTTCTTGACTCCATTCCTTCCTAGTTGGGAAGGCTTCAACCCATCCAGAGTTTGTACAGACTATCACTTGGAGGTATGTAAGTCCTCGGCTTGGCTGGATATCTGTGAAGTCTATTTCGAGGTCCTCAAAGGGGATAGCTCCTATTCTTTGGACTCCTGGTGGGGGTTGTGATGCGGATCAGGCATTATTCTTATGAGGGCATGGGGGACTTTAACATGCAGTTCTTGTCCCAGGGGAGAGCTTATCTGCCTCTTTAATGAGTAGAATTGTTGCCGCTAATGCCCTAAGACATGGCAGCCATCCTGCTGCAACTGGGTCCAGTTTTTTTGACAGGTATGCCACTGGCTGCTGCCAGGGGCCAACAATCTGTGTGAGAACCCCAAAGGCAACCTTTCCCTTCTCGTGCACAAAGAGGTTAGTATCTCTATATCTGGCAGGCCAAGGGTTGGTGCCTGCCCGAGGATATCATTTATTGCTAGGAAGGCGGCCTTTGTCTCTTCTGTCCAGACAGGGGGTTCTTGATCCAGCCCTAGCAAGAAATTATAGAGGGGTCTTGCTATTACCGAGAATCCAGGAATCCAGATTCAGTAGAATCCCTCAGCCCCCAGGTATTCTCATAGACCCCTCTTAGTTTTGGGCTGGGATAAGGAGGGGATGACCATCCTTCTCTCTGGCCCTAGTCTGATGCCCTGGGCCTGGTTCAGTCCATGCAAAGGCAAATAAGGGTCGGCTCTGGGGGGCCAAGTGGAGGCAGAAGAAGGCATCCTTTAAGTCTCGACAGGTAAACCAGCTGGCAGAACCTGGGATCTGGCTGAGGATGGTGTACAGGTTCGGGACCACTGGGTGCAAGGAGACAGTCACTTTGTTGACAGCTTGTATGTCTTAAACTGGTCGGTACCCTCCTCCCGGCTTCTTGACTGGCAAGAGAAGGGTGTTGCCTGATTGTGGGAGGGGGTATTGCTGCTGTCTCTGCAGCTGAATCCCTGGGATTAACTCTACAATGACAGAGTCCTGATTGTGGGCAAGTCCGGGGGTGTTGTCCTTGGCCCATACAGTGGGAAAGGCAGTCCTGAATTTGAGCGGGTGGCTCAGTTGGGCCTCGGCGCAGAATAGACTCCATTCTTCTTGTCTTGGATCCAATTGGAGGCTGGTTCATCCCGTTAGCTCAAAGGTTATTTGGGCCCCCAGCTTTGAGAGTATATCCTGGCTGCGGAGAGAGATAATGCACTCAGGAAGATAGAAGAACTCATGTCGTAACATGTGGCCCCCAAGTTCACATTGAAGGGCTTGGCAGAAGGGCTGTTGCATTGCCTGTTTCCCTGTGGCCCTGAGGATGGTTACAGTCTTCTCGTTAAAGGGGACCACAGAGGAGGTGACCACAGAATGTTCAGCCCCAGTGTTGACCATAAAAGTCATGGTTTGGGCCCCCTACTTTCATTTTGACCATGGGCTCATGGGGGCCAAGAAGAAGTGAGCCCAGTCCCCCAATCTGAATCTATTCCTGCTAGGTCTATAAGGTCTTTTCCTCATAGGGTTCTTCTGCATATCTTCTGCATATCTGGGTTTCTGAGACTTTCCCCAGCTGGGACATTCATTCTTCCAATGTCCTTTCTATTGTCCTTGCAGTCCCCTGCTAAGGAGGCTGTGGGCTTCCTCCCTTTTGGCGGCTGGACCTTCCCCATCCTTTTGTCATCCTTTTCCTTCAGAGCAGCGGCGAGGAGGCTGGACTTTTTTCTCATCTTTTTTTCGGCTTCCCTCTGGGCAGTGATCTATCTCCCTGTTCATGCAGACCTTGTTAGCAACCTCAATCAACTGGGTGGTGTTCATTCCAGCAAAACCTTCAAGTTTTTGGAGCTTCCTTCTGATATCCAAGTGGCTTGGGCCACAAAAGAGGTGTTTACCATCTGTTGGCTTTCTTGAGCCTTGGGATCAAATGGGGTGTAAATGCGGTAAACCTCGCATAGCCTCTCATGATAATATTCATGGGCTTCTTAGCCCCTGCTCAGATCCCCCAGAGGAGAGCCTCTTGGTACTGGCGAATGTGGACTTGTCCTTGGCCCAATTTGCCAAGGCGACTAAGACCCTAGCCTGTCCCTGTTCATTGCAAGTAAATCGCACCCAAGGGGGAAGGGTTTGGGCAATCTCTAACCAGGAGTTGATATATGGGAACTGATCGGGATGACCTGGGTCTACGGTGACAACACACCAGAAGCGGTGGACCGTTGGGACATCTAAGGTTCCCTCAGAGGGCCATCCTACTCCAAAAGTGGGCCATTCCAACTCACATAGCGTCCTTAACCTGCCTGGGCTCATCTTAATTCCATAGTCTCCTGAAAATCCCTTTTTGAAGTTCTTGATCATAGTTTCGAGAGCTGTGGGTTTGCTCTGTCCTGACCATAATGTTACCGTGAGACGGAGTGGCAAAAACAGACAGAGGGGTAGGGGAGCACCCTCTAATGAGGAGACCAGTCAGATGTGCATCTGGCCGTGTCCTGAAGGAACTTTGGTGACGCTTAGCCATGGCAGTCTCAGCTTTGTGACTTATGATCGGAAACTATTCTGATGCCGCCATAGACTGTGTGCTGTTCACCACGGAATCACAGATGGGCCCACTCAGACTCTATGGGCTTTTGGGGACCATAAGGGCGCCCGCCCGTGAAGCCACAGATTCAGTCCCAACTGGAGGACAAGGTTGGGCTGCACGTTCACTCATGCATTCAGACCAGATGTTAATACGTTCCCTCCCTAGGAATCTACCTGTGAGACCTCTAAAAGGTCTCCAGGAGGTGATCAGGCTCAGGCTCCCCTGTCACCCCGACGGGTGGGTCTGACCGGGTCAGGGGCCAGGCCTTACCAGTATCTGAGGTCGGGTCCATATCCTCACCTACCAAGTCTCCCGAGTCCGGTGGGAACGGCACAGCGGGGCTGGCCTGAGACGACCGGGCAGGACACTGCAGAATATCAGACAGCTCGCGCCTTCTCTGTTGCGATTCCTCATTCGGTCACCACCTTGCCATTTTTCCAAACCGGCGACAACAATGGGCCGGCGCGGTTTCCCGTTCAGGGAACCAAATGTTACAGAACCTCGTCTGGATCACCTGGTGGAAGAACCAAGCGGCACTCGGAGATCTTGGAAGGCAGGAGGAGGTTTATTTCACACCGGCGGGCTCAGAGGAGAACACTCTCCAGAGGTCTGATCCCCAGCGCAAGCATGGGGGACAATTTATAGTCTGTGACTTCCGCATTAGTAGTAATTTGGCGCGCCGGGCAAGTGGGGTAGGAACAAGAACCCGGAAGGGGAGTCTTCAGGCGGGGACTTGAACTCCCCTATCAGTCCTGTCGGCCATCTTATAACATAATTTTTTCCTATCAGAATAACTTCCTTTTTTCTTGAAATAGGTTAATAGCATGATACAAGCAAAGTTTACCCATGAGGACCTCTTGCTTCACTATTATTCACATTACCAACTTTGTCTTCTCTTCCATTTCCCCATAAATGTTTATCTTGAAATCCTTGTCATACGATAACTGGTTAATTAATTTTTTAAGTTCAAAGTGTGCCTTTGGATGTTATTTATCTTTTAATAAAGAAAGATAGGAATATCTTTAAGATGCAAGTGCTGAAAAGGATGGAGGGTAGGGGCAGGTATGTGATAAAGAAGAAACAAAAAAATGTGTAAAATCACTATACAGGAGCCCAAAACATCCCATTTAAGCTATATTGCTTCAGGTTACCTAGTTCACAAATTTTCTTTGCGTAATTTCTCTGCTTACAGTATGATGTCACTTACTGAAGTTTTTTTTATATACACATACATATATTCTTTCATTATTCTTGTGTAATTTTTTTAAAATTTTTTTAACATTTATTTATTTTTGAGACAGGGGGAGACAGAGCATGAACAGGGGAGGGTCAGAGAGAGAAGGAGACACAGAATCTGCAACAGGCTCCAGGCTCTGAGCTGTCAGCACAGAGACCGACGCAGGGCTCGAACTCAAGGACAGCGAGATCATGACCTGAGCCGAAGTCGGACGCTTAACTGACTGAGCCACTGAGGAGCCCCAATTCTTGGGTAATATTTAGGAGTGGGATGGCTGAATCATATGGTAGGCATAAGTCTAACTTTTTAAGCAACTGCCAAACTGTTTTCCAAAGTGGTTGTACCACTTAACATTGTACCTGCATTGTATGGGAGTTCTCCTACCTCTGTGTTCCAGCAAATACTTGGTATGGCCAATTTTTAAAATTTTAGACATTGGCATAGGTGTGTAGTTGTATTTCATGTACTTTTAATTTGTTTTTCTCTAATGGCTAATGATATTAAGCACTTTTTCATGTGCTTTTTGCCATCTGCACATCATTTTTAAGGAAGTGTTTCACATCTTGTTCCCCTTGGTGAAGGAGGAAAGTTGTTTGTTTTCTTATTATTCAGTTTTGAGAATTCTTTATATATTCTGGATACAAGCCCTTTATGAGACATATGATTTCAAATATTTTCTCCCACTCAGTGGCTTGTCTTTTTGATTCCCTTAGCAGTGTCTTTCAAAGAGCAGGCAATTTTAATTTTTGTGAATTCCAAGTTACTAATTTTTTCTATTGTGCACTGTACTTTATGTCATATCTAAAAAATATGTGCCTAACCCAAGGTCATAAAGGTTTTCTTCCAGGACTTTTACAGTTTTAAGTTTTATATTTAGGCCTATGTTCCATTGTGGGTTAATTTTCATATATGGCATGAGACATGGGCTAAAGGGTTTTGTTTTGTTTTTTGGCATAAAGATGTCCAGTTGTTCCAGCATCATTTGTTGAGAAGACTATCTTCTCTCCATTAAATGTCTTTGCAATTTTGTGAAAAAATCAGTTGTCTGTACATGTGTGGGCCTATTTCTGAATGTTCTCTCCTCTTCCATTGATCTACTTGTTTATTTTTATGTCAGTACCACACCATCTTGATTATTGTGGCTATATACTAAATTTTGAAATCTCCAACTTTGTTCTGCATTTTTAAAATTGTTTTGGATCTTTTGGTTTCTTTGTATCGTCATATGAGCTTGAGAATCAGCTTGTCAATTTCTACCAACAGTATCTTGTTCCAATTTGACTGGGATTGCTTTGAGTCTTTAGGTTCAATGTGGGAAGAACTCACATCTTAACAATATTGAGTCTTCTGACCTGTGGCTGAGCACATTTTTAGTGAATAAAAGAAAACAGGTTGGAAGTTCAATTCTCAGTAATTTTCGAAAGCTTTAGATAAATTGGAAATACTGAATTTATTACAATTTTATGGTAATGCAGATGATATGATTTCACACAGAAAAAGTTCTAAAGACCCCACCAAAAAACTGCTACAACTAAACAATGAATGCAGTACATTTGAAGGATACAAAATCAACATACAGAAAAGCAGTTGTGTTTCCATACACTAACAACAAAACATTTGAAAAAGAGATAATCAATCCCATTCACAATAGCATCAAAACAATAAAATATTTAGGAGGAACTTTTACCAAGGAGGTGAAAGATCTGTACACTAAAAACTACAAGACTTTGATGAAAGAAACTGAAGAAGACACAAACAAATGGGAAGATATCCTGTGTTTTTGGATCAGAAGTATTAATATTGTTAAAATATCCATATTACCCAAAGACATCTAGAAATTCAATGTAATCTCTATTAAAATTCTAATGACACTTTTCACAGAAATAGAAAAAAAACAACAAGCCTAAATGTGAATAGACCCACAAAAGACCTGAAATAGCCAAAGCAATCCCGAAAAAAGAAGAACAAAACCAGAGACATCACACTTCCTATTTTCAAGCTATATTACAAAGTTTTAGTAATCAAAACAGTATGGTGCTGGCATAAAAATAGATACATATACCAATGGAACAGAATTGAGAGTCAGGTAATAAATTTCCACACATATAGTCAACTAATATTTGACAATGGAGCCAAGAAGAGTCAATAGAAAAGAAGAGTCTCTTCAATAAATGGTATGGGGAAAGCTGGATAAGCACGTGCTAAAGAATAAAATTGGACCCCTCACGAAAATAACTCAAAATGCAAAGACCTAAATTTAAGATCCCAAACCATAGAACTCCTGGAAGAAAATAGAAAGAAAAAGTTCCTTGACCTCGGTCTCAGCAGTGATGTCTGCTGAGTGCTTTTGATATGGCATCAAAAGCACAAGGAACAAAAGCAAACCACATCAAAACTAAGTTCTGCACAAGAAAAGAAAGCATCAACAAACTGAAAAACAACTGACGGAATGGGAGAAAATATTTGCAAATCATACATCTGCTGAGGGGTTAATATCCAAATACATAAGGAACTCCTAATTCAATAGCAAAACAAAACAAAAACAAAAACTAACATCCAATGAAAAAAAAAAAAAACACCAAAACTAACATGCAGTTAAGAAATGGGCAGAGGTGCGCCTGGGTGGCTCAGTCTGTTAAGCCTCCCACTCTTTATCTTGGCTCAGGTCATAATCTCACAGTTTGTGAGCTCGGGCTCTGTGCTGATTGCATGAAGCCTGCTTGAGATTCTGTTTCTCCTTCTCTCTGCCCCTCCCCTACTTGTCCCCCCACCACCCTCAAAATAAATAAACTCTAAGAAGACATGCAAATGGACAACAGATATATGAAAAGCTTCTTAACATCACTAATCATCAGAAAAATGAAAATCAAAACTATAATATTATTAAAGGATATTAGGTGGCTGCCAATTTCCAGAAAGACCAAAGGGGCACACTTGGAGACTATCCAGTCTAGATCAACACCTAAGTCAGACCCAGCGACTACTCTACCTGGTCCAACCCCACTGACTCTGTTTCTTGGCTTTCAGGGCAAATGTTGGACATTGAAAGATGGAATTTCAGTCGCTGTAATACCAAAAGACCCACACCTCCACAGTCGCCCTCAACAGACCAAAAGATTCCTTGTAGCTTCTGCTTCATTGTTTTGCACTTTTCTGAGTGCACTTTTCACTCCAGAGAATATAATTAGCAGAGTCTAAGTCTTTTATCTGAGCCTGCATATATACTGGGGGAAATCTCCCAGATGTAAACATGATGCTCAAAAGGAGCTGAGTAGTTTCTGTGTGGCAAGATACATCTCACAAAGTGTTCTCAAAAGTAAAGTGAGTCACAGAATTACAGTGGTTTGGGGGCTGAAAGGGATCTTTTAAATTGCTGGTGTTTTCCAAATTTTAGGCCAATACTCAAGAGTGGACCATAAAAATCAATGTAGTACGCTCCACATTTTTAAAAACTAAAATAGAATTGAAAATATCACCACGTATTATTGCACTTAGCAAATGAAGGTATTCATTCAATGAAGTGTTGTCTGGTGGAAATTTTACCCTGATATGTAAGTGTCTATATGTATATATTTATATGTATAGTATATGTTTAAGTATCCTGAGCCCCAATGTAAAATGTATTACTTAAAAAAATTATTTCTTATTGTGTGTCATGGTAAAAAAATAATTGAAAAACACTAGTCAAATCTAACATCACATTTTACATATGAAGAAGAAAAAATAAAGTTTAGAGAAATCAAGTGATTAATGTTCTGATGTTTAATGAAAAGTTGAAATCAGGATGTAGAAAAATCTCTTAGTCTTATGCTTCATTATAAGAACAACATCTATCACCTGGAAAAATACTTCTCATTTTCTATGTAGATATCTTCCTACATTAGTCCTGCTGTGAAAATTAAATGAATTTAATTAATTAGTATATCACAAAAATATTGTAAATTTTACCATTGCCTTTGGAGTTAGGCATTAATTAATGTTTTTCACTTGCTGTAGTTAATACTAGTTTTAACATGATTCTGCATATTGACTCTAGAAAGAGAGGGTAATCTGTATTATTTTAACGATTTTTACGTTGGCAGATATGTTAACAACGCAGTGGAGACATTGGACTAGTAGCTATAAACAAATTCTTTAAGAAAGTAATTCTATTTAAAATAAATTGAAGGAATTTTAAAGTTGTAATCCACCATACTGAATGAAATCTATCACTGAAAATATTTCTTTGCTTGCTAGTTCTACTATTATTTTAATTAATAGAAGTATTAATATTAAACTAACATTTATAAATGTACAATGGTATACATCAATAGTGCAAAGAGACTTGATGTATCTTTTTGATGTATCTTTTTGGAAGATAGAGATACACTCCAAGCTGGCCAAATCTTTGGCTCATGGCTATTTAGAAATAGAATTTTTATTTTTTATTTATATTTATAGTTGTATGTTTTTTTATTTTAGAGAGAGAAGGAATACAAGCGGGAGAAAGGGGCCGAGGGAGACAGAGAATCTTAAACAGCCTCCAGGCTGAGCATGGATGGACATTGGGCTCCATCCCACAACCTTTGGATCATGATCTGAGCTGAAATCAAGAGTCAGATGCTCAATGCACTGAACCACCCAGGCATCCCTAGAAATAGAATTTTTAGAAATTCAGTTAAAATGAAGACTGGAAAAATAAAACCTAATTGTTTTTAAGATTTGGTAACAAAGAAGGTCAAAGAGGAGTAAATAATAACAGGGTACAGAATAAAAATAAATGATCAATGCTTTAGGTAATTTAAAGACTCTCAATTTCTTCTGTGTAGTCTTCTCCCACTTACAGGAATATTCAGTAAATAATGAAAACTACACTATGTAAAATATACCCAGAATCTTTTATTCAGTAACTTGGGGCCGTCACCCAGATTTTGATATGGATTTTAAAATTTTACTTTTCATTACCAATTAATATTTTTTAAATTCTCACTGAAAATAGAATGTATTTTTACATGTTGACTCTTACTGCCTATAGGAATTTGTTTCCCTTATAAAGACTATAACTGCAAACAAACAAGACAGGTATTTTTCTTTCCAAAGACATTTTTCCTATACTGAGTGGTTCTTTGACATAGGAAGCTTACTATGATGCACCAAATGTGCATGGGGAAGAGTACAAAAGTTGGTCTGGTAAAGCAAAGAATGAGGATGAGAAATTTAGTTATTAGGGGTTTAGTGCAGTCATTAGAAATGCCTCTCCCTCCCAGACTGGTTCGTCCTGCTCAGTGAATACTGTTTTATTCCAATATCCCTTTTTCCAACAGCCATTTAAAATATTCATGAGAGGGGTGCCTGGGTGGTTCAGTCGGTTAAGCATCATACTCTTGATTTCTGCTCAGGTCAGTGCCTCAGGCCTTGCACTGAGTGTGGAGCCTGCTTGGGATTCTCTCTCCCTCTCTCTGCCCCTTTTCCCTCGCACATGTGCACGTTCTCTCTCAAAAATAAAAAAAAAAAAGCATTAAAAAAATGAGAGAATTAAAAAAATAAGGTATTTACAGTAAGTGAAATCCTGTCATCACATGGCAAAGGAGGTACTCATATTTTCCTGCACATAGGATATGTTTGTTGAGTATGGCACCAAACATACTTCCTGCAAAGAATCCCTTTACCAGCAATTAGGACAGATATTTTATTTACATGGAAAATCCCATTACCATCCTTCTGCTACCTTAACAGATAGAAAACTTTTTCCAATATTACTAATCACACCAGAGGAAAGTTTTAAGCTTCCTTTTACGTACTGTGGTTAGTCCTCTTAAGAAAAGTCAGTATTGGTCATATTGGCCTTAGCCCTATTTGAACTCATGAAAATTCAGAATAAAATCCAGCTTTCCAATTCCTATTTCTTGAGTTGCTTCTCAAGAAAGCATCAAACTGAGATGCCTGGGTGGCCCCGTTGGTTAAGCACTGGACTTCTGCTCAGGTCATGATCTCATGGTTCATGGGTTCAAGCCCCATGTCGGGCTCTGTGCTTGACAGCCCAGAGCCTGGAGCCTGCTTTGGATTCTATGTCTCCCTCTCTCTCTGCCCCTCCCCTACTCACACTCTGTCTCTGTCTCTCTCTCTCTCTCTCTCTCTTTCAAAAATAAATAAACATTTAA
This sequence comes from Panthera onca, assembly GCF_046562875.1. Taxonomy (NCBI): domain Eukaryota; kingdom Metazoa; phylum Chordata; class Mammalia; order Carnivora; family Felidae; genus Panthera; species Panthera onca. Next base: position 131,431,070 of record NC_138340.1, on the reverse strand, counting down.
AAACAAAGCATGAAACCAAAAACAAACTTAAAATATGGAGCTCTTTAATTTGCTTAAAAAGTGACAAGTGAAGAGTCTTGAATAAGTTCCTTTACTTGCTCTTATATTAATATTTAATGTTAATATTATGCCAACCAGAATAGCTAGGTAAAAATAAAAAACAAACAAACAAACAAAAAAACAAAACAGCAGAAAAGTACCACGTTTCTTAAAAACAAAGACCTCTAAAAAATCTCATTAATGATTTTGTAAATTGTAATACTTATATTCGGTAAGGGTGGAGTGAAATAGACATACATACTGTTGGAGGTGACAATAAAGTGCTACTATCTTTCAGAAAAGGCGATTTGACAATATACATTAAAAACTTCAACATATTTGACCCTTTGATTCAAAAATTTGACTTTTAGAAATTTAGCCTAGTGAAATGTACAATTAAAGAAATGGACAAACATTTGTGTACCAGGGTGTTCATCACAGCATTATTAGGAACACAGAAAAACAACACAAACATACTATAGCTAGTAATTGGTTACTAAAGTGAGAGGCTATTCATATACTAAATTACCTTACATCTATCAAGAAATATCCCAATTTAAATAAAGATACACAAGCAAAGAAAAAAAATGTTAACAGTTGTTTTATCTCTCAGTGATGTGTTTCCAGGTGGCTTTTACTCTCCCCTCCCCCCCCCCCCAGCTTTTTTGAGATATAATTGACACATAATATTATGTAAGTATCAGGTGTACAAGATCTTGACTTCATATGTTTATAGGTTGCAAATGATTACCACTACCAAATCAACTACCATTTCCATCCCATTACATAGTGATCATTTCTTCTTTGTGAAGAGAACATTTACGATCTTTTCTCTTAGCAATTTTACTTTACTCCCTTCTGTGTTTTCCAATTATCCTTCAGTGTACATATTTACTTTTAAAAAGGACCTTAAAATTCATTTGCTACTAGTAGCAGGGAGGAGAGTTTTTTATTCCTTAAGGACAATTCAGAACAAATGAAATTTAATGCCCTCTTCACTATGGTTGTAACTTCTAAATATTTCCACCTCTTTTTGCCTCCTATATATGTTAAATTATGGAAAGAGCCAAAACAGTGTGTCATTTAAAGCTCCCTTTCTTCCCAAATGAAAACACTTCAGATAAGACCACCATATCCTCAAGTTATTAGGCATGTGTGTGTAATTTCAGAATTATAATTAGTTATTTTGAAGTTCATCTGTTTTTGATCTGCCTCTTCACTGTGCAGGTAGGGACACACCTTCCATCTTTATATTCCACCAATCTTCTCCGTTCATTTACCCCCTTCCTGTTCTTCCTATGTTCTGGAGAATGTGTACAATGCTTTGCTCTTCAGGGTCTTCGTTATTCAGAGGTGGCATATAAAAGTTACATAACGCAAGCTTTATTTGTATTCGTAAAATCACTGATCAAAAAGTTTTTGCAACAGTTTATGAGAAACATCATGTAACCAACAACTTCAGTTCAGGGGTACCCTACAGCCTAACACAATCCAATAAGAGCTCTCAGCCTGTTGAGCAGCAGCCTCAGTACCACCTCGAGAACGAATACAGTCTACCACTCCCTGGAGAGCAGCATTTCACCTTTCTGGGACAGAGATCAGCAACCACACTCCCTATGCAGGTATAGGTTGCCAACCCCACTTAGGCACACTCCCCACAGACTAACCCACCCACTTAAAGGACAGGAGAACACCCAAGCCGGTTTTAAAAGCACTCAGGTCTGATGCAAATTAAATCAGGGCAGGCTTCCTGTGACACCTGGGGTCCCCACATAAGTTCTTGAGGGCATGTGCTGTGGGTTCTCCATCTTTCTTTCCCTTTACCCTATTATCTTCTATTGATTTTCTTGGGCCTCTCCTTTCCTCGTTTTCTATTTCCTTCGCCCAGCTCTGGCACTAGAGGCATTAACTACTGCCGGCCCGTGAATTAAGTCACCACTTGGTAGACTTCTCGTGCCAATGAAAGCATCTCTGCTTGGGTCCCTCGAAGTGTAAAATTCCTGTGCGGTCGAGTCATCTCAAAAGCACTTCCCAGAGCCAAAGACAATCTACAAGCGACAAAGTACAGCAGGGGTTCAGGTAGAGGACCCTAACCGCTTCTCTCTAGAACGCAATTCACTTGTGATGAACAGCTGGAAGACGTGAGAAGGCTGGGCAGCGGAACGTAGCCCAAACTACAACTCAGACGCGCAAGCGCGTGGCTGAGAGCGCCTGCGCACAGAACCCGGCGAGGGGCGGGGAGCAGAGGGGGGCTTTTGGGCCCAGCGCTCCCACTGCCTCGGCTTCCCTTAGCCCACAAGCCCTGCCTCCTCCAGCTGCTTGCGGTCCCAAACAACCGGGTGCGCCGCCAGCGCTCTCCGTCAATTGGCCCTTGGCTTTTTCCGTTTCCGCCCAGCCCTCCACAGTCCACCAATCAGCTTGTGCGTTTGGGTAAGGGGCCACCTCCGAGGCCGACGCTTCGGTTCCTCTGCCTCCTCCGGCTGCTGCCTCCGCTGCTGCCTCCTCCTTCCCCACCTCCTCCGTCAGGCGGGCGTCTGCGGGGGCCCGAGGGGCGGCGGCGGCAGCGGCGGCAGCGACATGGAGCCGGAGGCCGGCGACCGAAGCAGTGCTGGCAGGCACAGGGCCGGGCCCCCGAGCACTCCGCCGCCCCGGGAGCAGGAGCGGAAGCTGGAGCAAGAGAAGCTCTCCGGGGTGGTGAAGAGCGTCCACCGGAGGCTTCGCAAGAAGTACCGGGAAGGTAAACAGCGAGCTTGAGCGAGGGGGGAGGGGAGGCCTCATCGCCCCCAGCCCCTTGTCACCTATCCCCTCCTCCAAGGGGCCACCATTACAACCTGAAGGAGCCGCACGTCAGCCCCTGCCAGTGCAGCTCTCCCAGGCCCGGACGCCCCCTTCTCGGTCGAGTCTTCAGTGGCGTCTGGCGCGCTCCTCCCGCCCCTTTTTCTTTTAGGGCCCTTCGGGAGAGTTCCAGGGCTGTGCAGGAACTGAATCCCCACCCCTTCCAATCCCTTGCCCCCAGTCGGGGTGCTGAGCTTGTTGTCATTACACACAGAGACGCGCACACCCCCAGGAGAGGTGGCCGCTAGGCACGAGAGAGGTGAAGGTAAAACACGAAGGCAGGTAAAATCTGTTTGTGAAGACAGATTGAAGGAAGCCTGAGTTGCCACTCGCACCCTCGCGCTTAACCAGCCCGTTCGATTTGCTGCCCTCAAAGACCCCTCTCCTGTGGGTTTAGCCAGGCGGTGAGGGAGCTTCCTCGCATCGGTTTCCAGGGCTGCGAAGTCAGCAGGCCTTTCTAGCTGACTGGACTTCGCCTTGTTGGAAGGGGGAGGGGCGCCATCCATCCCCTTCAACCCCCGCCCCCCGCTCCCGCCATTCTTCAAAAGCTTGATCTTAGTGTTTTTTTTCGGTGAGGTAGGAAGAGATCTGGGACAGGTTCTCAAAATACTATTTGGCTTTGAATAGTCTATGTAACCGCCAAGCCTCCTAAGGACACAGATGCCAGTGAAGCTGGCCATCGCTGGGGACCTAGCCCTATGGAAGATCTTAAGCAGAAGAAGCCTTTAATAGCTCTTGCTTCTTTCTGCCTGAGGGGTGTTTATAGTTGGAGTGTACGGTTAGCCTTGGTGTTTTTAAATACAGGCTTTTTTACAGAGCTGTTTTATAAGATCGGCATTGAAAATTCTGGTTTTTCACACGCTCAGGAGAAATTTCTTCTGAGTATCAAAATGAGGGATAAGCTACTTGCCCTCACTTTAGCTGAATTGCAAACTGGAAAACCTGCAGTCTTCTGGTGTTTTATACTTCTTTAAATTTAGGATTAGACGCAAAATTATGACAGCGAAGGAACTGGCATGTAACATCATGTTACTTTTGATTTACAAACACTTTTCAGTTACTCGAGAAGATTAAAAAGTGTATTTTGTACCTTTGGATGTAGTTAATGTGTTTCATTTTTCAAACTTTAAGTTCAAAGTTTTCCTCCCTTGGCAACTCAAGCCTAGCTTTTAAAATAACTGCTTGAATAGTCATCCTCAAAGATGGCCTATAGTTATTGTTCAGTAGCTAGCAATAGAAAGAGATTTATCAGACATAGTTAAGACGTTGAAATTTGTTTTTTAAAAGAATGTTTTAACCCCCAACCCACAATTTATTCAATAAAATGTGTAGTTGTCATGGCAACCATTGCATCATTCTTGATTTTCAGAGAATGCACTTACATAATGGCATTCACTGTAGATTGGAAAAATCCACTGGAAAAATGAAATAAGTGGACACACTTTTATCATGCTATTTTGTATGACTTTAAGCAAATACGTCTTTTTAAAGAAAAAATGACTATCATATAATTGTTTCCATATTTACCTTTTTATAATATTCATTTATTCATAAATGAATAGGTTTCACTTAAATCAATACACTACTAGTTTGTCATCATGTCTTTAAGTGCTGTTTATACTTGATTAGTTCCCACATGTTTAAACATGTCTTTAAACATGAATATTAACCAAGGGAATATTTGTTCATAATGAGAATTGGTAGTTGGAAGTTACCAGAGCTAGAATAGATACATGTAGTTCATAAATGAATGATCTAGTGTGCTTCTGGGCAGGTGAAGCCCTGATGGGCTGTAGATATTTGAGTGATACTGTTCTTTTAGCATTTTAATGCCCTGAATTCCATCAGTGATCCAGAATTCTCTAGGCTTTATTCCATTGATACACAAAGGCCCATCAGTGAACTAGCAAAGTAAAAGATCCTAACAAGCATGCCCTTTCTTCTTTAATTTCTGACATGTAGGTCAAATCTTAGTTGTGATTGAACAAAAATCTGTGAAAACGCCATCTGTGGGAAAGTCTAATTATGCACATAATCCCAAGGAAATAATTTTTAGTGTTTGCCTTTGAGGTTTTAGTATTGTTACAACACTGGTGGTCCACAGTCTGTAAACATATTTTGCAAGTTCATCTGCAAGTCACCTGTGGTAATGAAATAATAAATAGTGCTTAGGTGCTAGGTTAGGTTACAAAGGTTTATTTAATCAGTAACTGTAATACCAATAGCTATGGAAACTATACTCCTTTTATAACAATATTCCTATCAGAAAATGGAGTGATAATTCCAGCTTAGAATATTGGAATGTTAGACTAGAAGAAACCTTAGCATTTATCATGGATTCCCAAATATGACTGATCAGTAGATTCATCGGGGGTGCCTTTTGGAAAATTCCTGTCTTCATCTTGGATATATAGTTTCACAGTCCTTATCACTGAGGCCTGGAAATTTGTCAGCCAGATTTTGAAGTGGTGATTTAAACTAGTTCCTTCCTTTTACACTTGAGTGTGCCAAATCCCAAAAATATTAAAACAACTTGCTTGAAGTTTGGATAGTTCATCATTAGTACTGTACATATTTTATAGGAATAATAGTTTTTTCTTCCCAGTTGCACACCTAATGGTGACCCCAGATGTTGGTGGAATGGGAGAGAAAATGGAAAGCAGGAAGTAGCCCTAGAATTTGTGTTAGGTAAAAAAGGTGTAAATTGATGATAATGGAGTAATCCATGGGATGGGTATGATTAGCTGAGTTGGAACTACATGATGTATGGGGCTTTAGGGGGAGAGATGTCAGGGAAGAAAATAAGTGGGGGTAGAATGAAGAAGGAGGCAAAACATTCACAGTAAGGACAGGAGTGAGCACTGGATAACAAGCGTAGGGTTGGATAATGTAGTTTTCACTTCCCTTATATCTGATACTCCAATTGAAAATGAAGCAGGAATAACAATGAAAGTAAGATTTTCCTGCTGTGGTAGAAAAAGATTTCTCTCCATCCTTCCCAATCCATTTATCTACCTGATGCTTGTTGATGGGGATGAGCAGGCTTGGGGTTTGAGGGGGTAGTGGATAAAATGATAAAGACTAGCAGGTGGATTTAGTGTACTCTTTCTTTTACCGCTTTTCCCTCTCTACTCCATTTACTGCTTGTCCTTGGTCACCACTTAGAGATCCTTTGCAGTTTTTTACACATTGAGAATTGGAGATAATTGGCAGTGTTCTAGGCCATGTTGATGTCTTAAGTAGTTACCAAGAGGAAATGTTAGGGAAATGTCCAGTAGTGGTGATGAGAAAGGGTGTTTCTGGTCTCCTCAGCCTTATAGATAGGGACAGTCTTTTAGACTGAGTTTATATAAATGGAAACATGCTTGCAGATATAGGTGTTTTCTGTCTTTGCTGTACAGAATTTTAAAAATTGACATCCATGTAAACTAGAAATATTTTAAATGTATCATAACAGTTGTGGACAGCTTCTTAATGAGAAACAACTAGTTTTGCTTTCCAAACAGGGAGTTCATTGTTTAATCAGATGTGCCTGGTGAGTACATATCTAATTGAGAAGTGAAGTAGAGGCATGTATATTTTCAGTTGTCTTTGTATTTTTTTTTTTCCATAATCCTATTCTTACGATGATTATTACTATGCTTGGCATCTTTTTCAAAACTTAAGGTATTTTTGTAAACATTCTGAGAGAATGCAGTTGTTAGAAATAAAAGTGTCATTTCTGTTCCATTTAGTTTTGATTTTTTAACCCATCTGTGAATGCTTTTAGCAAATTTCATCAATTTATTCACTCTCTGAATTTACTTATTCTTTATGCCAAAACAAGTTAAATAGTTAATTACATAAACCCTATGAAGCTTACAAGTCAATCAGAGAAAAGTAAAAATACATATTAACCTGTTAACAGTGGTATTCTCAAGGTCACGGGGTTATGGATGATCTTTATTATAGTTTCCTATATTAAAAAAAGATCAGTGTTATAGTAGCAATGATGATCTTATAAAACTAGTTAAAACAAGACAGATTCTTACTGACACTGAAACAGAAAAGAACACAGATAAGGTTCTGTAGACTAAGTCCAGAAAAAATTTTGTTTCAAAGATCGATGGGGCGCCTGCGTGGTCAGTCGGTTAAGCGTCCGACTTCGGCTCAGGTCATGATCTCGCGGTCCGTGAGTTCGAGCCCTGCGTCGGGCTCTGGGCTGAGGGCTCAGAGCCTGGAGCCTGCTTCAAATTCTGTGTCTCCCTCTCTCTCTGCCCCTCCCCCGTTCATGCTCTGTCTCTCTCTGTCTCAAAAATAAATAAACGTTATTAACAAAGATTAACAGTTGTGAGCAGCATATTAAGAGTGAACAGCTAAATTGTCTAAATTACATGTTTAATTCTTATTGATTACTCAAATTCTTCATAGTTGGAGACAAAGGGTGAGCTAGAATAACAGTTTCAATAGGCTGAAAAGTACATTGTGATTGTTATTCTTTAGCAAACCCCTCAAACGAGAGAATTGGCACGGAGGAAAAAACCTTTGAATTAGAAATAATTTTAAACTAACACTAAAAGGTCTAAAAATGAAAGAATGAATGTAATGTTAGTGTTTTTCCTGAAACAAAGTTTTGAAATTGTTTTTAAAATTGGGATAATAGACTTTTTAATTGAAATTTCCTAATTTTTTTTCTTCTATGAACTTCAACATTTTTTTAAAATACTGACCAACTCCTTAACCCCCAGAAACTTTGAACAGGTTTTCTTTGTTTTACTTTTTTTAAGTGACGTTTTACTCTATTTTCTTTACATTTTTTTTCAGTCTCTCATTCTGATATAGAGTTAGAAAGTGCTGCTTTGTGATAGAATCTTTGTTCAGTCAGCAAAATAAGGTGAACACTGTCCACAGAAGGGCTTGTTAACTTTGTCCTAGGAGAGTTTGAACTGCCATTCTAGCAGGGAGAAAAAAATGAAAAGAGTTTAATGAGTGGTAACACTAAAAGATTAAGAGAATATTGACTGATAAACAGCTCACTGAGATGCACATAGTAGATTAGCTATTTAGTTTTGTTATTTTTATTCATCTTTGTAGTAAGGTATGTTTTTAGGGGTTTTGTTTTTGTTTTTGTTTTTTACATTTCAAAAGGTACAGTAAAAATTAAGTAGATCCTTTTGGTTGGTGTAGATCCTTTTGATTGTTTTGTGGAAAAAAACTACAATAACATATGCAGTGGATCTTAGCCTTGGTTCTGCATTGGTATCATCTGTGGAACTTCGTGGAACATAGGCATCTGTATTATTTAAAAGCTCCATAGGTGGGGCGCCTGGGTGGCTCAGTCGGTTAAGCAGCTGACTTCGGCTCAGGTCACCATCTCGCGGTTCGTGAGTTCCAGCCCCGCGTCGGGCTCTGTGCTGACAGCTCAGAGCCTGGAGCCTGTTTCAGATTCTGTGTCTCCCTCTCTCTCTGACCCTTCCCCGTTCATGCTCTGTCTCTCTCTGTCTCAAAAATAAATAAACGTTAAAAAAAAAAAAAAAAAAAAGCTCCATAGGTTATATCATGGACAGAGCAGTGAAGGAATGCCGATCTAAAGTATAAAGTACTATAGATTAGAGTAGGAAGGAATCTGGAAGAAAGGACTTCACCTAGGAGACTCTTAAACTAATCTGATTTAGAGTTACTAATAGCATAAATAACAACAGTAATCATGAAAACAGAAAGTTATATCAAAGACTTTTTGAAGGTCTGAGTGAGCAGTTTTAGTGAAAGTAAAAGGGAAGAGTCAGAGATGATGTCAAGGTTTGTTGTCTGGGAAAATATAAGTACCCATTTTCATTTAAAAAAAAATTTTTTTTTTTAACGTTTATTTATTTCCGAGACACAGAGAGATAGAGCATGAGAGGGGGAGGGGCAGAGAGAGAGAGATGACACAGAATGTGAAACAGGCTCCGGCCTCCGAGCTCTGAGCTCTGAGCTGTCAGCACAGAGCCTGATGCGGGGCTCAAACCCACAAATCGTGAGATCATGACCTGAGCCGAAGTCGGTCGCTCAACCGACTGAGCCACCCAGGCGCCCCTTCATCCATTTTAGAAATGTATGTATGTTGGGATAGGGGCAGAGAGAACAGAGTAGACAGGCAAGTTGAGAGAGATGGTGTAAGGGTTTAGTTTGGAATATATCCTTTGCAAGTGTAGGATTGGAAGCCCTCTGTGGAAATTGAAGTTTGAGGGCAGATGAACTGCCCAGCAGAGTGATGATAATTTATAAATGAGGACAGATCTTAAAAAACAACCAGGTGTGTCCAATTTTATGTAAGTAAATGCTCCTCTTTCTGCCTTAAGCTCCAATACCACAGTTGTGCTTGCCTTTATTGTATTTGTCACTTATCAGTTCACTAACCTGTCTTTCCATTAAACTTCGTTCTTTGAGCAGGACTCTGCCTTTTGTCTTTGCGTCCCAAGCACCCTGCCTTATAAATTTAAGACACACTCAAAAAGAAAGAAGCTAATATAGGTATTTCCAGATAGTTGAGTTCAATCTTTTATATTCATTCATATTTTTAAATTGTAAATTTTGGGTACAATTTTTTGTAATGAATTTATTGTCTTCTTATATTAAGTAGTTAGATTAATTTTACCCTTTTAGGGGTTCCTGCGTGGCGCAGTCAGTTAAGTGTCAAGGCTCAGGTCATGATCTCACAGTTTGAGCCCTGCATCAGGCTCTACACTGGCAGTGCAGAGCCTGCTTGAGATTCTCTGTCCTCTCTCTGCCCCTTCCTCGTTCATGTGCGTACTCACTTCCTCTCAATAGAAATGAGATTTTTTTAAAAAAATTGTTCAGACTATCATTATGAACATCTTATTTTGCTATAAGTCAAACTGGAAATAGCAGAGAATATAGATATTGTAAAGGGCCTTGCCCTTAACATTTGTTAAGTATTTGTTGCATCAACTTGCCTTATTTTACTATATGCTGTGAATTCTTTTCCTCTTCTTATTTGCTACTCCCCTTTCCCTACCCACTGATTCTCACATACCAGTGTTAACTAGAGATTAAAAAAAAAAGTTTTGCCCACAGAAATATGAGAACTAATAAGGATATTTTAATGTGTGTCTGTTTGTGTTAGTATTAGAAGATGATAATAATTTTGTGTATTAGTGTATATTTACTTATATACTCTAACTTCATAGTTAAAAATTTTGCAACCCCAGTACCAATCTCATAAATTCTGGGGGTGAAATTTGTACAAGTGGCAAAATCCAAACATCTGAGAACCACTGATAGACAGTACTAATTTATTGTGCTTTAAGTGTAGGTATATTGATGCCTATTGCAAGGGTTATTTTAGAATAGATGGCTAATCACCATACCTTTAAAGGGGCATCTGAGTACACCCTGTTCTCATTTATACATAAATTCCTCTAATTAATACAGAAATTCCTAGTCTCATTTATACAGAAATTAGTTCTCAGAAGGTTTTTCGTAAGTCCTTTGTTTACACTAAATAAGTAAACTCTGTAGTTGTACCCATACCAGTAAAGTTTTTTTACAAGGAAATAGTAGATGTTGATTCCATTGATTCTGACTCTTCTTAATTCTTTTCATCTCGTGTGTGGGGATGTATTGAAAGAGTTTTACATTTTGAATTAACTACTTTTATCATAAATATGTTTATAAAAAGAGAGTGCCCCAAACACAGGATACACTGTTGGCTAAATTGTATTTTTAGGTACTGAGTTTTATCCATGCAATATTTTGTTTTTTAATGAAATTTGACTCTTCAGGTTGCCCCAAGCCTTGCTGACCTGTATATTATTTCACCGGACATTTGAGTTTACAGTCTTGCACAGACCTGTGGTTTTGAGCCATCGCTGTACAGTGACTTTGCTTGGGGAGCATTAAAATACATGACCAGTTCCCACTCCAGGTCATTTAAATGAAACTTCTGGTTGATTCCAGTGTGCAGCCAGAGTTGAAACCACTGCCAGAAATCTAACAATGCGGTTGTAGAGACTAAGTAACTGCATTTGACTGAGAGAAGACCATTTGTGGCAAGTAGAGTCAGTGTACTTTGCTCTGGTGTCAAAGCTTTGTTCATATCTGTGAAAGTTCATAAATCAAAAATTTGTAAAGAGAGGCAAGGCGGTATGGTGGTTATAAGCATGGCCTTTGGCACTTGACTGCTAGGTTTGATGTATACCCTTGAGAAGTTTACTTAATCTCTCTGTACCTCAGTTTCCTTATCTGGTAAAGTAAAATATCTTCCTCAATGGGTTGGTATTAGAATTAAATGAGTTAATATTTGTAAAGTACTTAAAACAGTCTGTGCAACATAGGAAGCATTAAATTTGTTAAATACATCATTTAAGAAATACTAGAGGTGTATCATTAGCTACACTGCCTGGGTGCATTTAACAGCCATAACATTGAAGATTGGCTGGTTCCTGGAATTTCTACCTAGATTGCTCTGTAGTCTCTTGTTCAGTCAGAATGGCTGTAAAAACAAAGGTTTTTTTGGGCCCCCCTTGCTTCTTATATTTCTATTTTTATGTGAAAATAAAAAAATAAAAAAATAAAAATCATTTCCCTTAACAGAGAAATGACTAGTCATAGCATATTGGGTGTAAGATGCAGGTTTTCAGGTGGTTCCTGTGTTTGAATCTCAAGAACTGCTTCAACACCACACACTGTGGATGTTTTGTTCCACTTTGGGTGTGTCAGTATATCAGGTGCTCAAGAATGCTGAGAAGCTCCTTTAACTCTATTTGTGAAACAGTCTGGTCCTAAACACTTTGTTAGCCTTAGAATGGCTGTTGGACTTGTTTCCATTTGGTCATGACTTTATCTGTTTACCTCATGTTAGAGGAAATGATCTTGAAAGGTTCTTCGAACATGAATTTGGTAATCTGATCATTTATAGGTAATGTGTCTTACTGCCCATATTTGGTAATATACCTAAGTAAAAATCAAATAAATTTTTAGTTCTGAATTTCTAAAAGTTCAAGATTAGTTTTGATACTCAAAGTAAATTGGTTTTGATTTTTTTAAAGAATTTGATGGCCCTCAGGTTTAATAAAATGCATTTTTTTTTTAATTTTGTAACTTTTACTGTGTTCATGGCACATAATTTTTTTAGATGAAACTTACTGAGGTACAATTTATGCACAATAAACTGCACACATTTGAAGTGTGTAATTCAGTGGATTTTGACAGATGTGTACACCTATGAAACATTACTGTAATCAACATTTAGGATGTTTTTGTTGTCTCCCAAATTTCCTCATGCTTCTTTATAGTCACATCTCTCTCTCTCTCTCTCTTCCTCTCTCTCTCTTCCTCTCTCTCTCTCTTCCTCTCTCTCTCTCTCTTCCTCTCTCTCTCTCTCTTCCTCTCTCTCTCTCTCTTCCTCTCTCTCTTCCTCTCTCTCTCTTCCTCTCTCTCTCTCTCTCTCTTCCAGGTCCACTGATCTTTTCTCATTGTAAATTTGTCTGCTTTTTTTTTGTAGAGTTTTATGTACATGGAATCATGTGATGTCTTCTCTTTTGTATGCCATGTGAGAACCACAATAATGCAATGTGAATCTTTGGTATCATGGCTCACAAGGGTGAACCACTAAGAATAATGACAAGCTATTCTTGTTTTAAATTGGCCTCAGATTTATACCTAACTAAAGTTCTTCTGTGCTTCTTATCTTTTTAAAGTGAAATTAGGAGTTATTGAGAAAATAATATTATTTCTAACATAGTTGTAAATATCAGATGGTTGTGGCATGTAAAAATGCATTCACTTTAGCACCATCTAGTCATTTTTTTTTCACATAAAAATAACTCATCTATTTAGTGTTGTTACCAGTAATTTCTCCTTAAGTTTAGGGCTTTGCCTTTTTTTAAAAAATGTTTTAATGCTTATTTATTTTTGAGAGAGAGAGAGAGAGAGAGTGAGCAGAAGAGGAACAGAGAGAGAGGGAGACACAGAATTCGAAGCAGGCTCCAGGCTTTGAGCTGTCAGCACAGAGCCCGATGCGGGGCTCTAACCCACGAACTGTATGATCATGACCTGAGCTGAAGTCAGATGCTCAACCAACTGAGCCACCCAGGAACTTTTCCTAAAAAAGCTAGGACTTTTCCTAAAAGATAGATGGACTGTTATCAAAGAATTTAATGGAGTTGACTGCACTTCAAGCTGCAATTTTGCTTTAGACAATAGTGTAAAAAATATATATATAAATAAATCATGTGTGTATGTATATATACATATATATGTATGTATACATATATACACACACATACACGTAGATCTGTATCTGCTTAAAACAGTGGTTAAAATTTCTGGAAAATTGACTTTGAATCTATTGTTTTTCTAAGCCTCTTATAACTCTTATTTTTGAGAACGCTCTTTTGAAGTATTCAAATTGTACTTCTTTTTCATCACTACTATCTGTTGACAGTTGTCAACTGTAGTTTGAATTTTACTCTGTGCATAATTTAATTTGTAATTTTGGGGTTTCCTGTATCTTTTGAGCATGGTGAAAATTCAAACATTTTCTCTCCCATTAATGGGGCACCATGACTAACCTTGATAGTTTATAAAAGTTCTAAATCAAAATGTCTTTTGAACTAATGAATTAATGTGCTATTAATTTTTTTCCTATTTAGTTGTTACTGGCTTCTCATAGGAAGTAGTAGCTTGTATTTTTCTTTAGTTGTGACATATAATGTTTGTGGAGGTGAATTTAGTCAATAATTAGGATATTGTCTTGATATTAGAACCAGTCTTCAAAATAACTTGGCTCACTGATTTCTATTATTGAACTTGGTTTGGCAACCTAAGTTGGCATCACTTGTGTTTTAAATTATTAATTAGTTTTTTTAAGTTTATTTATTTATTTTTGAGAGAACACACACACACACACACACACACACGTCCAAGTCGGGGAAGGGCAGAGAGAGGGAGGATCTGAAGCAGGCTATGGGCTGTCAGCACAAAGTGGGATGCAGGCTCCAACTCAAGGAAACTGTGAGATCATGACTGAGCCCAAATCTGACGCTTAACTGACTGAGCCACCCAGGCACCCTTTTTAGTTAGTTTTTTAAAATTAATGTTTAAAAATTTTAAATATAAGGAGAATATAATAAATGGAAGTCATGTTAATATGAACTTTGTTCTAGAATCTTGTAAGACAAATTGATGACTTTATCTTTTAGACAAAGCAGAGTTTTAAGTTGATCTTTAAAACTATGTATTTGAACAAATGATTACTGATTTGTTCTCTAAATTTATTATTTTAGTTTGACCATAAAATGTTCATTAACTATTAATTTCAAGTTAAACTGGAGTACATATATATTTTTAATTGTGCTTTCTAAAAGTAATTTTTGATTTCTCTGTATTCGGGCAAAATGAAATGTGTATGTTTATTGTAGATTTACCTCTCCTTCACTCCCTTCCCTTTTTTTAAAGATACATTCACATTTTCGTAGGATGTCTGTAACAAGTAGGCAAAAAAATAGATATTAATCACAGTGATTTTGAGTCATCACAAATGCCAATATCATTGTAAAATCATTATAAGATTAATTATTAGGGGTGCCTGGGTGGCTCGGTAGGTTGAGGGCTGGACTTTCGGGATTGGCTCAGGTCATGATCTCGTGGTTTCATGAGTTCGAGCACTGTGTTGGGGTCTTTGCTGACAGTGTGGAATCTGGGATTCTCTCTCTTCCTTTCTCTCTCTGCCCCTCCCCTGCTCACGTTGTCCCTGTCTCTCTCAAAAATAAATAAATAAACTTAAAATGAAGACACATTGTTGGGATGAGCGCTGGGTGTTGTATGTAAGCCAATTTGACAATAAATTATATTAAAAAACAAAAAATTTAAAAAAGACTATTCATTGAGAGCTCTGATTGAGCTTAAATATTTAAGCATTTCTGGTTCTGTTGACTATGTCTTTGATGTAGACCTCAGGAAGTTCGTAGTTCCTGATTTGCCTTTTGGTAATGAAAAAATATTTTTCTTTTAAATAAGATAGTCTTTTAAATATTGGTTGACTTAATAACTAAATGATAACCAAAAATTCTTAGAATCAAGTTTTAACGTATTTTTTATGTATGCAATTTGACCAAGTTAGCAGAAGAATTCTGAATATGTTTACTGGGCACTGGTCACCCTTAATTGGTTTTGGCTTTTAGGATCCAAATCATAAATTGTTTTGAAAATATTTTGCTTAAAGGAAAAATACCATTATTTTAATATTCTAAAAACAAAGAATGGGCTATTATGAAAAAAAAAGAACTAAATTTACCCCTTCTATTTTTGTTTGATGACTTTATTTAAACAATACTTTAATAAGCTTTCAAGGGTATTCTAGAAAGTAGAATTTTCTCATAACTGGAGGCTATGTTTTTGTTCAACTTTGCAACCACCATTTAACATAGTGTATTCCTAATAGACAGGGTTTTATACATTCTTGTTGAATAAATACATGATTTAAAAGTTCTGGGTCCAGGATACCTTACATAGGATATGGGGAACATAGCACATTCTTATCTTAGAGCATCTTGTTACATATCTTCTTTCCTTTCTTTGCCTGTGCTAGCTCATTAGCTTTGTTATTCTGGGTAGCATTTGAAATAGGTTTGGTTTTGTTTTGTTTTGTTTTCCAGCAAATCCAATGAAAGAATGAAGAATATAGAATATATACAATTGTGTTGTTTAATCTCAGTTATATATACGTGTACTACTACACTTTACTAAACACATCTGTTTGAGTATCAGCATACTTGGGGAGAGTTTAGAGATTTAAATGTTAATGAAGACATCAAGTTGAAAGTGTTCTGCAGACAGTTTGAGTTCAATAGGCTTGCAGACAAAATTTGAATCCTTCCTCTAAACTTCATTGGAGCAGATAGTAAGGTTTAAAATTCTACAAGAAATTGATAATATTGGAACAAAATTTTGTTAAATGTGCAAAACTACAGGTCTTCTTAAAAGCTGAAGGGCAGTAGGTTTCTGTATATAAACAGTTATCTTTGCATCTCATAGCTAATAAAATAATTGTAAAGTAAATTGAATTTCACAGTGTACAGTGACATAGATTTGTAGTAGATGCCTTTGGTGTCCCATATACCTTACCTTGGTCTTCAGCTGTGGTGGGCAAACCCTGTGAGCTCAGAGGAACCCAGCCCTTACAAAGTCCCACTTTAAATGAGTGCTGCTTTCTTTTCTGCTCTGCACCTTTCTCCAACACTGCTGGAACCCACTAAGGATATCCCCTTATTCAGTGCCTAAATGAAAACTAAAAGTGCAGGTTCTTAACAACTCTCAGTTAATTGGGGATTGTAGCTGATGCATAAAACATCCTTGCCTCCTGTCTTTTAGGTGCCCAATTCCAGAGGCTTTCTGTATGCTTCTCTTATCCCTAGGAGCAAACTCAATAATGCCCTCTGTATTACCACTTTTTCCTTCCTAGGTTCATTCTCCCTATTCCCTCCACTCCTGTTTCCTAGGATTCTCTCCCAAATAAACTGCTTTCCCAAAAACCCAGGTCTTTTCCCTACATTGTATCTTCTGTAGAATCTAAACTGAAAAGTTGTACAGAAAGGAAATCTGGGGGCACCTGGGTGGCTCGTTGAGCGTCCGATTTTGGCTTGGGTCGTGATTTCGCGGTTTGCAGTTTGTGAGTCCGAGCCCTGCGACGGGCTCTGTGCTGACAGCTCAGAGCCTGGACCCTGTCTTGGGATTCTGTGTCTCCCTCTCTCTCTCTCTGCCCCTCCCCTGCTTGCGCTATCTCTCTCACTTTTTCTCAAAAATAAATTAAAAAATTTTTTTAATTTAAATTAAAAGGTATCATTAAATGGGGTGTCTGGGCGGCTCAGTCGGTTAAGCGTCCGACTTGGGCTCAGGTCATGATCTCACAGTTCATGGGTTTGAGCCCCGTGTCAGGCTCTGTGCTGACAGCTCAGAGCCTGGAGCCTCCTTCAGATTCTGTGTCTCCCTCTGTCTCTCTGCCCTTCCCCTGCTCATGTTCTGTCCCCCCCCCCCCCCGAAATAAATAAACATCAAAGAAAACTTTTTTTAATGTATCATTAATCAAAATATTTGTTTTAAAGGTTTTACTTCCTGTAGTTCTATTTAGAGAGTTGGTAAATAACTACATCTGAAAGATGTTGCTAATACTGAGGAGTTTTTCTTTGAGAATTTGGGAAATAAATTTGCCTGCTTGTTTTTAGTGGACAGTTATTGCCAATCTACTATATAACAAATTGAAAGCTCTCATCACCTCACAAATATTACCAGTTAATGAAAATATTGTTCTATAAGAACATAACCCCCAAGAAGAGAACTTTTCATTCCTTTGGGGTTTACAGTTGGTATTCAGACCTAGAAGGAGACTGTGATATATACTCCTTTTTAACAGTGTGTGTGAGGGCATGTTTGTACCTTTCTTGCTATTTCTTAATTTGGTCAAACTAGAGGGCTAATAGTTTGATTTTCAACTAAGTCCTTGTTGGACTGTGCTTAAAATATAGTGTTTCAAATTTTGACTAAGTCTAGATATATTTAAACTTATAATTATTTTTTCTTTGTTAAAAAAAAAACTTTTTAAATACTAGAATCTCATAGTCTCACCTCTGGAGAGAATTTGGGTAGAATGATTATCTTCAAATTTGGTTGTTTTATCTATATTTTTCAGCCTATTCTGCCAAACAATTGCCTACATTTGAACATGAAGCAAGAGAACCTAAATCTTCCCACTAAGGACATTGAGTGAAGCTACTTTGATAATTTTTGTTTACTCTTTTACCCTTACAATTATGTTAATGTCATCTATTTGGCATAGCATCCTCATACCATTCTTTATTGGAACTCACATTGTTGTTTCAGATTTCATATTAAAAGTGAGAACTTATTTAATGTTTTTAAAACGATAGTAGCAAGGGGTGCTTAGATGGCTCAGTAGGTTAAGCATCCAACTCTTGATGGATGACTCAGGTCATGATATCACAGTTGTGAAATCGAGCCCCACCTCTGCTTGCTGTCTTTCTCTCTCTCAAAAAACAAAACAAAAACAAAAAAAACCCATAGTAGCCAGAAGTAATATCGAGGCTCAGTAATATACTCAGCTTATGAGGTGCCTGGGTGGTTCATTCGGCTAAGCATCCATCTCTTGGTTTTGGCTCAGGTCACAATCTCACAGTTTGTGAGTTCAAGCTCCACATTGGGCTCTGTGCTGACAGCATGGAGCCTGCTTGGGATTCTCTCCCTCTCTCTCTCTGCCCCTCCCCTGCTCATGCTTGCTCTCGCTCTCTCTCAAAATAAATAAATAAACTTAAAATATATATATAGTCAGCTTATAATGTTTATTCAGAACATTTTGTAAAGACTTAAAACTTCAGAGAGGCTTCTAAGGTAGTTTCTCTAGCAACATTTTTGCCCTATAATTATAATTTTTTAAAATACAATATGCCTAGAACACATCCAAGTGAGTAAATAAAAATATTTATCTTGCTTGGTAATTTATGGTGCCATCTCACCTATCAACCCTTTTTTTATTGATTGATTGATTTGCTTATTTTTAGAGAGAGAGAGAAAGAGACAGAGTATGAATGAGGCAGGTGAAGAGAAAGAGGAAGACACAGAATCCAAAGCAGTCTCAGGTTCTGAGCTGAGCTCTGCACAGAGCCTGACGCAGGGCTTGAACCCATGAGCTGTTAGATTATGACCTGAGTTTAACTCGGCCCAACCGACTGAGCCACCCAGGCACCCATACCCCTTTTTAATATAGGGAACTGATCAGTATGTAGAGATCCAAGAAAATAACAGGCAAGAAGCAGGCTTAAGTAACTTTGTGCCGCAAGGTCAAATTGCCCAAGGGTACCAGGATAATTAATGTTTGAATACCCAGCCATAATTGTTCCCTACCAGTGTGTTTTTGGTTTATAAACTGATAACTCCTACTTATGTGTGTTAGTTTCATTCAGCTTCACAAATCCATCTGTTTAAATTGGTGAAAATTTATTTGATTATCAAATCATCATAGTTAAAGTGATACATCTATTTGCATAAAGGAGCTTTTAAAATTCTAGTTTAAACTTGATGCAACTTGACTTTATAATTTTGCTTATATTCATCTTTAAGTAATTTTAGATTACGCAGAAACTTTTAAAAGCCTGAGACATTTGTAAGTGAAGTTAACTTAATTCGTCTTTTCCCTTGTTTTTAGTGGGAGATTTTGATAAGATCTGGCGAGAACATTGTGAGGATGAGGAAACACTTTGTGAATATGCTGTTGCAATGAAAAATTTGGCAGATAACCATTGGGCAAAAACTTGTGAGGGCGAAGGTCGTATTGAATGGTGTTGTAGGTGAGTGTTTTTATGAACTAACATTTTTGGTTTCTACTATATCGTTTAAAGTCTGAAATCCAAGTAATGCTTTGTATAATTTACTGTACCAAAATAGGACTGTTTTAAAACAGATTATTTTTTTAAATAACTTCTCCCTCTTGCCACACTTTCTCTAAGTTTATATCATTCATCCCTTTTTAATCAAAATGTTTTTCTTTGACATAACTTGAAGTTTTGTTTCAGCCTTTCAAAATTATAGCTTTAAAAAATAAAAATAAAAGTATAGCTTTAAATGCATCAAATATACTTAAACGTCAATACATTTAAAATATGAGTTTTAACACTTAACTTCATTGATAAGTCATAGTATAGAAATTTCTTTTTATAATTCTCCATATTTGGATTCAAGTAAACGTGATTTTCTGTATTTTAAAATTTGAAAACCTCTTAAAAGTGTCAAAATCCTGAATTTTGGATATATAATTCAGAGTATTCCAGCACTTAAATTTACTTTGGATAATGCTTATTTTCTCATTGTATAAATTTAAGACATCAAAATGAAATACTCTTGGTCATTTCTCTCAAGGTAGTAAAATTATTAGAACGGATATATGTATTGATTGAATTTATAAATGAATTCTCAGAAAACAAAGCATTATCTTTCTGCATGGACAATGAATTTATGATAATTTCTGGTTTATATTTCATTGCAGTTATTTTTTATCCAAAATTTCTGTTTTAATCTCATTTAAAAGTTATGTTATAATGCATATTTCATTCATTCAACAAATAGTCCAGAGAAAAATGCATATTTAATTTAGTTATTTTATTTATTCATTTAATAATTTTTAATGATTGTCCACAGTGTACTAGTCACATCACAGGCACTGGGAGTACAACAGTCAGCCAAACAAAATCCATGCTTTCATGGAGGTTACATGCTCATGAGGGTTAGAGGCAAGAAACAATACATAAATTAAAGATATGCTGGGTCAGATAATGGTAAGTCCCATGAGAAAAACAAAGCAAGGAAAAATAAAACAATTTTAAGTATGGTAGACAGGGTAGGCCTCCCAGAAATGATGCGTGTAAAAAACATTAAAGAAGTGAGACAACAAGCCCAGCAAGTCCAAGTCCTAGCAAGGCCTTGAGGTAGGACTGTGCTGACATGTTTTTGAAACAGCAAGGAGACTAATGTGGCTAGAGCGAAACATAAGAAGAGTGGTAGAAAATAAGATACTGACCAGCTAGATTTCGTAGGGTCTTGTAAACCATGGTTAAAGACGTTGGCTTTTATTCTGTGTGAGATGAATCACTGGATGTTTTAAGAAGAAGAGTAACAGGATTTTATTAACCTTTAAAGTGTGTCAAGAATTCTTAAGAATTAATTACTGTGTTAAGATAGACTATAGGAAGGGGAGTATGTAAATCAGGAAATAAGTTAGGAAGCTAATGTGATAATCAAGGTGCAAAGTTATAGTGAGGCAGTTTTCTTAGAGAGTGAGAAAGTGAATGGACAGAACAGTATAATAAAATTAATGCTCAAGTGAGTATAATGACTCAAGAGAAGGGGAAGGGAAATGGTATGTATGTTGTATTGATTATAGTGATACATAAGTAGGGAGTTGAAAATATGAGGTGAGTGAGGAGGAGTGAAAAGGTGTTATCAGTAGATTGCGGACCCCAAGAATTGTGGAGTTGGAGAAAGAAAGGAGCCAGAATAATAGGAAATAAGATTCTTGAAACTTAAATGTTTGGTGTTTTCTGCTTGGCTCTAGAGAGAAAAATCTCTCTTTTAGAAAATATACATTTTCTCCCTCAAGCTAAGAAATGCAAAAGGAAATGTATTACTGAACCAGTTATTTCCCTTGTAACATGGAGTAATGACATAATCCAATCAGGAAATCAGCACCATCTCTATTTAAGACCATCATTCTTGGCTTTTAGCAGCACTGCTTTAAAATTAGTATTCGGGTATATCAGGCAAGCTCTCAGACTGCTTCTTAAATGGACTTTGATGTGTGATATTCTCATAGGAGCATTTGCTTATACCTTCCTTAAATAATCTGTGCTCACACTTCTCTCTTCTTTTTCCTTAGATGTGTGGTTGTTATCAATAGTTATTGTATCTACATGTGTTTGAAAAAGGTCATTTTTAAGTCAAACTGCTGAAAGGGAACATTCGTAAGAATTTAGGTCAAACTGCAGGAAAAGAACAGTGGCAAATATTGTAAAATAAATTTACTATGGAAAGTAATCCCATGAGGAGTTTTATAATGTCTTTACTTTAAACTTAAAACTAGCTTGAGAGAAAAGGCTACAAAACAGTTTTGAATTTTGAAACTTGATTTATCTATAATTTTAACTTGAGTTTATATAATTCCTTTCTCTATTGACAATTCTAAGAAAGCAGTAGTACTTTGAGAGCTAAAGTGGGCTTTTAAAACAGTTTGACAGAAGTTTCTGTTCAGTTAGTTATACTTAAAACTTCATAAGAATTTGGTATGTAAGGTAAGGCTTACTGACATTACCCTGCTAAGATTTTGTTGGCTGTTTAGCTTGAAGAATTCCACGTATGATTTCCTTCAAAAGATAATTAAATTTGATTTATAGCATGAAATACTAAAAACATAACACAAAGGCATAGCTGTATGATTAATAAAAATATTTGCTTTTTGGGGCGCCTGGGTGGCTCAGTCGGTTAAGCGTCCGACTTCGGCTCAGGTCATGATCTCACGGTCCGTGAGTTCGAGCCCTGCGTCAGGCTCTGTGCTGACAGCTCAGAGCCTGGAGCCTGTTTCAGATTCTGTGTCTCCCTCTCTCTCTGCCCCTCCCCTGTTCACGCTCTGTCTCTCTCTGTCTCAAAAATAAATAAACGTTAAAAAAAAAAAATTAAAAAAAAAAATATATTTGCTTTTTCTAACTCTTTGTACACACAGAGAAACAAACACGGTTTCCTGGATTTGCAAGTAAATTGCAGATAACATGATATTTCATTCCCACACATCTCCTAAGAATAAGGACATTCTTCAGCATAAGCATAATACCATCATCACATTAAGATAATTAACAGTAATTTCCTCATTTCCTAAAATACTTAGTTCAAAAATTCAGATTTTTTTATTGTCCCCAAAATGTGCTTGTAATTTTTTTCTTTTAAATCAAATTAGGGCTCATGCATTGCATTTGGTGGTTGCATTTCTTTAGGTTCTTGGTTTTGTTTTCCACAACATTTAGTTTTTTTTGAGAAATGACAGTTTATTTGAAAAATATCCCACATTCTATATTTTGTGGTTTTTGATTCAAGGTGGTTAATAGCACTGTTCAAATAATCTGTGTGTCCTTACTGATTTTTCTTTTTGGCTTTTTGTTCTGTCAGTTACCAAGAGAGATTTTCAAGATACCATTTTTCTCAATTTTTGTATAATTATTTGGCTCATCTTTAGATTATTTAATTTTTCTCTTAAAGTTCTCTTAAATTTCATCTTTTTCTGAATTAGAAAGATTTATAGGGTTGCCTGGATGGTCAGTAGGTTAGACATTCAACTCTTGATTTCTACTTAGGTCAGGATCTCACGGTTCATGAGACTGAGGCCTGCGCGTGGAACCTGCTTGGGATGTTCTCTCTCCTTCTCTGCTCCTCACCCTTGTGCACACTCTCTCAAATAAACTTAAAAAAAAAATACTTATGGTAATTATTATAAAGTCCTTGTTTGCTTATTCCAATATATAGTTTATCAAGATCTGTTTCTTTTGGCTGTTTTTTCTTTTGATTACGGATCATTTTTTTTTCCTGCTTCATTATATGTCTGGTAATTTTTAAAAATATATACTAGCATTATGTTTAGAAGAGACTGGCATAATATTAGTTTTTCCTAGAAAGGGCATGCTTTTTGTTTTGTTTTGTTTTGTTTTTTCCCTCTAACAGGCAGCCAGTGAGACAGGGACACACTTTGATCCATCAGGGGTTAAACTGAGTTGAAGTTGGATTACATAGTTGCATTTCACTTGTGTCTTCAAATGCTTTGAGGGTGAGTCCTGTTTTATGTATATTATAGGCACAGTCCTCTAGCAAGACTCTGGGACCTAGGTCCACAGAAGACTGCAAAGAATTTTCTCTGCTTTTTAGTGCCACTCCAAGCCTCTAGTACTTCCCTTGCCTTTTTCATATTTGAAAATCAAGACCTATGGAGGAGGGTGGGGGTGGGATGCAGGAATAGAACAGGGAGAACAATCTTTGCATTTGGGTTTCTTAAAGATTCCAGTCTGTCACACCATTCTAAGCAACCATTAAAAGCTCTGCTGGTTTCCCTTTAATCAAACAAAATCCCTCTACCCTGGAAGACATGATCCTTTGCTGCCTATACACCTTTTCAACAAATGTACAAAGTGCCTGTGATCTCTTCTCATCTAGGCCTTTCTTTAGTTCCTTTATACCTTTTGTATCCTCAGCAATCTTGATTTCTTTTTAATACATTGTTTTTTTAGAGTGTATAGTTCTTTTTCCCCCATAGCTACAGCATAACCAGGGGCCCTTTGTGATTTTCTATATCCTAATCCAAAACTAGTTTTGTGTCCTGTATTTTGGATTTATTTGATTGTTTTCTCATGGAGCCATTAACTACTTTTCCAGTGTCCTTTATTTCTTATAAACTGATCTAAAGTGTTGAATCAGGTAACATTATTTTTGACAGAATATCTGTTAGGTGAAACTGCACACTTACTGCATTACATTAGCAAGTGCTTATTGTCGGGTTACCTGCTAAATTTTGCCATTTGGTGTAGGTGGTCCTTCCATTGTAAACTTATATTTTCCCTTTGCAATTAGCAAGTAATATGTAGAGGGACATTTTGGCTTGTGGATCAATCCTGTCTCCTGACAGTCTGTCAGCTAACAGGTTTACTTCTGTTTATTAAATAAACTATTTCATTTGGGATTGCAGAGTGATTTTTTAAATTTTTTTTTAATGTTTACTTATTTTTGAGAGAGAGAGAGAGAGAGAGAGACAGGGTGCGAGTCGGGGAGGGACGGAGAGAAAGTGAGACACAGAATCTGAAGCAGGCTCCAGGCTCTGAGCTGTCAGCCCAGAGCCTGACGCAGGGCTCACAAACCGTGAGATCAAGAGCAGAGCCGAAGTCTGGCGCTTAAATCGACCGAGCCACCCAGGTGCCCCACAGAATGATTTTTTCAACTTGTATCATTCTTTTTATTTATTAGCTTCTGTAAATAAAACCTTTTCTTTATGAACAGGGAATGATTACGTGTTCTCCAGAAAGGCTGGGTAGAAATAAACATATACGTATCCCTAATTCTTTCTGTTTAGTCATCAATTCTTACAATAAGGAATTGGTGTAGTAATTCCAATTGTGATAAGTATGTTTTTTGGTTTGGGGTTTTTATATCACAGTAGCCTCCTGCATTGTTATTTATTCATTCTTTCCATCAGTCTTTGTTTTTTTTTGAGGGGGAGTATATTCAAATTATTCCATATTCCATATATAGCTGGCTTCTGTGTTCTGAAATCACTTTTGAGCACTTTGTTACTATGTGGTACAAAATAACCCTTTGGTTTTGCCACCCAAGACTTAGAATCAAACTATTTCTTCATAGGGCCTGTTTCTTTTAGTGAGAAATGGCATTTAGAAATTAAGATCTGGGCACTAGATGTGCTGCTAAAGGACTTAGTTCTGAATAACATTAATACATTTGCTTTGTCCTACAGTTCACATAAAATAGTCTGAAAACTACAATGTCAATTTTACTTCTAAACTTTACCTAGCAGTAAAACTGACTGGATGAAGTTTAAAGTATCTCTGTAGTTCTTCTGTCTTTAGAACATAAACCACTAAGTGTCGGGATACTGTGTTTAAAAGTTACTTGAAATAGTTCTTTTGTATATGGTTATGTTCACTTTCAGCTTTATGGGTTTCCCCCCCTATTTTATTTTGTAAGAATATGAAACATTTGCATGGTTCAGAAGTCAAGACTTTATAAAAAGGTGTATTCAAAAAAGGTTCCCGTCCAATTTCCTCATTTGTTACTTGTTTTATCCAAGTAACAAATTATTTTCAGGTAACATTATTTTGTTGTTGTTTTTTTGTTTGTTTGTTTTTTGCAGAATTAACCAAATTCACATACACACACATAACCACCCATTATCTATATTCAAATGGGATATGGTATATGCTGTTTTATACCCTTCTTTTTTACTTAATATGTCATGGAGATCACTGTTGTATTAGTCAGGGTTCTTCACAGAATGGGTTCCTGTGTATGTGGAGGCTGATAAATCTTGAGATGCAGTGGTGAGTTGACATGCTAGAGACACAGGAGAATCAGTGGTGTAGTTCCAGTCCTAAAACTGGCAGGCTTGAGGCCTAGGAAGAGCTGATGTTTCAGTTTGTCTGAAGGCAAGAAAAAAATCAGTGTCCCTGTTCAAAGGCAGTCAAGCAGGAGGAGTCTTTCATACTCTGGGGAGGAGGGTCAGCCTTTTTGTTCTATGCAGACCTTTAAGTGATTGGATGAGGCCCACCCCTATTATGAAGGACAGTCTGCTTTACTCAGTTTACTTATTTAAATGTTACTCTCATTCAGAACCATCCTCACAGAATCACTCAGAATGTTTGACCAGATATCTAGGTACCCCTTGGCCCAGTCAAGTTGACGACATGAATTGACCAACTGCAAGTAAATAGATACCCTCTTCATTTTCGTAAGTTATTTACAAGTTTTTCCTGTTAAAAATAGTGCTGTAACGGATAACCTTGTGCATATTCATTTTGTACATTTGGCATTGTATCTTTGTAGATTCCTGGATGTGCAATGGCAGAGTAGAAGAGTAAACGTATATGTGATTTTGTTAGATTTTGTCAAATCACCCTCTTTAGAGGTTTTATCATTTTGTAGTTCCGTCAACAAAAAACAATACCTATCTCTTCACAGTGTCACCTACCTTTAGAAGTTTTGCCAGTTTGATAAGGTGGGAACTGATATCTCTGTGTGGTTTTAATTTATGTTTCTCTTGTGAGTGAGGTTGAGTATGTTTTTATATATTTAAAAATTATTTGCCCCTTGTGAATTATGTTCATGTTTTTGACACTTTATTTCCATTGGTTTTGGTCCCTTTTATCTTGATTTTTTCATAGCTTTTTATGACTTACAGATATGTGCCCTTTGTCTTCATTAATACCTTTTGCCATGCAGGTTTTTGGTTTGCCATGTAGAAATCTTTGTTTTTACGTAATCACATATGTATCTCTTTTATTGCTTCCAGATTTCTCTTACCTTAGAAAAGCTTTCCTGATTCCCAGACTATAAGAATTCCTAATAGTAATTCACTCATTTACTCACTAGTTTTCTTATAGTACTTGAATGATATCATTTTCTACATTTAGATCTCTGACCTATTTGGAATTCAGTCTAGTGTTTGTTGGGAAGTATAGATCTAACTTTTCCCCCAATATAATTCCCGTTTCTCCAACATCATTTATGAAAAGCACCACCTTTTCTACAGTGATTTGGCATGACACTTATATGCCATGTTAGCCAACTATATGCTATGGTTGGTTCTTTTTTAGGACTTTGTTATGTTTCATTGTCTATATCATTTAATCTATGTTATTCTGTAACATCTTCCCCTGCTCCACCACCGCTCTTCTTTCTCAGGGTTTTCTTGGTTCTTTCCTTTTTTTTTTTCATGTGTATTTTAGAACCAACTGGTCTAACTAAACTTGCAAAACTTTGTATTTTTATTGGGATTTCATTAAATTTTTTAATAACTGGAGAAAACTGACATCTTTGTAATGTTGAATCATCATGCCCATGAAAAAGATAGTATTTTTCTGTTTGTTCCAGTCTGCTTTTGAGTTGTTCAGTAGTGTTTTAAGGTTTTCTGAATACTGGTTTTCTGAATATGTGCATTTTCTTGTTACATTTATTCCTAGGTGTTTTATCATTTTGAGCTGTTGTAAATGTAACCTTCACTTCTGTTATATATTCAGATAGGCTATTGTTTATATATGCACATATATATGGAGGCTTTTGATTTTTGTATTTTTACATCTATTGGTTTATGATTGATTCTTTTGGGTTGTCTAGGTTAACTCATCTCTGAATATACATTTTTCTTTCTTTCCAGTTTTTTTTCTTTTTTCTTTTCTTTTTTTTTTTTTTTGACTAATACTTTTTCTTTTGTCTGCTACATAGCTGTGTCTTATTCATTTAGCAATGTGTGCATTGTGTCCCCGTTAAAAACGTGGCTGGCTTTTTGGCTGATATATATGTATAATTTTACTTTTAGGAAGTGTTCACCGATTCCTATTTTACTGAGTGTATTGTTTTGTTTGTTTTTTTAGGAATAGGTGTTGAATTGTGTTGAATGTCCTTTCAGCATCTGTGGAAGTGTATATGAGTTTCCTCCTTAAATTTATGAATATATATGTGAATATATTAATGGATTTAAATTTCCAGGTGAAAGGGATTTTTTTTGTTTTATTCTGTTACACTTTTATTGTGTTGTAATAGGATGATTTTTATCTGTTTTTCTGTGGCTTTTACTGTGGTTTTCTTCATGACATAGTATATGTATATGGTAGTTTTGTGAATATTCCATGTGCACTTGAAAAGAATTTATACTCTCTTTAGAGAGCAGAGTTTGTTATGTAGATAAGATAAACCTCATTATACTCTTTTTGGCTTCTCTAACCTTACCTAATATTCATTCACTTGATTGAGTCATGTATTAAAGTTCTCTATTGTTAGTTGTGTCTGTTTCCCCATGAATCCCATGGAGTTTCTGCTTAGTGAAGATGGCTGCTATGATAAATGGCACATAAATATTCATAACTGTTATATCTTTGGAAATTGTGGTCTTCAGCATTATAAAGTTTTCCTTTTTTTATTCATTTAATGCTTTTCATTCATTACTAACTAGCCTCTTTATCAACATTTCTCAGCCATCTCATGGATGAACTTCATCTTCTAGTAAATCCTTTAAAACCAGCTTGCAACTATGATGTTCCCTAAGTTCTTACATACAAAAAGCTGTTTTTCTATAGTTTTGTTACAAAATGTGCAGCTTGGCTGGATAAAAATCGTTGACTCACACTTTCTTTCCTTCAGCTTCTGAAAAAAAATGTTTCTCTATTTTAGTCTTATTTTGTATCTTCTTTCCATTTTCTCCCTCCCCCCCCCCCCCCGCACCCCTTCTCTCCCCTTTCCCTCTCTACTGAACCATTTGGTAGTCAGTTGCAGAAATCACAAGACTTTCATTCCTAAATATTTCAAGGTGTATCATTACACTTAGTTGAGGTAAATTCTCTAGCTTTCTCTTTATTTGAAGTTTTTATTTAAATTCTAGTTAGTTAACATAGAGTGTAATGTTAGTTTAGAATTTACTGATTCATCACTTACATGTAACACACAGTGCTCATCACAACTGCTCTCCTTAATGCCTATAACCCATTTAGCCCATTACCCTGCTCACCTCCCCTCCAGCTACCCACAGTTGTTCTCTGTAGTTAAGTGAAACAAGTTGGTCAGAGAAAGACAAATATGATTTGACTCATGTGAATCTCTCTCTCTCTCCTTTTTTTTTTTTTCTTTTATGACACAGACATAAAGGTTTATAGACTCTCAATTTGGATTTGTATGGTTTTTTTCTGATTAGATTTTTTTAAATGTTTTTTATTTATTTCTGAGACAGAGAGAGACAGAGCACGAGTGGGGGAGGGACAGAGAGAGAGGAAGACAGAATCAGAAGCAGGCTCCAGGCTCTGAGCTGTCAGCACAGAGCCCGACATGAGGCTCAAACTCACAAACCGTGAGGTCATGACCTGAGCCAGTGTTGGTCGCCCAAAAGACTGAGCCACCCAGGCACCCCTCTGATTAGATTTAAGTGAAGCATATTAGCAAGAATATTACTTAGGTGATATTGTGTTCTTCTCAGTGTATTACATCAGGAGACACATGATAACTGTTCTGACCTGGGTTTTTTTTCCCTTTCAAGTAGATTCATTTTTTTGGTGCAGTTTTAGGTTCATAGTAATATTGAGCAGAAAGTACAGTTCCCATAAACACCCTGCCCACACACATGCCCAGTATGCTCCCTGTCAACATCCACCCAGAATGGTACATTATATTGTAATTGATGAACTTCTTTGACACATCATTATCATTTAAAGTCCATAGCTTACATTAGGATTTGTTTTTGGTGGTGTATATTCTGTGGGTTTTGACAAATATATAATGACAAATATTCACCATTATAGTATCATACAGATGGCTTCCTTGCCCTAAAAATCCTCTGCTTTGCTTGCACATCCCTTCTTTCCCCAGTCACAGACTCTTTTACTCTTTCCATAGTTTTGCCTTTTCTAGAATGTCATAGAGTTGGAATCATAGTATATAATCTTTTTATGTTGACAGCTTTCACTTAATAGGCATTTAAGTTTCCTCCATGTCTTTTCATGGCTCGGTAGCTCATTTCTTTTTAGCACTGAGTAAGAATCTATTGTCTGGATGTACCACAATTTTTTTTCTTTATTCACCTGCTACAGGACAACTTATTGTTTCCAAATTTTGGCAGTTATGACTAAAACTGCTGTAAGCATCCATGTGCAGGCTTTTGTGTTGAAGTGAGTTTTCATTTGTGTGTGTGTGTGTGTGTGTGTGTGTGCGTGTGCGCGCGCGTGCAAATACCAAGGAGTGTGATTGCTGGATTGTATGGTAAAAGTAGAGTTAATTTTGTAGGAAACGGCCAAATTGTCTCCAAAGTGATTTTATCATTTTGTATTCCCACCAACAATGAATGAAGAGTTCTCGTTGCTCCACATGTTCACCAGCAGTTGGTAGTGTTGATGTTATTAGTGTGTAGTAGTGTCGTGTTGCTATTTTAATTTGCATTTCCCTAATGATATATTACCTGGAGCATATTCCATAAGCTTATTTGCTGTCTGTATATCTTCTTTGGTGAGTTATCCATTTCTTTTGCCCATTTTTAAACTGGGTTGTTTGTTTTCCATTATTAAGTTTTCAGAATTCTTTGTATATTTCAGATAACAGTTCCTTCATCAGATAAGTCTTTTGCAAATATTTCTCCCAGTCCATGTCTGTCTTCTCATTCTCTCCCATTCTCTTTTGCAGAGCATTTTTTTTATTGTAATTAAGTCCAGCTTCTCAATTCTTTCTTTGATGGATCTTGACTTTGGTGTTGCATCCAAAAAGTCATTGCCAAGTCCAAGGTCACCTAGATTTTCTCCTAGGAAGTTTATAAAACTCTCCAAGAGTTTTATAGTTTTGTGTTTTACATTTATGTCTATAATCCATTTTAAGTGTTGTGAAAGGTGTGGTATCTGTTTAGGTTCATTTTTCTGGTATGTAGTTGTCGTTCCAGCACCATTTGGTGAAAAGACCATCTTTACTCCATTATATTGGCTTTGCTCTTTTATTGAAAAATCATTTGAGTATATCTGTGTGGGTCTACTGGGATGTTTTGTTCCATGTGTCTAGTTGTCTATTCTGTCACCAGCACCACCCTGTTCTGATCCACTATATAAAGTAAGTCCAATAGTGGCCAGTCCTCCAATTTTGTTCTTCTTCAAAAATGTGTTGGCTATTTGGGTCTTTTGCCTCTCCATATAAACTTTAGAATTAGTTTGTTGGTCTCCACCAAATAATTTGACTTGATTTTCATTGGGATTGTACAGACTCTATAGATCAATTTGGGAAGAACTGACATTGTGGCAATATTGCATCTTCCTATCTATTTTCATGGAATATCTCTCCATTATTCATTCCTTTTTGTTCTCAGCTTTTTAATTTCAAATTTGAAATGTTCTTTCATATCTGCAGTTGCTTTATTATATATAATTAATACCAAAATGTTACAGTTTTTTTCTCTTTTATAGCTGTTTTTGAGTCTATGTTTTTGATAATTTTCATCCACTGGTTTTAATTGTTTTTCTCTTCCCTTCTATTAGGACCTTGTTTGGTTTCTGTATTCATTGAGCATTTATTTTATGGGTTTGTCTATTCTATTGGAGTGTCTGTAGGGGTTTGGGTGGCTTACTTGGTTCTTTAATTCTGAAGAACCTTGTTTGATTGCCACAAATACAAAAGTAAAGTGCCTTTAATATATATTGTCCTCTTTTGGTCTGACTTAACATTTTTTAATATATGGTTTATAACATCTCAGTAGGCTCATTATCCTTAATTGCTTAATTTTTTCCTTTTATCACCAAACCTCCAGAGATACCTCCATTTTTTCAAAGTGCCTCCTTTCTCCCCCAGAAGCAATATCTTTTCAAGGCTCTCCTTTTTGGTGGCATTTACTTTTTGTACACTTTTGCAATTAGCCCCAGCCCCAGTAAATCACTAAACTACTGTCAGATTTCTAAATACCACATCTTTACATTGGCCTTGGAGTCTTGTGGGATCTGAGGCTTGCTTATCACTCCAGTGTCACCTAGCCACCTTTCCCCACTATATTTGTGTTGGCCTCAGGATCTTTTTACCTGTGAGTCCATCCATCTGTTTTCTTCTCGGCACCTTACATTTCACATATCTTGAATGGATGTCCATCTCTGCAGGATCCTTGCTGTGTTTATCTACTGTGCCTTTGCTCATGCTATTCTGCCAGAAAAGCACTCACCTCCCACCTAGCATTCTTCCTTGATTATTCCTACTTATATTTCTAAAGTCAGCATATATTACTGACTCTGGATTGATTGGGTTATCAGTTGTATATTATCTTTATCAGTTGTATTTTCTTTATTATTGTATAATTGTTGTCTTATTCACTAATCTGAGCTCCTTGAGAGCAGCAATCCCTTCTCCAATTTGTTTTCTCATCACAGATGTGCCTGGCACATGGGGGCTCTGTATTCTTAATACTTAATAAATATTTGATTTATGAAGAATGGGTTTCAACTCCTATATATAAGAATTAAAACTAAATCTACATAGGAAAATTAAAGAAATCTTTTTTTAAAAAAGTCTTAATAGTAATTACTAAGAAAAAGTGAAGTTGAACTGATAAGCATACTGTAAGTATGAGGAGAGATGGGCATTGTTCCCTTACATCATAGTTCTACTTGCAGAAATCAGTTTTAAACTCTTTTTTTAACGTCTATTTATTTTTGAGACAGAGAGAGACAGAGCATGAACGGTGGAGGGTTAGAGAGAGGGAGACACAGAATCTGAAACAGGCTCCAGGCTCTGAGCTGTCAGCACAGAGCGCGACGCGGGGCTCAAACTCACGGACCGCGAGATCATGACCTGAGCCGAAGTCGGACGCTTAACCGACTGAGCCACCCAGGCGCCCCGCAGAATTCAGTTTTAAATTAATTCTTCAATTCTTCTCTTGCCATATGTTTCTGGAAATTCACCAAGCAGAGTCTATGGAGAAAAATAGTTTAGCTTTGTTTAAAGTATGAGCTATATGTACTAATAATGTGTTGTAAGAATCTAAAAAGAAAATTTGTTTAGATTCCCTTCTCCTTCAAGTAGCTTGGTAATTGTATCATTTATTGTTTTCACATGTAAACTATCACATTGTAAGCTCAAGGGCCTGAACTAGGTCTTGTTAGCCTTTCTTTACCTTAAGATTCCTGGCTTTAATAGCTAATAAATATTTGAGTTGATTCTGTGGTTTATGTTTGTTTTTCCTGTTATATACCCAGGCATGGTGTCCTACTACTCTAAAATTGTATTCGGTTTGAAGAAAATTGTTTATAAGATTATGTCAGCCATCAGTTTCTGGTGCTGGATGGCAACCTGATCTGTTCTAAACTATATGAGCTTAAAATGAAACATGTTCAAAAAATCTGCATTTTACTAATGTAAGAATTCAGACAAACAGGAACGGTCTCTTGATGGATAAGAATAATTTCCAGGTGTTACAAAAACCACCGTAATGTTCAAACTTCTGTAAATGTTTACCTATATGATACAGTACCATTTTTACCTGAACTAGATTTGTATTCCCTTCCCTCAGAGCAAATAAGAATATCAATAAGTCTTAATATGTTGACATCCTCACTTAGTTTTCATAAACCAACAGGGATCTAAGAAACAACTATTGGGGTATCTGTCTGCTACCAGCAGACCTGGCTCAGAATTAACTGTAACGACTGGTCTTTTTGTATGCTGTCACTGAATAGCAGAGTTACCTAAGATTTTCTAGAGGAACTTAAGTTTTAGTTAAGAATGCAGTTCAGCAAAACATATAGGCACATCTGTACCCTTGAAAACATACTTTTTACTTGTTAAATATAATCTGTGATTATGCTTTATTGTATGTGCAGTGCTACAGGTACTCAAACTTAACCTCTGTGTGACGTTTTCACAGTAAGAATTTGTAATTGAAAGTTTCCCGTTTTGAATAATAAAGGCTAATGTTTTTCCATTTTATTTTATATTCCTGCCTAGTATTTTAAAATATAACTACATTTTGCTTCGTAGTGTATGCAGAGAATATTTCCAAAATGGTGGAAAGAGAAAAGCACTTGAAAAGGATGAAAAAAGAGCTGTACTCGCCACTAAGACCACTCCAGCCTTAAGTACACATGAGTCTTCTAAACTTGAAGGTCATTTAACCAACCTCAGCTTTACAAACCCTGAATTTATAACTGAGTAAGTACAGTTTTTCTATTTCAATTACTAACGTCATCCTGGATAGCTCTATTAATAATGTAAAATAGTGTAATGATTTACAAAAAGTAGTGGGCTGTTTGCTTGCTCCCCTGATAATAGATTAGGCTGAAAAATGCAGATTTATAATATTAGTAGGTAGAAAACTAGCATAAAATTTTAAGGGATATCAGGAAAACTAATGGTTCTATAGCAGATTGTGTTCAGGAAACATAAGAAAGAATTGTTTCTTAAATGTTGTAATAATTATTCTTATGGTAATAAAAGAATCAAAACAGCAAAATCCATTTTAAACTATGTTTAGTTTAAAGTGGCTGTCTCTTAACTGAAAAATCACAAGGAATAATGGAAGATTATTAATGGAACCAATTGCCATTATTCTATTGTTGATGTGAAAATTTGCCTACCAGTAGTTTATGTGTGCATAGGTACAAATTTTATTTAATAAATACATGAATATATTTCCAGTTTAATTGAGCTATAACATTGTGTAAGTTTAAGGTATACAACATGATTTGATATGTGTAAATATTTTGAAATGATTACAAGTTTGGTTAACATCCATCACCTCACAGTTAAAATTTTTTTTCTTGTGATGAGAACTTTTTAAATTCTTTTTTTTTTACTTGTTTTATTTTTTATTTTTTAAAATTTACATCCAAATTAGCATATAGTGCAACAATGATTTCAGGAATAGATTCCTTAGTGCCCCTTCCCCATTTAGCCCATCCCCCCTCCCACAATCCCTCCCATAACCCTCAGTTTGTTCTCCATATTTATAAGTCTCTTCTGTTTTGTTCCCCTCCCTGTGTTTGTATTATTTTTGTTTCCCTTCCCTTATGTTCATCTGTTTTATCTCTTAAAGTCCTCATATGAGTGAAGTCATATGATTTTTGTCTTTCTCTGACTGTGATGAGAACTTTTAAGATTCATTCTCTTGGCACCTTTGAAATATATAGTACAGTGTTAACTATAATCATCATGTTGTACCTTACATCCCCTTAACTTCTTATAACTGGAAGTTTGTATCTTTAACTCAATTTCTCTACCCCACCCCACTGCCATTTCTGACTACCAGTCACATCTCTTGTTTCTATGGGTTTGGTTTTTCTTAGATTCCACATATAAATCAGATCATACAGTATTTGTCTTTCTGTCTCTGACTTATTTCACTTAGCCAAATGGCCTCAAGGTCCATCCATGTTATAACAAATGGCAGAATTTCATTCTTTTTTATGATTAAATATATATATGTATATATAATATACACACACACAAGTATTATAATCCAATTAATTATTAGTAGTATTAAAATTATTTATACACCTTAGTACCAGAACAGATTTGTAGTATCAAGTAATACTTTATTAATTTCTTGAAAATACTGAACTTGAATAATTCTAGAAACATTTTTGATAGACACTGAAAGCTAACCATGAAAATAAAATTATATCAACCTCTTAACCATTTAAATATGTAGTAGATATCAAACATAGCATTACCGCTGGTTACTTTGATTTTACATAATGTTGAAAATACTATAAGCAGTTTTATTTAAAATTTAACATACTTTTGATTAGTTCAAAAGGAAAGGAAAGGATGAAGCAAATTCTTTTCAAAGATTACTATAAAGCTTACAAAGCATATTGACTTACTAAACATCCTGCAACTCAGGTGTTATGAACATTCTTGAATATTTTTAAAATGATGACATTGTAAAAAAAATATATAGTTATACCGCTATCAAAGACAGGTACATATAGAACATATCAATCCTAGAATTTCTGTATGGTTCTTTTTTTTTTTTTTTTTTTAAATAAGTAGGCTCCATGCCCAATGTGGGGCTTGACCTCATGATCCTGAGATTAAGAGTTGGATGCTTTACTGACTGAGCTACCCAGCCACCCCACTATATGGTTCTTTTTTATAGTCTCTATTTTACTGTTGAGATTTCCTTATTTGTTGAGTCACTGTCAGCATATTTTCCTTTAACTCTTTTAACATGTTTTCTTTTAATTCTTGGAACATTTTTATAATAGCCAATTTGAAGACTTTGCTCCAGCATTTGAGCTCACTCAGTCATTTTTTATTTAATGCTGTTTTTCTTGAGCATGGACCACACTTTCCTGTTTTTCTTTGTATATCTCGTAATTTTTTGTTAAAAACCACCCAATATATTTTTGATAATATATTGTGGAAACTCTTGGTTTGGATTTTCCCTCAAGGAGGGGGCGGTGGTGGTGGTGGTGGTAGTTTTTTACTAGTTTGCCTGGGCTGAATCTGTGGGATCTGCTTTCCTTGCAATTTGCCTAGTATTGTTATTTTTATTTTTTAGGCTGGTTTCCTAGAGTCTGTCTGCTTAGCTTAGTGATCAGTGATAGCACAGGTTATACTCCAGTGCCTTAAGCCAGTTAGGCCTCCTCCACCCTCTCCCAGTGGATGTGTGTTGATTGGGGAGTGCTTTTAACACTTAGGCAGTTTTCAAGTGTGCCTCACCATTTATTTTCCATCAGACCCTCTTGGGTCTCCTGTGCATGTTCACTTAGCCTCCAGGTCAGTCAAGACTATGTGGAGACCTTACCTAGCACCTCTATGCCTTTCTCATTTCCAGGATTTTTTGGGTTAAATTTCTGACAAGTTCTCCAGTCTGCAGCTCAGCCCAACCCAAACTGCAACCTAAGGCTAGCATACCTGCTGACTTTCTGTTTGTTTTCTACTTTTACTGATGGTGCTCTGTGTGGGTTTTTTACCCTTTGTTCCAATAAAGTTAGCTCCTTCCAGCTGTGAAGCTGCTCTTTTTCACAGCCAGCCCTATTCTTGAAGAACTTCCACACCAGCTGAGCAAGGGGTGAGGGTGAGAAGAGTGGTTTCAGGCAAGAGCACCACAAATCCTCATTGTTCTTAACCTAGGATCAGCTGGTTCTCACGAATAAACATTCTCCAACTTGTTTGCCTTTGTTTGAGTCCCAAAATGGTTGTTTTTGATGATTGTGTCCAGTTTTATAGTTGTTTCTTGAGGAGTAGATTTGCCAGCTCTACCCTGGCAAAGTCCAGAAATTCCTGTCTCTGGTTTAATTTTAATGGAGAGAAATTAGTTTGGCTTTAAGTATTTTAAAGAAAGTATCCAAATATGATTGTTACAGGTCAGGATTTACTTAGTATTGAAATTAAACATTGAAATGAGTTAACTAGCATGGCTAGGCTTAGACTTTCTTTATTCTAAAAACTCTGAACTCTGTTATATACCATCTGGCCCCAATATGTGTATGTAGACATTACTCTTCCTGCTTGTCTTACCATTTTTGCAGCCTTTATTCTAGTCATATGGAACTGTTTAAATTCCCCTCGTGGTACATGCTTGGTCTCAATTTCTGGTTGCAAGTACAGTGTATCCTCTTTCTGATAAACTATTCCTCTATTATATTAGGCTATATTTGAAGCATCTCCCCTTCCTGAATTTAACTTGAACTTCCCAGAATTGATACTCTTTGGTACTAATATTAAACCTTCTTTATAAATAACTCTATTAAAGTACTTATTATATTACAGTCCCTATTTAATATTTCTCTTAACTGCAAATGAAATAAGATCACATGTAAATTTGCATGTAATGAATGTTATAGATGTAGAAAAATTATTGCTCAATCCCAGTTACATTTAGGCACATTTCTTTCCAGTCTTTTTCATAGACATTGTTTTTTACGCAATAGAGACCATGTAGTATAAAGAATTTTGCAAACTGCTCTTCCCATGCTATTAAAACACTCATTCTGCATTATGTTTCACACAAAAATCTACCACTGTATATGTCCAAATATAAAGTGATTCTGAATACAAAATAATACTCTGTTTTCCCCGAGTGAATCGTAGTCTCGTCTCATCTCCTTTCCTCTCCTCTCTCTTTTTCTTTTTTTCTCTCAGACAGGTAGATGAAATATTCAAAAGTCAAATGTTTATTTATTTATAGTTATTAGTATATGGAAAGATACACATCCTTTACCATCCAAATCTATTTGGCTTCTGACTTTGGAAAGCAAGTTTAGATAGCAAGGGTTATCTTTTTCTCAGTCTCATCTCAAAATATGTATTCAGATCATTGTGATTTCTAGGTGCAGATAACAAGGACTAACGTAGCAAAAATACCTGCTTTTTTGTACTTATATTTCATGAAAACCAAATGTTTGTTACTGCTAGAGCCCCGTTTTAAGTCCTCTATATCTCAAATTTGAGATGTGATACTTTTTTAATCTGGATATAATGTGATTGCTGGAAATTTTATCCCAAGTCCCAATTAACACCCATTCCTCCTAAGGTAGCTATGTCCCAACTGTCTTTTATCTTGTACATATATACTTGTAATTGATACAAAATAAGTACTTACTTTGCTGCCTTTTAAAAGTATTTATATTTTTTGAGAACATTCATCAAATAGACCATATTCTGGGCCATAAAACACCTTAACAAATTTTAAAAGGTAGACCATCATGGAAAGTATTTTCTCAGACTGTAGTAGCAGAAAGAGAGCCAGAAAATACCAAAACATTGATAAATAACACATTTCTAATTAGAAATTAGAAAATTTCAAAATATTGTACACCAAATGAAAATGAAAATGCATCCTAGCAAATTCATGGCATGTGGTGAAAGCGGGGCTTGGAGGGAAATTTATAGTATTGAGTACATATATTTTTTTTAAAAAGATTAAAATCAGTTCTCTAAGTTTCTACCTCAGGAAACTAGCAAAACAAGAACAAAATAGATCCAAAGTAAGCAGAGGTAAAGAAAATTACAGCAGAAGTCAGTGAAATTGAGAATAGGAAAGTGGTTGAGAAAATCAGTGAAACTGAAAGCTGGTTTCTTTGAACATTAATAAAATTGGTAAACCTCAGACCAAGCTAACCAAGAAAAACAAGAAGGAGAAACACAAATTACTAATATCAGAAATAAAAGAGCAGCCATCACTACTGATCTCATGGACAGAAAGGATAATATTAGGAATATTATGAATAACCTGTGCCCACAGATTCGATAATTTAGATAAAATGGACAAATTCCTTGAAAGACGCAGTCTACCAAAACTCACACAAGGGGAAATAGATAATCGGAATAAGTCTGTATATGTATCAAAGAAGTTGAATCAATAATGAACAGCCTTCCAAAACATAAAGCACAAGGCCCAATTAGTTTCACTGGTGAAATCTACCAAACATTTAAGGAAAAAACTGATAACACTTCTCTGCTGTCTGTTCCAGAAGGTAGAATCAGAAGGAACACTTCCTAATTCGTCCTGTGAGGCTGGCAGAATGTAGTTTAAGATGTTGAACCAAATTTCCTATTATCCGTTCTGAAGTGAAACTGACGTGTTCCTGACTGACTGTATAAAACATGATTAAATAATGACTGTATTATTATCTGTAT
Organism: Panthera onca; assembly: GCF_046562875.1. Taxonomy (NCBI): domain Eukaryota; kingdom Metazoa; phylum Chordata; class Mammalia; order Carnivora; family Felidae; genus Panthera; species Panthera onca. The sequence goes on along the minus strand of NC_138340.1, from coordinate 131,391,806 downwards.
TTGGGGGCTAAGTTATGCCTTAGTTGGCTTGTAATGGAAACAAACCTAAGGTGAGAAGGAACCTGGAGAACTCCTCTAGTTGATGATGTTGCTTTTTAATATGATCTTTATAAGAAAACATCTACCAATTAAAATTGTAAAACTGTACTTCGGTGTATAATTACGAAATCTGTACTAAATTTTTTGCCCCCTCCCCCCCCCAATGTAGCTTGGTTTTATGTGAAGTTACATTGTGTGAAGTCGTTTTGAGATGGTTTTTCTTCAGTACTACTTTATTGCTCAAAGGAAAGAAACCGAGAGGGCTCAATAATGTAGACTTTGTAAGAACTCAAATGCCCTTTTTTGAAGGCTAATATGGTATAAAGAATCTTGCTTTATATACATTATTCTTTTGTTGAACATTTAGGTTTTCTTTCTTACATTTTATCTCAGAATTAAGCATCTTTTTGTGCTTAAATTGTTATGCTTTGGGGATGAATTCCCAGGAATGAATTGCTGGGTTAAGAGTACAAGTGACTCAAGGTGGTTGTACATATTACTGAATGACTTTCCAGAAAAATAATACTAAATCCATTACTTCTGGAAGTATGAGTGTCTGTGTTGCCAAGACTTATGGGCATGGAGTATTTTTATTTTTTTAATTCTCTATTAATGTGATGGAATAAAATGACATCCCATTGTGTGAATATGCATTTCTAACAGATACATAAAATAAAACACCAGGGAAAGGAAATTTATAAAATAAAAGAAAGTCTATTAAATCAGGAAAATAACATTCACTCCATGACATTCTAGTATTTGACATAGCAGAAACATGGCACACATGCTGCCATTATACTTTCCAAAATCCATGATAGATGAAGCTAAGTGGATCTTTCCTACAGATCTTGTACTTGGCCTCAGAATCTTTTTCACACAGTACTTAAAAAGCCATTACCAACTAGTCAGTATGAGAGAAGAAACTCCTCTGCCATTTATGTCCATTACCCTTGCTGTACATAGGACCATAGTTTTGACTCTGTGTTTCTTAGCAGCTGGGGCCATCTGTAGGACCATGTCTTTGTTTCTTTTTTTGAGAATTACTGTTTATGTCATTTGCTTGCTCAAGTATATCTGAAGTATTTATCAATTTGTATGATCTCTTTTCACTACTCAGTAACTTGATATTTAGTTATTGGGGTAGGGACTTAACATGTTTTATGGGTGGAAGGAAAAGAAGGAAGAAAGGACATATTTAGAACAGTACAATCACGTTTTTATAATTATCTACTTGGAACTTTGTTAACTGGTGGAAAGCGGGATGGAAAAGGTGGTGTCACTGAGTGAAAGGAAAGACTGTAAAGACTATTAAATGATTGCTCCAAAACCAAGAATCTTACTATAGGCCTTATCTCTATTCTGCCTTAGGAGGTAAGAAACTGGACATATTCTTAAAAGGTTTGTGACAGAGGGAATATAATACTAAAGAAGACCTAATTAGATCTATTAATACTGGTTTGGGGAGTTCAGTTTATCACAATTAAATAGTGATTTTGAATACCATTTTGATATTCTTTTTTTTCCCTTAAGTGTTAGTTTAGTTTCTACTCAGTTTTTCCATTCACTTAGTTTATTTTCTTGAGCTTTTTATTTTTAATTTTTTTAAATGTTTATTTATTTTGAGAACGAGAGAGAGAGCAGGGAGGGGCAGAGAGAGAGTGAGAGAGAGCATCACAATCAGGCTCCACACTGTCAGCACGGAGCCTGATGTGAGGCTCCATCTCACAAACCATGAGACCAAGACCTGAGCCAAAATCAAGAGCTGGACAGTTAACCAATGGTGCCACCCAGGTATCCCTGGGCTTTTTAATATTGAAGGTTATTTTAGTAAGTAAAAGGTTTTATAGTGGTAAAGGAAGAAGTTAAATGTCTTCTGAATGTAATTCAGTACATAAATTAAAAATTTGAAGTGTTTCATTTGTGGTTTTTAATAGTGTTTTGCTTTTAGTTTGAAATGTATTACATATCAAAGTACGTATACAATTACAAATTTGAACCTGAAAATAAAATTCATTATTTTACTGAAATATTAATAGAGCAAAATTATGATTATACATATCAGATCTGGAGTTTTAGTAATATTATCAAGTCCCATTTAAAGCCATGTATATTATAGTGTTTCTGAGCTGTTTCTATGGAAACAATGTGTATTACCAATTCCAAATTATAAAGTTTTCCTCCATAGATTTTCTTGGTTTAAAATAATGTATCTTGAAGATTATGAATAAGCTGACTGTAAATAACCCATGCTTATCAGTTGCTCCTTTCTAAAAAGTCAGAAAGATAGCTCCTTTCCCAATTTTAGCACTGGCTCAGAGAATAAACTTGAGAAAATATCTAACAATCCTGGGTCTCCTTTTCTTTATAAAAATAATACTCTATAATCTTATAGCTATTTGAAAAAAAAGTGGGAAGAGCTATGTATAAAATCCCCAAAGCTCTGAGCTTTCAGATAATGATCCAAAGTACTAGATGTTGAGAATGAAAGTAGTGAGGATTATATCAATTCAAAACATAATTTGGATAATAGTTCAGTTGACAAATCATCATGAGAATACCATGATCTAGAATTCTATAACTTGACTGTATGTAAAAGAAAATGATGACTACAAAATGTTTTCTATCAAAATAAATTCTGTCTGGAGAGATTCTTAAAGTAAATGTGCTTCCTTCCTTACTAAAACATATAGCATTCAAAACAAATTTTTTCTGTAAACCTTAGTTTATAAGATTCTTAATGTAGTTCTATATACTGTGTGTTTTCAGCTATTAAACATTTAGCATCTATCTAAAACAAGTTATTATTTTAGTAACTGGAATTGAATCTAATGTGATCTAATAAAAATATATAAAGCTAATGAGATTTACATGTGAAATTTAAGAAAGATAATTTAGGAAATGGAGTTTTCATTTTTTAACTAGCAAATTACTATTTTCTAATGAATTACCTAAAACCCCTTCCTGAAACAAATATCAATGACTGTTATTCATTTTATGGGAGTGTCAGAGGCATGTGCTGTCATTATGTACTTACGAGTCTTAATGGTAATTTGGTGGTTATTGACAATCAACTTCTTCCATATAACTTCTCCTTATCACTGCAATGTTATCTTTCAAAAATGAAGTCTTCATGGGGTGCCTGGGTTGCTCAGGAGGTGGTGTCCAACTCTTGATTTTGACTAAGGTCATGATCCCACAGTTTGTGAGTTTGAGCTCTGCATCAGGCTCTGGGCTGACAGCATGGAGCCTACTTACGATTCTCTCTCTCTGTCTCTTTCAAAATAAATAAACTTAGTTTTCATCTTAATTCATGTGCTATAAGAACATGTCTTATCAGTCCATTTACTTGTGCCTTTCTCTTAGCAAGCAATACATTCCCTTTCTCTGCCTGTCTCTTAAGTGCTGGTCCTGGGGCTCTCCACACTTAGCATATCCTGCCATGAAAGCTTAATTTACTCCCATAGCTTTGGTTAACATATGTATGCCGATGATTCCAAATCTGTATCTCCACTTCAGATCTCTTACCTGAACTTCATATATCTAGTTACATCTCTGTGTTTGTGCCTGTGAGATATCATGACTGAGCTAGTTTTCTCCCCTTTCCTGCTCTCTGAACCACCAAAATCTGTTCCCCTTCCAGTGCCCACTGTTTCATTAAACGTATCTGTATGCCCAAGCCAGAAACTTTAAGATGTGTTCTTGACTCCTTCCCTTCTCTGACTTCCCACATGTAGTTAGTCACCAAGTCTTACTCTCAGTTCTAAGTATCTTAGATACTCTCAGTATCTAAGCTGTCAATATTATGTCGGCCTCTTATCTCTACCGTCATCTCTTAGCAGGGTTATTGCAGTAGTCTCCTACTTGCAGTTTTATTCCAATCCATTCTCCACAGTACAACATGAGAATTGTGTTGAAAAACACAAATCTGATAATACCAACTCTCTTACTTAAAATTTTTCAGTGATTTCCCTTTTCCCTTGAGATAAAGTTCAAACTGCTATTGTGACATAAAAAAATCCTTCTTGATTGACTTGTATCTCCCTCATTTCTCAGTACTTTTTTCTTTTTAACTCTACAACTAAATAATAGCAATCTCCCTTTTATTCATGTAGAGTTCCAGCTCCTGCCCTGTTGTTATTCCTTCCGCCTAGAAATTGTCTCAACCCTTCATTCATGCCTATCACCTGAATAATTTGCTGTTTATTCTTATCGTATTTTTTTCTTAAATTTTTTTAACTTTTATTTTATTTTATTTTATTTTATTTTATTTTATTTTATTTTATTTTATTTTATTTTTTGAGAGACAGATACAGAGCACAAGGGGGGAGGGGCTGAGAGAGGGACACACACACAGAATCCAAAGCAGGCTCCAGGCTCTGAGCTGTCAGCACAGAGATTGACATGGTGCTCAATCTCAAAAACCACGAGATAATGACCTGAGCCAAAGTCGGATGCTTAACCGACTGAGCCACCCAGGCACCCCTTACAATCTTAAACATCCAGCTTTCTCAGGAAGAACTTCCTTTACTCCTAGACTGACTTGATATCGTCAGCAAAGCCATGTAGTCCTCTAATATAGCAGGTCTGAAAGTATGGTCGGTCCATGGATCTCTAGGAGTCTCTGAGACTTTTTGGGAAGAGCTGTGAATTCAAAGTATTTCCACATTAATATACTTGCTTTTTTTCCTGTGGTCATTTGTACTGACAGTCCAAAAGCAATGGTGGATAAAACTGCTGACACCTTAGCACAAATCAAAGCATTGGCACCAAACTATATTAATAGTCACTGTATTCTTTACTGTGCACTCACAATTTCAAAAAAGGCCACTTTCACTTAAGACTGTCATGGAGGGGTGGGTGCACCTGGGTGGCTCAGTCAGTTAAGAGTCAGACTCTTTACTTCAGCTCAAGTCCTGATCTCATGGTTCCTGAGATTGAGCCCCACATCGGGCTCTGTTCTGAAAAGTACAGAGCCTGCTTGGGATTCTCTATGCCCCTCCCCTGCTTGCGCCCTCTCTCCCAAAAATAAATAAATAAACTTTAAGGAAAAAAAAAAGATTGTCATTGATGCAGCAGTAAAAGTTATAAATTATATGAAACAACTTATGAGCAGTCGTCGCAAATCATCTGTTTAACATGCCATGTGATGAGAAGTAAACAAAAAGTGCTTTTGCTGCATACTAAAATAAAACCATGATGTCATGATGATGATCCAGCTATTTTCTTTCCAGCCAAACATTAGAAATTTGTAAAAAAAAGGAAAGGAAAACACTTTTTCTCACTAAATTTTTTTAGGAAATTGGTTGTTTTTTTAAAAATAAGTATATATGATTTTATTGTTGCTATTTTTATGAATAATTTTTAAAATTGTCAGCTATAGTTTCTAATATGATTAATATCAATAATTATAACACACATTAACAATGATTCTTTGGGGTCTTCAGTAATTTTAAGAGTGCAAAGGGGTTCTGAGACTAAAACTTTGAAACCCCTGCTCTAACACATTGTATTTCCCTGATTCTGTTCATGGTTTCTTTCCTCTTAGACCACACTGTAAACTCTGAAGATAACATCCACACTGCTTTGTGGATAACTCAGCTCCTAGCATAGTGTCAAACACACATTAGGCCCCCAATAAGTATTCCATTAAATTAATGAATTCAACAAGCACGTGTTGATTATTATTATCTTGCATATTGTTGAAAATGTGAATCTAAAGGTAAGAAAGGAGTTCAGAAATCAGGAAATAGATGTAGAAGTCTAATCTGCAGTTGGGATTTTTTTGATTGGTGGAATGACACAGTGCCATTTGGGTATACAGAATATCACCAGAATCAGTCTGGAGAAAGATGGTAGAGTAAAAAGAGAAGAGAGGAAAACCTTAATTATGGAACTTTAGGGAATGCTCACATATAACAGGAATGAAAAGGAAGCTCCAGTGAACATAAGAATTGAGAAAGATAATCATCAATAGGATGCTGATTAAGAGGATTGTTCATTGGAAGTTTATAGAGTAATGATACTCTAAGAGAAGCGTGAAAGCAAGTAGAAGGGTTAAAATAGGGTATCTTTAGGGAAATTCAGATCATTTCTACCCAAGTGACTACAATACACATTTTATTTTGTACCTTAAGTCTACAGAGTAAATTTTTTATTATCTTGGATCACTGAAATAAGAACTCAACTGCATTTATTTTTAATGTGAATACAACAGCATTAACAAAATTGGGGAATGGAGAAGAGTAGCACTTGGCTAAAGCCAAGGAAGAGAAGTATGTGTGTTTGGGTGTGTGTGTATGTGTGTAGTTGGGTGGGTTGAAGAATAAATCATGTTTTTAGTGCTACAACTTTAATCATCACCTCCTTCTTATCTTTAGAAGGATCACTTTCTTAATAAATAACCTCCTGTTTAGTACTTCTCCAAAAGAAATACTTTTCTTAAAGGCTCTGCTCTTATTTCCCATCATTTGTATATAAGTCTTTCTGGTCCATAATTTTTTCCTTTAATTTCTTAAAATTACTAATCATACTCAGAGAATAGATTTTCCTTTAGTTATTGCCATCCTGTCTAGTTAATTAGGATAACTTGGTTTCTTAGTATTAAACTTCAGAGAACATTTACTAATTTTATATGGAGTGTTGGAGAGTGATACTATTTATGTTTTGCCTTTTTTAAAAAATTAAATCACTTGCATTTTGATAAATATAACTCCTTCTTCATCACAGGATTTTGATATGGAAGTGTCAAAATATTGCTGTAGTAACTGTCATGATTAAGGATAGTCCTGTGCAGATTTTTGGTAGGGATGCAATACATATAATACCAGTTTTCAGAGATTTTAGATAAATCTAGATACATTTCATGCTAGAGTATACTGAACATAGATGGATACATCTAACCAAGACAATGAAGAATCATACTCAGTTATTAAAAGAGAAAGTCAGGGGTGCCTGGGTGGCTCAGTCAGTTGAGCTTCCGACTTCAGCTCAGATCATTATCTCACAGATCGTGAATTCAAGCCCCAGCTCAGAGCCTGGAGTCTGCTTCCAATTCTGTGTCTCCCTCTGTCTGTGCCCCTCCCCTGCTCACACTCTGTCTGTCTCACAAAAAAATAATAATTATTAAAAAAATGCTTTTAAATAAAAGGGAAAGTCAGTTAAGACATAGTTTAACTGGTGGAATGTTTGACCATTAATTTGTACTATAAATTTTACTTTGTTACCCTGCCTATCAGTAGGGTGACCTTATGCCCTGGTTTGTCTTGTACAGTGCTGGTTTATGCTTATTAATAGTGCTTCCTTTTATTTCAGAAGTGTCCAAGTTTGGACTATATACTATATGATGATCCTACTTATTAAACACAGAGCCCACCATATAACCATAGCTTCATTAGAAATATACAGTAAGAAGGGATAGATTTAGAGAGTAGACAAAAAAGATAAGTAAATGGACATCATGACTTAGCTGATGACTTCACTTCTCCCAAGAAGTGAGAGAATTGGGTAATTTTTTTTCATGGCTTAGAAGAACAAGCAAACAGAAAAGAGAGAGACTATTGGAATTGAACACAGACATTCAGTCTGAAAATCTATAAGTGAAAGTGAAAGAAATACAGTGGAGTGACACATCATGTGGCCTCAGCAATCAGAACACCTGAGCAGGTATATTTCTAGTCATTCAAAAAAATATATGCTGAGTGTTACTGTATTTCTAGTTCTTTGTGCCAGGTAACATGGAAAATAGAAGAATAAAGGTAAGATTTTTTTAAAAAACATAGCATAACACTAAAGGCGATAAATATGTAAAAGTACTAGGTGGTTTAGTTTACATTTAATTCTTCAACTGCATACGTTTGTATTTGTTACTCATGGTTGCTTAATAGTAAATGCATTAGTTTGCAAGTGTAAGGTGTTCTTACAGCAAAATCATAATTTTCAAAGTTTTGCTTATAAATATTAACAATAGTCAAACTAATGGATTTGTTTGCATTTCAATTTAAACAGTTCTTTTTTGCTGAGTGCAGGAAAAAAAAGATCTTGTGCTTTTGAGAATCATTGTGCCATGTTTTATCATTTTCCCATCCAGGAGTATTATTCAAAAAAAGTTTTGACACATGGAAATCACATTACAGTAGCAAGGAAAAATATGTGGAACAGATTAATTTTACTTAGACTCCCAGTGTACTAAGTGGCATTATGCCTATAGACCTATAACCTCTTTTATACAGGTAGTTCTTTTTAATCCATATAGAATTCCTGAAAAATGAGTCAAATGAAATCATGTAAGAGTTGGACAGTTAGAAGAGGGTTTTTATTCCTGTTCTCTTAAAAAAGAAAATTCTTAATTATACCTCATGCTTTAAGCAGAATTAGTGACAATATATTTCTAGTATGTTACACATGTTCTTTAATAATTATAAAATTGAGTATACAGTTTAATTTTAACTTCTCAATTATATATCCAGTTGATATAAAATTGAGAGGTTAAAAATTCACTAAGCAGGCTTAATGAATTTTATCTTTGTCTCAGTTGTACTAAGACTGATAACTTAGTTCCTTATCACTGGCATTTTAATTTTCCCTCTATGTTTAAAATAATGGACGTGCAATAAATTGGATTTAATTGACAATGGCATATGTGGGGGGAAACATGAATTCCAGATTTTAGATACCTTCATTTAGTGTTATTAACAGTCTCCCTACTTATAATTTCATTCTTTTGAGAAAGTATAATTGTAACATTGTTTGAAAGCCATGGTTTGGAGGGGGAAAAAATGTATGGATAAATTTGAAGGTTGCTGTTAACTGTAAAACAAAGAAAGGAATTTTACAACTCTTCTGATAGCTAGTACTCATGTCTGGGCAGGATCTCTTGTTTGAGACCTAGAAGAAAGAATAGGGTTAGTGTCTTTTGGCTTCCTAAACCTTCTACCATGAAGTTTATGGGGAAGCTGCTATTTAAAGAGATACAATAAGAGCTGAAATTCTATAATCAGTATGAAAGCCTGTTTCTTCTTAGGTTTCAGCCCATTCCTTTCTTGACCTCTTCTGTTTCACCAGGCAGCAGCTGTTGTAGCCACAGGTGGCTGACCATTTGAGCTCATTCCCTTCCTTCTCTGGCTCTCTCCATTCTCTGCTTCACTTGGCCTTGGGAGACTACCTACCTGTGGATCTGCCGGTCAGAGCTGGCTTCTCTTTTCGATTAGCCACAGTGTTGCACAGAATTCTGAATGATTTCCTTGTTGAAGTGGTATTCTTCATGTAGTACTATATATTCTATTGGGTATGTTTCCCATTCTTCAGTTCAGCAGTACTTATAGGAAGATACGTGAAAATAATTCGTAAAACATTTTCATTATATAGCTATTACCAAAATTATATTCCAGCTGTGTAAATTTAAGGATAATAACTTTGGCTTGTTTGTCATTGACACCCATGAAATACCTGGCACATAAATACTCAGTATATATTTGAATAAATGAAAGAAAAAATGTGGAAACTATTGAATAATCTAATGTAGAATATTTGAGGGTAATTGCTTTACTTCTGGAGAATATTTTAAAATTAAGAGCATGGCCTTAAGAACTTGAGAGAGAAAATGTGAACTTCAGGTGGAAGGAAACCTGTTTGAAATATGTAAGTTATCAAAGAACCTTGGATTCTTGCCCACCTCAGTTTTCCAAAGTAGTTTTTAGACTTGAAAGATATAGTTACATGTGTTAATTTTTGTCTGAAGTAGCAGTGATAAAGGTCACCGCACAGAACTTTTAAGCTATAAATGTGAGTATAGAGTAGTCAGGTATTTCAAAATTACATTTTCTACCTCATTCAGTCACTAAGCGTTTCTAGGCAATGTTTATTTACTTTAAGAACCATTTGGGGCTCCTGGGTGGCTCAGACTGTTAAGTGTCCGACTTTGGCTCAGGTCATGGTCTCATGGTCCATGAGTTTGAGCCCCACTTCGGACTCTGTGCTGACAGCTCAGAGCCTGGAGCCTGCTTCAGATTGTGACTCCCTTGCTCTCTGCCCCTCGCCCACTTGCACTCTGTCTCTCTCGCTCTCAAAAATAAATATTAAAAAAATTTTTTTTTAATAAGAACCAGGTAAGAGGAAAAGCCTATTTCTCCCAAGATCTCAGTACCATTATAGATTAACTCTAGGTTGATCTGAATACATATTCTCAAAGGTAGAAACAAACATGAAAACCTGGGAAAGTCTTTAGTTTGACAGGATTCACAGAATTCAAGTAAATTAATCCACTCTGTCATAAAGTCACAAGAGAACCTGTGTCTAAGGCCAGGTTGGACTGTGGTTGAGAACTTAAAGTGTCAGAGAATTCTAAAAGCATTAAATTGTTTACTTAGTTACTGGCCCAAGGGGCATCATAATTTTTCTCACCGCTGTAATTTTTGCAAATGGCTGTACTAGTGTATACAAACTTCATGAGCACAGATATTGCAACTCTTTCATTCTCTGCTATAATTCTGGGGCCTAGCACAGTAACCTTACATATAAAGAGCTTAGTAAATCAGTCAATGAATGAATTCTCTGTTAGAATGGACTGTAGAATTAATTTTAACCAAACCCTCCAATAGTACCAATCCAATGATTAATTAAACTCTGACTTTAGAACATAGAAATGACTTAATTGAAATGGAGAATGGAAGTTAGAAATGGAAAATTAATAGTACAGTTGACCCTTGAACAATGTAAGTTTGCACTGCATTGGTCCACTTATATGCAGATTTGCTTTTGATAAATACTTACAGTATGATAAATGTATTTTCTTTATGATTTTCCTTAATTACATTTTCTATAGCTTACTTTATTATAAGAATACAGTATCTAATACATATGCAAAGTATGTGTTAATCTTCTGTTGATTTCATAATTAAGGATTCTGGTCAACAGTAGGCTATTAGTAGTTAAGTTTAGGGAGAGTCCAAAGTTATATGTGGATTTCCAACTTCCAGGGGGGTTAGTACTCCTAACACCTGTGTTACTCAGGTGTTAACAGTATTCTGTTTCCTTTGTTTTCTTTTTATCCCTAGAATATCTTTTCACTTCTCTGTATCATTAAGATAATGTTGGCCCAAAGTATTTAAAGTAGGATGGAGCCATAAATGCAACAGATTATAGATGATCCCAAGAAGAAAAACAATTAAGATGTTAGAAGTAGACAGAGGTTTTAAAAAGGAGGTGGAGGGGAGGCACCTGGGTAGCTCAGTCAGTTGAGCGTCCAGCTTTGGCTCAGGTCATGATCTCACGGTTTGTGGGTTCCAGCCCCGTGTCTGGCTCTGTGCTGAGCATTCAGAACCTGGAGCCTGCTTTGGATTCTGTGTCCCCACCTCTCTCTCTGCCCCTCCTCTGTTCATGCTCTGTCTCTCAAAAGTGAATAAACATTAAAAAAATTTTTTTAAAAAGGAGATGGGAGGGAGGGCTTCATACCTTCAGAAAACATCAGTAATCTAATATCTTTATACCACTTGACTTCTTACCTTTGTTAATGTAAGAAAATATATCCAGTTTTAGCCAACTTGTATTTAAACACCTTGAATAAGGATGAGGTCGGTTTAAGTAATTGCCATATAACTAGGGCCTCATACACAACAGTGAAGAGGAAGAAACAAAAAAGGAAGTGGAGAATTTTTAAAGCTTAACAGATTAGAGACCTTAAATAAGAAGACAGAAGAAGAGTCAGATAATAACAAAATGTTATAGTGAGAGAAAAGACCAAGTAAAAAACAATCACTAATTCCAGAAACATAGGCATATTTATTGTAGGGGCAGTCTTACACATCTATAACAATTATTGATAATCATGATGAGTGACCCTATTGTCAAGAAAAGACTGTGTTCATTAAGTCATTTTTAAGAAGATAGATAAATCTATAATAACTCTCAAAAGATTTCCATTACATAAAAAACACATTCTTATTCAGGCACTAGATCCTTGCCCTTAAAGAATCACAAAGTTGTGAGTCATTAAAAAGTACTGAAGTGGAGACTGTCAATAAGTTGTTTGTCATAAATAATAACAGATGAAATAGTTGAAATAAACAGTATTTAAAAATATCTTAATTATAATAGCTTCCCTGTGATGTTAACTGATATCTCAAGACACAATCACTTAGAACAGGGTCATTAGTTAATATAAATCTGCATTTCAGTTAACTTTATAATTTTGAATTTTTCCAACTTTTTGCCAGAACTGATATAGTCATTTTTTGCTTTAGTATAGCTAAAAAGTATTTTTATTAAGATACAAATATCAGACCTGTTGGGATTTTTTTGTAATTCCCTTGTATTTGCATTTTTACATTATCTTCAATCTTTAGTTTCTTTGCCAGGAATTTTAATAAGGCACTCTTCCATGGGGCTTAGTTTAAAAGTAGTAATTCGGTCTGTCTGTTCACTTACCTGGGAGCAAGGAAACTGTGTGTGTTGTGGTATGCTGCTAGCCAACAAATAGTAGAGATGTGCTACTGTAATTCCTCCATGTTGTGGAACTCCTTTTCATCCCTCAATCCTACACAACCATAGGAAACTTGATCACTAAACACAGACTCTGAGGGGCTGTGTATTAGAGTTTTCCAGAGGAACAGAGTGTGTGGGTGTGTATATATATAGAGAGAATTTAAGGAATTGGCTTCTGTGGTTGTGGGGGCTAGCAAGTCCAAAACCTATAGGATAGTCCATGTAAGAGGTGATGTTGCAGCTTGAGTCTACAGGCAATCTAGAGGCAGAATTTCCTCTTCTTCAGGTAACCTCGGTCTTTTTTTTTTTTTTTCTTTAAGTTTATTTACTATCAGAGAGCATGTAAGTGTGCAGGGAAGGCTGGGGTGGGGGGGTGGGCAGAGAGAGAAGGAGAGAATCCCAAGCAGGCTCCGCACTGCCAGCATAGAGCCTGATGCAGGGCTCGATCTCATCAACCAGTAGATCATGACCTGAGGCGAAAAAGTCTAGGCCTGGACGCCCAGGACGCCCAACCGACTGAGCCACCCAGGTGCCCCTGGGTCTTTTTCTATTAAAGCCTTCAGCTTACTGTATAGAGAGTAATTTGCTTTACTCAGTCTGCCAATTTAAATGATAATGCCATCTGTAAAAATAACTTCCAGTGATCTCTAGACTAGTGTTTAACCAAATACCTGGGTACCATGGTCTAGTCAAGGTAACACATAAAAATAATCATCACAGAGTGTCCATGCCAGTTCATGTATCAGTAAAGTTTAATTTGTTATGATAGAAATAAAAATCACAGATCAATAGAAATTCTTATACTGGCTTCTTCTACGGACAGATGATTTTATATTTTCTCCAGTTTTAGGAACACTGTAATGGATGTCCTTTACAAATAGCCTTACTTGTTAATGCTCAAAGAAAATACTTATGAATGTTTCATTAAAGTGTATGAGCTTTCAGAAGTAAATCCCTAACATATAATAAAACCTCATTAATTTGAAATTCATGGTTATTAACATCTCATCAAAAATTTATCTTTGCTATAACTGGAAAAATGATTTTTAAACAAATAAATAATGTAAGAAGTATTACAGTTTTAAACATTTAAAAATGGGAACTTCATGGGTGCCTGGGTGGCTCAATCAGTTAAGCGTCTGACTTCGGCTCAGGTCGTAATCGCACTGTTTGTGAGTTTGAGGCCTGCATCGGGCTCTGTGCTGACAGCTCAGAGCCTGGAGCCTGCTTCCTATTCTGTGTCTCATTCGCCCCCTGCCCCTCCCCCACTTGTGCTCTGTCTCTCAAAAATAAGTAAATGTAAAAAAAAAAAAAAATTAAAAATGGGAACTTCAGGCTTTGTTTTAAATGTCTACAATAATTTTTAAGTCTGCAGTTCTTTAATGATTTTACCATCTCAAAATTACTGTTACCTTTCATTTGCATGTATGTTTTTACATTGGTGCTCGCAAGTGTGTGTGTGTGTGTGTGTGTGTGTATATACACACACACACGCACATTCACTGGCAGGGTAAATATAGTATCTGCTATGGTCTTTGTTTTTAAGAGTTGTATTATAATTCATCAAATTCTTGCTTGATACCTTCTGTCATATTATCCTTAAAATTTATAGTACCCACACACTTATAGATAGCATTGCCTGTTTTATCAGGCATCCATCCCAGGCATCCCAGGGGTAACCTCCCTTTCCCACTTGCTCTGGAGGCCCAGTGTTTGCTCACCTCCCACTCTGACACTGAGCAGCTCATCTCATTAGAGGTGCCATAGAGGTTAGAATAGGTTACTAGCAGTGTGTGCAGGTGTTTGCACATATTTTCTCAGCCTAGTTTCTTCTCTCGGGCTCTGGAAAGTGTCTCTGGGCAGTCAGGCTGGGCCACTGCATTCAGTTGTTTAATTTGTGAATATATTATCTTAATATCTTTTTATTTGAAGGTTACCTTTTCTCTAAATCACAAAAGACACCATATATAGACCAGCACAGCTCAGAAATTTTATCATTTTCCTTTGTCATTAGTGTGACAGTCATGTATATAAACTTTATTTTGATCTCATTAAGTACAAAATAATATTTTTTATAATTTTTGCAGTCTGCAACTTTGTTTTTTAGAAAGAAAGAGTGGGGGAGAGGGAGAGAGAGAGAATATTAAGCAGGCTGCACGCCCAGCATGGGGGAGCCCAACATGGGGCTCAGTCACACAACTGTGACATCATCACATGAGCCGAAATCAAGTCAGAAGCCCAATCAACCACGTCACCCCAGCACCCCACAGTCTACAACTTTAGGTGTATTATTTGTTTGTGCATGTTTTTTTTTTTTTTATTGCTAGTGTGGGTTAATATTAATTGACTTTTAGTTTACTTTTAGCATTTCCCTCATTTATATCATTTTTTTCATTTATATGTAAAAGTACCTACTCATAAGAACTTCACTGATGTGTAGTGGCCATTGTTACACGATTACAATGATCACCATGATGGCAACACAAAGTTGTCAGTAAGAGCAGGAATCTGGACATTCCTGTGAAGCCATGGCTTAGAGCTTTTCACGTCAGTCTTTCTACCCCTCTCTGATCTCTGTATAAGGAGTTTCTGGGTTATCTGTTCAGGTTTTTTTAGATGTTTTGCTTAGAAACTAGATCTGCATGTCATTCCCATGAAAATTCTGTACTCCTGTCTCCAGGCTCAAAAGTTTCCCAGAGAAGTTCTGTGAAATAGGTAATACATAATTCAAAAGGGAGTTTGTCAACAAAATAAATTTGGGAAAACATTGAAATAAATTAAATTGACTTTGTTAATTATAGAGTTACTATACAGTTAAATGCCTGTACTCTAAAAAGAATATATTTCCCCCATTCACTAACATATTGACAAAGGCACACTGTGGAAGACTATTTCATGAATTATACTTTGGGAAAAACCATCCCTTTAATTATTAACTCCATGAGCCAATGACACTTGTCTTCTCTTTTCCTTGTTAATGCTCAACTTCATCTATTTAGTGCAGATTATTTAGACCATAAACAACTTTTACTCACCACACTTAATCTCCCTCCAATACATTTTTTAATACTAAGTGGTAAGAATGTGTCACTAAATAAATGATTTTCTGATCAGAGTCAGAAGTTGTCTATTTTATCTACTTTTTCTGCTGTTTCTTGAAATGATTGAGACAAAAGACAGTTGGAATTAATGATTCTCATGTGATCCAGGGTATTTAGTATTTATTTGTCAACTATAAGCTCTAAAAGTTGGCTTTAGAAAACTTCATATATTTTTGACTCATGAATTCAAGGCATGATAGTTATTTATACATTAACTCTAAGTCATTTTCATCTTGTGTTTTTCCCTCAAAAAGATAGGAGATAGAAATCTATTTTTCCCCTTCCCCTACTTCAAACCAGCAGGGTGAATAATGCCTCGATCATTGACTTCAACCATTTTAACCATAGAAACTTTGGTCTTATCAAAGTTGTAGCCTCCCAGTTTCTCCCATGTCTGCCTTTGTTGTCCTTTGATTGGACTCTAGAAAAACCTGCAGCTCTGTAGAAGGCACTTTGTAAAAACCACTGTTGTAAACTACACACTTGGGTAAATATTGCCAGGTTCTCTTAGGTAATGAATAAAAAATTTTACTTAAGAGTTTACATCTCCCTCTTAATATGTCTTGAGAAGTTTAAGATGCTGTTATTGACACAGGCAGCATGCCAGAGAGAAAATTATGTAGGAAATAAAATCCTGTATTTCCTTATTAAACTACTTAACCAAGCAAGGTGGGCCTTGAGGGGGAAGGAGTAAAGAAATATGATCTTGTACTGTAACTGTTTTTGGAAAAGAGAACAAAGACCATATTGAATAAAAAACACAGGTAATTTAAATAGAAAGTTATTTGAACATGCTATACCATTCTGCATATATTAAGATTTTTCTTAACACTTTTCTATTGTGTAAAGAAGGAAAAACTATCAAATAAAGTTAAACTATGTATTCTTGAGTTCTAAAAATGT
The DNA here is from genome assembly GCF_046562875.1 of Panthera onca. NCBI lineage: Eukaryota > Metazoa > Chordata > Mammalia > Carnivora > Felidae > Panthera > Panthera onca. The sequence continues at coordinate 131,375,286 of NC_138340.1, read as the reverse complement.
TTTCAAATAATGACATTTTTAGATTCCCTATATACATTTTTATAAAGAAACCAAAAAATGGTAATTTACTGAGGAATGTAAATGAACATTTCAAAGCAGCATTAAGATGTAGAGGATGTGTAACAGGTAAGTTTTTTAGCCAGATTTTGTTTTCTAATCAGTGTTTTATTGCCTGACAGAATGTAAATGAAAAGAGGTAGTATAGATATGCTGAAAATAGAAACCAGTCTAACAGTATTTCAGTTGTTGAAAATAAGTTGTCCTTTAAGAAGTCCTTTGATTCCTAATAACCTCTTGACCTGTTACATAGAAGTAAGAACTACTTATACTTTAATAATATGATCCAGGGATATAGGACTGTGTACTTGAGCTGTTGGGAGTCCAGAAATTTTTTTATAGGCAACTGAGGCAGCTTTCTGGAAAGAAAGGAGGCAGGAAAGTATGTGTTTGGTAACTTTTCTCTCTCATGAAGACCACCTGTGCTCCTTAAAACGGAATTCCATAAGATATCTTTTCATATTTAAAGTAAATCTGCATTTTACTTAGTTTAATGGTTTTCTGTTCCTTGCAACTAAACTATACCAGATCAAGGTAGTGATTCTATAAACCCTTGTCTTCATTATCACTGCCTGTGTATGGAAACTCAGATGATCCAAGTGGAGCCTATGAACTACACTGAATTGTATCAAAATGTGCTCTGAGTATCATATGTGTGTTGTTTGTAGAGGGGTGGGGAGCCATGAATTTCATCAGATACTCAGACAAATCCATTACTCAAAAAGATAAGAAACTACTGGTAGAGAACATGGAGGCCCTTGCCTCCTAAGTGAGAGTCCCTTTCTGTTCTGTCTCCATGTTGACGCAGTAACAGCCTTTGGTTTATTATCTTTGGATCTAACAGTGCCATAGTTATGCCAGTTTATATCCTGTATCTGGCATATTGAAAAGGCAGCTCCTTAGAGCTTTGCTGCCATTAGATATATAATCTGATAGATGTTTATAAAATTTGGCCCTTAAATAAAATTCACTAGGTAGTAATTTTTTTTTCTAATGAGTCTTAATTTTTGTTCATTTAATTACTTCCAGCTGGAGGTTGATATAGACAATTTTATTCAGGCAAGAGAATGGTACTGTATTCTCTCAAGAACTGATCTGAAGTTTAGAATGGCCTTTGAAGGTCATCTACTACAACCCTTTCATTTTATACATAAGAAAACTGAGATGCAAAAATAATAACTAAAATTTCTAAGGTCATTTGTTAGTTAAACATGAGTAAACGTGGTCTGTTCGTTATCTGTTTGCAGATTCTTTTTTACTATACCAGACTTTTGATACTGTTCTTTTTTCTTTTTTCTTTCTTTCTTTTTTTTTTTTTTTTTTTTTTTTTGCTTTTAACTCAAGTACAGTTAACATACTGTGTTATATTAGTTTCAGATGTATAGTGTAGTAATTCAACACTTGGATACATTACTCAGTGCTCATCATGATGTGTACTCTTAATTCCCTTCACTTATTTCACTCATCTTCCCACCCACCTCCCTGCTGGCAACCATCAACTTATTCTGTATAGTTAAAAGAATGTGTTGCTTTCTTTTTTCTTTGTTCATTTTGTTACTTAAAATCCACATAGAAGTGAAATCATATGGTATTTCTCTGACTTACTTTGTTGAGCACTATACTCTAGATCCGTGCATCTTGTCACTAATGGCAAGATTTCATTGTTTTTGTTTTTTGCCTGTGAAATATTGTATGTATACACCACATCTTCTTTATCCATTTATCTATTATGGACACTTTGGTTGCTTTCATATGTTGGCTGTTGTAAAGCTGCAATAAAAATAGGGGTCTTTTCAAATTAGTGTTTCATATTCAGTGGAATTACTGGATCATATGGTAGTTCTGCTTTTTAATTTTTAAAGAACTTCCCTACTATTTTCCACAGTGGCTGTTCCGTTTGCATTCCTACCAGCAGTGTGACAAGGGTTCTTTTTTCTCCACATCCTTGTCAACACTTAAGTTGACAATACATTTGTATTTTTTATTTTAGCCATTCTGACAGGTGTGAGGTAGTATCTCATTGTAGCTTTGATTTGCATTTTCCTGATGATAAGTGATGTTGAGCATCTTTGTATGTATCTGTTGGCCATCTTCTTTGTCTTCTTTGGAGAAACATTTGTTCATGTCTTCTGCCCATTTTTAAATGGGCTATTTGATTTTTGGGTGTTGGGTTGTATAAATTCTTTATATATTTTGGATACTAACCCTTTATTGGATATGTCATTTGCAAATATCTTCTCCCATTCCATAGATTGCCTTTTAGCTTTGTTGTTTGTTTCCTTTGCTGTGCAGAAGCTTTTTATTTTGATGTAGTTCTAATACTTTATTTTTGCTTTTATTTCCCTTGCTTTAGAGGACCTATCTAGAAAAAAGTTGTTATGGCTAATGTCAGAGAAATTACTGCCTGTGCTCTTTTCTAGGATTTTTATGGTTTCAGATCTAGTGTATGGTGAAACCAGAAAGTGATCTGGTTTCATTCTTTTGCATGTAGCTGTCCAGTTTTCCCAACACCATTTGCTGAAGAGACTGTCTTTTTCCCATGGGATATTCTTTCCTGCTTTGTCAAACATTAATTAACCATATAATTGTGGGCTTGTTTGTAGATTTTCTATTCTGTTCCATTAATCTGCTTGTGCCAGTACCATACAGTTTTGATTAGTCAACTTTGTAATGTAACGTGAAGTCTGGAATTGTGATACTTCCAGCTTTGCCCCCGTTTTTTTCAAGATTATTTTGGCTATTTGTGGTCTTTGTGGTTTCATTTAATTTTAAGGTGCTTTGTTCTAGTTCTGTGAAAAATGCTGTGGTATTTTAATAGAGATTGCATTAAATATGTAGATTGCTTTGGATAGTTGGACATCTAAACAACATTTGCTCTTCTAATCCATGAGCATGGAATTCCCTTTGAGTCATCTTCAATTTTCTTTCATCCATGTTTTATAATTTTCATAGTACAGGTCTTTCCCCTCCTTGGTTAGGTTTATCTCTAGGTATTATCTTTGGTGCAATTATAAGTGGGATTGTTTTCTTAATTTCTCTTTCTCCTACTTCTTTATTAGTGTATAGAAATGCAACAGATTTCTATACATTGACTTTATATCCTGCAACCTTATATTTATCAGTTCTAATAGTTTTTTTAGTGGAGTCTTTATGGTTTTTTGTATATAGTATGTCATCTGCAAATAGTGAAAGTTCTACTTCTTCCTTATCAATTTGGATGCCTTTTATTCCCTTTTCTTGTGTGATTGTTGTGGCTAGAACTTCCAGTAGTATGTTGAATAAAAGTTAACATACCATTCAGTATGGTGTTTGCTGTGGGTTTTTCATAGGTGGCCTTTATTATGTGTAGGTATGTTGCCTCCAATCTCCCTTTGTTCAGGGTTTTTATCATGAATCAGTATTATACTTTGTCAGATGTTTTTTCTGTATCTATTGAAATGATCATATGTTTTTTACCCTTCTCTTGTTGATGTGATATATCTTATTGATTGATTTGTGAATATTGAACCACTCTTGCATCACAGGAATAAATCCCACTTGATCATAGTGAATGATTTTTAATGTTTTGTTGGATTCATTTTGTTAATATTTTGTCAAGATTTTTGTGTCTGTGTTCATCAGAGATACTGGCCTATAGTTTTCTTTTTTTGTAATGTCTCTATCTGGTTTTGGCATCAGGGTAATGATGGCTTCATAGAATGAATTTGGAAGCTTCCTTCTCTTCAATTTTTTTTGTAGTAGTTTGAGAAGAATAATAGGTATTAACTCCTCTTTTATAGAATTCACCTGTGAAGCCATCTGATCCTGGACTTTAGTTTGTTGGGTGTTTTTTGATTTACTGATTCAATTTTATTATTGATAATCAGTTCAAATTTTCTATTTCTTTGTGATTCAGTTTTAGGAGGTTATACGTTTCTAGGAATTGATCCATTTCTTCTAGGTTGTCCAATTTGTTGGCATATAATTTTTTTTTCAACGTTTTTTATTTATTTTTGGGACAGAGAGAGACAGAGCATGAACAGGGGAGGGTCAGAGAGAGAGGGAGACACAGAATCAGAAATAGGCTCCAGGCTCCGAGCCATCAGCCCAGAGCCTGACGCGGGGCTCGAACTCACGGACCGCGAGATCGTGACCTGGCTGAAGTCGGAGGCTTAACCGACTGCGCCACCCAGGCGCCCCGGCATATAACTTTTTATAATCTTAAAATTGTTTGTATTTCTGTGATGTCAGTAGTTCTTTCTTCTTTTTTATTTCTGATTTTGAGTCTTTTTTTTTTTTTTTTTTTAATGAATCTGGCCAGAGGTTTATGTTTCCAAAGAACCAGCTCCTGATTTCATTGATCTATTCTTTTTTTTGTTCATATTTTATTTATTTCTGCTCTAATCTTTATTATTTCCTTTCTTTCACTGGTTTTGGGTTTTGTTCTTGTCTAGCCCCTTTAGGTGTAAGGGTAGATTGTTTATTTGATATTTTTCTTGCTTTTTGAGGTAAGCCTGTATTGCTATACATTTCCCTTTCAGGAGAGCTTTTGCTACATCCCAAAGATTTTGGAGTGTTGTGTTTTCATTTTCATTTGTATCCGTGTATTTTTTTTATTTCTTCTTTGAATTTTTGGTTAATCCATTCATTGTTCAGTAGCATGGTATTTAACTTCTCTATTTGTGTTCTTTCTTGAGTTTTTTGTTGTGATATCTAGTTTCACAGCTTGTGGTCAGAAAAGATACATGGTATGACTTCAGTTCTTTTTGAATTTGTTGAGACTTGTTTTGTGGCCTAACGTGTGCTCTGTTCTGGAGAATATTCCCTGTGCAGTTGAAGTGTGTATTCTGTTTTAGGATGGAATGTTTTGAGTATATCTGTTAGATCCTTCTAGTCCAATGTATCATTCAAAGCCAGTGTTTCCTTGTTGATTTTCTGTTTGGATGATCTGTCCATTGATGTAAGTGGGGTGTTAAAGTACCCTACTATTATTGTATTACTTTTTATTACTTTCTTTATATTTGTTATTAGATGCTTTTATTTATTTGGGTGCTTTAATGTTGGGTGCGTAAATATATACAATTGTTATGTCTTCTTATTGGATCATTCCCTTTGGTTATATAGTGTCTTTTCTTTCTTCTTCTTCTTTTTTTTTTTTTTTTTTTTTTTTGTAATCTCTTGTTATAGCCTTTGTTTTAAAGTCTATTTTGTCCAATATAGATATTGCTACCCTGGCTTTCTTTCACTTCCATTTGCATGATAAATGCTTTTCCATCCCTTTGTTTTCGTCTACATGTGTCTTAAGGTCTGAAGTGAGTCTCTTATAGGCAGCAATAGATTGGTCTTGCTTTTTTATCCATTCTGTCACCCTCTGTCTTTTGATTGGAGCATTTAGTCCATTTACATTCAGAGTAATTATTGATAGGTATGTACTTATCGCCATTTTGTTACCTATTTTATGATTGTTTTTGTAGTTCTCTGCTTCTTGCTCTTTTCTGTTTTTTTATGCTTTTCTTTAGTGATATACTTGTATTCCTTCCTTGTCTATTACTTGTTTTTGATTTGTGTTTAACATTACGTTAATATATAATATCTGCATATAGCAGTCTATATTAAGTTGTTGGTCACTTAAATTTGAACCTATTCCTTACCCCCTCACACATATGTTTTAAGTATATGGTGCCCTACTTTGTATCCTTTTACTTTGTGAATTCCTTGACTGATTTTTATAAATAATAACTTATTGGAGGGGGGGGCACCTGGATGGCTTAGTCAGTTAAGAGTCTGACTCTTGATCTCTGCTCAGGTCATGATCTCATGATTCATGAGTTCGAGCCTCACATCACTGTCAGTGCAGAGCCTGCTTACGATTCTGTCTCTCTTTCTGCCCTTCCCCACTTGCATGTGTTTGTTCACTCACTTTCAATAAATAAACTTAAGGAAAAAACACTTTAGGGGTGCCTGTGGCTCAGTCAGTAAGCATCTGACTTTGGCTCAGGTCTTCATCTCACGGTTCACGAGTTTGACCCCTGTGTTGGGCTCTGTGCTGACAGCTTGGAGCCTGGAGCCTGCTTGGATTCTGTGTCTCCCTCTCTACCCCTCCCCCGCTCGTGCTCTCTCTCAAAAATAAATAAAACTATTAAAAAAGAAAAGAAAAAACACTTTAAAAAATATACTTATTTGTATTGCTTTCATGCTTCTTAACTTTTCTTACTTCTACTTATAGTGTTTCCTTTCCACTCAAAAAGTCCTTTTTAACACTTGTAGGGCTGGTGTAGTGGTCACGAACTCCTTAAATATTTGTGTGTCTAGGAAACTCCATCCCTCCTTCCATTCTGAATGAAAGTCTTGCTGGATAGAATATTAGAGTATTGTTGGCTGCAGGTTTTTTTCCTTTCAGCACTCTGAGTATATCATTGCTCCTTCGGGCCTTCAAAGTTTCTGCTGAAAAATGAGCTGACAGCCTTATGCAGTTTCCCTTGTATGTAGCTGTTTGGTTTGTTTTTGTTTTTTTTTTTCTCTTGCTGCTTTTAAAATTCTCTCTTTATCACTGCTTTTTCCCATTTTAATTACCATGTGTCTTGATATGGACCACCTCCCTGAGTTGATTTTATTGGGGGCTTTCTGTGCCTCCTAGACTGGATTTCTGTTTCCTTTAACCAGTTTCAGGAAGTTTTTAGTTACTAGTGTTTCAAATAAATTTTCTGCCCCCTTTTCTCTTTTTTTTCTCCTTCTGGGATCCCTGTAATGCAAATGTTATTATGTTTGATGGTGTTGCTTAGTTCCCTGAGTCTTTCTCATTTTTTTATTATTTTTTTCTCTGTCCTTTACAGCTTGTTTTCCATGACTCTTTTCTCCAAGTTGCTGATTCCTTCTTGTGTTTCCTCTAGTCTACCATTTGTTCCTCTAGTGATACTGTTATCTCTTTAGTCTTTGTCTTCATCTATGATGTGTAGTTAATTCATTTAATTTTTATACAACACAATATGGAATGTGCTGTTATTAGTAACTTCTCTGGGTAAACAATACAGTGATTGCTATATTAAAACATATATCAGTTTGAAAAATACTGCCATATACATATATGTGCTTATTCATGGAGGTGGTATTTAATTTTTAAGTCTTGGATAAATCTAGGAAAGAGCCATTTCAGATATTTCTTATCTTTTTCTATGAAATGTGATAAGAGGCTTATTTTTTTTGTTTGCTTATTTTTAAAAATCAAAGTGAGTTTTAAAACAATGTTAAAAGCATAAGAAACAAAAGTTAACACTGTGGACTTAAAAAGAGAACTAAATACGATGAAATAAGAAGACATTTCTACAGGCACTTTGAACTTGAGATTCTGTGGAAAATCTGTACTTACTTAGAAACATACCAGGGGTGCTTGGGTGGCTCAGTCAGTTAAGTGTCTGCCTTTGGCTCAGGTCATGATCTTACAGTTCGTGGGTTCAAGGTCCATGTCAGGCTCTGCACTGGTCGCTCAGAGTCTGGAGCCTGCTTCAGATTCTGTGTTCCCCTCTCTCGCTCTGCCCCTCCACTGCTTGTGCACTCTCTCTCTCAAAAAAACAAACAAACAAACAAACAAACAAACAAACAAAAAACCTTTGTATTTGCCATACTTTCTGAGTAGGATGACAGTCACCCATCCTTTTACTTATTCTCTACTCTCTCCCCATTTTCTCCTGAGAAAAGTGTGTTGATCCTGCAGGTCCCAGCAGGGTTTCCCCTTCTTTTTCACCAGTGTTCTTTTACTTTTATAACATTTGTACACTCCTCTAGAATGCAGTCATTGCATTATATTTTGCTATATATTTGCATGTGTCTTCTTCATTGCACTGAATTCCTTGGCTCTTACTCAGCTTGTTATCTCATGTTCTTAACCAGAGGCACACTGGTACAATAGGTATTTATTAAAAGTTTGTCATATTATAGATGTGTAAACATTTAAAGCTGTTTTTTAAATGAAACCAAAGGTCCTCGGCTTTTTGTGTGTGTGTGAAAGTTTTGCAATCTCTTAAGTAATTTTAAATGACTTTTAAATTAATATTAAATGGTCTTCACAATGTATTTATGATTATGGCTGTTTAATATAAACTTTTTTAAACTGCCTTCCAAAATTTATTCTGATTTTAAAACTTGAGGTTTTAGGTTGACAGTCCCCATATTTTCACATCAAAAATTAGAACATAATCATCTGGCAAAATTGTTCTGTTTTATTTTTTATATTCTGTGAGTAAAAGGTACCCTGAAGTATAGTTTGGATGCTAAGATACTGGAATTTCCAGATCCTTCAGCTTCAGTGAGGGAGAGTAGTTCCATTGGTAAATACAGAAAAAAATAAAATCAAATCTTGTTATCTTGTTATACTCTTTAAGTATTTCTTTTGTTAAGTGACTTATTCTTTCTTTGGTTAGGCCAATTTTTCAAATTCTAGATATTTAACCACCACATTAACCACCCACCACTTAACTTGGAAATAAAAGGGGCTTTCCTCCAAATAAATTTATACTATGAAAATTTGCCAACCTAGTAATAATGCTTGTTGTTGAATTTGGAAGTATTGGTGCTTCAGATATAGTGGTATCAGAAATAGTGGTATCAGTATTTAGTCTTTATCAATAAAAATTACCTGATGTAAAAGTAGTGCTTAAAAGATTGATTTATTTTGGACCATGTGATTAGTGATCCCATAAGAATTTATGAAGGGTAATTCTTAGAACAGGGGTAGCTGTACATACTATTAACATGGAAGAATTGTCTGTTTCTCTTGTGGTAAAATTTTAATTAGTGAGAGAAAACTGCAAATCTGTCATTTATCTGTTTTTGGTGTTTTAACTATTGTGTTTGCAGAACATTTCTAGAATGCCCATAATCCAAAAAGGATAGTGCCTTACAAAAATGTACAACAGATAGTTTTTAAAATATGAAAGAATGATTGAGGTAAATAAAATGAATAAGGAATAATGTGGAAGTATAGGCGAGGTTAACCTACTGAGAATTCCTGTATACTTGTTAGATGGGAGTTACAAATTTAGCTCATAATCACCATGAATTTTCTAGAAAGGAAGTACTCCACTCCTTCAAATGTCATCTGATATATGAAATGAACCTTTCCAGGCTTAGTTTATTTCACACTTAACCCTTAGGTGGGTTTATTTAGTCCCTAAGTAGAATTCAGAAGGATAATTGGACTTGAATGAGAAAAAAATTCGTCTTTATTTTCAGTCACTTATAATTAAAATTTAGTAGTTTTCTTCTATTAATATGGGCAGCTAAACCCATATGACATTTTCACTCATAAAAATTAAAGATTTGGGTGTTACAGTTACCATCTATACCTCAGAATATTGATTCTCATTACTGTAAAATTACCATAGTTATTAGATTCACTGCTACATCCTCATTATTTAATTTTACTTAAGAAACATGTTACTATATCAGTGTTTTAAGTATTTTGATAAACATGTTTCAGTGTGTAATTTTATTGTATTCCTTTGTATTTCAGTTTATTTATTTAAAGCATTATTTTGAAAAGGTATCCGTATACTTCACCAAATTGCTAAAGGGATTTATGATCCAGAAAGTATTTTAGAATCTCTGACTTAGAGAAAGAAACTACACAGGGGTTGTGTGAGGTTAGATTCTTCCTTTCAAAACTCATATTTATTCAATAATTGGATTATTTGAATAGTCACTGAAATTCAACATAAATAATGTTAAAGTCATAAATATTTTTTGTAGAGAAGTTAATAGTTATTTGAAAACATTATTTAGTAACAATAAGCATGCATTTCCAGGGAGTTCTTAGAACTTGTGTTATTACAGCTAGCACAATACTGTAGTTTTTTTGTTTAATGTATTTTAATTATTTAAGGAACAATTGATTCTGAAGTTCCCATATTATATGTATTGTACATACTAACATATAAGTAAGTAAAGTCTGTCAGTTAAGATCACTTAAGGTTGGCTGTCTAGCCTTTTTTGGTGAAGAAACTTCAGTCATTTAATAGATTATTCAGAGCCTACTTTTGCCCTTAGCACACCTGATGGTTTCACATATTATAGTACTGTCATATCCATTAATAGTAATGAAATACTACTTGTGTTTATTGAAATATCTTTTATAACTGTTGGCTCTCACAAGCTGATTTTATGCCAACCACTTACACTAATTTTATCTGTTCATATATTCTACTTTAAAAGTTATAGAGTATGGCTACCTGGATATTGTAATTAATCTCTCAACCTTGAAAACATTTTTTTTTACATGTTGGGTAAATCTTAAAAATGTCAAAGAACTGATAAAGCCAAAATGCAAATTCTGACAGGAACCCAGAAAAGTTATCAGAGCTCAACGTTGCCTTTGTCCTGAGAGTGTTTGTCCAAACTGGCAAACTTAAACTTTGGTTTTCATGCTCCAATGATACAGTTGAAGCTCCAAATAGCTGCTTTCTCAGTTTAAGGGTGATCCAGAGTAAATCTACCCCATTCGCCCAGAGTGTGACAGGCCCCAGCAAGTTGAAACTACAGGACATCCCTCTGAAGCATACTCATAGTCCAAATTTACATCCCTAGGGTAATCCAAAAATCTTCAGACCCTAAATTTATTTAATTGAAAGTGGCCCTACACTGGTGGTACACCTGGTTGCTGGACAGAAGCAAAAATAAATACCTTTGCTCAAAAATCTTCATATGTAATATAAGAAAAATAAACAGTTCAGAGTAAAAACTAAGTGGGGGAGCCTGAGTGGCTCAGCCAGTTAAGCGTCCGACTTCAGCTCAGGTCATGATCTCGCAGTTCGTGAGTTTGAGCCCCACATCAGGCTCTATGCTGACAGCTCGGAGCCTGGAGCCTGCTTCGGATTCTGTGTCTCCCTCTGTCTCTGTTCCTCCCCCGCTCATGCTCTGTCTCTCTCTCTCCTTCAAAAATAAATAAAAACATTAAAAAAACAAACAAACAAAAACTAAGCGTGTATGGAAACAAAGTGCAAAGATCTAAAGCCAGCAGATAGCAAGAACAGATCTATAAAGGCCTCAGATACTAGAATTTATAAAATTTATAAGATTTTTTATAACATAAACTACATTTTAAGAAGAAAAGAATTACTTGAAAATTTCTATAGGGACTAGAAATTTCATGATCTTGTCAGCCATTTGCAAAGTCACAATTAAAAAAATAGGACTTCTGGAAATAATAAAATAATTAAATAACTTAGTGTATAGCATGAATTGAAGAGTAAATTATTGAATTGGTTGATACAGATTGTGAAATTATCCATAATGCCACATCCTGATAATACAGTATTCAAAAAATAGAATTAAAATGGTTGAAGATGCAGAAGATAAAATGATGAGAAGGTCTAACTTGTTACTAGAGTTGCAGGAGAGGAGAGAATGGGAAAGCAAACCCTTAATAAAAGAAATCTAAAGATGTATTTCAGGCAGAAGGAAAATGATCCCAGATGGAAAATCTGAGGTCAAAGAAGGAATTAAGAAGTAAAAAAAAAAAAAAAAAAAAAAAAAAAAAAACACACACAAAAAAAACTGGTAAATATGTTGGTAAATCTAGACATTTTTACAATAGGATACACAGAAAGACTAACATAAGTTGTGTGGTTAACAGATTTTTAAGTGTCCTGAAAGCCTTTATTGGTCTAAGAGAAGGCTAAGGTTATCAATAAATACACATTTTCTTGAAAGAGTAGAAACTGAAATTTTCAAATCAGCCAAATGAAAAAATATATATATAATTGTTAAAATTGTAAAGGAAAAATGTAAAACCAGTTCTCAACCTTGGCTATACAATACATCCACTTGAGGAACTGTTAAAAATCCTAATGTTCAGACTTCATCTTACACCAATTAAATCAGGATGTCTGAGTGATTTTAGAAGCTCCCAGGGTGATTCTAAGCAAAGTAAGGAATGGGAGAAAAGAAATAGAACAGATAGAGGAGATGGAAAAGTGTAAAAGAAGATAACAGCAACAAATGTCAGTAAATCACTTTAAAAGTAAATGATCTAAATACTCTAGTTAAAAGTAGATTGTTAGACTGGATTTAAAAATTCAATTTATACTGCTTTTGAGAGACAGGTCCAAATCATGAGACTTAATAAATATTATTTTTATAGATAAAGGAGATTTTTCCCAAAATGATAGAAGGTGTGAATTTATAGGAAAATAGAATAATGTTTAGTTTGTATGTGCCTAAGAGTGCAACTTTAATATACATAAAACAAAAATTGACTGACAAATCTACAGTTGTTTTCGGACAGATTTATTTTTCCCATTATTATAGTTTGATAAATTTCAAACCTCTAAGGAAAATTATGAGTATTACAACCAATACCTTTATATTCATTACTTAAGATTCATTAATAGTAAATATTTTGCTACATTTGTTTCATATCTATGTATGTAGACACATTTTTCCTTTTTTTCCCCCTGAACTCATTTGAGTTACTTCATCACTAAATACTTGAGCATGTGTCACCAGAGATCAGGGGACATTTGCCTACATAGCCACAATACAATTGTCATCACGGTCTGGAAATTTAACATTGGTTAATATAGTTATGTAAAAAACAGGTCATATTCAAATTTTCCAGATTGTTGTAATAGTATTTATAACTGTAGGTAGGTTGTTTGATCCAAGAACCAATCAAAGTTTACATAGTTAGTTGAATTATCTCTTAGGCTTCATTAATCTAGAAAGTTACCTGTGGCATAGCTTCATATTAAACATATATGGTACACAGATGATACTGTGTTCTCAAATGTATCAGTAAGAGGGACATGTCAGTTTGTCCCATTCTCAGTGATGTTAAATTTGATTATTTGACTAATGTGGTGTCTATCAGATTTCTTCACTGTAGAGGTTTCTATATTCTGTAGGGCTATACATGAAGACTGAGTGAATTTCCTGTTTCTTGACAATTTTCACCAGTAGCTTTAGCATCTGTTAATGATTTTGCCTGCATCAAGTTTGTTTTTGTTTTACTGTAGTTTTTAGAAAATGGTAATTTTTCAGTATCTAACTAGCTTAAACATTTATTGGTTCACATTCTTCTGTAAAGAACAACTTTCCTTTTGGCTGTGTCAGTACGACAGCAACATCCTAAATAAATTCAGGATTTCTTTGCATTTCTTTCTGTCCTTAAAACATTACCTATTGAAATTATTATAGTCAGAATGTTATGTTAAGAAGCTACTGATTTTTTTTCCCCTCCCTGTTACTTAATATATAGCTAAGTTCCTTAGTTTTTCCTCTTTCTGTGTTTTTAACTACCCCTGTGATTTAATTTTACTTTTTGAATATGTAAAACATTGACTTTAAAAGTCTGAACTACAAAGTAGATACACAAAGGAAGGTATACTTAGATGTCCCATACTTTGCTTAAAACATCCACCTAGTTTCCAGATCCTCTGAGGTTTTGTTAATTCTGGTTTTCCATTCTGAGTTTCTTCTTGCAAAAACGAAAGGAATAATATCCTTTCAAACCAGTTTACAGAGATCTTTCTTTTCTGCTTCTTTAAAAACAAATGGATGACTTTTTTTGTTGTTTTAATGTTTATATATTATTGACAGAGACAAAGCATGAGCATGGGTGGGGGGGAGGGGGGCGGGGCAGAGAGAGGAAAAGACACATAATCTGAAGCAGGCTCCAGGCTCTGAGCTGTTAGCGGGGCTGGAATTCACAAACTGCAAGATCATGACCTGGGCCGAGGTCGGACACTTAACCGACTGAGCCACCCAGGTGTCCCACAAATGGATGACTTTTGACACACCTTCTCAAGAACTGAGAGAGCAAGCACTCAGAAGCAGTAAGACTACAGAATATTTGAACAACATGATTAACAAACTTGCCCTAATGGCCAAATATAGAAAGTATACCCCAGAACTGCAAAGCAATATTTCAACTGTACATGTAACTTTTGTAAAAATATTTTATAAAAATTTATAAAACAGATGTCAGTAAGATTCAGATCTTTGAGGGGCGCCTAGGTGGCTCAGTCGGTTATGCGTCTGACTTCACCTCAGGTCATGGTCTCGCAGTTTATGGGATTGAGCCGAGTGTCAGTTCCGAGCCTGCTTGGGATTCTCTCTCTCCCTCTCTCTCTCTGCCCCTCCCCTGCTCATGCATACCTGCACACTCTCAAAATAAACTTTAAAAACAAATGTTGAGGGGTGCCTCGGTGGCTCAGTGGGTTGAGTGTCTGACTCGATTTCTGCTTGGATCATGATCCCAGGGTCATGGGATTGAGCCCTGCCTCAGACTCTGCACTGAGTGTGGAGCCTGCTTTAAGATATTCTCCTTTTCTCTCTCTCTCTCTCTCTCTCTCTCTCTCTCTCTCTCTCTCTCTCTCGGCAATAAGAGACTGTTAAATACAAAGAATAAACTGAGGGTTGATGGGAATGGGGGGGGGTGGGGAAAATGGGTGATAGGCATTAAGGAGGACACTTTTTGGGATGAGCCCTGGGTGTTATATGTAAGTGATGAATCACTGGATTCTACTCCTGAAGCCAAGACTACACTGTATGTTAACTAACTTGAGAATAAACTTAAAAAAAAAAAAAAAAATTCTCTCTCTCCCTCTCTCTGTCTCTGTCTCTCTCTCTCCCTCTCTCCCTCTCCCCTCTGCCCTGTCCCCCACTCTTGGGCTCTCTCTCTGTGTGAAATAAAAAAAATAAAATAAATTTTTCAAAATGTTGGAAATTTCAGAGTATATTCATTTTTTTTTAAATATACCTGACACACAGTGTTACTTTAGTTTCAGGTGTATAGCATAGTGATTTGACAACTTTATACCTTATGCTGTGATCACAAATATGCCTACCATCTGTCACCATGCAATGCTATCACAATACCATTGACTGTATTCCCCATGCTATACCTTTTATCCCTGTGACTTATTCATTCCATAACTGGAAGCCTCTGTATCCCCACTGCCATTTCACTCATTTTACCCATTCCCCTTGCCTTCTCTGGCAACCATCAGTTTGCTCTCTGTATTTATGGGTCCATTTCTGTTTTTGTTTATTCATTTGCTTTTTAGATTCCACATATAAGTGAAATCATGTGGAATTCATCCTTCTCTGTCTGACTTACTTCACTTAGCTTAATACCCCCTAGGTCCTTCCATAGTGTCACAAATGGCAAGGTTTCAATCTTTTTTATGGCTAATATTCCTGTGTGTGTGTGTGTGTGTGTGTGTGTGTGTGTGTGTGTGTGTGCACGCCACATCTTTATCCATTTATCTACCAATGGAAACGGGAAACAGGTTGCTTCCATATTTTGGCTACTGTACATAATGCTGCAGTAAACATAGGGGTGCATTTTTCTTTTCAAAAAATTATTTTCATATTTGGGTAAATACTCAGCAGTGGAACTACTGGATCATATGGTAGCTCTATTTTTAATTTTTTGAGGAATTTCCTTACTGTTTTCCACAAGGCTACACCAGTCTGCATTCCCACCAGCAGTGCACAAGGGTTCCTTTTTTGTCCACATCCTTGCCAACACTTGTTATTGTTTTTTTTTTGATTCTAGCCATTTTGACAGGTGTTAATAATAGCTCACTGTGGTTTTGATTTGCATTTCTCTAATTAGTGATGTTGAGCATCTTCCAGATGTCTTTTGGTCATCTGTATGTCTTCTTTGGAAAAATGTCTCTTCAGATCCTCTGCCCATTTTTTAATTGGATTATTTGTTTTTTGGTGTTGAGTTGTATGCTTGAGGAGATGTATCTACAAAAATATTGCTTGGACCAATGTTAAAGGGTTTACTGCCCAGGTTTCCTTTGGAGGGTTTTATGGTTTCATGTCTCACATTTTAGTCTTTAATTAATTTTGAGTTTATTTTTGTGTATGGTGTAAGAAAGTTGTCCAGTTCTATTCTTTTGCATGTAGCTGTCTAGTTTTCCAAATATTTCTTAATGAGATGGTCTTTTTCCATTGTATATTTTTTGCTTCTTTGTTATAGATTAATTGACCATTTAAGCTTGGGTTGATTTCTGAACTCTTTTTTCTTACAGTGATCTATTGTCTGATTTTGTGCCAGTAACATACTGTTTGATTACTACAGCTTTGTAGTATATCTTGAAATCTGGGATTATGATACCTTCAGCTTTTTCTTCCTTCTCAAGATTGTTTTGGTGATTCAGGGTCTTCTGCGGTTCCATACAAATTTAGTATTTTTTGTTCTAGTTTGAAAAATGCTTTTAGTATTTTGATAGGGGTTGCACTGAATTTGGGATCGCTTTGGGTAGTATGGATGTTTTAGCAGTATTCTTCCATGGTTATGAAGTATCTTTCCATTGGTCTGTTTTATCTTCAGTTTCTTTCATCATTGTTTTATAGTTTTCAGAGGACAGGTCTTTCCCCTCCTTGGTTAAGTTTATTTCTAGGTATTTTATAGTTTTTGTTGTGATGGTAAATGGGATAGTTTTTCTGCTATTTTATTAATAGTGTAAGAAACATAACCAATTTCTGTGTATTAATTTTGTATCCTAAAACTTTACTGAATTCATTTATTCTAGTAGTTCTTTGGTATAGTATTCAGGGTTTTTTATTTATACTGTCATGTCATCTGCAAATAATGAGAGTTTTGCTTCTTCCTTACCAGTTTGGATGCTTTTTATTTCTTTTCCCTGTGTGATTGCCATGGCTGGGACTTCCAGTACTATGTTGAATAAAAGTGGTGAGAGTGGACATCCTTGTCTCCTTCTTGATCTTAGAGGAAAGGCTTTCATTTTTTCTACCATTGAATATGATGTTAGCTCTGGGTTTTTCATATGTGACCTTTATTATGTTGAGGTTTTTCCCTCTAAACTGACTTTTTTGAGAGTTTTTATCACTAACAGATGTTGAATTTTGTCAGATGCTTTTTCTGCATCTATTGAGATAAGATTTTTATCCTTTTTGTTGATGCTCTGTATCATGTTGATTTGCTGATATTGGAGCATCCTTGCAACCCTGGAGTACTTCCCACTTGATCATGGTGAATGATCCTTTTGGATTGTTGAATGCAAAGATTTGCTAATATTCTGTTAAGGATATTTGCAGCTGTTTATCAAGAATGTTGGCCCATAGTTTTCTGTTTTTGTAGTGTCTTTAGTAATTCTGGCCTTGTAGAATGAATTTGGGAATCTTTCTTCCTCATCAGGTTTTTGGACTACTTGAAGAGGAATAGATATTAATTTTTCTTCAAATAATGGTAGACTTCACTTGTGAATCCACATAGTCCTTGACTTATGTTTATTGGGAGTTTTTTTTTTTTTTTTTTTTTATTGCTGACTGAATTTTGTTACTAACAATCAATGTATTCCGATTTTCTATGTCTTGCTGATTCAGTTTTGGAAGATTGTGTATTTCTAGGAATTTATCCATTTTTTTGTAAGTTGTCCAATTTTTGACATATAATTTTCCTAATATTGTCTTTTGTTTCTCTTTCATTTCTGATTTATTTGAATCCTCTTTTTCCTGGTAAGTCTGTCTGAAGGTTTATCAACTTCATTTATCTTTTCAAAGAATCACCTCTTGGTTTTATTGATGTTTTCTTTTGTTGGGTCTCTTTAATTTATTTCTGCTCCAATCTTTATTATTTCCTTCCTTTTACTAACGTTGGCCTTTGTTCTTTTTCTAGTTTCTTTAGGTATAAGGTTAGATTGTTTCTTGTGGTATACCTGTGTCACTCTAAATGTCCTTTTAGAACTGCTTTCCCTGTATCCAGATTATGAACCATTGTATTCTTGTTTTCATTTTGCTCCATATACCTTTGATTTCTTTATCAACTCATTGGCTGTTTAGTAGCATGTTGTTTAATCTCCACTTGGGTTTTTTCCAGTTTTTTTCTTGTGATTTCTAGTTTCATACCTTTGTGGTCAGAAAAGATGCATGATATGATTTCAATGTTAAATTTATTGAGACTTGCATTGTGGCCCAACACATGATCTGTCCTGGAGAATGTTTCCTGTATACTTGAAAAGAATGATTATTCTGTTGTTTTTAGATGAAGTGTTCTGTGTTTATCTGTTAAGTTCATCTGGTCTCATGTGTTACTCAGAGGTTTTTTTTGTTGATTTTCTGCCTGGTTGATGTATCCATTGGTGCAGGTAGGGTGTTAAAGTCCTATTGTTACTATGTTATTCTCAGTTTTTCCATTTATATATTCATATTTGCTTTATGTCTTCAGGTCCTCCAATGTTGAGAGCATAGATAATTACAATTGCTAAATCCAGTTGTTGGATTGACCCCTTTATCATTAGATAGTACCTTTGTGTTTTGTTAGTCTCTGTTTTAAGGTCTACTTTGTCTAATACAAGTATTGGTACCCATGGCCTTCCCCTCCCCCTACCCCCCCCCCCTTGCTTCCATTTGCATGGAATTTCTCTTCTCATCCTTTCACTTTCAGTCTGTGTGTAAATCTAAAGTGAGTCTCCTGAGGGCAGCGTATAGATACATCTTGTTTTTTATCCATTCCACCATCCTTTATCTTTCAGTTGATGCATTTAGACCATTTACATTTAAAGTAATTATTATTGATAGGTGTCTCCTTATTGTCATTTAGTTAATTTTTTCCTGGTATTTCTAGTTCTCTCTCTTTCCTTCTTCTTCTCTTGGTCTGTTTGTGACTGAAGACTTTCTGTAGTATTCTTGATTTTTTTCCCTTTATTTTTTGTGTAACTATCATAGATTTTGTGTTTGTGGTTACCGTAAGGTTCATATAAAGCATCCTAAGTGTTTAACAGTCTTAAGTTAATGGTCACTTAAGTTAGAACACATTTTAAAAGAACTTTTTACTACCCCCCCACCACATTTTATATATATGTTGCCATATTTTACATATTTTTATTGATAATTTTCTTCTTATGGCCTCTTCTTTTCCACTTAAAGTATTCCCTTTAACATTTCCTATAAGGCTAGTTCAGTGGTGATAAACTCCTTTAACTTTTGTTTGGGAGACTTTCTTTCTCCTTCAATTCTGAATGATAATCATGCTGGAAAGAGTATTCTTCATTGCAGGTTTTTTCCTTTCAGTTCTTTGAATATAAGGATTGCCTTATGGGGTTTCCATTATATATAACTTTTTGTTTCTCTCTTGCTTCTTTTCTCAGTCTTTAACCTCTAACATTTTAATTACCACATGTCACAGTATGGACCTCCTTTATGTAATCAGCAATGAAGCATGAAACTTTTAAAAACATTTATGCAAGAAAGAAGAATGTCACATAAGCAAATGTGTAGTACAAAACTATATTATTTAGGCATGTGGCCATAGGTTAAGACTGTAAAAGGAAATGAAGAGTATGATTACCATGAAAATCAACATAGTGGCTACCATTACATGAAGGGCTGAGGGATGTCATCAGGGAGTGTCATGCTTCCAGGGTGTAGGCAATGTTTTATTTCTTGACCTGGATGGTAATTACTTGGATGTTGACTTTGTGATTATTTAAACTGTAAATATGCTTGATGCAAATAAAAAATTAAGGAGCTAAACCAAAGAATTTGAAATGAACTTAGAGCATACTGATAATTAATAAGTCCATGGTACTGCTATTGGTGGTTGTTATCATAATGTTGAATTAACTTGAATGATTTAGAATACTCCATCCAGATAGAAAATTTAATTTACAAGAAGCACTTTTTAAGAGACTATCAGAAATGTTTTGCTATCCAGTTTACCAGAACCAACTATTATATAATTTAATATGAGAAAAATTCTACTTTTACTATGTTCAGGAAGATCACTAGTGGATGAGCCACAAAAAATTCCATCTGTGGCATTAACAGCTAACAATATTTACCACTTTTTGAGCACTTGCCATGTGGCAGATATTGGTCAAGTATTACAAATGTGTGATCTCATTTAATCTTGGAAATAACTCATTAGTGTGGGTACCCCATTAGTGTGTCCCCATATTACACGTGTCAAGGGCAGAATCTGGTTTTGATCTTAATCTCTCTGATTCCAGAACTCTTGTTCTTAGTCCCTATAATCTTGAGGCTAGGGTTATCTAATACTGTATATATAATGTTACTATTGTTCTAGATTTTCATTTATTCTAACTTGTTATGATTTGGGTATTCAAGTTTTTATCAATTTAGCAACAAACGTCAGCTAAATACCAGGTATTTCTGTGGCCGCTATCTACTGGATCTTTTGCTCTGTTTAGCAGCTTGGAACCTGTGCCACAGGAGTTTACTGGCCTTACTTCCTTGAACCTAATGTATTGCACTATTTCAAGTATTACCAAACTGAATTCTCAACTTTACACATTTTTTGTGTTCTATGCATCACCCAAACTACATACTAATTTGTTTCCTGAGTGGCTGTAGTACATGAAATTACGTCTTGAGCCCTATGAGCAGCTCTTTTCACTGGTGGAGTTGCTAGCTATTCCTTTCAAGAACTAACATTCATCTGGAGGTCATTGTCAGAAGTATTGAGGTTTTCTACAGATACAGAAAATGAAGGGCCTCTTAGTTAACTTCCTGTTATAACCCTAGACCCTTATAGCTCTTCTTCACATGAGTTTTTAAAATTTATTGACAAAAATATTTTAATTAGTTCATATTGTTTTTATGTTGCTATACACTGCCATGTACTCTGTGAAATGGTGAGTATGGCCATTTCTATAAAATGTTAGGACATGAAGCTCTTGGTAAAAAATGTAATCCCTAGTTCTTGCATTCCTTTTCTGGAAAAAAAAATCAACCTTGTTACTTTAACTTCTGGTACCTTTTTCAGCTTAACCTTCTGTCAATAGTTTAATGTCTCCCAGTGGATCCAAAGGAAAATGGTAGCCAAGATGTCAGGAAGAGAACCTGTACAGGTTTTCTCTACCCTTACATTTCAAATCAAGATTCTATTTTTACCCAATTATTCTCCTATATTTTATTTTTCCAGTATGTTCTCATAAATCTTGTAAAGGAAATTGTATTATCACTGGAAATGGCATATTGTCTCCTGCTTAATTTTATTATTGCTTTACTGTCTGAACACTGGGAGTGTGGGCTTGGGTCCAATAAAAAATCCACTGTTTTCTTTATTCTTAATTGCTGCTACATAGATTGTTATAAAGTTGGTTGCCTGCATTGAGTATCATAGTTATTTCTGATTTCGTTTACCTTCTTTTTCTACCATTTTTTGGGCATGAGCACACAATTAAAATTTTTCCTTCAAAAATATGATTTGTGATTTCCTCTTTGATCTCTTGTAATTTACAGAGACAAATTAAACTGAAGTCCAAAGATATTATTATTGACTAATGAGATTTGATTGGTGAAGGCATTCTTTATCTGTAAGGAAAATTTTCAAAGAGTGGTCTCGGGATTTTAGACACTTGAGGATTTCTGTGGGTGAAAAATTATTTTTACAATAATACTAACTTTATTTATTCTTTCTCTCATGAGTATAGAGTTTTCCAAACTATAGGGTGTGTGATGTTACAACAGCCTGAACACAAAAGCCCATATGAGAATTCATCTGTCTTCTATTATGCCAGGCATTAAAGAGACTTGAAAAAATGTGAAACATCTCTTCATTTTTTATTATCTTTCTAATCTAGATTTTTCATTTAAGGAGTATAATATACATTTTTAAAATCCCATTGCTTATGTTAAATTGTTTTTTCACTATTCAGTTTTCATATGGTATTATTGGTACCTACATCCCACATGTACGAAAGGTCTGTAGGTCCTCAGTTATGTTTAAATGTGTAAAAGGATCTTGAGACCAAAAACTTAGTCAATGATTTACCTTATTTTTTTCTCAAATGTTTGAATTTTTTTCTTATATTTGGTTTTATCCTATAAAAGGCAAACTGAAAATAATCTATTTTTAGGTTGCTACAGACCTCAGGAAAGATCAGATTACTTGATGTTGGCAGCTGCTTTAACCCATTTCTGAAGTTTGAAGAATTTCTAACTGTTGGCATAGATATTGTACCTGCTGTAGAGGTATGCATAGTTCTATTTTGTTTTGAGACTTGAAGATCTTACGCATATACTTACCAAGAAAAAAGCATTGTCTTTACATTACTGAAATAGCAAGTATGTTTCCTATGCACAAGTTGATAAATTTTTAGTCAAAAGCGAATTCGTATTCCATGAAAATTGTTGAGCATTTAGTTGACAAATATGGTACTGGTTAAAATAATACTGGCTTTTATTTTGTTTCCTGGTGGTCTATTTTTGTAATCAAGAGACTAATAAATTGCAAAGATTTCCAGGTAGCTATAAGGTTTGGGCTTTTTGTTTGTTGTATTTATCCTTTTTTGAAGTGTACTGTGAAATGGAGCCATTATGGAATAATGTCCAGAGCAAGGACTTTGGAGACCATCAAAACTTTATTAAATCGCAGCTATTTGTACATAGATGAAACTAAATTGTTTTCTCTACTTTTAAAATAGTTTTTCTCTTCATGACATAATTTGTTTGCCATTTTACTTTTGATAAAGCATTACACACCAAAAATTGACAAATTGAATTTAAAAAAAAAATGTCTTAATGTTTATTTTTGACAGAGAGAGCAAGGGAGGGGCAGAGAGAGACAGAGAATCTGAAATAGGCTCCAAGCTCTGAGCTGTCAACATAGCACCCGACCTGGGGCTCAAACTCACAGACCATAAGATCATGCCCTGAGCCAAACTCGGAAGCTTAACCAACTGAGCCACCCACGTGCCCCACAAATTGCATTTTTAATGTTTTAAAGAGAGTATGTGTTACAGTGTAAACTGGGTTAGGGATTGGTTTTCAGTCTGCTATATGCCTCGCACCTAGGAATGCCTAGTACATGAAGTACTCATTAAACACTTCTTGAACAAAATAATGGAATCTTATGTTCAACCTGGGATTCCATCTCTGAGCCTCTTTCCTCATCTGTATGGTGGAGTTAGTGATGGAGCACATTTCATAGCACCATTGTAATATGTACTTGAGAAGAAGTATTTAAAACACCTAGCACAGTGCCTGTTACTTAAGTGAGTGCTAGATGGTTGCCATTATTATTGAAAAGTTCCTGCATGGAGATTCAACTTTCATTTGAATTTTTTCTTGAATTTTTAATGAAGAAATGCTAATAAAACTTACCATTATCTCTACTTCTGAAAGGTGGACAAATGTTTGCTTTATGGTAAAACAGCTGTTCTTAGCTTATGACTGCAGAGAATTCCTGTGCCTTCAGGAGCTATACTGTTAAAATATATTGGGCTTTGTACATGGATTTTCTTCTTTCCTGAAGACACACATTAGAGATGTCCTTTAGGGACCCATTTGCTCTAAACCTTGGGCTTAAATATTAAATTTGTTTGTAGATAGAGCTATAAACTTTCAACTGTAAAGTCACTGGGGTAGGCAAAAGAACTAACTATACAGAAGTTCAGTAGTAGCATCAGGCTTCCACAGTTCCAGAATGCTGTAACTAATTTTAAGATGAAGGGCCTTTTACTTCCAGTCAAGATGGAGTAACCTACCTCAAACAACACAAAGTGGACAAAATACACACAATAATTTACAAGTCATTTGATATCAGGTAATAAAGGACAATGATCAGTGAGAGACAAAAATAAATGATTTGAGCCCTACTATTGTACCATCATTCGGCCTTTAGAGTGTCTAGGACATGACCCAGAGAAGGAATCCCAAGCAGGGCCCAAATGTTTCCCTGAGTTGTGGGGACAGAGCTGAGAGTCCTGGGGAGAATAAGGCAGCTAGGGTTCCTAGGAAAGAGTACCAATTATATGAGAGCTGCACAGAGGGGAAAACTCCAGAGACCTGGAGGGCCAAGAGTCCTCCTTGAGTTCTCAGCTGAGTACTCATCAGTTTATGACATGAATGAGAAAACTACAAGAGACTTTAAGTACCACTCGGAAAGGGTAGAGGTTTTAGTGCCTGGTACTCACATAGGGTGGAAATAGTACCTGTTTCCATCAGCCACACTGGAAACCTAAAAAATCACAGTGCATTGGGTCAAGTACAAAGAAGAATCTTGCCTGAGTACCAGAAAATAATTAGCTTTAGACTGAATAATGTTCTAGTCCCACCTAACAAATCATAGAAGACCCCAAAGGATCAAAGTGTTTCCAGGTAATTTAACTGCATCCCAGAACAAAGCTCAAGAATATTTATAGCAGTACAATGCCATCCAGCACCCAGAAAGGTAAAAATCCACCATGTTGGACATCCAATAAAGAAATAGGCAGCCATAGGACCCATGGCGAGGAGATAAATCAATAGAGACCAACCCTAAACTGACAGAGATGTTAAAATTAGGAAACAAGGACATTAAAATAGGCTCAGTATGCCTGTATCCTATATGTACAAAAAGTTTAGAGACACAGAACATACTTTAAATACCAAATGTAACTTCTAGAGATAGATACTATCATACTCTGCCCTCTTGATCTCCTGGCTCTGTAGGCTAAAGGATCATGTGTTCCTTGTACCATGGCAATGTAATAGTATAGTCCATATCACCCAGAAAGGAGCTCATACTCCCTGTCTGGCACCTCAGTTTTTGTGACCACTGTCAGAGTAAATCTCTGTATCACCTGGCTCTGGTGGCCAGTGAAACTTAACACTCATGGGTCCCACAGAACTGTTATCAATGAGGAAAGTTCCTAAACAGCTGTCACCCCTAGGGCACAGCAAGAGGCATCAGACCCAGGAGCTCAGTTTTACTGTGAAGGAAGATTATTAGCTAATCACCACGACTGCAGCCTGAGTGGCAGACTTCTAATTAAACACAAGTCATGTGGCTGACTATAATCCTTTCCAGAGATTTCTGAGGGTGGGCACTGTCTTTGAGCTCAGTCTCTGCTGTGCTAAGTGCCATGGTCTCCTGGAGGGGAGCTATACACACATCTATTGTGCCAGTTTTTGCAGCTGCCTCCTGGGGAACACCCCTTGGTCACCTGGCTCTGGGATGGGGGTAGAGGACTTGCATTCTTGGGTCCCATGAGACCCTGGCAGTTGGAGAGATTGTTCTTGGCAGGTTAGCAGGCTCCCACCCCGAGAGCACTGCACAGACAGCAGACTGAAGCACATTCCCCAATATTTCTGTGAAGGAGACCTCTTTGCTTCTTCTGGGGCTTTAGCCTGGAGACCTGTTTCAGGTTTGGCACACATTTAATGTCAAACAGACATGCTCTCAAGAAACATAGACTGAGGATGCCATCTTGCATTCCCCCTCTACCTCGCTCCACCTCACTACTGTCACCCAGAAAAGACCTTACACACTCATCTGGAGCCCTGATCTCTTTGCCACCCGGGGGATGCCTCCAGATTGCCTGGTTCTCAAGGCCGGAGGGGGCTTACATTTGTGGTCCCACAGGACTGTATATATTTGCATATTTTTAAAACCTGATGCCTGAAGGTCTGGCTTCTAGTCAGCCTGAATCTAGGTGCTGAGATCATCCCCCACCAAGACACTGACAGGTCTTAACACATCCTCAACTACTGGGAGCTATTAAAAATGTAATAGGCTGCTTGGACAAGCATAAAGGTTTGAAAGACAACCAAGATCTGAGGCAGGGTTGAATAACAAGTTTCATCTCCTAATAAGACCACCCCTTCAAGACTGGCTTCAAGAGGCTATGGTGTCATCTGCTATATAGAAACCAACAGAGTCAAGTAAAATGAAGAAAGAGAGGAATACATTCCAAATGGAAAAAAACAAGTTACAAGTACAGGAGGAAAATATTAATGAAATGGAGATAAGTAATTTAGATTCATTGTCAGGTAAAGTAATGGTCATGAAGATGCTTACCAAACTGGGGAGAAGAATGAATTAACACAGTGAGAACTTCAACAAAGAGACGGAAAATATTAGAAGATACCAAGTAGAAGTCACAGAGCTTTAGAATATAAATACTGAATTAAAAAATACACCAGAGGCATTCAACATGAGACTAGAAGTAGCAGAAGCATCAATCAACTTGAAGACAAGGCAGTGGAACTCACACATTCAGAGCAGCATAAAGAAAAAGAATGAAAAAAAGGAGATAATATTAAAAGCAGCAAGAGAAAAACAACTTACTACATACAAATGAACTCCCTTAAGTCAAGTCTATAAGCAGATTTTCCAGCAGGAACTTTGCAGGCCAGATGAGTGTAGCATTTTATATTCACGGGACTGAAAGAAAAAATATTGCCACCCAAGGACTTTACCTGGCAAAGTTACCATTCAGAAGTGGAGAAGCCATTACAACACTGATGAAAAAAATTGGAGACGACACATACGTTGGGAGAGCAAATATTGTTTAAACATCTACACTACCGAGAGCAATCTACACATTTAACGTAATCCCTGTCAAAATACC
The DNA here is from genome assembly GCF_046562875.1 of Panthera onca. Taxonomy (NCBI): domain Eukaryota; kingdom Metazoa; phylum Chordata; class Mammalia; order Carnivora; family Felidae; genus Panthera; species Panthera onca. The sequence goes on along the minus strand of NC_138340.1, from coordinate 131,348,923 downwards.
AACAGCATTTTTTCATGGAACTAGAACAAAGACCCCTAAAATTGTACAGAACCACAAAAGACCTGAATAGCTAAAGCAGTCTTGAAAAATAAAAATAAAACTGCAAGTATCACAATTCCAGCTTCAGGTTATAGTTGAAAGCTGTAGTAATCCAAACAGTGATGTACTGGCATATAAACATAGACACTCAGATCAACAGAATACAATAGAAAAACTAGAAATAAACCCACAATTATGTCAATTAATCTTTGACAAAGAAGGAATGAACATCCAATGGGAAAAAAAGTCTCTTCAGCAAATAACATTTGGAAAATTGGAAAATTACATGCAAAAGAATAAAACTAGACAACTTTCTCATTATACACAAAAATAAACTCGAAATGGATTAAAAACCAAAATGTGATACCTGAAACCATAATTAAGTTCTAGAAAAGACTATAAGCAGTAATTTCTCTTATGACATCAGCCATAATAACATTTTTCTAGATTGGTCTCCTAAGGCAAGAGAAACAAAAGCAAAGGTAAACCAGTAGGACTACATCAAAATATAAAGCTTCTGCACAGTGAAGGAAACAATCAACAAAACTAAAAGACAACCTACTGAATGGGAGAAGATATTTTGCAACAAATTCCATTAATGGTTAGTACTCAAAATATAAAACTTATACAACTCAACACCCAAAAAATAATCCAATCAAAAAATGTGCAAAAGGTATGAACAAACACTTCTCCAAGAAGACACACAGATGACCAACAGACACATCAAAAGATGCTCAACATCACTTACAAGGCAAATGCAAATCAAAACTACAATGAGCTATCACCTCACACCTGTCAGAATAAATTGTGGAAGCAGCCCAAGTGTCCATCAATAGGTGAATGGTCAAAGTGGTGTGTGTATGTTTGTGGGTATACATACACACACACACATACATACATACAATAGAATATTAGCCATAAAAAATGAAATCTTGCCACTTGCAACAGTGTGCATGGAGCTAGTCAGAGAAAGTGCTAATGCAAAATAAACCAGTCAGAGAAAGACAAGTACCATATGATCTCACTCTTATGTGGAATAAGAAACAAATGAGCGAAGGAGGAAAAAAAGAGAGAAAGCAACAAACCTAGAAACAGACTCTTAACCATAGAGAACTGACAGTTGTCAGAGAGGAGGTGGATGGATAGGCAAAATAGGTGATGGGGATTAAAGAGCCACTTATGAAAAAAATAAAGCATTTTGGGGATAATTGAGGACATTTGGGTATGTACTGCATATTTAAAATCAACAGTAAATGTCTAGGTGTGAATAGAAAAAAAAAAAGGAGAAAGGGAGTTTTCCAGACCAACAAAGCTAGAGGAGTTCATCACCACTTACCTGGCCCTTGAAGTTATGTTAAAAGAACTTCTTTAGGGGCGGGCGCCTGGGTGGCTCAGTCAGTTAAGCATCCGACTTCGGCTCAGGTCATGATCTCGCGGTCTGTGAGTTCGAGCCCTGCATCAGGCTCTGTGCTGACAGCTCAGAGCCTGGAGCCTGTTTCTGATTCTGTGTCTCCCTCTCTCTCTGACCCTCCCCGTTCATGCTGTCTCTCCCTGTCTCATAAGTAAATAAATAAATAAATAAATAAATAAATAAATAAATAAATAAATAAAACTTCTTTAAACTGAAAATAAAGAGCACTAATTAGTATTTTAAAAATATGAAAGAATAAAACTCACTGCAAAGGTTAACATATAGTAAACATAATAGTTTAGTCACTTACAAAGTATGAAGATTAAAAGACAAAAATGGTAAAAAAAAAAAAAAAGTGTGATTATAATAGTTAAAGGGCACACAAGATTTAAAGATACAAAATGTGGTATGAAAATGTAAAACATGGGGATGAGTAATCATGTTAAGCTTCACAATGGGATCAACCTTAAGTTGTCAACTTAAAATAGACTCTTAGAGACCTGAGTTGCTGTATGTAATCTCATAGTAACCACAAAGCAAAAATTTATACTAAATATACGAAAGAGAAAGAAAAGAAAATAAGCATACCACTAAGAAAGTCATCAAACCACAAAGGAAGAGAGCAAGAGAAGAAACCAACAGAGTAGAACTACAGAAAACCATAAAATTATCAAAATGGAAATAAGCACACACCTATCAATAATTACTTCAAATGTAAATGTACCAACTTCTCTAGTAAAAAGACAGATTGGCTGAATGGATTAAAAAAAAAAAAACACTCCAATAAAAGGCAGAGACTGTCAAATTGAGTAAGAAAATGAAACAACAAACAAAAACAATGGCCAAATATATTCTGTCTGTAAGAAATGCACTTCAGGGGTGCGTGGGTGGCTCATTTGCTTAAGCCTCCAGCTTTTGATTTCCACTTAGGTCATGATCTCATGGTTTGTGAGTTCAAGCCCTGCATTGGGCTCTGCTCTGGCAGTACAGAGTCTTTTTGGGATTCTCTCCCTTCCTCTCTCTCTCTCTCTCTCTCTGCCTTTCCCCCTGAGCTCTATCTCAAAATAAATAAAACTTTAAAAAAATGTACTTATAAACATACAAATAGATTGAGAGGCTAAACAAAAAGAAAGTTCATGTGGCTACATTATAATCCGACAAAGCAAATGACAGAGCAAAGAATATTACCAGCAATAAAGAGGTTATTTCAGAATAATAAAAAGGTCAACTCATCAAGAGTACAGAATAATCCTAAACATTCATGTACCTAAAAACAGCTTAAATACATAAACCAAAAACTGATAAAATAGCAAGGAGAAATAGACATTTATAAAATTATAGTGAGATATTAATACCCATGTCTCAATAATGGATATAAAAATTACAGCATCAAAGAAGAACCCATCAGGGAAATTAGAGTATATTTTGGAATGAAGAGAAATAAAAACTTAAGAGATCAGAATGCATATGATGTCACTAAATCACTGAAGCACTACCTAGGGGAAAATTATAGCCCTGTACACCTTTATTAGAAAATAGCAAAGGTTTCAAAGCAATGACAACAAATTTCCAACCAGAAACAGACAAAAAAGGCACACTAAATTCCAAGTATAAGAAAGAAAACAAGTTATCAGACCAGAAATCAAGGAGATAGAAAACTTGGAGATAAACACCTTGGAAAATTGATAAAAGGAAAAGCTAGTTCTTTGAGAAGTTAAACAAAATTGATAAACCACTAGCCATAATAAGAAAAAAGAAGTTATATCATTACTGATTTTACCAATAATAAGAGGATAAAAAGGAGATATTGTTAACAATTTTATGCCAATAAATTCCACAACTTAAATGAAATGGAAAAATTCCCTGCAAGACATACTACCAAAGTTTATTCATGAAGAAATAAATAACCTGAATGGCCCTAAATGCATTAAAGAAATTTAAATAGACAGTTAAAAACTTGTCCAAAAAAGAAAATTTCAGGCCTACATGGCTTCACTGGTAAAATCAACTAACAGTAAGGAAGAAATACCAATTCTACACAAACTCTTTCATAAAATTGAAATGGATGGTATATTACCCAACGTCTTCTAAAAGGCCAGAGACTTTATGAACATACATGCAAAGTGTTCTATACAAAGTTATAACATGTTGAATGCAACTGTATTTCAAAGCAGGTAATGTATCATGACCAAGTTTTGTTTGCAAGATTGGTTTAACTTCAAAAAACTATTTTTTCACCTTAGCACACTAATATAGATCTCAATAGACATAGGAAAAACATTTGATAAAAATCCAAACATTCTTTCCTTATGAAAACTCTCAGAAGGAATTCAGCTGAATTCCGTCACCCTGGTAAAGGCTGTCTGAAAAATCTACAGCTAACATCATACTTAATAAAATAAAAATGCTTTCCCCACTAGAACAAGGAAAGAATATGTACCTTCGCCACTTCTATATAGCATTCTCTGTAAATTCTATCCAGTGCAATAGAGACAGGAAAAAAAAAAAAAAAAAAGGCAGTAATAGGCATCAAGATTGGAAAGAACTAAAACTATTTATTCATGCATGACATTGAACATATATTATTCTATGGAATCTAGAGAGAAGCCAATAGAATAAATGAGTTTAGCAGAGTTGCAAGATAAAAGATCAATATACAAGAGTCAACTGTGTGTATACACACACAAACTCACCTACACACACTAGCCACAATCAATTAGAAATTAAACATAATACCATCTACAATAGCATCAAAAATATGAAATACTTAACATATAAAATATTTCACATAAAGCTGATAAAAGATGGGAGAAAACATATTGCAAACTGTAAGTTATTTTAATGTTTTTAATGTTTAATTTTGAGAGAGAGAGAGAGAGAAAACGATTGGGGGAGGGGCAGAGAGAGAGACACACAGAATATGAAGCAGGCTCCAAGCTGTCAGCACAGAGCCAGCCCTGGGGCTCGAACTCATGAACTATGAGATCATGACCTGAGCCAAAGTGGGATGCTTAACTGACTGAGGCACCCAAGCGCCCCAAAAACTGTTCATTATTGAGAGAAATTAAAGAAGACCTAAGTAAGTAGAGAAATATACCATGTTTATTCATGGAAGAACTCAATATTATAAATATGTCAGTTTTCTCAATACCTATTCATAGATTCAGGGCAATCTTGATCAAAATCCTAGCAGGCTTTTTTGTAAAAGTTGAAAAACTCTAAAATTTGTGAGGAAATTCAAAGAACCTAGAATAGCTAAAACAACTTTTTAAAAGGACAGTGTTTGAGAGTAACACTACCTGACTTCAAAATTTTAAAGGTACAGTAATCAAAACACTGCAGTATTGGTGTCGAGAGTATCAATGAAGTATAAGAGAGGGCCCACAAATAAGACCAAATTTATGGACTACTAATTTTCAACCTAGATGGAAAAGATAGCCTTTTCAACAAATGGTTGGAACAACTGAATATCCATATACAAAAGAAAAAAACTTTAGTCCATACCTCACACCATATACAAAAATAAACTCAGATTATGTACTTCAATGTGAAACATACGGCTATAGAACTTTCAGAAGAAAACATTGAAAAACAAAACTTCCTAACATTGGGTCAGGAAAAATTTCTTAGATATGACACCAAAAATAGTCCATTATTAAGGAATAAATTATAAATTGGTCTTCATCACAATGTAAAATGTTTCCTCTTCAAAGACTGTTAAAAGAATAAAAGACAGCCACAATCTGAGAGTATTTTTTTTAAATATGAAATTTATTGTCAAATTGGTTTCCATACAACAATCAACAAAACTAAAAGGCAACCAACGGAATGGGAAAAGATATTTGCAAATGACATATCGGACAAAGGGCTAGTATCCAAAATCTATAAAAAGCTCACCAAACTCCACACCCGAAAAACAAATAAACCAGTGAAGAAATGGGCAGAAGACACGAAGAGACACTTCTCTAAAGAAGACATCCAGATGGCCAACAGGCACATGAGAAGATGCTCAACATCACTCCTTATCAGGGAAATACAAATCAAAACCACACTCAGATATCACCTCACGCCAGTCAGAGTGGCTAAAATGAACAAGTGAGGAGACTGTAGATGCTGGAGAGGATGTGGAGAAACGGGAACCCTCTTGCACTGTTGGTGGGAATGCAGACTGGTGCAGTCACTGTGGAAAACAGTGTGGAGGTTCATCAAAAAATTAAAAATAGATCTACCCTGTGAACCAGCAATAGCACTGCTAGGAATTTACCTGAGAGTATTTTCAAGTCCTACATCTGATTAAGAACTCGTGTCCAGAATAACGAACTCTCAGAGCTAATAAAACAGGTTTTTTTTTTTTAAATGTAAAGCAACCCAATTATTAAGTGAGCAAAAGATTTAAATAAACACTTGACCAAAGAAGATATCCAGATGGCAAATAAGTACATGTAAAGAAGATAAATATCACTACCTATTAAGAAAATGCAAGTTAAAACCACAGTATACCACTACACACCTCTGTTACAATGATTTTAAAGTGTAAAAGGCTAGCTATCCCAGGTGTTGATGAGTATTTGGAGGAACTGGAATTCCCATACACTCCTGGGGGGAATGAAAAACTGTTTACTTTTGAAAACAGTTTTGGAGTTTCTTTAAAAGTTAAACATACACCTACTAGTATATGATCCAGCCACGCCTTTCCTGGATACTTACTCCAGAGAAATGAAAGCATGTCCATTGAAAGTCAAACAGGAATATTCATAGCAGCTTAAGTTAGAATAGCCAAAAGTTAGAAATAGCCCAGATGTACATAAACAGTATGTGAAGAAACTGTGATATATTCTTGATGCAGTAGCATACCTTACAGCAATTAAAAAGGAACTGTCAATACATGTAAAACAGTGGATGAATCTCAAGAAAATCGTACTAGGTGAAAGAAGCGAGACAAATCAACAATACATTATTGTGTCTTATTCCATTTATATAAAATTCTATGAAATACAAACTATAGTGATAGAAATCACATGAATGATTGCCTAGTGGTGAAGAAGAACAGGAAGGGTACAAGGCAGGGATTATAAAGGCTCATGAGGAAGTTTTCAGGAGGTGTTAGGTCTATTCATTAACTTAATTGTGGAATGGTTTCATGAATGTTTAAATGTCAAAAACTTATCAACGAGTACCTTTTAAATATGCTTGTGCATCAGTTAATACTTGTTTGTACATCAGTTATACTTCAGTAAATAGCAAATCGAAGAAAAACATACATCTTTTTCTGTGTAATAGAACTTTACATCTCACTTTGCCTAATCTGTAGTGCACATACATGACCGGCTTGTCCAGCTACTAGCAAGAATAAGGCACTATTCTATGAAAAGGGCAACTAATTTTTATCTAATTTTAAATTTTTATTCTGGGTCATTTTCATGGAGTTGTAGTATTCAGCAAATTATGCAGTGCTGTTTATTCCCTTAGTTGTGGTGTTTCCCATGGCCATTGAAGTTAATTTTAATGTGTTGTTTTAAACCAGGTATTAACTTTTTGATAGAATAAGTATAATAATTAAAATTACTTTTAAGATAGTTAATGGTTTCAAAGACATTTTTCATTATTTCAAAAGTTTTGGTGTTCTTTTACCAATTTATAATGCCCCTTTCTTTTATTATCCTCTTTGATGTCCTTGATTCATCTTTATTTCATGGTATTTCTTGTTTAAAGTTTTTACAATGACCTGTTTTTGATAACTGTAAATGTTGAAGTGAATGTAAATATGATTAAGTTTAGATAAATCATTCCTGTAAACTCTTATGCAAATTAAATTTCAAATTGTTCAACAGAAATATTTAGTTTTTTAATGATGAATACAAGTTCTCCAGGCTTGATTACTCTTCAAGATTATTGTGAGTAAAAGTTTAGGTTCAGTGTCTGTACAAGTGGAATAATTTAGAAGGGAAAGGTTCAAAAGTAAAGGTTGGATTATGTAGAAATGCTGTGAAATAGTTCGGTGTAAAATCTGTGTAATAGGATGAAAGTAATTTTCAAATTCTTAATGAGTCCTTTTTTCCCTTTCTGCAGAGTGTATATAAATGTGACTTCCTGAACTTACAGCTTCAGCAGCCACTCCAGCTTGCACAGGATGCTATAGATGCCTTTTTAAAGCAGCTGAAAAACCCTATTGATTCTCTTCCTGGAGAACTTTTCCATGTGGTTGTTTTCTCTCTCCTTCTTTCTTATTTTCCATCACCTTACCAACGATGGATTTGCTGCAAGAAAGCCCATGAACTGTTAGTGTTAAATGGTTTATTGCTTATCATCACACCTGATTCCTCCCATCAGAACCGTCATGCTATGATGATGAAAAGCTGGAAGATTGCTATAGAGTCCCTGGGCTTTAAACGTTTCAAGTATTCAAAGTTTTCACATATGCATTTGATGGCATTTAGAAAAATCTCCCTAAAGACCACAAGTGACTTGGTTAGTAGGAACTACCCAGGGATGTTATATATTCCTCAAGATTTCAACAGTATAGAAGAGGAGGAATATTCTAACCCTTCCTGCTACGTTCGATCAGATATAGAAGATGAACAACTAGCATATGGTTTCACAGAGCTCCCTGATGCTCCATATGACTCAGATTCTGGAGAAAGTCAAGCCAGCTCTATTCCTTTCTATGAGCTAGAAGATCCCATATTACTTTTAAGTTAATATCAAAGTAAAAGGCCCTTTCAGTCCAGACTCCTAAACTAATTGCTTACACTAATCAGAAATACTAACATGAACTCAGTACTTAAAACCTGGTTTGCATAGAAAAAATGCAAAGGTTTACAGAGTTTGCTATTTTTTTCTACTTCTGGATTTTAAAATTTATTCTTATATAGAAAGCTTAAAGTTTCATGCAGAGTGACTCCTGTCATAGCAGAAACCACTGTTACTTTAGCATTTAGCACTAAGATATCATAGAAAGGTACCTTTTTTTCTTTAGTGCTATTGTGAAAAATGAAGCATAACTTGCTATGTATTTTCCCTTTTTTAATCTTCTCAGTGTTGACTTTAAACCATTGCAATGAGAAAAGATATGTAGAAAGCTGTAGCTTGCACTTTGATGACTCACAAGTTAAATGTGACACAGATAGATTGGTTTAGTTGTTTTGTGATGCACTTACTCTCTTTTCTAGCTAAATTGTTATCTGTTACAGAAAGCCATTTTCTGTTCAGTTTTGTCTGATGACCAGCATTTCTTCAACTTTTTAGAATTCATCTTTTTTTTTTTCTCTCTCTTGCTCATTTGGCAGCAGACACTTGGGGAAAGATTTCTAATCTTTCTAGTCCCCCAAGTATTTCTAATCCCCCAAGTATTCTAATTCCATTAGTACAAGACAATAAACACCATTGCCAAAGTAGAATGATATATTCATATCTTTCATATTGATTTAGGCCTTGGTGTTAAGTGTATCTAACTGTGATAATTCACTCTTTTTTTAATTTAGGTTTCATTTCCAGAATTTTCTATTTAAGCAAGGGGCAATACTCAATCCTGACCTGAAACACCTTGGTGAAAGGGTTTGCACTTGTCAGAGTTTATGTTCTGTCTAGACCAACCATGTTAGGGTCCTCACCTTTCCATTAAGGAGGTGGCTGCACTACTAGTCTGGAATTACATAGAAAAATTTTAAATTAACCCTCTGCTAGTGAGCTCATAACATGGTTTTGACCTTTCGGTATTCTAATTTCTATCAGAATTCTAGCAGAAAATTTTCTTTGAATACATAAACCATTAGTTGGCTGTGGGAATTTTCCCTTTCCACAATAAGTGACTTTCTGTGTTTCTGAATCAGAAGCAAGTGATTAAGGAGAAAATTATGTCCAAACAAGACAAGATTAGTTTAAATAGCTGAGAACATTTAGTCCACATTGTCTTGTCAGCCAGCAATTGTCATGTAAACTATCATTTTTAAGAGTGCCACTGTGTGGATTTTTTTTCAAGTGGTTGATACATTAAAATTACCTCATACTGAGGTTTTTGCACTGAAATATCACAGTTTCAGAATTCATGGTTAATGTTGTGTGTGTGTATGTTTGTGTGTGTGTGTGTGTGTGTGTGTGTGTATGTATTTTTAAAGGAAACTTGCATTTTCAATAGTTGATCCTAAATTTCATAAACTGCACTTCTTTGGTAAAACTGACGTTTTGTGCTTATTGTGAGTTGCCGTAGTTAACTTTGAATGTCAAACTTTATTTAGAAATACAAAATTTACCCTTTAAGATATAAATGATTGCGTATATATGCCCAATATTTCAAATTAAATTTCACATTCTAAATTAATGAAAGTTACAGGATTGTAATTAACCTACAAAGGTCAGTTGACTAAATGTAATATCGATTACTCAAATATGTGAGAAATAACATGAAATGTTTCATTTACTTTCAATAGCTTAAGAGTCAATAATTAGGATTGACTTTTCTTTCCAATTAAGCACTATGAGTCACATCTTGTAGCTCCCACAAAAGAAGGAAAAAAAAAAAAAAAACAGCATTAAGGTAACACAAAACTGTGTTTTGGTAGTACCTCTTTTACCTTACTGCCCATTTCCTTTGGTTTGGCTAAATACTATCTTAAGGGCAAAGAAAACAATGCATCTCATTAAAGTGCTTTGAAAGTAAATGACAACATTGGTTTTGAGAGGCTGGTGTAAGTATGACCTTGGAGTCAGCCTTTGTGTTACAGCTAAAATGTTGGTGCTATAAATTCCTCTGATTGTTTACAGATGTTGATTCTGCTTATGCTCCAAAGTGTGCATGATGTATTTTAAGTAGTACTTTAAAGAAAAGTCTGTTTATAAAACCTACTCCCACTTAGTATAAATTTGTTTGGATTTATAAATATCATTTGTTACTGTAAATTCAGCTTCAAATTAGGTTGGTACAGAATTTAAACTAATACATTTTCCACCAAAGCCAATTAACGTTTAAGTGTTAAAATATAAGCAGTCCTGCGGCTTGCTGCCAGATTGTATATGTAATGAGAGGAGACGTTAACAGAGCCTTCTAATACTGTATTGGTACTCCCAAGAATGATTTCATTTGGATCCAAGTTTTAAGGGGTCTCCTGTCTCACAACAGGAGTCTCCAAAAGAATTTGGAGTTTGAAAAATAAATGATCATTTGGTTAGATTCTTCAGGATCATGACTAGATCAAAAGTGGTTTATATCATAGTTGCCAAACAGTGGGAGGTGGCATACCTGAAAAATGTATGTTTGTGTTTGTTGTATTTTTTCACTTTTTGTGAACAAAGCACATTTATTAAAAATTTTAAATTTTCTAATATTCATTGTGTACTGCTTGTAACCGGAAAATTTTGTGGTCTTTGACCCATCTTACTAAATGATTTTGGAATTGGGATGCAGTTTAGAATCTGAATCACATCTGGAATTTTCCAGCTGCATTCATCTACCCAAATTTCTTAATTCCATAAATTCATTCACCAAGATCCAGAAAGTTAATTGACTACCAGATTGATAAGCAGCATGACAATACATGACAAACAAGTATTAACAAGCATAAATTCTAGTTCATTTTATGTCTACTTTCCTTGAAAATTAATGATTATATGAGAGAGAAGTGTATTAGGTATTTTAGTGCAGCAAATGGCTTTCTCATGAGATCAAACAGTTCTTTATGGAACAAATGTTTGAAATCTACACAGTATGCTGAGGAAACATCAGGATTGGGGTGGTCACAGTCCCCTGTTTCTGTGGAATTTATGATCTAATGGAGAAGAAAAGCATTCTACATGGGGTTAATACCTCCATCTAGGAATGATTGCCTACTGATAGATCTTTGACCCTGCTCAAGTCCCTTAATTTGTTTACCAAAAATGGAACAAAATACAAGAAAGTTTTAAACACAACTGTATAACAAATTACAAACACAATGCAGATAAGAGGGCTATATTGTTCATCTCTCTAGAAAAGTGCAAGCTACAAACCAATTCTCTGATGGTAAAAGGCAGGTAAAAAAAAGGGGGGGGAAATCAAGCTTTTACTTCATTTCCCCACATTTTTCTGAGCACAGTGCTGCAATGGTATTCCTCTTCAAGGGCCCACACACTAACATTTGGTTCCTTTTAGGTGTTACAAATTGTTAAATGATAGCAAAGGTGGAGACAAAATTTTCTTAATTACTAGTCCAAAACACAATGTTTTTACAAAGAATGTTCATATTATGAAAATTTGATATTTAACTTCAGTAACCTCCATGATGGTTCACAATAAAAATTTCATACCCACAATCCACTACCAATGAAAATTTCCCCAAGATTATTAGTGGTGGCCTATGTTACACAATACTCCATAAAAAATCTACAATAGCTAACAATTTCATTAAGGAACTCTAAATATTATAGAAGGAAGGAAATACTGGGTTTTCTAAGTCCTATTTTTCTTATTGGAGGAATTCATAACTACATAATTGAGAAGACTTTATCCTAAACTTTGATTCGAATGTTTTATCATCCTAAATTTAACAATGAGTTCAGTAGTTTTGTATGCATTTTTTCAACTAGAAATCTAGTTACATTTGGCACTGTTGAGTGGTAACTTTTGGTCAACATCAGCAGTGTTCGACTTACTTTGTATTTCCGTAACACTTGTTCAATGAATAGAAAGCTATTCTGCTTTTTGCAATATAAAACACTGGTTATTAATGTCACTGATGTTTATAGTAATTAGAAACATTGACAACTATTTTGTCATAGATTTTAACTATTTCTAAGATTGGATCCTTTGGTAGTACCAAGATCATACATATTTGTGTGTTTCCTAAATTAAAGTAAAATCCAAAGAATTCGGTCATAGATACTGGCTGCAGATTTGTTTCTTGAATTTGTTATAAATAATTAGAGGGCTATAAAACAAATTTGTTACTATTACTAGATTAGAATGCCCATGTAAACCATAAAAAATGGTACTGAGCCTTGCTCAAAAGACAATGCCAATAGTATTTCCTAAACCCAGGCCTATATGCAGCTCTTTAGGGAAAAAGCCAGGCGAATATACTTGTATACTTTAATTGTGTATAGGTCTTAATTACTGAAGGCAGTCACAAACAAGTAAATCCTTTAGTAGTGCCTAATATTCTATAGTTCTCTCAGCTGGTGTGGAGAAATCAGGTATCTAGAAGACTAAAATGATTTGTGGACACATTTTTTATAAAGCTATTGTAGAATCCACATTTAAGTCCTTTATATTTGTTCCCTACACCTACATCTACGAATCTTTTCTACAGCTAATGCTATGCTTTAGCTATGCCTGTTGTACCCAGGAAGAAGGATACAAACGTGGCCAAGGCCAGTATTTAGTTCTTCGAACTCCTGTAACACATAACTGGATGACAGAGTCTACAGAGACAGGTTAAATGTAAAAATTAAAGTCAACAAAAAGGACCAGTCTCCCAATTGCCATAGGCCTTTTCATTAGGAATCCAAGAATTAATGTGTTTGTCAAAGGCAAGGATGGATGAACCATTCCCTGGAAATAAGGTAGATGGATGATTTCTGGGAAGAGGAGAGGTAGGCAGACCAAATTCCTGGAGCCTTCCTGCAAGAAAAAAGATGCTTAAGGAAACAGACCTGAGACAAAAGAGGGGCTCTGTATGGCTTGGCTATAAAAACGACCCTTATGTTTTCTAAACTCACTGAAGCATTAGCACAGATTAACATTCCAGAGAGATTACTGTGGAAACAATAAGGACCTGGGAATTTCAGAGTTAGAAGAAAACATTTCGACAGGAAAGGTGATCTTTTGGAGCTTGTCTAACCACAAGTATTACCAAGATGGGGGACCCTGGTGGCCTGGAGAATGGTTCCGGCTGGAATGAGGAGCTATGGAATGGGAGTTAGGAGGTGATAAATCATCTCTTTGGTAGTGACTGGACACACAAAAACTGCTAACATCAATTTTATACTTTAAAAAGTCAAAAGATATTTTTTAATGAAATGAACAAATGTTTTTCTCCCTAAAATTCTCAAGTGTAAAAAAGGAACATTTTAACATCACTCGTGTAGAGATAGTATTATGAACAAACATAGGTGGATGATAATAACTTCTATAATTTCACTTCCCAAAGAACGTGAAATTTAGAAGAGAGCGAGCTCAGATCTTGTAAAAGGTCATTTTATTTTTTTATTTTTAAAAGATAGCAAGGCTTTTTTTTTTTTTTTTAACGTTTATTTATTTTTGAGACAGAGAGAGACACAGCATGAACGGAGGAGGGGCAGAGAGAGAGGGGAACACAGAATCAGAAGCAGGCTCCAGGCTCTGAGCCATCAGCCCAGAGCCTGACGCGGGGCTCGAACTCGCGGAACGCGAGATCGTGACCTGAGCCGAAGTCGGACGCTTAACCGACTGAGCCACCCAGGCGCCCCTAAAAGGTCATTTTAGATTGTATACGGTATTACTTAGGAAATAGAGTTGTTTTTGAGTAATGAATTGTCACTGATCAACTGGACCTTATGGTCCCTTTTAGTAACTATGAGGATTATTTGTGAAATAGCTAGTTCAAGTTAGCAATACAGTTTGTAGCAGTGATTAAAAGCCAAGTTTTTTTTTTTTTTTTGTACCATTCACTCAAATACAGATTCATTAGTTGAGGCCTAATTACTGCACTATTACACTGGACTAGGTACTGTAAGGAATAGATGCCTGTTGTGCTCTTCAGGGCTGACAGTGTAACTTAAAAAAAAAAAAGGTAAATGCATTAGCTTTAATAGGAGGCAACAAAAAATTGCACAACAGCATACTGCATGGCAGCATCTGGTGGTACCTATCAATGAAACCTGTTCACATGACCTTTTGGCACAATGTTCATAACCAATCTAGATGGAATTTACTCAAATATGGATATCCCTCATCATGCAAGTGCCAAATGGCAATAATGTTGCCCCTTCCCGCCACTCCAAGTCAGCTTCCAACATTGCTCTCCTTAACCTTCTATGATAAAGCCCCAGGGGAAGAGGGGTTGGGGTTTGGAGAACAATCCTGTACCCATCCTTGCACCAGCTAGTCCCTCTACCTAGAATTTCTTCCTTTCATATTGGATTTGTAGGACTAGTTCATTTTTGTTATTAAGATCTTGGCTTACACATCACCTCCTCAAGGTGTCCTTCCCAGTCCACGTAATCAAGTAGTCTCTTCACATCACTGTAAAGCCTCTGCATAACTAATTATCTGAAGGTTATCTTTTTCCTTGTCTGTATATATGGGCAAGTCCCTCATCTATCCTATATCTTCAGCCTAGCAAAGTGCCTTCAACAAAGCAGATGATCAATAAATACTTGTAAACGAATTCATCTTACCTTATAAAATGCAACGGAGAGGACAGGGGACCAGGGCTGATGGTTAGTTCATGAAGCTTCTGGGGTGATTTGTTTCGGTTATTTTATTAATGTATTCTCAAAATCAGGATGTAGGTCAATTTATACTTTAGAGAAGTCTGAATTGGCTTATATAAAATATTGCTTACATCGATACGTAGTGATTTGGAGCCATATAATTTTTCTCCCCTCTACTTACTCCTATCCATTTAAATTTGTTCTATCTTAACCTCAGATACTACTTTCTTACCATGCCCCTGTCAGTGCTATCCAATCCCTACCTCCCTCTCATTGCCAATGAAAGAATTTAAGTTTGTAGACAATCATTAGCTACTACATCTAAGGAAGATTGAATTTATTGACCTCTTTGGTTCCCCAAGAAATGTAGCACTCCAGCAGTTTCTTAATTCATGTAAGGGAAACATTATTCCAACTGCTTTCCAGATAGGTTCCTACCAGTAACTACTATGAGATTTTGGGCAAATTCTTCCCAGGACCTGTTTCTTAATCTACAAAATTCATTTGCAGGGTTACTCATAGATTTCTAAAGTATCTGTAAAACAAATAACACAATCTTGTCACATAGGATAATACAACATGTAGTTTCTATTATTTTTTTTTTTTTTTTTTTTAGCAAACAGCCATCAATAACCCTGTTTCTATTTTCTTTGTCCTGACTATACTGTGCTTTCCATGCACACTGACCATTTCATCTCCACCATCACCACCAATTGAAAATCCATGCTATCTACTCCTTCAGCTCATACTAAGTTAAATAGTGTTCAATTTTCTCATCTTTGATTTTCTCCCGAACGAATTCCCAGGAAAGGACATAAAAGGTACCCAAACCATTACAACCTACCCTGCAAGATTTCATTGGAAACTACAAAAGAAATCTCAACACAAGATTGTCTTTTCTCTCTAAAAGATGAATACAAATGGGTAACCACTGCTTCAGTATGTTTGATTCAGCTATCTTATTAATCATGAAAGAGTTTCCATGAAGGACAACAGTTAATATGAAGTAGTTATTGGTTCACAACCCTCTTGAGAGCTTTCTGGATGTAATCTGAAATAGGCCCTGGATGTGAAGGGCAGGGAGAGACCAGAGAAAGAGGCCACTCCAGCCTGGTAGGTGGCAGTTTTAATAAGCAAAGAGAGCTTCTATATAAGGTTTGTCGTGGGCAGCAGAAAGACAAATGGATCCCTGCACTGGCTCATTACATCTTCAAAGCTTATAAAAGGCCTTAACTGGGTTCAGTCATGTGTATCATTCAGGTGTTCTCAATACCACATCCTTATGTATAGGCTACGTCCTTGCAGCAGCCTCTGGGAGCGGGAAAGTCAAGCAGAACCCACATTCCAAGGACAGGGGAATGTGGGAAGAGTCTCTCATCACCCAGACCCTGTTCATGGGTCAACTGGCAGTCATATTTTTTTGATGACCTTCTCCAACAGGAATATAACCCATTTTACTTAAGCGTAGGAAGAGATTAGGATTGTTTCATCAAGTGGGAAGAAAACCCTTGAAACATAGTACAGTTTCTCAAATTCTGATTTCTCTAGCTCCACAAAAGCACACCTCCTATTACTTCTATCACATTCCAAGTTATGAATATAAGCTCTTCCATGGGAATACTTGTCTGAATCCATCCACTAAAGTCTGACATTACAGAGGCCTTGAACAAAAGAACAGATTGGAGCTTGACAATAATAGTCTAGAAAACTATAACAATAGCAACAAAAAAGACACATTTTTTAAAAAATACCATTATTCTAAATAAAGTCCTTTCAATAGTCATGGTAACAAGCATCACTTATTAAGCAACTATTATGTATAACCTGAGTTGCCTAATCAATGTGGATGTCTGAAGCAGTATGTTTTTGAAGCTAGTTCCACAAAAACTGGGCACAAAATTGAATAAAATATGCTTATGTTAAGTGTTTGCATTATACTGTTGTAGGTATTCTTTTATGTATTGAGTTCTGATCCCCAGCTAAATCAGATCATGCCTTCAGGAGGCTTCTATCTAGTAAGAAAAACAAAACGGATACACGAAAATTGTAATGGTAAAAAAAGGGATGTCACAAAGAAATTGAAAAGGGAGTCAAATAATTTCTCCTTCAAGAAGGCAAGAGAACCAGAGTATTACAGGTGAGTTTTATCAACTTCTGGGAGAAGGTTTTTTCCTACAATTTATTCCAAAGCATTGAAAAAAAAAAATGAAAAAGAAAAAGGGAACTTCGAGCTAGAATTGATTCAAACTTGGAAAGCACACAAAATCACAAGTTATACTAATTTTCTATTGGTGCTATAACAAATTGTCACAAATTTACTGGTTTTAAAAAATAAAACATTATCTTACAGTTTTGTAGGCCAGAAGTCTAACATGGATCTCACCGGGCTCAAGTCAAGGTGTTGTATTCCCTCTGGAGGCTTGAAGGAAAATTCCATTTCCTTGCCTTTTCCAGCAAAAGACTACCTGAATTCCTTGGCTCATAGCTCCCTTCTTCCATCTTTAGAACCAACTCAAATCTTGCTCATAGCATAGCTCTGAATCTCCTTCGATAGTGAGCCTCTCTCCTCTGTCTCTCCAACTGCAGCTGGAAAAGGTTTTCCCCTTTTTAAGGACTCGTGATCAGAATGGGCCAATGAGAATAATCTAGGATTATCACCCTAGCAGAAGGTCTTTAACTTAAAGCACATGTGCAAAACTCCTTTTACCAAGTGAGGTTGTCTATTCACAGGATTCATAAATCAGGAAATCTTTGGAAGGCCAGTATTCTGCCAACCTCACAGGCAATTTCAGCTGTAACTATTAATGCAAAACTAGTAAATAAAATACTGAGGGGAAAAAACAACTAAAAATCATATATTGACACAATACAGTAATACCAAAAAGAGTTATTTTTCTTCCAAGGATGAATTCAGGCAAGTAATAATGTAAGTCACTCTATTCACCAATTAAAGAGAAAAACCAATGATTATCTGGATGCTAAGAAAAGCATTTCTTTTATTTTTCTATTATTATCTTTTTAATGTTTATTTATTTTTGAGAGAGAGACAGAGCATGAGCAGGGAAGGGGTAGAGAGAGAGAGAGCACAAGACACAGAATCCAAAACAGGCTGCAGGCCCTGAGCTGTCAGCACAGAGCCAGACACGGGGCTTGAACCCATGAACCATGAGATCATGACCTGAGCCGAAGTCAGGTGCTCAACCGACTGAGCCACCCAGGTGCCTCAAGAAAAGCGTTTATTAAATCCAACACCTATTCATAAATAAACTCTTAGATTAATAGTTGAAAGAAAGCCTTCTTAACATGACAAAACAATCTACCAGAAACCTATAGAAAACTTCATAATGAAAAAACACTAGAAGCCTTTCATTAAAGGCAAAAGAATAACAATGATGCATAGTTGCAATATGACTATTTGATGTACAGATGTAATGTAGTAAAATGAGATAAATAAGTGAGGTCTAATACTGGGGAGGAAGAGATAAAACCCATTGTCTATACATATCATTGACTAAAACGTGTAAGAGAAATGACAAAACTACTAGAAAGTTTGGCGGGTTAGCTTTCTTATACATGATCAAAAAACCAATTAGCTATTACCATGGAAAAAATATCCCATTCATGGTTGCAAAAATAAGCAACGACACAAAAAACTAGGAAAAATACTTAGCAATAAACTAAATATTTAAAATATATATATTGAGACCTATACAAAGAAAAGACTAAAACTTTACCAAAGAACATAAGACTAGCTACAGACACTGTCAGATTCCTGATGGGAAGACCAAATATCAGAGATAAGTCTGTGATTTGGGGAGACATCAAGATTTGGAAAATGTCAAATCTCCCCCAAATTACTCAATAATCCAATGCAATCTCAACCAAAATCCAAGTAAGATTTTTGTATTGATTTAATAAGCTGATTAAAATTTCATAAGAAAAACGGGCAAGAAAATTTTAGAAAAAGAATAGAGAAGATATTGATATAAAAACATACAAGATATAATAATATAAATAATATGGCATAGATGCAAAAAAGATTAATAGAGCAGAATATAAAGTCCAGAAGCTCTCCAGTGTACATATAGGTATTCAGCACAGAACAAAAGTGACATTTCAAATCAGCAGAGAAACAATGGACAAGTCGATTGTGCTGGTAATAGACAATTCGATAAATGATAATATGAACAAAACAGAGGAACAGTTAACATAAGGGAAAAAATAAAATGACAAGGGGCTCAACTTACTAGTAATGAGTAAAAAGAACAAATTAAAATAATAAGTACTATTTTTCATCCATCAGCTTAAGACAAGTAAAGAATGATAATATAAACTATTGATATGGGTATGGGGATAAGAATATTCTCTTTCACTACTGGTAGAAATTTGTTACAAATTCAAAAAGCCCTTTTGGTGAACAATTTACCAATATAAACATTCTGAATATGCACTTTATCCAGCACTTTCTAATCCATAAGCATATCATCATGTTTGCAATTTTTACATTTGCACTGAAGCATAAATCTAAAGCAAAAAACCGGAAAGTCTAAAAGTCCTTCAATAGAAAAATAGCCAACATGAAACATAGTACATTCATCCCATACAATTGTTTAAAATGTTTTTAACAAACCAAAAACTCCACAGGAATCTCTGTGTCCTGTCTTGAGCACATCTTTGAGCGCCAAGATAATTGCTAAAAACACAAAAGCAATTCAAATAACAGCAGAAGTAACATAACAACCAAAAGACAAAATTATACATTTGTATAAGAACTCCTACTGATACTCATGGAAAAAGGGTAAGATCAATGATTCACAAAATTTAGTATGATGGAGAATGACCAGAGGTGCCTGGATGGCTCAGTCGGTTGAGCGAGCAACTTTTGCTCAGGTCATGAGTGCGTTCGAGGTGGGGATCAGGCTCACTGCTATCAGCTCAGAGCCTGCTTTGGATCCTGTGTGCCCTTCTCTCTTTGCCCCTGCCCTGCTCATGAGCTCGCTCTCGCTCTCTCTCTTTCTCTCTCAAAAATGAATAAGTACTAAGAAAAAAAAAAAAAAAAAAGAATGACCAAAGGGCATCGTCCTAGGAGATACTTCCATGAGATTGTGATTCAGTAGGTCCGGGCTGATGCCCAGGCACCTGCCATCTTTAACAAGCTCCTAAGCGATTTCAGTTTGAGAATCTATGGCCAGAATCTTGAGAAATCAGGACTCAGAAGGATACAGTGTATCAAAGGGTAATACTGCTTTTTTGCAGTCTCAGTAGTGGCTTTGGCAATGCCCTCACTGAAAGTGAACTTCTGAACTATACTACTCTGTATAGCGTAAGTTGTTTGCATTGTGCAAATTAGTATACTTTGTGCATTTTAAAGCAAAACAACAACAAAGACAGGAAAATACAAAAAAGAGAGGTATCTTTAGTCACCTAACATAAAATGTAGGAGAAATCTAAAGGAAAAAATATCGTCACTTGGGCAGTCAAGGAAGGTTCCCAGAGGGAGTGGCATTTGAAAGGGGCTTGGAAGGAAAAGTTAAAATTCGAACAAGTAAAACTGAGGAAGAAGTATTCTAGGTAGAGGAATGATACAGGAACACACAAGGGGGAAATAAGGGCTTTCAATTAGGGAATATTTCCGTTTTCATAGAGTTTAGGGCACTGAAGAGAAATTATTAGGAATTAAGAGTTTCATAGTTAAGGCAGTGTTTTTGGACGATTTTGGTTATCAGGCTAAAGATTTTGACTCTGCAAATAGTGAAAATCAGTGAAAGGTTTTAAGCCTAAGCATTGTGTAATGGTAGAATGACGGCCTATGAAGGTTAACTGGATACCCGGATGCACTGAAGGGCAGAAACTGGAAGCTGGAGGCTATTATCCTTTCCAAAAGAAATCAGCATGAATTGTGGTAGAGACATGGAAACAGAGGAAAATGGAGCCAGGGCTATTGAGGAGAGAATACATGAGGGACGGGTGAGGAGAGGAGTTGGGTCTGAGAGGAATACATTCAGGCAAGTTTAAAACGTGGCCAGATTTCAGGAGAGCTTTAAGGACAGGCTTGGGAATCAGCTGCAGAGAAGTCAAAATTAACATCAAGATCTAACTAAGGGTGCAGAGGAAAAGAGGACCAAAGTGAACTTTAGAAAAAAATCTATTCAGGAGGAACTAGACTAGTTGTTAAAACAATTCAAATAAAGCAAAGAGATATAGGATGAGAAATAGAACACTGGTCTTTCAAACCAAGGGAGAAGAGATCTGGGTCAACCACACCACCACCTCTCCACCTCTACCCACACTGGTCTTAAATGTTTAGTTCATTTTTCTATTGGCTAGAGAAGTGATTCCCAAACATAGCAGTTAATCAGGATCATCTGGGAACGAGGACGTTAAAGAATATTAGTATGTAAGCAGTAACCGTGCAACTTAACATTTAGTAGGTTGTATGTGGCATCTCAAAATCCATGTATATAAATAGTTCTTAGCCAGATACAATTTGGGTTCTGGAATGAAAGGAAAGGTAGCGAACACTGAAAGGGAATAAATCCACATAAGTACAGAATAAATAATTTTCATAAAAAGTACTACAAAATTCAAAGAAAACTATTACATTCTTAGGATATGTGGGAAAGTAACCATTGGATAAGTAGGAGAAAGGCAAAGCTGAACTACATTTCTTCACTTATAAGAGTCAAAAATTATTGTTTTGTCTTTGTTTTTATAATTAGATGCGACAAAGTAAAAGAAAGGATATTATATTTTGAGTATTTGTAGCCTTCCTTCCCTCTGTTTCCTAACAAGGTTTCTGGCACTGTGCTGAGCTCTGGGTATTAATTAAGCAGCTGATCTGAAAAATTAGAGAAGGGGAAAACTGAATGAAGCCCTGAGAGGCTATACTGATCTGTATAAAAATGAAAATGGCTAACAACCAAGAACTTACTAAGTGTCCGGCATTGTTCCAAATACTTGACATATATTAACTCATTTAATCCTCATAGCAGCCCTGTGAATACTACTTCCATTTTACACATGGGACAGAATTACAGATAGAATCCAACTCAGACAGTCTAGCCCCAGAACTCTCAGTCCTACCCGCTACCCTCTACTGCTTCTCATAAAAAATATCAAACAGCTAAGCCAAGGAGTGAGGCAGAGAGGAGAATAAACCAGTGGAACATTTCGGATGAGATATTTTGGAAAAGTATATGGGGAACAGAAAAATAAAAGATATCAAATAGCTTCTTAAAAATTAAATCCATAAGTTAAAAATATGAACTGATAGGGGATACTTTTTAAACTAACAGAAAATTTTGATTCACGGGTCCCTATTTTGAAAACATATCAGTTACTAAAAGAAACTCAAGAAAGAATAAAAATTTGAAAGACCAATGAGCATAGAATATGTTATGATATCAAAGAATTATCCTTCAAAAAACAAACCACCTCCAGATCCACATGCTTCAGGATTTAGTTCCTTCAAACTTAAAGAAAAGATGATTTCCACACCAAATAACCTGCTACACAAAATAGAAGAGAGAGAGAGAGACAGCTCTCCAGTTTGTTAAATAGAACAAATATACCACTTATACCAAAACCTAAAAAGATAATACTACAAAACAAAACCATGTACACTTCTCACTAGAAAATATATCAATATCCAAAATAAAATATTGAATATTGAATTTAATAGTTCACAAAAAGGTCAATCAGGATTTATTCCAGAATTATAAAGATAGATAAATAGTAGTAGTCGATATGAGGTTAACATATGAGTGCATCAGAGGTTAACATAGCATAGTGCATCAATGAAGGAAAACCATATGAACATCTCAAAAGACCCTTAAAAAGAATTTGAATTCAAAACCAATATGTGAAATAAAACACACAATGTTAAATAAGAATGAAAGAATATATTCTTTAAATATTCCCTTTAAAATAACCATCAAGATTATGCTTAATAGTGAAAATACTACAATTGTTTCCATTAATGTTAGGAACATGCTAACAAGACCTACTTTCACCACTTACTTAAACAAAAATTATTACACAATACTTTAAAGCTGGATTCAAAAGTGAAAAGTATCACAAATGGAAAGCAAATAAATGATCATTATTTTTAGAAAAAAGTGGTTAATATTAAAAAATGTAGTGAGATGGCCAATTTTTTTAATGGAATATATCTCCTATAAAGTAATACTCAGAAAATATAAAACAAAATTCAAGAAGGCCTATTCAGCATATGTAATAATAGCCTCTTCCTACACTGAGTCCAGAGAAATAATAGGAAATATGTTTTAAATCATTAATATAAGTAGAGTTGCCCTGAACATTAGAAGGTCTCCCGAGAACTATAATCCCTCTTTAAGTACAGAAAATAAGGAAAACTTTTTCAGCCTCAAAGTCTAAGCCAGGAAGACTCTGAAACCACAGCAAGAAGCTGCTGGGGCCACGCAAGACTTGGAGAAAGTCAACACGATGAAGGATGATGAATCTAACAAATGGAAGAACTTGGAAACTGGTGATATGGAATAAAGTAAGCATTTGTGGGGCACCCGACTGGCTCAGTCTGTGTGAGCATCTGACTCTTGATCTCAGGTCATGAGTTTGAGCCTCACATTGGGCGTGGAGCCAACCTTTAAAAAAAAACAGCATTCAGGGCACCTGGGCAGCTTAGTCGGCTAAATGTCCAACTCCTGATTTCAGTGCAGGTCATGATCACAGTTCATGGGTTCAAGCCCTGTGTCAGGCTCCGTGCTGACAGTGTGGAGTCTGCTTGGGATTCTTTCTCCCTCTCTCTCTGTCCCTTCTCCACTCTCTCTCTCTCAAAATAAATAAGCTTTTAAGAAAAATGAGCATTCAGAACACAAGTTAAAACATGTCTATTTAATATCCTCAAAGGAGAAAAATGCCATAAAATAAGAAAGAGATCATTAAAGGATAACAGATTATTTGAAAGATTTTTTTCAAAGAAAGAAAGAAAAAGAAAAAACAGAGGCCTAGGAAAACTTTTTAAAAATCGCTTAAGAAGTAAATTAGTAGCTGTAAGATTAAACTGAAGAATTCTTCCAGAAAAGAGCACAAATAAAGATGTAAAAAAATATGAAAGAAACATGAATATTAGATATAGCTCAAATGTATCTTAGAAATAGGAGTTTCCATATAAGAGAATAGACAAAAAAATGAAAGAAAGGAAACACTGAAAAAAATAATGAACTTTTTCCAGAATTTAAGAATGATTAGAATACTTCAATAAAAAAAAGGATTGCTAAATAAACATATAGGGTTTTCCTAAACAACAGCACACAAAATTTCAGATTTAGGATAAAGATAGTTTCCTAAAGCTAAGAGAGAAAACAATTTACCTACAAAAGAATGGGAATCAAATTGGCGCTAGACTTTTTACCATCATCTTTAGATTACAAGAATCTATGTAATGAAAATGCATTATTTTCGAAACTTTGAAGAAATACTAGCAAGAAAAAAATTTAAAGACAAAGCTCTCTGGTGACAAAAATGTAGTTAACTAACTGACAGTGGGACCACAAAATGTTTCTTTCTGGTAAGAAAATCAGTGGTATGAATTAAGAGTCTTAAAAATGTTCATATTAGTTAACCTATCTAGGAATCTATTCCAAAAGGATGGTCAGAAATGTAATATACCACAAGTGCAATGAGCCAAAGTTATAGAATTTGATAACAAAAATCAAAAACATTATAAATTTTCCAAGATTAAGGAAAAGGTTAACTAAATCATGGCTCAGCCATATGATGCAATATTTGCCATTCTTAACACAGTGTAAATGCTAATGCAATAAGTGCAAAAGGGTTCAGACAATAATAATGACATTTATTATCTGATTTAAGAATTTGGGATGTAAGAAAAAAGTGTAGTTAAGCTCTGGCAAACATGGCTTGTTGTCATCCATCATTCTTTCTTCTTCTCAAAAAGAGAACTCTGATTTTTACACAGGCATATGGCCACCCCAAAACTTACTACTTTTCCCAGATTCTATAAATACTCAATACTGGACAGTGTGATATAAGCTGAAGTGTTTCATGTAACTTCCGAGAAGTGTCATTAATGTAGGGGTGAGGGGAGTACATTTGCCTCTTGTACTTCCTCCTTTCTGTTACTGGAATTCAGAAGCCACAGCCAGAAATTAAGCAGACATCTTGCACTGTGAGAAAGAAAACCATGTTCTGAGTGGAAGGGGAACAAGAGAGAAGGAATTAGGATCTTTGACACCAAGAAGCACCATATCTGCTCTAGAACACCTACTTCTAGACTTTTTATGTGAGAGAAATAAACTGGTATTAAGTCATGGTTATTCGGCTTTGTAATACATACATCCTAAAATCTGGGCTCTACCCTTAGAGTTTCTGATTCTGTAGATCTGGGGTGGGGCCTGATAATTTGGATTTCTAACTAGTTCCCAGGTGATGCTGATGCATCTGGTCTAGGGACCACACCTGTAGAACCACTACACAGATGGAGATAATAACCCAGTGGTTCTCATCCCTTGCTTTACATTAGAATCACTGGGGAGAGAGGCAAGGAGGAGGACAGGGAAAGTCTTTAATAAAACACACCATCTACCTGGCACTCACTCCAGAGGAGACTGACTTAATTGATCTGGGTTGGGCCTGGGTATTGGTATAGATTAAAAATCTTCAAGATGATGCGGGGTAGCTCAACTGGGTAGCTCAGTTGCTTAAGTGTTAGACTTCAGCTCGGGTCACGATCTTGAACCCTGCATCAGGCTGTCTGCTGTCAGCACAGAGCCTGCTTGGAATCCTCTGTCCTCCTCTATCTGCCCCTCCCCCACTGGTTCTCTCTGTCTCTCAAATATTTTAAAATTAAATTAAAAAAAAAAAAAAAACTCTGTTTGGGGCACCTGGGTGGCTCAGTCGGTTGGGTGTCTGACGTCGGCTGGGATCATGATCTCATGGTTCTTGAGTTCGAGCCCTGCATCGGGCTCTGTGCTGACAGCTCAAAATCTGGTGCCTGCTTCGGTTTCTGTGTCTCCCTCTCCCTCTCTACTCCTCCTCTGCTGGCGCTCTGTCTCTATGTCTCTCAAAAATAAATAAAACATGACTACCCAGGGAAGATGGCAGTGTAGGAGGACGCTGGGCTCACCTTGTCCTGCTGATCACTTAGATTCCACCCACATCTGCCTAAATAACCCAGAAAACCGCTGGAAGACTAGCAGAACAGACTCTCTGGAGCCAAGTATAGACAAGAAGCTCACAGAAGAGGGTAGGAAGGGCAGAGAGGTGGTGTGCGATACACAGACTGGTGGGAGGGTGCCGGGGTGGTGGAGGGGCAGCCCGCCCGGCAAGGCAGAGTCCCCGGAAGTCTGGTTTGCAAAAGTGGAGGGACCAGACTCCTTGAGTTCTGACAGCCAGCGGGACTTAACATCTGGAATGTTATAAGTCAACAGCTCTGCTGGGAGTGGGAGGGCAAGAGGACACCAGGTGGGAGAGGTGTTAAGCCCTGGAAGACAGAGCTCAGCTTGGCGGGGAACAAAGGCCCTGGCAAGCTCCATCCCCCTCTCCAATCCCCCAGCCATAATCCCAAAGGGAACCAGTTCCCCTCACCAAACTTGCTTGCACCGCCCAAACACCCAACGCTGTGCTTCTGTGGATCCATCACTCCGACAGGCCTGACTCCCTCCCAGTGTTGCAGGGCCTCCTCCCCACGCCCCCACCCCGCAACTCCCCCCAACCCCCCACCCCCCCTGCAGGGGACCACCAATAGCAAAGCTAGCTAGGCCTGCACCTCCCGCCCCTGTGCACCTTGCAGATGCACCCTGGCTAATACGCCAGATTCCATCAAAGCAGCACCACAAGCCTGGAAGTGTGCAAGTATCCCAGAGTCCTACCCCTGGGAGAGGGGAAGATAAGGTACACACCAGTCTGACTGTGGCCCCAGTGGTGGGCTGGGGACAGACATCGTGTCTGACTGCGGCCCCGCCCACCGACACAAGTTACTCCAGATAGCACAGGGTTTCCTGAAGTGCCCTGCAGTTTGGCGCCACCCCAGGGACAACCCAAAATGACAAAGCGGAAGAACTCTCCTCAAGAGAAACTCCAGGAAGTAGCGACAGCTAAGAAATTGATCAAAAATGATTTAAGCAACATAACGGAACAAGAATTTAGAATAATAGTCATAAAATTAATCGCTGGACTTGAAAAAAGCATAGAGGACAGCAGAGAATCTATTGCTACAGAGATTAAGGGCCTGAAAAATAGTCATGAGGAGCTAACAAATGCTATAAATGAGGTGCAAAATAAAATGGAGGCGACCACAGCAAGGATTGAAGAGACAGAGGAGAGAATAGGTGAATTAGAAGATAAAATTATGGAAGGAGAGGAAGCTGAGAAAAAGAGAGATAAAAAATCCAGGAGTATGAGGGGAGAATTAGAGAAGTAAGTGATGCAATCAAACGGAAAAATATCCATATAATAGGAATTCCAGAAGGGGAAGTGAGAGAGAAAGGGGCTGAAGGTGTACTTGAACAAATCATAGCTGAGAACTTCCCTGATCTGGGGAAGGAAAAAGGCATTGAAATCCAAGAGGCACAGAGAACTCCCTTCAGACATAACTTGAATCGATCTTCTGCATGACCTATCATAGTTAAACTGGCAAAATACAAGGATAAAGAGAAAATTCTGAAAGAAACTAGGGATAGACAGGCTGTAACTTACAAAGGGAGACCCATAAGACTAGTGGCAGACCTATCTACTGAAACTTGGCAGCTAGAAAGGAATAGCAAGAAATCTTCAATGTGATGAACAGAAAAAACATGCAACCGAGAATCCTTTATCAAGCAAGTCTGTCATTCAGAATAGAAGGAGAGACAAAGGTTTTCCCAAACAAAAACTGAAGGAATTCATCACAACTAAAGCAGCCCTACAAGAGATCCTAAAGGGGACGCTGAGTGAAATGGTGCAAGGACCACAAAGTACCAGAGACATCACTACAAGCATGAAACCTACATACATCACAATGACGCTAAACCCATATCTTTCAACAATAATGCCGAATGTAAATGGACTAAATGCTCCAACCAAAAGACATAGGGTATCAGAATGGATAAAAAAGCAAGACCCATCTATTTGCTGTCTACAAGAGACTCATTTTAGACCTGAGGACACCTTCAGATTGAAAGTGAGGGGATAGAGAACTATCTATCATGCTACTGGATGTCAAAACAAAGCTGGAGTAGCCATACTTACATCAGACAAACTAGACTTTAAATTAAAGGCTGTAACAAGAGATGAAGAAAGGCATTGTATAATAATTACAGGGTCTATCCATCAGGAAGAGCTAACAATTATAAATGTCTATGCACTGAATACGGAAGCCCCCAAATATATAAAACAATTAATCACAAACATAAGCAAACTTATTGATAAGAATGTGGTACTTGCAGTGGACCTTAATACTCCACTCACAGCAATGGATAGATCATCTAGACACGGGATCAATAAAGACACAAGGGCTCTGAATGACACATTGGATCAGATGGACTTGACACATATATTTAGAATTTTGCATCCCCAAGCAACAGAATATACTTTCTTCTCGAGTGCACATGGAACATTCTCCAAGATAGATCACATACTGGGTCACAAAACAGCCCTTCATAAGTATAAAAGAATTCAGATCATACCATGCACACTTTCAGACCACAATGTTATGAAACTTGAAATCAACCACAGGAAAAAGTCTGGAAAACCTCCAAAAGCATGGAGGTTAAAGAATACCCTACTAAAGAATGAGTGGGTCAACCAGGCAATTAGAGAAGAAATTAAAAAATATATGGAAACAAATGAAAATGAAAATACAACAATCCAAATTCTATGGGATGCAGCGAAGGCAGTCCTGAGAGGAAAATACATTGCAATCCAGGCCTATCTCAAGAAACAAGAAAAATCCCCAATACAAAATCTAATAGCATACCTAAAGGAACTAGAAGCAGAACAGCAAAGACACCCCAATCCTAGAAGAAGAAGATAAATAATAAAGATCAGAGCAGAAATAAACAATATAGAATCTAAAAAAACTATAGAACAGATCAATGAAACCAAGAATTGGTTTTTTGAAAAAAGTTAACAAAATTGATAAACCTCTAGCCAGGCTTCTCAAAAAGAAAAGGGAAAGGATCCAAACAGATATTCAGATCCAAATCATGAATGAAAATGGAATTATTGCAACCAATCCCTCAGAAATACAAGCAATTATCAGGGAATACGATGAAAAATTATATGCCTACAAACTGGACAACCTGGAAGAAATGGACAAATTCCTAAGCACCCACACACTTCCCAAACTCAAATAGGAAGAAATAGAAAACTTGAACAGACCCATAACCAGCAAAGAAATTGAATCAGTTATCAAAAATCTCCCAACAAATAAGAGCCCAGGACCAAAGGGCTTCCCTGGGGAATTCTACCAGATGTTTAAAGCAGAGATAATACCTATCCTTCTCAAGCTGTTCCAGAAAATAGAAAGGGAAAGAAAACTTCCAGATTCATTCTATGAAGCCAACATTACATTGATTCCCAAACCAGACAGAGACCCAGCAAAAAAAGAGAACTATAGGCCAATATCCCTGATGAATATGGATGCAAAAATTCTCAATAAGATACTAGCAAATCGAATTCAACAGCATATAAAAAGAAGTATTCACCATGATCAAGTGGGATTCATTCCTGGGCTGCAGGGCAGGTTCAACATTCGCAAATCAATCAACATGATACATCACATTACTAAAAGAAAAGATAAGAACCATATGATTCTGTCAATCGATGCAGAAAAAGCATTTGACAAAATTCAGCATCCTTTCTTAATAAAAACCCTTGAGAAAGTCAGGATAGAAGGAACATACTTAAAGATCGTAAAAGCCATTTATGAAAAGCCTACAGCTAACATCATCCTCAATGGGGAAAAACTGAGCTCTTTCCCCCTGAGATCAGGAACATGACAGATGTCCACTCTCACCGCTGTTGTTTAACATAGTGTTGGAAGTTCTAGCATCAATAATCAGGCACCAAAAGGAAATAAAAGGCATCAAAATTGGCAAAGAAGAAGTCAAGCTTTCAATTTTTGCAGATGACATGATATTATACATGGAAAACCCAATAGACTCCACCAAAAGTCTGCTAGAACTGATACATGAATTCAGCAAAGTCGCAGGATACAAAATCAATGTACAGAAATCAGTTGCATTCTTATACACTAATAATGAAGTAAAATAAAGACAAATAAAGAAACTGATCCCATTCACAATTGCACCAAGAAGCATAAAATACCTAGGAATAAACCTGTAAAAGATCTATATGCTGAAAACTATAGAAAGCTTATGAAGGAAATTGAAGAAGATATAAAGAAATGGAAAAACATTCCATGCTCATGGATTGGAAGAATAAATATTATTAAAATGGCAATATGACCCAAAGCTATCTACACATTCAATTCAGTCCCAATCAAAATTGCACCAGCATTCTTCTCAAAGCTAGAACAAGCAATCCTAAAATTTGTATGGAACCACAAAAGACCCCGAATAGCCAAGGTAATTTTGAAGAAGACCAGACTTTAGCCTCTACTACACAATCCCAGACTTTAGCCTCCACTACAAAGCTGTAATCATCAAGACAGCATGATAGTGGCACAAAAACAGAAACTTAGACCAATGGAAAGGAGACTCCAGAATTGGACCCACAAAAGTATGGCCAACTCATCTTTGACAAAGCAGGAAAGAATATCCAACGGAAAAAAGACAGTCTCTAACAAATGGTGCTGGGAGAACTGGACAGCAACATGAAGAAGAAGAAAACTAGACCACTTTCTTACACCATTCACAAAAATAAACTCAAAATGGATAAAGGACCTGAATGTGAGACAGGAAACCATCAAAACCCTAGAGGAGAAAGCAGGAAAAAAACCTCTCTGACCTCAGCCGTAGCAATTTCTTACTTGACACATCTCCAAAGGCAAGGGAATTAAAAGCAAAAATGAACTATTGGGACCTCATGAAGATAAAAACTTCTGCACTGCAAAGGAAGCAATCAACAAAACTAAAAGGCAACCAACGGAATGGGAAAAGGTATTTGCAAATGACATATCGGACAAAGGGCTAGTATCCAAAATCTATAAAGAACTCACCAAACTCCACACCTGTAAAAGAAATAATGAAGTGAAGAAGTGGGCAGAAGACATGAATAGACACTTCCCTAAAGAAGACATCCAGATGGCCAACAGGCACATGAGAAGATGCTCAACGTCACTCCTCATCAGGGAAATACAAATCAAAACCACACTCAGATACCACCTCATGCCAGTCAGAGTGGCCAAAATGAACAAACCAGGAGACTATAGATGCTGGAGAGGATGTGGAGAAACGGGAACCCTCTTGCACTGTTAGTGGGATTGCAAACTGGTGCAGCTGCTCTGGAAAACAGTGTGGAGGTTCCTTAAACAATTAAAAATAGATCTACACTATGACCCAGCAATAGCACTGCTAGGAATTTACCCAAGGGATACAGGAGTGCTGATGCACAGGGGCACTTGTACCCCAATGTTTATAGCAGCACTTTCAACCAATAGCCAAATTATGGAAAGAGCCTAAATGTCCATCAACTGATAAATGGATAAAGAAGTTGTGGTTATGTACACAATAGAATACTACATGGCAATGAGGAAGAATGAAATCTGTCCTTTTGTCGCAACGTGGATGGAGCTGGAGAATGTTATGCTAATTGAAATAAGCCATATAGAGAAAGACAGATACCATATGTTTTCACTCTTATGTGGATCCTGAGAAACTTAACAGAAGACCATGGGGGAGGGGAAGGAAAAAAAAGGTTAGAGAGGGAGGGAACCAAAACATAAGAGACTCTTAAAAACTGAGAACTGAGGGTTGATGGGGGGGGGGGGGGAAGGGAGGGGAGGGTGAGTGATGGGTATTGAGGAGGGCACCTGTTGGGGATGAGCACGGGGTGTTGTATGGAATCCAATTTGACAATAAATTTCATGTTAAAAAAATAATAAAAACAAAATAAAATAAAATAAAATAAAATAAATGTTTTTAAAAATAAATAAATAAAACATTAAAAAG
This sequence comes from Panthera onca, assembly GCF_046562875.1. Classification (NCBI taxonomy): domain Eukaryota; kingdom Metazoa; phylum Chordata; class Mammalia; order Carnivora; family Felidae; genus Panthera; species Panthera onca. Next base: position 131,316,976 of record NC_138340.1, on the reverse strand, counting down.
TACGTAAGTAAATGAATAAATAAATACATAAATAAATGAATAAATATCTTCAAGATGATTCTAAGGTGTATGCCAGGCTGAACACTGTAACCCTTTCCTGCTGTTTACAGAAATAATGAGACTGAAATACCTGCCTTCACCCACAAAAGGAAATGATATTTAGAAAGCTGCATTTGATATCCTAGAACTTGAAGCCAAAAGACTGAAGTTTAAGTGCCTGCCCTGGGTCGGTGTAGTTTCTCTGGACCTTGTTTATTTTACATATAACATGATGATGAAGATGATTACTTCATTTAGATTTATAGAAATCAAATTATATGATAGAGGTGAAAGCACTTTGTAATCTCAAAGTGTTACAGAGATATATCAAGGGAGTAGACCCAGCAGATCATCTAGGGAGATGTTGAGTTCGTTCGACTCTGGAACAGAATTGAAGAATTGGAAGAAATAGGAGGAAAACAAGAGAGAACATAGGAAGAAATAATGTAGGACTTATCTGTGACTCTCTGCCACAGAGGACTGAGAAAGATACAACCATCCATTTCTCTGCCACAGGTGCCACCTTCCCTCCTTTCCTTGATTTTTAAAAGATATTTTCAACAGCTGTTCCTAGTCTGAAATAATTCCTCTGGGCGAAATCTTTGGCCTGGAGCACACAGACCTTGCCTGCATAGAAACAAGTGTTGGAGAATGGATGTTCCTGCTATTAGGATAATTACACTGCCATCAGTAACCGCAGCTTGAGATCTCCTGTCACTGAAATGGTACCCAGGTGGCTGCTTTATATCCAGGTGTTTGGCTGTGGATGTGCTAGATGTCAGGAACTGACCCTAATATTTATAATTTGGGGACAAATAGTACCCGGCAAAGGGGTGTTTAGTTCATGCTCTGGAGGGCCTCAGGTGCCAGGCTAAGGAGTTTGGACTTTATTCTGTAGCCTGTAGAAATCATTGGTTTTAATCTAAAAAGTGACACAGAACGGTGCTCTGAGAATATCAGTGTGATGGATTAGAGGCTGGATGAGGCTGACGTCAGGATGACAAACCACAGAGGTTACTGAAGTAATTCAGGGTTAGGACCTCAACTATGGTAGTGGCAGTGGACTTTGAAAAGAAATGATAAATGAAAGAAATGTAGTGAATGAAAACAAAAAACACTTGGCCTTCACAATTGTGAGGTTCTTTTTTAGTCAGTACTGGCAGCCTTCAACAACGGAAGACTGATGAGAGTTACTACCCTCTCGTTTACTAATAGGTCGTGTCCTATAGTGAAAGCAAGTCTCAGACTTCATGCAACTACACACATAAATATGCATCAACAAGCAAGCACACACACACACACACACACAACACTACACAAAAAATATTTTGTGCCAAAGTACTAAACAGCGTTCTAGACCCAGGGAGCCATTCTGAAGGCTGTTAGGGTGCTATATTCAGAAGACTCTTCCACATGCTACATTGAGGCAGGAACAGAAGTACCTGCTCAGTATGCTAGCCAGCCACATATCCTGAACACCTGTTCTTTCCACAATGAAAAATTATTTATAATCTTTTATGTTCATTAACATACCTCTAGTGCAGATTAACAGTGATGGTGGAAGCACTTGTGCAGCCAGCGTTAGAGTGAAGATGCCTGATTAGTCTTTCAAATGCTAATTACCCACCCTGGAGTGTGCAGATTAAAGTTAACTCTCAAACACATACATATCTCACTGAAGTATTCTAAAGTATACCGACAAGATAACAAGCATCAAAGATAGTTTCAAGGTCACAAGGCTGTGGATCATCTTTGAGGAAGATGAAAAAGCAGTGTTTTAATGAGGAGTCTTAGTGCTAAGGAACAGGAAACAACTGTGGCTGATTTAAGCAGAAAAGAAATTTATTAGAGGATACTGGGTAGCTCAGAGGGTTTCTAGAAACGAAGCCTTGGACCTGCATGGTCAGAGTCTACAACCAATAATAACAGAGCACTGAACTGATGGGAGAGGGCTCTAGAGTTGCTGTAGGCACACAGGCATCTTGAATTACTGATGCCACTCATCCTGAACACTGGATGTCAACCACCAGAAACACTCTCCCTACTGCCTCGGGAGCCTCCCTTGCCACACTCCTCCAGTTACCCCGGAAGCACGGCTTTCTGTTTGCTTTTTTTTTTTCTTTTAATTATTTATTTGTTTTGAGAGAACATGCAAGCAGGGGAGAGGCAGAAAAAGAGAGCAAGAGAGAGAATCCCAAAGCAGGCTCCATGCTGTCAGCCAAGAGCCCAACGTGGGGCTCAAACTCATGAACTGTGAGATCATGACCTGAGCGGAGATCAAGAGTCTGATGCTCAAGCTACTGAGCCACCCAGGTGCGCCATGGTTGCCTTTTTGAGTCCATAGCTCCCAGCTGGTACACATGATTGGTAGAACAAGTATGTGGCATTTCAGTTTCAGCTACTACTAGACTCCTCAAGTGGGGAGTTCAGATGGTGGGAATGCAAAACAAAAAAACAATATACATATGTATAAATAAATGCCCACTAAAGGTAAACTGAGTTAGAAGTGATGGCAATGTATTCAAGAAGAAACATCTAGCAGGTAGTTGGCAATATGGACACTGTGGCAGGAGGTTTTTTTTTTACCTCAAGACGGAGCGGGGGTTCGTTGTCTTGCTACTTTGAAGAATGTAGAGGTGGACACAAAATGACCAGCAGGCAAAAGTTTACTGGAGTATAAGATCAGAAAGGAAGAATAGTATGGAAACGCTCTATGCAGTGAGGGGGACTTAGAAAGTAAATACCTGCGACTATAGGCAAGGGTTTTGGTCATCGCCGCCTTCCCTTCCCCCTCATTCCTTCTCAGGTCATACTCTTACAGGCTAGACAACTCTAGGTGCTGGGTTGTCCATACCTAATTGGCTTGTTTCCATTGTATGAGGTGTGGTCGATGGCCATATGCTTCCTTGTGGGTCACACATTTTATTGTCTAGATATTTTTAGTCAGGTCTTTTGTCAGGTTCCTGAGGGAAACCTGAGTGGGAGCAGGTGGTGTCTGTTACATTCTTAAGAGGGACCTTAACGTCTGAGGTGGTTTGTTGTAATCAGACCCTCCCAGTATTGTTCCAAAATACGTGTTTTTCCCCACCCGGGGAACCTCAGGTACTAACCTTTCCTTCACTGCCTATTGTATCATATCTTTCCCTATTAGAACACTTGTTCTCCAGAGAGCCAGAGTTACAGATTTGGGAGATGGCTAGCGATTGCATTTAGAGTTACACAGGAGTCTGGACACAATCTCACACTTTTCATGTGCATATGAGGAATCTGAGCCTGAGAGTGCTTCATCACTATAGATGTGCTGCCCACCTTGACCCCCAACATCTATTAAATAAAAATGGAGAAATTCACATTCTATTAGCAGATATAGGAACAGACGACACTAACAGAAAATAAGTGGGAGAGTACTGGTGATTGTTGAAGTCCTACTGTGTACTATTACTTTACAAATAGTTATGTACCAACTATGTATCAGGCACTGCTACATTGGGTGGGTTTAATGGTGAGTAAAACTGGACATGTCCCAGAGGAAATGAAAGGATGCTGGGGTGCAGACAACTGAGGGAGTGTTCTGTGATGTCAGGCCGGAGGTAAAAAAGAGCCAGACTACAGAACTTGTTGAAGGATTAGAGCCAGACTACAGAACTTGTTGAAGGATTCTGAGCTTTATCCTAAAGGATATAAAACATCTAAAGATTGTAAGGGATTTTTCTACATGTATCTTCTCATTTAATCCCTATAACAACCCTGTAAAGTGGATATTATTAGTATCCCATTAACACATGAGAAAACTGGGGTTCAGAGAGATTAACTGACCTAAGAGCTACAAGGAGTAGAAAATGATGGGAGGGAGAGAAGGCAGGCAGGAAGGGCTATTCTTAGGGAAGAGTAATTCATACTTTTTAAGGGCCTACCTTCTGCCAGAAAAAATATGTTTCCCTGTACATTCACAACACCTTTGCAACGAAGGTTTAGTTACTATTTATTTAATCAGAGAAACTGAGGTTGCGCATAGAGAAGGGGAACCAGGATCCAAATCCCCAAACCGTCGGGTCCACAGCTGTTGTAAAGCGCTGCCTGTAACAGGCCTGGGCGTTTTAATGGCTCTTAGGAAGAGAGGTTGGTGAACATGTAAGGGACAGGAGGACGAATGGGGGGAGGGGGAGGGGGGGGGAGCTCAGCGTTGTCGGTGGCGTAAAGACCCAGGCGGTGATTTAAAAGGAGTCTTAATTAGGAAAGGAGGCGAGAAGGGCTTTGAAGGCGAGCCTAAGGAGCTTGCCTTTTGCCGGTCAGCAGACACAAAGCCATGCATTATGCCAAATACTAAAGAACAGCAAAGCCTCCTGCGGTATTTACAGCCCACGTGTGGCCGTCCCGCCCGTCCGGCCCCAGTTTCGGTCCAGCCCGAGGCGGCGGCCTAGAGGCTTCATAGGCACGGTTTACATGATCCTTTGTGGTCTTCCCACTCCCGGTTCGCGGCCGATTCCAAGTCCCAGAAGACGAAGGACGCTGGACTCGGCCAGCACCCTAGGTGGGGTGTGTGCGCCAGTGCAGGGCCGGACGCACCTGGGACGGCTGTGGCGCGGTGGGTTTGGGCGGGGAGGGGGGCCGGGCCTCAGGGAGGAAGCGCGCCGCCCGGTTTGACCCCGGCGGCGTTCCGTACCGTCGCGGATTCGGCGGCAGGAACATGGCGGCCGCGGCCCGGCCGGTAACGGAGAAAGTTTCCTTCGAGACTGGCCTGTACTAGTGCGTGTGGCCTCAGGCCCTCGACCCCCCTCCTCCCGCTCCCGGCGTGCCACCTTCCCGCTCCGAGTCTCAGGCTCAGCCCCAAGGACCCTCCCTTTTCTGTGTTGGCCCCAGAGCCGACTCCGTGGGTTGAGAGAGCATTGGTGGCGGCGGCCGAGTCAGGTAGGGGGGTCCGGGTGAACAGCGGGGTGGCGAGACCTGAGCACAGACACCGCCCAGGGCTCTGCATAGTTCGAGCCCCAAGCTCCGCCCAGCCGGTCTTTTGGGGCCGGGATTGCCATTAACTGCCCCGGGAGTAGTTGACGGTGGGGGTCGGAGGATGGAAGGTGGGGTGTGCCTTTCCGTATCCTCCGTGATTAACCAGTCAGCTGGGTCCGCAGTTGTGGTTGCCTTCTCCCAAAGTAGAGGGGTGGTAGAGAACAGGCGGGCTCTTTCTGGAAGAATTGCTGTTGCTGCCCCAGTACTGAGAGATTTAATATTTAAGGTGCCATTCTTCTCGTATTTAATGGGCCCAAAGAGTTAACATGAATTCATAGAAGCAAAGCTCTGGAATTCCCCGCCCCTGGCTGTTCAGTATGGTTCTTTTAGCTTTTGAAGCTTCCCCCTAGATGGGACAGAAATAGTTTCTGAGTCCAAAGCTGATGCAAATGTTAAAGTGTGGCTTTGACTCTAGTGAGCCATTCCCTAGAGGGAGGACATGGAAGAGAACTAACTGGTTTGGAAGAATTTGGATGAATTCAGCGAAGGATAGAGTAATTCCAAACATTTATGGAATCTCCCTTAGCTCTACTGCTTATGAGCCGTGGGATATTGGACAACTTCTTTATTCTCTTTGTGTATTAGTAAGTGTCCAATAACTAGCATTGTTATTATAGTTATTTCTGTATTAGACTTTATTTCTTCAGGTATTTGTTGAATACCTACTTGATTCCAAATTTCTGCTAGACACGGGTACACAGTAGTAAAGACAAACTTTCAGAGACCTTGTGATCTAATAGGAAATGCAGATATTAAATGATGATCAGTATTCTGCTATTATAGAGGAAGTGCAGGGATCATATGAATGGGTCAGGGGTGATCTCAGTAAGAAAATGATTTAAGTTACACCTGAACAGTAGGAGTGAGCCAGGTGTGAGGACTGGGTTGGGGATAGGAGGAGGGAAAGGAGTATACTTGAAGAGGGAATAGCAGTGGTGTAGTACAGAACTGAAAGGTCAGCGTGGCTGGAATACAAAGTTCAAGAGGAAGAGTGGTAAGAGATGAGGCAGGAAAGTTATTCACAGCCAATATGGCGAGTATTATAAGGCATTTTAAGGAATGTAGACTTTATTGGTTAAGATGATGGGAAGCCATTGGCAGGTTTTACATAACAGAGTGACCTAACAAATTTTTGGTTTTAAAAGGGATGCTTCTTGGAGCAGGCGAGAGTAGATACAAGGAGATATTTAAGCATGAGACAATGGTGGCCAAAATTGGGATTTTGACTTTGGGGATGGAAAGAAGTAGAAACATTTAAGATGTGTATAGGAAGAAGGATAAGACTTGGTGAGGATTAAATATCGGCGGTGAAAGAGAGGAGGGTTAGAGTAGTATGTGTGTTTTATAAAATAGGCTCTGGGAGTTATTAGTGAACTTCCTCTATGCAAATTGACTCTTCTCCATTTTTATCTGTCAAGTAATTTCTCATTGAATCAGCTAATCGCAGACAAGTTGAAAAGATTGTGATGCTTTGTTGCTTTACTCTCTGATTCAGCCAGCTTGTCTTTTGAAGAAGGTCAGAATATGGAAAGACTGTGTAAACTAGCCATTTAAAAATATGCTGCCATGGTGATTTTGGCAGTGTGGTTGCGTAAATTCTACAATATGGATTTATGGGTACAATTTACGTTTACCTTTTTTTCTAGGTTTTACTCTAAGAGCAAACAGAGTTGGTGCTTTTATTTCTATCACATAGATTAATATATGTGTGTAATTAGGGAGAGAGAATAATTGAAACATGGAAATAGATGAGATTGCTCATAGAAAGTATATAGTGAGAGAAAAGCCTAAACTTGGGATTGAATAGCCAAAGGATGGATTGAGAATGAAGAGTCTGCAAGAAGACCTAGAAGGAAAGATCAATGGGTTAGGAAGAAAATCTGGAGTTTAGTATTTGAAAGCTAAAGGGCGGACAGGTTTCAGAAATTGAGAGGAGTCAGCAATGTCAAAGGTTGTTTGAAAAAAGTGCAGGATAATAAGTGAAAAGTACGCATTGATTTTAGGAGCTTACCGCTCATTTTAGAATTTGGCAGAGCAATTTGTTGTATAGTGGGAACCATTGTTTAGTGGTGGGAGAAGTGCAGCAATCAAATAACATCTGTCAAGAGGACAGAAGACTAAACTTGGAAGAGAAGATGGGGATGAGTGAGGATTGTTTCTATTGTTTCTGGGTTTTGGTATTTTTTTTTAAGTAGTTTATTTTTGGGAGAGGGGGAGGGGCAGCGACAGAGGGAGAGAGAATCCCAAGCAGGCTCTGCACTGTCAGCATGGAGTCCCACGAGGTGCTCTATCCCATGAACCTGAGATCATGACCTGAGCTGAACTCAAGAGTCGGGTGCTTAACTGGCTAAGCCACCCAGGCGCCCCGGTATTATTATTATTACTTTTTAATGTTCTATTTATTTTTGAGAGAGAGAGAGAGAGACAGAGTACAGGCGAGGGAGGGGCAGAGAGAGAAGGAGACACAGAATCCGAAGCAGGCTCCAGGCTCTGAGCTGTCAGCACATAGCTGACGAGGGGCTCGAACCAACAAACCATGAGATCATGACGGAGCTGAAATCAAGAGTCAGACGCTGGACTAACTGAGCCAACCAGGCCCTCCACCCCAGTGTTATTTTTAAAAAGAGCTTTGCAGAGCCCCGGGGTAGCTCAGTGGGTTAAGCATCCGATTCTTGATTTCTGCTCAGGTCATGATCTCACAATTCATGGGTTCGACCCCTTCATCCGGCTCAGCGCTGACAGGGCTGAGTCTGCTTGGAATTCTCTCTCTGCCCCTCCCCTGTGCGCATATACTCTCACTGTCTCTCAAATAAACTCAGACATTTGCAAAGCTCTTTTAAGTGCTAATGGATAAGAGTGGGAGTTTGGAGAGAGAGGAGACAAGTTCTGGAAGAGGTAGAGGGAAAAACATATCTAATATGGCTGAAAGATTTACCCTTATATAGGGAAGGGACATCCTTCTTTTCTTGTATCAGGAGATGTAGGTTAGACATGGGTTTGTAGGGTTGGAAACCCAAGTAAGCTCTCTTCAGACACCTCTGTCGGAGGCAGTCATATAGTGAGAATGCAGTGAGAAATGGGTGTCAGAGATTTGACTAGAAGAAGAGAGGATGATAGTCACAGAGAATGGAAGAGTGATTTGAGTGGCATCCATTTAGCCTGGTGTGTAATTTTTTGTTTTTTTTCTCCAGCAGTGTTCAGTTGTCTAAGCCCAGACTGTACCATCAACTGAGGATACATATGCCAACATAGTCACTGAATGATTATATAACATACAGGAGTGATGTTAAAAAAATACAATGTATTCTAGATTTTTTTCAGTGTCTTAAGCTTAGGGGAAAAAAGGTAAAACCAAAATAAGGTTTTGTCCTTCCAAACAGAGGAAGACATTTTCTTTAGTGTGTATGGTATCATAAGTAAGAAATGATTGGATGAAAATGTAATTGAGGAAAATCAGAATACTTAAATAGGATTATCTGTAAAAAATATACTTGATGAAGTAGAATTAGTAAGAAGTGGAATTAGTAGTAGTACTTGGAACATCCCAGAGACTGTAAGATTGTCACTCATTGACATTCTTCTCCAGCCAAATGGATAATTAACATTAATTCCAGGTTATCTTATGTTTCTGTCAGGTCTTTTAGTGTCCTATGAAGAAAGTATAAATAAGCTGATCACAAACAAGTCATTTTTTAAAATTTTTATCCAGTTGGGTTCTCCATGGATATTTAATGTGACCGTGAACTGTTGAATGGATCAGTTCTTTTGAAACAGTGTAGTAGAAAATTTGAACAGTTATCTGGCAGATAGTTAAAGCATTTTTGACCACTGTCATGCTTTAAGTGCAACTTTTGGGGGGCACTCAAAGATTGAAATAATTATCTGGGTCCTTTAACAAATAATTGTTAACTTTTTAAAAGTAAAATTATAAGATTTTTAATTTACAATAAATATTGGTTAGCATTTCAAGTTGACAGTTTTAACTAGAAAGTTCAGGAATTGGTTTGCTACAGAGATAGTATCTAGATTTAGAAAGGAGGTTTGATAATCCAAGTAATTTAGTAGAGACAAAACTACAGGGAAAATTACAGATTAACTTTAGGGACTAATTTTAATACTTTACTTCTAATAAGTATATTCGTTAAACAATGTAAAGACTAAGATTTTATAGCATGTTAGAGCTGCCTTGTAAAAAGATGTAGAGGATTTTAGGCAGATAGTAATGGTTGCTATTATTGGGTATTAGTGCCTTTCAAATTAAAGATGAGGATGAAGTCCATCATTCTTTTTAGCTGCTGAGTAGCCTGTGATTGTGCCAAATCCATCTGCTACAACCTAAGCCAGGTTGAATATCTCATATTTGCCTGTAGTTGAAAAATCAAATATTGAAGCAAGAATGGCTTAGTCTCTGGAAAAACAGTTTCATTGGTGGTGATTTAGTCATACAGTCTTAGCATATGTTAAGTAGAAAGCACTGCCATTTTGGTTTGAATAAAGTGAATTTTTAAACCAGAGACAGTTACCATTAAGATACATGCAAGTCAAATTTAAAACTGGGTTTCAGAAGAAACTGTATATTTCATTTATTATTTTTTACAAAGAAGATAGGTGGAAAGGGTGAATTATATAAAATTAACACTGACATATATATTTTTTTCGTTTTAGATCACTATAAACAAAAATTCCACCAGAGGAAATGCGGAAATAGGAGTTACGGATACATTGGATTTGCTGGATGAAATACAAGCAGATAATTTTTGAAACGTGGGGAGAAAGCCCAAATTGCCAGATTACATGTGTAAATCACTGCGTTACTGCTTTAGTCATTGTCTCTATTTAGCAATGACAAGACTGGAAGAAGTAAACAGAGAAGTGAATATGCATTCTTCAGTGCGTTATCTTGGCTATTTAGCCAGAATCAACTTACTGGTTGCTATATGCCTAGGTCTTTATGTAAGATGGGAAAAAACAGCAAATTCCTTAATTTTGGTAATTTTTATTCTTGGTCTTTTTGTTCTTGGAATTGCCAGCATACTCTATTATTATTTTTCAATGGAAGCGGCAAGTTTAAGTCTCTCGAATCTTTGGTTTGGATTCTTGCTTGGCCTCCTATGTTTTCTTGACAATTCATCCTTTAAAAATGATGTGAAAGAAGAATCAACCAAATATTTGCTTCTAACTTCCATAGTATTAAGGATATTATGCGCTTTGGTGGAGAGAATTTCTGGGTATGTCCGTCATCGACCCACTTTACTAACCACAGTTGAATTTCTGGAACTTGTTGGATTTGCTATTGCCAGCACAACTATGTTGGTGGAGAAGTCTCTGAGTGTCATTTTACTTGTCGTAGCTTTGGCCATGCTGATTATTGACCTGAGAATGAAGTCTTTCTTAGCTATTCCAAACTTAGTTATTTTTGCAGTCTTGTTATTTTTCTCCTCATTGGAAACTCCCAAAAATCCAATTGCTTTTGCATGTTTTTTTATCTGCCTGATAACCGACCCTTTCCTTGACATCTATTTTAGCGGACTTTCAGTGACTGAAAGGTGGAAACCCTTTTTGTACCGTGGAAGAATATGCAGAAGACTTTCAGTTGTTTTCATTGGAATGATTGAGCTTACCTTTTTTATTCTTTCAGCATTTAAACTTAGAGACACTCACCTCTGGTATTTTGTAATACCAGGCTTTTCCATTTTTGGAATTTTCTGGATGATTTGCCATATTATTTTTCTCTTAACTCTTTGGGGATTCCATACCAAGTTAAATGACTGCCATAAAGTGTATTTTACCCACAGGGTGGATAACAATAGCCTTGATAGAATCATGGCATCCAAAGGGATGCGTCACTTTTGCTTAATTTCAGAACAGTTAGTTTTTTTTAGTCTTCTTGCAACAGCAATTTTAGGAGCAGTTTCCTGGCAGGTAAGTGTATATATAGTTTGGTTTATTATGTCAGTACCTATGATGTGTGGTTAAATCCTTCAAGAGCTAAATTATTAGAATTCAAAAGTCATGTCCTTTTCAAAAGGAGACTCTATTTCCTGGTGCTTATTTTTGTTCATGGAATTGAAGTACTGAATGAATAGACAGTATAATTTAGTTTGTTCTTTAGCAGAGAGGTACCAAGATGTTAGGAATACTCAGCAAGTGACACGCCTCCTACCTTCTAATTGTTTTTAAACACTGATAAAGATCTTTAGAATATTAACATTTGAAGGGTGCTTAGAGATTGCACTTTAATCCTTTCATTTCACGCCTGAAGAAACTGAAAGCCATTGAAGACATATCCAGAGTCACTGGTACTAGCCTTAACCATGTTAACTAGCTCCTGGTCTTTTTACTACAACACAGTTTTTTTTTATATGTATAAAGCCATTTCCTATTTAAGTAAAAGGTGATTAGCTATATAACATTCCTAAGAAAGAAAAAATGGGTTTCTTTTTTGCTGCCCATGATGTTAAAAAAAAATAAAAAGGTCTTTTGTAGACAAGGATACTCAAATTGCATGGTTGGAGTTTATATTAACAAGCCTAGTCTTCCGTTCTTTGAACATTTATTGACTGCAGTGTATGTCAGATACTCTACAGGTTGCTGAAGATCTCAAGGTCTCTGTCTGAAAGAAGTCACAATGTCTAATGGGAGAGGGAAGAGGCAGGCATATAAATGATTATTACAGTGAGAAATGCTGTAGTTTGAGTACATCAGATTAGGATGTAGGATAAAAAGGAAGGTCACCTGTACTTGGTGCAATTTTCTTCTTCGCTGCAGTTGCTACAGAGTGATTTTTGGATGTGAGTGTTTAAAGGGGGATGTAGAGACTTGCCTGGGCATGGTACCTTTTTGTCAAGTGTGGGCTAGGGCAGGGAGCCAGTGTGGAAGTCAACTAAATGATAAAAACATTGTGGGTGTTGCCTGAGACCATCTTCCTCATTTGCCAGTGCAGGGGACTATTAGAACCATGATCGTGATGATGATGATGGAGGATAATGTCAGAAATTCCTAAAGAGTTCTACTTCCTTTCCCTACCCTCTATCAGGTTAGCTCCTTTTCCACCCTTCCAGCGCTAACTACTTTGTTTTTGTTTTTGTTTTTGTTTTTGTTTTTGTTTTGAAGTCAGGCTCATTCATGCTTGACACCTTTCCGGATCATCAAATCCTGCTAACCAATTATTTTGTAAGTCACTGTACCTTTCTTGTTTTCTTATACCAGTGGTCTTCTTATATCAGTAGTATGTGTACCACTGGAGGTACGCAAAAGCTTTCCAAAGACTATGTCAGCAAAAATGATTTTGAGAGAATCAATTTCCATATTCTCTCCTTCCATTCTACTCTTTTTTAAAGTTGAATTACTTGAGACTGCTTCTCAATTTAGGCGTGGAGTGGTATCTCTTTGTGGCTTTAATTTGCATGTCTCTAATGACTAATATGTTGAGCATCATTTAATGTATTAGTCATTCACTTGTCTTTGTTGTTGAAGTATCTATTCAAATCTTTTGCCCATTGTAAATTGAGCTATTTCTCTTATGATTGAGTTTTAAGGGTTCTTTTTATATTCTGCATACAAGTCCTTTTTTAAGAAATCTATGATTTGTAAATGTTTTCTCCCAGTGTGTGACTTATCTTTTTTTCTTAATGACACATTTTGAAGAGTACAACTTTTAAATTTTATGAAGAACAATTTACCAGCTTTCTCTTTATGGACTGTGCTTTTAGTACTCTATCTAAGAAGTCTTTGGTCAACCCTAGGTCACAAAGATTTTCTTCTATAAATTAGTTTTCTTTAATGATTGTATTGTTTTAGCTTTGATATTTAGGTGCATGATCCATTTGGCAGTAATTTTTGTCTATGGTATGACGTAAGGATCTAATTTTTTTTAATAGGGCTTTCTAATTATTCTAGGAAAAGACTATCCTTTCCTCTGTTGAATTGCCTTGGTGCCTTTGACCAAAATCAATGAAATATAAATGTAAGGCTTTATTTTTGAGCTCTCTTTTTTGTTCCATTGATCTATGTGTGTGACCTTCTACTAGTACTAGGCTGTCTCACAAGGTATTTTCTAATTTCCCTTAAAATTTACTCTTTGACCTTTGGGTTATTTAAAAATTGGTTGTCTGATATTGCGATATCTGAGGGATTTCCCACGTTTCTTGGTTATTAATTTCTAATTTAATTACACGTGATGGGAGAACATAGTTTGTATGATTTTAGTCTTTTATTAAGACTTGTTTTGTGACCTGGCATGTGTTTGATTCTGGAGAAAACACCATGTTCACTTGAAAAGAATGAGTATTCTGCTGTTATTGGGTAGAGGGTTCTATAAATACCAGCTAGGTTAAGTTGGTTGTTATTCTTCTCTATCTACATCTTTGTTGATTTTTTGTCTGATTCCATCAGTATTGAGAGAGGGATATTGAAAATCCTCAGTATAATTGCCAAACTGTGGGTTTATCCTTTCAATTCTGTCATTTCTTTATGTATTTTGGGATTCTGTTCTAAGGTATCTATATTCATCTTTAATTACTATATCTTTCTAGACCTTTTTATCATTATAATAAACAGCCTAGTTGAATAGTTACAATACAGACCTCATAGCTCATAAAACCTAAAATTTTAACTCTCTGGCTCTTTACAGAAAGTTTGCCAACTCCTGTTGTAGGCCAGTGCTTCTCAGCCTTTAACATGCATTGAAACCATGTGGGGATGTTGTTAAAATTCTGAAGATTGAAATTGATTTTGGGAAAGAGCTTGAAAAAATTAAAGGTGATGCAGAAACTCCTGATCAAAAGTATACCCATTGAGTAACAAGGTATTAATTTAGCTATTTAAGAGCAACATGCATCTACCTGAGTTTTGTCTGCATTCCCCAATTAGTTACTATTTGGTCACTGCTGCCTATGATGTAGGCATTGTGTCTTTGATGCAATTAAATTTTTTAAACTTAATTTAGTATTTTGTGTATAGATTTCCCAAACCGTGCTCTGTCCAGTGTTCTGTGAGATGTTAATGAGTATACTCAGAGAAAAAGTGTTAGAAGAAAGAGAAACATTTCCACACTTACTTGACTGTGAAAATCTTGCCTCTACCCTTCATTAAGAGGTACCCCCAACCATACCTATAAACCTCTGTGTGAAACAATTTAGGAAACACTCCACTGGATTTATAGAAGTTCTAACCCTTTTGATTGATGAAAGCATCAGAAAATTATATAGTGAAAGGCAAAAAATTTGAGTTTTATAAGGCCAGGACCGCTTTTGGCATAACATCATTGTTAATCCAAGTAAATTTTAAGTCCTATATCAAATTCTTTAGATTTTAATTATTTTTTAAAAATTGACCTATGTTTAACATTCCTAAATGATATTGATACTGATAGCTTTGTAACAATATAATACAAACCCATTTTTTCATATCCTTTAGTGAATTTCCACTGAAAAAATAGTTCCATTGATTGGGTGGGGGCAGACCCAGTGTAGGAGGAAAAAAAAAAAAAAAAGGAAGAAACCTTTTGAGAAGATTGGTCAGCCAAAGATAGGATCAGTGAAAGTAGAGGTAGCTTGAAATCTAGTGTAGCTAGGAGCAAAAGATAAGCACCTGGACTAAGATGATAGTCTTCCCTTTAGCACAGCAATTTTCTCCTAAGATCTTGTTGAGAAGTAAAATTTAAAGAGATCTTGAAATAAGTTGATGAGATGTAGAGTTGAATAGTGTTCTGATGTGGTGGATAGTCTAAAAATGTTAAAAAGATATTGAGAGAATAAAGGGAGCAGATGGAAATGTAGGATGATGGGGTTTATTGAGTTAATGACCTAGGAGCATTTGGAATTTATAAAACAGTTTCTAGTAGGTTAATTTTTTAAAGCATATTTTTTAGGAGTCAAATCTGTGGTTATTTTACTACTAGAGGAGTAAAACCAAACAAAAACATGAGATTTAGCTTCCTAGTGGAGTACAATTGTAGCTTGGACCCTAATTTCCAAAAACGGGCTTGGCCACTTTTTCTTATTTTAAGCTTTTTTGCATGTTAGTTTTGGGTTCTGTTACTTTTACTTAGCTATAATATAAAAATTTTTCTGTTAAGGAAAAATTTGCATAGAGTATTATTCATCATTTTCAGTGTATAATTCTGCAGTTTTGACCAATACATATAGTTGTGTGACCACCACTACCACAGTCAAAATATAGAGGAGTTCAGTTACCCCCCAAAATTCCCTTCTGCCCCTTTGTAGTCTGTCCCTTTCTCAACCCCCAGGAGTTGACAACCACTGATCTGTTTGCTCTCCTTAGACGCTTTCCTTTCACAGAATGTCATATGATGAAATCATACAGTATATAGCTGTTTGAATTTAGCTCCTTTCACTTGGCATAATTCATATAGATTCATCTATGTTGTTTATATTTATTCCTTTGTATTGTATTATATTTATTCCTTTGTATTGCAGCAGTATTCCATTATATGGGTATCTCACAGTTTATTCATTACTCACTTGACTGATGTTGAAATTAGTTTTTGGTTAATATAAAAGTTGCTGTAAACATTCATAGGGTTTTTTGTTAAACTAAATTTTTATTTTACTTGGTGTGGGATTGCTGGGTCATGTCATAAATATGAATAATGGGGCTGCCACGGTGGCTTGGTCGGTTGAGCATCTGACTCTTGATTTTGGTCGGCTCAGATCATGATTTCACAGTTCATGATTTTGAGCCCCGCATCGGGCTCTCTGCTGTCAGTGCGGAGCCAGCCTCAGATCCTATGTCCCCCCTCTCTCTACCCCTCCCCTGCTCACGCACACATGCGTGCAGGCTCTCAAAAATAAGTATTTAAAAAAATAAAATAAACATGGATTATGTTTAATAAATTATCAAAATGTTTTCACAGCAGCTGTACCATTTTGCGTTCTCACCCGCAGTATATAGGAGTTCCAGTTGCTCCACATAAAAACCGGTGCTTGGTATTGTCTGTCCGTTTTTTTTTTTAACCATTCTAATAGGTGTGTGGTGGTAATTCATTGTGGTTTTATTTTCAGTTACCCCCGTAACTGTTGATGTTAAGTATCTTTTCTTGTGCTTGCTTACTATACTATGTCTTCTTTGGTGAAGTACCTGTTAACATGTCTTGGCAGCTTTTAAAATTGTGGATTGCTTGTTTTAATAGTAAGTTCTGAGAATTCTTTATCTATTCTAGATAGAAGTCCATTATCATATATATGACTTGCAAATATTTCTCCCAGTGTACGGCTTATCTTTTCTCTTAAAATGTTTTTTGAAGAGCAGAAGTTCTAAATTTTGCCACAGTCCATTTTATCAGTTTTTTTCTTTTAAGAATCTTTTGATGTCATGTCTAAGAAATCTTTGACCTCACTTGAATAGAATCTTAGCTAATCCTACATGGGTAGCTTGGTTTTTTGTTTTTCCTTAGTTTTACTGAGTTTAATAACATTGTCAGAATGAGTCAGTAGTATCATTCTAAGTCATTTACATTAAAAATCTGGAATTTTACCATTAACTTCTGTTGTGTTCTATTCATAATCTCATTCTAACTTTAAAATGGAACATTACAGCTGATGTTTCCTGCAATTTGTATTATGTTCATTGAATGTGCTATTTACTTTCCTCTTTTATCCTTTTTTTTAAAAAAATAAGTCAATAAGACAGACTTACATAGTACCACAACATTTGGTGCTAGTATTATTGCTCAGCTATAGGCTTTTCAGAAATTGTGATAATTGATAATTCACATAAGGATAAAAGGGGAAGAAAGCATCCAGATACCCAAGGAAGTATACCCCATGGATCACTCTTATGTTTAGAGATTCTCTCTCATTATCATTCACATGAGATTTTATGTGCCTTTCCTTGCCAACCATTGTCATTTGCAGATTCCATGGGAGTTTGAAGCAACTTTTTGTAGAAGCCTTTTGACTCAAATCAGAAAAACCATAATCATAGTTGATTTCTCTATAGGAGAAACAATGGCAATCACTGGGTGTGACAGATGGAACAAGATCAGCCCCGCATTTAAGGAAGGGATGAAATCCACAGATGTAGGTAGCAGTTTCATTTCTAGCAAGATGGCAGGATCAGCCATATTACTTCACTTGGCTTGGGGAGCAGGGAGTTTTCAAATCTTCTGCCAAAACTAGAAGTGCACATGTTTCATAATTTTTTGTTTTGTTTCATTTCTCTTCCTAAAGTTTTGAGCTATTTTCGTCTAGATGGCAAAGGGTGGGGGGGCACAAATTCTTTTTAGCTAGAAAGCATTCTTTTAATTTGATGTTTCATCATTTCTGCCAGAACATTGTGAAGCAGGAGTACTTTTTTTTTTTTTCCTAAAACACCAACAATGGTCCTAATTTTGTTTTTCTTGAAGTAAAAACAAAGTATTTCATCTTTCCCCTGGATGATATTCCAGCTTTGAAAAATCTTTAAAAATTTTAATGACCGGAGAGAATGTTTTCCATTTTAATAATAAGACTTACCATTTATTAACTGTTTTCTATGTGCTCTACACCATTCTGTGTACTTTGTGTGTTCATTTAATTCTCATGACACTCTGAGATAGGTACCGTTATGATTCCCATTTCATAGATAAGCATGATTGAGAGGTTAGGAAACTTCCTCAAGGCTGCAGAGCTGGTATGAATCCAGGCAATCTGCCTTCACAGCTCTTAACCACTTTACTTAGTTCCATATATTTTTAGAGTTGGAAATGAGCATAGAGATTATTTAATGTAATCTCTTTATTTTGCCCATGGGAAAAGTAAGATTCAGTAGACTGAGTTTGATTCCCATACCACTGTTGTTTCACCTTTATTAGGGTTGTAGTGGAAAAAATGTCTATTTTTGCTGTTTCTGTTTTGAGATACTCAAAAGAAGAAAAAATATAAGATTTCTAATGCATTTAGAGAACTTTAACTCTACATCAATATCTCCTATCAGCAATAGTCATTTAGTTGAAAAAATAATCATCTTTGAGATTTCTGCTGGCGTGCTCATAATGACTTGATTTCAATTTGAAAATGCTTCACTGCAAATTACAGCTACCATTTATTGTACTAGCCATATTTCACGTATTTCTAATCTGTAGTATAAGCTCACAAAATAAATATTAGTCCCCTTTTATAGATTGAGACTCAAAGGTTAATTAATTTGTTCAGGTACACACAGATGGTACATGGCTGAGCTAGGATTGAACCAAAGTCTAACTCCAAAGCTTGAGCCCTTTCCACTAGACCCTATTGCCTCTGTATAAAGAAATCACTTGACTTTAAAACTGTGAAGTAGCTTTCCTAATGTTCTTAAAATTTCCTGTACTGAACACATTTTTGGAGGTTGCCTATTATTTCTTAAATATGGGTTTGTCACATTAAAAAGCATAATACCTCTATTAATATAGTGTTTCTTAGTTGGAATTCCATTTTCCTTAGATTTCCATGTACACTGTTTACTAAATCTGGTTTACTTAATGTGGCTGCTACAAAAATACCTCTAAACGTTAATTTTATCTCTTATGTAAATGCCATATTTTTAAAAATGAAATTCCAACATTGATATCTGTATACTGCATAAAGAGATTTGGTTCCTATTATCTGAGAAATTTTATGATATGAAATGGTTGAATATTTTGACCATGACTTGAAAGCCTAGCTGAATAGAGAATAGCTAGTTACTATTTTTATACAAAGGATATTACTTACAGTTTATTGGTCTGCTAGTATGTTCAGATTCTATCTGCTTTAAAATTTGAATCATGTCCTATAGTTTGATAGTGTCCATAGGGTGATTCGGAGAAACAAAGCCTGAAAAGTACCTACACTTAAAAGTTTTGATTGGGTAAGTTGATCATATTTATTACAGGGAGTTGTTTAAAATATAAGAATATACCAAGAGTCACAAATGCCTTTTAGGTTGAAGCTGTAAACGTTTGCATGCCAGTAAAATTGAAGCTTTCTGAAAATGGCAAGTGGCTAAAACATCCTAAATATATTTTTTCTCCCCTTGGACATATTTGCCATCTGTGAAGACTGCTAATATTTTTGTGTTGCCAAACTGCTCACTTTTATTTGTGTATGTTATCTTGATAGTATATTTAATACTGTTTTTTTCTAAGCTTGCTTACTCAAAATAACCTAATAAAAATGTTTAATGGTTTTTTTGTCAAATTTGACTTTTAAAAATTAATGACAATATAAAATTACCAGTTTTCTAAGATTATAATAACAGATCATCTGTTGTATGCAAACCATCTGTGATCAGTAAACCTCTAAATATCTGCTTATTTAGCTCTATTATATTAAATATTATCAGTGTTGTATAACTGACATGAGAGTGTTGAATAACATCACTATCAGTTAACATTTTAATTGGAATTTTAAATTATTTAATAAGGCTTCCTACTTAAGGTATACACAGACTGGCAATTGAAGTTTATCATTACTGTAGTTCATTGTTAAATTATAAACTGTTCAATGCAATGCTTTTTTCTAACGGTAAAACTATATTTTAATTTCACAATAAAAATCTTAGATTTATAAAATTCTTTAAGGTAATTCAAAAGAAGTCAGTGATAACCATTGGTATTGTATACACATGAATATTTAAACAAAGGGTAGTCTCTACCCTTGACAAGATTTGATAAATAAGGCCAAACTTAAATATTTCTGGGTCAGCTTTCGGAAATGGAAATTTCCATTCTTTTTACTGTAGGAAATAGGAAAGATGCGGAGATAGAAGGTTAATAAGTAGCCTTAACTAAAGAAAAATGTTTTGATTAAACAAAATGAGAATTGAACAATTTTTTTTTTTTTTTTTTTTTTTTTTTTTTTTTTTTTTAGAGAGAGAGAGAGAGAGAGAGCTCCTGCAAGCCAGGGAGGGGGAAAGGGAGAGGGAGAGAGAGAATCTTAAGCCTGACATGGGACCCTATCTCAGGAACCATGACATCATGACCTAAGCCAAAATCAAGAGTTGGACTTAAGAGCTTAACCAGCAGAGCCACCCAGGTGCCCCAAGTTAACATTTTTTGATGGTATAACATTCTCTTACAATTTGCAGTGTCAAAGTTTAGTTCCCAACTCTAGAATATCAAATTCCTTATTTATGAATTATCTTTAATATGTATTTCTGTATGTCCTGAAATTTCCTAGTAACTTAGTACAAAAAGGCTGCTTACACACCTGAACTTCTCATCCTTCTAAAATCTATCCTGATTTTAGGAAAAATGTATAGGAAATTTTTTTTAAGAGGGTGATATTTTTTTCTAATTCTCTTTTTTAAATCCTTTAATTATGTCTGTATAGTAAAATAAATAAATCAACATACCTGCAAGAATTTTGAGTAGACCAGTTTTATTTGGCCAGAAGATCTTTTTTTTAAGATTTTTTTTAATGTTTATTTTTGAGAGAAAACTAGTGGGGAAGAAGCAGAGAGAGAGAGACAGACAGAATCTAAAGCGAGAGAGAGACAGAATCTAAAGCAGGCTCTGTATTGCCAGCACAAAGCTGGATGTGGTGCTCAAACCCATGACCCATGAGATCATGACCTGAGCTGAAGTCAGACAACTGACTGAGCCACCCAGTCGCCCCAAGCCAGAACATCTTTTAATATGTGCCTTAAATAAGTGAGACAAATACCGTATGATTTCACTTACATGTGGAATCTAAACAAATCAACAAAACTACAAGACTCTTAAATATAGAGAAAAAATTGGTAGTTGCCACAGGGCAAGTGAATGGTGGGGGTATGGGCAAAATGGATGAAAGGGATTAAAAGGTACAAACTTCCAGTTATAAAATAAGTAAGTCACAGAGAGGAAAAGTATAGCACGGAGAATATAAATAATATTGTGAAAATGTATGGTGATAGATGGTGACTACACTTACTCTGGTGAGCACTGAATAATGTATAGAATTGTCAAACCACAGTGTTGTACACCTGAAACTAATATAACACTGTAGGTCAATTATATTTTAATAAATTTTTTAAATGCCTCTAAAAAAAAGAAAATGTATGCCTTTAGGCAGCAATGCACTTTCCTTTAGAATCTTTACCACTATTTATCACAGCTGCTTCACATAATCCTGAAGGTGTTTATGACCCTTGCTATAAATGGTAACATAGTGAATTAGTTTCTTATATTACCATCTTGATCAGAAAAGTACGAGTTACATAAAGTTAAAGGTAGAAATAATAAAGTTGTCATATATTGGTCATGTTATTTAGTAATTCTTTTATATGAATGGCTGACAAAATGTAGAAGTAATCCTTTGATCAATTAAACCCCTGTACACAAAAGATTTTTTGTTATACCGGAGCAACATATGCAGTAAATGTTTGGAAAATAAGAAAGAAATGAAATTATTAGTATTTGTAGATAAGATGACTACCCGGCAAACCGAAGAGCAAACTGAAAAATCAGGTGAAAATGCTGTAGTAATAGTTGTGAGAATTGTACTGCATCTTTAACATCGTAAACTCTCTCATAAAAGGTTGATTTGGTTGATAGAGTTATCATTAACCTAGCCAGTATAAAAACTGTGTAAATTCTCTTGGAATTGTATAATATAAGTACTATAAGAAGAAATAAATGGTGTATAGTGAGAATATATATGTTTAATACTATTCAGGTAGCAAATAATAACATGTAAATATAAAAAAAACAATCAATATCCTAGAAGTCAGTAATCAGAAAATGCAATAGAAATCATTCCACTCATAGAACAACAAACATGTGGTGCCTGAGTGGCTCAGTTGGGTAAGCATCTGACTCTTGGTTTTGGCTCAGGTCATTATCTCACAGTTTGTGGGTTCAAGCCCCATGTGGGGCTCTGCACTGACAGCACAGAGCCTGCTTGGGATTCTCTCTGCCTCTCTCTGCCTCTCCCCCTTGCTCATAAGTGCTCTCCCTCTAAATTGATAAATAGGCTTAAAAAAAGAACAATAAACATAAAATGCCTAGAAATAGATTTAAAAGAAACTTATGACATTTTTACAAAGAAATAGAAAACTCCAGTGAAGGTTTTGAAAGAAGACTTGAATAAATGAAAATACACGTCATACCTTCTGGGATAGTAATACTCAACACTGGGCCCTGTGGACATGTTAGTGGAGGAAAGTTTAAATCTGAACTGCACTTCTATTTCCATCAAGAGGAGCAAGTCAGTCTAGAACTTCAGAGGTGGGGTCTCTGGTAAATTACCTCCCATTTTAAGATGACACACTGAAGGAAAAGCGTGAAGCTGTGTACATTACAGGGTGCTCATGAATTTGTATCCTGACCTTGTGTTCTGTTAGTGATGGGACCTGGATTAAGTGGTCCAATCTGGATTAAGATACGTAGTTGTAATAGCCCCAGCTCCCTGGAAGGAACCAACAAAAATCCTCTTGGAGAAAGTGGATTATTCTAGGCCTGAAATATATGTGTGTGTATTTTTGCATACAGTGTCCTGCTCAGAAATATAACCAGAGACACACACACACGGTATCAAGAGCAAGAAACAGCAGGACCAACAGACAGATGACCAAAAAGTCTTGTGATCATGGAATTCTCAAACACAGAAAACCATCATATTTACAAAGCTGGAAAAAGCAAAGATAGTACATAAAGTTGGAAACTATAAAATAGTGACAAGGCAGACTTAAAAATAGCAAGTTTTAGAATCCTAAAAATACCTGAAATTAATTCATTGCACAAGACTAACGTTAGATAAAGCTGAAGTGAGCATTAGTGAATTCAAAGATACATTTCAGAAGAAGCTATGCAAGAAGGAGCACAAAAGAAAAATAGGGAACACACAGAGGAGTAAGTCTCAAAAAAGGATACAATGAGAAGGTCTCTATTTTATTGGAGTCCCAAAAGAAAGGAGGAAATAAAGGCCAAAGGAAATATTTGAAAGGACAAAAAGACCAGTGGAACAGAAAAGAGTACAAAAACAAATCCCAGAATACTTGATTTATGATAGAAACATCACTGTAGAATAATGTGAAATTGTTGAGATTTTTTGGGTAATTCAGTGTACAGTTAGAAAAAAGTGAAGTTGATTATAATCAAACAAAAATCAATTACATTTGGATTACAGGCCAAAAAATGCAAAGGTCAAGATAATAAAGCCATTAAAGGGTAATGTAAAATAATCTTCTTGACCTTTGGGTGGAGAAAGATTTAACTTACACAAAATGACATTACAATTAAAAACATGCTAAGCAAAAAACAGCATTAAGGGGAGGAGAAAGGCATTTGCCATATATCCCAAAAAAGTCTTACCTAAAACATACTGAGAGCAAAACAAATCTGTAAATAATAAAAAGGCAGTCCCATGGAAAAAGGGGCAAAATAGTTAACACTTCACCGAAGATGAAACTTAAATTATCAAAGGGATTTAAAATAATAATCAGAGAACTCAATACTTATTCTGGTTTTATTACAATAGAAAATTAAAAGGAATCTAGCAATAGGGATTCAGCTAATTAAAATTTTATACATATGATAGTAATGCCATTTCTTCTTTATACATGATGTAGAATTTATTAATAGGCTTACAATATATTAGAAAGTTTACAGAATATTATCCTACGTTGGTAAAAAAAATGAATATATATATTGTGTGAAGTCCGATAATATTTTAAAAAGCATGTGTAGAGGACAGTATTTGCAATGATTTTAATCACTTATCCTTTTACTTATTTGTGTTTTCTAATGTTTCTAAATTGAGCATGTACTATATTTTATGTAATTGAGAACACACAATGTACCAAAAATAGGGTATTATATCTGTTTTTCGATTATGGGAATCACCTATTTTTTTATTAAAATTCTGATGGAATCAATCATCTGTTAGCATTAGAAAAATGTGTGTTCATGCACAGAAGCACAGAACCGTATATAATATGTCCAGCAGCAACATAGAAAGAATGTGGAATAATATCAGTGTTGTAAAGCTGTAGATCAGGACCCAGTGACTGTCATCCTTCCATTTTCTTTTCACTTAAATGGGTCCTTTATTTATTTGTTTATTTTTTATATCAGTGACTACCCAATCTTGCCTCCTCTTTTTAATATTTCTTACTGCCTGCCTTTTTCTCTTCGGCTTTTAGGATGCTTAAATACCCTTTATATATGACATATTATGTATATGCATATTTATAACATACGTAATATATATGAATATATTTTTAATATATATTACACTTTTTTTTTACAGTTTTGTATTTACAGTCTAGAGCTTTTAAAAGGAAAACTTAAAAAGTTTAAATATAAGAATGGGGTTCATTTTGATAGCTTTAGAATCTTAAGTTTTCTGTAAGATTTTACTCACTTAATTTTGAACTTTTCACAGGAAAAACAAGCCCTTTCTAAAGTAACTTTTCTGATAAAGTAATGGAGTATATTATTTGAAAGGCAGCTATGCTCAGCACTACCACCAATGCTTGAATATGTTATTTGAAAAGTGACTAAGAGCATGTGGTTTTTAACAGGAAGGGATTTGTTTTCTGGCTTTTTGTGTCATATCAAGAAGGTTACATTTGTGTTCTCTTTTTTAGTTTGGGTGGGATATTACCTGACAAATTAAAAAAATATGATGTGCCATATTTGCTTTGCCACAACTTCCAGGAAGCTTCAAGATTAATTTAGGTTTCATTGCTCATCCATATATACTTCTCTGCTTCAACTTCTAACTGTTTTTAGGCTATTGATTATTCTTTTAATCTTATTTGGAAATAGGGAAAATATATAAATATGCATGTATATAAATATATGTACATATGCACACACATAAGTGCAGTCACACACTGTATAAACATGCTGTTTTAAATTTCTTTTAGACAACAAATGGAATCTTCCTGAGCATGTTTCTGATAGTTTTACCATTGGAATCCATGGCTCATGGACTCTTCCATGAATTAGGTAACTGTTTAGGAGGAACATCTGTTGGATATGCTATTGTGATTCCTACCAACTTCTGCAGGTATAGTAATCTAGTATAATTTTCCTAATATTTGTATGAATATGAATATAAAATGTGATAGCTCATTTTTTCAAATGTGTAATATTTTCAAAATATAATACTCTTGCAGTTCTTTTTAATTTACCCCAAATGTTTAAAAACTTGTATTTATTCTTGGTAATGATATAATCTTCAGGGTCCAGTTAAAAAAAATTTTTTTATAAATGTGATTAGCTTATATTTGAGCTAAAAATGAGAAGATATGATTGTTCTAAGAAAAGGTCCTACCCTTTCTTTAGAAAAGGTCCTACCCTTTCTTGTTTAGGAAAATGTCCTGTGAAACAACATGGTGAAATTTAATAGATGTATACGGGACCTGAGAGCCCTAAATTCTAGTTCTGTGTTACCCTAGGCAAATCACAACTTCTCTGAACTTCAGTGTCCTTATCTAAAATGCAAACAGTAATACCTGTTCTTCCCATCTTAGAGGAATGCTATGAAGAGCTAATGAGAATATGAATGCAGAAACAGTATGCCCATTGGAAACTGGCATACAAATACCAGGAATTCAGGAAATTGGCAATGAAGTTAAACATATTTGTTTGAGGGGTGCCTCAGTGGCTCAGTCAGTTGAGCGTCTGATTTTGGCTCAAGTCATGATCTCACGATCCGTGAGTTCAATCCCCACGCCAGGCTCTGTGCTGACGGCTCTGAGTGTGGAGCCTGCTTTGGATTCTGTGTCTCCCTCTGTGTCTGTCCCTTCAGTGCATGCACATGCTCTCTCTCTTTCTCTCTCAAAAATAAGTAAGCATTAAAAAATTTTTTTAAACATACTTGATTGTAGTTTTATTCCAAACATAATTCTTGTCCCTAAATGTGTAGCAAATTGGTTTAATCTGTAAAAATTGCCACATTAAAATATTTTTCATAGTTAAGTACCTTGGAAATAGAAAAAAATAGTTCTTTGCTTTTTTTTTTAATGTTATTTATTTGTTTTGAGAGACAGAGTGTGAGTGTGTGTGCAAGGAGGGGATGGGTAGAGAGAGCGGGAGAGAATCCCAAGCAGGTCCTGTGCTGTCAGCACAGAGCCTGACCTGGAGCTCAGTCTCACAAACCAGTAAGATCATGACCTGCGCCCATATCAAGAGTCAGACTCTTAACCAGGCACCCCTCTTTGCTGTTGATGTGTTTTGACCACCAAGTATTCTTCATACTTTCCATGGTGGCTTTTAGGGTGGGGTAGGGGGAAGACTTGAAATAAAAAATTGATTTCAAATATTTGACATAAAAACCAAAAATAGACTATTTGTAGTAAACATTTTCCTCCATGTTAAAGGCTTTATAAAATTGCAAATTCTTGGGGCGCCTGGGTGGCTCAGTTGGTTGAGCTTCCGACTTCGGCTCAGGTCATGATCTCACGGTCTGTGAGTTCGAGCCCCGCGTCGGGCTCTCTGCTGACAGCTCAGAGCCTGGAGCCTGCTTCGGATACTGTGTCTCCCTCTCTCTCTGCCCCTCCCCCGCTCATGCTCTGTCTCTCTCTGTCTCAAAAATAAACATTAAAAAAAAAATTGCAAATTCTTTGAGAAGTAAAAGAAATAGATTTAAAAGGGTCCCATAAAGAAGTGACAGCTCAGCAGAGAGAATATGTGGAAGTAGTAATTTGCACAGATTTTTATTCTAATTTTTGTTAATGTGTTGCTTATTCTTTTACTTTTTGATTGCTAAGTGTTACAAATACAAAATAAGAACAAAATGCCTTATTATTTTAATGAAAACTAGTGTTATTTGAATATTATTGATAATACCTGCAGCAAAATGTAAAGTTTTCAAAATTACTTAAATTCCTTTTCTGGATGGGAGTGATGATTTTTTTTTTCCACTTCAATATTGATATTATTTTGATTCTTGTAGCCTTAAGACTTGGTTTATCATCTTTACTAGAGTACCATTTTATGTTTGTTCTAGGATCAGATCTGTCTTTAGTTAGTGTTCAGTAGTATAAGGCAATGGACCGAAATTTTAATAATTGTTTTAAAATGCCATTTACTAACAGATACTTTCTTCTGTCATTCATGTTCCTTAAGTTAGTAGAACTTGAATGCATTTTATAAAGACTGTGTCTTTTTTCAATATAGAAATAAAAAACATATTGCTTCCTTACTTTGTTAAAATTTTTTTCTCAAGGAAAAAAGTTCTTTCGTTATAGTTCCCATGTGGGTGTTCTTAAAACACAGGGTAAAATCAATATAATCTTACTTTTAGAAAGTCTTATTCAATTATCAGTCATTTGGGAAAAGGATATGACTATAGAACAAAGAATAGTATTGTCAACATTTGGATATCTTTTCCTAGCTTTCAGTTTGGTGATTATTTTAATCGTTAAAAATGTAACTTTTAGAAACTAGCCTTTGATGTTCAAGCTTAATTCTTAGCACTGTAGGAACTTTAGAAAAGATGATAACTAAACGGCACGATTTTTAAAAATCGTGCCATTTAGTTATCAGCAACTATTACGATTCTTAATTATAAATGAAGAATAAGAATGTAATATAGAATGAACATTCTTTAAACACCAAAATCATCTTTTTTTTTTTTTTTTTTCCTTCAGTCCTGATGGTCAGCCAACACTTCTTCCACCAGAACATGTACAGGAGTTAAATTTGAGGTCTACTGGCATGCTCAATGCTATCCAAAGATTTTTTGCATATCATATGATTGAGACCTATGGATGTGACTATTCCACAAGTGGACTGTCCTTTGATACTCTTCATTCCAAACTGAAAGCTTTCCTTGAACTTCGGACTGTGGATGGACCTAGACATGATACATATGTTTTGTATTACAGTGGGCATACCCACAGCACAGGAGAGTGGGCTCTTGCAGGTAAATGCACCTCTGGCAATTTCACTTTTAGGAAGATAGACCTATTTGTGGAAATATACCCTTCACACTCAAACATTAAATTTCCAAAATTCTTCATTTTCTACTTCACAGTTTACTAAGTATACATAGAACTTTTTTTTTCTTTAGCATACCTGTTTAGCATAATATTAATAATCTCTATAAAGGTTTTGAGAATTATGTCTTGTATTGATTAGGAGAAAAAAGATCTGCTTAATCTGAGACTTATTGTCAGTTTCCCTTTAACGTATTTTCAGAATTATTAAATACAGTTACATTTTTCAGAAGCTGATTAACTTGACTAGTAGTTCTAAGTCTTTAAATGTTATGGAAATTGATTTCCAAGTCTTTAAATGTTAGTTCTGCACACATCCAGTTTTGTTTATGTTAGAAAGCTCACCAGGATTTTAAATAACAGGCTATGTGATATGGTGGGAGTAGCACTTAGGTCAGGAGACCTTGGTTCTGGCCCTGATTTTGCCACAACAGTGTTATTTTTGACAAGTTACCTAACTTCCCTCAGTTTCAGTTTTCACATCTGTAAAATGAGGGAGTAATCCTAAATCTCCCTGCCAAGGGTAAAATGAGATCTATTTTATATGTAAATTTGTTCATTGGGCTTTCTAACTAGATTAGAGAGCATGTAAGTCATGGGCTTTGTTTTATGAATTATTTGCACCTAGCACAGATCCTTGCATGTACTAGGGATCCTTAAGTAACTGATAGATGGATGAAATCATTGAATCAATCATGAAAAAGAGTAATTTTCTTATTTTATGTTAGAAATAGTTCTTCTAGAACTTAATTATATCCTGCTTTTTCTCATAAATATTATAGATGTTTTATACTAAGAACATGTACAAATAGGAAAATAGTGGGGCGCCTGGGTGGCTCAGTTGGTTGGGTGTCCAACTTCGGCTCAGGTCACGATCTCACTGCTCGTGGGTTCGAGCCCCGCGTTGGGCTCTGTGCTGACAGCTTGGAACCTGGAGCTTGCTTTGGCTTCTGTGTCTCCCTCTCTCTCTCTGCTCCTCCCCTGCTCGTTCTCTCTCTCTCTCTCTCTCTCTCTCACTCTCTCAAAAACAAACAGCAAAAAAAATTTTTTTAAAAATAAAGTAGTAAAATAGACCTAACATAAGTAGAAACTGATGTTCAGATGCAGGACTTACATAAACAAGTATTGTGGAAGGACAAAGGCAGAGCTCCCAACACAACTCCAGAAGAAAGGGAACAAACTCAAGGTTTAAAATAGAGCTGATTTTAAACCATCATGGTCTTACTAATTTCATGCCAGATTTATAACCAGGGTTTTATCATAAAAGTATTGTTGTAATTTTTAGTTTTACAAGTAAATATTTAATAACTTAATGGCTGTCTAGGAGTAAAGGCAAAATTTATTGGGCACATTTGAAGCATAGTTACTATGCTTGGTACTTGATATACGTTAGATTTAATCTTTACTTGAAATACTTTGAGGTAAGTACTGTCACCTCTGTCACTTCGTTTTTCAAAGAATAAAATGAAAGCTTAAAGTTGTTACCTATCTCTGGTCATACAACTGGTAAGTGAAGGCACTATGATTCAAATCCAGACCTGCTTTGCCCATAAAATATGTTTTTCCCCATTGTACCATGTGCTGCCAGAGACAAAAACCATTAAGGTAGAGAAATTGCATGTTTTGGTTAAGTACGTATTTTTGTTAGCATCGTTCATCCATTTTTGAAATACTGTAGAAGAGGGTAGTCAACATCAAAGTTAGTTGAATATAGTTTGTGCAGTATTTTACTTGACCTTTTAACTTTTTAGAACTCAATGTAGAAAACCCCTTTTTAACCTTTATGACTATTTTAATTCTAGGGAAAGTATAGCATTCTGTGTACTTTCCTTAGAGCACAGGAGAAAAAGTTCTATTCAATTCAAAAATCTTGACAGAAATAGAATTTCAGAGTTAAAACTACAGATTGATTATTGAAAACTTATTGCAAGGCTTATAATAATAAACTCTTCCCAAATCAAATGAGGAAAAAGGCATAATTTTGGTGGTCATGCATGTATCCTTAGTTATTTTTAAGTATTTTAAAAAAGTAATATAAAAAGTAAGCTTGTATGTGTACATAAAGGATTTATTAGTAAAAACATTTTTCAGAAAGTTTCTATTTTTCCTCTTAAATCTTTTAAAATTTATTTCAAGTATCTTTTATTTTTTAATTTTTTTTGATGTTTATTTTTGAGAGAGAGACAGAGACAGAGACAGAGCAGTCGCGGGGGAGGGGCAGAGAGAGAGGGAGATACAGAACCCAAAGCAGGCTCCAGGCCCTGAGCTGTCAGCACAGAGCCTGACGTGGGGCTTGAACTCATGGACCACGAGATCATGACTTGAGCTAAAGTCGGATTTCAACTGACTAAACCACCCAGGTGCCCCTCAAGTATCTTTTAAAAGATGTCTTTAGAAATAAATTCTAGATGTTCAGTTCACTATTTATATCAGCTTTTTCTTTTCATAGAAACAATTATAGACATCAAGATAAATAACATAGTCATCAGTGTTCTTAAATTCATTATGAGTTAGCAATAATTTATGAAGACTTAAAAACTCTATGGTATGGCTTTATTTTAGTTAAATGTCTAGCAGTTACATTCTGGAATGGTATCTTTATAATATTTTTTAAATTATGTCACCAGTAAGTTAACCATTATAGAATTCCTTTCTTAGCCAAGATTTATTCTTGTATGTGTAACTTTCTTTGTTGGAGACATTATTGTAAAAAGTGGAAAAACACAATGGAGAAAGCACCACTTAAGATGGCTTTGCCTTCTCCAAGAGGGGTAGGTGTAGGTTCGTCCCTAATTCGGCAACTTTATACTCTCTCAGCTTGAGGCACCAAGCCCATAGGTAACCAGGTCGAACCAGGGGCAGAGGCAGAGCCTTCCTTTCAGTCACTTCCTGCCCTGGGCTGCCAGAGACATAGCACTCAAAAGCAGATAGTACTCAAAAATAGTACTGAGCACCCCTGCTCTGAGGAAAATGCTTTAATCCATTCCACCCCACGTGACAAAGAACTTTAAGCCCTGAGAATTTATTAATAGTTGTCTTTCTAAAAACCTGTAAAATAGGAAACATCATGACTGGATTTTACCTGAGTTAGCAAGTTAAGAGCAGGTCCAGAACTAAATACCATTCTGAAAAAGAAAATTTGTGTTTGCCCTTATATCACATACCTTTACTCAAAGTGCTTCTTAGAATATGTAGTCTTCTTACATTTATGGGGTTTCATAACATGAACCTGATATTTTTGCCTCTTTGTTTGAGGGTAAAAAACAATTAATATAATGACCAGAGAGAAATAAATGGAAAAAAAAAAGTAGGTAATCTGTAAAGCAGTTTATCACCGATAAATAAAGTCTTTAAAAAAACAGTCTCAATTACTTTAACCACATTAGATGGTTGTTAGCTGAGATAAATGTAAGTACTTTGCATCTGGGCCAAAAGCCAAATGCAACATAGATCCTATTTACAGGAGAGAGTAGAGCAAAAACAAAACAGAAGAGAAATATTCATTGAAAAGGCTTTAATGCTCCTTTAAATCTCTTATTGATATCTAAAGAGCATGTATATAAGAGAATTAGTGTAGAATGTGCATTTTAGAATATTTATTGAAATAGTTGTAGAAGGCAAGTTAGACAATGATGTTTTGTGGCAGATGGAATTTGTATAATAGCTCTTGTAATCTGTATCATTCCCTGATCTCTAGAGAAATTGAATAGAACTGGCAATAATGAAAAGTTAGTATTTCACCATATAATAAAAGGTATCTTCTGGAGCTCTCTGTGAAATAACACATTAGTAATATGTGGAGGGCATATATTGAAATAGTGCCTCTGAAATGATAAGCAGGAGTAGGATATCAATTCATGAAACAGCTTTTTCATTGTCAGAAGTCTAAGATACAGCAGGCTGAAAAGAAGAGTATTAATGATACATAAAGAATTTGTGCCCTGCGTCGGGCTCTGGGCTGATGGCTCAGAGCCTGGAGCCTGCTTCCAATTCTGTGTCTCCCTCTCTCTCTGCCCCTCCCCTGTTCATGCTCTGTCTCTCTCTGTCTCAAAAATAAATAAACGTTAAAAAAAAAATTAAAAAAAAAAAAAAGAATTTGTTATGCCCTGGCTTCAGAGGTCATATTACTCATGGAGTCCAAATTCTAAAGGATTCCCGCTCTCTCCAGTGTTGTCGTTTTGTTAGTTTAGCAAAGAGGATGGTTGCTCTAGGTAGAAATACGTATCTGAGGTTGTTGGAGCTTGTGCTAGTAAATTATACCATGTTAACATTTTTTTCTAATCATAAAAGTGACATATATGTAATGTGAAAATTGTGGAAAATACAGGAAAGTGTAACAAAAACCACCTAAAATCCAAACACCCAGCAATAACCACTGCAGCTATTTTTGTAGATAGACTTCCATGTCATGCTTTTTCTCCTAGTATCATATTTTCTCATTATTAAAATGTTTCTATAAATACCATTTTATTATAAAACTCCCTCAGACTTTATTTTCATTCCCCTGGTTGTTTCAGATTTTACACTGTCTTAGCAGTGAGAGGAAGATCTTTATAAGTAATTTTTGTCCCCCTTTCTGCCCTTTCCTTAGGATAAATTCCTGGAATTTGAATGATTGTATTAATATTAATGTACCATTGAGACAGAGCCAGGAGTAGGGTGAGTGAGGATGGCAATTGCCTAGGGCACAAAACTTTAAGAAGATGCCAAAAATTAAATAGTCAAGATAGATAGTGTTTTAGAGCAATCTATCTAAAAATCAAAATTAACAAAAAAACCTATGTATAATGAACCAAATGTAAAAACTACTAGCTGTAAGGCAAATTTGCTTAGACCTTTCTGGGTATGTACACATATATATTTAAATCCTGTGTTGTTTTTCAGGTATAAAATGAATTTAAAAATCCATTCTAAACACACTCTTGGTACAGGTAGGAAAAGCGTTTCTTTTTCCTTAGGTAGGTGCCTACATACGCAGCAAGGTAACATTAATTTATCAGTGATGTAGAACAAGGGTCGACAGACTTTTTCTGTAAAGGGCCAGGTGTTTTTGGCTTAGTAGGTCCCAAGGTCCCTATTGTAACTGCTCAGCTCAGGCATTATAGAGCAAAAGCAGCCATAGACAGAATGTAAATGAATGTTATTTATGGAAATAATAATATGAAATTTAAGTCTCCTATGATTTGCACTGTCACAAACTTTTGTCTTTTGATTTTTAACCATGTAAAAATGTAAAATCCGTTCTTAGCTCTCAGGCCATACACACACAGGTGGCATACTGAATTCGCCCAGGAGCCATAATTTGCTGCCCCTGATGTAGAAGATTAGCTTTTAATTCCTATCACTAAATATTAATTTTATCACTAAATTTTAATTTTTTCACTAAATTGAACCTTAGAAAACAATTTTCTTAATTATAACATATCCCTTCTTTTAATGTAATAAGGATTTTTTTTTTTTACCTGAAGTTGAAAGGTAAAACTTCTTTTTTTTTAAAAAAAGAAAAACTCCTCTAAAAGATACTTTAAAAGGAAGTTCCATCTATTTTTTTTTTTTGCCTACATATTTAATTTCAAGAACTTAAAAAAAATATACCAAGAGGAGCGTTCAGAAATTATTATTCTGTTGAATTTTCTTTTGTTCACAGGTGGAGACATACTGCGCCTCGACACACTTTTAGAATGGTGGAGAGAAAAGAACGGTTCCTTCTGTTCTCGCCTCATTATCGTGTTAGACAGTGAGAATCCAACCCCTTGGGTGAAAGAAGTGAGAAAAATCAACGATCAGTACATTGCAGTCCAAGGAGCCGAGATGACAAAGACCATCGATATTGAAGAAGCTGACCCACCACAGCTGGGCGACTTCACAAAAGACTGGGTAGAATATAACTGCAACCCCAGTAATAACATCTGCTGGACCGAAAAGGGACGCACTGTGAAAGCAGTGTATGGTGTGTCAAAACGGTGGAGTGACTACACTCTGCACCTGCCAACGGGCAGTGACGTGGCCAAGCACTGGATGTTACACTTCCCTCGTATCACGTATCCACTAGTGCATTTGGCCAACTGGTTGTGTGGTCTGAACCTGTTTTGGATCTGCAAAACTTGTTTTCGGTGTTTGAAAAGATTAAAAATGAGTTGGTTTCTTCCTACTGTGCTGGACACAGGACAAGGCTTCAAACTTGTCAAATCTTAATCTGGAACCCAACGTGGAATATTACTGAGAGTTCATACTACCGGTCATCACTAACTTGCCATTTTTTGTATATTATTTTTTTATTTGTGAAAAATATCTTGCTACTTCTGTAGCTTGTTTCACTTTGTCTTTTCTCAAGTAATTATGGTGTATGTAAGATGTTGGGAATAAGCATTTTATCCTAAAGTATGTAAGGAGTCATAAATGCCGATGCTGTGTACATGCATAAGAGATGTTAAAAATAACAATGCACTTTGAGGAATGTTTGCATATGCCTCCGATTAGAAAGAAAACACTTGTCGATGCTCTGCAGTGGCCAGTGAAGAATTACTAATGCCTTATTTTCTAGGCATAGGTTAGAGAATGTAGACCAGACAGTTTGTTTCCTGTTATAAGTAAACTTTGAATTTGCTTACAAAAGATTATTTTTTTGTGAACAGTAGGCTTGGGTCCAAGACCATTTAAGAATTACAAGCTCTTAAAAAAGAATAAAGGAAGAAACGAGTGCACAAATGTACTTAGGGTCTACCACATTCAGATGTCTTGCTTGTGGCCTCTTACCAGTTTAGCAGTGAAGCCCAGATCACTGTTTAAGATCAAAACATTCTTCATGTAGGTAACTGTAAGAAGCTAGATGCCTACAAATTGCTCCTTCCTGCACTACCGTGGGGGCTCCGAAAGCACTGGCAATTTTAAGAGTTTTTCTCAGGGTAACAGTGTTTTAATGAACAATGTTTCCAGCTACAAATTTCCTCCAAATAAATTGTCTTCCCTTTCAAAAAGTAAACATTTAAAAGAAATTTAGCAGTTTCTCACTGATTTAGGCTATTTTCATTCTTCAGAAATGATTCTGATCTCTGTGGAGTTAATGCTATGTCATGAAAAATTGTTTTTCAAATCTTCCATTAGTGATGACATTTTTTCCTACTGAAAGTCAAAGGATTGGAAACAGGTCATTTTTTTTTTCTTGTATACATGTAATGTATTATGTTAAAAAAAAGTGTTCATGTTGGCAATTTTAGTTATGCATAATGGTGTGGTCGTAATTTTTAAAACTTAATTCAGTGTTTTGTCTGATTAAAGCAGGCACTGATCAGGGTATCCCCTAAGAGGTAATTTACCTCCTATTCCCTTCCAAAAATTCTTACATTCTAAATTTTCATATCTGAGAAATAACAAGAGGGGAGTGGAATTAAATTAGGGGATAATCTAATCTTTGTTGTTTTAAGTAGTGTGACTTCTCACCATTGAAGCCATTTTTCCAGCCTCAGAGAGGGGAAATAATGCCTCTACCATTTTCTACCTGGTGACTTGAAAATTGAAGTTTTTGTTAGGTAGAAGTCACTTAGTGTCAGGGAACTTGTATACCACTATCTATGCAGCATTGTTACAGTCCGATTATTTCTGTGTTTAAAATAAGACTTTCCTAATGCTTTCAATAAAATATTAAAAATTAATTTTTCATGTAATGTGCAAAAACAGTTACTGAATGATTTTAATATATCAAAAGTGATAGTCATAAAAAATACCCATATATTAGAGTTCATGGTTGGTAGCAGGTTGATTTGAAGTTTTCCAATATTTGGTTATGTATTTGTATCAACATCCAAATGAAATAGTACAGCAGAAAAGACACGAATTAAAATTATGAGCTTATAGCTACAAAACAGTTAAATTAACGTTAAATAGAATCTTTTAAATTTCCAGGCCAATATTAAGCAAATTAACTTTAATTAAAGCTGTCTCTTTACTCTGAGAAAGCCAGATATAAAGGTATATATTCTGCATTCTTTATAACATAATCTCAAGATGGTACTAAAAATCAGATTCAAAAGGTAGCCTACAGATGACTTTACAGCCACAAAGATAATATTTTGATAGATAATTCTCTGTGACGAAAAAAGTTCTGAGCTAGAAATGTGACTTGAGCCAATTTGTTAACCACAAAGTTACAGAATATCCACTTTGATGAATTCTTCTCCTCAAACAAAAAACTATAAAATGACAAGAGGTAACATCCTAAATGAAAGCCACCATTTTAGAACATCAAAGTAACTGACAGTATGGAGAAAGTATTTATAGGAGGGATAGATTGATTGGTTACTTTAACCCAAAGATTAAAAACTAGATCTGACAATTAATAAAGCCAATTTTCTTATGGCTTTCATTTTATATACCATATGTTTATGAAGAAGTTACTTGGAGTGGTAGGAATTATTTTAGAGCAAAACCATACCATCCCACTAAAAAACAGTTAACATGGAGATGTTTATCAACCTAACAATGACTCACTTTGTCTCCTTATATGATACATTGCTAAAACCACAAAAGCACTATCCCCTAAAAAATGTCTTTTAAAAAAGTGTATACTGTTCTGTGATGAATTAAGGAGTCAAGTTCTTCCTCTTCCTATAATTTTCAGTTACGCTATTATTTCATTAAAAAATTTTCAGTTTGCTCTGACTAAACTCTTCTCTGAGATATTTGGATTTATCTTTGCATAGCTTTCTATCTTGCTCTTCTTAATAAATACAAAATTGTACAGAAGACCATTTTTATGACCATTGTTTTCATAAGTCTATTAAAAATTGCATTGCTGATTAAAATGCATTTATATTTAATGTGTTAGTGGGTAGATTTTTTTAAAGTAAAATCTTCATTAGAATCTATTTGTAACTATACATTTTGTTTGTAAATTTTGGTCTAAATATATTTGCTGTTTTGGGTACTGTCTTTTTATATGTATTCTTTCACATTTAGAGCTTAGGCTCCTCCAAAGTCATGTTCTACATTACCTTTCCACAGGTAATGTGACAGTTAACATTATGCCAGAAGAAAACGGTTTAAGAATGTGGTTAGGTATATTTCATAGAAAATGCTCAAAGGAGTTTGATATGTCAGTACCTTTGGGGCGCCTGGGTGGCTCAGTCGTTTGAGCGTCCAACTTCAGCTCAGGTCATGATCTCACAGCTCGTGAGTTTGAGCCCCACGTTGGGCTCTGTACTGAGGTCAGAGCCTGGAGCCTGCAGCCTGCTTTAGATTCTGTCTCCCTCTCTCTCTGCACCTAACCCACTAGCATTCTGTCTCTCTCTCAAAAATAAACATTGACAAATAAATAAAAGATATGTCAGTACTTTTGAACACCTCTATTGGAAACATACTAGATTATCCTCTCTTTTCAGGGAGAAGCTTATACATCTTGATATTTCTGGTACACAGTTAACCCAGAAGAGTGTCTTGCCCATAATAGGAGGTATTCAAGAAATATTTTTGAGCGAATTTAGAATCCTAAAGAGAAATTAGGATAACTTGATTGTATATTACTTAAGGTTCTTTACGATTTTAAGTGGATATTTTATCCAGATCCTCATTAAGTTGATAATTACTAAAGACTATTACAGAATCAGTGAAAGGAAAACATCTCACATTTTCTAAAATATATTTTTTCTTACTAAATAAACTCCATGCCCAATATGGAGCTCAAACTCGTGACCCCCAAATCAAAAGTCCCATGCTGCACTGACTGAGCCAGCCAAGTGCCCCAAACATTTCACATTTTTAAAGAGTAGTAAGTGTCAAGATCAGAAAAGGAGAAACTCAGGTTTGAATGAAAACATAACTGATGTCATAAAAAGATGGCTTTTTGTTGGTTAATTTTTATTAGGATTTTTATACGATTAAGATTGAATCTTTGATATCCCATTAGAAACATATAGATGGTCAGAGACTTCTCACAAATGGAAATTATTGAAAGAAAGTCTGATGAACAAAGAAATTTGGCTCTGCTCATCAGTGACAATTAGACGATAAAGTCAGAAAAAAATGGCCTATAAACATAAACAGGTTCAGAACAAGCTAGGGAAACTACAAGTGTCTCAATTTTGGAGTATCTTCCCTATTCACTAGTTGCAATATATAGATACAAAGTATGAAACAAGTAGTAATTGCTATGAGCAACTATTTTATTGACAGTAATTTACATT
Organism: Panthera onca; assembly: GCF_046562875.1. Taxonomy (NCBI): domain Eukaryota; kingdom Metazoa; phylum Chordata; class Mammalia; order Carnivora; family Felidae; genus Panthera; species Panthera onca. Next base: position 131,278,862 of record NC_138340.1, on the reverse strand, counting down.
TATGTGTATTAGGAAGTATTATTCTTAGACCAAAGTTGATTCAAAATTGAAAACGATAGGTTAATCACTATGTTTTTAAATATTAATACATAAAAACAATTTTGATTGATTAAAAAAAATCAAACTGAGGGGCCCCTAGGTAGCTCAGTCAGTTAAGCGTCCCAACTCTTGGTTTTGGCTCCGGTAATGATCTCATGGCTCGTGGGTTGGAGCCCAGGACGACTCTGCACTGATGGAATGGAGACTGGGATTCTCTCTGCCCTCTTTCCTAGCATGCTCGCTCACTCTCTCTCTCTCTCCCTCTTCCTCTCCCTCTCTCTCTCAAAACTAAACATTAAAAAAAATCAAAGTGACCAGTCATCTTATGTGATGACCTCTCGGCATTTTATAAGTAGGAACTTAATTAGAATAAAACAATTTTAGTAAACTTTTGTTATTGCTTTTGATCTTTACCTAAAAATATTGATCTATCCCAAATCGAAGGTTTTAGTAGTGTGCCAAGGGTAGGTGAAGAACATGGTATAACTTCCTAGACCTCAATGTTTACTACATGTGAAGTAAAAGTATTCTTATATTAAAACAAACCAATGTGTTGATAAGCAAAATTTACGTTACTTTTTAGCATAAAACAGAAGATTTAAAAGTCTTCTTTTTAAAGAAGCAAAAATAATAAAGCACTTTTATTTCTGTAGCTGGCCATTTGTTCTTCCCACCACAGCACACTGAAGACTCTTTGAATATAATATTGGATGTTAATGACACTGTGTAGAGAATTTGTTTTAAGAAAAAAAATTCATCTTCTGGCTTAGAAATACCCACAGCACATGAATTTTCTCAAAACAGTGTTGTTTCTGTAGATTTGGAATTTCAGATGGATGCCATTTTAATACAATTTTATAATAGACATTTCTAGGTTCTTTGGAGTCTTTTTGTAAATTGATTCCTTCTACGTAAGTAGATATTGGTAAAGAAAATGGGGGTAGGGTTTTAATTTGTGATCCACATGCACTTACATTAATACCCATTCTCCCCTATTTCTTTTTACATAATTAAAAGAAGTACTCCTCTTTTTCCCCAACACCTAACCTTCGGATTCCTTTCTTTTCTACATAAAGCAACTAATTCATCACTAACAATAACAATGACAATGACTGTCATCTGTTGAATTATTTTTATGTTTGAGGCACTGTGCAAAAGCACTTGTGTTTACAAGATTTCTTTAAGTCCTCACAACCACCTTTTATGATTGATATACTTTTATAAACGAGGAAAGTGATGCAATGAACCTAAGTAACTTACCCCCAATGACACAATCATGGCTAAGAAATTGGGTCTCAGACTCAGCTTTGAGCCAGATTTTGTTCTGAGGATCCCCACATGCCAAGAAAAGGAAGGTTTTACTCTCAAGTATAAATATCCCAGACTTTCGAGAACTTTTTTTTTTTTTTGAATTTCAGTTAACATACAGTGTTATATTAGTTTCAAGTGCACAATATGATAATTCAACAGTCCCATACATGGCACCCTGTGCTCATCATGACAAGCGCCCTCCTTAATCCCTATCACCTACTGAACCACCCCCACCCTCATAACCATCAAATTGTTCTCTGTAATTAAGAGTCTGTTTCTTGTTTTGACTCTCTCCCCTCTGCCCTCCTCACCCCCCCCCCCCGTCTCTGTCTCTCATTTTTTTTTCCCTTTGCTTGTTTTGTTTTTTAAATTCCGCATATGAGTGAAGTCATACGGTATTTGTCTTTCTCTGACTGACTTTGTTGAGTATTTTGTCAAGGGGCCAAACACCTGGCTACAAGCACATAAGTATACCCAAGAAGGGCAGCTGGTCAATATAAAGACCTTTGATTATTAATTGCACTAATATCAGCCTCACTTTTTAGCCCCTTCCTTAATTTCTCAGCAATTTCTGATGCTGAAGTCTTTCTGGGGTTGACCCGGACTGATCAGAGTTCCTCCTCAGAAGTATTTTCTGTGGGGCTACTAGGCCACAGCTTGCTCCTCTCTGCCTCCCGGTTCACACTCTTCTATCACTCTTTGTCTTCTCAATGTGTACCGAAATCACTGGTCTGATGAAAGACCCTCCCTTTCTCTACATCTTGATGCTATCATGTTCCTTTACTATTAATTGTTCCTTTACTATTAATTTAATGGGAATTGGAGATGATATAAAGGCATGTGTTCACTATCTTGAACTTGAAGCGAATATAAATTTCACTTTCACTAAAACATGGTGAAATTGACTTCTGGTGAGGACATAAAATACAAAAGAACTCTGATCCACTGGAAACATGAGAAAAATTCCAGATAAAATAAACATACTCTTTATTGGAGCTATTGCAGAGTACTATATATAAGCAAGTCTAGATGAAATAAATCTTAAAGAGAGAGGAGTTCTTCATAAGTAAATACAGACTGAAGCCTTTTTTATACCTGGGGCAAATGACTGTCTGGGTGCTGGTGATTTAGAAGTGGAACTGCCATAGAAAAGATTTTGCAGAAAAGAGGAAACTGGCTGAACTTTTGATAACATTGTGGGCTGGTGAAATGGGCCTGAAAGGGCATTAAAAGCTTGACCCAACAAGCATGCCCCCTTACCCTGGAATTTTTCCAAGAAACTGGCAGTGGAGGAGGGCTCAGAAACAAAGAGAGTGTATGTAGCTTTGCACATGACACTTCATTGCCAGAGCTGGAACCACATTTGAATCCAAACTAAAACTGAAATACAACTCTCACTCCAGTTCAAACATTAAAATGATCAAGTTGCTCAGTCTCTTGACAGAGAAAACAGATAAGGCAGCTAGGGATTGGGCTTAACTGAAGGTGATCTCAGTCTAATTAAAGCTGCAGCCAAGCTCTAGCTCAACTGAACTTGTGGAGAATTCTGAAGGATAAGTTCCTCACCCTAATCACCAGTGAATGAAAGGCATGCACTCCCTCAACAAACACGAATTAACACTTTACTCTCCACTGTACTTTTATGGACAATACAGAATACATATTTAAAAATTATAAGACAGGAAGAGGGGAAGAATTGGATCCATTATCAAGAGTAAGCAATCAACAGGAAGTTCTAGCCACAGCAATCAGACAATAAAAAGGAATAAAAGGCATCCAAATTGGTAAGGAAGAAGTAAAACTTTTACTATTTGCAGATGGCATGATACCATATATAGAAAACCCTCAAGACTCCACCAAAAAACTACTAGAACTGATAAATGAATTCAGTAAGGCCACAGGATACAAAATCAATAGAAATCCATTGCATTTCTGTACACTAATAATGAAGTAGCAGAGAGAGAAATTAAGAAACAAGTCTTGGGGTATCTGAGTGGCTCAGTCAGTTGAGTGTCTGATTCTTGATTTCAGCTCAGGTCATGACCTCATGGTTTATGGGATTGAGCCCCACATCAGGCTCTGTGCTGAAAGCACAGAGTCTGCTTGGGATTCTCTCTCTTCCTGTCTCTCTGCCCCTCCCCAACCCATGCGCATGCACATGTGCTCTCTCTCTCAAAACAAATAAACCTTAAAAAAAAACCAAAACGGTTTCATTTATAATTGCACCAAAATGAATACCTAGGAATACACTTAACCAAAGAGGTGAAAGACCTGACAATTACAAAATGCTGATGAAAGAAATTGAAGATGACACAAATAAATGGAAAGATATTTCATGCACATGAATTGGGAGAACAACTATTGTTTAAATGTCCAAACTACCCAAAACAATCTACACATTTAATGTAATACCTGTCAAAATACTAACAGCATTGTTCACAGAACTAGAATAAATAATCCTAAAGTATGGAACCACAAAAGACTTCAAATAGTCAAAGTAATCTTTAAAAAGAACAACAAGGGTGCCTGGGTGGCTCAGTTGGTTGAGCGTCCAACTTCAGCTCAGGTCATGATCTCACAGTTTGTGAGTTCAAGCCCTGCATCAGGCTCTGTGCTAATAGCTCAGAGCCTGGAGTCTGCTTCAGATTCTGTATCTCCTCCACTTTCTGCCTCTCCCATGCTCATGCTCTGTCTCTCTCTGACTCTCAATAATAAATGTAAAAAAAATTCTTTTTAAAGAACAATAACAACAAAAAAGAGGGAAACAAACCATAAGAGTATCTTGATGATAGAGAACAAACAGAGTTGCTGGAGGGGAGGTGGGTTGGGGAATGGGCTAGATGGGTGACGGGTATTAAGGAGGGCACTTGTTATGATGAGTTCTGGGTGTTGTATATAAGTCATGAACCATTGAGTTCTACTCTTGAAACCAATATTGCACTGTATGTTAACTAACTAGTATTTAAATAAAAATAGAAAAAAAAATAACAAAACTTAAAGTATCAAAATCCCAGATATAAAGATATACTACAAAGCTGTAGTAATCAAGACAGTATTGTACTGGCACAAAAATAGACACATTGATCAACAGAACAGGATAGGGAACCCAGAAATAAACCCACATTTATATGGTCAATTAATCTTTGCCAAAGCCTGAAAGAATATGCAATGGGAAAAAGACCCTCTCTTCAACAAATGATGTTGGGAAAACTGGAGAGCTACATGACAAAGAATTAAACTGGGCCACTATCTTTCACCATACACAAAAATAAACTTGAAATGAATTAAAAACCTAAATGTGAGACTTGAAACCATAAAAATCCTAGAAAAGAGCACAAGCAGTAATTTCTCTGACATCAGCCAGAACAATTAATTTTCTTGATGTGTCTCCTAAGGCAAGGGGAACAAAAGCAAAAATAAACTATTGGGACTACATCAAAATAAGTTTCTGCACAGTACAAGATATGATCAACAAAACAAAAAGGCAACCTACTGAATGGGAAAAGATATTTGCAACTGACATATCCAATAAAGGGCTAGTATCAAAATTACATTAAGAACTTATACAACTCAACACCAAAATGACAAATAATCTAGTTAAAAATGGGCAGATGAATAGACAATTCTCCAAAGACAACATACGGATGGCCAACAGACACATAAAAAGATGCTCAACATTAGTTATCATCAAGGAAATGCAAATCAAAACCACACTGAGATATTACCTCATACCTATCAGAATGGTAAAATAAAAAACACAGGAAACAAGTATTGTAGAGGATGTGGAGAAAAAGGAATTCTCATGCACTATTGGTAGGAATCCAAACTGGAGCAGCCACTGTGGAAAACAGTATGGAGGTTTCTCAGAAAATTAAAAAGAGAACTACAATATGATCCACTAATTCCACTCCTGGGTATTTACCTAAAGAATATGAAAACACTGCTTCAAAAAGATATATGTGCTCCAGGGTTTATAGCAGCATTATTTACAAAAGGCAAATTATGGAAGCAACCTAAGTGTCCATTGATAGATGAATGGATAAAGAAGATGTTGTGTACACACACACACACACACACACACACACACACACACAGGAATATTATTCATCTACAAAAGGAATAAAATCTTATTTGCAATAACATGGATGGATCTAGAGGGTATAATGCTAAGTAAAATACATCAATTTAAAATACCATATAATTTTACTCACATGAAATTTAAGAAACAGGACAAATGAACAAAGAAAAAAAAAGACAAGAAAACAGACTCTTAACTATACAGAACCAACAGATGGTTACCAGAATAGGTGGATAGGGGAACTGGTGAAATAGGTATAGGAGATTAAGAATACACTCATCATGATGAGCACTGAGTGATGTATACAATTGTTGAATCACTATATTGTATGCCTGAAACTAATACAACACTGTGTATTAATCTTACTGGAATTAAAATAATAAAAAAATAGAAACAATAAAAGAAGGTAAATATTTTTTAAAAAGAGTACGCAGTCAACAGACACTTATAGGTTACTGGAAGACAAGAATGTTTTAAAAAATTAAAGTGTGTTGAGAAATTTATAGGGAATAATGGGTACAATAGGCAAAGAGGAAATTTCAGAACCAAATAGATATTCTAGGAGTGATAAATATATTAGAAACAAAAAAATACCTGGATTGCACTCATGGTGGGGTGGACAGTCCCTGGCATGGGATATCATAACATGTCAGAACCTCAAAAATGAGTGATCTGGCATGTGTTAAGAAGGATGCACCAGGGATAGGGGAGAGAGGATAATGGAGACAGGCTACACAGGAGAGATTTACCAAATATAAAAATTTATTAAGGATGATAGGAGCATATTTTTCTGTTGAAAAATGGAATTGCAAACATGGAAATGTGGAGAACTATAATAACCCTTAAGATCTTGGGTCGGAAGAGGAAGTAGTTGATAGAGAAATTAATAGAGATGTAAATATGTGTAAACATTTATATATGCATATTTTTCTACATATAATCCTTAGCTTTGTCTGTAAGAGAGCTTGAGATTACCAGTGCCCAAAAAGCAATGAATATACCTATATCCCATATTGTGGCTTCTGAATATTATTCTCCACTAAAAGAAACCAGGGCTCTTTGGAGAAATAACATTACTTCTTGTAACTTTTGCTGGAGTAGCAAAAGAACAAGATAAGCCTGGAATATCTGTTAGTTCCAGAAAGCAATCAATACTCAAAAAATAAGAGGTAGCTGTTAAAAAGGCACAAATGTCAGTTTAAGGTAACTCCCAATGGCCAGAGGTGGGACAGTTTGAACAATAGACAATGATAGTAACAGATTATATCCAAATGAGTAAAACAGGAAACTATGTGCCCATTCTGATATACATACATACATACATACATACATACATACATACATACATACATAAAAACTTTGATGAACAGGATAGTTATATTAAAACAAAGAGGCATAATAAAAAAAATTAATAGAGGAGATAGAATACTAAAAAAGAAACTGATTAATTCAAAAGAATGTAGGAAAGGAGAACAAAGAAACAAAGAACCAATAGGACAATAGAAAATAAATACCAAGATACCAGATTTAAAGTTAACATTATTGGAGCACCTTGGTGGTTCAGTCAGTTAAGCGACTCTCTTGGGCTGAGGTCATGATCTCACAGTCTATGAGCTTGAGCGCCGCATCAGGCTCTGTGCTGAGAGCTCAAAGCCTGGAGCCTGCTTCAGATTCTGTATCTTCCTCTCTCTCTGCCCCTCCCCCATTCACACTCTGTCTCTCTCTCAAAAATGAATAAACATTAAAAAAAATTATAAAGTTAACATTATTGATAATTATACTAAATGTAAATGGACTAATTTCTTCAATTAAAAGTGAGAGACTGTCAAACTAAATCAATTTCTCAGCTTCACCTCTATTGACATTTTGGACCACATAATTCTTTGTAATGCACCATGTGCATTACAGGATGTTTGATAGCATCCCTAACTTCTACCCACTAGGTGCGAGTATCATCACCCCTTTCCCTTCAGTTATGACAAAAAACAAAATTGTCTCCAGATAGGTGTAAATTTGCCCTGGGGAACAAATTCTCTCCTGGTTGAGAACCACTTCACTAGATGAAAAACAAGATCCAACAATATGCTATTTACAAGAAATATATGTTAAATACAAAGATACTAATAGTTTTAAAGAAAAAGGATGGTGAAAAGATGCAAATATGAATCCTAAGAAAGCTGGTATGACTACATTCATATCAGCCAATTCAGAATTGAAATCAAAGAGCATTTTCAGAAATAGAGATATTTCAACATGATCAAAAGACCTACCTATCCAAAGGGCTTAAATGTGCATGCACCTAATAACAAAGTTTCAAAATATATGAAGCGTAAAATGACAGAGACAAACAAAAAGACAGATCATAATCCTGTTTGGAGATTTAAACACTGCTCTCTCAGTAATTGCTAGAATAACTAGAGGAAAATCACTAAGGTTACAGAAAATTTGAACAACACTTTTAAAAAATTTGACTTAAATGCTATTTTCAGAATAGTACACCCAATAACTGCAGAGTATACATTTTTTTTCAAGTGCACCCAGAATATTCACCAAGATAGACCATATGCTGGACCAAAACACAAGTCTCATTAAAATGCAATGACTGCAGTCAAAATATTTTCTATGACCATAACAGAAATAAATTAAAAGTCAATTATAAAAAGCCATCTAGAAAAATCCCCCAATACTATAAAGTAACATACTTTTCAGTAACTCCTGGGTCAAAGTCACAAGGGAAATTTAAAAATGTTTTTATTATATGTCAAACTTCTTTAAAATACTTTGTTTTTTATACCCCTGCTTCGCTGGTACTTTAAACAAATTCTAGAGTAAAGCCAGCATTGAGGCAATATTATTTACATTGTCCAAACACAAAATATAGAAATTTATTTTTTACAGGTCAAATGATATCTGGAAAGAGTTTGTCAGTTAATATATGTGGTAAAGGCATATTTTAGGTAACAACCAAACCACAGAACTTTCTCCAAGGATATAGAATATATATAAGAAACTTGAAAACACTTTTCAAATCCACGGTTCCTGGGATCCCTCTTGTAGAGAATTATAGAACCATGAAGGATAAAACCTCTACCACATGAGTGAACTCAGACCTTCCTCACATAGAGCCATTCTCCCTATCTCTTGAAAGAAGACAATGTTTCAACAGAATACCTGGGCCGACTTTAGAAAATGATTCTTCCCCTTGCATACAGTTACCACCAAGAGATACAGTTTAGCTTATTCTGGAACTTAAATTTAGACATTCCTACCATAGGAATGACAGCTTTTTCCTGGCTGAGAAAAAAGGCTTTCAGGTAAGAATTTCAACAAAATCCATGATTGCTTTTGAAGCACTTGAACTACTTTGCCCCAGGTCTTTACATTTGACGCTTCTGGATAATGCATGAATGCAACCATTTAACTTTGGGGTCATAATTGCCAACACTTCCACTGGTCACACTTGCTACAGTAGATTAAAAAGCGATTTTTCAGGTCCAATAGGCTTTCCATAGTCAAAAACAGGGGTACATTAAAACCATTCAATTGCTTTGCTTGCATTTTTGGGCATACTTTAATTTTTTTTAGTGTTTATTTATTTTTGAGACAGAGAGCATGTGAGCTGGGTAGGGGCAGAGAGAGAGGGAGACAGAGAATCTGAAGTAGGCTCCACGCTGTCAGCACAAAGCTTACATGGGGCTTGAACCCATGAACCATGAGATCATGACCTGAGCCAATAGTTAAGGCTCAAACGACTGAGCCACCCAGGTGCCCCACTTACCCTTCATTTTTAACTTCCCACCTATAGGAATGGAAAGCTTGAGAAGTTAATAAGTGTTATATTTACATTCTGTCATTTAGAAGACAGGGGGAAAATAAATTTTAAAATTTCAATGATCCTTTATTTTATAAGCCAAGAAATTGTTTTCTTTGAGTACAGTGGGTATTATGATTGCAGAAAATTGTGGTTAACACTAGATTTTTGCAAACAGGGGGTTTCTAACTAGGAATTATCTTATAATTTCAGCTATGATGTAAAAAGGAATGATTTCAGTGATGGATCTTGATCAAGTAGAAATTTTATTTATTTTTTAAAAATATTTGTTTATTTTTGGGAGAGCATAAGTCAGGGAGGGAAAGAGAGAGGGAGACAGAGGATCCCAAGTGGGCTCTGTGCTGACAGGCTGATAGCAGTGAGCCTGATGTGGGACTCAAACTCATGAATTGTGAAATTATGACCTGAGCTGAAGTCGATGCTCAACATACTGAGCCACCCAGGTGCCCCAAGTTGAAATTAAAAAAAAATCTACATCTAGACTTTCATAATAAAATTGCAGGGGAAAAAAAAAAGAAATCTAAAGTAGTTACATTTTTTTTTAAAAGACTGTATCTTTAAAGAGGCAAAACGTATACAAATAGTCCATTTCAGTAACAGCAACAAGAAAAATCAAAGAACAAAAGAATTATGTAATCAACATGCTGAGAGAAAATAATGACTAACATCTATACCCAGCAAAAATATCCTTCAGGACTGAAGATGAAGTAAGGGCATTACAGGCAAAAATTGAGAATTTGCTACCAGAATATCTTCAGGAAGGAAGGAAGTGTATTTTGGGGCAGGGGGGAGTGCAGAAGAAAAGGATACCAGTTAAAGGACTAACTGTAGAAGGAAAGAATTTCAAAGAAAGTCAAGGGGTCCCTGGGTGGCTCAGCCAGTTAAGTGTCCAACTCTTAATTTCGGCTCAGCTCCTAATCTCATGATCATGGGATTGAGACCCGGGTCAGACTGAGCCTGCTTGAGATTCTCTCTTTCCCTCTCACTCTGTCCCTTGCTGCACATTCTCTCTCAAAAATAAAATAAAATCTTCAAAGAAAGCCATATAGAAGTGTGTAAATCTAAATGAACACTATGTTAAGCAATAGTAAGTCTTGTGCAGTATAAAATACAGAGAAAATTAAAATAAAGAGCATATGCAAAAATAATAACATACTGGTTGTGTTTTCCTGTGGGAGGGTTAAAATACTAATTACCTAGTAATTTCTAGGGTAAAAAGTTGCATAAATCTGTTCCCATAAAATAAGGACTATCTTCAGACTGATAAAAGGAAAAAATGGAGTAAAAACCATCACTGACTCTAAAAGAAACCAAAAAAGGGAGAAAAACAGAACATAAAATACGCATGATATATAGAAAGAAAGTAGATTTAAAGCCACATTTACTGTTTTAAGACTTTTGAGGAGAGAATCTGGGAGTATGACAGAAAAGAGAGTCATTGAGTTCAACAATATGCCTTGTTCTAAGACTTCCTTTTTACAAAGTTCCCGTAAAGTTTGAAAATCACCATTTCTTAAATATTTTGGGAGCCCAGAGCACCAGCAGGCCACTCTTGCCTATCCTTTTCATCACCACCATGAACCTGCAAGGTAGGGTTTTTTTATCCCCATTTTAGAGGTGAGGATTGCCTGAGGTTGCTCAAATAGTAAATGACAAAACAGGATTCAAACCAGTTCAAGTTCATCCCAACCTCAACACACTTCCCACAAAGACACAATTTCCACCATTTAATGAACATAGGTTAGTCATGTTATTTAAATATATCCTAAGTTCTTAATTGCCTAGAAGAAACAGATGGACAAAAGTTTTGCAACAAACCCCACTTTAAAAAAATTCAAATTCCTGAGATTTCTCAAGCTACAAATAAATAGATCCTTAAAACAAATGTGCCAAACTTAGGCTATAGTCCTGTGTGCAGCTACTCATATTCAAAGCATTTTGGAAATGCTATGCATCCTATATTTTTCCATTCTGTGCTCCACAATGCATATGCATTTTGGTTTCTATTTGGGTCTCCATTTAATTCTGCTAAGAATATGCATTCATTTCTTGTTAAAACTAGAGTTTTCATTTCTGAAATGATTTATACTAGAAGACAATGTAATTACATTAGAAGACATTTTAATTTGCAAATTCATTTCCAGCCAAGATTTGTCCAAAATAAAATCTAATTTATGCCAAAGAATATCAAACCTGCTAATCAATTCTCTTTTAATGACTTCCCAGGAAGAAACTGATGTTGGCTATGATTCTTTACACCGCAGTTATAGTCCAACCATATTGCTTTTTAAAAGTATTCAATCTATTTTTATACACTTTCAGAATTAGGAATGCTTCATCTATTTACCACAAAATGAGAACTTTGTTGCCCAAATGATACAAAAGGAAGATTTTGATCATTCTCCTTCAGGTCACTTATTTCCGGGTACATTCACTTTTATTTTCTTCACTTTTTTACTGCTTATTTCCTAATACCTTCTATACTGATCTGTTCACTGTATTTTAATATATAATATAATGCTGAAGTGACTGTAGCTTGTCCCAAGACTATTGTAAGAGAACAAGTTGGAGAAAGAAAAGTTGTCACTAGAAAAAATAAACAGATGACACACTGGCCCTTAAACTCTGTTTCTAACGGAAAATCCCGTGCAATAGATGAAAAATTACCAGAAAACATGAACTGCCTCATTAACTTTATGCCCAAGTTATATCAGCAATTGATTTTTAATGCCTATGTTCATCATATGAGCTTCTACCATTCTTTATATATGTATTTTAAATTAGGCTTTATAAGATGAACTAGTTACATCATCATGCGTACTACATTATCTATATAAAGCATCTCAAAGAATAATTCACAAAGAAGCAAAAACAAAACTGATGAGCAGTGTTGTTTTGTGGGACAAATTACTAATTATGAAATGTTGAATGTGGCAGCTATAATTGATATTTTATTTGAAATGACCTTAAAAATTGGCAACATATCATGAAGATACTTTTGGAAAATGAAGATACCATTGCTTTCTTTGATTGTATTTCTATGGTGTCTTTCAGCCAAGGTTTCTTCTGGCAATATCGCAGTGAGGCCATCTGCATCACTAGGTATTTGTCACTGGTAGAAAGATAACAGATTTGGAAATTGTTGCATGTCAGAACAAAGCAGATTAAAGTGAGCTGAATATATTAATTTTCAAAGTGGATTATGGAGATGCCAATTCCACAGACTTAATAATTCATTGGGCTTTGTAGAATTTCTTGTAATAATTTTTTTAAAGTCATTTTTTTTTAAAAAGGTAGAAAATGAGGTTTTAAACATGGTTTTGTAAGTTTGCTCTTACTGCCGGGCAAAACTGTTAAGGCTAGCTTTGCCGTTACTGGAACTAAGTTAAAAATAAATTTCCAGAAGCCAGATTGATTTGGGAGATATTTTTGAATTTACCACTAGAGAATAGCTTAACACTGACGAACAGCCAACCTCTGTTGAAAGCCTTGACATATGTTAGCCCATTTAATCTTTTCAACAATCCTATAAAGGAGGTACTATTATTATCGATATTTTGGTGGGGAGTAAATGAGGCAGGGAGGTAAGCTAACTTACATAGGTCACTCAGTAGGAAAAGGAGTGATTGAACCTGGGTGGTCTAGCTCTGAAGCCTGATTCTAACCACTGGCCTAAGCTGTTGCTCTTTAACTGAAGTGTTCAAATTGAGGGTAGAATGCTCTCTTTCATTAAAGGCAAAGAAGAATATGTGGGGAAATTCTAGTATATGCAGGAAACCTTGAAGAATCTGCAAAATGGAGCCAATCACAAACCCGATTAGTGCACTGTCAGTGGATTCTTCTCTCACAAAATACTCACCCTGTAGACTTTCAGCCTCTGACATTTGAATTCCTGGTCAGGACTGTGATCATCTCATTTAACCCTCACAATAACCCTACAGACCACAGTGGATTATCTTCATTTAAATTGACACATGACGGGGCACCTGGGTGGCGCAGTTGGTTAAGCGTCCGACTTCAGCCAGGTCACGATCTCACGGTCCGTGAGTTTGAGCCCCGCGTCGGGCTCTGGGCTGATGGCTCGGAGCCTGGAGCCTGTTTCCGATTCTGTGTCTCCCTCTCTCTCTGTCCCTCCCCCGTTCATGCTCTGTCTCTCTCTGTCCCAAAAATAAAATAAACGTTGAAAAAAAAAAATTTAAAAAAAAAAATAAATAAATAAAAATAAATTGACACATGACATGGACATTTTGCAAATGAGGGCAGAGGACACCACAGATATTCTAAAAATAACAAGGGTTTAATATATTTCTACATTCCTTTTAAATAGTTTCTTATGAAAACTTTTACCTTAAAAACTCAAGACCCCAGAGGCGACTGGCTGGCTCAGTTGGTGAGCATGTGACTCTTGAGCTCGGGGTCAAGAGGCCAGGGTCAAGTTTGAGCCCCATATTGGGAGTAAAGTTCACTTAAAAATGAAATTAAGTTAAAATTAAAAAAAAAATTGAGACCACAGATAGTAACATAAAGTTATTCTGATAAATAATTTTTTCTAACATGGATAATACAGGAGAAACATGGGATAATGATGTCAAGAAATGTGGAAACCCGGTTGGATCAGAGACTATTTTTCCAAGTCCAGGGAATCTGAAATTGCAGGAGTAGAATTACAAACCTCATCAGGAAAAGGAAAAGTCCTCAACTGGGCTGGTGACCTGGCAGGACAAACATTTTTAGCTGTTTTACAGAAAAATTAGAAACAAGAGCTTGTATCCAGGGCCCTGTCCCCAGAGAAGTGCCCCTTCCCAGAGCAGCTCTCCGTTCCTGGCACGTCTACTGTCTCCTGCACTCACCCTGAGGGCAGCACCACAGGCTGTGATCGCGGTCCCTTGGCCTTATCTCAGCATGACAAGCCCTTGCCTAATTAAATTTTGTCCTCATTCCCATTCTACTGTTTTGTGCAATCTAATATTCCCTGTGACAGATTCCAGTCACAGTGGGCTGCCTGCCTTGATAGGACATTTTAATCCCCAGTTATCAATGACTTTTTTTTTCTTGGTGGTGGTGGCTGTTAGCGCTCTGGTTATCATTATGTAAGACAGTTTATAATGCAAAATAATAAAATAATCATAAGCATCATCAGATGAAAAATCTTTTTGTATAGCGTAACATCTTTTCTGATATTCCAATTCTCTACCTCCATGATTCCTTCTTCCACTGGTTTTAAACCTGGTGTGTGGGGGGAGGGCAAATATCAAAGTCACCTAGGAAAAGTTTTAAAGAACCCATACTCACCTGCCCTGCCCTTCTGCAAGACTATATTACGTTGATAACCACCATTCTTGAAAAATATGTAGTACAGCCTGTATTTCCTATATTCCTCAAAACTCTTAAAGCCAAATGAGTTTCAATATCCTTAGGAATTTATAGACCATTTTTCTTTATGACTGGGAGGAGGGTTCTATGCTTAAAAGCATTTATGTAACAAGCTTTCCTTAGCATAAGTAAAAACATCCTGTTTTATATTAAGTACGATCACATAACAAGACGTATCAGTATATATTTTTACAGCAATTTTAAAGATTCTCTCATACCTAAATTAACAAAGCTGCTGTTAGTTTTTAAAATCTTGTTCAAAGGGAAAAAAGTAATTAAAATGTCCTTCTTTTGATGTACCAAAGATTATTCAACAGTATTCTCTGAGGGTTATAATAGTAAAATTATTTCCACTTTGCTTTTGTATTTTAAGTAGTCTTCCCACCCAGCACAGAGCCTAGTGTGGGGCTGGAACTCATGACTGTGAGATCAAGACCTGAGATGAAATCAAGAGTCAGATGCTTAACCAACTGAGCCACCCAGGTGGCCCATATTTCCACCTTGCTTTTAATTCAAGGATATCTTAGCTCTATTATTTTAGATACATAAGTCCTTTGTCATTTCCTATATGTCCAATATGGCTTTTCCATCCAGATATTGGAAGGTGCTACCATGCTTAGGCTGGTGGGCCTCAGTTGAATGACAAATGCAGGTGAGACTGAAGAAATGTTGTGTCTGTTTGCTCCAACTGTCATTTCTTTTTCCATTATCTCTTGCTATCTAATTTGAAATAGCCACCATTAAAATTGCACCTCTCTCCCCAGGTTAGACACTTAGGAAATTGTTGGGAATCTCTTTTATTAGTTGCGGCAGCTTTGTTTTATTTACTTACAACTTATACCCCATGTATCTCCAACATATTTGAGGTGGTAAACAATAAAATTAGGTCAATTATGGAAGTGAAAAGTAACCTTTCCCTTTTTTCCTAATAATCCCTCCAAATAATAGAAAGTCCTAGTCAACTTTGATTCAACCTTTGTTAAAATTATAGGAAAACATAAGCCACAATAACATTTGATTATTTCATGTTGGAATATTCCAGTGATCTCAAGCACATAGGAAACAAAGACACCGGACAGGTAAGGGAAAGGTTTTACTGAGAATTAAATGAATATGTCAGTTATAAAATTTTTGTTGCTCAGCACCAAATCCACCCTTTTTACTGTGTTACATGATGTCAGAATGGGGACTTTGCAAGCCAAATTTCTGCTTTGCCAGCTGGCTCCCTCTTAAGCTCTGCCAACTATAGTGTGTGGGTGTGTCTGTGTAGGTAGTGATGTTTGTGTATATGTGGTGTATGTTTGCAATGATTGATATGTATGTGGTGATGTGTGTGTGGTGTGTGTGTATATGGTGGCTTGTTTATATGTTTGGTAGTGTGTGTGTGTGTGTGTGTGTGTGTGGTATGTGTGTAGATGTATGTGGTATGTACATGTGGTGGTTATGTGGTGGCAGTAGTGATGTGTGTGTGTTTGTGTGGGGAGGTGATAGAGGGAGAGTGTAAGTTGGAAGGAGAAAGAAGGAACCACTTGCTTTCAGTGTGCTTTCTGCTCCTGGGAGCATCAACCCAGAAACACCTCCTCACCCCAAGATGACACTTCCTTCCCATGACATACACTTGCAAAACCCTAACAACACTTCCTATAACCACACTTCCTCAGAGATACCCAGGACCAGTTGCCTGGAGACTCTTTGGAAATCTGAGATTCAGCTCCATTTGGCTTCTTCACCAAGTCTTTAAGTTAAGTTTTAATACATCCACCTTTTCCCTTTGTTTACCTAGGCCTACAGGTGGAAGCTGCTTCCTATAGTTGCTTCCTCATTTTCTCTTTTTGGCTTTTTGTTCACTTAATTCACTTTATACCTTATTCTTCATGTATTCTCTCAGTTAAATGGCTAGTGTGACTCCTGTCTCCTGACTTGATCTTAATGGACAGAATGGATTCCAGCCATGTCTCTCATTATGTTCACTTACATGAAAGAGTACGCCTCCTAAGCCACTCATATACTTTTCCTGAGCAATTAATGCAAAGATGTTCCCATGATATCCATTTTTTTAAATAAAATGTTTCTTTTAACAAGGAAGCATGTAAAATAGTTTTATTCATTTTTTTGACTCTTGGTACTTATTGCAAAGATTGTAATTTATATCCTTTGAATGTATAAATGCGTTGAGTTAGACCCATGACTGCATGAATCATGTATGGGTCAGAAAAGCCCCACACCGCTAGGCTAATTTTTATATTTGATAGCTTGGAAAATAAAATGAAGACAATGGTCCTAGCAGCTTAAAAATTAAGCCTAACGAGAAGTCTGGTTTCTTTAGTAATTTGCTAACAGAGTATTTAAAAACCAAAGCTCTAAAAGGTTGGTAGAAAGATGGCTAGTTACATAAAGAAAAAGGTAATTATGTCAAGAGTCAATGATTATATTTTATCATGAAGGTTTTCTGGCAAGCCATGGAAATAGCATTTCTTTTATGAATAAGTAACATAAAGTTCATCTTTTCTTCCAAAGATTAGTCCATGTATAATGGGAGGGCACAATCACCTAGGCTCAGGAGTTTTTAGGACTAACAGGAAACACAGACCAAGAGTGCCAAAAATAGGACGATACAAAGGTCAGAATTTTAGGGTACAAAAGACTCAGATTTTGAGTTCAAACACAAAGCAGGAGCCAAATTTGCTTTTTGAAAATATAAACAAAATTGATAAACACCTAGCCAGGCTTCTCAAAAAGAAAAGAGAGAGGACCCAAGTAGATAAAATCATGAATGGAATGGATTTATTACAATCAATTCATCAGAAATATAAGCAATTATCAGAGAATACTATGAAAATTGATATGCCAATAAACTGGGCAACCTGAAAGAAATGGACAAATTCCTAAACACCCACACACTCCCAAAACTCAAACAGGAAGAAATAGAAAATTTGAACAGACCCATAATTACTAAGGAAATTGAATCAGTTATCAAAAATCTCCCAACAAATAAGAGTCCTGGACCAGATGCCTTCCCAGGGGAATTCTACCAGACATTTAAAGCAGAGTTAATACCTATTCTTCTCAAGATGTTCCAAAATATAGAAATGGAAGGAAAACTTCTGGACTCATTCTATGAAGCCAGTATTACTTTGATTCCCAAACCAGACAGAGACCCCACAAAAAAGGAGAGCTACAGGCCAACATCCCTGATTAACATGGATGCAAAACTTCTCAACAAGATACTAGCAAATTGATTTCAACAACATATAAAAAGAATTATTCACCATGATCAAGTGGGATTCACTCCTGGGCTGCAGGGCTGGTTCAATATTTACAAATCAATCAATGTTACATTAGTAGAAGAAAGGATAAGTACGTATGATCCTGTCAATAGATTCAGAAAAAGCATTTGACAAAATACAACATCTTTTCTTAATAAAAGTGCTCAAGAAAGTCAGGATAGAAGGAACATACTTAAAGATCATAAAAGCCATTTATGAAAAGCCCACAGCTAATATCATCCTCAATGGGGCAAAACTGATAGCTTTCCCCCTGAGATAGGGAACACAACAGGGAGGACCACTCTTACCTCTGTTGTTTAACATAGTGTTGGAAGTCCTAGCATCAGCAATCAGACAACAAAATGAAATCAAATGCATCAAATATTGGCAAAGAAGTCAAACTTTCACTTTTTGCAGATGACATGATACACTACATGGAAAACCTGAAACTCTCCACCAAAAGGCTGCTAGAACTGATATATAAGTTCAGCAAACTTGCAGGGTACAAAATCAATGTATAGAATAGTTGCATTTTTATACACCAATAATGAAGCAACAGAGAGGAATCAAGAAACTGATCCCATTTACAATTGCACCAAAAGACATAAAATAGCCAGGAATAAACCTAACCAAAGATGTAAAAGATCTATATGCTGAAAACTATAGAAAGCTTATGAAGGAAATTGAAGACACAAAGAAATGGAAAAACATTCCATGCTCATGGACTGGAAACATAAATACTGTTAAAATGTCAATACTACCCAAAGAAAGCTACACATTCAATGCACTTCCAATCAAAATTGCACCAGCATTCTTCTCAAAGCTAGAACAAAGAATCCTAAAATTTGTATGCAACCACAAAAGACCCCAAATAGCCAAAGTAATATTGAAGAAGATAACCAAAGCAGGAGGCACCACAATCCCAGACTTTAGCCTCTACTACAAAGCTGTAGTCATCAAGACAGTATGGTATTGGCACAAAAACAGACACATAGACCAATGGACTAGACAACCCAGAACTGGACCCACAAATGTAGGCCATCTAATCTTTGACAAAGCAAGAAAGAGTATCCAATGGAAAAAAAGACAGTCTCTTTAACAAATGTGGCTGGAAGAGCTGAACAGCAACATGCAGAAAAATGAAACTAGACCACTTTCGTACACCATACACAAAGATAAACTCGAAATGGATGAAAGACCTAAATGTGAGACAGGAAACCATCAACACCCTGGAGGAGAAAGAAGGTAACAACCTCTTTGACCTCAGCTGCAGCATTTTCTTTGTCGACACATCTCCAAAGGCAACGGAATTAAACGCAAAAATGAACTATTGGGACGTCACCAAGATAAAAAGCTTCTGCACCGCAAAGGAAAGAATCAACAAAACTAAAAGGCAACTGACAGAATGGGAAAAGATATCTGCAAATGACATATCAGGTAAAGGGTTAGTATCCAAAATCTATAAGGAATTCACCAAACTCCACAACCAAAAATCAAATAATCCAGTGAGGAAATGGGCAGAATACATGAATAATTTTCCAAAGAAGACATCCAGATGGCCAACAGACACATGAAATGATGCTCAACGTCACTCCTCATCAGGAAATACAAATCAAAACCAGATACTGCCTCACACCAGTCAGAGTGCCTAAAATGAACCAATTGGGAAACTAGATGCTGGTGCGGATGTGGAGAAATGGTAACCCTCTTGCACTGTTGGTGGGAATGCAAACTGGTACAGCCGCTCTGGAAATCAGCGTGGAGGTTCCTCAAAATATTAAAAATAGAACCACCCTATGACATAGCAATAACACTACTAGGAATTTATCCAAGGATACAGGAGTGCTGGTGCACAGGGGCAAATGAACCCCTATGTTTATAGCAGCACTTTCAACAATAGCCAAATTATAGAAAGAGCCTAAATGTCCATCAACTGATGAATAGATAAAGAAGATGTGGTTTATATATACAATGGAATACTACTTGCCAATGGAAAGAATAAATTCATGCCATTTGCAGCAACGTGGATGGAACTGGAGGGTATTATGCTAAGTGAAATAGGTCAGTCAGAGAAGGACAGATATCATATGTTTTCACTCATATGTGGATCTTGATAAACTTAACAGAAGACCATGGGGGGAGGGAAAGGGGGGTTACAAATAGAGAAGGAGGGAGGCAAACCATAAAAGACTCTTAGATACAGAGAACAAACTGAGAGTTAATGGGGGTGGGGTAGAGGGGAAAGTGAGTGATGGGTATTGAGGAGGCCACTTGTTGGGATGAGCACTGGGCATTGTATGTGAGCCAATTTGACAATAAATTATATTTTTAAAAAATATATTTTAAAAAAGGTTACCTTAACAGTGGAGGGAAGAAGACAGTAGAAGAACATATTCAAAGTGCTGGAGAAAAAAATTACCAGTCAAGAATTCTGTACCCAGAAAAGTTTGAGAAAATATATATCTGCCTAAAAAGAAATAATAAAGAAAGTCCTTCCTACTGATAGGGACTTACTTAGGATGGTAATCTGACTGTACAAAAAGAAACCAAGAGCACCGGAAATGGTAAATATGTGGATGACTATATTTGGTATATATTTATGTTTTTTCTTTTAATTACTTTAAGGACATAAGCTTGTATAAAGCAGTAATTATAACCCTGTGTTGCTGAGTTTATAAACTAAATTGATCTCTATGACAATAATAGTACAAAGAAGGAGAAAGGAAAAGAAGCTGCAATGGAGCAAAATTACTTTATTTTATCAGAATTAAGTTTATATTCACCTGACAGAGAGAGTGATACATTATGACATATATAATCTTTAGCACAACCACTAAGAAAATAACTCCACAAGTATCATTAAAAAAATTGGCAGAGAAATGTAAATATCATACTATACGATATTTGACACAGAAGGCCACAAAGGAGGAACATATAAATAAGAAATACACAAAACATCTAGAAGGCAAATTGCAAAATGAAGACATATTTCCAGCAAAAGCAATAATTACATTACTGTTATTACACTCTAATCAAAAGGCAGAGATTTTCAGGCTGGATATACAAAGCACCATCCTGTTATATACTATCTATGAGACAGAATACAGATTCCAAGACAAAAAAATTGAAAATAAAAGGATACTAAGGTAGTTGGAATAGCTACATTAAGACAAAATGGACTTCAAGAATTCTTACCAGAGACAAAGATATTTTACAGTAAGGAGTCTATATATCATAAAAATAAAGCAATTTTTAATTTATACTTGCCTAACAAGAGTCTCAAATCAGAAGAAATAAAAACTGACAAAATCCAAAGGACAAATAGACAAACAACTATAGAGATTTCAATGCCCCACTTTCAATAATGGATAGAACGAATAGACATAAAAATCAAAATGGATCTAAAAGATCTGAACAACACGATCAATCCATTTAGCCTGGTGTAGATTGTAATAAATTAAGATGCATATAACCACCCACATTCCACCCAACAGAGAAATACAGAGTCATTTCAGGTACACGTGGAACACTCTCCAGGACAGACCATATGGAGAACTAGTATGTCCTCTGACCTCAGTTAAATTTGATTATAAATCAATAGCACAAATAAATGAGAAATCTCCAAATACTTGGAAACTAAATAACATGTTTATAAATAATCTAGGAGGCTAAGAAGAAATCACAAGGCAAGTTAGAATTTTTTTGTGACCCAAATGAAAAAAAAAGCACACTTAAAAATGTATAGGATGTGGTTAAGGCAGTACTTAAAAATAAACATATAGCTCTAACTTACCAATATCTAAAAAGAAGTGTCAAAAATTAATAATGTAAATTTCTTCTTTAAGAAGAACAAAGAGCAAATTAAACCCAAAACAAACAGAAGAAAAGCAACGATGAGCAGGGAAATAATGAGGAAGGAAAATTTCTAAACTTATTCAAAGAGGTTAATTGTACCTTAATACCAATACCAAAGACTTTACAAGAAAGGGGAAAAATAGGGTAGCATAAACAGACACAAAAATTCCTGACAAAATACTAGAGATTAAATCTAGCAACATATAAAAAAGATGACCAGTGGGATTTATCCCAGTAATGTAAACTTGGTTAACAAATGAAACCCAACTAATGTAGTACAGCATATTAATAGAATAAATGCAAAAACACATGCTTATCTCAAAAGACAGAAAAGTCATTCATCAAAATCCAGCATCAATTCATGATAAAAACTTAAACTACAAGTAGATTTCTTCCTTAGCCTGATAGAGGGAGTCTACAAGATGTATTAATTGCCTCCTATTCACCCTATTGGTATGGGAGGGATTCTTACCCTAAGGTTCTGGGGATGACTGAACACACACCACCTGGTCTTGACAGATGACATCAGTGGCAGTTTATTAGTCACATATGCTCACTGCCCCAGAGAGGAGGACACTCCATGCCATTAAAGGCCAAACAGTACAGTGGAGACCAGAGTGAATACCCAGGAGCTATTAAGAGGCAGGCTTTGTAGTATTAAAAGGGTGAGTTGCCTCAATGTGCCTGCAAGAGAATGTGATTGGCTTGTTTGAATAATTCCATGGGCTGGCAGGGAACTGAAAGCTGAGACATAAGCATGAACTCCACCTGTTCTGTTTGATAAGGAGGACTGTTTAGCTGTGGGACTTTATCCATGGGAACAGAACAGGAAGGAGAAGTTGTGGTTAGGCCATTTGAGGTCCTCCTAATTTTATAGGATAAGACAGCACATAATGCTGAAAATTTTAGTCTTTAAATCACAAACAAAACAAAACAAAACAAAACACAAAACCCCACAACTCTCCCCACGCAAAAAAACAAAACACAACCAGATAGCTAACATAATACTTCCTAGAGGAAGAATGAATGTTTTCTTCCTGAAATCAGGAAAAAAGGAAGGGTATCCATTTTTACTACTTCTATTCAACATGGTACCAGAGGTTTAGCCATCATAACAAGGTAAGAAGACAAGTTAAAGTCATTCAGATTAGAAAGGAAGATGTAAAACTGTTTTTATTTGCAAATGACATCATGTTATATGTAGAAAACCCTGAAGAATCTATACACATGCACACACAAACTACTAAAACTAATAAATCAGTGTAGCAAGTTTTCAGGATACAATATGCACACAAAAAAATTATATTTCTATACGCTAGCAATGAACAATCTGGAAACAAAATTAATTCATTCACAGTATCATCAAAAAGAGTAAGATAAAAATACTTAGGAACAAATTTAGCAAAAGGGACACATACCTGTATGCTATGAACTTTGCTAAAAGAAATTAAAGACCTAAATAAATGGAGACACATGTTTGTAGATTGGAAGACTGAAAATTTTTAAAACAGAAATTCTCCCCAAAATTATCTATAGAGTTGAATCAAGTCAATGTCAACGCTATCAAAAACTCAGCAAGGTTTTGTTTTTGTTGTTTTGTTGTTTTGTTTTGTAGGAATGGACAAGTAAATACTAAACTTGTATGTAAATGAAAAGAACCAAGAATAGCCAAAACAATTCTGAAGAAAAAAAGTGGGAGGCCTTACACTTTATTTCAAAGCTCATTGTAAAGTTACAGTGATCACAACAGTATGGCGTCAATATGAGAATAGACAAATAGATCAGTACAACAGATGAGGAAGTTTAGAAATAAACTTTTGCCTTTATAGTCAACTGATTTTTGACAAAGTGCTAAGCAATTCAATAAGAAAAGTCTTCTCAGAAACAATGCACGAACAATTGGGTATTCACAGGCAAAATATCAGTTTAGACCCTTAGCTGACACCATACGGAAAAATAAACTCAAAATGGATCATAGATCTAAATATATGAGCTACAAATATAAAACTTCTAAAAGAAAACATAGGAGAAAGTCTTTGTGACACTGAGTCAGAAAAGATATCTTAGACGTAACAACCAAAGCATGATTCACAAAAGAAACAGTTGATAAATTAGACTTTAAATTTTTAAATTTAAAACTTTTCCTCTTTAAAAAGTATCATAATAACAAGATAAGCCACAAATTAGTAGAAAACATGTGCAAATCTCATATCTGATAAAGGGTTTATATTCAGTATATATAAAGAATCTTAAAACTCAATCATAAGTAACCCAATTTTAAAATGGGCAAAAGGTTTGAACAGACATTTTATTAAGAAAATATATGAATAGCTAATAAGTCCAAGGATATGCAACAACTTGTCATTAAAAAAATGCGAAGTAAAGCCACAATGAGATACCACTCCACACCCATCAGAATGACTAAAAAGAAAAAGACTATGAATACCAAGTATTAGCAAGTATGTGAAGAATCTGGCATCCTTTCAGGTTGCTGATTGGAATGTAAAATGGCACAGCCACTTTGGAAAACATTTTGGCAATTACTTCAAAAGTTAAACAGTAACTTACTATTACCATAATTAACTTACAATTATGTAGCAATTTTGTCCCAGGTATCTACCCAAGAAAATGAAACCTATCAGTATAAAGACCTATACATTAATATTCATGGCAATATTATTCATAGTAGCCAAAGAATGGAAACAATCCAAATGTCCACTGGCTAGTGAATGGATCAACAGATACAGAATATTTTCATCAAGGATCCCTGTGTTGTCTTTTTATAACCACACTCCACTCCCTATGCTACTGTACCTCCTGCCCCACCTCCTTCTTCCATCCCCTGACTTCCCCCAACCACCATTAATGTATCCTCCATTTTTATTTGGTGATTTCAAAAGTGTCATATAATGGAATCATATACATAGTATGTAACCTTTTGGGATTGGCTTTTTTCTCAGTATAATTCCCTGGTGATTCATCCAAGTTGCTGCCTATCTCAAGAAGCCATTCTTCTTATTTCTGAGTGGTATCCCATGGTATGAATGTACCACAGTTTAACCACTCAGTGAAGAACATTTGGTTATTTCCCAGGTTGTGGTTATTAGGAATAAAGCTGTTATAGACATTCATTTGTAAGTTTTTAAATATTTATTTATTTATTTATTTATTTATTTATTTATTTAGAGAACAAGCAAGCAGGGGAAGGGCAGAGAGAGAGGAAGAGAGAGAATCCTAAGCAGACTCCACACTCTGTGCAGAGCCTGACAGGGGGTTCCATCCCACCACCCAGGGATCATGACCTGAGCTGAAATCAAGAGCTGGACACTTAACCAAATAAGCTACCCAGGAGCCCCTAAGTTTTTATATGAGGAGTTTTTATTTCTCTGAGATAAATGCACAAGAGTGCAACTGCTAGATTGTATGGTAGTTTTAGGTTTAGTTTTTTAAGAAACTGCCAAACTATTTTCCAGAGTGGCTGAGAATTATCTTTCAAAGAGTAGTTCTGCTTATTGTTAACACTGACCATACAAGAGAAAGAAAAGGAAAGCACATTTTTATTCAAGCTTAGGTCTTTTATAGGAATAGGAAACTAGAATCCTATTCAGACCCTCTTATTATAGCTTAATTAATGAGAAAAGGTGACTGTACCATATTATGAGATATCTGTGAAAGAAAAGCATTTTATTCATAAACACAAATGAATATTTCATAAGTACTTTTAACATTGACCTAGGAGCTCAATATTGGTAGTACTTACATGGTATATTGATGTAATATTTGGCATTGAGCAGATTCTCAATGTTTAGCTCAACAATTTTTAAATCCAATATGGGAAACATATTCCATATAGTCCCAATATGTAAACCTGTTTATCTTGGTTTACTTTTACTAAAGAACAAGCTCTCAGAAATCTAGATGCATTTTATCTTCCCCCAAAAAGATAAACTGTAGCATGTGAGGTTGAAAAATAAAAATTTCAGATTTCTGAATTTAGAAGATTCTAAACCTTGAGACATAACATTCCCATTATGAAATCATTACTGCACAGAAAATGGCCCACTATATTCTTCTGAAATCTGAAATCAACAGGAGTTATGTGCAGAAGACATTCATGTTCTACCTGCACAAGGCCACTCCCAACCTTGAAGCTTTTCAGTTCATTAAGTATTTATCCCTTAAAAACCATATTTAAAAGTCATCATGGGAATCAACCTGCAAGCACACTATTCAGTATTTTCTTCTTTCTCCACTTACCGGCTGTTGAGTTTCCCACCCATTCCAGTTTAGCATTTTTATGCTATTCTCTACACAATTCTATCCAGCCACATCTAAATATCTGAATGCACAGAGATCACAGCTTCAAAGACATTTGGTACAGGACAGGTCCCTAGAAATCCTATTATCACTGTGAGGTCTGCTGGATCCTTTTGTATAAAGATCACTTCCAATCCTTAATGACATTTCCACCATTGGTCTTCCCAGGTTAGACTGCTACACTGTTTTTCTTTGTTCCTATCATCCTCATCCATTATCAATAGTAATTTTCCCCTGTAACATTTGTATTAATTCACTATTGTCATCTGAACAAAATTTTATTTACATTATTTTTTTCTAACTAGCCTACTAGTACTCCTTCCTTTTCCATAATTACACCCTTCATGGTGAATTTTTATTTCTCATTAATGTGTTATAATAGTGGCTTAAGTGAAGGAGTTATAGCTTTTCCTTATATTCAACAAATATAACACATACTCACAGAGTGGCTACTATTTCCACTGTGATCTCTCTGCAAAGTCTGTGGTAAGAAAAATGGATATCTTTCCTGCCCTAATGGAACCTACAGTCTAATGGTGGAGACAGTAAGCAGATCATCACACAGGTAATTAATTACAATGTTAGCAAGCATGTGAAAAAATATACTAAGAATGTATATATAAAGGGACTCATTGTGGTGTGGCAGGAATTATAGACTAGAAAGAATGACATTCATCCTGAGATGTGAAAATGATTCGGAGTTAGCAGAATCAAACGGAAGACAAAGGATATCACTTAAGTAAAAAGCTTTAGCATAGTTAAGAATGCACTGAAAGTCAATGGGCCTGGAACTCAGAGCCAAGAGTAAAAACCTGGGGAGGAGAACAGGAGCCAGATCATGCTGGGTTTTGTGGGCTCTAAGTTTCATTCAATTTGCAGGGAATTCGAAAAATTTTTAAGCAGGGAATTGTCCTGATCAGATGTGCAGTTTAAAAGGATCACTCTTAGAAAATGAAAAAAAAAAGTAACCATTCTAGCTTAGAATAGAGGAGAATAAAAGTAGATGAAGGGAGGCCAGTTAGAAGCCTTTTACGGATGCTCAGGAGAGAAATGAAGGATTTCTTGGATGAATGTGTTGGTACCAAAGAAGAAAAATACCTTAGAGGTAAAGCTAATAAGATGTGGTTTTAGCCAGGGGTGCCTGGGTGCCTCAGTCAGGTAAGCATCCGACTTCAGTTCAGATCATGATCTCATGGTTCGTGGGTTGGGAGCCCACATTGAGCTGCGTGCTGAGAGCTAAGAACCTGGAGCCTGCTTTGAATTCTGCGTCTCCCTCTCTGCCTCTCCCGCACTTGCACACACGCTCTCTCTCTCTCAAAAATAAATAAACATTAAAAAAAAAATTTAATGTGGTTTTAGCTAGAGTAATGGAGTGGCTTGGATAGATTTAGGGTTTATGGCTTCAGTTTGGGACGTATTGACTATGGGCTAGAATGTGAATTCCATGAGGACAGGTTTTTTGCCTATTTTGTTCATTGCTGCATCCCAGTGCCTTGGGAGACATTCAAGGGGAGATGTTGAATAGGCAGATTAATTATATGGATTTGTAGCTCAGAAGAGAGGTTTGGGCTGGAATTTAAAATGTGGGAGTCAGCAGAATATAGATGCTTTCAGCAGCCAGAATATCAAGCTCCACTGGGGAAAGCTGAAGAGTGGAAAAGGCAAGATCAAGGATTGGTGTCCAGCTGACTTGTTAACAGCTCTCTGCAACACTATGTGATTGCCAATTCATTTAGGGATCATTCTCATCATGTTGAGATGAGTGAGACCCAATGTAGTCCATGCTCTAAAGGGGGTGTGGAGGTGTTTAAGGTCACAGTGTCTCCCATATGCATTTAGGTTGGGCCTGTCCTATAGGAATACTAAGCTCTTTGTTCTGTATTATTATTCCTCTCTCCTTACTCCTTTTTTCAGGAGAAATGGGTGGGAATAAATTAGACAAATAGTTACAGTCTAAAATGCAAAATGATTGCATGGCTGAATTGTCATGGAAGATAGATTTTCTGCTTTAACCCTTCCAACAATCAGGTCCCAAGTCAGGCCAGTAGGATGTACTTTTAGCCAGAAAGGCGTTTCTATGTCCTTTATAACTGAGATATTTTCTCTACCTGTCTGCATGACAAAGTCCTTCTTTCTTCCAGTTTTTCTGGAAGAAGTCCTCTCTCCTATATATCCCTCTTCTTAATGCACCCAGAGCGGAAAGATGTTTGGCAATCTCCTACGTGCACTTGACATATCAGTTAACTAAATTTACTGTGTGTGTGTAGTGGGGTGCCTTTAGACATTTTGTGTTATTCTTTTTACATGACATAGGTGTCATCAGCATCTTTGATATACTACTCATCTAATGAGTTTTGAATGTCTGCATTTCCACTTAATTTCTCCTTAAAAATTGTTTAATAAAATTACATCGTTACATAGGATGACCATTGGTAAAGATGTAACACTTCTAAAACCCAAACTGGTTAGAATTAGTTTAGAGCTACTTTCATTTTTAGCATTACTTATCTCCTATAGAAATTAATTTTAAAATGTAATTTGTTTATTCTATCCATGTCTCAATGTCATTTTCCAAGACAATGTACTTGTTAGAATGTAAACTGTCCCAGGTAACCAATATAAATTATCACTAAAATGGAGAAACCAGAATCCACTAAGAGTTAAAAAAAAAATAGAAAAGGAAAAAGAAACAACCCAGAGAAACTTCTGCTCAATGTCCACAATTAAGCTTTTTTTAATAATCAAGAAAAAGGATTTTTTTCAAAAGAAAGAGATTACAGATACATTCTGTTTAAGATCCTCTCATCAGTACATGACCTCCTAAAATTTTCTAGTTAATAAAGTTCATGAAATAAATGTGACTATTATCATAACTGATTTTATAACATTAGTTGAACAGATTTTAAATGTTCTCAAATACTATTAACATACTCATTACATGATCTTTAGAAAAATACTGTTAGTCTAATGAATGCATTGTTAGCCCAGCGAAATGCCAATAGGTTATTCTATAAAATGGGAGTAATGATGCTTACCTCCTAAGACTTCCATCTGAATTAAATAAATTAATATTTAGAAAGCATTCAGAACAGCCTCTGACACATTGCAAGCCAAATTAGTGTCGGCTGCTACTGCTGCTGTGACTACTTACAAAGAAGTTCATGTTTATCTGCATTTGAGATACCCTCAGGGTGAGGATTACAGCAATGTTGGCATTACAATTATTATTATTTTGGAATAGGTTACGTTGGTTACCAAGCAGAAATTCTGCATATAAATCAAATTATTTTTAAGGGACTAGAAGAGCCACTATTGAAAAAACTTCCTTAAGCACTTAATTGCTTTTCCAGGAATGCTGAAGATGCCCCTAAGAAAGTTAAGTTTCTCTTCTGTCACAACATTCCTCCACCAGCTGTTTCTGTTTGCCTCTGTGACAGCCTGCTTGAGAATGGGTTCCAGTATGAGTTAGAAAGGAGTATGTGGCAAGACCAGAGGTGGCTAATGACCTTGGCTAATACATCTTTCAAGCCTGAAAATGGTTTACTTTTTCCATTATCAATCATTCTTACCTTTCCTAACATGATCACATGCTAGTTCTCAGCCTCCTTTCCCACCCTTATGATTATTCCCTGTGCCCACTCGGAGTTTGTCTACCTGACCCTCAGCCAGTGTTTGTCCTGGCCCCCCACAATGCTTCCTGGACTATCAGGTCAGGCTGACCCCTGGATTGTATCTCTGAACTGCTCTACCCTCTTGCTTGACTCCACACTCTTTATTCAGACCCTATGGTAGGTCTGTCTGTTGCTGGCTGCACCCTAGCATGAAAGATAGTTGAGGAAATTGCTATGGACCCACAGGTTTCTGTATCTTTGATGAGTTAGGAGTCCTAAACTCCTCATGCTTCCTGCCCTGGATCTTCTTTGCCTCCCTGAGCATTTTATATAAGAAATCCAAGGAGTGATGGACATGCTGGTGGGTAGTTATGAATTATTGCTACCCCCTTCAAAGTGGTTTTATCCCTCTACCTCTCTCCATGTAATATAATGTTCAGTGAAGAGCTGAGTTAGTTTCTTTTTGGGCTCCCATGATAAAAAGGGACCCAACCCCAGCCAGACTGAATTGACCAAGTTTTTCCAAAAAAATCAAGATGAAAAGCTCTCCAATGTGGTTCAATTCCCCATCATGCACACCAGGGCAAACACTGGGGAGCACAGCACACTGGCCGGGTTTTCTGCCTCACTACAGTCACAAACTAAAACAAGTTAGATCCACAGCCCCACTTCTAGTAAGAGCTTTACTCACTCCCATGGGATGTCCAAACTTAAGGATTATTGATGCTTCTGAATCCACATAGACCTATAGCTGTTGAGCCAAATCTCAAGAAGCAAGTAGAGGTCTTTTCCTCTCTTCCATTGCTCTTTAGCTGCAAAATTACTAGAGCCCACTCAACTGGAAAGAACCTACCACTAATTTTCTCAAGTGATCCAACCAATGGAACATTCAGCGATAAAAAGTAATGAATTACTGATACATGAACCGACATTGATGAATCTCAATGTAATTATGTTGAGTGGAAGCTAGACAAAATAAGAATATACACTGTACAATTCCACTTACATAAAATTCTAGAAAATGCAAACTAATCTATGGCACAGACAGTGGTCACATGAAGTTGTGGAGGGCCCACAGAAGGCAAAGGAAGAAAGGATAACAAGGTAATACAAGGAAGCTGTTGGAGTGATGGATATTTTCATTATTTTGACCTTGGTGCTGGTTTCATGGGTGTACGTGTGTCAAAACTTACCAAATTGTCCATTTTAAATATGTACTATTGATTGTATGTTAATTTTACCTCAATAAGACTATTTAAAAAGTGTACATCCATACCCAGCAATTAATATGGTATAGGATATTACTAAATTTCCTAATATTAAACGAACCCTATGTTATTAGAATAAATCTAATGTGGTCATGATGTATTAGTTTTTAATGTGGTATTGGACTCTGTTTGCTAATATTTCATTTTTGCATTTATCTCCCATTTCTTTAAATAGCTATTTTATAGTTGAACTATTGCATTCATTTTCTCAATTCTTTATGATCTAGACCTATTGTTTGTTGTATTTTCTGAATTTCACTCATTAGGGCTTGTTTTCTTATGTCTGGTGACTTTACACTGAGAATTTTTATTTGTTTTAATCAAATATACTGGAATCCTGAAGGCCTTGAGTAGGAGATGCTTCTCCGGGATGAGTATTTGCTGATGTCAGGCAACAGGGAGCACTTCCAATCCAGAACTAAGTTATCTTTCAGATTGGGATTTTCCTGCTTGTGGGTTATATAAATTCAATGCAGAGTGCAAATTCAAACCCCCAAATCACAAATCACACATAACCCTCTTATCACAAATGGATAAGGTTAAAAATTCTCAGAAGGGATGTCATTCTTCCTCTCAGCTTCTCTTCACTGCCTATTGGATTTTTTTTCTTACACATTATTCTGTGGAGGTCATAGCCCTTTCAACAAGTTATGACTGTATATGCATCTCCAGTTATGTTTCCTTGTTCTTCATGGACATAGTCTTAGCTTTTCATTTCCTCAACAATTATAAATCTCAACACACAAGATTCTAGGTATCAGCGTTTGTTCTAGGGTAGTCAGGCTTCTATGTTCACTTTCTCCCCTGATGTCAACTCACTGTTTTGTTTTTTTCTTTTGGCTTTTGAGAATTTTCTTTACTTTCTTGCAAACTCAGCCATTTTTAAAAGTATTTTTGTTGTTTAGGACCTATGTGTATTTCAGCAAAATGGCTTTTCAGAAGATTTTACCCATAATAATGCTAAACATGGATCCCCTACTCTTTCTTTGGTATGAAACCTTTCCACTAAAATGGACCTCTGTGTAAAATATAATCAGGTCAGAAAACCATCAGTAGATGAGTACAAGTTCCATCCACATTTCTTAAGGCTATGCCATTGGGCTTTGTAAGATCCTAAGGACCTTTAGATTTTGGTGAATACTCTTTCCATTATTTTCTGGACTGCTGATTGTGGCCAGTGGGGATGGCAGATACAAATATCAAATGCTGATGGTACTCTAGCATGTTACCAAGGATGAAAGTTGTGACGTTTACAGTTCTATGATTCTCCCCTCTTGCTCAGTTAGGTACTGGTCATTAGGATTTGCACACTTTATTAAATACTCATTCACTGCATCATGACTAGTGACCATAATCACTACACCATTGAAACAATGAACTCTAACTCAGAGGATCACGGAAGTCCAGCTGGCTTTCTCACAGCAAAACATAACTTTTGCTTTAGCATCACTGTGATTTCTATGAAATATGAAATATTCCTAAGAGGATGAACCAGATAAATCAAGTTGAGCTAAATAGTTCTCATCAACCTGCTATGAAGGATGCAGATCATGTGTGAGAAGCAACCCTGCTGGTTCATAGGCCAAAGTTTTCATGTTCCACCTGTGGTGGAAAACCCAAGCCAGAGAGAGGATCAAGACAAAGATCAAGGTGCTTGGCATGGTGCAATTACTAAGGACCACTATTAAGAGCCACACCTGTTCTTAGTTACTAGGTCTTGAATTTTTTTCAGCCATTCCCAATGACCTTTCCATGTGTGTGTGTGTGTGTGTGTGTGTGAGTGTGAGTGTGAGTGTGTGTGTGTGTATGTGTGTGTGTTTCCAGGCTAGATCTAACCAGAGACAGAATACTCCCATCTGGAAAAGAGGGGAATAAAACCAAGGAGAGAGGGCATGGGGCTTACTCAGTGCCTATGCCCTGACCCTGCCATTGCCACACTTCTCCTCCTCATTGCTGGCCTCTTCATCTAGTGGTACTCAAATTGATGTATGCATTAAGACCACAGGGGAACTTGCTAAAAATATTCTTTAAAGGTCCTTGTCCCACTTTAAAATTAGTGAGAAACTGAGGGCGGGGTCTGGAGTGGTTAGTAAGTTTCTCAGTGGCCACACAGGTGGTCCCAGCACCACACATTAAGCCACTCTTAGGTTCTGGGCTCTAGCTTACTGGAATTACTCTTGGCCCTCTGCTATTTGTCCACCTTGTTTGCCTGACTTCCTACTCATATCTGTTCAGACTGATCTATTTGGCTCCCCCCTCCATTTCCCCTCCAGCCTTTATCCAGGGTGTAAGTCCTTGCTTCAGTGGCACTGCTTCGGAGCCTGTCTTTTGCATGCAGGCTGGAACCACCCCTGCAGCTGATCCTATCTGTGCTGGCTGAGGAATCCAGCTCCTGACCCAAAACCAATGAGTGATTTTTCAGGCCTGGCCATAGGCAATTACAAAGTCTCTACCTGGCAGGCCTCCTGAGGAAACATTGCCCTCTCCACTCCAGACTTGGTGCCCAGCCAATGCATTAATGCCTCTGAAGGGAGCTTCAGTCAAGGACTCAAGTCCCTGTAGCTTGCCAGGCTTCTATGTATATTTGCAGTCCTAGCTCAGGCACCCTTCAGCCAAGGTGACTTTGTGGAGGGCTCCTTATTGGAGGAGGACCTTGAAGACACTTTCCTCCTCTCTCAGACCAAGTACTCTGTACTCCTCCACTCCTAGTCCTCATTTCCACCGCTTCTTCCCCTGTAAAGGCACACTGTTCTATGGAACAAAATGGAACCAGGGACAATCTTCACCTTCTCTGGTTTTAGCCTCTTACACGGTGGCCATAAGTGATTAAAGCCTTCGCTATTTCTTCCATTTTGGCCTATAGCCTTAACTGGCTACACTAACACCTAACAGCTCACTTGTCTCTTCAGTTTAGCTAAGCTCCTGATACTTGAGATCCTGAGCCAAAACAACTTACTTTCAGAAACTGAGAGATGATATAATTAATTTCTGCTGTGCCAGTTTTTAAGCTGCTAATTTGTTACACAGCATTAGCTAGCTAATACTATTATTTTTCTACTTCTTGTGTCCATTTTGACTTTGAACCATTTCAAAGTGTTTTTCGCATCTATTATCCCACTTCTTCCTAAATACAATAGCAAACACTTAGCTATAGGAAATTTAACTTGGTGCCAGGCACTACATTAAGTATTTAACAGACACTGAGTAAATTGCCACAACGCTGAGATGGCTCCTTTTACTACCTCTGCTTCATAGAGGAGACTGATACACTAGATGCTAAATAACTTGCCCAAAATTACATATATAGAAGTGCAGCTAGGATGAAAATCCTAGGTCCTACAAGAAACTAGAGCACAGAGAAGAGATGCTATTTAGACAAGGTCACAAGCAGGCCAGTATAGGAGGCAAAACCAGGACTCTGGCCCTGATTCCCCTCCATGAGGCTGGGATAACTGTTTGGGACCGTGAACAGACTTGGAAACCATTTGCAGCTTCCAGCTTGGCAGAGAGACCTGCCCAGAGGTTTGGCAGCAAACCACTCAGGTGGCAAAGTCTTCTGCACCTCTGTGTCTTCATCTATACCCCGGGGACAATAATCTGACTGATGACATGGATCAGGTCTTCTCATGTGTCTACTACATCAGACAAAACTCACTTCAGCATGGCAGGAAAGACAGTAAGGAATAAAGTAAAACAGACATAGAGTTGGGACTATTCCAAGCAGTGTCTCCATGGGAAGATATGCCACACGGAGATATGCTACAACTGCAGAGAGAAGGAAGATTTTAGGCAGGTGGTTTTCTGGAATTCAAAGTTCACTAACTTTAGACCTATGAAATGGGCATTCATGAGGATTCGGGGAAGCACTGAGCTAAAGCTGCACAACGTGGTATAATAAGGAACTGTATTTACCCATGTATTTACAGGATACTGTTGGAAGTGGGGTGCTTAAACTATTTTAGAGAACAAAGACTAAAAACTCTTAAATTTTTTATAGCACTTGAAATGCTCTCTGTGGAAATGAATTTGACAGGCTCTAAAGGGGAGTTTGCAGAAAATCAGATTCCTTGGGGCACGTGGGTGGCTCAGTTGGTTAAGTGGCTGACTTCAGCTTGGGTCATGACCTTGTAGTTTGTGTGTTTGAGCCACACGTCAGGCTCTGTGCTGACAGCTCAGAGCCTGGAAACTGCTTCAGATTCTGTGTTTCCCTCTCTCTCTGCCCCTCCCCTGCTCATGCTCAGTCTCTCTCAAAAATAAATAAACATTAAAAAAATTTAAAAAAAAAAAGAAAGAGGGGCGCCTGGGTGGCTCAGTTGGTTAAGCGGCCGACTTCGGCTCAGGTCATGATCTCGTGGTCCGTGAGTTCAAGCCCCGCGTCGGGCTCTGTGCTGACAGCTCAGAGCCTGGAGCCTGTTTCAGATTCTGTGTCTCCCTCTCTCTGACCCTTCCCCGTTCATGCTTTGTCTCTCTCTGTCTCAAAAATAAATAAAAAACGTTAAAAAAAAATTAAAAAAAAAAAAAAAAAGAAAGAAAATCAGATTCCTAGGTTTTTCTTGCACATCCTGATTGCATAAATTGTCTGTGGTCCTGGGAAGCTAGTTCTTAAAGCACCACCAAGTGATTTTGTTTGGGGATCTCTGCTAATTATAATCATTCACCTTATCCATTTATCGTTATCTATTAGTTATTAACAGATACCTTAAGGACTTCTGGTCCCCAAATAATTGAAATTTAGAAATGCTTTGTGAAATTTCTGACTACTAGTTGTTTTCACTGGAACTTTACTGATTTATCAGTACTGCAGTAACAGCAGATTAGTAAAACATCATCTGCAACTTGTATTCTCCCATTCTGCACAGAACTTATGAGGACAGAGCTCCTGCAACTTGAAGACTCAGCCCCAATGCAGGCTCTCAAAACAGTCCTTAATCAGTAGAATTTAAGAAATAAATGCATACACTACATTATATCTGGATGTCCTGGAAATGGTCCTTGCGCCAGGCTCATGCCTTGTGTCTCAAATCCAATAGCTAAAGCTATACATTCTTGTCCTGGCACAGCAGTCTTTCCAGGTTCATTTTCAATTTCATCAATGGTATTTTTTGTGTGTTCTGATCCCAAGGGCTGAAACTCCACCAGTGAGCCAGCCATGGATCTTTTGAGCTTTTTGGCTTGACCTCTGACCTTTACAGCTACAAGTTTCCCCTTTCTTCACTGATTACGTTTTATCGTCCATCAAGGTAACTTTCTGAATCAAATGCCACACTCTGCTGGATCTGACTATTCTCTATGGCCTTCCCCCACCCAGTTCAAGTTCTGACAGAGACCGTATATCTTACACTCTTGGAAATCCCCAAATATACAGGTTTTTTGAAACAGTATCTTTGGCATATTTAAGAGATACTAAATCTCTTTGGTTGTAATCACTTACCAAACAAACACTTCTGAACAAATTTAAGAAATGAAATGAGCAGGGTGCCTGGGTGGCTCAGTGGCTTAAGTGTCCAGCTCATGATTTTGCCTCAGGATCATAGGACAGAGCCCTGCAGTGGGCTCAGCACTATCAGTGTGGAGCCCACTTGGGATTCACGCTCTCCCTCTTTCTCTGCCCCAACCATGTGCTGTCTTTCTCTCTCTCAAAATAAATAGACTTAAAAAAATAAAATATTCTACTAAAATCAAAACCCTCACATTTTTAACAGAATTTTAATATTCTCTTTTTAGGGGAAAGCCCTTTGTATCTTATTCAAATTCATGAAGAATGGATGACATTTAAGATGTCTCATTATGCTTGCAACATACAAATATACAGTTTCTTAAAATGGCTTCCTGTCAAGTACATATGATTTCTCTTTGTCTGCTGTTAATGTAATTGACTAAACACTAGATTCCACTGATTATGCTTTCCCTTGTAAACCACTTACTTTATAGGCATAAGCAGCTGTGTTTATGCTTCTGTGATTTTCGGGTTTCATTATGAAGTTTCATCATGTGATTCAAGAGCCATAGGCAGTATAAGCACCCAAGCAGCAGCTGGCAACTTTTTACTGATAAAAGGAATATTCCATCAACACTTACATACATTGTATAGAAGGATACATATGTATCCAGATGCATATGTAAAACCATTGCAACCACGTTAACAGTGAGATGTGAGCAGAAAGAAAACACTATTAACTTTACAGGCAATCATTGATCAACAGTCAAAGACCTGAATTTAAACAAGAACATAAGCACTTCCTCTCCTTCCCCTCTCTCAACCGAGAACTACAGAGTTTTGTTTTTTAACCTGGGAGTTTGGTGTTAAGTATTCAATAGGGGTGGTATAAGAGAGGTAGGCAGAGAGACAGCAGAGGGAGAAAGGCTGACAGAAAAAGCAGCCATCAAGAGTTTGAGGTGGGGGGCCCATGCATGGTTCAGTCGGTTAAGCAACAGACTCTTGGTTTTGGCTCAGGTCATGATCTCACGGTTTGGTGAGTTCAAGCCCTGTGTCTGGCTCTGCACTGGCAGCATCGAGCCTGTTTGGGATTCTCTCTCCCTCTCCCTCTGCCCCTTCCCCAGACTCTTTGTTTCTGTCTCTGTCAAATAAATAAATAAACTTTAAAAGAAAAAGAGAGAGAGAGAGAGAGAGTTTGAGGAGAAAATTCATGCAGAGAAATATGGAAAGGAGTAGCAAGGAGAAATAGGGGAACTAAGGTACAGGAAACAGAGAAGCAAAGAGGCCCACACAGCAGGTGTTTGTTATCCAAGCCTCTATGACACTTTATTATTGTGTCTTCTCTTTTTTTTCTTTGTTAGCGGGATAGAGTTTTATCAGTTTTATTGATCTTTTCCAAGAACCAACTTTGGTTTTATTGATTTTCTCTATTATTTTTGTTTTCAATTTAATTGATTTATGCTGCAATGTTTATTATTTCTTCTGGTTGCTTTAGGTTTATA
The DNA here is from genome assembly GCF_046562875.1 of Panthera onca. Taxonomy (NCBI): domain Eukaryota; kingdom Metazoa; phylum Chordata; class Mammalia; order Carnivora; family Felidae; genus Panthera; species Panthera onca. Next base: position 131,240,973 of record NC_138340.1, on the reverse strand, counting down.
TTACTTTTCTTTCTCCAGTTTCCTGAGGTGGAAGCTTACATTATTATTTACATTATTACTTACATTATTATTACATTATTGCATTATTATTATTATTTATTATTATTATTTCTTGTGCACTAGCCACTCAACACTATATAATGCCCTCTAAGCAATGCTTTCATGGCATCCCACAAATTTTAATAAATTATATTTTCATTTTTATTCAAGGTATTTTTAAAATTTCTCTTGAACCTTCTTTAAGCCATGTTTAGAAGTCTGTTGTTTCATCTCCAAACTGGGGGATTTTCCAACTCTTTCTGAAATTGATTTCTAGTTTAATTTCATTATAGTCTAAGAGCATACGTCTTTCAAATTTGTTGAAGTGTGTTTTAACTGGCTTACCAGAATGTCGTCCATCTGGGTTAATGTTCCATATGAGCTTGAGAAGAATGTGTGTCTTGCTGTTGTTGGATGAAGTATTCTATAAATGTCCACTGGATATACTGATTGATGGTACTGTTTACTTTAACTACATTTTTACCGATTTTCTGCCTGCTGGAACTGTCAACTACTGATAGAAGGGTGTTGATGTCTCCAACTATAATAGATTTATCTATTTCTCCTTGCAGTTCTATCCATTTTTACCTCATATTTTGATGTTCTGGTTGTTAGGCAAGTAGATAGTAAGGACTTTTAAGTGTTCTTGAAGAACTGACCCCTTTTGATCATTATATAATGATACTCTCTATCCCTGATAATTGCCCTTACTCTGAATTCTGCTTTGTCTGAGATTAATACAGATACTCCAGCTTTCTTTTGACTGGTGTTAGCTGTGGTATATCTTTCTCCGTTGCTTTGCTTTAAATTATCTTTTTATTTAAAGTGGTTTCTTGTAGACAATATTTAATCGGTCTTGTTTTTGTATCCACTCTGACAGTTTCTGTCTTTTAATTGATGTATTTAGACCATTCACCTTTAAAAAGATTATTGACAGATTAATACTGATCAGTTGTGTAACTGTTTTCTATTCATTGCACTTACTGCTGCCACTATTGTTGTTCTTGTTCTTTCTCTTCTTTCTTTCTTTTCTTCCTCCTCTTCCTTTCTCTTCCTCTTCCTCCTGTCTTTCTTTCCTAACTTCTATGGTTTCTGCTTTTAATTGAGCATGTTATATGATTCCCTTTTCTCTTTTAGCCTATCAATAATACTTCTTAAAATTTTTTTAGTGGCTACCCTAGAGTTGACGATATACATTTTCAATCCCAGTCCACTTTCAAATAATAATAGTATACTGCTTCATGGATAGTCTGGGTACTTTATAACGGAGAATGCTTAATCCCTCCTGTCTGTCATTTACTTCACATACTCATATACCATTATCATCAAACACATTGTTGCCATTATTATTCTGAACAAACTGTTATCTGTTAGATAACAGATGTCTATGTAATTTTCCTTCTTTCTGAGCAACTTTTTTTTACCATTTGCAGGCCAAGTCCATGGGCAACAAATTCCCCCAATGTTCATTTGTCCAAGAAGGTCTTTATTCCTCCTTCACATTTGAAAGGTGATTTCACTAGATACAGACTTTAAGGTTGGTGGTTTTCAGCTTTATTAGGATAGCTCTGGAACAGACTTTCGCTAAAAGCGTGGGTCTAATTCTTAAGGCCTGGCCTTTCTGACATGTCATCAGGATGCCTGGGGTGATAGCATTTTTTCTGGGCCACAGCTATAATGCCTCCCCAAGTTGCTCAATCTTTAGAATCTTTGTTTAAATCTCTCCCTCATTGTAAATACCCTCTGTGTAGTCTCACCTCATGCATGTTTAGGACACATAAACTTCTATGCCCCTCCCCCACACTGCTCCCTACCCAATTCCTACCCCACACATTGCAGTGATTTTTATCTTCCCCAAATTGAATTTCTTCCAAGCAGGACTTCCACACTCTGCTTGGACTTTATCTCACTGTGCCACAGTTGATTAATTGTTGCCAGGCAGAAAGCCAGGGTGATTATGAGATATTATCTGATGAGTTTTCTTTTCAGGGATCACAGTTTTATGCTGTTCATTGTCCAAGAACTGAAAGCAATGGCCTCATATACTTTGTGCAGTTATATGATTTCTTACAGCATGAAAACTAATCTAGTGCCAATTACTCTGTAATAGTTAGAAGCAGAAATGTTCCTTATTCAATCATCTATTCCCAGTACCTAGCACAGTTCTTGGCATTCAGAGGCAATCAACAGGAAATCAGTACATGAATTAATGTGTCCATCAGTGAATTCAGGGAAGGAAGAAAAGAGGGTGAGGGGGGGGGGGATTAATTTTGAGAGCATTTGGGAAACATTAACTGGACAGCACTGTACTTGAGCAAATTAAAAGTTTTAGTATGGACTCTGACTCAAACTCAGAAGAATCAAGAGTCAGACTTAATATCTTTTGGGAAATAACATATTCCATAATGGTTGATTCTTTATTTGTCAAATAATATATATTGAAAATCCCGAGTCAAGATTTCTGGTTTAAAATTCATCTTACATATCATGTAATCAATAAAGTAGTTCCAAGGTAAATGAAAGCAAAATGGATTTTATAATATTCTGATTTAGAAGAATTGTAAGATTTCAGTGTTCTACTGATAGGTATTTTTTGAATATTAGCAACTAATAGGCTAGTGTCACCTTTTGAAATCTTTTCAGTTTTGAGGAAATCCTTTTCGGGGATTTTTAAAGACTGCTTTCTATTTCAGATATATGTTTCTGAGTATTATAATCAACCAATTAATTATGTCATTAAAATATATTTATTATTACTACATGATGAAGTAATCACTTTACTTTTTTGAAATAGATTATAGACGAAGAATTAAGCAGTCTTATATTTATCCATTTATTTTTTTAATTTTTTTAATTTTTTAACGTTTTTATTTATTTTTGAGACAGAGACAGAGCAGGGGAGGGCCAGAGAGAGAGGGAGCACAGAACCCAAAGCAGGCTCCAGGCTCCGAGCTGTCGGCACAGAGCCCGGCGCGGGGCTCGAACTCACAGACTGTGAGATCATGACCTGAGCCGAAGTCAGACGCTCAACCGACTGAGCCACCCATGCGCCGCTCCATTTATTTTTACAAAATATACTTAGCCAAGACATGTATAAAGCCTTAAGTTTTCTGTTTAAAATCATTTTATCTTCAAGCTCTCTATATAATATCAGATGGTTTTCTGTTTTCAAGTGAGAGTTCTAGGTACTACAGTTCATTTAAATAAAAGCCATTTCATTTTTTCTGGATTTAATTTGATTTTTCAATTATCAAGCTTTGTCTTTTACATTGAAAATGCGATCTTGCTAATATTTTCTGAAAATGAAATGTATAACTATATTCCAGAAAAGTTTTAAATATGATACTGTTATAGAAGAGAATAGGCAGGATAACTTTTCTTATGCTCAAGCATAAGCTAGTGAACTATATTTAAGGATAATAAAAATATTTTATAATGAAGAAAATAAGATAAGGAAAACGAGAAAGATAAAGATTTGCAGATAAGGAATCAGGATAGAAGGGTAAACACCTCACCTGACTTTAAAGTCTTCAAATACTTACCTGTTATAAAATTTTGGGGCCCTAGTAGTGGGAGAATTTGTCAAAAACTTTTTTGCCTTGAATGATATTTTATTTTCAAGTGAAGATTGAAGGATACAGGGAAAAGTATCTTCACGTGGTCCTGAAAGAAATAAGAATTATTCATTGATAAAAAATAGATTTCAAGGAGAGAGTATATAAAGAAGAATAGCCTGGGGGCACTTGAGTGGTACAATCAGTTAAGCGTCTGACTTTGGCTCAGGTCATGATCTCCGGGGTTGGTGAGTTCGAGCCGGAGTCGGGCTCTGTGCTGACTGCTCAGAGCCTGGAGCCCGCTTCAGAATCTCTCTGTCCCTCCCCAACTCATGCTCTGTCTCTGTCTCTCAAAAAATAAACGTTAAAAAATTTTTTTTTGAAGAATAGCCTGAAGAAGAGAAGGTTAAATAGGAATGTGCAATATCCTTTAAAGGTATGTATATGTGTTAGAAAATCTCCAAAGATAGATACTAAGTGTACCAAGACAGAGTAAAAAGATGAGAGAAGCCTGACCCAGAGACCAGACATTTCATAAAACTGATAGCACAGGTAAACTTACTGATGTTGACACTCACTGTCTTACCTAATAATATTGCAAAAGCACAAGAAGATGTTTGATTAAAGCACTGAAATAATGCATAGTCTGAGACAAAACAAAGAAAACTGAAGATGCAAGCAGAGTCCATGTGTTGGATGTATTTAAACCATCGCAGCTTAATTTTTTAACCAAAAATGTTGAATACCAATATCATGAACACAATATTTGCAAAATCACAGTTGTTGTAATATAACTTGCCAAATGGGAGCAGCAGACTAGTTGTTTTTTGTTTGATTGTTTTAATATTGTTGCAGAAAAAGCATGAATGGCTCTCTTTTGGCATGCTAATACATGGTGGTCTTTAATTTCTCCTCTTCCTGCTTATTCTTTTCTCTTTTGTTTACTACTGTTCTTTAGAGTCTCCAAAAGGAAAAAGCAAAGAAAAAGAAAGACAAAGATGCTTGATTTGATTGTCTAATGGAAGTCTATTGCGGCTTAGAATCTATTTTCAAGCAAAATTTAATCAAAATATTGTTACATCTGGGTAAAGAAGTTATAATGATTTCTATTGTCTCTTTATTCTTTCTTGAATTTTCCACATTTTTTACAATGCTCATATACTAACTCTGTAATCATAAGCAAACAAACAGATTTAAGGAACTCATGGGTCTATTTCATTCCAGTTAGGCACTTTTTTTGTTTCACTCTCCCTTGGATATTAGATCATCACACCCTTATGAAAATCTAATATTAATTTTAAAATTCTTTAGAGCATTCTAAATAAATTGCTTGTCTTAAATACTCATTATAATCTGAGCACCTTTGGCAAACAGAGGATCAAACACAACAGTCTGTCCCAGGTTTGGGGGAGGAGGGACAAGAAGGCTTTATGCTAAAGAGGGATGGATACTTGTAAGGATCTTCCAAACATTTTAAGAATTCCAAAAATAACATGGATGGTGAAAAGGAGAGAGAAAACTGAGCTTAGAAAAATTCTGAGTAGAGTTGAAGTGGATTAAAGCTAATCAGCGGTTTTGTAAGGCTTTACATAAGGTATTTAGCATCCGAGGAATTAAGAAAATCAATTATATCCTGATATATTAATACAAGGTAAAGGAAAATGCTAAGTTGAAATGACTCTGGAATTTTCAGAACTTATTGTTATTTAATAAATAAATATATTTATATATTATAGAAATATTAAGGAATCAATAATAAAGGAAATCAATCAATAAGAGGGGAGATACAGAGAGACATGAAGACCATAGTTCTTGGTATACATATTACATATGGTGGATTGTTTCTATGTTTATTCTACTTTTTTTTTTTTTTTTTTTTAATTTTTTTTTTTAACTTTTTTTGTTTATTTTTGAGACAGAGAGAGACAGAGCATGAATGGGGGAGGGTCAGAGAGAGGGAGATACAGAATCTGAAACAGGCTCCAGGCTCCGAGCTGTCAGCACAGAGCCCGACGCGGGGCTCGAACTCACGGACCGTGAGATCGTGACCTGAGCTGAAGTCGGACGCTTAACCGACTGAGCCACCCAGGCGCCCCATGTTTATTCTACTTTTAATTAAGGATTTTTTTTTTTCCTGAAAGAGACGGTGGATGATTTTGTCACTGGTGAATCACAGAAGTCTTACTATTAAGACAAAGAACATTGTCCTGGAGTTCTATGTGCTGTCTTTGAAAATGTGCTCACCAAAGCATCAACACAAATTTTCTATATCATATCCTTTCTATACTCCAAAGTTTGTTGAGCAGTGTACAGTGTTAAATTGTGAATTTTTTCCTTTAGTAACCGAAATATTATTCAGGATGTGTTTTGTTGGTATTTTAAACAATGAATCAGAAACAGCATTCTTTTCTAAGAGTCTAATAGTTTAGCACTATTTTTTAGCACTTTTTCTAATCGTTTAGCATAATCTTTTAACTACTTGGATAGCAAATATACATGCAAATATACAACATACAAACACTACTGTTAATGATTTGACTGCTATGTTTCAGAGTAGCCCTGCTTATTAATACAAAAATACTAAATACAAAAATACCTAGATTATAAAATAGCATATTCAGACCAATACTTTCTAACCAAGGTTATTTACAGGTTCCATTAACTATGTGGTATACATGCACAACATTACTAACAATCTAATAATGACACATAAACAGAAATTGAATTGCTGTTACTATCTCACCAGATACTTCACCCACTAATGCCTAGAAATCTGTGTAAGTCTTGATTTCTCCAACTCACCTACCCATCCCAGAAAGCTTCAAGTATGTTGAAAGGAAGCTCAGGATTAATGGATTGATATTTATAATGGTTAAAGGCACATCTAAATCCTATTTCACCTACATTTTGTGTTAAATTGGCTTCAAGATTGGGAAGATGAATATGAATATGCCATTGTTTTGTGCTGGACTAAGTCTATTAATAGTAATGCTATTGGCTAGAAATGTCTGGGGGCACTCACTCACCTGGGCCTGAATGAGTTTCCCACAGACCTGTCCCCTTTCCAAATCAATGTTACAACTGGATCCACCCTTGTGGTTCTTATGCACACAATGGCCAGGGGATCTGGTTTTACTGGAGTTGAGGAGAGCAGTCAAGAGTTTTGTGGGCTTACTCTTTATGGGCAAATTTAAAGCATGAGACAGATATTTAACGTATAGGGAAAAGACAAGTAACCCAAATGGTCAATTACAAAAATCGACCAAGATCCCAAAAATGGTTTATCTTATATAGCCATCTTTGAAGTGGACGCCTCTTTGAAATGCATGTGTCCACAATCAAAGCTTAAGTCAGGCACTTGTATTACAAGATCATAAGAACTATGATCTCTTTAGGGCTCTTCACAAATATTCCTGTTCTCTCAACTTGTGGATAAAGGATAAGAATGCACTTCCTCTTGAATTCAGGTGTGGTGAGATGACTTGCTTCGGTCAACCAAATAAGATTGGAAGTGATCAGGTGATATTTTGTCACATTACGGTCTTCATCTGTCTTACTACTTTCTCTTTTTGGGGAGGAAGGAGGAGTGCCATGTATTATTGGGCCGACTTAAACAATGCAGTAAGAACAGTTTAGTGTATTAATTTTTTTCTTTAGTAATGAAAAATTTACGGTTTTAAATTTTCCTCTAAGTTTTCACTGGGTCTCAAGTTTTTGTAAAGTGTAATGAAGCATTCTTTTCATTGCTTTCTAGAAGTTTATAAATTTTCTTTTGATTTCTTCTTTGATGTAAGGTTTATCTAAGAATAAAATATTTACAAAGTTTCAAAAATTTTTTTAATATTTATGTATTTATTTTTCAGGGAGAGAGAGAGAGAGAAAGCAAGTGTGTGAGCAGGGGAGGGGCAGAGAGAGAGAGAGAGAGACAGTATCCAAAGCAGGCTCCAGGCTGTGAGCTGTCAGCACAGAGTCCGACCTGGGGCTCGAACCCATGAACTGCAGGATCATGACCTGAGCCAAAGTCAGACGCTTAACCAACTGAGTCAGACGCTTAACCAACTGAGCCAACAGGTGCCCCGAAGAATAAAATATTTAATTTCCAAGAGTTATATTTTTGGTCACTCTTTTTAACATATTTCTGGTTTTATTGGATGATGAGAAAAGAATTTGAACTATATTTACTTCTTTAATAAGGTTTTCCTTACAGTTGTAGCATAATCAGTTTTTATAAATCCCTTCAGGAATATATGAGACAAAATTTATTTTCTATTAAAGAGCTTGAATACAAGTACAGACTCTATCCACTACATCACATTTTAAAATTATATATTTCCAATCATTTTTTTTTTAACGTTTATTTATTTTTGAGACAGAGAGAGACAGAGCATGAACAGAGGAGGGTCAGAGAGAGGGAGACACAGAATCTGAAACAGGCTCCAGGCTCTGAGCTGTCAGCACAGAGCCCGATGCGGGGCTTGAACTCACTGACTGCGAGATCATGACCTGAGCCGAAGTCGGCCGCTTAACCAACTGAGCCACCCAGGCGCCCCCCAATCATGTATTAAAGTCTCACACTATAAATTTATTTTTAAAAAGGTCCCTCTGTATGTGATAGATTTTGCTTTATATATTTATCTATGTTGTTTGACTCACACAGAATTTTGACTGTGCATTTTTCATAAATTGTATCTTTTTCATTACAAATTACCTCTATAGTTTTAGTGTTTTTACTCTAAATTCTACATTATTTTATATTGTCTACATTTTTTAGTTTATCTAGTATCTCTTTTTCCACTCCTATATTTTCAACACTTCTTTCATATTTTAAATGTGTTTCCTGTAAAGAATTTACAACTAGGTTTACTTTTTAACTTAATCTGATCTTCGCTGCCCTTCAGTGGAGAAAGTCCACTTATATTTAGTGTGATGACATTTATTTTAGTTTTCTATCATGTATTCTACTTATTATTTATTTTACATTGATTTTCTATTTTGTTTTTATTTTTTATCAGATTGATCAATTTGTACCTCACTCAATTTTTTGTCTTATTAATTTGAAAGTTATTCTATTTATTTTATTTTATTTTATTAAATTATTTTCCTCTCCTCTGGTCTTATAAAAGGCATATACATCTTTACTTCTATTTGAATACAAGATGCCACAAAGACGCTATTTTTACTACTCCTCCCCCAATAAAATGAGATCTTTAAATAATTTCATTTTTCCTTATTACTTACTCTCCTCCCCCAATAGATAAGTACTTTGGCTTCCCCAGCCCTACCCCTTCCTACTCTTTACTAACTCTTGAGTTTTGCTGATATAACTTACTACACTTAATTTTAAACTATTTTTAGAATATCCCTTACTGTACATCTCTTCTGTGTCTATGGTTTTACTTACAATCATCTTATCCATTTGAATTTCAATTGAATAGGTAATGCTTATTTAATATATAAACAATTAGTGTTCATCACTGCATTCTTATGTCTTTGATTTCCCATATTTAGAATTTTGATGTATTCTATGGCATTTATTCTTTGTTTTTGTTAGTCTTGTTAATTTCCACTTGCATATCCTCAAATATCATTACTTTGCCTTGACAAGTGAATAATTTCTCAACTATATATAAGATTTTCAGATTGAAATTCTTTACTCTCAATAGTCCCCAGATACTATTCTACTGATTTTTAGCTTCTAGTGTTGCAGTTGAGAAGTTCAAAGGCAGTATAATTTTTCTTTACTTTATGGCTAGCCTGTTCTTTTTGACAGAAAGTTTTAAATATTTTCTATTTGTCTTTGAAACTCAGAAACTTTCTATGATATGTCTAAATATAGGTCTTTCCTTATCAATCTGGCCAGGAATGTGGCGAATATTTCAATCTAAAAATTCAGACCTTGGGTCACCTGGGTGGCTCAGTTGGTTGAGTGTCCAACTCCAGCTCAGGTCATGATCTTACAGTTGACGAGTACGAGCCCTACATCAGGCTCTGTGCTGACAGCTCAGAGCCTGGAGCCTGCTTTTGATTCTGTGTCTCCCTCTCTCTCTGTCTCTCCCCTGCTCATGCTCTGTCTCTCTCTGTCTCAAAAAGAAAAAAAATAAATAAACATTAAAAATTCAGACCTGTAGCTCAGGGACAGTTTTCCTCTTTAGCTTTCATTGTAGCCTTATCTTCATTTACAGATTTACTTCTCACCTGGAACTACTATTATTTCCAGGTTTACTTTCCTAGAGATACTAATTCTCTTACCTTTTCTCTAATGATTTATATCTCATTATACTTTTGTTTGTGCTTTGAAATATATTGTGGGTCAAATTGTGTCCCCTAAAAGATATGTTGAAGTCTTAATCCCCAGGACCTATGAAATGTGGACTTTTTTGGGAATGGGACCTTTGTAGATGGGACCTTTGTAGATGTAAATAAGTGAAGATGAGGTGGGCCCTAAATCCAATGACTGATACTGTTAGTGGGAGAGAAAAATTTGGAGACTCAGAGACACAAAGTAGAAGAAAGCCATGCAATGATGGAGACAGAGATTGAACGTCAAAGACTGGAAGCAACCACCAAAAGCTAAGATGAGGCAAAAAAGGATTCTTCCCACAGAACCTTCAGTAAAAGTATAGTCCTGTTGATTTTTTGGACTTCTAAGCATCCAAAACTATAAGAGACTACATTTCTGTTGTTTTAAGCTTCCAATTTATTGTAATTTGTTACAGCTGCCCTAGGAAATTAATGCAAGATAATTCTCCTTCTGGATATTCAAGGTCACTAATTCAAGTCATTTTATTTACTAAATCACTTAATTAAAGAATTATGTTTTGTTACCATTTACAAAATTCAGAGAGTATTTTTTTATGGTTTCCACTTGGATCTCCTTTAGTCATGTTGATATTTTATAACTCAAGTTTTTAATGTGTCTTATGTAACAGCTCCACTTCACTAAGCATTTGGTTTTTTGGCCCAATTTTCTTTTCTTTATACTAGGTTCCCTTAGATGTTATTTTTCTTAATTGACTGAGTTCAGGTTTGATCTGAAGGTACCCTAAGTGAATGGTGGCAGGCAAAGTGACCTCTACCCCTGTGGGCTGATGATCATGATGGAGTAGGCAAGGGGATGGTTCCCTGCTAAGGTACTGGTGATAACTTCTGCAGCTTAACATTCTTATATCCAAACTTACAAGGGCAGGATAGGTTTGGCTCATCCATTCAGCAACTGCTTAATCTCCTGGGAATCAGGAAGACATGATAGGTTCATGATGGACTAATGTTTCTTTTTCTACAGAGGGCTTAGCTTCTTGAGGTCATGCTCTTCTCAGGGTCCTGTGGTATTTGGTCCTTACCTAGGAGTCTATCCTGCTTTCTAGGTGCTTTCCCAGCCAAGAGGAAGAAAACTTCTCTTTCTTATACCCCAGCAGTATTATTTTGTACCCAAAGTATTTATACTGCTTTAGTTCTAAATTTTGAAGTAGTGAGAATAAATAGAGTCAAATAGACATATGGATATATAAGTTTAACAATAAATAACTTGCTACTTCTGGCATTCTAGAATGGTTATAAGCTAAAAACCTTGAACATGGAGCAAGGATAGGGAACAGGTTACAAAAGAACACAAACATCTCACTAGAAAATATATAGGAAAACGTAAGAGTATTTAAGCATCATTTGGTTAACTTGATGTTATCTTAAACTGTCTTATAAATTTGGCCTCTTGTTTAACATAAAATAATTTTAATTCTATACAAATTCAGTAGCCTCTTTAGAATAATATGATTTGTCACAGCGCTGGGTGGCTCAGTTGGTTAAGCATCCACTCTTGATTTTCGCCTAGGTCATGATCTCAGGGTTGTGAGATCAAGCTCCACATTGGGCTCTGCACCAGGCATGGAATCTGCTTAAGATTCTCTCTCTCCCTCTCTCTCTGCCCCTCCCCTGCTCTTTATTTCTCTCTCTCTCTCTCTGGAAGGAAGGAAGGAAGGAAGGAAGGAAGGAAGGAAGGAAGGAAGAAAAATATGATTTGAAAATAAATCTCTGGGTTTTATTAGCTGTGGTATTTATGACCTTGGTATATGGTTTCTTAGAAAACAGTTTTTGGAGATCCAAAATGGCAGAGAAGTAGGGGGATCCCTACTTCGTTCCCTCATCCCTCAAACACAGCAGTGTTGATGCCAAAGGACTTTGAACTCCAAGAGTTCAGGTAGCAAAGTGACAGAGATGCCTCCAGGTACCCACTGGGACAACCTGGCAGGCCATAGGTGCGTGATTGTGAACTGGGAAAGATAAAACGGGTGGTGAAGGAGTGGAGGAGAGGGAGCCCTTCTGCAGAGAGACAAAGGGAGGAGAAAGAGACTGGAGAAGTGTAGGACTGTATCTGCATGAGAGAAAAACCAAAGACTAAGATGGAGAAAGATCCAATCTCTAACTGTGGGGCTTTCCCCAGACTGGGACCGGTTGCCCTGTTCACACACCTGGGGAGGAGGGGAGCCAGCCCCGGGGTCAGTAACTAGTTCAGAGACGCAATCTGTAGTGGGAGAAAGCAATCCCATCCCTGGAAGGTATATAACCGACCCAAGGACAAAGACTGTCTGTATTCACCAGCCAGAGGCAATATATCAGCGGGGCAGAGCAGCACCTCCCCAAAACTAGGGCGGATGGAGTGGGAACCTTAAAGACATTGAGGTTTAAGCCCCAGCCGAGCACCAGGGAGGAGCAGGAGTCTGAGGAGTGGGACAAACCAACGTGTTCACACCCATGACACTGTGAGGACAGCCTGAACAGAGTGGTTTGGGACTCCCGATACGTGGAGCAGAGACTGGCGTGTTGCCATTTTTTTCCCCATCATCAACAAGGTGGGGCCTCAGGGAATGGGCAGTGGGCCCACGGTGGAGGTGGGACTTGCCTACACCAAACCATACCCTGGGCCTGGTAACTGCATATCTACTGGAGGAGGATAGATGCTGATGAAGAAGACAGCCCCTACCCCAGACCAGCTCTGCCACTGGTTCCAAGACACCCAGTGGTTTTGCATTGCCTGATTTAATTCTCAGACAATTGTTATTATAAATAAATATATATATTTCCCTTCCTTTTCTCCTTCTTATCTCTTACCTTCTCCAGTCTGGTTATTCTGGTTGTTGGTTTGTTTAAGCAGACATATTTAATCTATTCTATTTATACCTGTTCTACACCTCCTTCTTTGTTTTCCTTTCTCTCTCTCTGGATTAAGCCATATAGTTTCTCTGCTGGTCAATTTTATTTTATTTTATTTTCCTTTTCCCTACCCCTGTCATTTCTCCCTGTGTATGACATAAGGCCTCTTCCATCAGCACCACCTCTGTTGTTTATTTGTATCCGGTGTTACTGGTTTTTTGATTTTGGTTTGTGTGTGTGTGTGTGTGTGTGTGTGTGTGTGTGTGTGGTTTCTTTGTTTGTTTTCCTTTCCAGGGCTACTTCAATGAAAAAACCAAAAGCACACCTGATGGAAGGTCCAAAACATCACTACAAGTAGGGATATAAAGTAACCAAAGTCACAAGAACAGAGAGCAAGTAACACACTCCAAAAAACACCTCCTGAAGGGCCAGTTCCTAGATGTGTATGACCCCTCTTTAATATAGTAGTGCTTGCAGGTATAGGGCACACAGCAAGCTTTTAACACACATAAGAGACAGAAAACTAGCCTAAATGATTAAATGGAAGAGTTCTCCTCAAAAGAAATTCCATGAAGAAATGACAGCTAAAGAATTGATCAAAACAGATATAAACAATATAATTGAACAAGAATTTAGAATAATAGTCATAGGATTAACTGCTGGGCATAGAAAACAGAAAGAAAAAAGCATAGAATACAGCAGATAATCTATTGCTGCAGAGATCAAGGAACTAAAAAATAGTCATCATTAATTTTTAAATGTTGTAAATGAGGTGCAAAATAAACTAGAGGCAGTGACAGTGAGGACCAAAGAGGCAGAGGGGAGAATACGTGAAATAGAAGATAAATTTATGGAAAAAGATGAAGCTGAGAAAAAGAGAGATAAATAAATTCTGGACAACAAGGAGAGAATTAGAGAACTAAGTGATTCAATGAAATGGAATAATATCTGTATCATAGGAGTTTCAGAAGAAGAAGAGAGAAAGAAAGGGTAAGAAGGTGAACTTGAACAACTCATAGCTGAGAACTCCCCCAGTATGGGGAAGGAAATGGACACTGAAATCCGGGAGGCACAGAGAACTCCCTTCAGACGTAACTGGAATCGATCTTCTACACAACATATCATAGTGAAACTGGCAAAATACAAGGATAAAGAGAGAATTCTGAAAGCAGCTAAGGACAAACAGGCCTTAACCTACAAGGGTAGACACATAAGGGTAGTTGAAGACCTATCTACTGAAATTTGGCACACCAGAAAGAAGTGGCAGGAAATTTTCAATGTGCTGAATAGGAAAAATATGCAACCAAGAATCCTTTATCCAGCAAGCCTATCATTCATAATAGAAAGAGAGAGAAAAGTTTTCCCAGACAAACAAAAACTGAAGGAATTCATCACCACTAAACCAGCCCTACAGGAGATCCTAAGGGGACTCTCTGAGCAGAATGCTGCAAAGACCACAAAGGACCAGAGACATCACCACAAGCATGAAACCTACAGATAACACAGTGACTCTAAACCCCTATCTTTCAATAATAACACTGAATGTAAATAGACTAAATGCTCTGACCAAAAGATACAGGGTAGCAGAATGGATAAAAAAGGTAAGACCCATCTATTTGCTGTCTACATGAGACCCATTTTAGACCTGAGGACACCTTCAGATTGAAAGTGAGGGGATGGAGAACCATCTATCGTGCTACTGGAAGTCAAAAGAAAGCTGTAATGGCAATACTTATGTCAGAAACTAGATTTTAAACTAAAGCCTGTAACAAGAGATGAAGAAAGGCATTATATAATAATTACAGGGTCTATCCATCAGGAAGAACTAACAATTATAAATGTCTATGCACCAAATACGGGAGCCCCCAACTATATAAAACAATTAATCACAAATATAAGCAAACTTATTGATAAGAAAGTGATAATTGCAGGGGACTTTAATACTCCACTTACAACAATGGACAGATGATCTAGATAGAAAATCAATAAAGAAACAATGGCCCTGAATGATACACTGGACCAGATGGACTTGACATATATTCAGAACTTTTCATCCTAAAGCAGCAGAATACACATTCTTCTTGAGTGCACTGGGAACATTTTCCAAGATAGATCACATACTGGGTCACAAAAAGGCCCTGAATAAATATAAAAGAATTGAGATCATACTGTGCACACTTTCAGATCACAATGCTATGAAACTTGAAATCAACCACAGGAAAAGTTTGGAAAATCTCCAAATGCATGGAGGTTAAAGAACATCTTACTAAAGAACGAATGGGCCAACCAGGCAGTTAAATAAGAAATTAAGAAATATGTGGAAACAAATGAAAATGAAAACACAACAGTCCAAACCTTTTGGGATGCAGCAAAGGCAGTCCTAACAGGAAAATACATTGCAATCCAGGCCTATCTCAAGAAACAAGAAAAATCTCAAATACAAAATCTAACACACCTAAAGGAACTAGAAGCAGAACAACAAAGAAACCCAAGTCCATCAGAAGAAGAGAAATAATAAAGATCAGAGCAAAAATAAACAATATAGAATTAAAAAAAAAAAAACAGTAGAACAGATCACTGAAACTAAGAGTTGGTTTTTGAAAAAATAAACAAAATTGATAAAACCGTAGCCAGACTTCTCAAAAAGAAAAGAGAGAGAACCCAAATAGATAAAATCATGAATGAAAGTGTTTATCACAACCAATCCCTCAGAAATATAAGCAATTATCAGAGAATACTATGAAAATTTATATGCCAACAAACTGGACAACCTGGAAGAAATGGACAAATTCCTAGACACCCACACACTACCAATACTCAAATGGGAAGAAATAGAAAATTTGAACAGACCCATAACTAGTAAAGAAATTGAAACAGTTATCAAAAATCTCCCAAAAAATAAGAGTCCTGGGCCAGAAGGCTTCCCTGGGGAATTCCATCACCCATTTAAAGCAGAGTTAATACCTATCCTTCTCAAGCTGTTCCAAAAAATAGAAATGGAAGGAAAACTTCTGGACTCATTCTATGAAGCCAGCATTACCTTGATTCCCTACCCAGAAACAGAGACTCCACAAAAAAGGATAAGTACAGGCCAATATCCCTGATGAACATGGATGCAATAGTTCTCAACGAGACACTAGCTAATCAAATTCAACAGCATATAAAAATAATTATTCACCATAATCAAATGGGACTCATTCCTGGGCTGCAGGTTTGGTTCAGTTTTTACAAATCAATCAATGTGATACATCACATTAATAAAAGAAAGGATAAAAACCATATGATCCTGTCAATAGATTCAGAAAAAGCATTTGACAAAATACAGCATCTTTTCTTGATAAAACTGCTCAAGAAAGTCAGGATAGAAGGAACATACCTAAACATCAGAAAAGCCATATATGAAAACCCCACAGCTAATATCATCCTCAATGGGGAAAAACTGAGAGCTTTCCCTCGGAGATAAGTAACACGACAAGGATGTCCACTCTCACCACTGTTGTTTAACGTAATGTTGGAAGCCCTAGCATCAGCAATCAGACAACAAAATGAAATAAAAGGCATCAAAATTAGCAAAGAAGTAAAACTTTCACTTTTTGCAGACGACATGATACTCTACATGGAAAACCCGACAGACTCCACCAAAAGGCTGCTAGAACTGATACATGAATTCAGCAAAGTTGCAGGATACAAAATTAACGTACAAAAATCGGTTGCATTTGTATACACCAATAATGAAACAACAGAAAGAGAAATCAAGAAACTGATCCCATTCACAATTGCACCAAGAATCATAAAATACCTAGGAATAAACCTAACCAAGGATGTAAAAGATCTATAGAAAACTTATGAAGGAAATTGAAGAAGACACAAAGAAATAGAAAAACATTCCATGCTCATGGACTGGAAGCATAAATACTTTTAAAATGTCAATACTACCCAAAGCAATCTACACATTCTTTTTTTAAAAATATAATTCATTGTGAAATTGGTTTCCATACAACACCCAGTGCTCATCCCAACAAGTGCCCTCCTCCATGTTCAGCACAATTCCAGTCAAAATTGCACTAGCATTCTTCTCAAAGCTAGAACAAGGAATCCTAAAATTTGTATGGACCACAAAAGACCCTGAATAGCCAAAGTAATATTGAAGAAGAAAACCAAAGTGGGAGGCATCACAATCACAGACGTTAGCCTCTACTATACAGCTGTAATCATCAAGACAGTATGGTATTGGCACAAAAACAGACACATACACCAATGGAATAGAATAGAGAACCCAGAGCTGGACCCACAAATGTATGGCCAACTAATCTTTGACAAAGCAGGAAAGAGTATCCAATGGAAAAAGGACAGTCTCTTTAACAAATGATGCTGGGAGAACTGGACAGCAACGTGCAGAAGAATGAAACTAGACCACTTTCTTACACCACACACAAAGATAAACTCAAAATGGATGAAAGACCTAAATGTGAGACAGGAAACCATCAAAACCCTAGAGGAGAAAGCAGGCAACAACCTCTTTGACCTCAGCTGCAGCAATTTCTTGCTCGATACATCTCCAAAGGCAAAGGAATTAAAAGCAAAAATGAACTATTGGGACCTCATCAGGATAAAAACTTCTGCACTGCAAAGGAAACAATCAACAAAACTAAAAGGCAAACAATGGAATGGGGAAAGATATTTGCAAATGACATATCAGTTATATAAAGGGTTAGTATCCAAAATCTATAAAGAACTTATCCAATTCCACACCTGAAAAACAAATAATCCAGTGAAGAAATAGGCAGAGGATATGAATAGACACTTCTCCCAAAAAGATATCCAGATGGCCAACAGACAAATGAAAAGATGCTCAATGTCACTCATCATCAGGGAAATACAAATCAAAACCACAGATCCCACCTCATACCGGTCAGAGTGGCTTAAATTAACAACTCAGGAAACAACAGATGCTGGCAAGGATGTGGAGAAATGGGAACCCTCTTGCACTATTGATGGGAATACAAAGTGGTTCAGCCTCTCTGGAAAACAGTGTCGAGGTTCCTCAAAAAATTAGAAATAATCTATCCTATGACCCCGCAATAGCACTGCTAGGAATTTATCCAAAGGATACAGGAATGCTGATTCATAGGGGCACGTGTACCCCAATGTTTATAGCAGTGCTTTCAACAATAGCCAAATTATGAAAAGAGCTTAAATGCCCATCACCTGATGAATAGATAAAGAAGATGTGGTTTATATGCACAATGGAATACTACTTGCCAATAAGAATGAAATCTTGCCATTTGTAGCAAGGTGGATGAAACTGGAAAGTATTGTGCTGAGTGAAATAAGTGAGAGAAGGACAGATATCATGTTTTCACTGATATGTGGATCTTGAGAAACAACAGAAGACCATGGGGGAAGGGAAGGGGAAAAAATACAGAGAAGGAGGGAGGCAAACCATAAGAGACTCTTCAATATAGAGAACAATCTGAAGATTTATGGGGGGTGGGGGAGAGGAGAAAATGGGTGACGGGCATTGAGGAGGGCTCTTGTTGGTATGAGCACTGGGTGTTGTATGTAAGCGATGTATCATGGGAATCTACCCCAAAAGCCAAGAGCACACTTTACACCCTGTATGTTATAAAATAAAATAAATACAGAGAACTGAAGGTTTATGAGGGTGGGGGTGGGTTACATGGGTGATAGAAATTAAGGAGGAATGAGCACTGGGTGTCATATGTAAGAGATGGATTACTGGGTTTTACTCCTGAAGCCAAGACCACATGGTATGTTAACTAACTTGAGCTTTTAAAATATCTATGTCTTTATTTAAATATCTAGCACTCATGGATAAGATGATAACTTAACACCCAGGGTAAACAAGTGAATTTTGTTCTTAAAAACTATGATTTCCTTTTAAAAGTAACTTTTCTTTTTTTAGTTGTATCAAGATAGCAAGTTTTCCTATTCCTTCCAACTTTCATCAAAGTAAAAAAAATGTATTTCTAAAAATAATAAATTATTAACAACACTAGAAAACAATATGGAGGATCAAAACTGTTGAGAAACACCCAAAAAACGAAAAGTAGACAGGGTCAGATCTCTGGAGAAAAAAATAGGAAATGATAGCTCAAAACAAGCCCTAAAGAAAAGATTGCTGTGGCTATGGAGTTAGTTTTAGAAAAGCTTCAAGTTCAGAGTCAAAAGACCCAAGGGATGAAAAGGAGTCACTTTGTAAACTTCAAGGTGGCCAAGTGGGCAGCTGCAATTGAAACACTGTCCAGTCCCCTGCTTGCCCTTGCTGAGCAGAGTATGTCTTCTGGCTGTGGGACTCTGTTTGTTCTGGGATTTTTTTGATGGTGGATGGAATGGAAACTAGCTAATAAATGATATCTTCCCACAGGCTAAAATAAGAATTATCCCTCTAGTATCAGCAAGGCAAAGCAGTACCCCAGTTAGTTTTACTGTTTTACTACTAATTTTACTGTTTAACACACCTCCAGGAAATGAGTCCCAGAAGATAAATCATGGCACACCCATATCAGCATTATGCCTTGCTTTCTCCCACAATTACCAGAAGCAAGCTAAATAGAATTGCCAGATTGTCAGACTGAAGGATGAGAGGCAGTAGCACTTATTCACATTTCTATTGATTCTATGTGAAGTTTATCTGACTAGACTAACATGCCAGACCTCCTCTATACCAAATTGTCCTCACACTTTTCCCACAGCTTAGCTTATTGATAACATATCTGCTCCAGGATTAGGAATTCCTATTTGTTTCTTGTTAATAGTATCTCTGTGAATCTTGTAAAATAGAACAAAGGGATATCAATATCAGTGTAATCTGAAGTTAGTACAGCCTAGAGATGTTAAGAATGATGTTACATCAAATAGTAGAGTTAAGGAACAGTTAACTTTTGTTTCATTTTAAAGCAAGCTTGCTCAGAGGATATAACGAATCCAGACTGTTCCCATCTCTATAACCACCTCCAAAGAGGCGTATCAGTTCTGTCTATCTGTTACCATTTATATATATCTGGAGGATAGTGTTCTGTTTCTTTCTAGCAGGAAACTAATCTGGGTAATGCATTGCAGCAGTCCAGAAATGCTTGGGCACAGATCTTCAGCAGAGCTTTGTCTGACAAAGAGGTCTTTGCTCTCTCATAGGGAAATTGTTAGCCACAAAATCAATTAGGCATGCATGTTAAACATTTGACTTTATGCCCAATGGGAGCCCTAAAGGTTTCGCTGCAATCTTGTTATCAATCCTAACTGGAATGTGTCTACTGACCAGAAGACAAATATTATTTAAGACAAAGAACAAAAAGTAATAGAATCAAATTTTCAGTTTGAGTAATCCTAATTCCTGCTCTTTTGGTTTAGCAAATTCCTTTTTTGAATTAAAGAGTTCCTTCTACTATAACCACAAAAATGATAAATGTACATAATCCTCTATCTCCACTATATCAACATGTTTGTACAGTGCAATTCTCTAGATGCTTTCCCCATCTTGTTTTCAGTTCTTATCAAATGATCTTTTAAAAAGAAAATTTGTCTAAGGAGAGTAAGGAGATTGGGAGGGAAACTGTGAATCTTAAGAATTAGTAGTACAGGGGCACCTGGGTGGCTCAGTTAGTTAAGTGTCTGACTCTTGATTTCGGCCAAGGTCATGATCTCATGGTTCATGAGATCGAGTCCTGCTTTGGGCTCTGCACTGACAGTGTGGAACCTGCTTGGGATTCTCCCCGCCCTCCCCTGCTTGCTGTAGATATGCACTCTCTCTCTAAAAATAAATACATAAACTTAAAAAAAAAAACAGAATTAGCAGTATAAAGGAGGAAAATAAAACATAGTATGGCTACATTGCACATGTTAGAGATAAGTAATGCTCTGTGATGCATGATAATCATCTGGTAAATTTAGAATCTAATGACAAATTGTAAGTTTAATAAAAAACACTCTGTTAAATGGCTTTTTATTTATTGGCTCTCCAAATTCCATTTTTACTTTCCAGCAAGCACATCAATATTTTTTTCACACTGTACCAGACTTTATTAAATGCATACTGTCCAGGAGGATGCTGTATCTTGATCACTTCTCCAGAGAGAGCTGTGATGACTTCAAAGAATGTCTGAAAGGACAGGTCTGTGGTCTCCACTGGAGTGGCACCCAAGGTCATGAATGTCTACTCCTGCAGTTACGGCCACTGATGTAGGGAGCCATATTCTTTTTTTTTTTTTTTTTTTTTAATATATGAAATTTACTGTCAAATTGGTTTCCTTACAACACCCAGTGCTCATCCCAAAAGGTGCCCTCCTCAATACCCATCACCCACCCTGCCCTCCCTCCCACCCCCCATCAACCCTCAGTTTGTTCTCAGTTTTTAACAGTCTCTTATGCTTTGTGTAGGGAGCCATATTCTGATGTCTGGAGGATGCAAATGACTCTCACAAGAGGATACATGTGTGGCAGCGAAGGTTACTATAACAAAGAACCACAGACTGGGTGGCTTAAACAACACAAATTTACTTTCTCATAATTGTGAAGACTAGAAATCCGAAATCAAGGTGTTGGCAGGGTTGGTTTCTTCTAAAGTCCCCTCTCCTTGGCTTACAGATGACTATCTTTCCCATGTGCCTTCATCCGGTCTTCCTTCTGTATGTCTGGGTCCCAATCCCCTCTTTCTTTAAGGACATCAGTCATATTGGATTAGGGCCCAATCATATGATCTCATTTTACCTTACTTTCCTCTTTAAAGGCCCTATCTCCAAATACAATCATGTTCTGGGGTACTGGATGTCAGGAATTAGGGGGTGGGTGGGAGACACAATTTAGCCTACAATAGTAGTCTTTTCCTCTTTAGTGGAGGGTGTTCAAACAGTGAAATCTGCTCCATGTTGCAAAATTTGCCAGAGTCAAGATGATCATTTATTACAACATTTATAAGAGCTGGGAAGCTTGTACAAACAGAATTTGCATCAGGATTAACTCTAAAACTGACATGACATCAATTTCTCAATCCCTAACTCCCACTTCATCTTTTACGTTGGTATTATAAGGTTAGGAGAAGAAAACTATGTTAGCAGAAATAAAGACTAGTTGCTTTTCTTCATGTCCCCAAATTTTCCTTCACTTTCCTAGATTCTCAGTCTCAGGACACAAAGTCCTTTCCATGTTGGCTCCCTCAACTTCCCTTTTCCTACACTCCAAGTTCCTTTGTACCTTTATCCATCCTATCTCCTTCCCACCATCCCAGCACCACCTCCTCTACTGTGTCCTTGCTTCCACACTCAATCTTAACATCCAAAACCTTTTCCATCAATGATTGTTTCCCATCGCCCCTGTCTCTCCCTCACCAGGGAGGGACCACACGTCTCTCTTCTTCACTGGGTATTTCTCTTCAGATTGCCAAAACAAGCTTGAAGTTCCAGTATTTTTCAAGTAAAACAAAACACAATTTCCCAAATGATGTGCTATCCCGTCTCTTCACTGACAGAGCTCCCGGGATAACCGTATACTAGAATTCATTTGTCAGTCATCCTCCTTAGTCCTGGTTCAGAAACTGGCACTGTTAACATTTTCCTGAAGCACTTTCCTCCTGTGGTTTGTTCTGGCCCTGCCTGTTCTCACTCTCCCTCCACAACTCAGCTCTACATCCAGCCCTCTTGCACTGTGGCCTCTCAATATGAGATCTCATCTGCTCCCATGGCTGCAATATAAACCTTTGCTTAAATATTTACTGAATCAATATAATGTGCTTTGACCTAGAATCCTGACCCACACTGCCAGCCATTTCCTATGCAGCTCCACCTGGAAGTTCACCTGGCACCTTCAAAACAACATGAGCAACAGTGAATTGTTCATTTCCCCAATACCCACACCCATTTTCTAACAAAAAAAAAAAATTGCAATTTTTTAAAAACCAAGAGAGAAATGTAACAGAAACCTATAGATTAAAGAGATTTCAGACACATATCAACTTTGTGGATCTTACCTTGAATCTGATGCAAACAAATTGGGGGAAAAAATTATATTACAATCAAGGAAATATGAACACTGACTAGATACATGATAATATTATGGAATCTTTGCTAGATTTGTTTAGGAGTGATGATGGTATTGAAATTATGTTTTAAAACAGCTTCTCTTGGGGCGCCTGGGTGGCTCAGTCGGTTAAGCGGCCGACTTGGGCTCAGGTCATGATTTCGCGGTCTGTGAGTTCGAGCCCCACGTCGGGCTCTGTGCTGACAGCTCAGAGCCTGGAGCCTGTTTCAGATTCTGTGTCTCCCTCTCTCTGACCCTCTCCCGTTCATGCTCTGTCTCTCTCTGTCTCAAAAATAAATAAACGTTAAAACAGCTTCTCGTTTTGAGATATATAGTAAAATATTTATGGATGAAATTATGTGATATACGAGATTTTTCTTTTAAAACCTCTGTCAGAAAAAGGAGTATGGGGAGGCGCCTGGGTGGCTCAGTCGGTTGAGCGTCCGACTTCAGCTCAGGTCATGATCTCGCAGTTCATGAGTTCAAGCCCCTCATCGGGCTCTGTGCTGACAGCTCAGAGCCTGGAGCCTGCTTTGCATTCTGTGTCTTCTTCTCTCTCTGCCCCTTCCCCGCTCATGCTGTGTCTCTGTCTCTCAAAAATGAATAAAGTTAAACAAAAAAAAAGAAAGAAAAAGGAGTGTGGTTTCATAGATGAAATAAGACTAACCAAGAGTGGAGTTGGTGATGGTCACAAAGGAGTCCTGCACATAATTACCTTTACTTTACTATTTGTTTCTCATAATAAAGAAGTTTTACAAATCAAGAAAAGGTTTAAAAATGAAATTAAGTTAAAAAATTACACTCCCTTCTCACTCCCCTAATTTACTTGGCAGAGCTTTCCTCCATTGTTTTTGTCATTTTGTTATTCTTCACCTTCTCCTCCCCGCCCCCACCCCTCAGCAAACATACAGGAATGCATTCAACCCACTTTGCTTTCCTTCCCAAGCATACTTGTTATCTTCCTTCTCTGATTTTTCTAATCACCACCCGGGTTCACAGGGACTTATTTTTTCCCCCCATCTATAATAAATTTTGGGCTCCTGAACCCTGGTTTTCCCAAGAGCAAAGTTTATTCTAACCAGAATAAAATAATATTCTAATTCCACTTGTTTTCCCAGACCATTACCTACGGACTTATTTGAGAAAATAGAACCATCTATGGGGGACTTGCTACCTAGAATGAAGCAATTTTGACCTTGGAATTGGTGACAATGAGACTGGGGAAAGTTTGGAACTTGATTCGCCATTTGCATTCCAAACTTCAGTTCTACTTTTCTAATAACTGTTCAATAGGCAGAGACAGCTGAGTGTATTGGTTAAGAACCAAACAGCCTCCCAGCTCCAGGGCCTCAGTTGCCTAAGTGAAATAAGGAAATAGTTGCGCTTACTCCACAGGATCATTATAAGGATTAAATGAGATAACACGTATAAACTGCTTAAAATTGTGCCTGGTGCATACTAAGTGCCATATAAAATCAGTAAAAAAACATAATTCCTTTGCTAAGTTAGCAAAACCTTCTGTTAATAGGAACTGCTACATCTCATTGGTTTTTTGAATGTTCACATTAAAAAAAAAAAAAAAAAAACACTGGGTTGTGAGGTTTTTCCTAAGTTTCCAAAGATAGGTGCATGCCCAAGAGATGCCTAAGAAAATTTTTGAGAAACAAGAAAATCAGGACTGCTCTTAAAATTGTTTCCCTAAAAGTAATAAGTTAGGCTTTATTCATGTTCAATATTCAGAGAGACCCTGGAGTCCTTATTCCTTCCACTCATAAGTCCATCCATATGACAGTAAAATGTCTTAAAGAAGGAGTAAGCATCCTATAATGCAATGGAGGGTAATGGGGTGTAACTATGATATTCATCCTCATTCATTAGCTTTCAGGGTGATACAGTGTATTACAGCTATGTGTGTTGGGAAAGGGAGTTCACAGATTACATTCTATAATCTTGATGAAATAAACTTCACAAAATGAATAAACAGTTTAAAAAGATGTCTGCAAAGAAAACAGAGAATCAAGACAGAACTAATAAGGTAAATGCAGGCCAACAGTAAGAAAATGGCAGACCTGATACTTCTATTCCTGGTATAAGCCCTTGGCAGCCATATTGCAAGGTAAGAACAATGATGATGAAATTACATTTTCACAAGAAGAAAGAGAAAGAAGAAAGAAAGAAAGAAAGAAACCAAGAATATTATTTGAAATATTAGAATATACATCTACACTTGTTGAGGATAAGCCTCTAACTTCTAAAACACACAGAGCTCCTATTTTGTCAGTCAATAAAGAAAAAATGCATCAGAGAAGATAGATAGATAGATAGATAGATTTATTTATTTATATCCAAGTTAGTTAACATACAGTGTAGTAATAGTTTCAGGAGAATTTAGTGACTTATCACTTACATATAACACCTAGTGCTCATCCCAACAAGTGCCCTCATTAATGCCCATAGAGAAGATATAGTCCTAACAGTAAATGGCTTCTTAGCTTGAAAAAATGTTTTGTAGGAAAACTATGTTAGGTAGAACTGCTACTTTGACTGAAGACATTTTTTTAAAAAAATGATTCTAGGTCAATATTAGTACTTCAGCAAAATACTAAAGTTACAAGTGAACATTGTACTAAAGCATACAGCAAGGTATTTAATTATATAAAAAACAAGACATTGAAATACAGTATCTTACTAATATTTTGTAAAGGATGAGGAGCTGATAGTGAATTTTAAAATTGTAATCAGAAGTTCACTGGTTACCTCACATTTACGAAGGCTACCAGATTTAAAGATAGTAGACATTTCTCTTTTACAGGTACAAATTTGTTGACCACCTCTGTGATGACAGGTGGCTGTTAAGTAGTATGCTGGCCATCAAGTGTTTTCAAACACATAAACACACCTAATCTGCTGGTCCTTTAAAGGTTAAAAAAAGAAACAAAAGAAAAAAGAAAGGACCCGATTTAAGGAAACTCTTTCAAAATAAATTGTGCTATACAAATAGTATTTTGAAAATGTTTTCCATGCTCTGCACTCTTTGAGGCAAAACAATGTAATTTATCACTGACAAATTTTTATATCTGAACATTAAAAAAAATTATAAACAGAAATTTATAATTTGTTTTTAAATCTTTCAAATAAAGAATTTCATTGGCTTTTGAACCCCCATTTAAAATATATAAAAATGCAAAACTATCTAATTTAGTTTACAAAAGCAAGTGATGGGCATAACAGATAAAAATTCACTAGTCAAGTTTCAACAAAAGCCTTTGGTTCACTATTGAAAAGAAGTGAAAGTGAGTTAGTCAGTACATCCAATGATGTGCTTCTTCCATCTAGATCTAGAGTTCTTTAGTCAGTGTTTTTCCAGCTAAAGCACCATTAAAATGATCTGTCAAATAAAATGAAAGAGATCCAAGCCTTTAAAAATAAGGAAGCATTTCAATTACACTACTCTCACTAAAAATATTAATATAATTTTAATCACAATATGATGACATAATATTTTGTAAGAACAGTAAGATATTTTATACCATGAATATATATAAAGTATGTCTTAAAAATAGTTTATTTAAGAGAAAGACAGATACCGTATGTTTTCACTCATATGTGGATCTTGAGAAACTTACAAACAGAGAGGGAGGGAGGCAAACTGTAAGAGATTCTTAAATACAGAGAACAAACTGAGGGCTGATGGGGGTGGAGGAGAGGGGAAAGTGGGCGATGGGCATTGAGGAGGGCACTTGTTGGGATGAACACTGGGTGTTGTATGTAAGCCAATTTGACAATAAATTATATTAAAAATAGTTTATTTCAAATTACCTTATCATTTAAAAATGTATATATTAGTAAATTATGTATGATGTCCATAATATTAGTAAAGCACATGTATATGTGTATATATATATATGTGTGTGTGACTGTGTGTCTGTGTGTGTGTATGTGTGATATCCAATTAATTAAAATCAAATTCCACTTCTGGCAAGACACTGTGAGAAGTTCCACAGACCTACTCCCTAGTGAAATAGGTGAAAATTGTTTTAAAACAAAATTTAAGTTGGGAAATGGTTTTAAGGGCACACAGCAAATAAAGAAACATTTATTCAGGATTTCCTATAACTTTGTAACAACAGAATTTATGATATTTGAATTAATACCTCTGTCTCCCCTATCTCCTCACAGCTCAGTGAGACAAAAACTACTCTCCAGATGGGTACATAGGGTTCCCTCTCCACCACATCCCAGCTAGAGGGCTATCATCTCAGGAGAAGCAGGATGTCAACATTTCTCATCCTTCCCTAGGTTACCTACTACTGAAGCTAAGCTCTGGATGACTACAGTTGAGAGGTGAGGGTTCCCTTCTTCCACCTATTACCCGCTGGTGAGATATAGGCTCTATCTTGTGTGCAGCATGCTAGCAATACAAGAGCCAAGATCACCCTTGTCATGACTCATTTGTGGTTTTTAATCAGTGGTTCCAAGCCAGGAGAGGCAAGCTGAGAAGACCTGAAGCTATTGCCATCACCTCCATTAAGCAGTCAACTCCTACAGTGAAGGTATCAGT
Source organism: Panthera onca (assembly GCF_046562875.1). Taxonomy (NCBI): domain Eukaryota; kingdom Metazoa; phylum Chordata; class Mammalia; order Carnivora; family Felidae; genus Panthera; species Panthera onca. The sequence continues at coordinate 131,213,640 of NC_138340.1, read as the reverse complement.
CTGAGAGAAACGCAAGAATGTCCACATCCCCAGATCAAGCTCTGACTCAAGAGTTTGCTCAGAGTGGGAACTGGGACATAAAAGAGCTCCAAATCTCTTCCTAAAGTAACTGACTTCATTTATAACAGACTGCAGAGAAGTTAAAGCCTAAGCATCCTCTCAAAAACATTGAAGGTGGTGGTGAAAGGCAATTGGGAAGAGGTTGATAGATTCATTAGAGATAAAAAGCTAAACTGCATATCACATAGTTTGTCACAGAGAACAGACAGCTAGGGTGAGATATCTGGGAGAAGCTCTCCTGGGCTCAGTAAAAATCTCAGCACTGACGTGGAGTATCCCTTCAAAGGAGCCTGAATTTGACTGGATCAGACAATGATGCAATTTATGCCCCAGGACATGTTGAAAATTTAGAGCAACCAGACAACAGTACTAGCAATTAATAGATGGGTATGGTCATAAAGAAGACAATCTAAGAGAACCATCCCAAAACCCAGGGTAACTATTGCCTTCTCAAGTCTGCACCTTCCCCCTGACTCCTCACCCTGTGGAACAACATCAGAGACTTCATACTGAGGGAGGAAATAGACTTCACTAAAAAAAAAAAAAAAAAAAAAAAAAAAAAATCTAGCCAGCCACTAAACAAATAAGCAAGTAACAATGAACAAGCCCTGGTGTTGGTGAGGGGGACTAGTATCCAGAATTGCTACAATATATTTTCTACAGTGTCTAGTTTCTAACAACAACAAAAAAAAATACATGATCAATATCTTTAAAAATGCATACGATACAAACTGCCTATAAGACCAACCAGATGTTGGAATTAACAGACAAAAACTTCAAAGTAGTTATTATAAATATGTTCCAAAACTAAAGCAAATTATGATTGATTAAGGAAGGTGGTGAATATGGAATAATATATAGAATTGTCAAATCACTATACTGTACTCCTAAAACTAATAGAACATTGTATGTCAATTATACTTCAATAATAAATATTCTTGGGGCGCCTGGGTGGCGCAGTCGGTTAAGCGTCCGACTTCAGCCAGGTCACGATCTCACGGTCCGTGAGTTCGAGCCCCGCGTCAGGCTCTGGGCTGATGGCTCAGAGCCTGGAGCCTGTTTCCGATTCTGTGTCTCCCTCTCTCTCTGTCCCTCCCCCGTTCATGCTCTGTCTCTCTCTGTCCCAAAAATAAATAAACGTTGAAAAAAAAAAAAAAAAAAAAAAATTTAAAAAAAAAAAAAAATAAATAAATATTCTTAAAAAAAGAAGTAAAGGAAGGCATGATAACAATGTTGCATCAAAAAGAGAACACTAATAGGTTAAAAATTATTTTGAAAAAAAAATAAACTACCAAATGGAGAGTACAGTTGAAAAGTACAATAACTGAAGTGAAAAATTCACTATATATAATAAAAGAAACCTACAGACCAGTATCTCTAACAAACAAAGTCAAAATTCCTCAACAGAATATTAGCAAAATTGAAACTAAAAATATATAATAAGAATTATACATCATGACCAAGTGGGATTTATACTGGGTAGGCAAGGCTGATTTAATAATTGAAAATCTATTGATGTAAGCCATCACCTCACACCATAAAGACTAACTACAAAAAACCTATAGCTAACATCATATTTGATGGTGAGGAACTAGAAACTTTCCTACTAAGATCAGGTTCAAGGCAAGATCTGGTTCAAAGTCACATCTTTTCAACATCATACCAAAATCCTTGCTAATGCAATAAGGCAAGAAAAGGAAATAAAAGGTATACAGATTTGGAAAGAAGATATGGAAATGCCTTGATTATAGATGACATAATCATCTTGGTAGAAAACCCCAAAGAATTGACCAAAAAAACCTCTCAGAATCAATAAGCAATTATAGCAAGGTTGTAGGATACACTATTAGTATACAAAAGTCAAATGCTTTCCTACATACCAAAAATAAAGTAGATTGTGAAATTTAAAACACATTATGATTTACGTTAGTACCCCCCAAAATGAAATACTTCAGTATAAATATAACAAGATATATATAAGATCTATATGATGAAAACTATAAAACTCTAATGAATGAAATCAAAGAACAATATAAATGGAGAGATATTACATGTTCATGGATAGGAAGACTCAATATTGTCAAGTCGTCAGTTCTTCCAAACTTGATCTATATATTCATTGCAATCCCAGTTAAAATACTAACAAGTTTCTTTTAAGGGATATCAACAAAGTGATTCTAGATCTCATATGGAAAGACAAAAAATCTATAAAGGCCAACAAAATATTGAAGAAGAACAAAGTTGAAGGACTAATGCTATCCAACTTCAAAACTTACTATAAAGCTACAGTAATCAAGACAGCATGGTACTGACTAAAGAAGAAACAAATAGATCAATGGAATAGAATACAGAGCCTATAAAAAGACATCCCATAAGGGTACTTAACTATTCTTTGGCAAAGGAGCAAAGGTAATACAATGAAGCCAAGATAGTCTCTTCAATAAACAGTACCAGAACAAGTGACATCCACATGCTCCAAAATGAATTTGGACAGAGACTTTACATCCCTCACAAAAATTAAGTCAAAATGGATTATAGACCCAAATTTAAAATGCAAAACTATAAAATTCCAAGACGAAACATAGAAGAAAACTTAGATGACTTTGAAATATGGTGATGCCTTTTAGATACAGTACCAAGGACATTATCCATGAAAGATTGATAAGTTGGACTTCATTTATGTATTCATAATTTATATATTTATACAATATATTCATAAAATGGGTTAATAGCCATTTTAACTAATTTAAAATGCGTATGGGCGGGGCGCCTGGGTGGCTTGGTCGGTTAAGCGTCCGACTTCAGCTCAGGTCATGATCTCACGGTCCGTGAGTTCGAGCCCCGCATCGGGCTCTGTGCTGACAGCTCAGAGCCTGGAGCCTGCTTCCGATTCTGTGTCTCCCTCTCTCTCTGACCCTCCCCCGCTCATGCTCTGTCTCTCTCTGTCTCAAAAATAAATAAACGTTAAAAAAAATTAAAAAAAAAAAAAAAAATGCGTATGGGCAAAAGATCTGAATATAGATTTCTCCAAATAAAATGGCCAATAAGCACATGAAAAAGACGTTCAATATCATCAGTAATATGATAAACACATACAAAACCACATACCATTTCACACCCACTAGGATGGTTAGAATTAAAAAGTCAGATAATACAAGTGTTTGTGAGAATGTGGAGAAGCTGAACTCTCATACACTACTAATGGAAATGTAAGATAGTGCAGCCAGTTTGGAAAACATTTTGGTAGTTCCTTCAACAATTATACATAAAGTTACCATTTGACCTAACAATTCTGCTACAGAGTGTATGCCCAAAAGGGATGACAACTGTACATTCATACAGAACCTCAAACACCTTCGTTTATGACAGCACTATTCATGATAGCCAAAAGATGGAAACAGTGCAAGTGTCCATCAGCTGATGAGTGGATAAATAAAATGTAATATATTCTTATGATGGAATATTATTCAGCCATGAAAGGAACAAAGTACTGATACATGCTATAACGTGGATGAATCTTGAACATGTTATGTTAGGTGAAAGAATTCAGTCACAAAAGACAAAATATTATATGATTCTATTTATAACAAACGCCCAGTAAAGGCAAATCTATACTGACAAAATGTACATTAGTGGTTGCATATGGCTGGGAGAAGTGGGAAAATGGGATAATTAAAGAATATGAAGTTTCTTTGTGAGGTGATAAAATTGTTTCAAAATTGACTCTGAAAGTGATTGAAAATATACTCCAAACTATTGAATTATACGTCTTAATTGGATAAATTATATGGTGTGTGAATCATACCTTAATAAAATTGTTTTTTAATAAAAGAGTGGAAATTATGTTTCATAAATTTTGTTGCTGATAGCACACAATCAAAAAAGATTGAGACCGCTTATTAGATGCTCTTGATGAATAGGTATACTAAAAATATAATCTAATTCTCGACAGCTCTATCACTCTTTACAAGTTATAAAGTAGCCTCACTCATAATTGTGGTTGTTAATGAGCCAGTACATGTTCTAGTAAAGAAAGGTGAAACTCCACAGATCAAATTGAAACCAATTCCAGTCTCATTATATACAAGAAATAAACAGAAATAAACAGTATAAACTCTAATCTCTTTCATTCTCATTTCCTTCACCAAATGCCAATCTCTTGGCCAGGCTGTTACAGATCAGTAAGACAGACTGCCTATTATCAGTTTATTTGTGTTCTTATCAGTCAATAGTTGGGCTTCCCCAAACTCCGCCCCCCCCAGCTCCTCCCTTTGTCCTTTGTTTAAATTATGTGCACATTTTGTGGACAACACTATCCTAGCATAGAGGTTGGCAAACCCTTTCCACAGAGCAAGCTTGTAAATATTTTAGGCTTTCTGAACATCAGGTCTCTGTCTCAATCACTTAACTCGCTGTTACCTTGTAAAAGAAGCAGTGATTTGTTAATGAATTAGCATAACCGTGTTCCATTAAACTTTAGAATGAACACAGAAATTTGAATTTCATATTCTTTTCAAGGGAAAAAATTGGGGGAAAATACTATTCTTCTTTTGATTACTTTCAACCATTTAAAAATATAAAAACATTCTTAGCCCATGAGCCTTACAGAAACAAATGACTGGCTGAATCTGACCTATGAGTCATAATCTGCTGACCCCTGTCTTTGACTAAGACTGAATAGAGAAATAACTAAACAGGAATTTCTCAAGTGATTTTTAAGGTTTAAATACATTAATTTACCTCACATATCCTACTTAGGCCTCTGGGTGGAGATTGGGAAGAAGAAATCAAAAGCATTGCACTGTGATTTTAATATTTAAAACCTCTTAAAAAAATAAAACCTCTTAAATCTAATTATGTACAATTAAAAATAATTCCAGCATTGTCTGAAAACATAAATATAAACAAACAAACAATCCCCCAAGCTGCTTGGTAATCTGCTTGACAAGCTTGTAAACTGAAAATTGATTCTCATCCTCTTCAACTGAGTGAATTTTATAGTCACTGTAATGTTGAAAACTAGACACGAGGGGAAAAGATTATCCAACCATTCCCAGGGGTCAATAGCAAACACTTTCTTCCCTTTCTCTCTCTCTCTCTCTTTGATTTATGATCATTCATAACCTTACACTTCCAATCACTGTTACAGAGGTTGTAGCTAAGTAACATAAAACGAATTGCTTTGAAAAAGGTGAAAAAGTCAACCCATCAAATTATAATTTTACTTTTTACAAAGCAGTTTGACTGAATTTTCAAAAATTAACTGACACGAATTATCCATCACACATACACGTAGCAGAGACCCAAACTTGTCTTTTGTTTCTGCCTGTCCTGGTAGCTTTGCTTCTAGTTGAAAAACTACATTTCCTTCTAAGGTCTTGGAAATCAACACAGATTTTCTAATTAACACTTACTCTCAACTTTACACATACATATCTAGATCTGAATGTATACTGCTAGAAGATAAAGTCTATCCTTCTGATAGTTTTACCACTGTAATAGTGTGAGGAAAGTCTAGGGACCATAACAATCTAGAAGAAAGACAATTTTAAGACAAATTTTGTTTACTCTTTTGGTTAACTTAATGTGATATGAACTGCACACATTTTTATTTAACGCAAAAAGATGAAATGTTACTCATGGTAGAAAAAAACATTAACACTAGATGAAATTGATATATTTTCCAAATACAATCCAATACAGCCATAAGAAGGGAAATCAGGGGCACCTGGGTGGCTCAGTTGGTTGAGCATCTGACTTCGGCTTAGGTCATGATCTCAAGGTTTGTGAATTCAAGCCCCACATCAGCTCGCAGCTGTCAGCACAGAGTCTGCTTTGGATCCTGTCCCCCCTCTCTCTGTGCCCCTACCCTGCTTGCACTCTCTCAATAATAAATAAACAATTTTTAAAAAAGAAGGGAAATCATATTGACATATACTGCAAGGCAATCAGATTATGAATCATGTCATATTTAGTTCCACTGAGGGACCCAGTACATTTACATTTCTTTGGTGTGATAATACCTATGCCTCTTTTCCATGCGTTTACTGAAGTGTATTTTCACTTTCCTGGTATCATTATCTTTTTCTATCTTCAGTTTTTCTCTAGGCCTTTTGGACAAATTTAGAACAGAATGTGTTGTAACCATGGTGAGTCAGGGGTATAATCAATGCAAAATGAATGATCAGAATGAGTTTTTTTAATGCTTACAATAATCCCTTCAGTATATTGTGATATCTTTATGAAAATGGTTAATGAGATTTTAGAGCTAAATGACCCCCAGTGGGAAAAATGCAAAATAAAAATTTGATGGGTATAAGCAGATGAGTTAAATTCAAGCTTTTCTGGGCTTCAGAAAAACTAACAGGGTCTACTGAATTATGAATTTCTTCCCTAGGCAAGTCAGGCTCTGACTTTAGGAATTTCTATAAGAAAACAACAATCTTGCATTATTTTCAGTCTGAAGCCAAAATATTCTTTTGAATTTGGGTTTAAAAACTTATATAACATCCCTACAGCCACCAGATACCGAGCTCAGGGATGTTGCACAAATTTAATGTAGATACATTTTAAGTACTCCAACACTGGCAAAGATACAAATGGGTGTACATTTTAGTAGTTAATTGAAACCATCTCCAACTGTTCTAGACATTTGGAAAAAGACCCAGTCTCTGTGATTTAGCCATCTAATATACAAATGCCTGGGTATTCACACCCTACATGTGTTCTCTCGACCCATGTGTTCGAGTCATTTATAGTTGCTAGCAGTGATGCACACATCATAGTTCTGATAATAAATCAAGGGAAATAAAACCATTTGATGGATGATGGTGTAAAATTATTACCAAGAGCTCTCAAACTCTTTCTAAGCAGGGAAACTGTATTTTCAAACAAAATTATATGTGGGATTCCCAGAGCAGAATGTAGATTTTTAAAAATAAGAGCTTACTGGGAGGTCTGGGGGACTTAGTAGGTTAAGAATCTGATTCTTGATTTTGGTTCAGGTCATGATATCATGGTCATGAAATCCAGCCCCTTGTCTGGCTCTGCAGTGACAGCCGGGAGCCCACTTGGGATTCTCTCTCTCCCTCTCTCTCTGCCCCTCCCTCGCTCTCTCTCTCTAGATAAATAAACTTAAAAAAATAAAAATAAATAAAAATAAGAATTTACTTTGTAAAGTACATAAGCAGGTAAGATAGAGTCTCTAAATTAGGATTTACCCACCAAGGCCCAGCCCACTAGCTGTTTTTATACAGCCCACCAATGAAGAATGGTTTTTATTTTTTTAAGTTGCTGTGCAGTATGAAAAGAAGAACAACATTCCATGAGACATGAAAAATATAGGAAACTCAGATTTCAGTGTCCATAAAGTTTTACTGAAACAAATTCATGGTCATTTTTTAATCTATTGTGTATGGCTGTTTTCACATTACAAGGGCAAATTTGAGTAGTTATGACAAACACATTATTGCCAACCAAGCCAAAATATTTTTATCTGGCCCTCTACAGAGAAAGTTTGCAAACCTCCTCTATAAAAGAAAACGTTTTAACTCATTTCCTAAAAAGATTTTACAACAATCTGCATTCCTCTTACACGTGGGTAAGTTCTCCACTGTGCCAGTTATAAATGTTCCTGAGAATTACTCATCCCATCTACTTGAGGGCAAGTTTCATCATTGGTAAGTTGAGTATGTGACTGCCCAGCTTTGGGCAGTTTGGCCCTGTGGAGAATTCTGAATGCCTAAAGAACTTACAATCTAGCTCAAGAGAAAACAGATGTTCCTGGGGCACCTGGGTGGCTCAGTCAGTTGGGTGTCTGACTTTGGGTCAGGTCATGATCTCACAGTTCGTGAGATCGAGCACCATGTGGGGCTCTGTGCTGACAGCTCAGAGCCTGGAGCCTGCTTCATATTCTGTGTCTCCCTTTCTTTCTGCCCCTTCTCTACTCACGCTGTCTCTCTCAAAAATAAACAAACATTAAAAAAAGAGAGAGAGAGAGAGAGAGAGAGAAAACATGTTCTATTCTACATTCAATCAAATGTGAAACAACTCTTTTCTGTGGTTTCTATCAGGAAACCCTCATAGTAGGCTTATATGTAGAGAGCTAATCAAAGGAAGTTTGGGGAAAATGGAAGAGGGAGCTTCCATTATAGCAAAGGAAATAATTTCAAAATGAATATCAAACCTCATGTTCTTAAAGCATTCTACATGTTGCTTGGCCCGTCCCTTTATTCTTCTCTGTGCTCTCCCTTTCCCAATTCTGTCTCTAATGCAGAGGCATCAGGTATTTTTCTTCTGCCTTACTGCTACTGACCCATGCCCTCAAAGCCCCATTTTTTCACTTCAACCAGCTTATCAAACGTTTGTTCTTTCCCTAAGAGAAACTTTGATGTCACTTAAGATAATACTGTGAAGGAAGGAAGGAAGGAAGAAAATGGAGGAAGGAAGGAAGAAATGAAGGAAGAAAAGGAAAACAGCATCTCAATTGGGAAAGGGAAGGGAGAAAACAAGCATCCTTAGTGAGAGCAGCATGAGCAAAGGTTTGGAGACAGGCATTGGGCAGTGAAGCAACAAGCTAAACAAAAATGGAGTTTGGATAATAGAAGTTAAAGGAAGTTACACCTGTCAGAATGGCTAACATTAACAACTCAGGCAATAACAGATGTTGGCAAGGATGTGGAGAAAGAGGATCTCTTTTGTGCTGCTGGTGGGAATGCAAACTGGTGCAGCCACTCAGGAAAACAGTATGGAGGTTCCTCAAAAAACTAAAAATAGAACTACCCTACGACCCAGCGATTGCACTACTAGGCATTTATCCAAGGGATACAGGTGTACTGTTTTGAAGGGACACGTGCACCCCCATGTTTATAGCAGCACTATCAACAATAGCCAAAGTATGGAAAGAGTCCAAATGTCCATCGATGGATGAATGGATAAAGAAGATGTGGTATATATATACAATGGAGTATTACTCAGCTGTCAAAAAGAATGAAATCTTACCATTTGCAACCACATGGATGGAACTGGAGGGTATTATGCTAAGTGAAATGCTTAGTCAGTCAGAGAAAGACAAAAATCATATGACTTCACTCATATGAGGACTTTAAGAGACAAAACAGATGAACATAAGTGAAGGGAAACAAAAATAATATAAAAACAGGGAGGGAGACAAAACAGAAAAGACTCATAAATTTGGAGAACAAACTGAGGGTTATGGGAGGGGTTGTGGGAGGTGGGATGGGCTAAATGGGTCAGGGGCACTAAGGAATCTACTCCTGAAATCATTGTTGCACCACATGCTAATTTGGATGTAAATTTAAATAAATAATAAAAAAATAAAACAAGGTAATAAAAAAAAAGAAGTTAAAAGAAGAAAGATCAGGCAAGCAAGAAATTATGGCCCAAGGATATGGCAATGAAGACAAAATTTAGCAAAGAAATAGAGAATCATTGTAAGTTTTTGAGCATAGGAGTGGCATGATGAAATGAGCACTTACTGAATGTGGATACTGAGGCTAGATTTAAGGGGACACACTTAAGAGTGTGATGAGAGAATGATGTAATAGTCTAAGCATAATATAATAAGAGTCTAAATGTCAGTGGGAACAATGGCAATGGAGAGAAAAAATGGCTATAAGGATTTTCTAGAGAAAAATTGATGTGACATAGCTTTGGGATTGGAGAGGAAAAGAGAAGATCATAAGATTTGGGCCTGGATGACTTGAAAAATGGTAGAGACATTATCAAACATATTACTATTTTTAAAATAAATGTATAATTTACAACTTTCCTACTTTCATAATGGAATCCAGTCTTCTTATAGAAAAGGCACATACATATATACACAGGGAAGTTAAATTAAAACAGAGATCTAAGTTAATAGGAAAAAAGAAAACTGAGGGTGATGTAATCCTCTTCCTGAGTACTAAATTTAGCTCTGAACTCCCTTGCAGCTGAGGCAGGTGGCTTCACAGCTGTGACTATCTATATCATTCTTTCCAGAGACCATCTCCTGCCTGGTAATAAATTCTGGAAGAAATCACACTGATCTTTACTGAGTATTATACAGGCATGCCCCATTCTATTGTATTCCACTGTATTGCACTTCTCAGATACTGTGTGTGCATATGTGTGTGTGTGTGTGTGTGTGTGTGTGTGTGCGTGTTTTACAGATATTGCATATGAAGGTTTGTAGCAACCCTCCATCAAAGCAAGTCTATCAGCACCATTTCTCCAATAGCATTTGCTTACTTTACATCTCTGTGTCACATTTTGGTAATCCCGCCCTGCCCCATATTTCAAAGATTTTTCATCATTAATGTATTGTTATGGTGATCTGTGATCAGTGACCTTTTTAAAAAATATTTTAACATTTATTCATTTTTTGAGACAGAGAGTAAATGGGGGGCGAGGGCGGTGCAGAGAGCAAAGGAGACACAGAGTCCGAAGCAGGCTCCAGGCTCTGAACTGACAGCACAGAGCCCAACATGGGGCTCGAACTCATGGACAGTGAGATCATGACCTGAGCTGAAGTAGGAGGCTTAACGGTCTAAGCCACCCAGACGCCCCTGTGATCAGTGACCTTTGAGGTGACTATTGTAATTATTTTAGGGTGCCATGAACCATGCCCATATAAGACTGAAAACTTAATCAATAAAGGTTATATGTGTTCTGACTACAGATGTGGTAGAAATAGCAAGAGAACTAGAATGAGAACTGGAGACTGAAGATGTGACTAATTTGCTGCAATGTCATGGTAACATTTTAACATTGAGGAAGTGCTTCTTATGAATGAGCAAAGAAAGTGGTTTCTTGATAGACTTTCCTCCTTGAAAACTCTCTGAAGGCTACTGAAATGACAACAAAGGATTAGAATATGACATGAACTTAGTTGATGAAGCAGCAGCAGGACTGGAGAGATTCCAATTTTGAAAGAAGTTCTACTGTGGGTAAAATGCTATCAAACAGCATCACAGGCTACAGAGAAATTACTCATGAAAGCATCAATCAATGAGGCAGACTTCATTATTGTCTTATCTTAAGAGATTGCCACAGCCACCCCAACCTTCAGCAACTACCACCCTGATCCGTCAGCAGCCTCAACACTGAGGCAAGACCCTCCACCAGTAAAAAAAATTATGACCTACTGAAAGCTCATTTGGTTGGTAGTTTTTAGCAATAAAGCATTTTTAAATTAAGGTTTGCACAATTTTTAAACATTGTTACTACACATTTAATAGATTACAGTATAGTGTAAACATAACTTTTTAAATTTATTTTTGAGAGACAGAGAGAGCAGAGCAGGGGAGGGGCAGATAGAGGGGACAGAGGATCTGAAGCAGGCTCTGCACTGCCTGACTTGGGACGTGAGTTCATGAACTGTAAGATCATGATCTGAGCTGAAGCCGGACGCTTCACCGCTTCACCGACTGAGTCACTCAGATGTCCCTCAACATAACTTTTACATGCACCAGGAGACCAAAACTTCCATTTGACCCACTTTATTGTGATATTCATTTTATTGCAGTAGTCTGGAACCCAACCTGCAACATGTCTGGGATATGCCTGTAATAGATATAGTCTCAGTAGTAGTTCCTTAAAAGCTATAGAAAAGGTTCTTTGTATGACTGATGAATTGATCAATACTTGAGAGCATCTATGGACTCAGTCTTAAGTCATAGTGCTGTGAAGTCTTTTCTAAATGAAATGAGGTTGATGTGGATCAAGTTGGGGGGCGGGTAACAGTCTGCTCATGGCCAGGACATGGAGCTGGGCTGAGGTGGAGAGGCAAGTCATAGCATATCCCTTCTTGCACTAGAGATACTCAACCTGAATTCTGGAGCAAAAAGGGAGATACAAAGACCAGGTCCAAGAGAGAAGGAATATGAGGACAAAGTCTAAGAGTGAAGCTAATTTGCCATGTTTCTTCAGGAATCTCTGGTCATTTCCCTGTCTTCTCTGGGGTCTCATTGACATAGAACAAACAGTCTGTTACCTTGACAAGATCCTCACCAGGTTAACCCAAACCACCTTTCATTGCAACAGGAAATTATCATATGTGTCCTCTTCCCAATCTGTTCCTTGGCATGTGGGACGTGAAGGAATGCCAAGGGTGTAAGTGTGGAGGGAGGGTAGACCTGGGCAGTCACATGCCCTACCCAGAGTTGGCCAGAGAGGAGCATGACCCATGGAAAATCTTAGAATGAGAGTGTTCTACAGTCACAATTTACCTCTATTTCAATTGTTACCATTAAAATGTTTTTAAACACATCCCTTCAAAATTTTCAGAAAAATACAGCAAACCCTAGGCTGAAACAGAAAATGCTTGCCCTCAAATCACCCTGTCCTTTCTTTAACAGCACTTATCACACTGTAATTGCTTGTTTTCTTGTCTGTCTTTCTGGCTGAATAATAAATAAGTTTCAGAGGGCAAGACCGTGTAACCTCATTCCTCACTGTATCTCTGGCACCTATCATTTGTGTTCAATAAATACTTGTTGATTAATGTTGAACAAAAGCCTTCCCACATCTCTCTGCTTTAGCTATTTCTACTGTTCTTAATCCTGACCCAATTTCTTCCTAGGCAAAGAGACTGTCTCTCATTCGGACTTCAGAGGCTTGAAGCTGGAGGTTTGGAATCAAAATTATTGTCTAGTATTTTGTTTTATTAATTTTTAGTAGAGTTGTATTAATAATAAGGGTATATATCAAATATTCTTTTCTCTCTAATCTTCTCTATTTCCTATACCCTAGTTCTTTCAAAAGAAAATTCCTGTGCTTAGTGGAAATCCCTACTACCCTTTTGCCTAAATTTTAAAGAAAACTAATGACAACATGGCATTTACTGAATGTTTACTATATGCCAGCTTCTGTTCTAAACACTTCATAAGTTTGAAACCATTTAAAACTCTCCCCAATTGGGAGGGGAGGGTGGGTGATGGGTATTGAGGAGGGCACCTTTTGGGATGAGCACTGGGTGTTGTATGGAAACCAATTTGACAATAAATTTCATATATTGAAAAAATAAAAAATAAAAAAATAAAAATAAATAAAAATTAAAAAAATTAAAGTCAATCATTTACTTAAATAAAAAAGCAATTTCCTAAGAAAAATAAAAATAAAAAAAATAAAACTCTCCCCAATTCTATGGGGTAGGTAGTTATTATCTCCATTTACAAATAAGGAAAAAGAGACAGAGAATAATTTATAATTTTTTTAATGTTTACTTATTTCCAAAGAAGAGAGAGACAGAGCATGAGTGGGGGAGGGACAGAGAGAGAGAGAGAGAGAGAGAGAGACAGATCTGAAGCAGGCTCCAGGCTCTGAACTGTCAGCACAGAGCCCGACACAGGGCTCGAACTCACAAACTGCGAGATCATGACCTGAGCCAAAGTCGGACGCTTCGGAGTTACCCATGGGCCCTGAGACAGAGAATAATTTAAAGAGGTGCCTAAGATCCAGGGCTATACATACAGCTGTGCAAATTGTACACCACACAACTCTAGTGGGCACCATTACATGCCCTATACTGCTGTATGCAGTTGCTTTGCCAAGGCCACAGAGCTGGTAATCAGTGCAGATAAGATTCTAACCCAGGCACTCTGGCTCCAGCCCTTACCTTTTTTTTTTTTTTTTTCAATATATGAAGTTTATTGTCACATTGGTTTCCATACAACACCCAGTGCTCATCCCAAAAGGTGCCCTCCTCAATACCCATCACCCACCCTCCCCTCCCTCCCACCCCCCAACAACCCTCAGTTTGTTCTCAGTTTTCAAGAGTCTCTTATGCTTTGTCCAGCCCCTACCCTTAACCATTACACTAATCTAGGGCTTTTTCCTTTCACATAATTTGAGCGAGCCCCTGTGGGGTTATGCTTGGAGTTGGCAATATCGACCCCTCAAAGCTCACTACTGGTGAGTCCCTGATTCCATCAAGGTCACTTCTTTTATATTATTTGGGGACTACTCATTATCATGCATATTGTTTTTATAATCTAGTTAAACAGAACCTCCAAGTAGCTAGAGCTATGATGGGTAAGTCACGGGTAGAAGCTGAAGAAATAAGAGACTTTTTTTTCTTTTTTACCTTCCCTCATACCTTATAAAACCTTTTTTTTTCTTAATGCTAGCAGGATGCCTGAGGTCTCCTGTAAGTTCTTAATGCCAGCGTAGCAGAGAATAAAAATAAGCAGAGTTAGACTGTTCCAGGCCAGTGGTTCTAAACATGTAGTTACACTAGCAGCAGCAGCATCACCTGGGAGCTAGGTAGAAATGCAGAATCTCAGGCCCACCCCCGATATACTGTATTTTAACAGGATCCCCACGTGATCGATGTACACTTCAGGTTTGAGAAGGACTACTCTTGTCTCTTATTTGCTGTGCTGTGATATAATCCCTTGTCTTCACCTCTTAAGTCCTCCATGCCCCCAAACCTGTGATACTACTCCGTTAACTGCAAGAGACTCGTATTCATATTATTTTGTGGGATTGCAGAAAAGCAGGCTGTTCCATATTTGTGTTGGTGTGGGGCAGACAGAGCAGACTAGCTGAAGGAAGCAAGACATAGAGGAAATCAAGAGCTTGGTAAAAGCAGGAACTCAAAGCAAAAGATGAGGAGGAGAAACACGGGCCCCCAAATTTCCAGTAATGTGGAAAGGGGCAGGGTTGCTGGTTCCGTGTATGGTATGGGATGATAGCTATTGTTAAAGGAAAAATGACTGTTCCATGCCATTCATGTTAAAGGAAGAAACTCCTAAAAAGTAGGAGAGGAGGACTCGGAACAGGTATCTCTAAATTCACATTCAATTCTCTGTATGTTCTATATGTCAAACTTGGTTACTTCCTCATTCTAAGGAAAGGCATAAATATTTCTAGAAATAAATCTTTTTTTTCTGAGATTTCTGGTTTCAGTTAATCTGTATTTATAACTAAAGTCTCCATATAATGAAAATCCTAACTTGAATAATTTTAGTAAAGATCTTTCCATTAACTTCAATATAAACAAGGGCAGAAGCAGGACAAGTGAGTGACATATTTGTGCTACAGCCCAGGCAATGAATGGATGCCTCAAATGGATAATGAGATTATATTTGACATATCAGCTCTAAATAGCTTGAAAAAAATCTATTGGAATAAACCTGAGTTTGTCAATCAGAAATTCTAAAACATTATGAGCTCGATCAAGACTCATTTTCATTAACTAATTTAAATTTTTTTTTAACATTTATTCATTTTTGAGAGACAAAGAGAGAGCATGAGCAGGAAGGGGCAGAGAGAGAGGGAGACACAGAATCCGAAGCAGGCTCCAGGGTCTGAGCTGTCAGCACAGAGCCCAACGCAGGGCTCGAACTCACGAACTGCGAGATCATGACCTGAGCCAAAGTCGGACGCTCAACCAACTGAGCCACCCAGGCGCCCCTTAACTAGTTTAAACAGTACCCTTCCTCCCACCCCCTTGGGGAATCAAGTGTCCTAAACAGTGCAAGTTTAAGTTTACGTTGAAGAAATGTTTGTTTTGTAAACAATCTGCTTGATTTCCATTTCAGAAAACAGTACTGCACTTTCTTAAATAAACATACACTTGCTATATGATCTGGCCATCCCACTCTTAAGTATTTACCCAACATAACTGCAGGAAGATAGACATACACAGATAGTACATAAATGTTCATAACACATTTGCAAGAGCCTGAAGTTAGGAAAAAGAAAAAACAAAAATAAAAACAAAAAAAAAAACCCACAAATGTCCATTAACAGGTGAATGAACAAACAAATCACAGACTATCCATACAATGGAATACAACTCAACAATAAAAAGCAAAGAACTATTTATATACATTAACAACATGGATGGATCTCAAGTTAAAAAGAGTACCCACTACATCACTGTATTTTATAAAACTCTAGAAAATGCAAACTAACCTGTTGTGATGGAAGGCACATTAGTGGCTGTCTGGGGAGCAGGGGCTTGGAAAGTGAACTACAAAGGGGCATCACTTTTGGGGTGATGGGTATATTATCTCTATTGTGGTGATGGTTTAACAGTATATATGTAAGTCAAAGCTCATAAAATTGTGCACCATAAATATATACCATTTTTGTCAATGAACCCTCAGCAAAACTGTAAGAAAAACATGAAACCAAAAACTGTTTTAAAAATAATTATCAGCCATAAATTAATCACAAAAACACTAAGTGCTACATATGTTCAACATTTTTAAAGCAAAAATGAACCACACCCTCCTATTTCATAGAAATCCTTCCAATCAATCTTACGTACCAATGGAGCCTGTTTTATTTCAGCATATTCCAATACTCAGTGGGTAGACCACTGTCATTTTGGATGCTAGAGTGCTTTCTTTGTGTCTACATAAATTTTTTATTGAAATGGGCCTGAGAACAGAGGTCGTTCTCTGTGGTTGTGAGAAAAGAGATGCCCCCGCTTAAATATGGCATTTTGTTTGCCAAAAGTCTGGTTGCATGTATGCTACATGCATTGCAAGCTCATTTATCAAATAAGATAAATCTGTGAGAGCACTTTGTAAATTGTAAGACACTAGAGAGGCAGAAGTTGTTACTGCCACTGCTTCTGTTGCTATTAATTAACCAGGATGGTGACTGGTGATTATGAATTCATTTGATCAATACAATAGCTAATTCAGCAGACTCAAAGGGCAGAGTGAACCGATTCATTAATAATAAAGTTAACATGAACTGATATAGGAGTAAATGAGGTATACATTCTGTAGGTACACACCGCAAATGGGTGTGACCAGAACTGCTTCTTTCTTCTCTAAAGGAGTTATAATATTTATACATATATATACAGGTATGTGTTTGGGAGGGTATGTACATATGGCAGCCCCAGGGATTATTAAGACTATAAAGAAATAATAAAGTTAGGTATAAGCTCTGGTCAATGAATGCCATAAACACCTAACAGGAGGTCAAATAAATGACTCTGAAATGAGAACCCCTCTCATTGGGGTGCCTGGGTGGCTCAGTTGGTAAGTGGTGGACTCTTAATTTCAGCTCAAGTCATGATCTTATGGTTAGTGAGTCAAGTCCCAGGTCGGGCTCTGAGCAAACAGCGCAGAGCCTGCTCGGGATTCTCTCTCTCCCTCTCTCTCTGCCCCTCCACCACTCTCGCCCTTGCTCTCTCAAAAATAAATCATAAACTTAAAAAAAAACACTCTCACACTTTTCCACACATTACAGAGGATCATCTTTTTATTTTATTTTATGATTTATTTATTTATTTATTTATTTATTTTGAAATTTACATCCAAATTAGTTAGCATATAGTGCAACAATGATTCCAGGAGTAGATTTCTTAGTGCCCCTCACCCATTTAGCCCATCCCCCCTCCCACAACCCCTCCAGTAACCCTCAGTTTGTTCTCCATACTCTTCTGTTTTGTCGCCCTCCCTGTTTCTATCATCTTAAAACAAAGATATCTCACAATCTCCTGTGTTATAGAAGCTTCTCTTTCTACCCCCTACATTTTACCTTTCCTGTTTTGTTCCTGACTTCCTCCCTTTAATTCCCTCCGGTCTGCTGTGCTCTTGTAGGATAAAATCAAAAGTTCAATTTTCTCTGCCTCTTTCTCTTCCTAGGCCTTTTCTTTCCTGCAGGGATAATCTATGTCAATCAAATCTTTACACATCTCCTCCTTTCACAAAGTTTTCTCAGAGCAATGTCACAATGCTAAGTTTTGCTGTTATTTGTTGTTTTTCTTGCTCATTTTGAGGACAGCACACACAAAAAGATCTTTGAGTGCTTCCTTATTTGCACATTCCAAAGAATTTGAAATGAAAACATATTTCTCTGCTTCTTAGCTGAAGCTTTAAAAACCTGGAATTATCCCTGACTCATGCCTCTCTTACATTTCTGAGCCTGGAGAAGGTCTGGGATTATCTTTCTTATACCTGATTCACCTTCTCAATTCACCATATAATGGATTTAAGAAAAAAAAAAACAATCACTATAGTAATAATTTAATTAGTGGAAGCCTTATAGACCCCAAATTATGAACAACGTAACATGATGATATAAATGTTGGATTTAGATTTTAAATAGCGTGAATGTTTGTATGGAGAAAAGAGTAAATGACTGGATTATCTGGTAGCACTGGTAAGAACCACAATACCCTCTTAGCCTCATAAAGATAGAGACTTCTCTCCCACAAACCTGTTGGATTAGCAGTATCTCTTTGGCCAGCCATGCACACTGCTTGCCGTGCTGGGAACTGATGACTGAAGAGGTCGTTGTGATTGAAGGAAGCATAACCCAGGGTCCTGGAGGACCTTCAGGATGCTGAGATCTTGGTCTCTATTAGCATGGACTGAAGAGCACCCAGCTGGAGAGACTGCAGGATATACCTCCCACACACAGGGGAACCCTCCCACGGATGGAAGGAACTAACAAAACTTCTATTTTTAACGTGAATGTCTACATATATGACTGCTCTTTGTTGTAAGATGCAGCCAAAAGGTAAAACAT
Source organism: Panthera onca (assembly GCF_046562875.1). Classification (NCBI taxonomy): domain Eukaryota; kingdom Metazoa; phylum Chordata; class Mammalia; order Carnivora; family Felidae; genus Panthera; species Panthera onca. Next base: position 131,195,079 of record NC_138340.1, on the reverse strand, counting down.
CTGACGTGACCGTGCCTGTCCACCATCAACACAATCCACAAACCAATCCAAATCCATGTGATTTTCCTTCCAAATATTCATTTCATTATTTCTCATTACTGTTATCCAGCCCACGCCTTGGTTTTATTCATGTGCAGACTATATAGCTATCTTAAGAAAGGCCTGCCATGTGACATTCACTTTATATACATTTTTATTAATTCTCACAGTAGCATTGCAAACCAACAGTAAAGCTTTTACAAATGAAAAATGGAGGAAAGCTATTATTTTTGTCTGCCTAACAACCCCTGTCTTTCCCTCATCATCTTTTGGGACACTGCTCCTTCCCCATCCATTTGCACAGTACTAATGGTAGTGCCCTTGCCCCTCCTCCCAGGCATGTTTAGGTCAACTACGAAACCACACACTCCTGGCCAGAGGGATGGTCCAGGACTGCCCTGAAAACAATGACACAACAACAACAACAGCTTTGCACTGGCAACTATTTCAAATGTTGTAACTATTTTAAGGCACTCAATCCTCACAACAACCCTATGACATAGATCCTAATATTTTGCTCCTCTATCAGATGAGGACATGAGACACAGAAAGGTTAGGGAACCTGCCTAAGATCACAAGCTAGCTCATAAATTCTTTTCTCAGAATTTAATAACTGTAGCTAAGGGAAGAGTCTGTTCTTGCTGGTGAAAGAACTAGGAACAGGTGAGTGGGCACAGTCACCAGTACCCACCTTCATTACTCCATAGTGGAAACCACCCTGCACCCTGCTCTTCCTCAGAGATGAAAAAAGTTCCCACAGGTTTTAAATCTCTAGTTCCATTTCTTGAATACCACTGCCCCCAGCCCCAGCTGCCTCAGTTCTTGTTTTCCCAACAGTTGGCTACTCAGCTCTCCCTTAGCTTTGGAAGTCAATCCAGTAATTGTCCAGTTTTAAAAATTCTGTTTTTAAACCTAGATTTAATTTTCAATCACTTGCTAGCAAATGATTATTGACCAACTGCCTTGAAAACAATGACATAGAAAAAGGAGCCTCAGAGAGGCTAGGCTTTTCTGATTTGAAAGCACCTGTCTATCCTGCCTGACCACATACACTCCTCACTGACCTGCTGTCCAAAGAATCACCACTGCAGCTTCTTCCACTCACCACTGCACAAGTAGCCTTTCTTAAATACTATTTTCATCACTCTTCAATTTCGCCAATAGTTTCCCACACTTTCTGATGCATCAAATGCACTGCCTCTGCCCAGTTTTCGATGGCCTCCAAATCAGGCCTCACTTAAATTGGAAAACCTTCCTGCCATCTCCCACCCATCAAGGACCTAGCCCAACCCATGTCTTACACACTTCTGTTATTCCTTCACTCAAGCCCTTTCAAATGACAAAATCAAACTCATTAATGACACAGTTCAAGTCTTGCTCCTTTCCAGAAATCCTGATTAATCATTAATAATTTCTTCAACCAAGAGTACTGAAACCACTTTGTTTGGAAGCTAATTTAACAAGGCAAGTGGAACCAGTGTATTTGTCTTCATATTTATAAATAGTTTTATTTCATTTGTTAGCTATTTCATGAAAATACTGCTGATTGGGAAGTATGAAATTGGAGTTATTTTAAAAAAGAACAACTGTAGAATAGATTCCATTTTAAGAAATTGTGAAGCTGACTTCCTCGATACTTTTTTCTTTCAGTGAAATGGCTCATGTTTTAGTTTCTGTTCAGTGAAAAACACACCAGAATTCAGATAAAAATCCAACTATGAAAAAACAGCACTATGACTTTCTCCAAACATCTATTTCTTAGCTGAAATATATTGCCTTTCCTACAAGGAAGGCGTTCAAAGCCCTTTCTCTGAGTAAGGTGAGCTGCTCCCCCTTATGGTCTTCAGGGAAGCTGGGTTTGCATCCCTCACATCCCAAAACAATTCATTCCTTAACACACTCAGGAATACTGCAATCCAATTAGTAGCAAATCACAAAGCCCGCTAATGCCAGGATCCACAACCACCATTGTCCTTCAAAATGCTATTTATATCTCCCTTCTTCTGAACTTCAGTCTATGTAATCTTTTTTTTCAGTAAAAGCTGCTTGGGTCCTTGCGTTGGAACCATTTATATTGAACTTAAGATCTCCACTTTTCCTAGATAACACTCTATACAAGCCTTGTTTGACTTGTTCTCTAATCCCCACAACATCCAAAAGTGATTTTTAAAAGGTAAATCAATAAAACATTTAGAAGATGATATAGGAAATACCCTCGTGCCTCCAGGATAAGAAAATGACTTCTTTAACAGAATGTAAAAAGTACTAATATTAGGTAGAAGCTAGATGTGAGCAGTGGAAGGAACACCCCCAGGCAGAGTCCCTCGACCTTGATGTGGGGGAGGGAATGATTACAGAGACAGGAGCGGAGGGGAGACAAGAAGAGTGATAAATAGGTTACACATTAGAAACCTGGGACACAACATCCAGATCCTGCTGCTTCCAAGACCTTGGGGCTGACAGACCAAGAGCCCCAGGTGCAGAGCATGGCCCTCCATCCCACTGGAGAAAGACTGCCATGACAGTTCTGGTACAAATCTTGTCAATGGTTGAAAATGATTGGAAACAGCCTCCATTAGAAACCACCCCCTTGTGTGCCACAGCTCCTCCCAGCCCAGAAAGTCCCAATAGTGTCCAATCCCCAAACAACCTCTGGGCTGGTACCGTGTTGGAAACCTGCCTGCTCTCCCACCTTGAGAGTGTACTTCTCCTTTAATAAACTGTTTTGTGCTTGCTACTTTCCTTCTGTCTTTATTCCACTGCAGAATCCTCGCATAAATCTTTACCTAGGGAATCCAAGAACTGAGACTTCCATTCATACAATGCAGACACTCCTACTGGTAACACTAACAGCAAAGGGAAAAATTGACAAATTTGATTTCATTGAAATTAAAAATGTATGTTGATCAAAAGACACATTTAAGACAGTAAAAAGGCAAGCCACAGACTGGGAGGAGATATGGGGATACATATAACTACAAAACAATAGGAAAAATCAGCCCATTAAAAAAAATGAGGAGGAGCCTTGAAACAGCACTACACACACACACACACACACACACACACACACACACACACAAAAGAAAAAAAGAAAAAAGAAAGAAATCCAAACAGAATGTTAAAAGTGACAAATTTCATTAGTAATCAGGGAAGTGCAAATAAAAATGCAGTGAGATATTACTAATCACCTACTGAAAGAGTGAAAAGTCAAGATTCAGAATAACGTTTGTATAACGAAGTCTCATATACCACTGGTTGAGGCATAAACTGTTACCACCATTTTGAGAAAAATTTGGCATTGTCCACAGAAGTTGGAATATTTATTCTACGACATAGCAATCCACTCCACTCCTTTTGATATCTATCTATATCTATCTATATACACATATACACATACACACACACACACACACACACACACACACACACACACACACACGCGTGTTTGAGCCCCACATAGGGCTCTGTGCTGACAGCTCAGAGCCTAGAGCCTACGTGAAATCCTGTGTCTCCCTTTCTCTCTGCACCTCCCTCATTTGTGCTCTGTCTGTCTCTCTTTAAATAAACAATAAAAAAAATGTTTTTAAATGCACTGTGGAGCAAAGAAGAAAGAGAGAATTGTATGATTGTATTTACATGAAGTTTAAAACTCAGGCAAAACTAAACCATAAAAGGTAAGGATAGTGGTTACTTTTAGATGAGAGAATTCATTGAGACGTACAGTTATGATCTATGTAATTTTCAACGTGTTATGTTAAACTTCAGTTAATAATATATTAAAAATTATTGGTACTAGCAGTTAAAAATCGTTGGATTTCTCACAACATTTTCAGTAGAACAATTTGGCTAAAACCAGGTTTAAAGTTTTTACAGAAAATGAAAATAAGGAAGAAATAGAGATAGATAAATGTTGAAAAGAGGGGAGCAACCAGTACCAGATCACCCAAACATAAACAATGGACCAGCCTATCTATGTGCATATTAAATTTGTCTTTATTTTCACGTTAGTGAGAATCTCCACAAAGTTGCTCTACTTCCTATTATTTAAATTAACCAACCATAGTTAACCATAAACTGAATAATGAACATTTATAGCCTTATCTACAGAGACAAGAAGCATTTTCAGTTTGAGAGAGAAATGGCCAATAATGAAGCAAAAATAGTTTTGAGTTTGCATTAATATTATATAACTTAAAAATTTGTTTTTAAAATAGTAAGTATTGAAAAGTGAGTTTTCATGATCAATACAGTTTATCTTAAGTTCCAATAGCAATATGTCTTCAGTATTCCTGTTCTGTTTTGCACATTCTGGATAAGATGATTCAGCAACACTTACTGTAATTAAAAACTTAATATAAATATAGGAAATATACTCCATTATAAAAGTTAATGCAGAGGCAATTGGAACAAAATAAATTTTCATTAAAAAAAGTAATTAATAAGAACTTTGCTGTCCGTGTTCCTAAGTCTGATTTCCTCATGAGAATTAGTTTTTCAGTCTTCCATTTTGGAACTTGCTTACTTTCTTTTTATATAACACAAAGAACCATTATCACTTAATTAAAACTATGCCATTAAATAAGTGACCTTTCACTTCATAAGACTTGGTGCTAAGTTTGATTCAAATTCCAAGTTTAAAGCAGTCTTAGCTGGAGGCAGAGGTATATTTGTGAGTCTCAGATTCAGGGAGCTGGCTTTAATGCAGCTCTTTGTGAATTAATGTTTTCTGCCTAAGTCATGTACTCAGACTGCACATCTTTAGGAATGGTGCCCCTTGGGAGGGATTGCTGAAACCCTAAGTCACAAATTTGATTGAGAGTATTAAATCAATCCCATGGTCACAAAGCTATCCAAAATATTTTGAAATGTTGATCAAATTTTCAATTCCATACAATCATAATTTATGAAGGTATTCTCCAAATGAAAGTCAAATCCATTTTGGAAAAATGCCAAAAGTGTAAACTTATTAACACAAACCTTTTTTTTTTAATTGTTATGAGGTTAAGACTACTGGATCAAAGGACATGATAATTTTCCAAGCTATAATTATACAGTCAGGTTGCCTTCCAAAAATATGAATAGTAGGTTCTTTTCTGTGTGCTAGATTCTTTTTTATTTGGATTTTTGACCTTTTTTTTTTTGGCATCTTGTTGGCGGTGGTGGAGAGGGAGAAAGGGAGAAAGGGAGAAAGGGAGAAAGGGAGAAAGAGAGAGAGAGCAAGGGAGAGGAGCAGAGAGATAGATAGATAGATAGATAGATAGATAGATAGATAGATAGATAGAGCGAGCCTTAAGCAGGCTCCATGCTCAGCACACAGCCCAATATAAGGGTCCATCCCACAACCCTGGGATCATGACCCTAGCTGAAATCAAGAGTCAGATGTTCAACTGACTGAGCCACCTAGGCACCCCTCTTTTTGGTATTTTAAATTATACTTACAATGTTAAGATGAAGCCATTGCCACAATACATTAATGTATTCATCTCTCAAACACGTGAAGCAAAGTGTCTCCAAAGCCCCCTGATAAGACTGCTACAGAGATGCTAAAATAGCCCTGATTCTTGTTCCTTCTGAAACCTGGTGAGCAAATTCTTCTAATACATTCATCTTTTATTGGTCTGTTACTTGCAACCAACAACCTCTAACTGAAATACCTCCCTACATGTAGGACATTTGCAGATAATTCACCTTTCCATTTGGACCTTAAGCCACAAAGAGTAAAGATTAATTAAGACAGACCTAAGACAAGGGAGTAGTTAAGATGCTGGAGCAGCATGGAGACCCTGAGCTTGTACTGTCCCTGAAATGCAGCTAGACCAGCACCAAATAATTTTGAACACATGGATATTGATCTGAGGATTAATGCAACAGTCTGCATAACTTGAGCCACAAAACTCAGCAGGTACACAGTGTAGAGAGGTGAACTGGGGGAGAGAAAATCCATGGAGGGTAGGGAGGTTTTTTTTTTTACAGAGAACAGAGAAAGAAAAAGGGGAGAGTGTGGTGCCCTGGGATCATGCAAGAAAATCACTCCCCCTGAAAGTAGCTAGAGAGAAAGAGAGATAAAGAGTGAAACCATTCACAGGATACTGAACTAGAAATATGTTCCCCAAGACCATTGATTGGAAGAAAGGAGAAGGTTTCAATACCACCAGGATTCTATCAACATTGGAGCACAGTGTTTGAAGTTTCAGAGTTCAGTGCCTGGGAGTGCTCTGGTGAGGAAGTAGGGAGAATCCCCAGGAGAAGACAATGTGGTCTGAGGAGTCCATGTGCCACATGGGGAGAAGCGGTTACCATGCTTGGAGTGCATTTGGTAGAGGCCATAGGGCCTCCCCACGGGCAAAGGTCCTAGTGACCCTGTGACCCTGGAGAGCAGCCATGTTTGCTGGTATTGAGACAAAGATGCCAGAGTGCAGGGAAATGTGGCACCAGCTGTGTTTTGTGATTTGCCTTATTCTTTGAACCTCTGCCACTGCACTATTACATCAATATTTTCTGTGGCAAGCAGGCACCCAGCCACTGCTCAGTGAGACCAACCCTCAGAAAGTCAGCATGGGTCCAAGCTGCAGGGGCTTCTGAAGTGTGGGGTTTTGTAACACAATGCCATCTGAGATAAAACTGTGGAGGGAGGTGATTCCTGGCAGACAAACAGCTTAGACACGGGTAGGGTAGAGGCAGGGAGTGGACAGAAGCCTAAGACAAAGGAGGGGTGCTTGATAGCAGGTCAATAAGAGTGCAAACTTCCTGTGCCAGAGACTAGGGAGCTGGGCGAAGCCATTTCTACCTCTCCCCCATCCCCACACACAGGGGTCCACCCCAGTAAGCTAAGCTAGTGGAGAATGGAGCTGTTACACCAAGTCCCACCAAACTGCACCCTCCAAGCACATCCCCCAGAAGACAAGCACAAATCACTCCACCTGCTTAGTGTACAGACTATAGAGTGTTTCATAGTTTCATGAGGGAAAACTGGATGTAACTTCATTTGGGTTTTATTCTGTTGGGTTCACTTACTTGTTTGTTTTCTTTGCTTCTATTCTTGCTTACATTGTTTTCTTTTTTCTTTCTTTCTCTTCTCTCTTTTTCTTGGATACAGAAAAAGAAAAATTTGTTTTTGTTTTTTTACTTTATCTTTTATTTTTAAAAATTTTTTACTCTATTTCATTTCTTTTATTTTATTCAATTTTATTATTTAATTTTTCAATTTTTTCTTACTTTTTCTTTCCTTTCCATTTTTCTCTATTGTATCAAGCTTCTTTCAACAAGAAGACTGAAACACACCTAGTATCTAGCTTCCTTTATTTATTTTTTTGTTTTGTTTTAAATTTTTTAATTTTATCATTTTTTTTTGCTGCATCCAAAATGACAAAATGAAGGAATTCACCCCAAAAGAAAGAACAGGAAGATATGACAGACAGGGACATAATCAACACTGATATACTAAATGTCTGAACTAGAATTTAGAACCACAATAATAAGAATACTAACTGGGGTTTAAAAAAACATAGAAAACACCTTTCTGTGGAGATCAAAGAAATAAACTCTAATCAGGTTGAAATTAAAAATGCTATAACTGAGGTGTAATCTCAAATGGATGCCACAATGGCAAGGACAGACAAAGCAGAGCAGTGAATCAGCAATATAAAAGATAAAATTATAAAGAATAATGAAGCAAAACAAAAGAGGGAAACAAAGACAAAAGATCATGGTATAAGACTTTGAGAGCTCAGTGACTTTTTAAAAAGGAAGAACATCCAAAACATAGGAGTCCCAGAAGATGAAGAGAGAGAAAAATGGACAGAAGGTTTATGTGAGCAATTAAACTGGAAAACTTTCCTATTCTGGGGAAGAATATCAAAACCCAAGAAGCACAGAGAACTTCCATTAGATTCAACAAAAACCTACCATCAGCAAGGCATATCAAAGTCAAATTCACAAAATACACAAACAAGGAAAGAATTATGAAAGCAGCAAGCGGAAAAAAGTCCTTAACCTATAAAGGAAGAGAGATCAGGTTCACAGCAGATCTATCCACAGAAATTCGGCAGACCAGAAAGGAGTGGCAGTTTATATTCAACATGCTGAATTGTAAAAATATGCAGCTAAGAATTTTTTATCGAGCAAGGGTGTCATTCAAAATAGAAGAGAGTTTCCCAGACCAAACAAAACAAAACAAAGCCAACAACAACAACAACAACAAAAACTGAAGGAGTTTAAGACCACTAAACCAGCTCTGCAGGAAATTTTAAGGGGGACTCTTTGAGTGTAGTAAAGATGAACAAAACAAAAAAGACCAAAAGCAATAAAGACTAGAAAGGACCAGAGAACATCACCAGAAACTCTACAGTTAACATAATGGCACCAAATTCATATATTTCAGTACTCACTCTAAATGTAAATTGACTAAATGTTCCAATCAAAAGACATGGGGTATAAGAATGGATAAGAAAACAAGACCCATCTATATGCTGCTTACAAGAGTCATTTTATTTTATTTTATTTAACCAAATATGAAAGATTTATTTTTAGAGGACTCCTCTGCAATAAAAATACCACTTGTTCGACTTGTCAGAAAATCATATTGTGTAACAAGAAAAATTGTATGGACTATCTAAAAGTCAACACTGTGGCATAACCTATTGTTTTATTTATTTATTTATTTTGGATTTTTTTTATTAATATGAAATTTATTGTCAAATTGGTTTCCATACAACACCCAGTGCTCATCCCAACAGGTGCCCTCCTCAATGCCCATCACCCATCCTCCCCTCCCTCCCATCCCCATCAACCCTCAGTTTATTCTCAGTTTTTAAGAGCCTACAAGAGACTCATTTTTTACCTAAAGACACCTGCGGATTGAAAGTAAGGGGATGGAGAATCATCTATCATGCTAATGGTCATCAAAAGAAAGGTGGAGTAACCACACTTATATCAAACAAACTAGATTCTAAAATAAAGACTGTAACAAGAGATGAAAAAGGGCATTATATCATAACTAAGGGATCTATCCACCAAGGAGATCTAAAAATTATGAATATTTATGCTCCCAATGAAGAGAAACCAAATATATAAATCAATTAATCACAAACATAAAGAAACTCATTGATCATAATACCATAATAATAGGGAACTTTAACACCCCACTTAAAACAATGGGCAGATCATCTAAACAGCAAATCAACAAGGAAACAATGGCTTTGAATGACATACTGGGCCAGATGGACTTAACAGATATATTCAGAACATTTTATCCTACAGCAAAAGAATACACATTCTCCTCGAGTGTACATGGGACATTCTCCAGAATAGATCACATACTGGGTCACAAATCAGCTTTCAACAAGTACAAAAAGGTCGAGATCACACCTTGCATATTTTCAGACCACAATGTTATGAAACTCGAAATCAACCACAAGAAAAAATTTGGAAAGACTATGAATACTTGGAGGTTAAAGAACATCCTACTAAAGAATGAATGGGTTAACCAAGAAATTAAAAAGTACATAGAAGTCAATAAAAATGAAAACACAACAGCCCGGAACCTCTGGAATGCCACAAAGGTGGTCATAAGAGGGAAGTAAACAGCAATCCAGGCTTTCCTAAAGAAGGAAGAAAGGTCTCAAATACACAACCTAATCTTACACCTAAGAGAGCTAGAAAAAGAACAGTAAATAAAGCCCAAAACCAGCAGATGAAGGGAAATAATAAAAATTAGAGAAGAAATCAATGATATCAGAAAACAAAACAAAACAAAAAATAGTAGAACAGATCAAAAAAACAGGGAACTGGTTCTTTGAAAGAATTAACAAAACTGATAAACCCCTAGTCAGACTGAACAAAACGAAAAAGGAAAGGACCCAACTAAAATTATGAATGAAAGAGGAGAGATCACAACCAACACTGCAGAAATACTAATAATAGTAAAAGACTATTATGAGCAATTATATGCCAACAAATTGGGCAATCTGGAAGAAATGGACAAATTCCTAGAAACATATAAAATACCAAAAATGAATCAGAAAGAAATAGAAGTAGAAAAGAAATGGAAAATTTGAACAGACACATAACCAGTAAAGAAATTGAATCAGTAAACAAAAATCTCCCAAAAAGACAAGAGTCCAGGGCCAGATGGCTTTCCAGGGGAGTGCTACCAAACATTTAAAGAAGAGTTAACACCCATTCTTTTTGAAGCTGTTCCAAAAAACAGAAATGAAAGAACCATTCTATGAAGCCAGCATTACCTTGATTCCAAAATCAGACAAAGATCTCACTAAAAAGAACTACAGACCAATTTCCCTGATGAACATGGATGAAAAAAATTCTTAAAAAAAAATTTTTTTTTAATGTTTATTTATTTTTGACAGAGAGAGACAGAGCATGAGTGGGGGAGGGATGGAGAGAGAGAGGGAGAGACACAGAATCTGAAGCAGGCTCCAGGCTCCGAGCTCCAAGCTGTCAGCACAAAGCCCGATGTGGGGCTTGAACTCACAGACTGCGAGATCATGACCTGAGCCGAAGTCGGACACTCAACCGACTGAGCCACCTAGGCACCCCTGGATGAAAAAATTCTAAACAAGATACTAGCAAACCGGATCCAACAACATATTAAAAGAATCATTCACCACAATCAAGTGAGATTTATTCCTGGGATGCAGACCTTGTTCAACATCCACAAATCAATCAATATGATATATCACATTAATAAAAGAAAAGATCAGAACCACATGATCCTCTCAACAGATGTAGAAAAGGAATTTGACAAAATACAGCACCCTTTCTTGATAAAAACCCTCAAGAAAGTAAGGATAGAAGGAACATACCTCAACATACCTCAATATCTCATATATGAAGACCCATAGCTAATATCCTCAATGGGGAAAAACTGAGAGCTTTCCCCCTAAGGTCAGGAACACACCAGGGATGTCCACTCTTACCACTGTCCACTGCTATTTAACATAGGGTTGAAAGTCTTAGCCTCAGCAATCATACAACAAAAAGAAATAAAAGGCACCAAAATGTACAAGGAAGAAGTCAAACTTATACTCTTCGTGGATGGTATGTTACTCTATGTGGATAACCTAAAAGATTCCACCAAAAAAACTCCTAGAACAGATACAAGAATTCAGCCAAGTCACAGTATATAAAATCAATATACAGAAATCATTTGGCTTTCCATACACCAATAATGAAGCAAATGAAAGAGAAAACAAGGAATTGATCCCATTTACAATTGCACCAAAAACCATAAAATACCAGGAATAAACCTAACTAAAGAGGTGAAAAATCTAAACACTGAAAACTATAGAAAGCTTATGAAAGAAATCGAAGACACAAAAAAATGGAAAAACATTCCAAACTCTTAGATTAGAAGAACTATTGTCAAAATGTCGATACTACCCAAAGCAATCTACATATTCAATGCAATCCCTATCTATCAAAATAACACCAGCATTCTTCACAGAGCTAAAACAAACAATTCTAAAATCTGTATGGAACCAGAAAAGACCCCAAATAGCCAAAGCAATCCTGAAAAAGAAAACCAAAGCTGGAAGCACCACAATTCTGGACTTCAATATGTATTACAAAGCTATAAACAAGACAGTATGGTACTGGCACAAAAACAGACACTTAGATCAATGGAACAGAAAAGAGAACCCAGAAATGGACACACAAATATATGGCTAACTAATCTTTGACAATCAGCAAAACTAAAAGGCAACTGATGGAATGGGAGAAGATATTTGCAAATGACATATCAGATAAAGGGTTTAGTATCCAAAATCTATAAAGAACTTATCAAACTCAACACTCCCCAAAAAAAAAAAAATCCAGTAGAGAAATGGGTAAAAGACATAGGCACTTTTCCAAAGAAGACATTCAGATGGCTAACAAACACAGAAAAGATGCTCAACATCAGTCATTATCAGGGAAATACAAGTCAAAACCACAATGAGATACCACCTCACACCTGTCAGAATGGCTAAAATTAACAACTCAGGCAACAACAGATGTTGGTGAGGATGTGGAGAATAAGGGACCCTTTTGCACTGCTGGTGGCAATGCAAACTGGTGCAGCCACTCTGGAAAACAGTATGGAGATTCCTTAAAAAGTTAAAAATAGAACTACCCTATGACCTGACAATAGCACCACTAGGTATTTATCCAAAGGATACACGTGTGCTGATTTGAAGGGGCACATGCACCCCAATGTTTACAGCAGCACTGTCAACAATAACAAAGTATGGAAAGAGCCCAAATGTCCATCAACTGATGAATGGATAAAGAAGATATGGTGTATGTATACACACACACACACACACACACACACACACACACACACACACTGGAATATTACTCAGCCACTAAAAAGAATGAAATCTTGCCATTTACAACAATGTGGATGGAACTAGAGTGTATTATGCTAAGCGAAATAAGTCAGAGAAAGACAAATATGTGATTTCACTCAAATGTGGAATTTAAGAAACAAAACAGAAGAATATAGCAGAAGGGAAGCAAAATTAAGATAAAAACAGAGAGGGAGACAAACCATAAGAGACTCTTAAATACAAAGAACAAACTGAGGGTTGCTGGCAGGGTGTTGGATGGGGGGATGGGCTAAATGGGTGATGGACATTAAGGAGGGCACTTGTTAAACTCAGCACTGGGTGTTAAATGTAAGTGATGAGTCACTAAATTCTATTCCTGAAATCATTATTACACTATATGTTAACTAACTTGGATTTAAATTTAAAAAAAAAAGACAGATGTAAGAGAAGTGTGAGTAAGTAAATATTTGGCTATGTTATTCCATTTCTTTGAAGACTTGACTAAGTAGGGATGAATGGACTTGCAGAGTAATATCCTCAAAGAAACTGGCATTTCTGATCCAGATGTATAAAGGCTGGGAGGAGGTAATACTAAAAATAATAAATAAGTAAGTAAGTAAGTAAGTAAGTAAGGATTTGGATTGTCTGAACATGAAAGAGATTGGGGCACTCCTTGAGTATAAAAGTAGTTCAAACATGATAAAAACAAATTAGTGTTTTATAGAGTAGGCACTAAAAGAATACAATCTGTCATCTTAAAAGGGACAAAATTTCAGAATGATCAAGGCAAATAGTATAGTAGAAATTTTCATTAGAGAAATAATTCAATAATTTTTCTGTTTTCTCAGTAATAGTACCTTTTTGGTCTCCCGTTGGCAATTATTTATTTTTATATATTTAAAGATTCATCATCATTTATTTGAAAATAAAAATAGATTTGACTATTGTTAAGCAGAAACAGCCCCAAAATGGAGTCACTTGCTAAACCCCACCTTCATACCTAACTTAATTGCAGTTTCAGCCTGTCCCAGCCTGATTTGAAACCAATCAGTGTGGAATTTCCTGATCAGCATTTGGGAGATAATCTGCTTGATAAGACCTCCTACCCTTTCCCCTAAGGGAAGGTGACCTTGCCTGAAACAATTCTGTCTTTTCTTTTGTTAGTAACTTTCTTGTCCTGCCCCATTTCTGCCTATAAAAGACTTCCATTTTTAGGTGCTTCTGGGAGCACCCTTCTGTTTGTTAAATGGAATGTTGCCTGATTCATGAATTGGTGAATAAATCCAAATAGGTCTTTAACTTCACTAGGTTGGTATTTGTTCATTAACATTGCACATCGATAATATGAAAAAGAAAGAAAAAGGTTAGAATATTTATGGAGGCTAAACTCACAGAGAATCTAGAGTCTTTGAGGCATGTTACCCCATTCCAAGGTGCTTTCTCCACACCAGCCCCTTGCTTAAATCCTTTCATGACCTCCCATTGCTCTCGTAATAAAACCCTAAATTCCAAGACCTTGATATGGTCTGGCCCCTGTCTGCATCTCTAGGTTCACATCACACCATCCCTGTCTGACCCTCTACACTCCAACCATGCTGTTTTCTCTCAGATCCTCAATCATCTTGCTCCCTCTAACCACAGTACCTTTATATATGCTCTCCTCCTTCCCAAGATCATCCTTCCTCCACATTACAATGCCCCATTCCCAAATTAACTTAGCATAGACATTATTGCTCAGGGAAGGCTTACCTGCTCCAGCAACCAGGATAAACTCTTTAGCTCCTCACCCTCATATCACTGTACTCAATCAGGCTGTAAGTACACAATTATTTTTGTAATTATTTGATTTCAATTCTTTTCTACTAGACTGTAAGCCACATGAGAGGAGGGACTGCATCTGGTTTTACCTGCCCTTTTATCCCCTGCAACTAAAGCTAGCTGTGGTATAATGACTTGACAAATTAAGGAAGGAACCAGTTCCCTTGGTACCAATGTCAGGAGCAGAATCCTGGGCTGGTGACTGGAAGTTTGAGTTTGTCTAACTTGCTCCTTTTTCCTGATACCCAGATATGGGGCTGAGAGAAATATGTGCAGGGCAGCCTTCCATGGGTTTGCAGTTCTGCAAAGATCTATAGGACCTGACATAGGTGTAGGTAGTGATGAGGGACCATAAGGCAAACCGAGGGCAAAGCACAAGCTAGCAAACCATCCCCTCACTCCCAGGTGGGATCTGTGTGAAATTCCTCAGGCACTCCTGGCTGCCCAAGAACAAAGGAAAGGACAGAAAACAAATGGTTAAACTGATGGTCTCCATCAGTTTACAAGTATCTCATCCATGGCCTAATCTCCAGGAACTCCCTACTGTCTTAATGATAATGCTTTGCTAGAGGGAAAATTTTAGCTTGACAATAGCTAGACCTCCAGAAATCTGGGAGTCTTTAGCACGTGGAAATCTCTTTAAGAAACTTGAATTTATCTCCTTCCATAGTATATAACTAGTCACTCTTCACAACCCCAGTGCAGCTCTTTCTGCCCACAGGTCCTGTTCCAGTGCTTTAATAAAGTCACCTTTTTTGGACCAAATATGTCTCAGGAATTCTTTCTTAGCCATTGGCTCTGGACCTCCATCACTCCAAAACCCCATTAGGTAGCATTCCATGCAGCCCTCTCTCCTCACAGGATTTAAGCAGATCCAGAGTGTTTGTTGGTAACATGTAGATGACCTTGAATTATTGCTTCTCATCTCTCAGAGAAAGCATTGATGGGCTAACAGGTACAAATAGAACATGCTTTGAACCTCTCTAGTGACACTGGAAGAAGGAAGGTGATGAGAAGCACTGTTTTGACATTCTTCTGTTTTCTAATTTCTTTAGGTTCAAGATCAAACATCTAAAAATATGACTACAGAACATGTACCCCAATGTTTACAACAGTACTTTCAACAATAGCCAAATTATCAAAAGAGCCTAAATGTCCATTAGCTGATGAATGGATAAAGATGTGGTTTATATATACAATGGAATACTACTTGACCATGAGAAAGAATGAAATCCTGCCATTTGCATCAATGTGGAGGGAACTGGAAGGTATTATGCCAAGTGAAATAAGTCAGTCAGAGAAAGACATATATATGTTTTCAATCATATGGGGACCTTGAGAAACTTAACAGAAGACCATGGGGGGAAGGGAAGGGAAAAATAGTTACACAGAGGGAGGGAGGGAGGCAAACCATAAGAGACTCTTAAATACAGAGAACAAACTGATGGTTGATGGGTGGTGGGGGAGAGGGGGAAATAGGTGATGGACATTGATGAGAGCACTTGTTGGGATGAACACTGGGTGTTGTATTTAAGCAATGAACCATGGGAATCTACCCCAAAACCCAAGAGCATGCTTTACACCCTGAATGTTAGCCAATTTGATAATAAATTATATTTTTTTAAAAAAACAAGTTAAAACAATAAAATAAAATTCATATGCTTTCATATATATACACATATATATGTGTGTGTGTATGTATATACATATGTATTTGTGTGTGTGTGTGTGTGTATGTGTGTGTGTGTATATATATATATGTATATATGTATATATGTGTGTGTGTGTGTGTGTGTATAGAATAGGTACAGAGACTGGTTCCAAGCAGGCCACCAAGAGCAAAGAAGATCACCAGTTTAAGGATGCATAAGTACCTTCTTTATCATAAAAAAATTGGATTAGCAAATGGAAAGGAAGAGAAGTGGAACGAAAAATGCTTGTTTTAAAAATAATAATGCACAATTTCCAGGCTGGGGAACATGTGGGGATTTGGGAGTGTGGCACCCCTGGAGAGGGCATGTAAGCTCCATGCCCTTTCCCCCTGCGTCACCCTATGCATCTCTTCCACGTGGCTGTTCCTGACTTCTATCCTTTTCTAATAAGCCAGAGATCTATCTTTTATGCTCTTGAATGCCTCAAAGTTGAAGAAGTCTAAGTTCATCTTATACATGACAGAACTGAGCCTTCTAGGATATTTTCATATCCCTAAGAAAATTTACATCTGTCAGATTCCAGAAATTCAAGCTACATTGACTCAGTCTCAAGAAGACATCTTCTTCACGGATATGACTGATAATAAAAAAGCAGTTGCCATACCATTTTACATCACCACCAGCAGTTTATGGGTGGATCATTTCTCTGCACCATTACCAACATTTGGCAGTGATTCCTCATTGCCCACCTTCCCGTCCACACTCCTGCCCACTGCCATCCACAAGTGACATACCTCTACCCCAGAAGAATCCACAATGCTTACATGATCTACCCACTCAGACATGAAGTGAGACCAGGGCCTGCAGGATGCACAGGTCTCCATGGCTCTGGAGGAGACCAGTCTTTCTTCCCATCCTCGAAATCTTCACAATTTGCAGGAAGCTCCTGATATTAGTGTAACTAGGACTCCTGAGAATCCTCAGACTTTCTGCTCATCTTCCAATGCCACCACAGCCACCTCATCAAGCAAATCAGGTGTGGGATCCAATAACCAAGAAGAACTAAGATAGCGCTTCACAGTCTGGGCCAGCCTCCGAGAATGCACCATAGATGAGAATGATACCCAGGTATCAAATGAAAGAACCAATGACAAAGGCAGATACATTGAAGATTATCATCAAAGAGTATGAAGACTGCTTCACCGAGATCCTCCCGGGAGCCTCTGAGCACATGGAGGTGATCTTTGGCCTTGCTGTGAAGAAAGTGGATCCCATCAACTTCTCCTATGACCTCCTCATCAAACTGGGCCTCATATATGATGCGGTTCCTAATGGTGAACAGAGCATGCCCAAGCCCAGCATCCTGGTACTTATCCTGGGTATGATCTTTGTGAAGGGCAACTGTGCCACTGAAGAAAATCTAGGAAGTTTTTAATTTGATATAGATGTATTCTGGAAGGAAGCACTTTGTCTTTAGGGAGCCCAGGAAGCTCATCACTGAAGATGTCATGAAGGAAAAGTACCAGGAATAACAATAGGTGTTTCTATAGTGATCCTACACAATTTGAATTCCTCTGGGGCCTAAGGGCCCACAACGAAACCACCAAGGTCAAAGTCCTCGAGTTTCTGGCCAGGATTCATGGGACTGATGCAAGTTCTTTCCCATGTCAATATGAGCAGGCTTTGCAAGATGAAGAATAGAAAGTCTGAGCCAGAATTTCAGCCAGGCCTGTCTCTACATCTGTGGCCACTGCACATTCTAGTGCCAAGACTAGTCATTGCTCTTGCCCCCAGTGAAGCCTGAGGCAGATTCTCCACTTCATTTGAAAAGGTCAGTTAGTGATCACAGAATTTAGGTCTGAGGTAGGGCAGAAAGGAACACAGTACATAGCCCTATATCTCCTATTTGAAATGTGTAAATTGAAATTTTTTTTTTTGGAAAATTTGTACTTTTTATTTTTTGATGTATGTATTTTTCAAATATTGTTTCTTTCAGTGTAGGTTCAATTAACTTCAAATTCTCCAAGGTTATGAATGATATTGGTCACACATTTAATGCTGTAATGAGCCTTAATGGGAAGAGTTTTATTTTGTAAAAGAAACTGTGAAACTATCCATCTTATTTTGTCATCTAGAATAAGAACATGGCATTGCTTTAGGCATTTCCTTGGAACTATGAAAAAATTCTGCTTTAAAATAGTTGGGATCAATAGGAAAAATAGAGAAGAAAATCTAAAAGATGCTCAAATCTTGGCATTCCTATTCTTTTTTTATTTCTTATTCCATAAAGTTAAAGGATACATACATGGATTCACTTAGCTCTTTCAAGAATGTATAATAAATAGATCTTAATAAATTAGAACCCATGCTTACTGGGGGGAAAAAAACAATGCAGAATTTTATTTTCTTTTGCAAAAATCTTGACAAAACATTGAAAATACAATCATGAAAAGATATTAGGTTAAGATAAACACAGCAAGTTTTCCTGATTCAGTAAATATAATAGCAGTTAATGTTCTTCCACGGTACAGCTATTTAGGTAGAATGCATTTTAACAATTCCAGACAGTACCATTTATGCCTGCACCTTTCCAAACGTACCTAGCAATTTGCATGCAGCATTTTTTTTCAAAGAGCAAGGGAAAAATAAACTAGTAGCTAAAAACAGAAGAGAAAGCTGTTGGATTCAATGAGAGTTTTGCATTTGAATAGTTGGGTGTGAATCTTTAAGTACTATACTGATGGAATATGAAAAGCTTCTTTCTTATTTTAAGTAAAGATAACTTAGGGGTGCCTGGGTGGCTCAGTCTGGTTAAGCATCAGACTTCAGCTCAGGTCATGATCTCAAGGTTTGTGGGTTCAAGCCCCACATCGGGCTCTGTGCTGACAGCTCAGACCCTGGACCCTACTTTGGATTTTGTGTCTCCCTCTCTCTCTGCTCCTCCCCTGCCCATTCTCTCCTCTCTCTCTCTCTCTCTCTCAGAAATAAACAAATTTTTTTTAAAAAAAGTAAAGATAACTTGGATTGCCAAATATTTTTTTTCTCCTTAAAGCCCAGAAATTTGATGCAAAATTTTCATTTGAATTTCAGGCAAAATTTCAATACCATTTTGCTTTAAAAATACAATCACCAATCTATTTCTCCAATCTGCAAGGTAATAACATGGAAAGACTTCTCTGAACTTTCATCTCTATTATCAATAATGACTGGATCCTGCAGGATGTATCTACATGAATGGTTTTCATCCAATCCATGAAACCAGGTTGCAAATGTATAAAATTTGTATTTACTTTCTTCTCTCACTAGATCACAGGCTCTGTGAGGGCAGGGATTATCCGAGTCATGACTGTGCTTGGTACTCAAGGCCAGGTGTACAGCAGGCAGGCCATGTACTTCCTTGTTTAGTCAATGCACAAGCAACTGTTCATGCTGAGAAAAATTATTAAATGATTGAGGAAAAACCTCTTCTGTATCTTCTAGAGAGGAACTGTATATAAGTATTTAATATTTAGCATGTAGCATTCATTTGAATCAGTCCAAGTGCCTAAAATGAAATTCATCCGCTGCAATTCTCAGGGCTGAGATTTGCAGATGTCCAGAAGTAGCCTTGTGTGGGGAGTGAGAAGGGCAGGAGAGACCATGGACTGGAAAGAAGGACTGTCTACCTGGACAAGGAGCTGAAGGTTGTGATGGAAACACGCACACACACACATACACTGATGCTTTAAACCTAGTAGGTCCACACCGCTCAAATGAATAGTTTCCAGAGCTGGATGATACCTGTTATAACCTGTCTGTCATTCAATATACCCTTAAAACTATTGTGGAAGACTCATTCTTCATTCCAAAATAATCTTGAACCAGGCTGATAGTGGATTATAAAATGAGATCCTGCCCTTGGGGGCTTATGTGCTACTAAGTGGCAGTTTGGTGCAGAATTTAAGAAGCCCATGCCCCAAGCCAAGGTGACAAAACAACAAAAGTAGCAAATAACAAACAGTCAGCACTGTTAATAGGAAAGAATCCCAAACTCAGACCTTACATTTTGAGAAATATTATCTTAAACCAGAACAATCTAGAACAAAGTGAAAAGAGAAAAAGCCAGGAACCAACATGCTGTAGAATAGAAGGAAACTGATGAAGAAAGGAGACAAAATTCTGAAAAACGAAACCAAAGCAAACTATTAACCGTACTTTGAGGTTACCAGGACGGTAGTGTGGCAATCCGTGAGAAAAATGAAAACATCCCAGGATGAATCCTTCTTCCCTACCATCAGAGAAGAGAGACTCAGCCCAGGCTGAAAGAATCACACAGACTCTTCTGTCAGCAGAAGAAAAGCAAAGAGAATGTAAGGAACAATGTTTTAAGGATAACAATCTTGACAACACACACAGGCTTGACCAGATGGGAGAAAAATGAGAATAAGGGAAAGTCCTGAGGCTACAGAACCTGTGAATCAGATAAGAAAGAGCCCTCCCAGGAAAAAAAAAAAATAGACCCCAAGTTACAGAGTGACCTTTGTGTGGTTTTGGAACATAATTTCAAGTTGAAAGAACACAGACTGGATATAGCTTTCCAGGCCTGAGTCTCCTTTCCTCCCCAGGCTCTCAGATCTTGGTGTGGGTGCATGTTTATCCCAAAAGATTGAAAAAAAAAAAAATTAATTAAGCCTATTTCATTATAAGAATGAATTTTTTTGGAGTAGCTTAAATTCTTCTCATCTGTTACAGCACTTACTTGCCACAGGAATCAGCCTCTTCAGGACTGTTGAAGTCTGTAACACCCACAAAATGCTTATTAGTTGGCATATTTTACAAACCTATTAAAGAAAGAAAATGACACCTCAACTGTATTATGTGAATTGCTAACACTTCATTAATGATGCCTAAATGCAATGATCACTTAGTGAACAAAGATGTAAGAAATTTTTATCTCAAAAGTCATTACTGTTTTAAGTTATGAGTTTGTTTATGGTGACTAATTGTATACTTATTATTATACAAACTCTATTTCCACGGTACAAAAAGCTGTTTTACAATTACAAGCAATCTAACAAATGAATCTGAATAATTTGATGGTAATGTAAGCATCCAACTATTAGTCTTTTTATCAGGCTCATTGCTTCGTTGCAGTAAGAAACCTAATTGTTCAGAAATATACAGCAGAAATGTTTTACACTCATGGTTACTAATTTTTTCAAACAATACCAGGTTGAATTTTTCTACTAATAACTCAATAAAAGCAAAGTAAGCTGCTTTATTAATTGAAGCCAGGATTTTAGCGGCCAGGGGTTATGACTGGATGGTTTTAATAACTCTCCACTCCACTGCATTGTCAGAGGGTATTCATTTAATTCTATTACTTTAGAGTGTGCAAAACCTACACAAGGGACATTTTCTCTTGTTTTTCCACATTTCTTTCTTCTAGAAATGTGAACGTTGTTGGTGGTATCCTATAACTTTCCATTCTGGCAATTATTAAATCTCAAAGTTAAGGTCAAATCTGACGCTCCAAGTACTCCTTAATTCAAATTAGAATGTTTCATGTTGAGGTGGCTTCTTATTCTTTATAATACTAATAGAGAGAGAGAGAGAGACAAAGAAATAGAACCTTCTTGTATGAGACATCTGAAATTTGGAGAGTTGGTTAGACTTTGAAGATAAATTTCAAATACTATAAAGTCATGGAAAAGGTCAATGTGTGTGTGTTGATATGGAAAGATCTTTAAGACAAACTGTTAACAAAGCAGTTTGCAAAACAGTATTATATCTTCCTGTTTGGATTTGAGTACCTTTAAAGAATATGAATCCTCTTGTATTAACCACCTGCTTACACCTCCTGGAAGGGTATATCCAAAACTGCTACTGGCAAGAGGACTGGAAATCAGCAGTATATGTAAGATTCACCTCTCATCCCTAACACCCAGGTTCTCTGGGTCTTTCTACCCCTTTCTCTGCCCCATGTCAGTTGCCTTTACTTTCCCTCTTACTGTTCTCACATGCTAAATATTGTTAAGCCCCAGAGCCTATGCTAAGCTCCTTTCTCTTCATTCTCCATTACTCAGGACCATGGCTATCGATATCCTCAAAAGCTGATGACTCTCAAGTCAAAATTTCTATTCTTTATATATTTCAGGAAATGTTGAATCATATAGCAAATTAGCCACTTAATATGACCACATGGTTCAGTAATGGCATCTCAAATTTAATTTGACAAAACAAAAAAATAGAACTCTTGCTTTTATCACTTAGTCCTTTTCAACTGAACAAATTAAACCACTCTTCCCCCAGTTACATAAGCCAAAGTCCAGGAATTATCCTTGATTTCTCTTGATTACACCCAATATTCAATTTATCAAGGATTCCTTCTAGCTTTGTTTTTAAATTCTCTTTTACCCATCCATTTTATTCTATCTCTTTGACTAGAGTTCATATCTAATCAACTATCATATGTCGTGTGAACTTCTTATCAGAGTCCCTCTCCTGCTCATTTCCCTATAGTCCACTTCTCCCACGGTACCCAGAATGACCCAACTTTTTCTCTTTCTCTGCTTAACATACTCCAATGGCTTCTCATTGCTCCTGGGACAAATCCTTACTTTTTACCCTGGCTAGAAGCCCACAAGCCTGGCCTTCGCCTCGCTCTATGACTTCGTCTCAGATTGTTCCAGCCCTTTTCCAGTAAGTTCCATTCACACTGGCTTTATTTTGGTACTCAAATAGACCAAGCATATTTCTACTCTTGCATCTTTCCATTACTGTTTCTTCTTTCCAAAATCTCTTTTTTTTTTCTTGTCATTCAAACCTGTAACAAAGACTAGTACTCAGAAGTGGAATGTTATCCTAACAACATTAGGACACTGTGGTGGCAAGAAGATTGGACACAAAATGTGGTGACTCTTGCTATGCTGCAACAAAACTTTTGGTGACAGTGTCTCCTGTGATAATTTGGAAGATTAATCATATGCCTATCATGCCTACAGCTCCAAGGGAAGCAGCTAAAAACATCCAGGATATCACTACGCATTTGCAGCTCCATGCCACTTTTTGGCAAGTTATTACAAGAGTGAGATGACATCAGGCAAGGACTGGCCAGTGTGCAAAAGGTAAAAGAATAGGGTATCCATACATCCGGGGCTTGACAAGGTTGGAGAAGCATAACAGGGTCTGCAAATCCCAAACAAGAGGAGACAAGATTGGTTTTGCTGACATCATTTTTCAAAAACTTTATATGAATGCAAACAAAGGAAAAAAGCAGCGATTCTCAAGTGGGCACAGTTTGGCCCACCAAAGAATAGTTGGTGATGTCTGGAGACACTTTTGGTTCTTGCAAGTGAAAGAGAGGGAACTACTAGCATCTTCTGAGTTGAGTCCAGGGATGCTGTTCAACATCCTTCATGGACATGAAAGCTCCACGTGATACAGACTTAACCAAGACCTGAAACCATAAAACTCTTATGAAAAGCATAGGGGAAATTTTCTTTGAAATTAGTCCTGGCAATGATTTTATGGATATGACACACAAAGCATAAGCAACAAAGCAAAAATAAACAAGGGAACTGCATCGAACTAAAAAACTTCTGCACAGAAAAAGAAACAATCAACAAAATGAAAAGGCAACCTAAAAATGGGAGAAAATATTTGTAAACCACATATCTGAGAAAAGGTTAAAATCCAAAAGTAACTCATACAAGCCAATAGCAAAATCACCATCACCATCATCATGGATAAAGGACCTGAAGAGACATTTTCTCAAAAAGGAAATTCTATGGGCACCTGGATGGCTCAGTTGGTTAAGCATCCAACTCTTGATTCAGCTCAGGTTGTAGGAGCCCATGATGGGCTCCGTGCTGAGCGTGGAGGCTACTTAGGATTTTCTCTCTGTCTCTGTCTCTTTCTTTTGCCCCCTCCCTTGCTCACTCACTGTAAAATTAAAAAAAAAAAAGATATTCTAATGGCCAATAAGTACATGAAAAGGTGCTCAACTCTATTAACCATTGGAGAAATGCAAATCAGAGCGACAATGTGACATCACCTTAAACCTGTTAGAATGACTAAAATCAAAAAAGAGAAGAGATAAAAAGGACTGGTGAGGATGTGAAGGAAAAGAAACCCTGTATACTGTTAGTAAGAATGTAAATTAGTACAGACATTATGGAAAACAGTATGGAGCTTCCTCAAAAAACTAAAAATAGAACTACCATATGATCCAGCAAACCCACTTCTGGGTATACATCCAAATGAAACCCAATCACTATCTTGAAGAGATACCTACACCCCCATGTTCATGGCGGCATTACTTACAATAGCTAAGACATGGAATCAACCTAAATGTCTATCAACAGAAAAATGGATAAAGAAACACACACACACACACACACACACACACACACACACACACACACACAGAGGAATATTATTTGGCCATGAAAAAGAAGGAAATTCTGCAATTTGCAACATAAATGAACCCTGAGAGCATTATACTAATCGAAATAAGTCAGGGTAAGATAAATATTGTATGATCTCAACTGAACTCACAGAGACAGAGGACAGTTGGTGGTTGCCAGGCATGGGGGATCAGGGTGGGGGAAATGGCTGAAGGTGGTCAAAAGGTACAACTTCCAATTATAAGATGGATTAACTCTGGGGACGTGAGGTATAGGATGGTGGCTATAGTTAACAATAGTGTACTGTATGTTTGAAAGTTGATAAGGGAAAAGATTTTTTTTTTGATAAGAGAAAGATTTTTAAAGTTCTCACCACACACACAAAACTGCAACTCTGTGAGGTGATAGATGTGTTAACTAACCTTCACATGGTAATAATTTTGCAATATATACATATATCAAATAATTACAATGTGTATCTTGAACTTATACAGTGTTATGTCAATTATATCTCACCAAATCTGAACTTAACTGATTCAAAATGCCAGTGGTGCTGAGATTGAGTAACCCTACATAAAGTTGTGTGGCAAAGATCAGATGAGGTTGGACTGCCTACCTAATAACACAGGTGCAAGAACTGTGTGGCAATAGATTAGACTGAAACTAAAGATCTAGAAGTCTAAGCTTTCTAAGTCGTTTCAAGAGAGCTCAGGAGAATCCCACAGGATTATATCTGATTGGTCAGGAATTGCATTTTCCACAATACCAAAAGATAGTTTCATATCCTGCAAAGTGGGTTTGTGGCAAAAACAGGACTATATGCAACTCATTTCATGCTTAATTAATGGTCAGGTGCCATTCATGTGACACTGATGTAACAGGTATAAAAATTAATGTTTCCTTTAGACATTTTCCAAATACTTAAAATTGAAAAGGCATGTTAGAGTATTATACTTTGAGAGTTTATGTGATACACCTTTACATCAATCATGTACTCAAGGTCTTCTTTTTCTGTTTTATCATTTTTGTCTAGGCTAATGCTATCATGAGGGAATGATTTCTAAATTTCTCCCCCCAAATTTATAATTACTAATTTTCACCTCACATTTCATATTAGGGTTAAAACTTTAGATAACAGGGGGTGCCTATGTAGCTCAGTTGGTTAAGTGCCCAACTCTTGATTTCAGCTCAGGTCATGATCTCACAGTTCATGAGTTCAAGCCCCGCATTGGGCCCTGCGCTGACAGTATGGAGCCTGCTTAGGATTCTCTCCCTCCCTCCCTCTTTCTCTTTCTCTCTGCTCCTCTCCTGCTCATCCACTGGCACTTTCTCTCTCTCTCTCTCTCTCTCTCACACACACACACACACACACACACACACACACAATAAATAAATAAACTTAAAAAAAACCTTTAGATAACAGAAGGAACATGTATTAATTTACAATTCATAATTTCAAAAGCTTTTTGAAAACTATATTTGCCTTTCCATGATCTTCACTCTCATCAAACTCCTTATTTTCATCTGTAATAGACTTGATGATGGCTTCTTTGAATATTAAGGTACAAATGTGAGAAGGATTTAACCCAAGGCCATAGTTCAAATAATAAAAGGCTCTTTTCCTTTCTTTGCATGAATTCCACAGGAAAGCCCTAACATAGCACACATCCTGAAAAACATAAACATCATGAGAAAAGTGGTTAATCATTAGGCTTTCTAAAAACGGAATCAAAACAAACAGAAAAAGACACCAGGAAGGCTAGTGGAACATAGGTGAAGGAGCCCCACTCCGGGATCTCACAGATCATCATTTTTGTCCCACGAGTTACATCAACTAAGAGGGCTGTACTAATTTGTAGTCATGCAGGTTGTGCCCTGGAAACTCAGGGGCACCATTCACATGGTCTAAACTTAGATCATGCAAATGATGCCTCTCAGTGTTGGTGTCCTTTACAATCTGATAGCCCTGGAGCCCAGATTAATGAATCAGTTCCCTGGATCTGAGGTTCCTCATCTGCAAAATGAGAGAAGTGGAACAGTACCTTTCAGGCTTCTCAAGCTACAGACTTAACAGTGACTTTCTCCAAGTGTTTACATTCCTTACATTCATTAGCTCTGCTTATCTTTTTAGAAAAATGCATACATTGGTGACAAATTGTTAATAATGTTAATATCACACTTTGTCAATCCATTTCAAGTGAAGTTTTTAAAGGCACAGTTTATGAAGTCAATGTATAGTATCATGTTATTGATTATAATAATTTTTAACTTACTCAGATCTCCCTAAATCTCGTTCTTGTATCCCAAGGTGCACCATTTCCACTGACTTAAAAACTAGTCAGGGAGATACACGGTGTCACAGACACACATAAAAAAGGAAGAAGTAATAACAATATCTAAAAATAGCAAGCAGAGATGCTAAGGAAAAGAATCATAGGAATCATTATAAGTCATTTATTTTACTTTTAAAATTTGTCAACTGTTGGGTTCAGAATGTCCAAAGAAATAGCTTTGCTTCTCTCACTTGCCCTAAATCAATATAGAGAATGTCAAGAATATTTTTCCATAGTCTCTCTGTACATTTTATTGTCAAGGACAAAATGGATAATAAATGCATACAATATTCTGATTAATATTCATTTACATAACATGTTCATAAATGGTTATAATTCAGTCAAAGTCACCACAGGACATGCTGAAATTCTCACACATTTATGAAGTGAGAAAAAGCTGTTAAAATGAAAATGGGCCACTGGAGTAATCTAAAAGCAATTGATGGCAGTAAAGGGCCTACTACCTGAAACCAGACCAGAAGAGGTGGCTTTGGACATAGTTTGCACTGGAAGTGAAGATGGGCAGATAGAGAAGGGCTAGAGAAGAAAGCAGATGATTAATCTGAGTGGAAAATAGGCTTTAATAACTCTTTACTTCTTTGAATAGAAAACTAATAAAATGTTTGAGAAGACTTTGACAAAGCTTAGTAAGATAAAATACAATTGTTTCCCCCTCAAAACTTAATACGTTAACTGTTTGTATTCCCTGGGGAAGAAAGTGAAGCTTGTCAGGATTTTTGCCTCCTAGGCTAAAATGTTAGGTATCTATTGCTGAATAACTAATTACTGCAATACAAAGATCCTGGCCTGGGCTGAGGTTCAACTAGGGAAAGATCCACTTCCCTGCTCATGTGGTTGTTGGAAGCATTCACTTCCTTGCAGCTACATGATTCACAGAGACTTACTTGTTCAAAAAGAGCAAGTGAAGAGACAGAGAGAGAAAATCTACTGGCAAGACAGAATCTAGTAAAATGTAACACAGTCATTATAGTGACATTCCATTGTTTTACCCTATTCTAATGGTTAGAATCAAGTCGTAGGTCCTGCAAGAAAAGGTAATAACACCAGGAAATGGGGATCATGGGGACCACCTTAGAGTCCATTTGCCACAGTCTAGCCTCTGGCCATCAGAGATTCATATCTCTTCCACACGCAAAATACATTTTCCTCTTCCTAAGATTCCCAAGAGGCTCAATGCATTAAAGTACGAACACAAAGTCCAAACTCTCATCATCTAAATCAGGTCCAGGTACAGATTAGGCTCCTGGGTACAACCTATCAAGTACAGCTCCTGAGAAACAATTCTTCTCCATAGGTACATCTGTGAAACTAAAGTTATCTGTCCCAACACACCCAACATGCCATGGTGGGACAGGTGTAGGAAAACAGCTCTAGACATTCCCATTCATAAAGAGGAGGAAATGGGAGGTAAAAAAAAGAGTTACTAGTCGATAGCAGTTCAAAAATCAGTCTAGCTAGACAAAAGTTGGGAGTTCCTTTATTTAGTTTCAACAATTCTCCATGGTCCAGTCATCTGGGATCTTGGTTCTGCCCTTTGAATCATCTTTCCTTTGTCATAAAGGATAGCAAATGTTTACAGCCAAGTAGCTTTATCAGTCTACTTGCTGACAGGAGAATGTTGGGAGTCTAACAGCCTCTTTTCATTTTGTACTCTCTCTTTCCACCTAAATGGAAGTGTGTCTGCTGAAATAATTTTCTCAAAAATTTTTTGTGTCTCCCATGGATTTCAATGGGGGCTCATTCCATAAGACAAAAGCTACACCCACAGATCTTTCCAAGATAACATTTTTTCTATCTTTGGCTTCCATTGAGATGCATGAACAACAAACTAAAGCCTCCTAGAGTCCCTGATCATTTCTCTACTGCTTCCTCATATCCAATTTTTCCACCACAAGGAAGTATTAGAAATTCCTCATCTCTGAGCCTGTTTCTTCCATTCTCTTTCTCCTAACTGGAATGTCTTTTGTCCACTTCTAACTGTTGGTGCACACATGCATTGGTTAAGCTGCTTAGTACTCAGGAGTGGAAGTCAGATCTGCTCTCAACTCAGCTGCCTGTCAAAATATTGGGTTCTACTCTACCTACACAGATTCTTTCTAACTTGGGATCTTAGCAAAAAATATAACTTTGGCCCATCTGCTACAAGAGAGCTATCTATGGGAAGCTTTAGGAAAGATAACACAGAATCTGTTTTCCTCTAATTATATTCAATTTTATTCTTGATTCAATTCATATCTTTGGTTTCTGGTTCCTGACCTCAAGTGCAGCCCTGACCATGCTCCCAATTTGGCTTCCCCCTCACTAACTTTAGAATACTTATCAGAGCTCAATACTTGCTTCTAGCTCAAATCTGGGCCAGATCTGAAGATAGCGCCCCTCCCAGTTTTTCTTCTCCTAAAGTCTCCCACCTATGAAAACCAAAACTCATCTCTTTGGAGCATCATGTCAGCTTTATCTGCACTCTACCCTATGTAGAGAATTTACTAAATCATTCATTCACTCAACTAATGTATCCTTACCTTCTGTTATGTGCTTGGTACACAGTGATGAACAAGACATGGCCTCTGTCCTGAGTGACTGACACTCTAGTGAGGGAGACAGATGTAAGCAGTTAACAACCAAATGTTTACAACATGCTACAGAGAAGATTTTCAAACAAAGGCTTTCCAGACTGAGGAAATTAAAATAGTTTGCTGTGTCTGAATCAGATGTGAAGTGCATAAAGTCTAAGTTAATAAAGCTAGGAGAATTAAAGGTGGGTGACCAGTTACTAGCTCTTAATTTTTCAAATTGAAAGAAATCTGGATCTTTTGTGGGCAGTAAAAAGCCACCAAAATTTTTTTATATGAAAGAAAAATTTTTCATTTTTTGTTTTAGAGAGAGCCTAAGTGTGTGTGTGTGTGTGTGTGTGTGTGTGTGTGTGTGTGTGTGTGTGAGAGAGAGAGAGAGAGAGAGAGAGAGAGAGAGAGAGAGGTAATCTTAAGCAGACTCCATGCTCAGCACAGAGCTCAACGTGGGGCTCAATCCCATGACCCTGGGATCATGACCTGAGCCCAGATCAAGAGTCAGACACTTAACCGACTGAGCCACTCAGGTGCCCCTGAGAGTAAAAACAGTTCTAAGTACCATTTGGGAAAGATAAGTTTGGTAGAAGACTGTCAAAAGCTAATACAACAGTCCAGGTGTAGAAATAAAGAAGGAATCAACTTAAGAAGCATTTTAGAGATTTAGTTGACAGAAGGTGATAGTCTCTGGATGAAGGAAAGGGGTGTCTGAAATAGTTCTGAGGTGTTTCTTTTAGGTAAATTCCTGAAAGATGAATCAAGATGAGGAACAGAGGAAGAGATGCAGACTTGAGGAGAAAGGCTCAGGAATGTGGGATCTTGTGTGAAATTGGATATAGCATCAGGGTTAGAGCTCAAGTTATTTACACCACTCTCTGGTTAACCCAAGAGGCAGATTTCTCTCCAAGTCAGGTTTTAGGAGATCTAGGAAGTGAATGATAGAAATAAAGTGAAATCTTCATTCATCCTCCAAGGGATGAACAACTTGGATTTAAGTGCATCTCTTTTGGCACACATAACATGGTTTTACTAAGTGGTAAAAATAAATAAAATAAAGTTAAATTTAATTTAATTTAATTTAATTTAATGCACTTTTAAGATTGCAGTGCTTTAATCAAGCTGATTGTTTATGAGTTATAAATGTAGAAAAACATCTTAGTATAGGAAACACTTGATATTTCAAAATAATGCCTTTTTGTTAATTACTGCTTATGTACAGTGACCATAAGGTCTCTTGTGGAAACTTAATTTCATAAAGGAAACAGGTTGAAAATACAGCCCAATTCAGAGGGAAATGATGCATACTGCATGAGAATATGCTATTCTTGAAAATATTGGTGTGTGGAAGAAAGTTTCATATTTACAGCCAACACTAGAGCTATTCTGGAAATAAGAATATCATTTATACACTATAAATTAAGAATTTTATTGTTAAAGCATTATAACAACATTGCAGAAGATTTGAAAAATAGAGGGGGAAATATGTAATCTTATTATCCTTAAATAAGTTACAAACTATTTTATATGTCCTCTTTTGCTTTTCTCTACATAAATGTATAGGGTATAACAGCCTACACTCTATTTCATATTTTCACTTTGTATTCTATGTAAGGAATTTCTGTGTTTCCTTTCCCTATCATTTCCACTAGTCACACAATCTTCTAACAAGTAGGTCTACCCTAATTTACCTAGCATGATATTATTGCTAGGTACTTTTTTCTTCCAATGTTTGTCATTATAGAGAATACTGAAATGCACATCTTCCTCAACAAGATTTTCCCCCTTATTTTAGTTTAGCTTTGTAAGGTAAATTCAATAAATTGGCTTGCTAGTTAAAATGCATAAAAGTATGCATCTTTTTATGGGTCTTGATTTTTACTGCCACATTGTTCCTTAAGAAGGTGGCATTATTCATCATCCCACTTGCACAGTATAGGAGTACCATTTTCAGGGTGCCTGGGTGGCTCAGTGGGTTAAGCATCTGACTCTTGGTCTTGGCTCAGGTCATGATCTCATGACTTGTGAGATCAAGCCCTGCGTCAGGCTCAGCACTCACAGAGCCGAGCCTACTAAGGATTTTCTCTCTCCCTCTCTCTCTGCTCTTCCCCCACTTGTACTCTCTCTATTAAAAAAAAAACAAAAAAACAAAAAACCCCACCATTTTTATTATACCTTCTCAATCCTTTTCTTTTTTTTTTTTTTTTTTTTTTTTTAATTTTTAATGTTTATTTATTTTTGAGACAGAGAGAGACAGAGCATGAACGGGGGAGGGTCAGAGAGAGGGAGACACAGAATCTGAAACAGGCTCCAGGCTCTGAGCTGTCAGCACAGAGCCCGACGTGGGGCTCGAACTCACAGACCGCGAGATCATGACCCGAGCCGAAGTCGGCCGCTCAACCAACTGAGCCACCCAGGCACCCCTCAATCCTTTTCTTTAATCTGAGTGGAAAACAACTTATTTTGCCTTTTAAATTTCATTTTATGACTAGTAACCACCAACATCAATTTGTCTCATGCTTACTGTCTGTATTATGCCACTAGAAAGTAATCTTGAGCACAGGGATTTTATTTTTCTCACTGCTGTATCTCCAGCACCTAGAAAAGTATATTCAATAGATACCTGCTGAATGGAAAAACTGTGATACCACTCTTAACCCAGGTTTCTCCTATCACTTTCCTCTACTATTTATAGTTTCCTTAAAAAATTATTTAATAGACAAAAATATAATCTACATAATATGACAAACTTGTTTATCTTTCATTTGCTATTTAATTCATAAATGAGAGAACATTTTTGACTGCGAAAACCTCAGCAATATGCTTGAATTCCTCCTACACAGTTTAAAGATGCTATTCTAGGCTGGAGTGTCCAATCTATCTTCCCAATTCATATAAAATTGAGATTAAACATTAAAATACCAAGACATTAGACTGTGCATTCAATAAAATCTTTGGGCCTGATGTTGAATCTGGTGGAATTCTCCAAGCTGGACATCAAAGTCTGAGTCAGCATGAATCTGTGGGGCTAGAGAGTCTTCAAATCCAGTTTGTATGTTATCGTGTATGAGTTTATTAAACAAGTCAACAGTTTCTATCTTCAAAATTCATGTGGGAAGAAGAACCATGAAAATAGTTTTCTTGTGTGGCTGGCTAGAAATAACAGCTTTGGAAACAGAAAGCTGAGTCATTTCCTAGCTCCATCACTGATCAGCTGTGTGACTTCTAATAAAGTGTTTAATCCCCCTCAGCCTTAGTTTCCACATTTGTAAATGACAATAATATTATTTGCCTTCTGAGGCTGTGAGGACTGAATGGGATCCACAGGGAAAGTAGCAGCACAGTGCCTTACATAATGGAGAAACTCAGTAAAGCAGTTAGTTCCCTCCCTCTGCTCCTTTCACCTTAAGGTAGTATAAGGATTTCAGAGGAGTGAATTTGAATCCTAGTTCCCTCACTACCAGCTGTGTGCCCTTAGGCATTTTATTTATCACTCTGTGCTTCCACTAACCCGTAGTGCCAGTCTCCTAGGTTTCTCGTGAGGACTAAGGGAGATAATTCATATGCAGTGTTTAGCACTTTGCCTGCAGATGCTAAGGGCTTAGCAAAAGAGTTTATTGTTAGTAGTAATAATATCAATGTAAGTAAAATGACAGTGGAGAACAGTGAAAAGGGCTAATTTCTCCTTAAGCTTATGATATTAGATACATATCTGATGTAAAACAAAAGAAAAATTCTGTTCTTAACAAAAGTCTCTCATTTACATATTTGAGAGTGATGTCATCACTTTAGGAAACACAGATGATGCTATGGTTGGTAGGATTTGTACCTTTCTTCATTTTCCAAATTCTCAACACACAGTGCATATGCCCTCTACAAGCTGAAAAATATTTACTTAACAAAAAAACATGAGGCAGCATAAAATATTCAGAAAAATGGTTTATCGTACTGCCTGATGCGAACCCAGCAGTGCATTGTTTCTGGCCTAGAGTATTTCATGTATTTTACATGATGTCCTGTACGGCTGCTGCAAACATATTGGCTGTCAGTCACCTTCAAATAAATGTGTTGTGATAAAAACCAGCACATTAGAGTGCCACAATGTGCACGTTTTTGAAAATTCTAAGCAATAGCCCCCCAGGTTTACCTTTGGTATGTAGGCAATTTTGCAGCGTTTAATTGCTGTATGGCTTTCTTGTGGAAATTCAGGTTTTAGAAAGCGACTGCCAGATGAAAATGTCTCACATAGAACAGAAAGATAAAAATGGTGTCAAAGTACTTAAGGTTTTTTTGGATTTGGTATTGTTTCAGTGTGTGTGTGTGCGTGTGTGTGTGTGTGTGTGTGCATGCTTAAGTAGCAAACTTTAGGCTTAGTTTCAACTACAAAACATATTTTTTGGGGCGCCTGGGTGTCTACCTTGGTTAAGCGACTGACTCTTGATTTCGGCTCAGGTCATAATCTTGAAGTTTGTGAGATCAAGTCCCATGTCGGGCTATGCGATGACAGCTCAGAGCCTGCTTGGGATTCTGTCTCCTCTCTCTGCCCTTCCTCTACTCTCTACTCTCTACTCACTCTCTCTCTCTCTCTCTCTCTCTCTCTCACACACACACACACACACACAAATTCTCTCTAAGATAAATAAACATTTAAAAACCCAGATATTCTTTCTGACCCTTTTCTAATGTCATCCACGACATCAGGTTTAAGTTGCATCAGTCTCTCCAATGCCACTGAGAACAGACCAGTCCAAAGACACACAAGCTGAAGCAAGCTTGCAGTTCTGTGATGACACTTACACAGACCCCTGCGCAGTGCAGCCCCAGCCTCGCTAGTCCAGGAGCTCAGTAGCTGGAAATTGCAGTCACATTCTTTTGTATTACAAACTAGCTTACAGTTCCTTCTTGAAACAGTGACACACACTTCCTACAGGAGCAGTACAGGTAGAAAAATCACAAGGCTACCTCCAGCAATGGGTCTCTATGGTAATGGGCTAAACCACCCCAAATTATACAAAAACTCATTCTTAAAATCTCAACCACTGTTATTTTCAATATTGTTCAATGCTGCAAGTTATGTGTCACAATTTTAAAGTCTTTAAATAGATCTCTATTTCCAGAAGGAAGATGTATTTCTTTCTGACACTAATGATTCTAAATATGCTCTTATTATATCTAACAGAGGCATTGAAACACCCAAAGCACTGAACCAAACAAACCAGGCACAGCTCATTGTACTCATGGAGGATTAAAACCAAACAAACCAGGCACAGCTCATTGTATTCATGGAGGATTAAAAACAAACAAACCTCTTCATTTGGTCTCACTCCATGATGTGGCG
The DNA here is from genome assembly GCF_046562875.1 of Panthera onca. Lineage (NCBI taxonomy): Eukaryota > Metazoa > Chordata > Mammalia > Carnivora > Felidae > Panthera > Panthera onca. The sequence continues at coordinate 131,160,604 of NC_138340.1, read as the reverse complement.
CTTGTGCAACAAGTCTATGGAAGTCTATGGAATCTATGGAAGTCTATGGAGTCTATCGAAGTCAGAAGACAGTGTAATGCTTTTAGCTGACTCTATCTGTTGTTCCAAACCCACAGTGAGACAAAAAATAGAGACCTATATTCAACTCAAACCTCCAGGCCCAACTTGGAGCCTCCCTGCTGGGAGTCACTCAAACACTCTGTGCCTCAATTTCCTCCCCAGCCCTCCCAGATAAGATGAAATGAGCCAGGATAAATTCCTGAGATCCTTCTCATTGTTGACATTCTGTGGTTCTCTGACTTTGCTGGTACAGAAGTTCTGGGCAAGATTTTGGGGGCTTGGCCCAGAAAGCAACAATTCACCCTTTCTGTCTACCCAAAACAAACAAAAACATAGCAGAAATGAAACAAAATAAAATTTAAAAACAAATAATACAAAATGAAGTGTAGGAATATTTACTGATATTTATACCTAATATTTATAATAGTTTGTGGAGGTCATCAATTACCACCTACTTCCCAAATCTGTTTTTCCTCATTCATCACTCTCTCCCATTTCTCTGAAAGACTTAACCATCTTTATTTTGTGTTCATCCTTTGGGCAAGTGGGTCTTAGCCTTCCTCTGATTCTCCTCCCACCTTTATGACTGTTGTTGATTTGTTTTTAACGTTTTATTTATTTTTGAGACAGAGAGAGACAGAGCATGAACGGGGGAGGGGCAGAGAGAGAGGGAGACACAGAATCGGAAGCAGGCTCCAGGCTCTGAGCCATCAGCCCAGAGCCCGACACCGGGCTCGAACTCACGGACCGCGAGATCCTGACCTGAGCTGAAGTCGGCCGCTCAACCGACTGAGCCACCCAGGCGCCCCATGACTGTTGTTGATTTTTGGTTTCTCTTCTTTTCTCCCATCTTTAACTGTGTATTTACCATAAAGTTCATTTTCTCTACTCTTCTTTCTGCATGTGCGCTTGCGTGAAAAAAATTATACTTTCTTATCTATTAACCTACCTTTTTCCTGTTAAGGATTCTCCAATCCCTATGCACAGCACAGGTTTCTACCCCAATCACATATGTAAATGTCTAGAGGACAGATATCTTTATATCCTGATGTACATCACTCTAATATTTTCTTCTTCTCCATTTGCCAAGAAAAATTCAGTCTGAATCATGTCCCCAGTTCTCTCATTTTCACTGATAACACTATTCTTATCTCAAGCCTCTACTAGAAAGCTTTGGCCACCTTTCTGTAATTCTGCTGTGGTTAAGGGGGTCAGGATGCCTGTGTTCACATTTCAAGGTGAACAAGTTATTCCACCTCTCTATGACTCAGTTTCCTCATTTGTAAGATGGGGATGATAAAAATACCTACCTCACAGGAGACGTGCAAGAGATAAAATGCTGCTGTATTGTAAAGTGTTTAGCACAGTGTCTGCCATATACTAAGTTCAGTAAAAAAAAAAAATAGCTAACCAAGCAAACAAAAACACTGAAGTCTATTAATGCCAGGAGAAACAACAAGCCCTACAAGAAAGGAAATGTAATAATCGTACACTATGCATGGGACATCTGTGAATCATAACTGTGTCCTAATGATGCAAATACTAAATAGGGACTTAACCAAAAACTGTGAAATAATTACATCGGGAGGACTGAGACGGGGCATTACATGCAGAGTACATGCAGCTGGGAGACTGAGTATGTGAGAGAGAGAGAGACAGAGACAGAGAGACAGAGGTTGTCTGTGTCTGAAAGAGATGATTTAAGAGAGCTAAATCATCATCTCCCAGGGTAGAAAGCCAATATGTAATGTCTATAAAAGAAACATAAAAAAATAGCAATATAAGCATGTTATTGAGAAATATACAGGTAAATTCCAGGAGAAATCATTAAATAGAAAGACTAGAAACAGGAATCAGGGTAGGGATGAGATATATCTAAAGGCTACTCTTTGTTCTTTAAAAATCTTATAGTAGTATTTTACTTAAACACTATATCCAAATATTACTTGATAAAAATAGAAAATTTTATAGTAATTCATTAAATCATGGATTATGTGTTTAGAGGTCATATGAATCTTGAGAAAATGCTGATATGTGAAGAAGGTATTTGTACATTTTAATTGCCCACAGTGAACTTGTAGTCTAAACTAAAAATACAAACTGATTCAGAAAATGGTTAGGAAAATTCATGATAAATTTAGAAACAAGGCATAAAAAAATGTATGGAAATCTGACTGCTTAGCCTTTTTAGGTATCATGAAAAGCATCATGATCTCTGAAAAATATCCCTTATCACTGTTAGGAACAGAAATCCAGATTTAAATCTGACTGGCAATTCAACAAGCAGTGTTTCTTCATGTGGTGGTTAGGCCCAAGATGGTTTTGGTAATAGTGTCCAAAATAATCTTTGCAAATAATCTTTTCTATTTAAGCATGAGACTTACCATTTTTATTGTTTTATAATATTCTATAAGATATCATTGCCACCAACACACTTGGAACAATACTTGGAAACCAATTATTTGTAAAGCATATTGAATCTCTTTCAATCTCTGATTGAAAGCACAACTTCAGTACACTTTAAAGATATCCTCTAAATATGTACTGCCTAATAAATTTAGATGGGTTTGCTATTCTTCCCTAGAAACACAATGAGATCAACAAAATTTACAGTAATTAGTAGAAAAGAGGAATTCAAAATCTCCAGTTAATTTTTAGTAATTAATGACTTAGAAGATGATTTGTTAAGATGGTTAGGTGAAGTTAAGATGGTTCAGAGGACTGGGAGAGCTTTAACTGGAAAATGCCTTGGGACTGATCTTTGCTTTGTTATGGTCTATTCCAATGAGCTTTTGAATATCAATCATATCTCAGAAGTCGAAAAACCCCATCTCTGCTATTGAGCTCTGAACAAGGAGGGTGGCTTTCTGAGGAGCAATACCACTAAGATCCTAAGCAAGTTCTGGTTGGCAAAATGGAGGGTTTCATCATAGAAGATACTCAGAAACAGTTCTTAAAATATACATTCAAGCACTTGGTGTAGTTTTTGTTCTATCTCTTTAGTATCTTCAGGAGGAAGAAAATAAGTTAATAAGAAGAGTTATTCTGACCTGAACATGTGAATGAATGAAAATCATCCGGAGGGCCTCAAAAAGGTGAGTGCTTCTAAAATCAACACTGGGAATGCCAACACAAGAAATACAACAGGACTTGATGTGATTTCTTTTCACACTTGGGTTACGAGGATGCCGGTGAGCACGTTTCCAGAAACAGCCATGAAACAAGTTTGTGTGCTCAGATGTTTCTTTCTTTTCCCCTAAGAGATGGAGTTTTGAAGTATTACAATGAACTAAGAATCGTTTTACACTTTGCTTTCTTGCCTAAAAGTCACACCATCTTGGTTCCTAACTCTCCCCTTTGTCAGACTGTGAAACAGTATTAAAAGAACTCTAAATCTGCCTCTGTAATCCCCACATTAAAATTTGCATTTGTTTTAAATTCAGACTCATATTTAAAAGGCTTTTTTCAAGGTTTAAAAGAATGAAATTCATTAACAAGGTGATACATCCATACTTAATTCTCCAACCTGACTCCTCGAGGAAATTGTCTGTGAGCTTTCAAAAGTGCTCATCCTGGGTCATAGCCCCAGAGATTCCAATGTACAGCCAGGGTATTCAAACTTTTATAAGCTCCCCAGAACAGTGTAACATGCAACCTCGCATGAGAAACCCTGCCCTGGAGAACGGTGCTCTCAACGTTACAGAGTTTGTATGCTTATCACTCTCATTCCATTGTACACTCCTTGAGCCGGGTGGATAGGTTTGGCTTTCTGTCTATGACTTTGAATTCTGTTTTGTTTTATTCTTTGTAAAGGTGAACCCAGTAGAATGATGCTGCATAAGTCATTTAAGGAAGGCCTACAAATAACACATCTGTTTGTGATCCAGTCTCACTGGTTTTTCTGAATTACAAACCAAAAAACCCTATTTTGTACCCATAACAGCTCTTAGTTCTTAGGAAATAGTTCTTAAGATAGTTAGGATAATAATAATCAACAAAACTCAATAATGAAAATCATAATATATACTTTGTACTTTTCATCCCAGAAATTCAATTCTATTTTCAAAGACCATCTTATTACTACCCCTAAGAAGACTCTTTGACAAGATAGTCAGAAATTACCAGCTGAACCTAAGGAATGTCAGGGTTGGATATCTGGTATATTTCTACTTGGTTTAGAATGTCCAGTCCTTCCTAAAATTGGAAGGAAAGGGGGAGTTTATTGGCTTGGACATATTAATTTTTAGAATTTTATTTTCATCCTTATAATTACATAGGAGAGCCTTATTTTAAGAGCAATGAAAAGTCACTGAAGTCTCTTTAGTAATGACATGATTTCCCCATAGGAAAACTGGAAGAGCACCAAGTAGAAAAACATGAATTCCATTTGGGCTACTGAATTTGAAATGTCTTTGAGACACCCAAGTAAACATGTTAGTCAGTGGCTGCTCTGTGAGAAGAGAAGGAAATTTGTAGGCTTCTACAAAGAGAAGGTAATAGAAATTATGGGCAAGGTGAAGGGGACTTGGGAAAGAGGAGAATTGGAAGAATGACGAACTCAGACAACTCAGCCATGATAAGAGAGCAACTAAAGTGTAAAAACCTGCAATAAATACACTTCTAACCCAATCTCTGGCCACACTTCTATTTACTCCCTGTATAAAACTAGAAGTGCGATTATTAAGTTAAAGAGCATTTGAAGCCTCTTGATTCAGAGTGACAGCTTTTCAGATATACCGACTTTCCTCTCCCCTCACCAACACTACGATCTTGGTCAACTTGGTTGATAAAAATGTCATCCCACTGTCTCGGGCAACTGTTTGAAATAATTCACATTATGAAGCCTAAATGGTGTTGCTACATAAATGCACCCAAGAGACTCCCAAATGCAGAAATGTATTTAAACTGGGACTATGTAGCAAACATCATAAATACCCAACAAACCTGCTGAATTAATTTGAAATCAAAACATGATATTTGTTTTTCCCAGTTTCTTTTAAGTGCAGGTTCCGGTATCTGCTTTCCCGGTTATGTTAAGGTCCCAAGGCTGCTCAGCTGGTTGGTTCAGGCAGAGCACCTCTAAGAATCTGTCCTCCAGCAGCCACTACCAGGATGCTGCTCAGCGGGACGGAAACTCAAGACTGGTGTGTCCCAATTTAGCTTGGAACTTCACAATCATCTTATTAAATATTTTTAATACTGCTTAGAAAATGTGTAAGCAAAGCCTAAGATATTTCTTTGCCAATCAATCAGTATAAATTCACATATAAATTTACTGATGTGTACTCGATTTTCTGGTTACCCCAAGATTAATGCATCACACTCCTGAATATACTGTGATTAACTTCAAAGCCTTCAGGGTTCGCTGTCTAATCTTAATGTGACTAGATCAGGGTTTATTCCAATTGACATCTTTCTGGTTGTAGTACATAAATTATTTTTCTTAAAGGAGATTGCAGTCTCTTGTATTTATACTTTTAATTGAGTCCTTTTGGGATAGTATAGACTGAAAAGAATGTTTTACATGGACCACGTTTTAAAACTGGTTCTTCCTCTGTTACCTGTGGATCCTGTTACTGTCACCAGCTCACTAATACTCTACTTAAAAGGTCAATATAACTCTTTGTGTAGAAACTGAGACCCTCCAATCTTCACTCAATCAAGGTGATTGGCTTGGCCTGTTTTGAACTTGTTCTAGTCACTATATGTTGCTTCAAGTTTCTACGTTCAAGTTACACATTTGCTTCTAGTTGCTTTCTTTGGGGAGTGGGTACAGACTTCTGCTTGGATTTGAATACTGACATCACCCCTCAAAACCCACATGATCCCAGGAAGATTCTTCAACCTCTCAGCTGCCTTAGTTTCTTCATTGGTACACAAGTGGTAAATACTACCTATCTCACATTAAGTAGTAAAAATATGAATTACTGTCATTTTGCATGGCTGGGGTTTTTTTAACGTTTATTTATTTATTTTGAGAGAGAGGGAGAGAGGCAGAGGGAGAGAGAGAGAATCCCAAGCAGGCTCTGCACTGTCAGTGCCTAGACCAACATGGGGCTTGAACTCATAAACTGAACTGTGAGATCATAACCTGAGCGGAAAAGAGTCAGAGGTTTTACCCACCGAGCTACACAGGTGCCCCACCTGTTTTTGCCATTGCTTGCTGTTGTTACTGTTTGTTTTATGGGTGATGGTGGGGTGGTTGGTGAGCAGCGTACCACTTACAACTGTATGCAGTTTACAAAACAGCCACAAGAATAGTGACCCGTCCTTTCTAATTTGTCAGCCTTGCTGACTGAGAGGCTGAGATCTTGGTGCACTCTGGCTTGCCAAAGCAAAAGCAAGGCTCATGGGACTCTCTGGCACTCATTTCCCAGAGACCATAAGTACAGCACATACCCAGGAGTCCTCTCTGAGTATACATACCAGTAAACACATGAATCTGGGCATATAAAATTCAGCTCCCTGCCCCCTACGAAATAGATAAGCCATAGAATCCCCTCCCCCTCCCTCTTCTCCCTCTCTCTTCTCTCTCTCTGTCTGTCTCTCTCTCACACACACACACACACACACACACACACACACACACACATCTGGTCGGACAATCAAGAAGGAATTTGAGAGCAAGTCTGAGGTTGGGAGGCCATTTGGAAAATTAGTGCAACCATCTCTGGACACTTGGAGGGGTGGGGATGGGGGTGGGAGAACAAGTAGGGAAACAGAAAACGATACATTTACAGAGGTGAAAAAGCATGAACAGTACATTTTTACATGTTTTTAACGTACCATTTCTAAAGCAGACATGACATTGGAAACAGCATCTAGGGTTATAACCATGATCTACAGGGCAGGAAGGGCTTTTCGGGGACTGGAACCACCTAGCTGGCCCAGCCTGCATCCCTCACTTCACTGGGAGCTCGACTCTGCAGCCCCTGGGGTCCGGTCTTCATGGGTTACCTTAGTCAGGAGCGTGTGCTGGCTGACCAGGGCCCCAATGCTGGCAGAGCAAGGACTGCCTCGCCCACTGCCTCGGGCCTGCTAGACAGGAACAGGTGACTCATATCTGACAGGGACATCTGCCCGAGGCAAGTGGCAGTGGGGGTGTGAGGGAGTCATAAGAGCCCTCCTGGGCACTTACATCAGCATCACAAAGGGACCAGCTCACCTGGGGAGGGGCAGAAGCCAGGGTGGGGGACAGCGCCCCTCTGGGAGGCCATGGAGACCCCAAAGGGCAGGCTCTGCAGGCGCAACCTGAATTCTAAAACAAGCAAACAAAAGCTCTTTACTTGAAGCACATCCATGCCAATATTGCCAGGTATAAGCCTTACTGCTGCCCCCATTCTATTAATAATAAAAGACAAAGCTGTGTTGTTCCACTTTCTATTTTTTTCCTTGCTAGAAACTCCCTCCACCCCTTCAGAGGAGACTTGTCAATGAAAGTCTTCTTCCCCACATTGCTTTCCCTGACCCCGCCCTGTCTGATCACCTTGCCCACTCATACCTTTGGGAACCTCTTTGAATGTCACTTTTGTTTCCGGACAGAGCCCTAATTGGAAGGCCCATATTTGCCTGAAATTCTTCCCTTTTATGTATACAGTCTGAAATTCACCTACTACCACTAAGCTACCTATTTAAAATGCAAATACTTCTGCATGGGTAGGCAGTCTGATCTACCCAAATTAGAAATGTTCCATCAAGTTGGGTTTTCCTAAAAAGCCAAGAGGGCAGTTTCAGAGGGAAGTTGTACAGAGGAATCCGTGCATCTTGGTGGACCAAGGTACTTGGGGAGAACAGCCTTGCCCGCCTACAGCCATGCTGTGCAGGGAATTATAGTTACTTTAGAAAGCATGGGCATCCAAGGCTCCAGCAGAAGGAAAGGAGTCCCAGGCTCAAAGGCTCCTTTCTTGTCTCACCAGACCCAGATTGTGGATGTGGCTTCTATGGTCAGGTAAAGAAACCACAAGTTATGATACAAACACTAACCTGTTACAAAGATTGTGAGCCAAAAATAATTATTGAAAAGCAAATTAAGACCTCACCAAAATCTGCAAAACAAAGAACGAAGACTCCATTCACAATATGCAGTAAAACATGATAACCTGTACTCCACCTGCCCTTTCCACACCTTACACACACATACCAGGAATGCCCCTTCAGATCTTCTCTCACACATCACACTCCCCCAAACTCGCACCCCAACCCAGAAAGAACAGGTCTTCTTTTGTTTTCTTCATCTGTATTCTCTGACTGGTCTGGATGAAAAGAAATGTTGGCTTTCATTGTAATTCCTTGATAATAAACTTTTGTCTAAACTGTCAAGAAATAAATGTGTCACTAGAGAAGAAAAGAGAGACGAGAGAAAACAGACTTTATTTTCTGATAAGACAAGGGTGTTGATTGTCCTGTCTTCCTAATGTTCTATTTCTTTATGGTTGGTTGCTTTGCATTTTTTCTAAAACGCAAGACACATATTCCAACCTCCTTGTTAACATCAGAACAGTTTCCATTTTCATTTGGAGAACTACACAATGTTTGATTTTTACAGTCCAGGAAGCTAGTGACCATATAATCATCTTCAGTTCCTAAAATTAAGCAGAAAGATAAACAAATAAGCAAAAACAGGGACTATATTTACTTGTGGATATATTCACAAAGTTCTAGAAGAGAGTGCAAATATGAAGACTTGTGGAATCAGTGGCAATGGCCCATGGGAACAAAATAGCTTTTAATCAGGATTTTTAAAAAACGCATTTTAGAAGGAAGTGACAGGGAATTCAGTCACTCCTGACTTGGAGTAAAAGACTGACTGAACTTCCTTTGGATTAAATAAGGCTGGCATTACTGGATAATCCTAGGACAAGGACCAGAACTGTACTTTCTAGAAGATCATGCCACGCTGGAAGGACATGATGGATGTCCTACCATTCCAAGCAGGTAAGGACAAGCAGGTACCTAACGTGTAGGTGCAGTTTCTCAGGATGTTCCAAACTGAAATCCACATCAATGACTTCCTCTATTCTCCACTGTCAGCTACCTCACTCACCCAGGGATCATTTTGGAACACAATACCATCAGTATTCCAAATTACTTTTTTCTCCACTGCTTTTCCTTTGTCTGAATCTTCTAATTATTTAGCTTAAAAAATATATTGTATTCAACTTGTAAACTACCTTATATATTCAGGAATGGGAAAAATATCTATTGAGAGACAGTAAGGTGGAGAGAAGAGTGAAAAGGAGAGAGAAGGAATAGAGAAGAAAAGAGAATGGTAGTTTTCTGTGTTGCCTTTGTCCTCCACTAACACACAGCACTTATCATCACCGTGCTCAGAGCACAACATGCCTGCGAGAAAGAGAAAGGAAAGAATTATCCTCAGCGTAGTAATCTATTCACATAACTTCAGCTGTCATATTTCTGTGGAAGATCCGTCACAAGCTTTCTCCTGGTTTCCTATCTCCGCTTGTCTGTCTAGTAGATTATTTCCACTTGGAGGTTTTACTGTCACTTCAAAGCAACCATTTCTAAAATCATATTAACTGGCTTCATTCCCAAACCAGCTTCATTTTCTTGCAGTCGCATTTCTATTAATGGCAACAAAATTTTCTAAATGACTCAGCCTAACCCCCTAGCACCATCATTGTTGCCATCTTCCTCCTTCTTCTCACCTCCACGTCATTAATGTTTTCATCTTCCTGATGAATATATATATATATGTATGTACGTGTATGTATATATATATATATATTTTCTCTCTCTCTCTCTCTGTCTCTCTCCTCTATTCCTTCCTTTCCATTCTTAACCCCATTAGCCCTTTATCACTTCATGGGCACCTGGAGTTCTAAAGATAAACAACTGCACAGTTCTATCTGGGCTCATCTTGATTCAGGATATTCTGAACTCAATGGAAAAAATTACCAAAGGGAATAAAGAAGAGGTAAAAACTGTCATGATGATGATAATAATGTTCTTGAGCACTTACTATTTGTCACGTACTTCTTCAAAGCTCTTAACATAGATTAACACAGTTAAGTCTCACAATAAAACTCTACAAAACGGATACTATTTGTACTTTCCTCATAATAGGTAGAGAAACATGACAGTGGAAATAAAATGTACATGGTGTTCTGGGAGTTAGAAGACCTGAGTTCAAGGTTTCAAAATCATTTTGTAAAATCATTTGGCAAAACAGATAAATCTATAAATTCTTTTTCTTGGAAATAATCTAAGATTCTATTTCATTGCTGAGATGTGAAATTTAGTATGACATAGAAAGGGAACCCTGGAATTCTCCAAATTCTTTTCTATTTCCAGGGTCATTCATAAAGAAACAATGATTCATTCATTCAAAACATTCTTGAGCACCTACAATGTACCATTACCAAAGAATGGTTGTTGTGTCATTACATTGAGCCTTCTCATTTGTATTAGCTTTTCCCTAATTATTGCTAAAGTCTTACCTGAGGCAGATAACAGGCCAAAGAAAAGAAGAGCTAAAAAAAGGAAAGGAATCTTCATAGCAAGTCCTCTCAGAAGCAACTAAGTGTCTCAAAAAGATAAACCAAGGTAAACGGAGATGATTTCAGGATCAGAATCCCTGTACTTCGAGACTTTCCTGGATGAGCTGGACCTTATATGACTTGGTCTTTCTTAGATTTGTGGGGATCCAACTCCTCATAACTCCTGTATACTTCCTATTTGTTTAATCATATTATGACATGCATAAGCCCTTATTACATCTTTATAACACTTTTTACTCATCCATGTCCCTCCTCACTGTCTCAGTGACCCACCAATAGGACTTAACTGGGAGGCCTCTTATCACTTGAAGGATCACTTGAGGGCTCCCTTAAAGTTGGCACTGCCTTTCCTGATGCCCACAGTACTCCCTCCCTACAGGAGCAGTGCTTTCCCTTACCTTACATATCTCTTTTCCTAGTGTGGACATCATGTTCACCAGTGGTGCCTTGAATATTCTCATCAGGTTGTTAGTAAATCTGAATCTTCACAGCCCCCAACCCACCTTCTGTCCTGCAGAGTCCAGCAAGCATTGCTAAAGATCATCGTGTGATTATGCTAATGTTTAATGTTCATATCCTTTCAACAGGGCCCTGGTGGTGGCTTTCCCATTTAGAGGGACAACCACAAGGAAAGGGATTATATCTTCTCTGACCCTGTGCCTACACAGTATCGTAACATAGTAGTACTCAGAGAAATTTGTTGAACTGTTGAAATGACCTATTTCCCTACTTTTTTTGTTAGTCTTTTATTCACTCCTCTCGCCCCACTGGAGCTCTTCATATCAGAACTAACCTTATCCCTCCCTTTTCATGAAGATAACTTAAAATTCCCCTCTTATTTCTCCCTTTACTGAAAGTACTGAGCCATCACTTGCCTATTCCTTCTCACATTCTATCCACATTAAAATATCTTTATCTTTACTTCTATCCTTTTTATCTTCTGTTTCACAAGAAATAATCACTTTCTCCTTCAAAATGGGTGTCATCTTCCCAGGCTCTTTCCCTAATTCTTTTCTATCATGTCCCTCAATCCTAAACTTCACAATCCTCCACCTGTTATGTAGACCACAAATACTTACAGACTGATATCATCTTGGGTCACAATGGCTTTAAGTACTTCTAAAGATGGGTGGGGAAGTTATGTTTAATGTTGGGCATAGGTGGTTATTGCAGCCCTTAGCACAACATAAGAATCTGTCACAAGAAATTAATGATGAATTCTTCAAGTTATAGTTATTATTTTTATCATATATTTTTCAAAAATAATATATACACAAGAGGTTAAAAATTAACATATTATAAAATTGGGTTGTGACAAATAAGATACAATTATAGGTAAACTAGATATGGGCCACAAATTGTGGTTGAATTTTATGCAGTAAAAATAAGAGAAACTTGGGGCACCTGGGTGGCTCAGTCAGTTAAGTTCAGGTCATGATCTCACAGTTCACAAGTTCGAGCCCCATGTAGGGCTCTGTGCTGAGAGCTCAGAGCCTGGAACCTGCTTCTGATTCTGTGTCTCCCTCTCTCTCTGCCCCTCACCCACTTATTCATTCTCTCTCTCTCTCTCTCTCTCTCTCTCTCTCTCTCAAAAATAAATTAAAATATTAAAAAAGATTTTAAAAAGAGAGAGAGAGAGACTTGATAATTACAGAAGTCATCAGGCCAAAGCAATCTTAAGAAAGAAGAACAAATCTGAAGCTATTACATTTTCTGATTTCAAATAATATTACAAAACTGGGTGGGGATGTGGTTTAAATAGGTGACAGGGATTAAGGAGTGAACTTGTTGTACACACTGGGTGATGCATGGAAATATTGAATCACTATATTGTACACCTGAAACTAATATTACACCAAATGCTAACTAACTAGAATTTGAATAAAAACTTAACAGAAACTATATTGCAAAGCTATAGTAATCAATACAGTATAATATTCGCATTAAAAACAGACACCTAGGGGTGCCTGGGTGGCTCAGTTGATTAAGCATCCAACTCTTGATTTCAGCTCAGATCATGATTTCACAGTTTGTGAATTTGAGCCACACATTGTGCTCTGCACTGACAGTGTGAGTCTGCTTGGGATTCTCTCTTTCCCTCTCTGCCTCTCCCCTGTCATGCCCTAACTCTCAAAATAAATAAGTAAACATTTTAAAAAGTTTTTAAAAAACCATAAAGATCAAAGGAACAGAATAGAAAACCCAGAAGTAAGACCATGAATATATGGTCACTTGATTTATGATAAAGGAGTCAAGAATATACATTGGGGAAAGAATAGTCTCTT